>NC_141694.1:891723586-892958410 GCF_964263255.1 Lissotriton vulgaris
GGGCACTTCCACACCTGACACATTAAATCTGCGCACATCATCGCGCAGCATTTAATCTCACGAGTTCGCACATACCAAACTCGCCCCTGCACTCCCCACACATCCGGATATACCATGAACACATACATTTCCCATGCATTCCTATGGGAGGGCAGGCCAATCTCACAACATGCACTCAGAGTGCGCACGCATTTTACACTGGGACACAGTGTTAAAGTGCGCAGAAGCCAAAAACAACCAACACCAAGTCACCTTTAAAAGCAAAATGTTTAGGGGTGAACCTGCCAAAAGGGCCAAGTCCAACACATTGTAAATGATAAAGCTATTAATTTCGCTATTTTCAAAAACAAAACATAAATAAAAAAATGTGTCATTTACAATACCAATAGCTCAAACTTTCCTAATGCGAGACCTATTGCATTGAAATGCTTGCTTTTCTATGTGTCCCTGCTGCCAGGCGCAGCGCTCCGATGAAGCAGAGTAAGGGGGGGCAAAGAGGGAGTCAGCGCCCTCCCCCGCCGTGAAGCGTGGATTTGGCAAAGATATGTGTAAGGCCCTCTGTGGCCTGCAGCATAAATCGGAGCCCGCCGGGCTGCATAGACCTACAGGCCAAGCTTGGTGTTGCTTTTCAGATCATCGCTGGAAAATCTCAGTGGCCGTTTGGGGGGAGCAGCGTTTCTGCACTCAATGAAGGTGAACAGGGCCACAGTGCCAGGGCGTGCTCTGGAGCGCGCAGGTTGTTAGGCTGACGAGACGCAGGGCGAGGCCCTGCACCAGCATTACCGGGGCTTCACTCGGCTCTCAGCACAGCACAGTGCCGGGCGCGATATCTCTGCTAGTGGAAGTCAAAGGTGGTTCAGTTCTGGGCCAGCTATTCCAGGGGTGTTCGGGAGCCCAGGACCATTAGACTTCTCAGGCAACCACGGACATTTTATCTGACGTGGTGGAATCTTGCTAGCTATCGAGTGGAGCTCTACTCTTCTGCAGCCATTTTGAGTGCCAGCCGGCCACTCCCCCTTTGGATCAATTCTCAAACCGTTTCTGGCTTTACTCAAAGTTCATTAAACGTGTTATCCTCACACTGTTTGCTTTTCATCTGGAAATTACAAAAAAAAAATCCTTTATTTCCCCGTTAGTACACATAAACGTAACTTGTATAGCACTGCTTTATGCCTAGTCTGGTTGGTGCTAAGATGTAGAGGAGTAGGCATACTTACTTAATTTGAGCCAGTGGTTTCCGGTGCTCAGAGCCAGCACTTAATTGTCAACACCCGGTCTTGTGACAGTCTGCCACAAGGTTGCGCTGTCTGGCTAATTTAGAGTTGCGCACAACAACAGTTAATTTTGAATTCAATGCACATTGAAAATGACTATTCCCTGCCACCAACGAATTCTTATAGTTTTGGGTGCCTGGAATCGGGGCAATGTGTGGCGTTGGCTGCAGTGGCCGCCTGACAAGAGCCCTGGCTCTTATTAATTTTTTTTTTACTAGTCCTTTTCGGAAGGCTCTGAAGACATGGCTTTTCAGACAAGCTTTTTAACCTATCTTTTCTTACCCCTGTTGTGTTACTGTCAAATTAGCGCCAAGAAACTAATCAGTGTTAGTGCGCTCAATAAATAATTTAATAACATAACATAACATAACATGTCTAGTGGATTGAAAATGCTTTGATTGTGAAGGCTATAATATAGTTTTTCAAAACATGGTCCAGAGTGAGTTGTCTATGGCCCGAATTATACATCGGACACACTGCCTGTTTGCATCACGACACACCCTTAACACAGTGCACCTGGTGCAGACTGGAACAGCACATTTGTTTTCATTACAAAGTGCTCGGCCCTTAGTGCAAATAAGAAAGCTAACAGTTTGCACCTCTTCTGAGGAAAGCACATTAGTGAAATCACAGGTAAGTATTGAAACCGCTGCTCTGTCTTTGACCTCATTTTCTAGTGTCTTACTGCACCTGCCTGCAGGGGGATGTAAAGATGTTCCCTTGGACCCAGTAGCCCCTCTCAAGCAGTACACACCCTTATGCAGATGAAGGAACTCACCCTTGTGATTGCGCTGGCATATATTTTCCAGTATCTGTCTGTTCCCCTTTCTTAAATTTGACAAAAAAAAGAAAGTGTACCAGCGGGCTGCATGCGCAACTCAGGGGCTTCGCAGAGCCAATGAAAGGTTAATGTGCATGCCAGGGAAATATTATAAAAGGAACGTAAGACACAATCCCCCGCCCCTTTCTTAAAATACCTAAATGTCCCAGGGCAACCACATCTGTTGCAGCTCAGGGGCACTATGTGTGCTATGCCCCCAGCTCTAATGCTTTAGAGTTTGACTGCCATCAGTCAGAATTCCTTAGTGGACTACCATCATAATTCATCCGTGATTTAATGCATTTTCCTAAAAGAGCATGGTGCTTGGGGAATGCAGGTTTTGAGGTAGAGCTGCTTTGCTTTCTTGATGATAGCTTTCTGTACTCTGCAAAAGCGTTGGAAACAAAGCTTCTCATTCTTGTACAGTTTTTCTTTGGTCGGCGATTGTTCAGCTGTCAACTTTTATTACCTTCAAGTCATTCAAGAATGACATGCTCCAGTTTTCTGAGTTAGTGTAGTCCTTGGGGGGGGGGGGGGGGTGTAATCCGCATCTCAATAGCGAGTTAGCCCAATTGTTGGATTTCTGTACTGATTGGTTTGATTGGCAGAAAAATAGAAAGTAGTGATTGAAGGGTGCTGCGGTAGAGATTTTCAATGCAATAGAAAAGCTTACATAGAAGCTCATCTCTTGGTGGTCGCTCCAGCTTGAGGGTGTGATGTCCGGTAACGTCAATCGATCCGGAGGAGGTGAATATAGCAGCTAAAATCTGTCTTGTTAAATGGGTGGTGCAGAAGACCAGTTGAAGTAGTCAATACCTCTGGGATATATTTGGAGAAGGGGTCTAATTTGCAACATATCGAGAAGGTTGTCAAGGGCAATATTGACAGATGAGTCTAAAGGCTTCTGAGAAGGCTGGATTGTGCATTAGCCGTCTGATAATCACCAGGAAGAATGATGAGAATGTAAAAAGGTTGGTATCTAACAAAAATGAATTCACATTTTGCGGCTCATGAATCAAGGAAGCTGTTATGGATTGGAAAGTGTTGAAGACTACTAAAACATTTCTATTTTTTTTATGTTCAGTTTTTGTTAGACTTGATAGACTGGGGTGTGACTTCAGGGAGCACTTGAGCTGCTTCTTTTAGTAAGCATTTGCGCTATAAAGGATTTTGATGTTGTGATTAGGTTGTGGATAACAAATTTTCTTGCGCATGTGTTGATGAGATTTCTCTGCAGATAGAGGCAGGGAGGGCAGAGTGGGTGCCGCTTAAATGCAGGAGGGGGCAACTGGGGGAGATCCAGGAGAGATTGGACTGGGTTAAGAAGCTAGAGAGAGATATGAGGGGTGAACTCTGCTCTGAGTAGAAGAGTGAGTATGTGAATGGAGTGGGGTTTGTCCTTAGTACATTAGTCTATATAGTAAGGGTCTGGGGCAAGGAGTTCTCTGTCTGGGATCTGGGCAAGGAGAGTTTGTGAGGGTGAGAACATATAAAAAGCAGACCTTTGAATTCAGAAATTAATGTGTTTCGGGTTGGGAGATTATGTCCATTAACGTTAAGTTAAGATATTTGCCAGAGGAGATCATTAGTCGGGTAGGATGCAGTTAACAAAAAATTGATAAGAAGTGGATAAGGAAATGTAGGTAAGGATATGAGGGGACTCAATATAATCAGAGTTGATGGATGGGGGAGAAAGAAGAGAAGAATGATGCTGTGGGAAGAGTGTAGTTCAAAGGGGGTGAGATAGTGAGTAGTGAGTGTAACAAGTGATTTGCTGGACTGGGGCAGAAAATCAAGACGATGGACATGGAGCCATTAGGAAGGCAAGGAAAGAGGTACAAGATGGGAATCAGTTCAAACAGTAAGATGTGTCAAGGAAGCATGTATTCATAGTGCCGTACTAGAATATCATTTTCAGAATATTGTCTGGCGTAAATATTTTGTCTTAAATTTTGTTTAAAAAAAATATCACTCCATTGAAGTTAATATTAAAAAATACAGTGGGCAATTTTGTCAACAATATATAGGACACAATATTTATGCCATAATAGGCCCGCCCATCTCAGGGTTGCTCCATCCTTGCATTGTTACTTCTTTGTGAGAGCAAACCTGGTTAAAGTGGTCCATCTTGGGCTCTGGTTGACCAACAATGTTGTGTGCAATTGTTTTCCTGTTGATTTCATACTTATGTGCAGCTGCTCCTGAAATCCCTTTTTGTATTACATGCACTTCCATCTTGAGCAGGTCACAAGGTGCGTCTGAGCACAAGATATTAGTGGCCAGTGAGTGAGAATTGCATTTCTTTTGTTCCTGAGGTTAAGTCAAATAACCTGACATCAGAAGAGGTTTCAGGACTTAATGAATTTGATCCTCTGCTTTTTGTTACCTTGATTGATTGCATTACCCATGTTTTCCAATTTTCCAGATAGCCCTTTGAATTATACTCAATAGCTTGTACCAAATTCCATTAACTTGATACACTGATAATAGTTTAGGAACACTTGTTAATTTCTGGTGTGTTCTTTTCTGCACGTCTGATTTGTTTCTCCATTTTTGCTTTATGCAGTTAAAAAGTGTCTGCAAGCTATAAAATATATTTTACCGAAAGAGACCGCTGTGCAGGTGCTTGTCAAATGGTACAATGTTCATAACGCCCCTGGGGGACCCAGCAACTACTCAGAGTGGAATTTATTTTCAGTTTTTCTCATGAACCTGATGGGTTACAATACAGACAAATTGCCTTGGATCCGTAACGTAAGTGATATTTTGTGATTTTTTTTCTAAATCATTTTTCTGAGGAAAATCCCTGTATACCCTGTCTCTTCTGCTTTGTAATATTTACACAGAAATGCAAGAAAATGTGAATGCACAGCATGGCCTGGCACTTTGCCTTTGGAGGGCCACATTACTTATGTCTGCTCGCTACCTAAAATGGAAGGATGTGATTGTCTTCAGGTTTTTGGAAGGTCAATGACATGCATCATATTTGTGTGTAGCTTTTGCTGTAGACCTACTTGCCCATATCCAGGTGCCAGAGTAATAAACGTTCACAAGGCAAATATATCTATTGTACTTAAGCAGAATAGACAAGGTGCTACATATAAAATTGGGAGATTAGACAAGGACAATAAAGTAAAATATATTTGAAAAAAGGAAACCGGGAGAGGGTAAGTAGGTTTGTTCTACATTGGAAGAGAATCCAATTGAGAGGGGATATTATGGAAACTATCAATACAGTAGAAATTCAGGTGATGACAATATAATGTAAGTATAAGGTTGTATAGAAAGAGAAGGAGCAGTGTAGAAGAACTGTACTAAATCCTGTGATGCTCCCAATATTCTCTTTCCCAACCTTTTCCCCCAATCTTTCCTTTCTACCCCCATCTTTCATCCTAGCCCCCGAAAGCTAAGACCAAACATTCCCTCTTTCCAGTTGGTGCGTTCGTTTTGCACATATGGTGAACAAGAACTCTGGTCTCACCCGTAGGAAAAAAGATTCTGCTTCTGCGAGTTCTGAGAAAATATGGAACAGGCCTGCCCAAATAATTTTTACCTTTGTTAGCTGTACCAGCTGGACTTGGACTCCCTTTGCCCTAAATGTTTCAGTCAGTTTGATCTTCCAGAGGTGATGAGAGGTTTAACATGCAAGATCTGAAAAGATTTTAATGGTGAAATCAGATTCCACTTTAATACATTTTATCTGATTGCCATCCTTAGAACTTGTCCTGAATTCTGAAGTCCTGAAAGTAGACCAAAACGGTCAGTGGTTTTGATCCTTCTTTAAATGGGCCAGGAGGAACCGTATGAGCTCTTACAATGTAGAAATCTGTATAATGCTCTGATAAAACATACTTGGAGATCAGTTTAGAAAGCTGCTTGATTATGTCCTTATTCTGACCAAAGCTCTCAGGAATCCCCACCCACCTTAAATCCGCTCACTGAAATCTGTTCTCAAGGTCTTTAAAGTTGTAATTAGCAGTATGAATCTCTTTCCGGAGTTGAGCCATCTTTTCTTAGTTAGTTAATAGCACATCATCCAAATCAGAAATACTCTGCCCGGCTTCTGCACACTTGGAGTTCAGGACCTGCAATCTTTTGGCAACTGAATCCAGTTTATTTTCAGTTTTTCTTGCAATCTCCATATGTGTGGCTCCTTTTTATTGAATGTCTGCTAAAAGTTGCCTGAGTAAAGCAGACAACATATAATTTGGCTCCTCTAGAGATTCTGGTAGCACCCTCAGATGTCCTGATCATTTAAGGATGCCTAGACTCTCTCAAAACAAAAATAATTTCTTGTGTTCTCCTTGTTGGTGGCGGAGCGGCCAAGGGCTCAGACAAGCTGACATACTCCTAACTCAAAGATATCATTTCACAGTCTTTGGACAAAAGTATATGTGGGTCAGACTGTGTAATTCAGTCACCTAAGTGTTTGAGGTTTGACTTTCACGCTAATCTTAATTTTTCTTGTGATTCGGTGACCCTACTGTGTACCCCTTTATTGGATATTTTGGCAGGCAATCTTGGCTGTCGGTGTAAGGACTGGTTATTGAGGTAGACATTAAATCAATTGTTTTTATGCTGTCAGGCTCTTTATTAAATGTTGAGGTGTGGCTGCCATACTCCTTGCTCCCTATTTTCCTTAATTCCTGCCCAGCTTGCAAAGATCCAGTTGGAAACACTGCTCAGACTTATCAGTGTTTTCAGAGTTTAAAGACAAGCTACCAGTCTCATTAGAGGAAGGGGTCCCACCCCTGGGGATGGTGGTTGATTGAGTTTTCTTCTGCAACACGTTAATCATTTCTAGAGGGGCGCAAGGTTTCAGGCTCTTTGATTTTCAGTAGGAGGTAAGACCGTGCAACATATTTTTATTTTTGTTATGGCATATACTTCTCTTTACTATAAAGTGAGCAGTCATATCCCCCTTCCCAGGTGTGATTAACCTGGGGCAGTAGTTGCAGATCAGATTGGGGCTTACAACTTTGTTACCCTTTGCGTTTTCTGACTGGGATAGGGCTTCATCTGATTTTCTAAGCTGAAACTGAAGTCTAGTCTCCTCCCCCAAAAGTATATAGTCTGCATTTGGCAAGCTAAAAATGACAAGTTCTTAACTGCTGCCTTCGGTCAGCTGCTCTTCCTGGTTTTGACTTACAGTTTAGATTTCCTGAGCCCTTGCACTTTCCTTACAGTGCACACTCTTGTTATCCCCTGGGTTCTGCCTACTACAAACTGCCACTTCCCGCTGCTAGTTTAAAAAACCAGCATTGGCACAGCCAATAAGCCTCGCCTTTGGGACCCTATAAGTATTTAGCCATGCAGCACTTTATCCTGTGTGCTACACCATCTACTATTACTTTATGTGCCACTGGTGAGCGGAAACACACACCCAAGGATGGGCTTCCATGCCATTGAATGAAAATATGATAGTCTCTTCAAAATTCAAAAAAGTGAATTCTTTAATAACTCTGACCTGCCCCATAACACTTAGGAGGGACGGGCCTTGGCAATAGAGCTCCACGTAACTTCAACCTACCCAGAATGCACAGAAAAGTTACCAGTCACACACATCTCTGTAAAAATGGTTTCAGACAACATGCTAAATGAAGGTACGAAAGTTAGTTAATTTGAGGATTATATGAATACTTATCGCCACAAACTCTTACATGTATGGCAGATCCGCCAAGACTTCCAAGCATGTAATAACTACCTACTCAACACCATCAACTACACCTATTCCTCTACCAACTACCTAGGACAGCAAAACCTCAAACATTTCTACATCAGCCACATCCTGCAGAAAACCCCCAAATACACATATTCTGCAAAAGAACGGCTACACCTAATGATTATATAAACATTACATTGACACGTCAGACTCCGCAAAGACGTACTTTCAATATCATCTTAAGTCTTCGTTAGAAACAGCTGCAGTCCAAGTTAAGTGTAAGAGAAATAGTAATCTAAAGGTTGACTTTCTCGAAGTTTAGAATTCCCCTTTCCAAAAATGTGGAAATATTCCATGTGCTCCATAAGGTTGATATGTGGGGGAAATCACATGCCAGTGAATAACATTTTTTGCTCAGAATCAAACAATGAGGAAGCCAGTGTTATGAAACGGGGCAGACCAGGCAACCTATTAGCAACTAGTCTACTTTCCATCCTAAGTAACAGCTTTCTGGCCAATAAAAAAACCAAGAGATTGCCCATTAGGTTAAGTACATTTGAAAGACCTGTACCTTGGACAGGGACATCGACAGTGCAACTCAGTGCCATGGGAACACTGAAATAATCTAGGTCTCTTCACAGTAAATGTACAGGATGATGCCGTCACCAAGTCCACCATATTCAATATTACAACTCAAAACTGTGATCAAATCAGATCAATTGATGTGAACCAGGGCTACAACTGCCAGAATGCACTTTGTTATTATAACCAGGACCGTAACACGACACCTTGGATGGTATGAGTTACTTGATAACCTTACAGTTACTTGCATTCTGCACCAAAAGGGGATCCCACACTACAGAGTGTAGGGGACTGATGGCAGAGTGTCGTGGTCGATTTATCAGAGACTGTGGGTAGCCTGTGAAGCAATACTTACCAGGCTGATCAGCCATTCTCAGACAGCAGGGACAATTAACTGTGCGGGAACTGAGGGTAGAGGGATCCACACAAACTGCAGGGACTCTAGCAGACTACATTAGAGCACATAGACAGCGAAGGTACATGTGGACTCCCCATGTATAGTAAGGTTTGAGATTGTTCTGCCCAGCAGAGGACGTCCTCACTGTTTATTTATTATTATTTCTGGGCTTCCTTGCAGATAAAGAAATCCTGACGGTCTACAAAAGACAGTCACTATCATCTTACTCCAACTAATGTGTCGTCTCAGACAACATCCCCATACCTGCAGCGTGGCACCTCTTCATAAAGCTCCTGCATCTGCCATAACATGCTCCACCAGGGTCGCTGCTATCTTGCCCCTCGCCTCTCAGCCAATCCATAGCCACCACAATGCCAAGAGGCAATTCCCAATTAGTTACAAAAGTATATGCGCACTGCGGTGCTAAAGACATAGAGCACACACTACAAAGGAGAATACACCGAGGGATAATACAGCTAATAATAAACGTCATTCACGGAGTCCGTTCTTGTAAGTATTTGAACGGCATAATCAGGGTAAAGCATGAAGGAGGAGCAACTTTGGCGAGATTGGCATGTCTCCTACACAGTATGCAAAAGGTGTTTCTTGTGCGCCCTTCATTCATCACAGGTCAAGTTAGCTGTCTAGTTTAATGCTTTAGTTCACTGGTGTGTATTCAAAGGGCGCATATATACAGAAATAGAGACCCGAAAACATTTTCATGAATAGACACCTTGTTATGCACCGCAGAGCTGTAAATAATTGGCCACAGGACTGAGATTCCGAGGGGCCGGGGCTGCAGATTTTATAACAAGAAGTCAGAGTCCTACTACTACCCTCAGGGCCTGGGAGGGATAATACTTCCTCTCGCACAGTCAGTACTTGCTACAGGGGGTGTGGCATGGGGGTCAGGGGCTGCTCTCAGAGGGATAGGTAAAGCGAAGTCTTCATGCCAGGAAGTGGTCTCAGCGCCCTTGGGCTCCTCTGCTAACCTGGAGCAGTCCCAGCTGGTTTCAGCTGCCTGCAATGAACAGGGCTAAGCACTAAGGACAGATCTTGACAATGTCATGTGACGTGGAGGGCGCCCAATTAGAGAGCCAGTATGTTCTGTGACTTGATTTGGACTTCTAGGAAATCCCTGTTGTTGTGAAAGAAAGATCTTGAAAGTGGTGTAGTACAGATATTTCGAAAGGGTCTAGTGATAGAGCGCTGGTTCACCTGCCCAGAAATTTACCATACTCACCTGGGCCCATAAACACATACACACTTTGAACAGGTAAAACCTACGCTATACGATTGATTAATAAATAACCTTTCAGGACCTATACCTTGACTTACCAATCCTTGTCACCGGTACCTATAGTTCTAAGGAATCAAGGGAGTTAGAATAATAGGCAGTAAATAAACATTTGCACTCATAAAATAACCACAGACTCGGGAAAGATTTAAACACTTTATCTAAGTTATTTCTTAAATGTTAGAGTCCATACTAAATTAATTAGAGCTTGATCAATTAAGAATAAAATCAAAGCAAGATGATATGAAAATATCATGAAACATTCTTTAAGTATTGAATTATAGGAAGGGAAAGAAGAGGGAAACAGCACAATGACCTATCCCGCTCAGCTTTATATATATCTAGAATGGTGTGAAGACCAACCCTGGCCATGGGCTGGGATAAAGGACAGGACCCCCGATAGAAAAAAACATCAGGAGGGAGGTAGAGTACAGAGGTAGGATTCTTATTCCACGGGCACTGTTACATAAACAAAAGGAATCCTCCTCACAGTGAAAAGGGAAAGTGTCTACCACAAGTGGGGGGACACTCAGTGTTTTGTAAAATACCCCTCACACACCAACAGGCCCCTTGGTGTCATGCTTCATCATAGGGGTCTTCGCACCCCTCTAACTGGATGCGGCGTGCTGCGACCTTCGACTACGTGGGAGCACTGAAAGTATGGACTATGTGTGGTGTGTGTGGTGGAAGTGGTTGGGGTATTTTAATGTGAGTGGTGGTATATAGTGAAGGTTTAAAAAGTACCTGGCTCGTGGGTGTATAGGAAAAAACTTTATTCACAACCCCGGGTTGGTACTGTTAAAAGAAGTGCAGTGTCAGGTAATTATCTGTCGTGACTATGAACAGTACCTCTGGTGTGCGTCAACATGTTTCAGAGCATATGCTCCTTCTTCAGGACGGGGGCACAACTTCCCCACCTTACTCACATATCTCTATAGTTTGTGTAAATAACCAAAAGTGCAGGACTATTTACAGTGTTTTAATGCTAAATTAAGGCTATAATGTGCCTACAGCGGTTTTAGACCATGCATTTGCATGACCTGAAAAGAGCAAAAAGGAAGAAAAATGAATATGGTTACCCTGATTAGGGTGGCTCATACAGGTGCAGTCACCTGGAACACCATTGGCACATTAGCCCTGTAAAGGAAAATGACAAACAAGAGACACAACATAGATAACACATATAAAGTTGTTTGAAACATTTAGGTCATACTCATTGTCAAAAGTTGTCTTGCTTCATGAGAATTCTAGAACGTCTGGGGTTGATTGCTAATTTTGCAATCTAAATGGATAAAGAACCGGTTTTAGTATTTTGTACTCACTTTCTTGATGGGAAATGGTGTTTTGTTTACCCAATACTCACAGACTTGGGACGAGTTTGTCTCCGTGTTACCCCACACGCTGCTCCGCTGGTAATGGCTGTGAATGCACGCCGTGTGGTATTTATGCTAAGATTCCCTCATTGGTTTGGCAGGTATAGGTTAATTGTCGGATGCGCCTGATGCCCATATATGGATAATCCGTCCACTTAATTGTTAGTAGACATACCTTATACGGTATGTCCGGTTTAGGCAGATCAGCGTAAACACTCAGCCTGGGTGCGATGGTGATTGCTAGAGGCGCGCATGCGCAACGTTTCTATGACGTGCGCACGCGTGTTGAAAGCGGCTATTCCAGCGTGTTGATCTCTCAAAAGCGCATGCGCGATTGGGAAGCGTCTGTGCCTGTGCGTAGGTCTCTTGGATGCGCATGCGCGATTATTCTCTTTATTGCGCATACGTTGTGGGGAAGGGGATTATTATAGCGACGCTAGTCACAGTGCAACGCGAGTGTATCCTTATTATGGTACTAAATCGGTGGATTGTTGCAGCAATGTGTTTATGAGACCCTTATCTTAATCCACAAAATCACAATGTGAGAACTGCTATTAGGGTCATGTAGAAAAAACGTTGCAATAAGCCTGCAGAGGGTACTAAGTAGTTGACCCAATTTACTGTAGGAGGCATTTTGGTTAGCTGGACAGTTGACCCCAAGGGACATCATCGTTCAGACCCTGGGTGTGTGTGCCCAGGCGGAACACCCATCGTTGCTCCTTTTGGAATAGACCTATTTCCGATGGCATGTGTTCGATTACAGTCCATTTTAAATCGTTCACACAGTGTTGCTTTTCCAAGTAATGAGTTGCCATTTTTGTTGTGGACTTCTTGCAGCGGACGTTGCTTTTATGTTCACCCACTCTCGTTTTCACAGGCCTTGTGGTCATGCCCACATATTCCAAACCACATGGGCATGTGATCATGTACACAACATTCTTAGTATTGCAATTTGTGAATTGTCGTTGCTCCCAGGTTGTGCCATTTCTGAATGTCAAGGTGTTACTTTTCTGCTTGAGATGACAACTACTGCAATTGCCACAGGGAAAATGTCCCTGTATCCCAATTGTGGTCTGCCTCGTCATGGTATTTGGTTTGGGTCTGGTGTGAACCAGTATGTCTTTTAGGTTCCTGCCTCGGCTGTGGGCATGCATCGGTTTCTCAAGATTGAGACTACCACAATTTAGTATCCTCCAGTGTTTGTTTATAATTCTGGACACCTCATTGGACATTGTGGAGTAAGTCGTGACACATATTGGTCTTTTATTTTCATTTTTATTTGGTGGTTTGTCTTCCAGGAGTGCCTCCCTATGATTATTCTTGGCCCTTTTCATAGCCTTGTCGATAATCCTTGTGGGGTATTGTCTCTGTATCAATTTCTTTCTCAAGTCACCAGCTTGTGACTTGAATTTAGTAAGTTCTGTGCAGTTGCGTCTCAACCGCAAGAATTGTCCGTACGGCAAATTTTGCCTCAAATGTCTGGGATGAAAGCTATCATACCTCAGACGGCAATTCCTAGCCGTTGGTTTGAAATGCGTGATGCTCTTGAGTCTGTCCCCTTCAGCATAGATATTAAGATCTAGGAACACCATGGATTGATTTGAAATTGTGCTTGTAAATTTCAGATACGCATTTTGGTTGTTTAGCCAGTTCACAAAATTGGCGGCAGCTTCTAATTCTCCGTCCCAGATGATGAAGACGTCATCAATATACCTTTTCCAGGTATTGATGTGGGTTCTGTATGGGTTGTCCGTATGTAATATCCTGTTTTGCTCTAGATGGTGGACAAATAATCCAGCCAGACTTGGAGCAAAAGTACTGCCCATACTGGTACCGTGACTCTGTAGGTAAATTGTCTGGTTGTATTGAAAAAAATTGTGTTGTAGTGCCAGGGAGATGCACTCGAGGACTAAGCCCTGCGGTGTTTGGTATTTCCATGGGTTGGTATACAGTACTTCCTCAATGATTTGGAGTGTCTCATCATGTGGTAGACTTGTGTATAAACTCTCCACGTCTAGGCCCATCAGGAGTTGCTTCGTTGGGTCAAAAGTTTTATCCTCCAGTAGTTGTAGGACTGACTTCGCGTCCTTCAGGTAGGTGTTGGTGGACTGTACCAGCGGGCGTAGGAAGGCATCAGCAAATTTTGAAAGTGGCTCAAAAATGGAGCCGATCCCCGATACAATGGGTCTTCCAGGTGGGTTGTTGATGTTTTTATGGATTTTTGGGATGCAGTAAAAGCATGGGACTCGTGGTGAGGGTTGTTGTAGAAACTCTGCTTCTTTTTTGCTTAGCCAATCGTGAGCTAAACCCTCCTCTATCATGCCTCCAATTCTGATGCGTAACTTCTCAGTAGGGTCCTCCAGTAGGACCTTGTAATTTCGTTTGTCAGACATAACCGCATACATTCAGTATGGTATGCATCCAAGGTTTGTAGGACAATGGCTCCGCCTTTATCTGCCGGTTTTATGATTAACTCTTTGTTGTTAGACAGCTCTCTGATGGCTTTTTGTTTGTCGCCACTTGTATTGTGGAAAACGTTCTTATCCCTCAAGTTCAATTTGTTGACTTCAGTGATGATGGCCTTCTCAAAAGTCAAGAGTTCAATTGGCATTGCGGAGTCTGGAGGGGTAAATGTCGACTTAAGTTTTAAGCCAGTGTCAGTTGTTTCTGCGGTTGGTGGTTTATCTTGAAAGAAGGCTTGTAATTTCAACTTTCGTGTAAAGTCCTGAAGTTCCATATTTAATTTGAAGATATCAGGTTTCTGTGTAGGCACAAAACCCAGTCCTTTGTTTAACACATTTCTTTGTGTGTCCGTCAAAGGCCAAGGTGTTAGGTTGACCACTAGGTCTCCCTCTTGCTCGTTGATGGCTGGTTCGGGAGGGATCCGGTCATGCTCCTGGTCGTTAGGGAGTTGGCTTGGTCTTGATCTTCCCATGCGACATTGTTGCCTTTCCGGTTCCTTCCCCGTGTTGCGGGGCGTGTGCCTAAAAAAGGTTGTTGTTGGCCGTAATATCCCTCATTGTAGTCAGGGTTCCATTGTTGGTAATTTTGTCCTCCGGATGGAGGTCCGTATTGGAAAGGGTTGAATTGTGGTAGGCCCATGTATTGTGGGTATTGTGGTTGGGTTTGGTAACCTCTCCATCCACGTTGTCTGGGAAACTGCTGTCTCCTCTGTCTCCATCCTCCTCTCCGTGGTCTGGACCCTCTGTTGCTACTGGAATTAGAACCGGAAGACCGATTGCCCGAAACGTCGCTGTCAGCATCACTGTTAGAATATTTGGGAACGTAGTCAGGTTTGGTGTAGGGATACGCACCCTCCGGTGTGAATTTGGCCTTATCTTTGGTTAATTTGTTACATTTGCTCTGTTTTAGGGTGAATTCAAAATCCGTCATTTGCTGATTTAATTCGTCCAGCCTTGCTTTCAAATCCGCGGGGGATATGTATGTGTTAAGCTGTACCTCTATTTTGTTAATCTCAATTTTCAGCTCCTGGGTGATCCTAGCTGCTGTTTTAACTATTAGGACTAACCAGTCTCTTGAGCAGTGCCAGGAGATCAATGACCACTCTTTTTTAAAAACCAGGTCATTTTGAAAAATAAGTGGTTCATTTTTGACAATCAATCCTGGTGGCGCCATTTTATTCCGTAAATATTCGGTCATGAACAGACCATGAAGGGCTGCTTTTATTTGGTTTCGTCTGAGATTTAATAACTCATTCCAGTCATTGATATTCGGACTGGTTTCTGGATTGCTCAGGCCTTCAAAGGGATTGATGGCTGTGAGGATCTTATCAATTTCATCTTCCCCAAACGTGAGGCCATGTTCGTCCTCCATTGTGTGATAACCGCTGGCTTCTTTGCTATAATGTGTGTCACTATGTGTATGTAGTGTGTCAGGGGAACTCCCGCAGCTCTGCGCTGCCTAGATACAGAAAAACATCAGGAGGGAGGTAGAGTACAGAGGTAGGATTCTTACTCCACAGGCACTGTTACATAAACAAAAGGAATCCTCCTCACAGTGAAAAGGGAAAGTGTCTACCACAAGTGGGGGGACACTCAGTGTTTTGTAAAATACCCCTCACACACCAACAGGCCCCTTGGTGTCATGCTTCATCATAGGGGTCTTCGCACCCCTCTAACAGGATGCGGCGTGCTGCGACCTATGACTACGTGGGAGCACTGAAAGTATGGACTATGTGTGGTGTATGTGGTGGAAGTGGTTGGGGTATTTTAATGTGAGTGGTGGGATATAGTGAAAGTTTAAAAAGTACCTAGCTCGTGGGTGTATAGGAAAAAACTTTATTCACAACCCCGGGCTGGTACTGTTTAAAGAAGTGCAGTGTGAGGTAATTATCTGTTGTGACTATGGACAGTACCTCTGGTGTGCGTCGAAATGTTTCGGAGCCTATGCTCCTTCAGGACGGGGGCACAACTTCCCCACCTTACTCACATATCTCTATAGTTTGTGTAAATAACCAAAAGTGCAGGACTATTTACAGTGTTTTAATGCTAAATTAAGGCTTTAATGTGCCTACAGCGGTTTTAGACCATGCATTTGCATGACCTGAAAAGAGCAAAAAAGAAGAAAAATGAATATGGTTACCCTGATTAGGGTAGCTCATACAGGTGCAGTCACCTGGAACACCATTGGCACATTAGCCCTGTAAAGGAAAATGACAAACAAGACACACAACATAGATAACACACAAAGTTGTTTGAAACACTTAGGTCATACTCATTGTCAAAAGTTGTCTTGCTTCATGAGCATTCAAGAACGTCTGGGGTTGATTGCTAATTTTGCAATCTAAATGGATAAAGAACCGGTTTTAGTATTTTGTACTCACTTTCTTGATGGGAAATGGTGTTTACCCAATACTCACAGACTCGGGACGAGTTTGTCTCCGTGTTACCCCACACGCTGCTCCGCTGGTAATGGCTGTGAATGCACGCCGTGTGGTATTTATGCTAAGATTCCCTAATTGGTTTGGCAGGCATAGGTTAATTGTCGGATGCGCCTGATGCCCATATACGGATAATCCGTCCACTTAACCTCTTCCATGCTCATGACAAGGTCAGCTCGTCATGAGACACAGTGGAGCTGTGCTTATGACGAGTTGACCTTGTCATGAACAATGGTATATCTCACTTTCCAAACAAAACAGGTGATGGACAGAATGTGGATCAATGTCACACATTCACCCCAGTCCAAAGATCTGGGCCCAAATCCATCGTTTTTTTGGATGAATGTGTGACATTGATCCACATTCGGTCTATCACCTGTTTTGTTTGCAATACCGCCATAAGTGCGCTGGGGATGCTCAGACGTGGGTCCCAGGCACTCCACACCACTGGAGTCAAGCTAGCCGGGCTGATGAGAGGTGTTACCTCGAAACCGGTCCGGTCCTCGGATGCTTGATTCCGTTCTGGGAAGGACATGGCTTTTGTAGTTCGGACTGGACTGTTCCCATGGGGCACAGGGTCAGAGCTGATTTGCATATCGCCATTGTCTAACCCAGGGTGGTGTGGAGTGCAAAAAAACGATGGATTTGGGCCCAGATCTTTTGACTGGGATGAATGTGTGACATTGATCCACATTCGGTCCATCACCTGTTTTGTTTGCAATACCGCCATAAGTGCGCTGGGGATGCTCAGACGTGGGTCCCAGGCACTCCACACCACTGGAGTCAAGCTAGCCGGGCTGATGAGAGGTGTTACCTCGAAACCGGTCCGGTCCTCGGATGCTTGATTCCGTTCTGGGAAGGACATGGCTTTTGTAGTTCGGACTGGACTGTTCCCATGCGGCACAGGATCAGAGCTGATTTGCATATCGCCATTGTCTAACCCAGGGTGGTGTGGAGTGCAAAAAAACGATGGATTTGGGCCCAGATCTTTTGACTGGGATGAATGTGTGACATTGATCCACATTCGGTCCATCACCTGTTTTGTTTGCAATACCGCCATAAGTGCGCTGGGGATGCTCAGACGTGGGTCCCAGGCACTGCACACCACTGGAGTCAAGCTAGCCGGGCTGATGAGAGGTGTTACCTCGAAACCGGTCCGGTCCTCGGATGCTTGATTCCGTTCTGGGAAGGACATGGCTTTTGTAGTTCGGACTGGACTGTTCCCATGGGGCACAGGGTCAGAGCTGATTTGCATATCGCCATTGTCTAACCCAGGGTGGTGTGGAGTGCAAAAAAACGATGGATTTGGGCCCAGATCTTTTGACTGGGATGAATGTGTGACATTGATCCACATTCGGTCCATCACCTGTTTTGTTTGCAATATCTCACTTTCCAGCGCACAGCGGGAAAACCCCTTAGCAGCCAAGGTGTTAATGGTTAGTAGACATACCTTATACGGTATGTCCGGTTTAAGCAGATCAGCGTAAACACTCAGCCTGGGTGCGGTGGTGATTGCTAGAGGTGCGCATGCACGACGTTTCTATGACGTGCGCACGTGTTTTGAAAGCGGCTATTCCAGCGTCTTGATCTCTCAAAAGCGCATGCGCTATTGGGAAGCGTCTGTGCCTGTGCGTAGGTCTCTTGGATGCGCATGCGCGATTATTCTCTTTATTGCGCATACGTTGTGGGGAAGGGGATTATTATAGCGACGCTAGTCACCGTGCAACGCGAGTGTATCCTTATTATGGTACTAAATCGGTGGATTGTTGCAGCAATGTGTTTATGAGACCCTTATCTTAATCCACAAAATCACAATGTAAGAACTGCTATTAGGGTCATGTAGAAAAAACGTTGCAATAAGCCTGCAGAGGGTACTAAGTAGTTGATCCAATTTACTGTAGGGGGCATTTTGGTTAGCTGGACAGCTGACCCCAAGGGACATCATTGTTCAGACCCTGGGTGTGTGTGCCCAGGCGGAACACTCATCATTGCTCCTTTTGGAATAGACCTATTTCCGATGGCATGTGTTCGATTACAGTCCGTTTTAAATCGTTCACACAGTGTTGCTTTTCCAAGTAATGAGTTGCCATTTTTGTTGTGGACTTCTTGCAGCGGACGTTGCTTTTATGTTCACCCACTCTCGTTTTCACAGGCCTTGTGGTCATGCCCACATATTCCAAACCACATGGGCATGTGATCATGTACACAACATTCTTAGTATTGCAATTTGTGAATTGTCGTTGCTCCCAGGTTGTGCCATTTCTGAATGTCAAGGTATTACTTTTCTGCGTGAGATGACAACTACTGCAATTGCCACAACCCATGGAAATACCAAACACCGTGGGGCTTAGTCCTCGAGTGCATCTCCCTAGCAGTACAACACAATTTTTTTCAATACAACCATACAATTTACCTACAGAGTCACGGTACCAGTATGGGCAGTACTTTTGCTCCAAGTCTGGCTGGATTATATGTCCACCATCTAGAGCAAAACAGGATATTACATACGGACAACCCATACAGAACCCACATCAATACCTGGAAAAGGTATATTGATGACGTCTTCATCATCTGGAACGGAGAATTAGAAACTGCCGCCAATTTTGTGAACTGGCTAAACAACCAAAATGCGTATCTAAAATTTACAAGCACGATTTCAAATCAATCCATGGTGTTCCTAGATCTTAATATCTATGCTGAAGGGGACAGACTCAAGAGCACCACGCATTTCAAACCAACGGCTAGGAGTTGCCTTCTGAGGTATGATAGCTTTCATCCCAGACATTTGAGGGAAAATTTGCCGTACGGACAATTCTTGCGGTTGAGACGCAACTGCACAGAACTCACTGAATTCAAGTCATAAGCTGGTGACTTGAAAAAGAAATTGATACAGAGACAATACCCCACAAGGATTATCGACAACGCTATGAAAAGGGCCAAGAATAATCATAGGGAGGCACTCCTGGAAGACAAACCACCAAATAAAGATGAAAATAAAAGACCAATATGTGTCACGACTTACTCCACAATGTCCAATGAGGTGTCCAGAATTATAAACAAACACTGGAGGATACTAAATTGTGGTAGTCTCAATCTTGAGAAACCGATGCATGCCCACAGCCGAGGCAGGAACCTAAAAGACATACTGGTTCACACCAGACCCAAACCAAATACCACGACGAGGCAGACCACAATTGGGATACGGGGATATTTTCCCTGTGGCAATTGCAGTAGTTGTCATCTCACGCAGAAAAGTAACACCTTGACATTCAGAAATGGCACAACCTGGGAGCAACGACAATTCACAAATTGCAATACTAAGAATGTTGTGTACATGATCACATGGCCATGTGGTTTGGAATATGTGGGCATGACCACGAGGCCTGTGAAAACGAGAGTGGGTGAACATAAAAGCAACGTCCGCTGCAAGAAGTCCACAACAAAAATGGCAACTCATTACTTGGAAAAGCAACACTGTGTGAACGATTTAAAATGGACTGTAATCGAACACATGCCATCGGAAATAGGTCTATTCCAAAAGGAGCAACGATGGGTGTTCCGCCTGGGCACACACACCCAGGGTCTGAACGATGATGTCCCTTGGGGTCAGCTGTCCAGCTAACCAAAATGCCCCCTACAGTAAATTGGGTCAACTACTTAGTACCCTCTGCAGGCTTATTGCAACATTTTTTCTACATGACCCTAATAGCAGTTCTCACATTGTGATTTTGTGGATTAAGATAAGGGTCTCATAAACACATTGCTGCAACAATCCACTGATTTAGTACCATAATAAGGATACACTCGCGTTGCGCTGTGACTAGCGTCGCTATAATAATCCCCTTCCCCACAACGTATGCGCAATAAAGAGAATAATCGTGCATGCGCATCCAAGATACCTACGCACAGGCACAGACGCTTCCCAATCGCGCATGCGCTTTTGAGAGATCAACACGCTGGAATAGCTGCTTTCAACACGCGTGCGCACGTCATAGAAACGTCGCGCATGCGCGCCTCTAGCAATCACCACCGCACCCAGGCTGAGTGTTTACGCTGATCTGCTTAAACCGGACATACCGTATAAGGTATGTCTACTAACCATTAAGTGGACGGATTATCCATATATGGGCATCAGTCGCATCCGACAATTAACCTATGCCTGCCAAACCAATTAGGGAATCTTAGCATAAATACCACACGGCATGCATTCACAGCCATTACCAGCGGAGCAGCGTGTGGGGTAACACGGAGACAAACTCGTCCCGAGTCTGGGAGTATTGGGTAAACACCATTTCCCATCAAGAAAGTGAGTACAAAATACTAAAACCGGTTCTTTATCCATTTAGATTGCAAAATTAGCAATCAACCCCAGACGTTCTTGAATGCTCATGAAGCAAGACAACTTTTGACAATGAGTATGACCTAAGTGTTTCAAACAACTTTATGTGTGTTATCTATGTTGTGTGTCTTGTTTGTCATTTTCCTTTTCAGGGCTAATGTGTCAATGGTGTTCCAGGTGACTGCACCTGTATGAGCCACCCTAATCAGGGTAACCATATTCTTTTTTCTTCTTTTTTGCTCTTTTCAGGTCATGCAAATGCATGGTCTAAAACCGCTGTAGGCACATTATAGCCTTAATTTAGCATTAAAACACTGTAAATAGTCCTGCACTTTTGGTTATTTACACAAACTATAGGGATACGTGAGTAAGGTGGGGAAGTTGTGCCCCCGTCCTGAAGAAGGAGCATATGCTCCGAAACATGTCGACGCACACCAGAGGTACTGTCCATAGTCACGACAGGTAATTACCTCACACTGCACTTCTTTTAACAGTACCAGCCCGGGGTTGTGAATAAAGTTTTTTCCTATACACCCACTAGCCAGGTACTTTTTAAACCTTCACTATATCCCACCACTCGCATTACAATACCCCAACCACTTCCACCACACACACCACACATAGTCCATACTTTCAGTGCTCCCACGTAGTCGTAGGTCGCAGCACGCCGCATCCAGTTAGAGGGGTGCGAAGACCCCTATGATGAAGCATGACACCAAGGGGCCTGTTGGTGTGTGAGGGGTATTTTACAAAACACCGAGTGTCCCCCCACTTGTGGTAGACACTTTCCCTTTTCACTGTGAGGAGGATTCCTTTTGTTTATGTAACAGGACCCCCGATAGTGCAGGTGCCAACAGGATGGAACAGGTGCAGACCAGAATCAGGATAAGTACGGACCAAATTGGATCAGGACAGGACCACCACAGGTCGGGACGGGCACCCACAGCTAAAGTGCAACGCCAGCGTCACACCCCTCTCTGCAGCTAACCGTTGGACCCCGATTGGGTTAGCAAATCTTCTCCCTCAGGAACCCGGATTGGGTTATCGAACCTTCTGACAGAGTGCTCCGCCAGCACCTCTGCTCTTGATCACCTATTGACTGCGTTGGGTCAGTGACAGGTCAGCTATTCGGACAAGTCGGACAATCTAACTAGCTAAGCCTACCTTAATTATACCATTTTCCAGGGCAGTGTATACCACCCCCCAATGTTGCAAATGTGTGTATTCCCTCAATTTGATTGGTCAAAAGAGTAGGAGAGGTCATCACACCATACCAGTTATGAGGTCATGCTCTTCAATATTCAGATTATTGTTCCCGCCCTATATTTTATTTTCACATGCCCTTTTATTACACCCGGCAATGAATGTCCCAATAGTAAATACAATGTATAATTTGACATCCTCTTGGAGGTTCAGGAGGTAAAGTTCCCAGGAACATCTTCTAGCAAGTCGGGAGTTGGCAAGAATTCAATGCCTTGGCTTGTAGACTCGGGTGAATTCGGCGCATGCCCAGTTTCAGGACCCAAGATGAAACATCATTATACTCGATTGGTCAGAATACAAGCTAATAGAAAAGTCAAAGAGAAACAGTTTTAGAAACTTTTATAAATGAATGCACTGTATACCACTTGTCTCTACTCTATTCCCATTACTTTATTTTAACTACAGTATTAGGGATTATGCAGAACGAGCAACTTAGTAAAAGCTGCAATTCAAGCATTAGCGCATGAGAACATACAGCACCAAGCTTTAGTTCTAGTGCGCAGAAGCAAAGTTTTCCCACCAAAGCAGTAAGTACGTCATGTCACGTGAGTATGACAGACGCATGCGCAGAAAAGTTCCAGCGTTTCGTCATCCATTTTGGGTTAATCGAGTTAAGGTTAGTAAAAGCACATATGCAAGCTTCCCCAGCTTACTATAAATGTTGTGTTTTGCATTGTTAATAAGCCGAAACATGTTGGCCAATACAGTACTTATTATTTTGAGAGGGTTGAGTCCAAGCAAGTCACTTTACGTGTGAAACCTTGCTCCATCACTAGCAGGGGAGTGGGAGACATTAAATAATCTAACGGCCCCAGGGACAAGTTTTGACTACCAATGCAAACTGAATTGCCAGTGCTGTATTACTGAAGTCGGCAAGTTCCCATTTACACGTGTAAATGTAAAATCCACACAGATTTCCTTGCAGTTCCGATGACCAGCTGTGGGCTGCCCTGCTGATAAAATCAAATATGAGTGATAGCAAAACACGAAAGCCTGCGCTATGCTAATAAAAGAAAGGCAAAATATTTACAGGCCTGTTTTCAATCACGTTGGAATTCCAAAGGCAGGGGGAACAGCTGTGGCAAGGAGAGCCGTGCAGAAACAAAAGAAACGAGCAGCTTGGGGCACCAAAACTGAACACAGGCACACATTCACACGAGCGGGAACCAAAAAAATAGTCCCTCAAACCAACAGATAAACAACCAAAACGTAAAGATATAGTATTTCGTTCCTGCTCCGTGGGAGGAACAAAAGACAAAAAAGAGGGACAAAGAGGCAGGACTGACCACTAGCAAGCAGGTATTTTTAAAGGACACAGAAAAAAAACAAATGAAAAGCAGGGGGATGGCTTTCAGCCCACGAGAGAAGTATATACAAGAGGACTTGAATGTTCGACTTCAAAAAATGAATGTTCCAGTCTATTGCTGCCTACACTACTGCACCTTTTTATGATGACTTGATTAAACACTGGGGGTAAGGACAGCCAGCAAGGGGAGGCGGGAACATGAGCACAGCTGTATTACCTGGAAGTGAAAGCTGAATAAGGGGCAGAGATTCAAAACCTCTCCCATCATGCGGATTACCATCATTTCCTTGGACTCAGGAGATTCCGGAGGCAAAATATTGAATAATAAATTAAGTGTTCACCAGTTTCTTGTCACCCTGGACATGTAGAAACTGCTTCTAGCCCACTCAATCCAGCTTGTACCCTCCGTGGCTCTCTGGCCATGCAAAACAGAGCTAAGATCACTTCCCCAGAGCAGCAACAAACTCTGCTAAGCACTACTGCAATCCTAAAACTCTCAAGCTCCTTTCAGGTCCTCAGCAAGTAAACAAATGGGAGCAAAAAGCTGCTCGTCATAAGTTAACCATGCTCCAGGTCACTATGATGGATCAGTCAGAGAGCGACTTTCAGGAGTCTCCCTTAATTTGCTCATTCAGTGTTGATCAGAGTCTTAATTTAGTAAAGTACTTAGGGAGGATTCTGCCCTTTTCCAAACGTTGCCAGTTTTTTGTGACTGTGTTTCTAAGATGACTTCTTTTGTAGATTTTTTAGAATCCTTTGTACCCCCTCATACTTAAACTCTTTGTGCTGCCTAGCACTCCACACTTCCTAACTCTCTTCCTAGGCAGTCTTCTCCCTTGAAATCTTTTCAGTCTGAAATTATATTTTGCTATTGCTTCACACCGGGGCCCCTTAGTGCTTTGCAGGTGAGCTCCTGCCCATGACTCTTTGTTGGGATACTTTTCTCTGTTGTCATCCATCATTTGGTAGATGGGGCCTTTGTGTCTATCTCAGTAGAACTACTGCCTTTGGACACAGAGGGGTGTTCCTGTGCTAATTAAGGTCCATTCTTGTGTCTTGGAGCGCTCACTTTTCTGCTGCAGTTGTCAATGAGAGGTTGAAACCCCCCTCTCCTGTAAGGGAGTATAAGCTTTTTTGGTGGCGCCAGCCAAGAAAGGTTACAGGAATACTTCCTTACATCTCTAACAGACGCCTCCTCCCACTCGCATGCTCTTTCAATTATGTGCATACTGCATTCAAGGGGATTGCCTTTGGAATCTCAACTGCCAGAGAAGCTTGGCTGCTGTCTGTGTTCCTCTTTCTGGGAGCCCACAATAACATTTTGCTCCTTCCCATTGATAGCAAGGTCTTCTTCACCCACTCATATTAATCAGCTTCAGTAAGGTGGCTATTAGACCAGTGGTTGTCAAAGGCTCTGCTGTTGCAGGTCGGGCACCTAATGTTACTTGCTGATTTCCTCCAGCAATGGCCTGTTTGTCTTTACTAGCAAATACATGAATGCAATCAGCTGCATCTCTACAAAATCTCCCTCCCTTGATCAGAAAATGTAGACCTCAGTTTGTTTTTGGCTGTTGCCTGAAAACCTTTGTGCCCTTTCTCTTACTACTTTTGAGCTACTTATTGTGGTTTTCTGCGTTTTCGGTTTGTGAATTTGCCTCTGTCAATTTCTTTGGTCCAATTGCGTTAACTTTTCTTCCCTTTGATGTGTTCTTCACCTTTAAGATTCCCACATTATGTCGACTTCCACTATGGCAGAGCCAGGTCTTTTAGCTTGTTCTTGAGGTACTGGGGGATTCCTATTTCTTCTCATCCTTTTCTCTCCTTTATACCCCAGTCTTTGTGTGGATTTGAAGCGAAATACTCATTGGCCTGACACAAACTACCTGAGAACCCCACCACCCATTCGGTTTCTCACACAGGAGGTCTTGGCTTTTTATACTATTTGAATGTTTGATAACTAGGCCCTCTGTGTTTTTTGTTTTATGCTTGTCATTTACGTTCTGTTCTCTCTAGCAATCCACTGTATCATCTTAAACTGAGGTGCTTCTATCTGGTTTGCAACGGTTACACTTCTGGCTCTATCTGGTTTGCAACGGTTACTCTTCTGGCTCTAATCTTTGGGTTTAAATCTTTATCAACAAACCAGTCATTTGCTCTCAAAGAAATGGTAGATCATGTGCTCTGCAGATATGAGAGAATCGCCCTACATTTGATTGGGTTATTGAGGCCTCTCACATTTAGCGTGAGGACCTTGAGGTTAGTGAGGGGCATCTAAGGGTCTAGGACCGGAGAGTGCGGTTGGGAACCCGGGACCGGGACTAAGAGTTCAGACAGACATGTGGGCTTGAGTTGAACCCTGCATCTTATTGCCCAGCCCTTGTGCACCGAGAGCAGTGAACTGGGGACCCGAAAAAAACAAAACCCTAGGAACTAACGTAACAAACTTATGATTAGATAATGAAAGTTCAAGACACAGTCTGTCATTCAGGGACGACCGGTAGAACTTCTTTACAGGGACCATAGTGTGACCAAGTTTGCCCCCTGTCCCGACCTCTGCCCGCTCCTGTGCAATGTGAAAAAGAAAAAGCAGACTTCCCCTGTTATGCTCACACAGTTTGTGTCTTCGCCAGTGCCTCCGGGAGGGACTCTAGTATTTTCGTGATCTCTGCCTGGTCAGGTTGTTTCAGCCATCTTCTAGGGCCCTGCTGCTGCTATTGCAGTGAGAAGTCACCGGTTTCAGGGGTAGGACTGCACCTCCTGTCGTCGTCTTTGGGGACGCCAACATCCGAAAGAGATCGCAATTGGTGGAGTTTGCCATCCAGGCGGAAGATGAGCCGAAACGGATGCCCCCAGGAGTATGAGATGTTGTGCTGGCGTAGATGCGTAGTGATGGGCCTAAAGGCTTTACATGCTCAGATCCTGATACTATATCAGGATCTTAGGATGGCCAGATCATGATATAGTATTGGGGTCTTGTCTCTGAAGGTGACCGGGTGCATGGATCTGGCCTTGCGGAGAATCTTTTTTCGTACTGAAGTCCTGTACACAGGCCAGAATGTCCGCAGGCGGGGTTTTATCGGAGCAGGGTGGACCCATCCTATGTACTAAATCTTGCTTAAGGTCCATATTAGGTGGATTGCCAAGGATTTGGTTGAAGAGGTCTCTCGTATAGGCGAAAACGTACCCAGCCTCTTCATTGGTTTGCACTCTCCTAATCCTAATGTTGTGTCTGCGCAAACGGTTTTCCAAATCTTCAAGATGCGCCGGAAGATCCACCTGCTGTTAATGAAGTTGAATGACCTCATGCTGTAAGGCCACCATTTCAGTGTCCCTGCTGTCACCTTTGTCTTCCGACGAGGCGACGCGCTCCCTGATGTCATCCACATCTCTTCTGATATCTTTAATTTCTGATGTAAGGTCGCGCTTAACCATTTGTAGATCTTCACGGAGCATCGTGAAGAGCGACTCAAGAAAAACTTGCGTCACTGGTTCCTCCTTGATGCTTTCCATCTGTGGCCGGGTGGGATCACCCAGGTGTGGGTGTTCAACCGTGGTTCCCCTCTGGGGCTGTGCAAAAAGATCCTTCAGCGTTTTGTCTTTCTTCCGGAGGTCATAGTCTCTCGTAGGGCAGTTGGTGTATCCTCAACACAGGCTGGGGCAGCGCCTTGTCCACAGGCTAACCGCTCCTGTGGAAGGAGGTGTCCAGGGAAGTCTCCCGGTGCGGCCTCTAGGAGTACCGGGCGCTTGGCTATTGGGTCTTGCTTCTCTGGATGCCAGGGTGTTCAGTTCCCAATCTGCAGGGGAGGCTAGAATTCCTGTGTACTCTGCGGCAGTGGTGATTGGTGGGGGGCAGTGTTGGGGTGGGTACCAGCCCTGCCAGGCCCAGGGGCGACTATTGGGCAATCCCCTCTTCATACACGCTGAGGCAGGGGTCATAGTGCTCCCTCGTGCTGCCAGTTTCTCTTCGAGTGGGAGGTGTCCAGTCAAGCCACTGGTCGAACTCCTCACCTCTTTCTTACTGTTTGGCCTCAGAGTGCCACTGCTTTGGGCTTTGTGATGCTGCCCCCACACACCGGTCCCTGGAAGTGAGTCCCCCAAAGCCAGGCCGGAGCTCACCTCGCCCAAATTCGCATTGTGTGCATGCTCTCTGCGTCCGTGTGCCTCCACACTCAAAGGCAAGGCCTGATCACGGGCAGCTGGCGTGGGCGGGCTGGTTGTGAGGCTGGAGTAGTGGTTGCAGCTGATTTCCCTTTGGGGTGCTGGGCAGAGGCTATAAGTCGAGCAGGGAACCACGCGGCATACCCACAAGCCACACCCGGGCCGCATCCACAAGCCACCGGGTCTTTCTCTCAGCAACCGCCTCTAATGGCGGCTGCGCTTCTGTCCTTCTGTAATCCTCTTCTCGCTGTTCGCTCCCATTTCTCTTGCTCATAGGGGAAGGGCAGGTCCGTGAGTAGGTGAGCTAATTTCAATCTGGAGTCCAGAGGCCCCCAGCTGAATGCAGCACTGCTGGCTTATGTAATCCTCCCCGCTATTTCGAAGCTCTGCGCCATACCTTACTGTCGGTAGAGCGTCGGGCCTCTGCCCCCAAGAAGCCAAAGCTGCCCCAATTATGGCCTCTAATGCACACGTGGCCAAGTGCCTTTATCGCCGCTCTCAGCCAGGCCTGCTTTCACTTCTCCACCAGGCCCGGCTGCAGCTCTCCCACCTCGCATAGGCCGCAGTGCGTGGGTCGTGGGCAGTCCCAATGCAGTCCTCAGTTCCGGCGGAGTGTACGCGGCGGGCACTGCAGCTAGCAACTCCTCGGTGGTTCCGCCACCGGTCCCTCTGGTGTTAGGCATGCAGGGCAGGAGACAGCCACGGGATCTCACCCCCTCCGTTGGTTTCTGGCTGCTTGCGCCCGCGACGGCGTCTGCTCTTGTCACGGCCCAGGCTGCTGTCCGCTCCCCGTAGCGGTCCGTGCTCGTTCCTCTGGGTGCTACCGAACTTTGAGCCTCCAGTCTGCACCCAAACAGGTTCCACTCCCGGGGCCAGGTCTGAGCTCAGGGAATCACTGTATTTGGTTGCGGCGGGCGGGCGGGAGCAGAGAAACAACGTCCTATCTCACTGCCACCTTGTCCCCCCCCAGCTTTAATCTTTGAAATAAACTTTAGAGCTCTCCCTTGAGTCTGGGGCAGGAGCATTAGATGTACCAATGAGTGCTCGTTATAACGAGTGACTCGTATAGTTGTAGGCCTCAGTCCATCTTTCTACAGACAAAATCCCTACCTGCCCTTAGTTGTCTTCATGACCTCTGACCTTTCTCTCTGAAGAGACTAAGATAATTAACGCCAACATGGATGTAGATGCTGTGTGGGTTGGCCTGTGCTTGCACAGTTATTTTGCTTTTTTATATCTTTTTGAAGATACAAAATGTTCCGTGCAAGAGAGACTCTGGAGAAGCAATACGTACTCAACATTTTGAACATTTGTATGAAAAATCTATAAAAATGGAAATGCCAAGCCCAAAGTGTAGCAGACATGACGTCTAGACTCCTCTGATTACTAATATGACCGGTTCCTGCCGACGTAACATCTTATAATAATAATAATCCCCACTAAGAGCTGCAAAGCCTTTATTTTTACAATCTCACTCTCTAATTCTCACTCCTTTAAAGACATCCTACTATACCGTTCTCCCGTACCAGGAGCAGAGTTCCTTTCATCATTAGACCTCCTGGCAGAACCATCAGCAGGAGAAGCTAACTTTACCATCTTAGGTGACTTCAACTTCCACCTTGAAGCCCACAACAAGCATGACACTTCAGCCTTACTATTAGAACTCGAATCAATAGAACTCTCCCAACTAGTAACTATGCCCACTCACTCCGCCGGACACACACTCAATGGATTGTTCACAAACAACAGACTAATCTCGCTAAAAAACATACTCCTGTTTGCCTGGACCGACCACTCTGCGGTCCTCTTTAACATTGTCACCGAAGTTAGCACCCCCAACTACGTCAGTCCCCTTCTCCCCAATCAGTTCAAAGCCTGGGGCAGCATCTCCCCCGAAGTCCTAAAATCGCACCTGCTGTCCACCCATCAAAATCTACCGGATGACGCTGAACTGGCAGCCATACACTACTTACAATGGCTCCACTCCGCCTTCGACACCTTGGTTCCACTAAAAAATACATTAAAAAAAGAAAGATTCCATCCACCACCTGGTTCTCGAGGGCACTAAGACTAGAAAAGCAAAAATGTAGAAACTTAGAATTACATTGGCGCCGATACTACGACCTCACCACGAAAACACAGTACAAGGAAGCAATGACCAAATACAAAGATCTTCTAATCACATAAAAAGTAAATATTACCTTAACCAAATTGAAACAGCACATGATTCTGTGAAACAGCTGTTCCAGGTCATCACTAAGCTCTCAGGACCAGAGATCAATCCGCCTATAACCCCCAAGCACATTTTTTGCAATTCTCTTGCCACTTTATTTAAGGAAAAAGTCACCCAAATCTACTTCAATTCCACAACCCACTCCTTAACTAACAACCAATTTATTACATCCAACGTAGAATCGCACTCCACCAACTCTCCAGCTTTACATTCATCTAACAATATCCCTCCCCCACCTTCTCGGAATTTAGCCATGTCACAACAGAGTACATTATCAACCTCATGTCCACCACTAAATCTGGCTCCCTCGACCACCCATACCCCCCTATCGCAATAAAACCTATACCGGATATCATAGGTCCCAAACTGGCCAATATTTGCAACTCAATGTTTACGACAGGAACATACCCTTCCATCTGGAATGAAACCATTATCAAACCATTGCTTAAGAAACTCAACCTTAACCCTGCTGAGACCAAGAACTACAGACCTATTGCTTGCTCCCTTTCCCCGCAAAGATCTTTGAGAAAGTTATGTTATGTTAAAAATGTTATGTTATGTTATGTTAAAATGGGACTTTTATAGCGCAACGGCTACTCCAAAGGAGTGTCCCGGCGCTTTGAGCTCCAGACCATGGAAAAGAGCAAGAACATAACAATAACAGAACGGGGCCCAAAGGAGGGGAAAAATTATCCAGCAAACAACCAGGTTTTCAGGTCTTTCCTGAAGACAAGCAGATTTGAGGTGTTTCGCAGGGACAACGGTAACGAGTTCCATAGCTGAGGAGCAAGGAAGCTAAAAGACCGGCCGCCTAGCCGAGCCTTTTTAATGCGTGGTACCCGAGCCAAAGCCAAGGCTTCTGACCTGAGGGATCGTGCAGGTCGATAGAAGTCCAGCCTCCTCTGGAGATACTTGGCGCCATTGCCATGCAAGGCCTTATGGGCAAGAGTCATGGCCTTAAACAGTATCCTCTTCCGAATGATGAATACTCAGCTAGTCCTCTAAATTGACAACAACAACATCTTAGATGACACCCAATTTGGCTTTAGGAAAGGCAATGGCACAGAAACTGCCCTCATCAAGACATCCGACGAAATCAGGATGACTCTTGATAAGGGAGGTGCTGCGATCCTGGTGCTGCTGGATCTTTCAGCAGCATTTGACACAGTTGATCACTCAACCTTAATCGCCCGTGTTGCAGCCATAGGTATCAAAGACAAAGGCAAGACCCTCCTAACATTCTTCCTGTCCAACCGCACCCAACTTGTACAGCTTGGCAACTTCAACTCCCCTCTGTTTTCACTGCCATGCGGGGTACCTCAGGGATACTCGTTTTGTCCGACCCTGTTCAATATATACGTGTCGGACCTGGCCAGGATCATTAAGTCCCACAACCTGCAACTAACTACTTATGCCGACGATACGCAGATTGTGCTAGAGATCCACAACAATGGCGGGACAGTCTTGGCTAACTTTCAAGAGGGAATGCTTGCTATCAGCACCTGGATAGCAAACAACTGTCTCAAACTAAACTCCGAGAAGACAGAGGTGATGATCTTCGGTAACCTCTCCCCTAGCTGGTCTCCTTCCTGGTGGCCAGTAGAATTAGGCCCACCTCCGTCCCCTGTAACTAAAGTTAGAAGCGTAAGAGCCATGTTTGATGACAAACTATCTTTTATTCATCATGCCAACTCCATCGTCTCTTCATCCTTTTTCACCATCAGGATGATAAAAAAAACTCCTTCCTTACCTTCCTCCCAATGCAGGCAGGACTCTCATCAGCACACTAGTTATGTCCAAGCTAGACTACTGTAAAGGTCTTCTTATAAACACGCAGGAAACAGTCCTACATAGTCTGCAGATCGTGCAAAATGCAGTGGCAAGAATTCTCTCAGGCACCCCTAAGTTCAAACCTATTTCCAAGGTACTCCGACAACTTCACTGGCTGCCCATTAAGAGCAGAATAAAGTTCAAGGCCTTCTGCATCGCTTACAAGGCAATCCACAACACAGGACCTGAATTCCTCAAAAGAAGTCTATGTTCCTACAGGCCGACAAGATCCTTACGCTCCTCAGCAGCTCATTTGCTGACTGTGCCCAGAACTAAAAAAGCCTCCTGGGGCGACGGAAGATTCACTGTCGCCACCGCCAAACTTTGGAACACACTCCCCCTTCATATCAAAACCATCCCTACTATGTTATTCTTCCTCAAACAATTAAAAACCTGGCTATTCAATCAATAAACCTCCCCTCCCCAAGTCTTTCTCAACTCTGCTGTCCACAGCGCCGAGACAGTTAAGGGTATTTGCACTCTTAACAAATTGCACAAATAAATAAATAAATAAATGATGGTTTCTCAACTTTTTTACAATTGCATTGCTAAGCACCTCTGGGAGAGAAGCAGGTAGGGCAGAAGTGAAGTGTTTGGTCTGTGAACTGTGGGATGAGAAACTGCTACATAAAGTTAGCAACGTAAACCATAGTGTCTAGAAAAGAATTACCATGTAAGAGTTAATATTCTTTTGTCTCATTTCATGGCTTTCTCTGTAAATGTTCTTTTTGGACAGCTTTATTACAATGATTAACTTAATAACCTCGGCAAGGTAAAGCTGCAGCTGATTGGAACGGTTCTACAAGTTGACACTTCAGTGTGTGAAAACACAAAGGTGTGGTAAATAGACTGTGCAGAGAAAGTTTTGATGTTTATTAGAGCATCTACTAAATACAGGTTCACTAAGTGTGTGCTGTAGTGGTGTTGCTCAATTGTTTTGATCTAATGCAATAGTGACTTTGCTCTCTCTGTTGTGAGTTATGCATGAGTGTCCCGGTTCTTTTGGTTGTAATGTAATGCACGAGGGTCTGTGCCCTCTTTGTGTTGTTAGGCTTGGCACTTGCCTGCAGTGGTCTTAGATATCCCCATCATTAAGCAGTTGAGCTCTGATCGAAGATAGCAAGCTCCATTATTTCACATTTTCTAAAACAGGTGGCCCCTCAGACTTTCTGGTGGGTTTGAAGTAGAACTTGCACACAACAATGGCTTGTACTCCACTATAGCTTCTATGTGTTTGGTCAAAAAAAATAGGAAGCATCAGGATGCTTGTACAAAGTGGCACCCTACATCCAATAATTGATCCTGCATTTTATCTTGAAAATACGCGTTTAGCTACTCGATAAATTTGTTAAGCGAGGTAATCAATTATAACTGATCTATAGCAAAAAAGAGAATGATACAGTATTGAATGCATAACAGATGACGTTGCAGACATCGACACAGGGACCAGTTTTGTAGATGGACACTGACTGCCAGAGCAATTTTCCCAGCTAATAGATTCCCTGTGAAATGTATTACACTGCCATGTGTGTGTACATGAACTGCACAGCATACGTCATGTCAACGAATTCAGCTATTTTCACCTGCTGATGTGTACTGATCGGGGTGTTCTGATTCTAATAAATGTAATATACTTTTCAGCATGACTTCGAAGGAGCCGTTTCCCCAATGGTGGCACCCAAAAAAGCACGCCCTTCTGAAGCTGGATCAGATGAGGTAAGCACCATTAGTACAACTCTTTCAAAGTAAAATGTTTCTGAGTCGATTCATCCACTTACAATGTAGACTTTAGCAAAACGGCTCTTGGAAAGTGCAAAAGGCTTTCAAATGCTCTTCCGTAAAGGTGCAAAGTTGTACTGCACCTTTTCCCCCAAACATGAGATTCTGGTTTTGTTGCCGTTACTATCTTGTCCAGTTGCATGACTTTCTCGGATTAAGTATACAGCTGTGGTATAACCCAAAATGCAATATTTGTCTGCAAAAGAAATGTTTTGAAACGTTATTGTTATTGATGGAGGATTTTACACACAGTTCAGATAAAAACAGATGGGTTAGCTAATCGTTAAAACAATGATTTAACAAGCATTGGAAATTCAATCGGTCTCGCATTTGCTTGTGTTTAAGCTATTGGTATTGTAAATGGCAATGTATTTTACTTATGTGTCATGGAGTGTATGCATGTGGTGTGTAGTGGAACTATGTGGGTTGTATTGGATTAGTTAGTTGTGTAATGGTGTGGAGTAGTTGTGTGGTGTGGAGTGGAATTATGGAGTGGCATGATGTGGAATGGTATGCTGTGGAAATATATGGTTATCAATTTTGTGGCATTCAGTGTAGTGGCATTTGTAGTGGGATTGTGTGGAATGGTAACTCGTATAGGTTATTTTACTTTTTTAGAACTTTTTTTATTATGTAAACGAAATAAAAGCACCATAAACAAAGAATAATAAAGTGTGGTGCAGTGCATTTATTATCATATTTCAACAGTAGCCATTGCGTTGGTACAACAATTATAGTGGCAAATCTGCGGAATTAGAAAAATGGTCACATGTTACATATATCGTGGCTAACAAGACATTAACAACATCATGGTCGGCTGACCCTGGGGGAGCGTCATTGAAAGGGGTACATATACCTCTACCCACATTCCAGGGCCCCAAAATTCTGGTTCATTTCTGTGGGCATCCTCTACTTTCAAACATAACTCTCTCTGCCTGCATGCACCAATCCATGTCTGGTTCCCAGTCTGTGAACTTTGGTTTCGTCACTCCTTTTCAAGTTCTGGCTATGTTGCGTTTTGCAACCATGCTGACCAGGGATACCCTGGACAAGTCAGTGGCCTCCCAGATGTTAAGCAGACAAAGTCGGGGTGAAGCTTCCATTGTGACCACACCCCATGGGACAGGAGGAAGAGCCCCGTACAACCATCTTAACTAGCACTGAGCTAGTGTAATAGGCTCTGTGTAGCAGTTTTAGTTGGATAAGTTTAAAATGGGAGCGGATAGCCACCTCATGAGGAGAGGCCAGAGCATCCCGCCAATCTTCATCACTGATGTCTCCGACATAGTCTACCCACTTAGTGCAAAGTTTCTCTAGGGGAACAGGTGTTTTATGAAGTATTTTGCGATATGTGAGTGGGATGGCTTTTTACCAAAGGTAATTGTCGAGCAGTCTATCCTCCAGCGGGAAAGAGACAGGCAGGTCGTTACCTCAGGTGTCGCTTTCTGTGCTGCGCTACGGGCCTGAAGGTATCGAAATGTTTCCCCACTGTGTAACTGAAAATCTCGCTGAAGGTCACTAAACAGGGTCACCTTGCATCCCGCCCATAGGTTTTCCACCCTTGAGAGACCTATCAAGTCCCATTTATCAAATCCCGGTCATTTTGATAGTGCCCCCAAATGGTGTGTGTCGATCAATGGAGTGACCTGTGTTATTTTGCCTTTCCACCCAAGAGCGGCTGTTGCTGTATGCCATATAGCAACTGTGGTGGAAGTTGGAGTGTGTGAAGGGGTGTATTTCTTCCGTCCGTAGAGGGCCCTGGGGTAATTGCCAGGAAGCATATTGTGCCTATCCATCCTGTACGCTTGGTCTGTGCCAGGGCGGTTCACCCAGTGGTTTAGGACCACGAGCTGTGAGGCCCAATAATAGCTTTTAATTACCAGCAGGGCGATACCTCTATCCTACCAACTTTTTGTGAGCTTAGCCAAGTCTATTTGGGGGGTTCAGTTGTTCCACAGCAGGGCGTGCACTTCTGACTCAATGGCATTAAAGTATTGTGGTGGAACCAAGTAAAATCAGGGAAGCGCCGTTATCTTATAAATGGCAGCTCTGCCGAGCATAGTGAGGGGCAGTGTTTTCCAATGCTGCACGTCAGTGCGAAATCGGCCCAGTGGAGGAGCAAGATTACGGTCGTGACATACTGTAGGGTTGACAGTAACATATATACACCCAAGTATAGGAAACCCTGGCAACCCACCAGTAGAACTGGGCTCTCCCCACTTAATATGTAAACCAAGGATTAATCTCAGTTAATAGTATAGCCAGAGTATTTCTGGAATAGTACGAATATGTGCAAAACACGGTGGATGGAAGAACTGGGCCTGGCTAAATAGAGCAAAATGTCATCAGCATAGAGGGAGATTTTGTCCCTCCAATCTGTCGTCCAATTGAGGCCTCTAATAAGAGGGTCCCCCCCTGATCCAGATCGCTAAGGGTTCCAAGGCCAGGGCAAAGAGCAAGGGAGAGAGGGGACACCCCAACCTCATCTCCTTCTGCAATACAAATGGTGAAGATTGTCCCCCATCCACTGTAATATGGACCAGCAGTTCTCAGTAAAGGAGTCGCACCCAAGAGAGAAACTTTGTACCAAATCCATACCTTTCCAGTGCGGTGAATAAAAAAGGCCAGTCGATCATTTCGAATGCCATCTTATCGTCTAATGGCATAATCACTGCTTCCTTTTGAATTGTGGATGCTTTATCTAGGACCCCATAAATGCATCGAAGGTTCAGAGCAGTATTTCTAGTTGGCATAAATCTGGATTGATCCGGGTGGATCAATTTATGAAGGAAACGTATAAGCCGCGCCGCAGGATTTTTACTACAATTTTCACTTCCAGGTCTAGCAGAGATCGGCCTGTACGAACTGCAAAGCTCGGGAGGTTTACCTTTCTTATGTATAACAGCTATATTGGCTAGCCTCTGCTTTTCCGGTAGTACACCCCCCCCCCCCCCCCCCCCCCCCCCGTTGCACTCTACTCATACATCCGTATAAGATACGGGGCAATCGTGGGAGCACTGGATTTGTAAAGTTCGATTGGGAGGCCACTAGGACCCATGGCCTTTCCGGATTGTAGGCGCCAATCGCCTTGGACACCTCCTCACATGACAGGTCAGAGTCCATGTCTTTTACACCCTGTGGCTCTAGAACAGGTAGTCCCAGAGTGGCTAATAGTTCTGCCGAATCAGTGTGGGTGGAGGGCAGAGGGGTGGTGTATACCCGCCCAAAGTGGTCTGCAAATTCTCCAGCAATCCCCGTCCTATCTTGTAATTTCGTGCCATCTTGGCAGACCGTCTCCTCCACCCACCCGTTGGCCATGTCATGCTTGTCTAAACAGGCTAATAGCTTGCTAGGCTTGTCGTCAATATTGTAGACTCAATGTTGAGTGGCCCGGTACTGGGTCCTAGCTACATCTTCGGCTATATTCCTATACTCAAAGTGCTTCATGCGCAATGTGTGTGTGTCAGCTGGAGCTGCTGATGTCATGAGGCTTCGCTCAAGGAGAGCAATCTCTCCCTCAATCTCCTCAAGGTTCCTCCGTTGTTCTTTCTTATGACCCAACACTGCTGCTACCCCGTCTTGTATGCTTCTCATAACCCCACATTCGAGTCAACCGACCCGTCTTTTTCGGAGAAATTATGGTTTGTAGTCCCTATCAGCTTGTCTCTGATAGCGGGCACCTTGAGGTACCAAGGGTTGAGAACCATTTCATGGCATGTTGGGTACCTCCATAATATGCCAATAGTGGGGAATGAGCCGAAATGCCCCTGGGAAGAAAGGCGATCTCTCCAAACTGGGGAAGCTGGATAGCCCTGGAGAATATGTAGTCCATGCGGGACATACTACCATGGACCCCTGAGAGGAAGGTGTATTGCCTAGCCGCTGGGTTGCACACCCTCCAGATGTCAATCAAGCCCAGGGCCCCAAGGAAGTTCCTCAGCAGCTTCCCAGATGACTCCCCCTGTCTAGGCGGCCACCGATCCTGGTCCCCATCAAGGGCTGCATTACAGTCCCCGCCCATTAGTAAGTCGATGTTAGAACTGGGGTCTCTAGTTTGCTGAGGCAGTTACCTTAGTCCAAATAGGGACCCTTACTTCTAGTCAGGGAAAGTAGGGACACCCTCTTTGATAACCCCTGCTCACCCCCTGGTTGCTTGCACGAGCAGCCAGGCTTATCTTCAAGGCAATGTGTAAAGTATTTGCAACCACACTCTCAGTGACACAGCGATACCACCACAAATGGACACCACACCGATGTATGAAAATAGCGGTATCTTTATCAAGAAGAAAAATACGGTAAGACCAAACGATAAAAATCCGACATATGAGTATTCATAATATTTCACTTTGCCGGTTATTAGGCCAACAAACACTTGTAGGTTCTTGCAGTATTAATGAGCAGTTAAAAATTTTGAAATGCAGTCCTAATGCACTGCTATGCAGTTTGTAATGCAGTTCGGATTGTCAGACTAATGCAGTTTGTAATTCCAGAATGATGCATTCCTCAATGCAAGTAATCAGGCAGTTTGTAATGCAAGAATAATGCAATCCTCAATGCTCATAATCAGGCAGTTCGTAATGCAGGTATAACGCACTCCTTAATGCAAGTAATACAGCAGTTCGTAATGTGAGAATAATTCAATCCTCAATGTATGTAATCAGGCAGTTCGTAATGCAGGAATGATACAATCCCTAATGCAAGTAATAAGGCAGTTCGTCATGCAAATATAACGCACTTCTTAATGCAAGTAATAAGGCAGTTCGTAATGCAGGAATAATACCAGGCCAATCGACGTGATAAGCGTGGGCACCACTAGGCCCCAACCGCAGACAACAGTCCTGAACTTGTGAGGTACTGCTGGGCAGGTCCAGGCCGCGCGAGGACTCTGCCTGTATAACGCGATGCAGCAGGAGTGAGACGGGATCACTCCTGTACTCCTCCTGCACGCCTCCCCAGGCCACACAGGCTTGCAACTCCTGACAGGAGTCCAAGCCTTACCTGGGGGATGCGCTGCTTTGCTCTCTCTCTCTCTCTCTCTCTCTCGCCCCCCTTCCCGCTCTTCAGACATTCTGCTGGGCGTCCCGATGTCAACGCTGCTCAGATGCAAGGCAACACTGTAGCCAGACCGGTTACGGCGCTGCCTTCTCCGTTGCTGACGATCTTGGGCAGATTCCTCTTGCGAACAACGATCACGGTTACCTCACAACTTCCTTAGGTTTATGAAATCCTTTAGCACGTTGCAGCGCGGGCCGGTGGCGGCCATCTTGATCCGCAGCCTCCGTTACGATGATGGCTCGGGCACAACAGGTAACAGCAGCGTGAACGATGATTCACGCTGCGGGGGCACTGCAGTCATGGGGCACTTTCCAACCAGCACCACTGACCCCACGGCAGTCTCAGGCTGCACATGCACACACACAAAGCGTCGCTGAGACTTTGTTGGGCTTCAGGCCACACAGTCCCAGGGCAATGCTCACGAAGGTTTCAGGCTGCAAAAAGCACATGCACACAACGTTGCTGAGACCCACTTGGAAACCTTGATTTTCCTGAGTTTCCACAACAGGGAGCCAGCTCTCCTCAGGCCCTTGGCAACAGGTTACTTTGGGACACAGCACACAGCAAATTCCTTTCAAGCAGGGGGACAAAGCACACAGCAAAGTCCCTTAGCCTCTTCTTAGTTAAATCAGCAAACTGCAGGCTAGCCTCAGAACACACAGCAAGGGTCAATCCTTCTCTTCAGCTGTTCTTCCCTGGCAGAGAGATTCCTCTTGACCACCAATTACTTTTAAACTTTTTCAGTCTTGATCAGTCCAAAACTCAAGGGTTTCAGTTCTCATGGTTATCTCCTAAATCTCTTTGACGTATTTGTTGTCAGGGGGCACTGACCCCTTTCCAAACCTGTTTTGGGTGTCTTACTGCAAGTGTCAGTAGAGAAACACAGGAGTGTCCCAAAATAACACAAATGTAATATCCTATCAACTACTGCAAAGCTTAATGCAACAAAGTGCAACTTAGTTAATCACACAAACATGAGATACCGATTATGAGAGAGGCAAGGTAGAACTAAAGGTATATTGTTACAAGTTTAGTATAGTAATCATCTGCATCAGACCAACACATTAGCTCCAGAATTAATAAACAGTCTATTGTCAATGTAGTAAAAAATATTGTGAATTTTTATTACATATAGCTGTCTGGAAACAGTTTGAAATTTGTAATGTATTTAAAAACATATGCTAATCAACATAAGTATATATGAATCACAAAATTTAATAATCAATCACATAATACATAATTACATAGAGTACATAAATGGTATAAAAAAGATAAAAAAGAATCAGGAACAACCAAGTGTCGACGCAGCGTTTCGGCTTTTTGTGAATGAAACACCTTCAGGACAGATTCTGCATTGTTAAAAAAAACACAAAATTACCAAACCGTAATTGGTCACAGAGATTCCTTTTCCTTTTTTAAAAAAAACAAAACAATACAATATGCTTAATCAGTAAGCATTAATTACGAGGGGCAATTTTCTTTTCTTGATTTAATGCTACAGTTATTCTCCTTCGTGTTCTTTTACCACCAACATACATTTTGTTCAATACCTTTTAATGCCTCTCTCTCTCTCTACCTTTATACTTGAGAAAAACTTAGATCTTCCATCTGTACTAGCCACTATTTATTCTAATGTGTTCACCATAATTCCAATATGGTACGTACCTCAATGTTAAAAACAGGGGGGATGTATTAGACTCAGTCATGTACTGGAGTTGTTGCTCTATTTCTTAATTCTTTATTGGATAAGATTGTTCTGCTGGCATATCCAATCGATTTAGGGGACTGTAAGGTATAAGAGTATTTTTGCAGTCAAATTGTACATAATATCTCTTATAAAATTGCCAATCGTTATTCAAATTTTTTTCATTTTTACCTTTAACAAGTTGATGCCAGCTTTAAACTGTCCGGGGGAGCCACCAATAGTGTGTAGAAAGATTTTTTCTCAATTCAAATTCTATAAAAATGCGGAAGATAACGTCATGAAGGGCCCTATACCCTGAACCGGTATGTATGGGTGGTTGGCATGAGTCGGCACTCACCTTTTATATAATATGGCAATCGCTGCAGCCGAAGGCCTTCTTTTTGCTATGACACTACAGGCTTGGGGGTTGGCCTCCCTGCGTTCAGTTACCAAATCTGAAAAAATAAGCAATGTCACTAGTACTCTGTTTATTATTAGCTATCCTTGTGACAAGCTGAAAGTATACACACCTCCTTTTCATTAGGGTGAATCTTGTACCTAATGGGCTACTAACCAACCCTGTTTTAGCATGGCTCGTATAAAGGGCATATAGCCCCTTTGTGTACATTAAAAAAAGGGCTACATATAAACATTTTAGGCATTCATGAGTAAATGGGCCTTCTCTTCATGTTACTAATTTTATTAAGCATTCCAACGGTTCGTTTAAGTCAAGTAGGTATTCATTGATACCGTATAGATTCAATTAATTTGGACATTCGTTTTAAGAATTGTACACATAAGTATAACTACACCTTCGGTACTATTTTATAGTCACAAACAATCTATTATTAGCAAGTATCTTGATTATATTGGTCATGTTACTAAACTCCAGATATTATTGGAGATTATTTAAGTTACTTAATTGCTGTTTTTAAATGGTCCTACGGTGTAGCTTAACCTACAAAGTACACTTACAATACTCCTAACTTATGATGAACAGCAAACGGCCTACTTGCACTCACCTAGTATCAAAGGTTCGGCCTCCCTGTTCCTCGACCGGACTTGAATCACTCTGTTTTCAAAGCGCGTTTGTGCCATGTACGGAAAAAATCGCGCTTAAATAGTCTAACTCTTTTCATTGGTTGTGACTTAACCCCTCTCTGATTCGTCCTCGTCTTGTCCAATAGCGGTCTTAATTATGAGTAAGCCGCGCAGCTTGTTGATACTCGGGTTTAATGTGTGTGCGCTGATTGGAGGGTGACACGAACAAAAAGGACCGATAGGCTTAATTTATAACGCGCTGTCATAGTAAGTGTTTAGCATTATGTTAGCGATGCTTTCGTTGGAGGTCAGTTCTATCGAGCACAGATGCTGATAGGCTTGTTGTGGAACGCGTAACTATGGTGACTAAACCACACCTTTTAGGCACAATGTCATCGTGATAATAGCAATGTTTTGATTGGAGGTCAGCTCGAGCAAGCAAAAGTGCCGATGGACTTGTTTGTTGCTCTTTGTAAAACGCGTAACTATGGTGCCATCGCTACAGCATTTGGACACAATGTCATTGTCAAGTCTTCATCAGAAATAAAGGAATTATAGAAGGGACAAATTTAGGTTATGATCCTAATTACAAGTCTTTCTATTAGATCCCTATGTTCCCGCAAACTGCCAATTCGGTTCTTGCGCAGTGAGTGATAGAGGGCCACTAATTGACCTTTTATGCAATTTTCAATGTGTTACGTTAGCAGCCTCATACACATGCTCTCAACTGCTGGCTATAACTATTGTTAATACAGAATGGAGGTCATTCAACCTGATGCAAGACGAGCGACTGTAATGGCATAGCGGCATCACAAAGAGATGCCTAATAATTGAAAATACACACCATATTCATGAGCCATCGTGTCGATGTACATGTCTGTTAAGAGAAACCCGTCGATAGATTGTTTCCTTCTACGTGAGGGGTTCATTTCCAAATTTCTCACGGTTAATTAAAAGATACCCCCACTGTACTTCCTCACAATTATGGTCTATGATGCTTCATCTTATTGAATAATACGCTCCCAGTCCTCTCTGGTATTGAGACCACATCTCACGCTATTCAACCGGGACATAAAAAATTGCTCCAGTTTTTTTCTTTTGGCATTTAAATTGCCACCTCGTGCGTTGATCTCAACTGATTCAAGGCAGCACCACTTGAAGTCATCAAGCGTGTGTCCTGCTGTCTACCAATGTTCTGTGAGGGGGGCACCCTGTTTGTTGTTTCTGATCGCTGACCTATGTTCATTGAGGCGTATCCGCACTTCCCTAGATGTCTCACCTACATAGCTACATGGGCAGGGGCACTGTATTAAATAAATTACATTTTTTGTTCTGCAATTCATAAAGCTCTTTATCTTGATTTCAGTTTTGTTGCTTAGGATGCTATTGCCCTTAATTATGTTTGCACAGTTTACACAACCTGTACATGGGAAGGTGCCCATTGGTAGTTATCAGGTGCCAATCTTAGATTTAAAAGGAACTGTACCAGTATGCAAGATTACGATAAGCATGCCCAAGTTCTAAAACAGAAATTTCTAGAGAGAGGTTATCCAAGACGGCTGGTACGGCACGCTTACAAACGTGCAAAATATTTTAATAGAGAGAGTTTGTTCAATAAGACAGAAACTTCCCTTGAAAAAGAAGCACCAATAATTTTCGTCACTTATTACAATCAAGTGTCGAATAAAGTAAAAAACATTGTGAACAGAAATTGGCACCTGATAACTAACAATCATAAACAGAAATTGCCCAAACCTATGTTTTCGTTCAGACGTACCATCAGAAACAGCTTGGTGCATACATACAGAGAGAATAAACAAGTAATCCAACCATGTATAAATAACGCAATTTTTTATGTCCCGGTTGAATAGCGTGTGATGGTTTCTTCATAGGAGCTTGGAATGATACTCATTCAGGGGATACCAGTCACAAGCGTCCAAGGTGGCCGATATTTGATCAGGAGCGGGCGTGTCATGTGTATAGAGAGACGCATAGTAGTTTTGAAACGCTTGAAGTTTAGCGGATTCCGTGGTGGCCCAAGACCCGTCCCCTAGCTTTAGTTTAGCAATGTGGGCTTTGGCTGCCCGCGTTCTCAGACGATGTGCCAAAACAGTACCTACCCTATCCCCTCCATCATAGTAGCACTGTCGTAGCTCGAGAAGAGCGCGTTCGGCCTTGTTGGTTCTTTGCGCCCGAAGCTGGCCCCTGAGTATAGCCAAATGCCTCTTTTGTATCGCCAAAGGGCGCTCCTGGTCTAGTCTCTCAAGCATTTTGATATCGGGCATGAGCTTGTCCTCATATAAACGGGCTTTCCGCGACCGAGCAATAGCGATAGATGTAAGGGTGCCGCAAATCGTACCATTGAACGCATCACAGAGAACAGGGAGCGGCGTTTCCGGCAGGTCGTTAGTTTCGAAATAGGACGAGATGGCAGCTTGGAGTTCCTCCCTGTCCACCGGGTCTCTAAGGATGTGGGGTGGAAATCACCAACTAGTAGGCCGCTTGGGGTGAAAGAAGTGTTCATGAATGAGTAGCTCCACATGTGTGTGGTCAGAGATCAATATATCGGACATAGTTGCTGAGAGAGTTTCCTTAACCAGGGAGTGTGACACAAAGAGGTAGTCAATGCGTGAGTAGGAGCGGTGCGCATTGGAGTAATAAGAGTAGTCGCCAGTCTCGGGGGAGTGATAACTCCAGGTGTCTACAAGATTTAAAGCAGTGAGGCATTTTTTCGTTGCTGCCAACATGGCGCCCACCCCATGGAACAGGCCCCCGCTGCGATCTAGGCCTGCATCCCACACTAGGTTAAAGTCGCCCCCTACTATAAGGTCTGAGGTCACAGGTGCTACGTGTTCTCATAGGATCTCGCGGAAGAAAGTGTCTTGACCTTGGTTTGGTGCGTATATATTGCAAAGGGTGAGTGTGCGATGCCCCAGCTTGGCCACCACTTTAAGAATTCTGCCCTCAATGCCACGGATCACCTTGATATCTCCCTGGTGGATGCCTGCCCGGCAGAGAATTGCTACACCCGTTGTCTTAGTGGTCGCTGAGGACCCAAACTGGAGGGGAAAGCGTGGGTGAGACCTGCGTGTTACATCAGCCCTGAGGAGACGGGTCTCCAGCAAGAAAATTATGTCAGGGTTTTGCAATAGCAGGTACCTCCATATTTGGCGCCGCTTGAGAATTGAGTCCCTTCAGGTTAAGGGATATAATCTTCAAACAGGGTGCAGAGGTCATAGTCGTCTATCGTCAAGTGTGAGCGCTGTCTACAGCAGGTGGTCCGAGGAGCATAGTGACCACTGGTAGCTCCTCCAAGTGTCAAGGTAGCCCCTCTGCCGGGTGGATGGCTAAGGAAGGGAATGAGGGGGAAAGGGATAAGGGCAAACAAAACAACTCAAATAGTGTAATGGCCAACATGGCCAACAAAGCCTATTCCAGTCCAGGGAGTAGCCAGGCACAATGGCACAGGCTGTCCCGGAGATGTCACTCTCCCAGAAATAGGAGTGGGGGTCGGTCATCGCGTTGGTTAACAAATCAGTATCTCGGAGGCACAGCCCAGGGCTGCCGGTTCTGCAGTATAGGCTAGGCCTCTGTTGATGTAATCTCTGGGGCGGTGAAAGGAAGGGTGAAGTGGCTGCAGAATAATGGTCAAGGGTCCATCCCGAGGTAAAAGATGAAGGTCCAGTATATCAACAAGCACTGAGGCAAATTATTTGTTGGCAGATGCTTGCGAGCCAAGGGTGACGGTCCTCGTATGTTTTGTATTATGTCCTGCTTTTAATGGGATGAACTGCTGCGCTCATGTGAAGATGGATGTCTGGCATGGCGTACCGTGGTCCACTGCAGTTCTTTGGAGGCATACGTGCAGGACTTGCCGGGGGAGTATCAGAGATTTGGAGTAGTTGGGCCACCTCCCTGTAGGATCTCAGCACACAACGTTTGGACTCCCACTGGAACATGAGAGCAAAGGTATGACCCCATTGATAGCGGACGTTAAGCTCCCGGAGCTTGTACGTGATGGGTCGAAAGTCCCTCCGGCGTCAGAGTGTCGTGGGGGCCAGGTCCTGGAATAACTGAATGGGCGCGCCTTGAAACAGAATCTCAGGTTGGTCTCTAGCCGCCTTGAGGATGGCCTCTTTCTCTGTGAAAAAGTGGACCTGGGTCATAATATCAGGGACGAGTCCAGGCTTTCCGTATGGTCCAAATACGCTGTATGTACGATCTCGGGCAGGCGGCAAGGAATCATCATCATCTCCCCTAATTTCGTGAAGCAGTTCTGCCCCTATCGGAATCCCCCTTATGCGTATGTTGTTCCGGCGCCCCATATTTTCCAGGTCTTCTCGCTTTATCTGTAGCTCAATGGGCTGCTCTTCTAGGGTGGCCAGCCGCTGCCATAGGTGTTCCTGGTCCTCCGTACGGGTGTCGAGGATCTTTTCAAGGTCATCTACTCGTCCACCCAACTCCCCCACATCCTTCCGGAGCTCCTCGACACAGGCCTGTACCTCCGTGCACAGAGACCCTATTTCAGACTTGAGCTCCTGCATGAAGAGAGCCATAAACTATTGTGTAACGGGCTCTGAGGAGCCGCCGGCGTTGCATCAGTTGTCAAGGCCAGACCCAACTTGTTCCACAGGGCCATGACCATAGTGTCTTTGGGGGTTGTTGGAGGCTCTTTCCCGAACTTAAAACGAGTCATGTTCACAGATTATTGGTGGCTTACGCTGTAGGTCGCAGGGAAGGTGCTGCCCCACTGTCAGCTCTCGACTCTCAGCTGTGCCTGAGCTCTCGGTCACCAGGCCCTGGGGACGATATGCGAACTGCAGCAGGTGAGAACTAGTCCCAGTGTCGCAGGGAGGTGGTGTGCTGTTCCGGGGACCTTGCAGGAGCCGCCAACCTCGAGGGTGCGTGGGCTAAAAGCAAAGTAGTGGCTAGGCTAGCCGAGCTGTGGTGTCGCCCAGCCGTGGGTGCGGGGCTAACGCGGCCCAGGGGCTCCACCAGCCGTCAACTAGGCATCCCCAGGCTGAGGGCAATTCAGTATTCACTCTGATGTCAAAGAGAGGGGGCAATGTAGGTCCTCAGGCTCTCCGATCAATGGGCCAGCTCTTTGGGCTATCTATGCAACAGTGCCCGTGTCTCTGAAATTGGGGATGTATGGAAGCTAACGGTGTCGGGCAGTGCGGTGTTGGGCCCTGCGCCACCTCAGCAGAATGTATAGGTGGAGTTCCAGTTCGTCAGTTCAGCACCCCTCTGCGTTGCAACAATCCACCAGTTCCCCCCAGAGGAGAGGGGTCTCCTCGGGTCCTCCGACTGGCCTATGGACCCCCCAGCCACCCAGTGTCTTCCGCTAGCGTTATTGTCCTCCCGCGCCTGCTTGCTAGCGTGAGCTCAGTTCTCAGCTGGGAGCACAGGAAGAGAGGGCCGTTATGCAGAAGGCCTCAATACGGGCCGCAGGCTGTGGCATCTGACTGGAGAGCTGCGCCCAGGCAACCGGCAATGGACTGGCCTGGTCCACGTGGCGATGCAGTTAGCGCAACGCAGTATGGCAGGGGCGCCGCCGCCGGGGTACGCTTTAGGGCACCAGGGGACCAGGGGATTACAGGAGAGCGGGATCGCAGATGGCCCAAATCGCAGATGTTGCCCCCCCAGCGGCGGCGACAGCACCCCCCTACCCCTGTCTGGGTTCTACACTTCAGGATCTCTTCGCCGGCGGCTGGTCAGCGCTGTCCAGGCAAGGCCTGTGATTCTCCATTGCAGAGTGAATCTGCAGCTGCAGATTCACTCTCCGACGCCAGTTTCTTCCACCTCTACCACCAGCAGGTTGATTAGCGGGCCCATAGTTCTAGGCTCCCTCCGGCTGCCTCTCTCTCATCTGTGGCGGTTAACATTCACTGGGCCTCGCGTTGGCAGCCCAAGAGGCCTCTGGTGTAGATTTGTGAAGGCCAAGCAGCTAGCTAAAATGGCGGGCGTCCCTCATGGAGTGTGCTCCCGCCCGCCGGCGTGGTCCGCGCCTCTCCTGGTCACTGCGGGGCTGTGTGGTAGGACCGCAAGTGGAGGCCTCTTCTGGGCTGCTCCTGCTCTCCCGTGGCGACTGCAGCTTGTGCGGTCTCTTTTAAGCCCCTTCCAAAGGCCTTCAGTGCAGTCCCACAAAGGCCGGGTGGTCAAGACGGCAGATGTCTCCCGGGGAGCGTCACTCGGCACCCGGGCAGGGGCGGCCACGAGCCAGCTGTGTTGGACCCCCGCCACTCCTACCTCCCGGGACTTCAATATTTCCTGCACGTCTCAAGCTCCACCCGAGGCGGCGGCTGCAGCTACGCGGGATCCGGGCAGGTAAGATGGCCGGTGTGCTGGAAGGTCATAGGCCGCTCTTCTCCTGCAGTCCGTTTCTCCTCCATCCGTTTCCGCTTACTTATTTTGCGCCTTGTAATGGGCTCCCCATTCACTCCGCCAGCGATATCTACCAGCCAGGGGTCTTTTGACGCCGCTGCCTTGCTGTAATTTGCTGTAAACTGTGGCGGCAGCCCGGAGCTGTGATGGCGCACGTCTTACGCCATTTGCAGGAGACCATGCCCCCCCATTATGTATTTTTTTGTGTATTGGAAGTATGTTGTGTGAGACTGTGTAATGGAGTGTAAGTATGTGGAGTGGAATTTTGTGTTGTGGGATGTTATGTAGTGGAGTTTAAAGAAGACATTGTGTACAATTGAATTACTCTTTTAAAAAAGAGTTATCAAAAAATGTCTTCTAGTTTTTTCTGTGCTTGCAGTGCTGGCAATCTCCTCCTGCCTGTTGTAATGCATAATGTTTTAGCTTTTTTTGTGATGCAGGGACATAAATAATTGGAGGATGGAGATTGAGAAATACTACCTGAATTACAACATGAGCAGTGGACGGAGACTAAGAGAGAATCAACAGATGCTAGATTCTGAGGGCACACTGAGGTGGTGCTGTGTAATGCTGAAGTGGTGCTGAGGTGGTGGTGTGCTGGTACAGATGTGATGCTCAGGTGATGCTGAATGAAACTCCGGTATTGCTAAGTGATGCTGAGGTAGTTGTGTGCTGTTGTGGAAGTGATACTGAATGTTACTGAGGTGGTGCTGAGTGAGGCTGTGGCACTGAGTCATACTGAGGTGGTGGTGCAGCGCTGGTGCTGAGGTGGTGCTGTATGGGTGTTGAGTTGCTGCTGAGGTTGTGGTGGTGCACGGATGCAGAAATGATGATGTGCTGATTATGTTGTACTGTGCTAGTGCTGAGGTGGTGCACTGATGAGGAGGTGGTGCGGTTTTGATGCTGAGACCGTGTTCAGGTGATGTTGAGGTAAGGCTGAGGGATGCGGATTCCCTCACCACCACTCTTTAACAGTGTCCCTTAAGGCTCCATAACCTCTAATGTTCAGATGCATTTAATTCATTATAAGGCGCCACACATACCAGTGTAGGGTGTCAGAGCACTTTGCATCACACACAAATTACACAGAGACAACCATAAGTGTATAAATTAGTGTAAAGGAAATGTTACATAACACAGAGGACTACAGGGTGTAGGAGTCACAAGTCAAGCATATTGGTAGGCAGAATTGCTAAAGAGTGCATGGACCCCAGAAGCACAAACAAGCATTTGCAATGCAATAGGTTTCGCATTATTAAAGTTTGAGCTATTGGCATTGCTATATAATGCAACACCAATAGCCCAAACTTTAATAATGCGAGACCTATTGCATTGCAAATGCGTGTTTCTGTGTGGAGTGGAGTGCGACATAAAGTAAATTGGATGATTTTCCATTAGAAGAATATATAAACCTCCCTCGCCTCTCAGGCGACCCTCTGGGTCCCTAGCCCCCTCCACTCCCAATGCGTGAAAGTTACACCGTGCCTGCCCACATTTAGCATAATTTGTTTAAAGACCCAGGGTTACCATCTCTATCAAGTCACCTGTGAATGAGGAGTGTCCGTGTGCAAAGAGCGGGCCGAGGTTTATAGCAAAAATAACTTGTTTTATACAGCGCTTCAAATCAAAGACTTGATGTCTCCAAGCGCTGTACACAATAGGTGTTCTTTAACTCCAACTGTATGGCAGCTTATAGCTTCCCTATATAAGGACGAGCGGCAGAGAAGACCTTTTGCAGGATTCAAAGTCGTTCTCCAGGTAACAGTAGATGTTAGTGGTGAGTGTTTAAATCTGGATCATCTGCTGATAGTCAGGTGATTTATGGCCTTTGAAAACAGCGTGCACCTGGAGCCCTTCACTCCCTTCTGGTTCATAAAATAGTGCGGTCAATTATTGTCCGATAAAGGCCCCGCATTGTGATTTACAGTGCCTGTACTTTTAATCGAGGTGGGTTTGTCCGGTTGGTTCATTCAGACTGACTGTTCTTTTGGGGGTATTTATTCCCCTAGTCCCAGAAATAATCAACTATGTGGCGGAATCATTCGAAATGTTACTGAAACAAGAAGCCAGTGGATATGTTCTCATTTTTATAAGTAAACCAAGAATGGCGCCCAAAGGCTCAGTGCAGAAATAACTCATGATAAAGGCCCTATTGTCAAGAAAACATAAAGGAAATTTGGGGACACACGCATATTTCCGCATCCAGTGCTTAACTCAGCTGCCTTATCAGGATTGTACACCTTTCATGCCGGTGTTGATGGCGGTGTCTCACCTTATTCACGAGGGGAACACGAGGAGAGTTGCCCCCCCTTACACCTTCTCTAGGGTTGTGTGTGGTGTGCATCCCTAGGGTGGAGCAGATAAGTAACCAAGGAGTGCGACCTTGTCAGTTAGCTCATCCAACATGGCGGAGGCTTCCACGTCATGAGGCGGCTGACACGCGTAGGCCAATTACTTTCTGTCATGGTGGATATCGTGTTAACACGATGCATGTTTTGGGTGGGTGGTCCCTGAACCACCAGGCTTGGCAGCAGTGTCCCTAGCGAGCAGGATGGGCGGGTAGAACGGAGGAGGGTGTGTGTGGGTGGGGGGTTTGAGAACGTGGCAGGCAGTAGAAAGGGGTGCTGGACATCTGGCATGTCCACAGGCTTTCCCCCTGGCGATGTGGCAGGTAAAATAGTTTACCCGATGTGCACCAACCAAGAGGGGCATCAGTGCGCAATCTAGAAAAGGAACAGGTTGGTGAAATGTACCACTTGGCCCCCATCATGGGGGTGGACCCATCAGGACATTGGGCAGGTGCGCAGGGTAACTCTGGGTACAGCACCTGGCATTGCCGCTGCAGGAGTGGTTCCGTCACGAGCATGGCGGCGCCGCACGGCCCCCACCACCCCCTAGCGCCGCAGCGGAATTACCGCCGCGGCCAAGGGGTTAATAATATAGTGCAAAATATAGTAACGAAAAACTGTGGAAAAGATGAAGTAATATTGTAGCTTGAGGAGCATTATTAAATACATTAGATCCTGAAAGTCAAGAGAGTATGAGGTCTCAGGACAGCAGGGATATAGGGCCATATGTATCAAATTTTGAAATTGCGATGACCTAATCTCAATTTCCAATGTAAGAAACAACATGGGTTTCATATACCGGTTCCTAGTGGGTCGCAAATCAACCTACCTCATTAGTGAGGTAGATCGCAATTTGTGACACCCTAGGAACCGCTAAAATCATGGGGATGGTAGCCTGCTGGCATCAGCAGACCACCATGTCTGTCATTGTTTTTAAAATAGACATTTAATAGAACATGGGTTGTGTTTAAAAAAAAAAACAAAAAAACTTTTATTTTTATTTTTTTAAGAGTAGGCGGTAGTCCACGAGACCACTGTCTGCTCTTAAAAAACGTTTTTACAGCCATTCCCAAAGGGGAAGGGGTTTCTTTGGGACCCCTTCCCATTTGCTTCTTGACGGAGGTAGTAAAATATGAATGTTTTGTGACTGCTTTCACGGTCACAAAACATTCATACATACCATTAGGATTTGCTTATTGCAAGGGACGCCCTAAACACGCCCCTTCCAAATAGCGATTTGCGATTCGGTAATATGTTACAGAAATGCAAAATATGGTATGATACATGTAGAAAACCTTTTTTGCTTTCACATATGTACCGATTCTTCGAATCGGCCCCTTTGTGAATGCAAAGTTGGTTGGTTCTTGTGAACCATAGTTCCAAGATGATGAAGCTTCTGATGACGACACCCCGTTAAAGTGTGGTCTTATACTTTAAGGAGTTGAACTTCTGAACTGTGAGTCCTTTCTTATTTCACCTCCTCAGAAGTTGAGCAGGCTAATCTGAAAGAAACAGGTTAGTATTAGATTCCTTACCTTAGAATATCCCCAGGCGTCAGTCTGGATCCGGAAACTTTTGCGTAGCAGTACCCCTGCGCGTCGGTAGGCGTCGTCTGCAGGCGGCTCCGCGTCCGTCGTTGGCGTCGTGCGCCGTGATGACGTTGCTGGAGTATATAGACGCCGCCTCCGCGCGCTGACGTCAGTTCTTCTTTTTTCCGCGCCAGTTAGCGCAGAGCCGAAGAGCAGTACTCTGGTCTTTTGACCAAGTTTTTTTGATCTCTTGTATCTTCTACGGTGCCGGTAGGATGCCCGGTTTTAAGAACTGTGACGACTGTGAACGAACGATGTCGGTCACGGATCATCACCGACTCTGTCTCCGGTGCCTGGGCCCCGACCACGACATGGACGCCTGCGTCGATTGCCGGGCCTTGACAAATAAAGCTAGGCGGGAGCGGTCCCGCAAGCTGCTCGAGCTCCGGGTGTCGGCCCCGCGTCGAGAGCGGTCCCGGTCCGGCCGGAGGTCAAGGGAGCGGTCGCGGAGCCGTCACGGGCGCTCCGGGAGTCGTCACCATTCATCTGGTTCCTCAGGTAGGAAACACAAGAAGTCGGGGCGTCGTCATCGTACCCCCGACTCCCCCCCCGACGCTCGCGCGATGCGGCCGGGGGTTTGGGTGGCCCCACCCCCGCGGCTCCGCGTGAGTTGCCGACGCGGCCTGCTCCATACCCTGCGGTCCCTGGGCAAGGCGCGTCGCCCGAGAAGATAGAGGCGTTCCTCGTGGCCATGAGGGCTCTTTCTCCTCCGGCGGGTTCCGCGGCGCCTTCGGGCCCTGTGAACCCGTCCGGGGGCCCTAGCGGCTCAGGTGACCCTGCCTCAACGCCGTCGGGTGCTTCGGCTCCGGCGCCGCCGACGGCTCCGATCTCGGCGCCGCAGGGGCCCTCGGGGTCGACGCCGGCTGGTCAACCGGCCTCTCCGGCGCCGATTCCATCGGGGGCAACCCCTGGCGCCGCCCCCGCACGGCACCGGTTCCCCGGCGCCGGCTCCGGGCGGCACCGTCCCCATTCCCTCTCCGAATCCGGACACGGAGTCGGACCGGCGTCTTTCGACGCTGGGCTCGACGCCGATGGGGCCTGTGAACCCCGAAGAGCCGGTCTACATTGTTGACTCCGAATATGGTGAGGATGTAGAATACGGAGAGGGGTGGGAGGGGTCTGAGGACCCTCTGACACGCGAGTGTCAGTACGACATGGACTGGACAGGTGACTTGGGTGACGCCAGTGGTCTGGATGACTCCCCCAACCCTGGCTTTGTCTCGCCTCCTACCGTGGCTACGGAGGAGGGGGCTGCCTATTCAGTGGTGTTGATGAGGGCTGCCAAGGCCTTACACCTTGAGCTCCCCGTCGCGGCCGTGAGGACTAACATCCTCACTGAGGTCCTCAAACCGCAGTCATGCCCACAGGAGCCACTGCTGCCGTTTAACGAGGCCTTAACGGACGTTCTTTTGGGCACGTGGTCCAGGCCCGCTTCAGGTTCGCCTGTTGATAGGAACGTGGCCAGACGCCACCATCCGTGTGCGGACGACCCCAAGTTTCTGTCCACCCACCCCACCCCTGAGAGTCTGGTGATCCAGGCCTCCACCTCCCAGACCGCATTCCCGTTGGCCCTTCCCGACAGGGAATCAAAGAGGTACGACCAGTATGGCAAAAAGGTCTTCTCGTCCCTGAGTCTGGGACTGCGGTCTTGCAACACCGCGTGCCTCTTGGGCCGTTACACCCACTCTCTGTGGGATACGGTCGCGGACCTGCTGCCTGAATGCCCCCGGGAGTTACGGGCTAAGCTCGGCAAGGCTATGATTGAAGGCCGAGACGCAGCAAGATATTCCATCAGGTGTGGTCTTGATACGACCGACTCGCTGGGCAGAATCGTTTTTGGCCACTATAGATGTGGCAGGGTATACTCAGACATGAGTCCCTTTCTCACTGCACCATCAGGATTCAAGCAAGCCGGGCCGAAGAAGGCTGAAATGCCAGAAACCGGTCCCCGGTAGCTTGTCTCCTTTCTGGTGAAGAATTGGCTTGGTAGTTTAGTCTGCCCTGTTCCCATGATGCACTGGGCCAGGGACAGACTGATTTGCATATAGCCAGGTTCTGAGCTGGGATGGTGCCGTGAGATAAATAACGGTGATGGATCAAGCCCTGATCTTTGGACTGGGTAAGAGTGGTCTGCTTAATTCAGACACTCTGTTCATCACCACCCCCTTTTCTGAATCTTTTTTGGCCACTATAGGTGTGGCAGGGTATACTCAGACATGAGTCCCTTTCTCACTGCACCATCAGGATTCAAGCAAGCCGGGCCGAAGAAGGCTGAAATGCCAGAAACCGGTCCCCGGTAGCTTGTCTCCTTTCTGGTGAAGAATTGGCTTGGTAGTTTAGTCTGCCCTGTTCCCATGATGCACTGGGCCAGGGACAGACTGATTTGCATATAGCCAGGTTCTGAGCTGGGATGGTGCAGTGAGATAAATAACGGTGATGGATCAAGCCCTGATCTTTGGACTGGGTAAGAGTGGTCTGCTTAATTCAGACACTCTGTTCATCACCACCCCCTTTTCTGAATCGTTTTTGGCCACTATAGGTGTGGCAGGGTATACTCAGACATGAGTCCCTTTCTCACTGCACCATCAGGATTCAAGCAAGCCGGGCCGAAGAAGGCTGAAATGCCAGAAACCGGTCCCCAGTAGCTTGTCTCCTTTCTGGTGAAGAATTGGCTTGGTAGTTTAGTCTGCCCTGTTTCCGTGATGCACTGGGCCAGGGACAGACTGATTTGCATATAGCCAGGTTCTGAGCTGGGATGGTGCAGTGAGATAAATAATGGTGATGGATCAAGCCCTGATCTTTGGACTGGGTAAGAGTGGTCTGCTTAATTCAGACACTCTGTTCATCACCACCCCCTTTTCTGAATCGTTTTTGGCCACTATAGGTGTGGCAGGGTATACTCAGACATGAGTCCCTTTCTCACTGCACCATCAGGATTCAAGCAAGCCGGGCCAAAGAAGGCTGAAATGCCAGAAACCGGTCCCCGGTAGCTTGTCTCCTTTCTGGTGAAGAATTGGCTTGGTAGTTTAGTCTGCCCTGTTCCCATGATGCACTGGGCCAGGGACAGACTGATTTGCATATAGCCAGGTTCTGAGCTGGGATGGTGCAGTGAGATAAATAACGGTGATGGATCAAGCCCTGATCTTTGGACTGGGTAAGAGTGGTCTGCTTAATTCAGACACTCTGTTCATCACCACCCCCTTTTCTGAATCGTTTTTGGCCACTATAGGTGTGGCAGGGTATACTCAGACATGAGTCCCTTTCTCACTGCACCATCAGGATTCAAGCAAGCCGGGCCGAAGAAGGCTGAAATGCCAGAAACCGGTCCCCGGTAGCTTGTCTCCTTTCTGGTGAAGAATTGGCTTGGTAGTTTAGTCTGCCCTGTTCCCATGATGCACTGGGCCAGGGACAGACTGATTTGCATATAGCCAGGTTCTGAGCTGGGATGGTGCAGTGAGATAAATAACGGTGATGGATCAAGCCCTGATCTTTGGACTGGGTAAGAGTGGTCTGCTTAATTCAGACACTCTGTTCATCACCACCCCCTTTTCTAAATCGTTTTTGGCCACTATAGGTGTGGCAGGGTATACTCTGACATGAGTCCCTTTCTCACTGCACCATCAGGATTCAAGCAAGCCGGGCCGAAGAAGGCTGAAATGCCAGAAACCGGTCCCCGGTAGCTTGTCTCCTTTCTGGTGAAGAATTGGCTTGGTAGTTTAGTCTGCCCTGTTCCCGTGATGCACTGGGCCAGGGACAGACTGATTTGCATATAGCCAGGTTCTGAGCTGGGATGGTGCAGTGAGATAAATAATGGTGATGGATCAAGCCCTGATCTTTGGACTGGGTAAGAGTGGTCTGCTTAATTCAGACACTCTGTTCATCACCACCCCCTTTTCTGAATCGTTTTTGGCCACTATAGGTGTGGCAGGGTATACTCAGACATGAGTCCCTTTCTCACTGCACCATCAGGATTCAAGCAAGCCGGGCCGAAGAAGGCTGAAATGCCAGAAACCGGTCCCCGGTAGCTTGTCTCCTTTCTGGTGAAGAATTGGCTTGGTAGTTTAGTCTGCCCTGTTCCCATGATGCACTGGGCCAGGGACAGACTGATTTGCATATAGCCAGGTTCTGAGCTGGGATGGTGCAGTGAGATAAATAACGGTGATGAATCAAGCCCTGATCTTTGGACTGGGTAAGAGTGGTCTGCTTAATTCAGACACTCTGTTCATCACCACCCCCTTTTCTGAATCGTTTTTGGCCACTATAGGTGTGGCAGGGTATACTCAGACATGAGTCCCTTTCTCACTGCACCATCAGGATTCAAGCAAGCCGGGCCGAAGAAGGCTGAAATGCCAGAAACCGGTCCCCGGTAGCTTGTCTCCTTTCTGGTGAAGAATTGGCTTGGTAGTTTAGTCTGCCCTGTTCCCATGATGCACTGGGCCAGGGACAGACTGATTTGCATATAGCCAGGTTCTGAGCTGGGATGGTGCAGTGAGATAAATAACGGTGATGGATCAAGCCCAGATCTTTGGACTGGGTAAGAGTGGTCTGCTTAATTCAGACACTCTGTTCATCACCACCCCCTTTTCTGAATCGTTTTTGGCCACTATAGGTGTGGCAGGGTATACTCAGACATGAGTCCCTTTCTCACTGCACCATCAGGATTCAAGCAAGCCGGGCCGAAGAAGGCTGAAATGCCAGAAACCGGTCCCCGGTAGCTTGTCTCCTTTCTGGTGAAGAATTGGCTTGGTAGTTTAGTCTGCCCTGTTCCCATGATGCACTGGGCCAGGGACAGACTGATTTGCATATAGCCAGGTTCTGAGCTGGGATGGTGCAGTGAGATAAATAACGGTGATGGATCAAGCCCTGATCTTTGGACTGGGTAAGAGTGGTCTGCTTAATTCAGACACTCTGTTCATCACCACCCCCTTTTCTGAATCGTTTTTGGCCACTATAGGTGTGGCAGGGTATACTCAGACATGAGTCCCTTTCTCACTGCACCATCAGGATTCAAGCAAGCCGGGCCGAAGAAGGCTGAAATGCCAGAAACCGGTCCCCGGTAGCTTGTCTCCTTTCTGGTGAAGAATTGGCTTGGTAGTTTATTCTGCCCTGTTCCCATGATGCACTGGGCCAGGGACAGACTGATTTGCATATAGCCAGGTTCTGAGCTGGGATGGTGCAGTGAGATAAATAACGGTGATGGATCAAGCCCTGATCTTTGGACTGGGTAAGAGTGGTCTGCTTAATTCAGACACTCTGTTCATCACCACCCCCTTTTCTGAATCGTTTTTGGCCACTATAGGTGTGGCAGGGTATACTCAGACATGAGTCCCTTTCTCACTGCACCATCAGGATTCAAGCAAGCCGGGCCGAAGAAGGCTGATATGCCAGAAACCGGTCCCCGGTAGCTTGTCTCCTTTCTGGTGAAGAATTGGCTTGGTAGTTTAGTCTGCCCTGTTCCCATGATGCACTGGGCCAGGGACAGACTGATTTGCATATAGCCAGGTTCTGAGCTGGGATGGTGCAGTGAGATAAATAACGGTGATGGATCAAGCCCTGATCTTTGGACTGGGTAAGTGTGGTCTGCTTAATTCAGACACTCTGTTCATCACCACCCCCTTTTCTGAATCAATGAGGGCTGCCAAGGCCTTACACCTTGAGCTCCCCGTCGCGGCCGTGAGGACTAACATCCTCACTGAGGTCCTCAAACCGCAGTCATGCCCACAGGAGCCACTGCTGCCGTTTAACGAGGCCTTAACGGACGCTCCTTTGGGCACGTGGTCCAGGCCCGCTTCAGGTTCGCCTGTTGATAGGAACGTGGCCAGACGCCACCGTCCGTGTGCGGACGACCCCAAGTTTCTGTCCACCCACCCCACCCCTGAGAGTCTGGTGATCCAGGCCTCCACCTCCCAGACCGCATTCCCGTTGGCCCCGCCCGACAGGGAATCAAAGAGGTACGACCAGTATGGCAAAAAGGTCTTCTCGTCCCTGAGTCTGGGACTGCGGTCTTGCAACACCGCGTGCCTCTTGGGCCGTTACACCCACTCTCTGTGGGATACGGTCGCGGACCTGCTGCCTGAATGCCCCCGGAGTTACGGGCTAAGCTCGGCAAGGCTATGATTGAAGGCCGAGACGCAGCAAGATATTCCATCAGGTGTGGTCTTGATACGACTGACTCGCTGGGCAGAGCGATGTCCACGATGGTGGCGATTCGTCGCCACGCCTGGCTGAGGTCCGCCAACTTCTCGGCTGATGTCCAGAATGCCTTGATGGACATGCCGTTTGATGGCAGTCGCCTGTTTGGCGACAAAGCGGACCACGCGCTGGAGCGCTTCAAGGACTCCAGGGTCACGGCCAAGTCCTTGGGTCTCTCGATCCAGCGCCAGCAAACGGGTTTGTTTCGCTCCTTTCGTGGCCAAGGAAGGGGCGGTCCCACACGTGCTGCCAGCCACGCGCCGCAACAGACTTAACGCGGTGGCGGCTTTGGAAACCGCCGTGGTGGCGGTCAGGGACAGCGGCGAGGTCAGGCCACACCTCCCCTCGCAGCATCTGCCACTAAATCCTCCCAGTCCGTGCTTTCAGGCCCATGTGACACCAGTGGGAGGCAGGGTTCGCCATCACCTCTCCCACTGGCGCACAATAACATCGGACAGGTGGGTGCTGCAGCTCGTCCGAAGGGGCTACTCCCTCCCCTTCGAGACAACTCCTCCAGCCATGCCACCGCAGAACCACCGTGTGTCGGGGGACCACTTGGCACTTCTGAGGGAGGAAGTTACGGCCCTCTTGGCCAAGGGGGCCATCGAGCGCGTTCCTGGGCCAGAAGTAGGATGTGGTTGCTATTCCCACTACTTTCTGGTACCCAAGAAGGACAAAGGGGGCCTACGTCCTATCTTGGACCTAAGGAACGTCAACGGCTTCCTCCGGAAGGAGAAGTTCAAGATGTTGACTTTGGCTCAGGTCTTGGCTGCTCTAGACCCGCAAGACTGGATGGTAGCGTTGGACTTGCAGGATGCGTATTTTCACATCCCCGTCCTGCCGGCCCACCGGTGTTACCTGCGGTTCACGGTAGGCCACGAGCACTTTCAGTTTATCGTGCTCCCCTTCGGCCTTACCAGCGCCCCACGGGTGTTCACCAAGGTGATGGCGGTGGTCGCAGCCCATCTGCGCAGATTGGGGGTTTGTCTTCCCCTATCTAGACGACTGGTTGTTGAAGGCGGGCTCGCCCCAGACAGTCGTCCACCACCTTCAGATGACGGCAGACCTCCTGCACGAGCTGGGGTTCTCCATCAATGTGCCGAAATCACACCTGTGTCCTTCTCAAAAGCTCCTTTTCATCGGAGCGGTTCTCGACTCAGCGCAATTTCGGGTCTATCCTCCGGAACGGCGAGTCCGGGATATACAGGCTTTGATTCCCATCTTTCAGCCGTTATACCGGGTTTCGGTCAGGTTGACGCTGCGGCTGCTGGGGCTGATGGCTTCCTGCATCCTTCTGGTGCATCACGCCCGGTGGCGGATGCGGGCTCTGCAGTGGGACCTGAAGTTTCAGTGGGCCCAGCACCAGGGCAACCTGTCCGACCACGTCTTGATCTCAGAGGGCACTGCAAGTCAACTGCAGTGGTGGCTTACGGACCGCGATTGGGTCAGAGGCAGATCCCTCTCCCTTCCCCAACCGGAGCACGTTGTTGTGACGGACGCGTCCCTCCAGGGCTGGGGTGGCCACTTGGGAGAGGCAGAGATCAGAGGCATCTGGTCTCCGGCGGAGTCCCGGCTCCATATCAACCTGTTGGAGCTCCGGGCGATTCGTTTGGCACTGAAAGCATTCCTCCCCTTTGTCAACGGGAGTGTGGTGCAGGTGTTCACCGACAACACCACCGCCATGTGGTACTGCAACAAGCAGGGCGGGGTGGGGTCGTGGACCCTTTGCCAGGAGGCTCTGCGCCTCTGGCAATGGCTGGAACGTCAGGGCGTGACTCTGACGGTTCAACACCTGGCAGGTTCTCTGAACGCCCGGGCGGACGAACTCAGCCGTCGGTGCTCGATGGATCATGAATGGCGTCTGAACTCGGACGTGGCGCAAGGCCTATTTCGGCGATGGGGAGAGCCTTGGTTAGATCTATTCGCCACAGAAGAGAACGCGCAATGTCATCAGTTCTGCGCGTTGGAGTTTCCAAGACGGCACTCGCACGGCGACGCCTTTCGGCGCGAGTGGAGTTGCGGTCTGTTATACGCCTTTACGCCTATACCACTTCTGCCCAGAGTGCTGAAGAAGATCAGGCGCGACCGGGCCCAAGTCATCCTTGTGGCTCCGGACTGGGCTCGAAGGTACTGGTATCCCGAGCTACTCAGCATGTCAGTCGGTCCCCCGATCCGCCTGCCCCTTCAGGAGGACCTTCTGTCGCAGCAGCAGGGGACGGTCTTCCACCCGAACCTGTCCAGCCTCCACCTCCATGCGTGGAGATTGAGCGGCGGCAGTTGAGGCCATTTGACTTGCCTCCTGAAGTCTGTGATGTGATTCTGGCAGCCAGGCGTTCCTCCACGAAATCGGTATACGCCTGTCGGTGGAACAAGTTTGTGGCATGGTGCACAGCAAAGGCTGTGGATCCTCTCTCTGCCCCTCTTTCTGAGGTTCTTCTCTTCCTTCTTTCTCTTGCCCAGCAGGGCTCTGCTCTGGGCACTATCAAGGGCTACCTTTTGGCCCTTTCGGCCTTTCTGAGGCTGCCTGATCAACCTTCTTTGTTCAAGTCCCCCATTGTAACAAGATTCTTGAAGGGCATCACACACATGTATCCACCTGTTCCGTTTGTGATGCCTCAGTGGGACTTGAACCTGGTTCGGACCTTCTTGATGTGTGCTCCCTTTGAGCCACTTCATTCCTGTCCTCTCCGTCTCCTGACTTTAAAGACGGCTTTCCTGGTTGCCATCACCTCTGCCAGGAGAGTGAGTGAGCTCCAGGCTCTTTCTGTCAAACCTCCTTTCATGTCCATTCATCCAGACAAGGTGGTTCTGAGAACTAGACCTTCTTTCCTGCCCAAAGTCGTCTCTGCTTTTCACATCGGGCAGTCCATCACCCTCCCTTCCTTCTTCCCGCCTCCGCATCCTTCAAAGGATGAAGAGCGGCTCCATCGTCTGGACCCAAAACGTGCCCTTTCATTTTATATGGATCGCACACGCCAGTTCCGGGTGGATGACCAACTGTTTGTTGGCTACGTGGGTGCGAAGAAGGGACGGGCGGTACATAAACGGACCATCTCTCGGTGGGTTGTTCTGTGCATCAAAGCGTGCTACTCTTTGGCTCGGAAGGAGCCTCCTGTTGGGCTGAGGGCCCATTCCACTCGGGCCACGGCGGCTACTACTGCTGTGGAAAATTGTTACGTTTTGGTGAACATCATCTGCGCCATCTTGCCTTTTTCTGATGCCACACTTTTGTCATGTGTCCCCACCATTTTAGCTGCTCTGATCAGAACCACTCTCTGCGCGCCCCTGACCCCCAACACGGACCTTCACCCTCACCAACACCCCCACGCACTGATCACTCCCGCTCCCAGATGCCTTGAGCGTAAGCGGCAGCCATTTTAAGCACCATGGCCTCCCTGCCCCTTCCCTGATAGCCAGCGCGTCTCTCGCTCTCCTATCCTCGCAGGTATCCCCCGCACGCTGACAACCCCCTCGCTCTCACATGCCTTGGGCCATAAACCCCTCTTCAGCGCAGCTCTGCCACAGAATCCCATCCTGTTCCCAGCGCGACACCTCCCTTCATTCCTTTCATGGTCCCAAATCCTTTGATACAAACCCCTTTTCCTGTGTCCCCGTTTGTCTTCCTTGTTCCCAGGCCGCCACCTGGCCCTGCGGATACTGTTTATTACCCCGTACAGTAGGAAGCTTCCCCTCCCCATCAAAAGACCCTCGAGCCGATCAAAGCCCCCACCCTATGAGATCCGATCAACTCCACGCATTCCGTGAATCGGCGGAATGCCCTGCTGCGCGACAATCATCACCTGTTGTGACCGGGGTGGGGAATTCAACTGTAAATGTATGTGGGAACGGGCCTGAAGGGGAGATTCCGAGGATGTTCTTTCAAATATCAAAGTGTTGCGAGAATGTGTTACGTGTAATAAAGGTCATAAACCCTAGTATAAGAGGCCAGGCCTCAGAGATGTGGTTAGAGCACCTCGTGACGATACTTGCTGTCTGAATTGATGTGTTCTCCTCCGGAGAGAATAAAATCCTCGTTTCCTGCCTTCCAGTCTCCAGCGCCTGCTTCTTCATTGATTAATATTGGTGGGTCATAGAGGCGACACCGCCGGGCAACATAAAGGGGTCTTTGGTTACTGGTTGTCTTTGAACCCCTTTTAACAATTGGCGTCCCAAGCGTGGGGCCCATCAGCGACTCGTGGATCCAGTGGGAGAGGTCCTGACGACAGAGTGAACGACTGCAACGATCGGAAGGTACCCTGTCCGATAGACCCTCGTCTGACAGCCGATCATCCGAACTTCACTGGTTCCGAACAGACCTCTCTCGAGTAATCTGCGGTCCTGACTGGGAACCATCAGGAGTGCCGCAAGGAGTACGAAGAGAAGAGGACGATCGGGCGCTGGATTCGGAAGACAAGAAACTGTCCATGCGGTCCGGGTAAGGTCGTGTAAACACGACGAATTGCGAAAGTGATTGATAATTGATGAGAAAATACTAGTATTACTTTTTGTTAATTTATTTGGAGATTCACTGTCTGCAAACGGAGAAACAACAGGCTCTCCCTTTATAAACAGTGAAGGATAGGTACGCATCCATCGGACCTATCTTTCTCCCCCACTGAACAATTGCCCCTCCCCCATTGATTAACTGTTATAGATTGTTTTCTGGAGATTCTCTGTCTGCAAACAGGGAAGAATAGGTCCCCTCTTTGCAGACAGTGAAAGGGTAGGTGACGCGGACCTTTGCGAGCCTACTTATTCTCCCCATTGACCATATTGATTTTTTATTTTTGACCTAACATTGATTGCTCAAGATTGGTTCATGAGGTATTCACTGCCTGCAAACAACGTAGAATAGAAATATTCTGTCTAGTCTTTGCACGCAGTGATAAGATAGGTAGTGCTGACTATTATCCCCATTGTGATCCGTCATGCCTGTCTTCTCCCCACTGGTTAGTAGCCTGTTTAGCCCGGACCGCTTATTAGAGATGAACCATCCGGCTCCGCTGGAAGGCACCCCTAATAAGGACATGTTCATGAAGCATGGATTAATCGCTATAGCCTATAGCCAGCTGTGGCATAAATATACGAACAAGGATCGAGAAAGTCAGTGGCCACTGATAGGATCCTTCGATCTTGACAAAATAGAAACGGTAGAAATAGCCCTTCGTAGGAATGAAACAACACCTATTATGCTCGATAGTCTCGGTATGTGGCGCAAAGAAGCCACACGACGAAAGGAAAGCGATGAAGTCAGAAAGGGTGAAGAGACACGACGGACAACCCTCCAAACGTCTAGTAGGCAAAGGGAAGGGCCAGTGATGGCACAGTTCCGAGGAGTAGACATGAAAAGGGAACGGTGTAAAGGGATGTGCCGACAGAACAACCCCGGGACACAACGACCCGAAAGTAATCCCCCGACACTATGCACAGGACGAACAGATTTAAAACAAAACCAATGTGCTTTCTGTAGATGCCTCGGGCACTGGAAAGCCCAATGCCCGACTCTACAGAGCATAGGTAAGAGCGGAGGGTCGACAGAAAGAACTGGCCGACAGAAAGGGAAAAGGCGCGAGATAAAAACCAATCAGACTAGCACGGACAGGACGGATAGAACCACCACGTTTGATTATGCTCGATGGCACAGATTTCGTCAGACCAATTTTAACGACATGTTAGAGTTCTGGGACTGATTGCTCTCTGTTGCTCCCCCACTCTGAAAAACAAAAAAAAACAATTACAGGCCAGTGTAAACAACCCCCGTTAGAGAAAGGACTCAAGGAAGCCGAGCATCTGTTATATAATTTAGGATTTAATTACGGTAAAGATAACACACAACCAACGGTAAATAGAATAACTAGTAAAACACTCTCTAAAGCAAACTGTACTAATAGGAGAAATACAAAACATATTACGCTCACTCCGGAAGTCCTCGAAATGTAACAGTTCGACGGTCCCGCCCACCCGAAACACATAGCACGTGTGGGGCGGGGCCTGCCAACAGCCATAGACCAAAAGAGATCGCCGGCGAGAAGGTACAGGAGGCTCCTCAAAGCAGGCAATGAAATGGTCTTCCCATACTACCCTTCCAGGGATGGCGTCCCCCGGGCCACGAGTAGGGAGGGGGCGGATGCAAATGACCCCCTCCCTCGTATCTCCTGGTCCGGCCATCACGAATTCCTCCTTCGAACTGATGCAGGGTGGGCTGGGAGGGAGAGGCGACGCGGACGAACTTCTCCCACCTCCACAGGTAGGAGGTTTCCCAGCCCCGGCCCGGCGCCGAAATCCTCCAGCCAGGCCACAGATCTATTTGCGTAGCACAGGACGTACAATGTTCAACGGGCCTATTTTCGCAGCACAGAACATACAATGTCCGACGGGCATACTTGTGCAGCACCGGACATACAATGGTCCCCCAAGAGTCGGAGTCAGGGGTGTAGGGTGGTCATCATGTGCACCCCTGATTCAAAGGGACGGCGTGGGCTGCGCCGGGAGAGGGAGGCGGCACGAGCCTCCCTCACCTCCCCAGATGAAGGCTCCACAGCTGCACCCTGGCGCCCCGAATCAAATGTCCTGCTCCAACAGCATGATGCTCTGTCTTTGTCGCCACAAGAAGTTTTCTTCCACTCCTGAAAGACACGACGAAGGGCGGCGGCTGCAGGGTCTCAAAATGGCGTCTGGGCCCTCTGGAAGGCGGGTCTAGGCCGCTGGAGTAACTTTGTCCGAAAATTGCAACTCGGGCACTTGCCCACCTGGGCGCAAGCCCCCACCATCGACAAACATCCCCTCGACTTTGAAGATTCTACCAAAGTCCCAAGAGCCCTCGGCCCCTTCAGGCTTCCGGTGGGGAACAGCTGCATTGATCACTAATGGAATAACCACGGCACAGCAGCAAGATGGCGGTGCTCTCGTGTCTGCACCAGCTTCAGTCTGAACCACCCAGGAACATTATGGGCTAACAAACTCGAGTAAGTTCCGGCTGAACATCAACATGACCCGGTAAGAAAGACTCTACCTCCCTCCCTCTCTTGATTGACGGTCCGCACCACCAGCCCCTCTGTTAGCACAGGTTTTTTTGAACTGCCGAAAGGGACCCTGGTCCAACCGCCAATCGTCGGAGACATTTTTGCCCCTGATGCTACTTCCGGACTAAACCGGCCTCGCCCAAAATGGCGCCGGTATCAATAGGAACTAACGGATGCCTCGTGGTGTTCCTTAGCTAATGAGACTTGATGTACTAAGATATATATACGAACCTTTGCGCACTTGATGAAAAAGGGAGGAGGGTTCACTTGGCGAACATTCGAAAGGGGGTCCCGTAAAAATGTTGATTCCAATGAACGATTTATTTTGATATTTATTGTAACTGGTACATAACGTCGCTTGTGATGCACACCCACGGTATACATCTAGGAAATGCGATTACGATGAGTTTGACTGTGTTTCCATTTATGAACTGAAATGCCCCTGATCCCTCATCACGCAATGAAACGTTTTTAGTTACTTGCAAATAATTAATTAGGCCTTTTTAACATGTTCTTGTGCTACAAAATAACCCCCCTACTGTATGTGCTTCCATCGTCGACATGTCCGGCCAAAATATGATTGCACTCTCACATTTTACGTACTGAACGATTATGCAAATAAAGGTTTTCCAAACTATGAATAGGCATCACATGCTTTTGTAAATGTGGGAATTGGTGGGAGGGCTTTTTCTGTGCGCAACCGTTCTGCTCTTTTTTAAGGTTATCTGAAAAATGGTTGTTCGGCCCTGGAGTGATGATCGAATCAAAGGTATGATACGCTGCCTCCAAAATATGCGACTAAGCTCAGGAACTAACATATGAAGAAGGACCTCGACTTCTGAGAATGGGTAAAGTAAAGCGGTGTGATTGATAGAATGTTATAAAGGTATGGTGGTCGAAGGTACTAAGGGACAGGGTTGACCGAAGAACTGATATGCCTTAGAACATCACAGCTTTGGGAATGATTTAAGGATCCCGATGGCCAGATACTTCTACAAAACCAGGTACCTCGCGCTAGGCACCTCTGATTCCTCTTTTTAGCGTTTCCCTACACACGATCCATAATGCCGCCCTCGAACCCCCCCATGAACCACCTATCACACTGCCCGCCCCCTTGACTTCAGAAACCAAGACCCTAGGGATTATGTCCCGAGGAGATAAGTACGAGTATGTGGTAAGTAAAGGACTTTCGTGCCCGTACATTTGATGTGCTCGGATGTTGTTCCCCCTCCCTTTTCCTCCTTTTTTCCCTCTGCAGGTTACATTGGAGTCCCGATTAGGGTACCGTAAAGGATCTGGAGCCACGTCACGCCCGATGCATGAAAACGGACTAACGCTGCAAGACGACACAAAAAGACACCCTACTCAATGCGCGACCTTTTTGTACCTGACCTAATGCTCTTCCGTCCCAAAACTGCATGCTTTCTACATCCTAACACAGACCCGAAACGCCTAACGTTGGGTAATGCACTGAATAGCCCAAACAATACACGGTCATTCTCCATGTCACACGTGTACTATTTGGCCTATTGTTACTCTCTCTCTCTCTCTCTCTCTCTCTCTCTCTCTCTCTCTCTCTCTCTCTCTCTCTCTCTCTCTCTCTCTCTCTCTCTCTCTCTCTCTCTCGCTCTCTCTTTCACCCCTCCACACTTTCCCTCTTCCTAGCGACTGGCACCTAATTGGCGAACCTGGTGCACCTCCTGATTGGCCCCAAATACCACAAGTATTTGCACAAATTCGTCCTAAATAAAATCGTATCGATACCACGTTACTACCTCTCCTTTTCTGCTAAATATGGATGAAAATTAAATTGGCCAAAAGGAAAGGGACAGGTAAGACGACTAAGGTTCCCTAAATTTGACCCACAGTCAGGGAACTATTTGTCAGTGGCTTCTATGATAAAAAAAAAAAAATAAAAAAAAAAAATGTCTGTGGTAACACGACCTTCCCCATTCCAAGTTGTCTCCATACCCCAAGCAGTAAAAAATGATCGAGACACCCCCGTCTTCCCAAAATGCCCCCAGTTTGGTATCAGCTGCCCTGAACGAGAATCTGAAAAACGCCCCTTGCTCCAATTCACTGTGTTCCTAGTTGTTTTCCATAAGACCCCACCCACCCCAAGGATAAGTTTAATAATTATCGCAAGCCCCCCCGAGTTTTTGTAGTAGCCAGGTTGCGAGAAACTATATAGAAAGTTAGAAAGATGTGTGCAAAGTTAAAATTAGATCGAAAACTGAAGGAACTTGTTGCAGTAAACCTTGTTGAAAATAGGATGTTTAGCTAAAAGATAGGACGCATTGATGTAATGGAGAGTCGTTTAGCCTATGTTCATCCCTCAGAAGGATGCCTATCAGACTATGGTGAATAGCACGTTGCACTTTTCCGTAAGATACAAAGCCCTGAAGACCGGACTAGCCTTGCAAGACTCGTACTAGGGAAATGGGTCTCTACCAGAAGAGCTGACATCTACTGTAATAGACGAATGCAATGAATGGGTATCAGACCTCGTACCACGACAAATGAATGTAATAACCAACAAAACGCCAAAGAATTAGCCACAGAGGGAAGTTGTAGGAAATCCAGCAAACCCGTCATCAATTGTTTATACGTTGGCTGCAAATCTCAATGTAGCGGATGTTTACCCCAGTTGCTTGGTGTTGGGAGAGAAATAGGTTTATGTAATTACCTTCTTCTGCAAAATCTCTAAAGACTGTCTTTTCGAACTCATTTAAGGGTACCACTGTCGGAGAAGAAAGAGACCGGATGTGGGAGCACGCGGCCTGACTGCGGATCGTGGAACCTCAGCGACGGAGGCCAAGGCGAGACCACGGCAGTAAGGAGTCGCAGGATAAGGCACTGTTTCAGACAAAGCTAAGGAAGGGGCTGACCTGAAGCCCCTGCTCTATGATCGACGTGTGCCAAAAAAAAAAGTCCCCGCTCTCTGAACCTGGTTATGGACCCGCCTGTCTCAAATTCTCCGTCCCCCTGATCTGTTCCCGACTTGGCCCTGCTCCATCCCCTCCTCCTCCGACCTACCATAAGGACTGTTCACACACACACTTTTCCACCTGAACTTTCAAAATCCTCCAAATCCTATTGAGCTATCCAGAATGAGGTATTTCCTGCGTCTAAAGGGAGGAAGCTCCGACTAAGTAGACCACGAACTATGTTAATCTCAGAACGGTGACCTAAACTCCACCAAGGGTCACCCCAAAGAGAAGATGAACGAAGTATGTGGTTCTACCCGCTGCTGAACGCCTCGAAGATGACGGAAACAACAGGAAGTACCCACCACAGAGACTCAAGAAACAAACAGACTCCACAACTCGAAGACCATTGCACTTTTTCATCACAATCCTTTTCTGTCTTCTAATAACTGTGCTCCGGGTTACGGAAGAAAATGCACCTGCCCCAAAACCGTAACGCATTTCTCCATGAGGTCTGGTGAAACGAAGCAAAGACGTACTCTCGCCCGCAGACCTCCAACGACTCAACCCACATGAACATTCCTGTTGAAAGAACGAATTGTAATACAGGTGCTTAACGGTGTCAACGGAAGACGGCAGAGACTGTTGAGAATTAGCTAATAATGGTTCACGACCATAAGACACTGGAGACCTTGATTATTTTTTTGCTATGTCTCATTTCTCTCCCAACCACCATTGAATCTGACTATACTCCCACCGAGTACAAAAAGGACTTACTTACCAGTTCCTATTCCAAATGACTATAAGCATCTATGATCTGTACCCAACACCCCCGCTATGTAATTCCAGTCTGATATTGCATTACTATGACTTTTTCTGCAACAAGTTTAGCGAAGAACCCGCCTACTAGATGACAAGATTTTCAACTGTGATATTTATAATGTGATATTTATGTACAGTTCCTTTGCCTAGGTCTCCATCCCCTTACTTATGACCACCACAGTAGATATAGATAGGAAATAGGCCAGCAAGATGTCTTGGAAATGTTAAAGGGAGGACTGTGGAAAATTGTTACGTTTTGGTGAACATCATCTGCGCCATCTTGCCTTTTTCTGATGCCACACTTTTGTCATGTGTCCCCACCATTTTAGCTGCTCTGATCAGAACCACTCTCTGCGCGCCCCTGACCCCCAACACGGACCTTCACCCTCACCAACACCCCCACGCACTGATCACTCCCGCTCCCAGATGCCTTGAGCGTAAGCGGCAGCCATTTTAAGCACCATGGCCTCCCTGCCCCTTCCCTGATAGCCAGCGCGTCTCTCGCTCTCCTATCCTCGCAGGTATCCCCCGCACGCTGACAACCCCCTCGCTCTCACATGCCTTGGGCCATAAACCCCTCTTCAGCGCAGCTCTGCCACAGAATCCCATCCTGTTCCCAGCGCGAAACCTCCCTTCATTCCTTTCATGGTCCCAAATCCTTTGATACAAACCCCTTTTCCTGTGTCCCCGTTTGTCTTCCTTGTTCCCAGGCCGCCACCTGGCCCTGCGGATACTGTTTATTACCCCGTACAGTAGGAAGCTTCCCCTCCCCATCAAAAGACCCTCGAGCCGATCAAAGCCCCCACCCTATGAGATCCGATCAACTCCACGCATTCCGTGAATCGGCGGAATGCCCTGCTGCGCGACAATCATCACCTGTTGTGACCGGGGTGGGGAATTCAACTGTAAATGTATGTGGGAACGGGCCTGAAGGGGAGATTCCGAGGATGTTCTTTCAAATATCAAAGTGTTGCGAGAATGTGTTACGTGTAATAAAGGTCATAAACCCTAGTATAAGAGGCCAGGCCTCAGAGATGTGGTTAGAGCACCTCGTGACGATACTTGCTGTCTGAATTGATGTGTTCTCCTCCGGAGAGAATAAAATCCAAGTTTCCTGCCTTCCAGTCTCCAGCGCCTGCTTCTTCATTGATTAATATTGGTGGGTCATAGAGGCGACACCGCCGGGCAACATAAAGGGGTCTTTGGTTACTGGTTGTCTTTGAACCCCTTTTAACACTGCCCTGGGTCGGGGAGTCCCCTTGCAGGACATTTGCCAGGCGGCTACGTGGGCCTCGCTGCACACCTTTGCGAGGCACTACTGCCTGGACAGTCCAGTCCGGAGGGATGGCTTCTTTGGCCGTTCTGTCCTCCAGGACTTTCTGGTGTAGGATTGTATTGGTTCGCAGACCCACCACCGGGGTTGGTATTGCTGGGGTATCTATTCTAAGGTAAGGAATATAATACTAACCTGTTTCTTTCAGATGAACAAGTTACTTACCTTCGGTAATGATATATCTGTAAGAAACAGTAGTTAGTATTAGATTCCTTACCGCCCCTCCCATCCTCCCCGTTCTGCGAACTGATACCTAGGGTTAAGGACATCCCTTTCAGGGCCCTAGTTTCAAATGGCACCAGTGTTGGTTCTCACGTGGCTCTGCGTGTTCTGGCGCGGAAAAGCTGTGTGCAAAGAACTGACGTCAGCGCGCGGAGGCGGCGTCTATATACTCCAGCGACGTCATCACGGCGCACGACGCCAACGACGGACGCGGAGCCGCAGGGGACGCCTGCAGACGACGCCTACCGACGCGCAGGGGTACTGCTACGCAAAAGTTTCCGGATCCAGACTGACGCCTGGGGATATTCTAAGGTAAGGAATCTAATACTAACTACTGTTTCTTACAGATATATCGTTACCGAAGGTAAGTAACTTGTTCGTTAGTGAGTTAGTAATAACTTTGTAAGCCAGGTCTCTTACTGTCAGTTTAATCCTGGCTTATGGGGCTAGGAAATGCAGGTCTCTCTGAATGTGTATCAGCAAAATGTGCAGAATGCAATCACTGTATGAAATACCTGCCGTGTCTAATAAAGGGCTAATAGAATGCTGTACATGATGATATCTAAGTGAGGCGGAGGCAGAATATGAAGATGCTGTGCACCTGGTTAATCCTTTGCATTGAGGCCCCATAGTGCTAATCCAAATCCTTGGCTGAGGCTATTTTCAAGATTGTATGTCTTAGTTGTTCACTCTTTCCAAAGTGTCTTTCATTTTTGTTCCATGCTATCTCTCTTCAGGATTGGGCATTTCTGCTGAATTCGGAGTACCATCAAAATGTGGAGTCTCATGTTTTGGCCAGAACTCTGCAGCTGGATCCCTTGGAAAGCTTGTTGGCAAGGGAGAATGCTCTATACACCCTTAGTTTGGACTCCTCTGCTCTTCTTTTCTGCCACATTCCTGCCATCTTCTATGTGCTGCATCTCACCTATGAAGAACTGAAGCTGAATTGCATGATGAGAGAGAGCATGCGCTCTTTTGTTATGTTGCTGGCTCAGGTGTCGAGGTATGGTCAACTCTCTAACTTCACCCCAAAAAACAATACTCTACCATGAATCCTTTAACTTTTAAAAAAATCATGTTCACCTTTTATAAGAATGTACCTTATATGCTGAGATAGTGAAATGTGTACTTCTAATGAATATTCTCTCCTACACATACCTTGTATTAAACGTCTTTCCAAGCATCCGTCTTGGTCAGGAAATGTTTCAGTTGTACCCATTCTCTGACGTCAGGTAGAACTGAGGATGTCGGAGATGGGCATATAGCCAGAAGTGACATAGAGAATACTGTGGGGGCCACCACTGAAGTTTCAGACATTAAATCCAGAGCCCCTCAGGTTTTCCTCTGTTCCTTTTGAGATTTCCTCATCACATTTCAGAAATGTTGTGACCTTACCAAAGTATTCAAGCTTTAAGCCCTGTGACTGTCTTGCTTAACAGATGTCAATTACAAGTCCGCTCTAGGTTGATAAACAGTGCAACATGGCCACTTCATGCATCCGATGGTCATATGGAAGCATGAGGCAAAGCTGCTCTGGCAAAGGGGAAAATGAGGTCAAGGACACAGATAATGTTTGAGGCACTGACCAACAGCCTCTCCCTCTCAAAAAAGTACCAAAGCATCACAAAGAAAACAAGGAGTTCTCTTAATTTAAGCACAAGTAGAAAAAGCATTGGGGTTCCAGGAATAAGTCACTCTCAGGGCTGGTATATGTTTTCAGTCTGTGCAGCAAGCAGTTGTCCCCTCACCTGGTGTCTACAGCAATAGACTTTTCGGAATACCATGCTGTTCTTTTTTCTATCTGTCCTGCAATGCCATCTACCTTAGGAAACTGCAGTGGTGCGAACTCCCACTACTACTCCTCATTGGCCTGCTCCAGCTCCCCTTTTTATTAGCACCTACTCTCTAAAAAAATGTTTTAAAAGCTGGTGGTTTTGGTCTTTGTGCCAATCCTGACAGTTATGACTCCCATGACGAACATAATATCGCCAAAGAGAGGGAAGCGCTCCCCTGAGTATTTGGATTAGTCTGAAACACCTAATTTGGCAACAATTATTAAAATAGAAACCACCAGGTTCATTGACCTTTTTGGGTTTGAAAACACACTCTCAATTCCTGTACTTACCAGTTTTTGATATCGATGATGAGCGCAAGGATGATAACCACCTGCCTCTTCTGAATACTAATGTCTCTAATTTCATTGGCCTTCAAACTACCAGCAGGTTAGTTACCTCCTCAAGAAAAAGGTTCCCTCTTTTTTGGCAGACTAATGTCATTCCTCGCCCATAATGGGCAAAGCTGCTGAGGCGCTAGAGCATCACTTGCCCAGTGAGGAGTCTCAGTTGAATATTTTTATTAGGATTCTCTCAAAATTTCAGTCTTCAGAATTGCTTTTCAATGATGCCTTGTATTCTGCACTGAAGGAGCTTAGCGATGAGCTTTTTTCTGCCTCAGCAGGTGCATGTGCAGCTTCTGAAAACCTTAAACCTGACCAAGCCGTTCTCTCCAGACATACCTCACCTGAGAGCCTTAAAATTCTAGCCTCTTGTGCACCACAGGCAGCTAATACCTTTGCAATTGTACCTCATGACAGGGAGTCTAAATGGGGATGCAGTGGCAAAGAAGGCAGTTGGCCCTCAGAGAAAACACATGCTAACAGCCTCTCCCTATGCCCAGTCCCTGCAAGAGATGGCCTCCTTTGCTGTAATTAGTCTTCCAGAACACATATGTGAGAATTTACAATTTGTTCAGCAAGGCTTCAATACAGCAAAACTACCAGTGCAGTGGGTCTCTGAATGGATACCAGCATCATCCTTAGTTGCCATGCCAGGATGAAAGCCACCGCATTCTTTTGGGATGTCTGGAGACTATTGCTGACTGCATCCTTTAATTTTTTTTATAGAACACATTTTCTATTAATTTTCCGCTTTCATCCCATTAGTTACAACATATTGCAATCATACACAGTAATACAGCACATTGAAGTCGCAGTGCAACCTACATACACCATAATAGAAAAGATTTGTGTATCACATGAATGCAATTATCCCATCCATCCCTCCCCCCCCAACCCTAACTTCGTCTGGCACCATCCACATATAACTTTTTTGACAAAGTGGTCCACTGGCTACTCCCAGTTGCACTCAAACATTCAAGACCTATAAATATACTGTACGGTGCAAAGTCTACATGAAGTATAAATAAATGTTAGCGTGACCTGTAAGAGGGGCTGGGTGGCCAAAATGCCATTAGTTCAGAGTGACAGGGACAGGTGGGGGAGCCAGGGCCTTAAATGCTTCCAGAATATTGTTCCAGTCTAGAGAGAGAGAATCTTTTTGCACATTCCCCGGGCTCCCTCCCGGCAGATTGCACCACTCTCTGCACCCCCCCATCCCACCACCTCCCCATGCCAGTCATAAATCTGTGGGGGTCAGGCCGATTTCCACTTCATCGTGATGGAGCGTTTAGCCAGGAGTAAGGTTAGGTCTATAAAGCGAAGCTGTACTTTCTATACCTTGGGGCGGTGTATCAATCCTAAGAGGCAAACTGCGGAGGTGCTTGGGACTGGAATCCCGACCGTGGATTCGAGTAAAGTAAGGTGTGAGCACAGGGCACTGCCATAACATATGGGTGTATTAGCTTATGTAGGTAGGGGAGTAGGCCACCAGAAAGGATCTTACTCAGTATTTTATATTCGGTTGTGAGTAGGGACAAAGGTCTGTAACCCAACATGTTGATCTGTAGCTGAGTGTCCCGGTTTGGGGAGTGACACTACCAGCGCCTGTCTAGTAGAGGAGGCAATAATCCAGGAGCCGGTGCGGTGTTATACAGCCGCTCTAACTGCAGTACCAGAGAGTCCAAAAATGTAGCAAAGAATTCGGCTGGGAGGCCATCCAGACCAGGGGCCTTGTTCCGGCGCAAACCCCTGATGGCTGCTTTAATTTTGGTCCTTGTGACAGGGCCAGATAGAGCGTCCTGCTCTGCTTTGGCCAATTGAGGAAACGGTACGTCAGTTAAAAAGGCATCAAGGGCCTCTTTCACTAGCGGGGGTGCCCGGTACAAAGCCTGACAGTATTCACGGAAGGCTGTGTTTATCTCCTGTTGTTTATCTACTGTGTCCCCATTTCCAGTGGTTATCTCGTGAATCGGGGTGTATGGAGGGTCATCCCGGAGTATGCGCGCTAGCAACGGGCCTGCCTTGTCGGCATGTGTAGCGTGTGTGTAGGCGGTGGAGTCAATGTGCCTGAGTGTTTCAAGTAGTTCAGCGTGTTTTATTTGGGCGTCCTGCAAGAGTGTTCCCTTAGTGGGGTCATTCGCGGAGTCTTGTTCCAGACTATTCAGGGAGTTTTCGATTTCTTTCAAGTTATGTATTTCCTGGTGCACCCCTGCTGTGGTGCTAATGGCTATCCCCCTGATCACCAACTTGAATGCATCCCATTCCATCTGTGGTGTGGATGCAGTTCCCTTGTTCTCTGCGTAGTAATCATCAATGCCTACAGCCAGAGCCTCCCTGAAGACGAAATCCTCGAGCATTGAGGGCCATAGTTTCCAAGGAGGGACAGGGGTGGGGATTCTGCCCCAGGTGAGAGAGATCTCCAAGGGGTTATGGTCAGAGAGTGTCTTGCCCAAATATGTTGCATGCGTCATCTGAGTTGTAATGTGGATGGAGCAAAGGATCCTATCAATTCGAGTATGTAGTTGGTGTGGGTGCGAGGAGAAAGAATATTCTCTGCTAGCAGGGTATTTCAGGCGGCAGACATCCCCCAGGACCCAACCCACGGCCCAGCGGCACAGTGCCTCCGCTTGATGGACAGTGGTGGCTCCGCCCAGAGGGGGGGGTGCAATCTATTGATGGTGGGATCCATTACAGTGTTGTAGTCCCCTCCTAGTACCCATGGGCATGTAGCCCAGGGCACCAGGACCGGGTTGAAGCTCAATAGGTAATGATCCTGTTCGAAGTTGGGTGCATATATGCTACCTAGGACTACCTGTGTGCCATCTAGTGTGCCCCTCACAAGAATTTACCTGCCTAGTAGATCCACCAGTTGCTCCTCTGCTTTGAAGGGGACCCCACTCCTAACCCATATGGACGCACCCCAGGCAAAGGCAGAGTATGACGTGGAGAAAACCTGCCCCCTCCATTTTTTGCGGAGTTTAGCCACCTCAGCAGCAGTCAGGTGGGATTCTTGTAGGAATACTATCTGTGCACGCTGCCTAATTAATTGTGCATGAACTCTGTGCCGTTTGGGGGCCGACCCCAGGCCCGTACATTCCAGGTAACCACATTATAGCTGTCCTGCATCCGTATGTGTGGTATAATAATGGTAAACACATTTACAACGTTGGGATGGCAGCGATATTCGGGGTAGCGCAAGTGATGGGCCAGATCCTAAAAATTATTAAACTAACTTCTACAATACTCGGGCCAGCTATTCGAACTGCGCTGGCCCAAACCATATGCACAACAGTGCTAACTAGTAACAGTGTGTGTGTTGCTTTTGCTGAAGGGAGGTGGATGTCTGTAGACTGCCCAGCTAGGTTAGAACAACAACAATTTTGTATTTATCAAAAATATTTTTGTATATTCCTTTTTTTCAAGTGTAAAACATTTGCTTAATTAAATATACAGGCTTGTATATTTAATTAAGCAAATGTATTGCACTTGGAAAAAAGGAACATACAAAAATATTTTTGATAAATAAAAAATTAAGAATAATATGAACCTATGTCTTGTGGGACAATGTACTTTTGATGGAAGAGGTATCACCCGTTTAATAATGATTTGTTAAGGAGAGTTTCAATGTTGTTGTTCTATTGTACCCTGTTTTCCTCGCCTTACATGCTATGATTCAGGGACCCTCTTTTGTTCTGCATTGTATGCCCAGCTAGGTTAGAACATCTCGAGCTCCATGCGGCCAGGACCATTTTGAACAGCATGTTTCGCAGTTCGAACCCAAGGGCGCAGCCCTTTGCGCTAAGTACATATCTTACAGACACAGTGAGGTGAGAGTGAGTCTCGTCTTGCCCCAGCATTGACCTCTACTAAGCATTAACCCAAGAACCCATCAGCAGTTTGGGGTGTAATGTTACTGAACAAATTAATACTGGATTCAGAGGCTGATCGATTTGAGACTTCTTCAGAAGAGTCTGAGAGAATTGGATGGGCTTCGTCTCTGAACCTGGTGGCCGTCTCCAACGCCTCTGCTTGATCTCGTAGGGCCTGCTCTGGTGTGGGAATCCTGCATTTTTCTGGCAGCCCCTGCCGGAGGCGTTTCGATTTGCGAACTCGTCTCGGCTTCGGGGAGGCAGTGGCTATTTGTGAAGAGGGGCCAGACCCACTGGGGGAAAATTATTTTGAGCCATTCTTCCACGTCATTGGGGGTCTTGTGGTCGTGAATCACTTTTAGCTTGGTCAAACAGCAGTGCGTATTTGATGTTAAGTGCTCTGAGTTTCTTCTTTGCGTCTTGGTAATGGGTGCACTTGCGTTGGACCAGGGCAGTGTATTCCGGGTATAGGGATACCCGCTGGTTCTCATATTGTGTTGGGGACAGTTCACTCGCCTTTTGCAACAGGGTATCGTTGTCTCTTAAGTTCAGGACTTCGACAATTAAGGGCCTGAGGCGAGCCCCTGCAGCTGGTCTGCCGGTCTGGATTCTATACGCCCTTTCTACACAGAAAAGTTCTGAGAGGCCTTCCGGGGCCACATGGTCCTTGAAATACTCCTCCATGAATTTGTTAGTGTCCGTTCCCTCGCATCGTTCTGTCAGGCCTACGACACGGATGGATGTTGTTGGGCTGGGCACGTCCCTCTGTGTCATCCGCCCTCTCCTGTAGTCCAGCCACTTGTTTTTGGAGCTGCACGAGTTGTTCCACTGTTATCCTTTTGTTGTGGTACCAGTTCCGTCAGTGCGAGTTTGTTCTCCTTGACAACCGCGGCAAGCTTGTCATGGTCGGCTTTAAGGAGAGTGAGCCCTGTTGTAAAGTTCAAATTTACTGCTCAATGGCCGTTCGTGAGTCACGCACCTCTTTTAGGATAAGGTCCAACTTGTCTTAGGGGGACTGTGAGTCAGTGGGCGGGATACTGTTAGGCATCTGTGTGACGGGCGAATTGTCATCGTTCTGGTGAGTGTCAGCGGCGTTGGCCTCCCTCCCCTGGGGCGACCCATTGTGGTGAGGCGTGAGGCGCCTGTCGCAGGCCCTTAAGAAGCGGCCGTTCACAGCCACAGAATATGGCCGGGCCGCACACAGCTGTCCACGGGCGGTCTCTTCATCGCCTAAGCCCCACCAGTGGCTGGCACGGGGCTCACTGTGCAGCAGCTGCGTGTGAGTCAGGGAAGATCTTCGAGACCCTAGCACTGGGCCCTTCACAATCTTGCGCCAGCCAGTGGTGCCTCTCCTCGCTGGCTCTGTACTCCCGGTGCTACACAGGTGTGGGGGGGTCCAACTAGGAGGCCGCAGTGTCGCCCCAGGTGGCCCCCTGCAGTCGATCCCTCAGGAAGGCAGTGCACCCCTAGTACCTGGGTACAGGTGTATCAGGAGCCACGTCCAGCCCAGCGATGTGCACCGCGGTGTGTGGGCAGCCTATTTATGCAGGCAGGATGAACCTAGTGGGTCTCAGTGGGTCTAAGGACACTGGGTCAGTCAGGGCCAGGTGCCACTAAGCACTTGGACTGGTTTGTCCCCTTTCGCAGGGGTGGCGCAGCAAATCCGGGCCCACACTCCTCATTCCGCAGCAATCCGGTTCAATTGCACGCCAGCCCCAGATACGCGCCAGAGCCCAACAGCACACACAGTGTTCAGGGCGGTGACAGAGGGAGGGGGGACGGGCCCGTACTCAATTCACAGCCCACGATTATAGCCCATGACAACCATCCGTCGTCTACAGCACAATGGTCGGTCAGTAGTCGGTGATCCCAGTGATGCTCCCCCCTGGGTGGGTCACAGCGCTCAGCTAGGGGGCGGTAACGGGGGCATCAAGGCCAGGCCCCGACCAGCCCCGCAGGATCCAAGCCACGAGTGCCCGCAGGAAAGCAGACCCCCCTCAGTGTTACCAGACAGTAGAGGTGGGGTCCGGTGCCGATAACTCCGGTCGCGGCATGGGCCCACATGCAGTCTCACATTCTCCCCGGGACGGCAGGGTCGCAGGCCTGCAGCGTCTTCCGCCATGGTGTTGTTCGGCTAATTCCGGCTCCGGTGCTCCAGTGGCGGCGGCGTTGCAGCCAACAACACAGGTCCCCAGTGGCACTAGCTTTGCCGCAGACCAGCAGGGAGGCGGGCGTGCCGCTTGGCAGGGCCTCACTCGTTCAGAGTCACAGCGGAGACGGACCGGGCCCAAACGCCGCACCGCTCACTCCTGTGCAGCGCCCCCTCCCTCTGTGGTCCATGGGGGCTCAGTGGCAATCAAGCGTGGAGTGCCTCTCTGGTCCCATCTTCGGCCCCTCACCTCCGCGCCGGCACCTCCTCAGCTCGTCCGCGGCCCACGCCCAGCAGCCAGGCCCACTCCAGTGATCGGGAGAGGCCGGCGGGGCTCAGCTGCAGACCACCATTTGAGTGCCCCCCGGCTCGTGAGAGCACCCTCAGCAGGAGGTGTGATGGCCGTTGAGAGTCAAAACTGCCAGGATTAGGAAGGATTTAGAAGGTCCGGGCGCAGAGCTCGCCTTCTGTGCGGCCGCCATGCTTGGCAGCTAGCCACGCCCCCTGACTGCATTTTTTAATAGCGAGTGCCCATTTGGCGAGAAAGCTGATCACGCTCTACAACACTGTAAATGGAGTCTTGCAGCATGGGCAGGGCCATCAGTTTGGACAGCAACAGTTTCAACGGTCATTTCAGCCGTTTCAGAGACGCCAGTCGAGAGGAAGGTCTAACCAGCAGCCGACACCAGGGAACAAGACCTCAGCGGGTACCAAGCCATGAAGGGTTACTTCCCCCTCTTCTGTTGCCCCCTCCGGTTGGGGAAAGCATTCAAAATTATCTGGCAGAGTGGAAAAAGATAACTCAGGACAGTTGGGTGCTGAATATTGTTTGCAATGGATGCTGTCTACGTTTCACCAGCCCTCCTCCATCGATACTGCCAGTTCGCTCTCAACACCGGCCGTGCGAGCTTCAGGTGGAGGCCGATACCCTGCTAAGGAAAAGGGCGAAAGAAGTGGTTCCTCCTAAGGGCGAAATAAGTGATTCCTCCTACCCAGAGGGGATAAGGTCTATATTCAAGATTCTTGTGGCAAGCAAACAAATGGATCCGCAGAGAAAAGTTCTGCATGTTATCCCTGCATCAGATCTAACCTCCGCTACATCAGGGAGACTGGCTATGTGCAATAGATCTGCAAGACGCATATTTTTATGTGCCCATAGCAAGGAAACATCGCAAGTTCCTACGGTTCCTGGTCGGCACCAATCACTACCAATATGCAGTGCTTCCCTTCGGCCTGAAGCCAGCGCCCAGGACTTTTTCAAAATGCATGGCAGTAGTTGCAGCACACCTCCGGAAGAGCAAGGTGTTTGTCTATCCATACCTGGACGAATGGCTGATCAAGGGAGCCACGTTTCAGGAAGCACAACTGCATTTCAACAAGAGGTCCGTTCTGCTGCATCGCTTGAGTCTACACATCAATCTCTCAAAGTCTGTCCTGACTCCTGTCCAGTGTCTGCAGTATCTGGGCGCCTCCATCGATACTCGCAGGCAAGCGTGTGTCCTTCGGAGGAGAGATGCTTATCAATCCTTCGGTAGGCTCAGACTCTCATGAACATACCTTTCCCAATGGTGAGGAAGGTGTCCTCTCTCTTGGGCTCCATGGCCTCGTGCATCTTTCTCACTCCTCATGCATGCCTCCGAATGTAGCCTCTGCAGGAATGTTTGGAGGAACAGTGCAACCAGAAAGAGAGGAGTTGGGAGGACAGGATTATGTGTCACAGCAAGCCATCCAGCCTCTACGATGGTGGTGCTCTCCACGCAATCTCCTTTCCACACGGAGATTCCAATGCAGACCATCGTGACAGATGTGTCTCTCCACGGCTGGGGTGCGTATTCGGATCACCTACAGATACAGGGCACGTGGTCCGTGAAGGAGTCCTCTCATCACATCAACTTCCTGGAACTTCGAGCTGTTCACTTGGCACTGAAAGCCTTCCTTTCGCACCTGTTCCCTGCTTGCACAGACGGACAACACAACAACAATGTTCTAGCTCAACGAGCAGGGGGGATCCCACTCTCGCCCACTGTCTTGGGAGGCCCAGACGATCTGGCACTGGCTTCTGGCCAGGGACTTGACCATCAGAGCGGCTCACCTTCCGGGTGTGCAAAATGCTCAGGCAGACACTATCAGCAGACTCGTTCTCGAAAATCATGAGTGGATCTTGAACGACAATGTGGTGCAAGAAATATTCGAAAGATGGGGAACTCCGGAGGTCGATCTGTCTCAGGAACAGCAAAGACTTCATGCTCTCCTGCCCTCACCACTGGGGACTGTGTGTTTTGTGCTGCAACAGAGGAAAAAGCAACCCAACGCCGTCTACGACGCCACTGCTGACTCTGTGTCTTGAAGGCACTGCTGCAACACCGCACCGTGACCCTGGTCTCACTGACGAAACCTGCTGACGCCGCCACCGAGCCGCTTCTCGCACAGCGACCCATGGGCTCTGCACTCCGCACCGCCTCACTTCACAACGACACCTTGGTATCCCCGCCGCCGCTCCATGCCGAAATCTACGCCGCTGCTTGCACCATGGCTCGAGGAACCGCTCGTAAAGTCACACGACGCGCCGCCCTCATCCCGCACCGCAACCTTGGCCTACAGACGCCTGCACCATCGACTTCAGTTCGTCAGCCGACATCATCGCTTCAGCCACTACGACGCCGCTGCTTGCACCGTGACCTGCCAGCACCGCGACGAGAACCGCCTTCACCTCGCATCGTGACCCTGGACTCACCGGCTACGCCATCTGGCGCCGATGCTCGCACCGTGACCTGAGGGCACTGCACGCCGCACCCCTGCACTACGCACCGCAGCACCCGACCCCTGCCGATGCCAGCACTCCTGACTTCAACAGAGGGGAATTCGACCTGCGACACATGTGACTTCAAGGGCCCAGATGACTCCTGCAACGACCGCCGGAACCGAGCCTGCAGACGCCGTGCTTTCGGAAGCTCAATGAGAGGTCGCCAACGCCCTGCATTTCTAAAAGGTACTGTTTGTTGGTCTTCCCAAAACCGTAGCTGGCCCGCAACGCCATGGTCAGCCAGAACTGTTTGGATTTGTTTGCTTACGACGCCGTGATAGCCCTGGACAGAGCTATCGAAATCAAGAAACTATTTTTCAAGCGTATTTTGATAATTGAAGATTTTTAAGTACTGTATTGTGGATTTTTATCGTTTTTGGTTTTGTCCTAAATATATAAAAATATTGGATATTTTTCTAAACTGGTCTGGTGTCCCTTTGTAGTGCTTACACTGTATTACTGTTGGTTATGTGCAAATGCTTTACACACTGCCTTTAAGATAAGCTTGACTGCTCATGCCAAGCTACCAAGGGGGTGAGCAGGGGTTATTTTAGGAGTATAACTCTCTTATCCTGACTAGAGTGGCGGTTTCTGCCCGACTTTGACACATGCCTTGGCTGACCAAAAATTCAATTTCTAACACCTATTTTCACATCTGCATACATCCCCATCTGTGCTGTCTGCGTTTCCTACTGGCGATAACATTTATAGACAATTGTCTGGTAAAGTCATATTAGAGAATCATTTTTATTTGTCTCTCTGACCTTCATAAATTAGGCCTTTCTCTCAGTTTCAAGACATGTTATTTGGCCCTGTAGTAGTTATTTCATTTTATTTGTGTGTGTGGGGTACTAAGCACAAGCAAACACATTCTGTCCTCCGTGGAGGATCCAGAGCATCCTCCTAGTAGTGGTAGTATTTTTTCCTCTCCTGGGGCATGGATAATAGTCCTGTTCCTTCAGTTATGTGTCATATAGCATTGTGTAGGCTCTTGCTGCTTTAGCGCAGTTTGTAAGAGAGTCCCTCCAGTAATTTCCGATCCCTCTAGGAGTCCTGGTTGGATCATGGCTACTCAGTCAGTGTACCTGTCCTTGTGCACAGACCTTCAGTGGAGGACCCTCCCTCACAGTTGCCTAGTTGAAGATCCTTTCGGTCAAATTGAGCCTAAATTTGGCTTTTTCATCTGCAGTGGCCTGGTTGACCGTGACATGTTCATCATTGGCTTTTTGGAAATCACAAGAGCAGGACTGTCAACTTTCTAGAGTTAGAGGAGAGACTCATTATACTTGTGGTTGTCCTCCTCTCAATACAGAACCTTTGAAATATGCAAAATAATGGCATACAGTATATGGACAAAAGTGTATTTTGGGAACCAAACATGCCTAGTTTTCATCATAACTAACCAGTTCTTATTCTGTATTTTGGGGCCAATGAGGAGTTTTTCAATCCATGTCTGCCAGACCATGCCACCTTACTTTTGGCTTCAGACCGAAGGAGTTAAATAACAATGTAATGCAATGTTTGAAATGGAGAATCCTGTATGATTTTTGGGTGGTGTGAAGGGTGGTGTGAAGGTTTGAAAAAGGAAGGTGTCAGAGTCTTTCTGTCTACTCCTGCTTCATTGCCATTTAGATTTCTACATCAGACCCTTCACAACTAGGACATATGAGGAATTCTCAGATTCCACCTGGATTGTACCACTCCCAACCAGTCCTCAGACAGACATAGTGACACTATTCCATGAGAAAGGCTTCTGATACTCATTTGCTTGGGGCTCTTATCAGGTGTGCTACACCATGACAAACCTCCCTCCATTGGAAGGCAAACCTTTGGATGTATTTAGGGCCAAAGCAGTATTGGTGGCTTCCTAATAACAGGTAAAGTGTAAAGCAGCTCCTAGTTTAGGCAAAATATAATTTGAAATCATTACTGTGTGCTCTGGAAGCCAACTTTAGATCGGATGTTCAGTTTGGCTAATCCTTGCTTAACTTCTTGTGGGTGGGCCTCTAAAGCTTTAGATTAATGTTACCCTTTTTAGCTTTCTTAAAGTTTTATAGTGTAAAAATTCACCCAGAAAAAGGCAGCTGAGATGTAGGGGTGATTACATGTTACTCCTCATAGTAATACCTTCACTATTTTATGTTAAGCCCTTCCAGTGTTCCTTTAGGTGACTCATCTGCTAACCTGCTAAATCTGTAGGTGTAAGTCTTCAGTTGAATGGAAAGGAACAGCAGTCACACTAAGGAGATTTGCTTAAATGTTAGGTCCCGGATGCAGGCAATGCTCCGCATACACTTACATTTCCATTGAAAGAACCTCATATTAATATCGAGGAGTAAAAGAATCACTCCAGTGAGTAACATGCACAAATAATATATTTTCTGTTGGTTTTTTTAATCTCCTCTCTTCTGGTTAGCCCTTACCTTTCCTCACAACCTAGTAACCCTTCACCTGTTCACTAATGCAAAAGCATTATTGAATTACACAGGTCAGACTTCTCTTTGGGTGATTCTCTGACTGCACTCTTTTTCTACTTTTAGCAGTTCCAAAAGTTGGGGTGCAAACACCCTTTCAACTGCTCAAGTTCCAACTTAATTTTATTTTTCTTTGTCTATTGGATGTACGTTCTTGCGCAGTACTCATGACTTATGTGGTTTATTCTCCATTGTCCCCTTTGCCCCCACTCCCATGCCCCTTTCGGAGACTGTGACTGTATCTGCCTCTGCGTCAAAATAGAATCATGTGCATTATATGTTGAATGTTAGCATTTTTTTAAAATCTGTTTTGTGTGTAGGTCTGAGTTCCTTCATTTGATATTGTGTATGCATTCCAGAGGGAGGCAGGAAGTGAGAACTAAGACCAATAGCAATTCCTTATGTCACAATTAATTTATTATGCTCATTCCTAGTATCCTCCCATGTATTACCACACATTTTCAGCTTGAGAAATGATGGAAACCCTTAAAAAGTGATAGAGAGGTAATGCATCACTTGATGAGACCCAGGTTGACCATCCGCATCTTTCTAGTGGGTGGTATTTCAAAAGGAATATTAAACTGCTTCTCTAAATGTGAATGTGCAACTATGCATCAGTGTTTTCAGGTGAGGGATCACTTTATTTGGTCAATGGTTCACTGGATATGTTAACATATAGCAACTTCTTCAGTGACTTTGATCTCTAGGAGCAATTATTATATTTTGGAATAGCAGCTTTTGTTTCTGTACTAAGTAACCCTCATTTACTCTGATTGTATTTGCATCGTTTTGCCTTTTTGAACCTGACCAACGTCACAACTCATTTTATTTTTATTTTCAGGGACTTGAGATTGGAACAGTATATAGATTTTTACTACAGGGATTACCCAACACTTCTGAAGATCCCAGGTCAAGTCTGTACAAGTGGCCCAGGTTTGTCATCCTCTATGCAGTAGAAAATCAGCAGCATGAAAGTTTGGGACAGAAGGAGCAGGATTTGGTTAGATTGTGATATCTGTGCTATCCTATTTTCCTTTCTGAAAAGTTTAATCTGTCTTGCTGCTAGGATGCATTCACAGGGTCTCCATTAAGAACTGGGAAACTGCAAAATCTCATGCGTTGTAAAAATATTTTATTTGTGTGTTGCCTCATGTCCTTGACTATTAATTTTTCCACTTGACCTGAGAACTCTGGATTGCTCTGGCCAAGTAGGCCTCTTCTGTTCTTGTAGTTCCGTTGTGAAGCATTTCATAACAAACAGGGATGGGGGAATCTCATGATGGTTGACCATCCTTTATTTGAGGAGTTATCTTGCAGACCTTTCTGGCTAGTGGGGTAAACGCATGGGTATAATGTAGGATGTTCTGTCTGAGCAATACAAATCATGTTGAAATAAGCAGTTTGAAAACCTTCCCATCACCCTACCTATGCGATTTGTTTGAAAGTTATTTCTGTAGTAGGGGATCTCTTTGTATAGTCCTAATCTAGTGAATAGTCCCGCTCATGTGTGGGGACCCCGGAGCAATCACAAATAATCTCTTAAATTGTCTTCTGTGCAGTCCTACATAGACACTTAAGAGAGAATTAAAGACAAATAATGCAGCCTATACTTGCAAGGCTACACTGTCCAGTACTTCAACTAGAATGCAAAGGATATTCCACCAATAATAAATTTAGCACAGTCTGCCAAGTTTTACCATAGAGAAACTTCCCCCCTTCACAAAATCCTTTGAATGATAGAGAGGAAGGAATGGACAGACAAGCCCCCATAGGCTGCCATTATGTGGCTTAAAAACGGATACTGTGCCTTTAAGGAAACTTTCCAGAACTCTCTGTATCTCAGAATGCACAGCAACTCCCTCCACTTTCAGTTCTTTTTTCCGGCTCCTGCTAGCAGGACCCTGGAGCATTGAGCTCTCCCTTTTTTGGGTGTTTTGTCTAATTGTTTGCACTTTTCAAGTGTTTGGAGTGTTTCACTCGACGTGTTTTTATTCCTTCTTCCTTTTGCTGGAGTTTTCTGGTGAATTCTTTTGTCCGATATGCCTTCCTTATTTGACAAATGCCCTGAGTGTGCCAGGAAGAAGGCCAAATCTGATCCACACAGGGTTTGTATCCTATGTCTCCCTTCTTCTCATGTCCCTGGGGATTGTGAGATCTGCCAGAAGTTCTCCAACAGGACCCTGAAGGACAGGGAGAAGACTCGGCTCCGAGGACTGGAGCAAAGAAGACAGCAAGATCAAGGTGGGTGTGGGCATGGAGAGGCCTCTTCCACTGCACGTACTTTGGCCTCTGGGGGGCTCCCCAGGAAAGAGAAGGCCAGAAAACGCCCCAGGGCTCCATCGACGTCGACAGCCTCGACGTTGGCGTTGAGAGGGATGACCACCGTCTGCTCCCAGTTTCCCCAGGGCTCTGGGTCGAAGCGACTTCGACGTCGTGACCTCGGACGAGGTCGACGTCGAGGACCGCTTTGTCGTCGAGACGCCATAGACGTCGTGAAGGGACTGGAAGGCATCGGCGCTCGCCGTCGAGGCAACACCGCCGTTCGACGTTGACTCGACGCTCGTCATCGAGGCGAAGATCATCGACGTCGAGACGAAGATCTTCGACGTCGAGAAGAGGAAGATCATCAACGTCTCGAAGATCATCGACGTCGAGAAGGCGCTCAACGCCGACACGTTCAACGTCGAAAAAGAGGTCAGTGTTGAGACGGAGAAGATCGACGTCCAGGAGGCGTTCTCAGGTCAGGACGGAGTCCCAGGGCTCTGTAGTCAGCCTTTCCTCTGCTTCTACGAGCCCACGGTCGCGGCGGCGCCGTCGCTCGTCCACGAGGAGGTCGGCCTCTAGGTCACCCTCATCAAGGCCGGCGCAGAAAAGAAGAAGAGTGGTAGAGTCTCCGGGCTCGCGGTACTCCCATGCCTTTTCGCCATCATGGCCCAGGACGACTACGCCTCCCTCGTTGCCCAAGGACCCTCCTCCGCGTAATCCTACGCCTCCACTGCCTCCTCCTCCTCCTCATAAACCTCCTCCTCCTTCTCCACCGCCACCTCAGCCGAGGCCTCTCTCTTTGCCTCATCTCCCGACACCACCGAGGGGGCTGCCACGCCCTAGGCTCCCTCCTTTACGGCCAGTGGACAAACCAAGGCCAAGGAGGTTGAGATCTCGCTCCAGGCGGAGGGACAGGTCCAGAAGTGACCGTCGTTCTTCCACATGGTCCAGACAGCGCCACAGGAGGGACAGGTCTAGGTGCCGCCACACGGACTCGTCCAGTGCCCGGGACTATTCCCCTACATTGTCAGATTCCCCTCGGACGAGGGTGTCTCCAGTAGACGACATAGTCTCCTTCCAAGAGGTGTTGTTACGTGGGGCGGCGAAACTGGGTATTAAACTCACGGTGCCCATGCCATCGACCTCAGTCATCTTCGAGACCCTGCATAAGAAACAGCTGTCTCGCCCCTTGTTGCCCTTGGTGCCACGGCTGGAGGAACCTGCCATGGAGTGCTTCCTCACCCCTGCCTCTACAAGATCGGCACCTTCCAGGCTGCATAAGAAATACAGGGCCCCGGACTCAGACCCGGCGTTCCTTCGCTCGGACACTGTACCGGACTCGGTGATAGTGACGGCGGCAGGAAACAGCACTCCACTGCCCCGTCGTCGACGGGGCCTCCCGACAAGGAGAGCCGCTTGATGGACTCGGCCAGCAGGAAAGTCTGCGGTACGGCCTCCACTTCTATGCAGGCTGTGAGTGCCTCAGCTCTGTTGGGCCGTTACGACTGGGCATTATGGGAGTTCCTGCAGCAGCTCCTGGAACACCTTCCCAAGGACAGAAAGGAGGATTTCCAAGAGCTAATTAATGAAGGGATGATGGTCTCCAACCAGGTGATAAGCTCGGCTGCGGATTCCTCGCTTTTGGCAGCCCACGGGTACTGCCATGGGATCAACCTGCGACGCCACGCCTGGCTGCGTCTAACGTCACTGAAGCCCGAGGCGCAGCAGTGGGTCGCCAACCTACCGTTTTCAGGAGTGACCCCGTTCGGCAAACATGCGGATGAGGAGATGGCCCGCATGAAGGCGGAGGCTGAAACCCTGACGGCTGTCGGGTTGGAGAAGCCGAAGGAACAGAGGAAGACCTTCCGCCCGTTCCAAAGGCGTTACGGTGCGCAGGGCAGAGGGCAAGGTCGGCAGGCTGGACAGCAGCAGCAGTAACAGCGGCAGCCATTCCAAAAGTGCCAGAGGGGCAGAGGCCATTCCAAAAGTGCCAGAGGGGCAGAGGTGGTCAGCAGCCCTCCTCCGCGAACAAGGGCCCGGCCGGGTCTAAGCCCTAAGGTGCTACTTCCCCCTCGTCCGTTACCCGCTCCGGTGGGGGAAGCATACAAAATTACTTGGCAGAGTGGAGAAAAATTACTCAGGACAAGTGGGTGTTGAATAATGTTTGCAATGGATTCAGTCTTCGTTTTCTCAGCCCGCCTCCAGCGATTCCACGGGTTTGATCGCAGTTCCAACTGCGCGAGCTCCAGGCGGAGGCCGATACCCTGTTAAGAAAAAGGGCGATAGAAGACGTCCCTCTGTCTCAAAGGGGAAAGGGCCTTTACTCATGCTTCTTTCTGGTACGCAAGAAAGACCAGAACGAGTTCAGACCCATTCTGGATTTGCGACAAGCAAACAAATGGATTCGCAGGGAGAAGTTTTGCATGCTGTCGTTGCACCAGATTTACCCTCAGCTGCAAAGGGGAGACTAGCTCTGGGCGATAGATCTGCAGGATGCGTACTTCCATGTGCCCATTGTACGGAAACACCAGAAGTCCATCTACAACAGTGAGGACTGTGTTTTCTCTACTGGGGTCGATGGCCTCATGTATCTTCCTCACCCCGCATGCACGCCTACACATGCGGCCGCTGTAGGAATGTCTGGAGGATCAGTGGGACCAGAGTCGAGGGAACTGGGACAACAGGATTCGACTGTCTCTGCATGCTCAGCAGTCCCTGAGATGGTGTTCAACAGAAAACCTCCTCAAGGGGGTTCCATTCCACAAGGACATTCCCACTCAAACTTTCGTGACGGATGCTTTTCTCCACAGCTGGGGAGCGCATTCCGGACAGTTACAGCTCCAAGGAACGTGGTCCCCGACGGAGTCCACGTACCACATTTCCTGGAACTCAGAGCTGTTCACTTGGCACTGAAGGCCTTTCATCCGTCTTTCCAGACCGACTCTCTGCTTGTACAGACGGACAATACGACAACGATGTATTACCTCAACAATCAGGGGGGCTCGAGATCGCGTACACGGTCACAGGAAGCGCAGGCGATCTGGCACTGGCTGCTAGCCAGAGGACTGATGATAACGGCTAACCATCTGCCAGGTGTGCAGAATGCTCAGGCAGACGCACTCAGCAGACTGATCCAGGAAAACCACGAGTTGGTCATAAACGACGAAGTGCTCCGAGACGTCTTCGCTAGGTAGGCCAACCCTGATGTGGATCTGTTCGCCACCGCCGAGAATTCGCATCCAGGTATTACCAGCAGGGGACTCTGGGGAATGCGTTATGGATCAACTGGTCGAACAGCTTTCTGTACGCTTTTCCGCCCATTCCCCTGATTCCGGCGGGGCTCATCAAGATGTCTCAGTCCAGGGCGCCGATGATCCTCATTGCTCCGGAATGGCCCAGACAGTGGTGGTTCACGGACCTGCTTCACTGGTCTCTCCTTCCTCACATACGGCTGCCGTGCCGGCCGGACCTTCTCACTAAGTTCGGGGGATAGATGGTGCACCCCAACCTCTCGTCGTTGAGTTTGGCGGTATGGCTCCTGAGATAGTGCAATATGGCCATTTGAATCTTCCTGAAGATTGTATGGACATACTGAAGGAGGCTAAGCGTCCTTCCACTAGGACTTCCTATGCTTACAAGTGGAAGAGGTTCTGCATCTGGTGCACGTCCAAGAACTATGATCCTATGACATGCAAGGAATATGTCATCCTTCCATACCTCTTGCATTTGGCGCAGTCTGGCCTTAACTTCCATTCTATTAAGGTTCATCTCGCTGCACTGACTGCCTACAGGAAATGCCCTTCACATACATCCTTCTTCCAGATTCCTGTGATAAAGGATTTTTTGGAAGGATTGAAGAAAGTGTTTCCTTCTGTTCGGCTTCCTTCGCCTTCGTGGGAACTGAATATGGTGCTGTCCAGGTTAATGAAGGAGCCTTTTGAGCCTATTCATAAGGCTTCGCTGCAGCACCTGTCCTGCAAGGCGGCGTTCCTCGTGGCCATTACATCGGCCCGCAGGGTAAGTGAAATTAAGGCATTGTGTTGCCAGGAACCTTATACTGTATTTCATGCTGCTAAGGTTGTGATGCGTACTCACCCTAAGTTCCTTCCTAAGGTGATTTCTGATTTTCATGTTAACCAGACTATAACTTTACCTACGTTTTTTCAGAATCCTTCCACACCAGCGGAAAGGTCTCTTCATTCTCTGGATAGGTCAGAACAATTGTTTATCAACTATGGGTCGGTCAGGACTGGTCTTGCTACCTCTAAACAGTCCATCTCTAGGTGGATTGTGTCCTGTATCCAGTTGTGTTCTCAAAAGGCTAATAATACCTTAGGGGGTAAGCCTAAGGCTCATTCCACCAGGGGCAAAGCGGCTACAACAGCGTTGCTCGGTAATGTTCCCATTGCAGACATCTGCAGGGCAGCCACATGGAAGTCGGTCCATACCTTTGCGAAGCACTACTGTCTGGTCTCTGATGCCAGAGCAGATGCTCAGGTTGGGCAGGCTTCGTTAGCAAATCTGTTTGCACAGTAGTGGTGTCTTTTTATTCCACCGCCGGTTTGGTTGTGGAGATGGGCTTGCCATTCTATTCACTAAATTATGACTATACACAGAGATCCCCTACTACAGAAGGAGTAGTTTCTTACCTGTAACTCCAGTTCTGTAGTAGGAGTATCTCTGTTATAGTCATAAGCGCCCGCCCTCCTCCCCGGTGGAAAAAAAGATGAAATACTGAATGCTACAGGTCTAGCTTTATACACCTCCAAAAATAACTGAAAGTGGAGGGAGTTGCTGTGCATTCTTGGATACCAAGAGTTCTGGAAAGTTTCATTAAAGGCACGGTATCCCTTTTTAAGCCACATAATGGCAGCCTATGGGGGCTTGTCTGCCCATTCCTTCATCTCTATCATTCCAAGGATTTTGTGAAGGGGGGAAGTTTCTCTATGGTGAAACTTGGCAGACTGTGCTGAATATAATATTGGTGGAATATCCTTTGCATTCTAGTTGAAGTACTGGACAGTGTAGCCTTGCAAGTATAGGCTGCATTATTTGTCTTTAATTCTCTCTTAAGTGTCTATGCAGGACTGCACAGAAGACCACTTAAGAGATTATTTTTGATTGCTTCGGGGTTCCCGCACATGAGCGGGACTATTCACTAGATTATGACTATAACAGAGATACCCCTACTACAGAACTGGAGTTAACGTTAAGAAACTACTCCATATTTATGATTCTGGCGCTCATTTGTCTTTTTACATCACCGCTGGTTTGGTTGTGGGGATGGGCTTTCCATTCTGTTCACTAGATTATGACTATACACAGAGATCCAGATCCAGTCCCATTTATATGTTTTCTAGCTACAAATTAAACTGTGTAAGGGAACGATGTCCCCACCAAAGACGACACGTTTCAGCCGTGCCATGACTGCAAGTAGTAGCTGTCAGTCATGGACCTGCATGAGTGGTGAGTTGGGTGTCTGGGTTCGGGTACAGCTCTAAGTTACGTGATAAGTACACCCTCGTGCATCTGATGCAATCCAAGACCTGAAGGTGAAGTTCAGGCCTTCCTAAACGTTGCACTAAAACTCTGTAGGTAAGTCACAGACCTGAACTCTGCCTGGTCTAGAGGCCGCTGCTGTGACTGTCCAATGTTACTTTCAAAGTGCTCCTCAGAGCTGAAGTATTCAATCTAATGGAAGCAGAAAAAAGCACATTTGGATTCATCCTCTTTGACTCCAAGGAGAAGAAGCGAGGGCATCATGATGTAAGTCGCACACTTTTGAGGTTTCTAGCCACAGAATAGATTTCTTGGATGGCCTGACATGCCCCTAATTTTCTGGGCCATTGCCAACCTCACAGCAAATTGAGACCTTCAAAGAGACCTTCTTACAAACTTTGCATACACTTCTGGAATGCCTATGGACCTCCAGGGCTTCCATTGGGGTGACGGACCACAGATTCCTCCCTGGCACCTTCAGCCTGCTGGGACCCATTAACAAGCCTGTGCCGACTCCAGTACAGACTTGCACTTTGGCTTTGTGATCCATGCCGGTTCCTTCTACTCAGATGCCAGTGCTGACACAGATGTTGGACCCCGGGCCAACTTTGGCTCCTGCTCAAATTATGTCTGGCAGTGACATCACAAAAGCACAACCAGTTATTTTGCAGCCTTACGCTAACCCGGTGCCTCTGCTAAGTCTCAACTACCAATAAGGCCTCCATTTTGTTTTTGGTTCTTTCTCTAATCCTATGCCGAAGCAGGGAGCACCCTAAATTGATGATATTGATGTTTTTACCCCTCATTGATTTACAGAACACCAGTGTGCTTGGACGGAATTTGGCTCTCCACTTTGGCCACCAATGGAAGAAAATGCCTGGTTTACAGTGGTGGCATCAGAACAGATATCTATGATTGCAGCTTATCTGCATTGAAACCAAATTGAATGTTCTGACTGAAATTTTGCAGCTGGTGCCAGCAATGTTGAGCTTCTTCTAATGATGCCCTTACAGACACTTTGATAGCAGCTTGGTTGAAGCGTTAATCTTGCTTGCCTGTGAATAGGCAGGTGGCCAGACATCACAGCCCTGCAACTTATAACCTGGAGTTTCTCACCAAGCACCCCACCCCAGAGTCTTATTGTTGAGTCCTTGCCCAATAAAGTACATTTCAGCTCATTTCCAACCACTCCTCTGTATGGGAATCCCAAGAGAATTGATGCATTTAAGAAATGTATGTTTTCTTCTGCAAGTCTAGCTCTGCAGTCCGTAAATGCAGTGTGTCTGTTTGGCTGCAACGCTTATGCCCTTTGGAACATGGCCAGCAAGATCTTGCCAGCCCTCCTAGTAAACCATAGGGCCTTTTGACCCAGAAAATTCATGATGGACAAGATGAGGTAGAATATGTTATATGTGCAAATCTTGTTATGGGTTGTCTGGATAGGGCAGTCAGTACCTCCATTGCCCTGCGTGAAGACTCATGGATGTGATCAGCTGGATTCTTCACTAATGTGCACACCACCATAATGGCTGTGTCCCACCTCTTCTAAGAGAAGGTGGACTTTGCATTGGAACTCTTTAAAGATAGCAGAGCTAGGGCATGCTCCTTAGCACTGTTGATTCCTGTTGAGCAGTTCCCACATCAGTTCTGAACGTTTTGACCAACACAGCCAGTGATTTGGCAGATACCACAGTCCTTTCAAGGGAGTGCAGGTGGATATGGCAGGCACTATGTAGGCCAGCCAAAGGCATCAGTGTTCTAATCCCTCCACCCCTGTTACAACTGTCACCAAACCCCTTTCATTTGCCCTTATTTGAGAATGCCTAACTGGTGAGGTGCAGGTTTAGAATTTCCTTCAAGATGGACAATCCATCATATATTGCACATGAGAATTACAGATTTTTTTAAATGGGCACTCCCTGTCTTTTCTTTCGTTCCGGTCCACTATTTCTTTCAAACCAAAACAGATTTCGGATCAGCAGTTGGCCAGTCTGTTACACGAGGTGCGTCTGTTGCTGTCCAAGGCTGAATTGAAAAGAGACTGGCCTATTTCATTGTCCCGAAAAAAAGGATGGAGGACTAAAACCTATTATGGACATTTGCTCCACAAATGCTTCCCTGTGGAAGGACATTCTTAATGCTTATGCTGGCCCAGGTCTTGTTTTCTCTGGACTCTGGTGAGTGAAGGGTGCCCTTGGACTTGTAGGTTGCATATGTTCATGTAGCAGTCCTAAACTCCACTGGCGTTATCTGCAGTTCAAGACTGGCTAGAGGCATTTTCTGTTTGCTGTGCTCCCCTTTGACCTACTCAGCGCTACCAGGGTGTTCACGAAAAAGTAATGGCGGTGGCTGCCGCCCATCTTTGGACCAGAAAAGGGGGTGATGATGAACAGAGTGTCTGAATTAAGCAGACCACTCTTACCCAGTCCAAAGATCAGGGCTTGATCCATCACCGTTTTTTAGCTCACTGCACCATCCCAGCTCAGAACCTGGCTACATGCAAATTAGTCTGTTCCTGTCCCAGTGCATGATGGGAACAGGGCAAACCAAACAACCAAGCCAATTCTTATACTGGGAAGGAAACAAGCTACCGGGGACCAGTTTCTGGCATTTCAGCCGTCGTCGGCCCGGCTTGCTTGAATCCTGATGGTGCAATGAGCAAGGGACTCACATCTGAGTATACCCTTCCACGCTTATGGTGGACAAAATGATTCAGAAAAGGGGGTGATGATGAACAGAGTGTCTGAATTAAGCAGACCACTCTTACCCAGTCCAAAGATCAGGGCTTGATCCATCACCGTTTTTTAGCTCACTGCACCATCGCAGCTCAGAACCTGGCTACATGCATATTAGTCTGTTCCTGTCCCAGTGCATGATGGGAACAGGGCAAACCAAACTACCAAGCCAATTCTTATACTGGGAAGGAAACAAGCTACTGGGGACCGGTTTCTGGCATTTCAGCCGTCGTCGGCCCGGCTTGCTTGAATCCTGATGGTGCAATGAGCAAGGAACTCACATCTGAGTATACCCTTCCACGCTTATGGTGGACAAAATGATTCAGAAAAGGGGGTGATGATGAACAGAGTGTCTGAATTAAGCAGACCACTCTTACCCAGTCCAAAGATCAGGGCTTGATCCATCACCGTTTTTTAGCTCACTGCACCATCCCAGCTCAGAACCTGGCTACATGCAAATTAGTCTGTTCCTGTCCCAGTGCATGATGGGAACAGGGCAAACCAAACTACCAAGCCAATTCTTATACTGGGAAGGAAACAAGCTACCGGGGACCGGTTTCTGGCATTTCAGCCGTCGTCGGCCCGGCTTGCTTGAATCCTTATGGTGCAATGAGCAAGGGACTCACATCTGAGTATACCCTTCCACGCTTATGGTGGACAAAATTATTCAGAAAAGGGGGTGATGATGAACAGAGTGTCTGAATTAAGCAGACAGACCACTCTTACCCAGTCCAAAGATCAGGGCTTGATCCATCACCGTTTTTTAGCTCACTGCACCATCCCAGCTCAGAACCTGGCTACATGCAAATTAGTCTGTTCCTGTCCCAGTGCATGATGGGAACAGGGCAAACCAAACTACCAAGCCAATTCTTATACTGGGAAGGAAACAAGCTACCGGGGACCGGTTTCTGGCATTTCAGCCGTCGTTCTGTTCCCATGATGCACTGGGCCAGGGACAGACTAATTTGCATATAGCCAGGTTCTGAGCTGGGATGGTGCAGTGAGCTAAATAACGGTGATGGATCAAGCCCTGATCTTTGGACTGGGTAAGAGTGGTCTGCTTAATTCAGACACTCTGTTCATCACCACCCCCTTTTCTGAATCGTTTTTGGCCACTATAGGTGTGGCAGGGTATACTCAGACATGAGTCCCTTGCTCACTGCACCATCAGGATTCAAGCAAGCTGGGCCGACGACGGCTGAAATGCCAGAAACCGGTCCCCGGAAGCTTGTCTCCTTTCTGGTGAAGAATTGGCTTGGTAGTTTGGTCTGCCCTGTTTCCATGATGCACTGGGCCAGGGACAGACTAATTTGCATATAGCCAGGTTCTGAGCTGGGATGGTTCAGTGAGCTAAATAATGGTGATGGATCAAGCCCTGATCTTTGGACTGGGTAAGAGTGGTCTGCTTAATTCAGACACTCTGTTCATCACCACCCCCTTTTCTGAATCACCCATCTTTGGACATCAGGAGCTCTTGTATTGCTGTACCTTGCCTACTAGCTGCTGAAGGCGGGCTTGCTGCAGTCAGTCATGAACAACCTTCAGATGATGGCAGAACCCTTGACATAATTGGGGTTCACAATAAGCGAGCCGAAGTCGCACCAGATTGCTTTGTAGAGATTGACATTCATTGGGCGGATCCTGGACACAGTGGAGTTCAGGGCTTTTTATTTCCACAGAAACATGCCCAGGACATTTGGGCTGATATTTCATGCTCTGTTTGAGATCACAGAGAGGCTTCTTGGCCTCATGCATACACCTCATCACCTCTACCAGTTGGCTCATGTGGGCACTGCAAAGGAACTTTAAGTTCCTGTGGCTCCAGCATCGAGGCAGTCCTGCCGATACCATCCAGGTGCTGGAGGAGATGGCTCTGGATCTGCAATGGTGGCTGATCGACTGCAATTTGTCCAATGTCATTGTAGGAAGCTGGCTTTTTATGAGGCATACCAAAACGATGTATACTATGTAGAATCCATACAACCGTTATAGGTTTACAGGGCTTAAGTTAATAATCCCAAATGGTCTTTGATGTGGTAGTGTGGGCCAGCAGTTTAGGCTTATCAGAGGGTAGTGTTAATGCATTTGTTAAATAAACACAGTAAATAAATGAAGCACACACTCAAGAAGATACTCAAGACTAATTTAGAAATATAACCAGTATTTTTATATTTATTTTATCAAGAACTTTGTTAACGGGTAAGTACTTTTTATAATAGCAATTTTAGCAGGTAAGTAAAATGTTCGCTCAAATTCATTTTACATTATAGTGCTTTGCTATGGAGAAAAAGGCATATATTGAATACAGTTATTTGCAAACAGTTCTCAGGGTCCCCTTAAGGACTAAAGGTGCTAGGGGCCAGGGTCAGAAGTACCACTGACAGTACAAGTTTACCTGCCCGGGAGTTTCTGGGTGCATGGGTGCTGGACAGGTTGGTCGCTTTTCACGCTACACTGTAAGGTAAGCCGTGGGGCACCTAGAAACAGGCTGCAGAGGGATAGTTGGGGAGAAGTCGAGGAGCTCCCAACGGGGGCTTGGTTCGTGAGGGGTCCTGGGAGCAGTAAGGCACTGCTGGTTGTCGCTAGGCCGGGGAGGTCGGGTTCAGAGAGTATTGTTTGGCTGGTGCCCGTGTGCCTGAGACACCCATGGATCTCAGTTAGACCGGTCAAGGGGACAAACAGGACACTGGGCCACTCTCTGTTTTGGCCTCTGTAATGCTGACATCCCTAAACGGCTGCTCGGTCACTGTGGAGTTAAAGTCCGGTTTGGACTGAAACAAATTTTAGTTGCTAGAAGCGGTCCGCTACCCTGGGTTTTGATGCAGGATGGCTTCAGTCGGGCTTGACATCTTCTCACTTGGTGGGGGGACGGATCTGACCTCCTGGAGCACTGTGACCTCTTTTTTGCCAGCTGCTCCATTGTTGGACCTGGTGAACAGCAGAACGGTGAACCGGACATTGCGGTCTGTGCTTTCAGGCAAGTGGCTCCTCCACTTTAAGGGAGATGCTGACAGCTTGGCGAAGTGCTGGAGGCCCTCTGAGGCTTTTGGAGGCGGCACAGCTGCAGGACGAGTCAGTGTGTCACAATTGTCGGGACAGGAGCAGGAAGGCAGGCAGGGTTTGGCGCCAAAGTCCACTAGCAGTCCACTGTTCTTGCTTCTTAGGCTCTTCCTTGTCCTCTTCTTTCTTCTGTCTGTCAACTCTGCATTCCTGATGTCAGGGGGCCACATAAATACTCAATTTAGGGGCTTTAAGGGAAGTGAAGGGTAGTAGCCAATAAGCTACTTACCCTCGACCACCCCATATATGAGTAGTTTCTGTGGGGAGTGGGCATAATCTTGTCCTAGAATTCCTATTTCCTAACAAAATCAAAATAGTGAAACCCTTCTTTCGTGGAGCACATCAGGCAGACCACCTTAGGGGTGTAACTGGCCTGGTAGTGCACCACGCCTCCTAGCATAGATAATTTCCTTCCTGTTCTGGTGCCAAATGTGCCTAAGGACAGGGGTGGCATCTCCCAGGTCTGGGGGAAGCCGGGGTAGCATATCAAAGGTGGCAGGGGCTTTGAAGTCCCTGGCCTTGGCATGCATATTTGATAGCCATCCTGCTGGTGGAGGTGATAACAACTTTGGCCAGAGCAGGCATTGTTCCTGACCTCCTGTGAGCCTGGGCTGTCACCTGCAGGGAGTCAGAAATGTGTCTGTGGTGGCAGGCTGGAAGGATCCAGTCAGCCAGCACACTAGAAGACAAGTAAGGTTTCAGGGGGCACCTCTAAGGTAACCTCTGAGGGCAGGTCATATTACATCTAGTACTGGCATCGGAACATATTTATTACATATTAGGTGTTTGATACCAAACAGCAGTGTTTTCAGTGCATCATGTAGCTGGGAAACTCGTAATGACCAGTGCATATACCTAAAAAGGCTACCCCATTCACTTGCACCATCTAGAAATTGAACTAGACAGCACGGAGGTATATATGTTCATGCAGATATGCCCTAACAAGTAATACAATGCACCCTGCCTTGCAGGGGTGACTTGCATATATTCCATGCAGTGACTTTGGCATGGCACACAGTGAGCGTGCCATGTCCTGTTTTCACTCATGGTTTGCACCATGACACACAGTCTGAAATGGCAGCCTGCATGCAATATTTGATAGGGTCCCCTAGGGTGGCATAAGACATGCTGCAGCCCTTAGAGACCCATGCCCTAGGTACCAGGGTTACTATTTACTTGGGATTTACAGGAGTGCTAAAGCCCGTGCCAATTGGGTTACAACTAGTCTTTACTTGTTTTAGGGGAAAGAGCACTGGAATTGGGGGGGAACAACTGCAACAAAATTCCAGTTTCCTACAGTCTCCCTTCCCCATTCATGGCTAACTGTCATGACAATGCATCTCTGCTGGGCACTGAAGGGAGGTGAGTATCCGAGGACTCTGGTCTCTAGAGGTGGGTCGGCTCCACATAAGTTTACTGGAGCTGCAGGCCATCTGACGGTCTCTGAAGGCTTTCTCATAAAGGGGCGTGGGGAGGGATTGGTGCAAATTCTCACAGAGAGCACTTCCGGCATGCATGTAGAATTGCAATTAGAAGGGCACAATGGAGTCCTGGTTCCTGTGCCAAGAGGCTCTGTGCCTTTGGAGTTGGTTGTAACATCAGAGCATCTTCATGGTCACAAATCACCTACCAGAAGTTGGGCAGATCAGAACTGCCATCTGCATTCGGAAGTGGCACCTGGTGTCTCCAAGCAGTGGTGAGAATGTCCGGAATGCACATTGTCAGTAATTTTGTACTTTGGTGTTTCTGCAGGAACACTCTTTAGAACATGCATTTCTGCTGGAATAGAGCGAGAGACTCATGTAAACCTAAACCTTCCCACCAAGTCCTCTTCTGCCCAGAGTTCGGAACAAAATCAAGAAAAACTGGGCCCAAGTCATCCTACTGGGCCCAGACTCGGCCTGAGAGTGTGGTATCCAGAACTCCTGAGCATACACATATGTCCTTCAATCAGGCTGCCAGTTCTAGAGAACCTCCTGTCTTGACAATAGGGCAGTCTTCCATCCTCTACACCTCCAAGTGTGGAGATATAGAAGCAGCAAAGGACTGCATTTGATTTGCCGCCCTTGAAGTGTGGATGCCACATCTTGCCGTCAGGCAATCTTTAACACATTCTGTCTATGCTGGGATGAGTTTGTATCCTAGTGTGATGCTAACAGAACTGACCCTCTTACAGTTGAAGTTGTATGGCATTAATTTGTTTGCTTTGTTTTTAGCCCGGCTGCACTATAAAAGGTTATTTGTTAGCTCTTTCAACCTTTCTAAGTTTGCTAAACCAGCCTTCTTTCTTCAAATCACCTGTTGTGATTAGGGTTATTGCTGGTTTGACACAAGTTTCCTCCTAGGTCATTCACATTATCTGAAATGGTCTTCACATTTCTTATGTGTAGCCCTTCAAGCTGATGCATAGCTGCTTGCTGCGTCCCCTGACCTTGAAGACTGTATTCCCCATTGGGATTGTGTCTGGTTTTAATGTGAGTGAACTCTACATGCTTTCAGTGCAACTGCCTGAAATTATGTTTTTCTAAGAGAATCTTCTGCTGAGGACTTGGGCAACCTTCTTACCTAAAGTAATCACTCTCATTTTATGTTGGGTAATCCATCACTCTACCATTGTTTTTTCTCCTCCTGTTCCCTTAGAGGGTAGAGGATCCACTGATTTGATTCCAAAAGGGCTTTAAGCTTGTGCATTAATCATACCAAGGACCATTGAGTGGACGATGAGCTCTTTGTGAGGTACAATAGAGCAAAGAATGAGAAGGCGGTGCAGAAGAGGTACTTATTGAGGTGGGTTGTCCTGTGTATTAAGATCTGATTTGCACTGACCAAGGAGCAGTCCCTGGAACATCTAGGAGATCTCCTTCCTCTGTTTTGGCACGTGGAGTGCCTGTCCTTTACATCTGCCAGACTGTGGCATGGGCGTCAGTGCATTAGTTCACAATGCACTACGGCCTGGACAGCCCGATCTGGCGGGAAGGACACTTTGCGTCTTGGTTCTGCAACACTTTTTGGCCTTAGCTGACTGAACAGACCCTCCACTTTGGGGAGGTTTTTCTTTGTTATCTATGCAAAGATCAGGAATCTGTGTTAGAACTATCCATCTAAAGTAGTTAATTTCCTTTCGTAATGTTGTTTCAGGTGGATACTCATCTATTTGCAGATTCCCGTTCTATGGAGTGGCCTATTTTTAACACCTGGAAATGTCTCTTGCTAGTACTCAGAACACTGTCATCAGCAATTGTTCTGCTCTGCGTTTGGAGGGCCAGAAAGTCTAAGATATGAAACTGATAACAGTGATCTGGATTTGGACTTCTATGCAGCTTCCCTTCGTCACTCATTCTTGGGGTAGTATGAAGCCAGCGTTTGAGCACTGTTGTGGAAAAGTGTCCAAAGCAAGTATTGCATCTAGGAATATTCTACGGTGAGAAATCTGTTGTTAGATAGAGTATCCACCAGGAAGATCTTTTTCTTTTTCTTTTTTTTTTAATAAACTTTTTGTTTTCAACAACAACCAGGTACCCACACATACATTACAAGTTCACCATAAAAAATGTTTTTCCCTCCAATACATATATCTTCATTTTAACATCCACATATAAATGGAGCAAGGATCATTACATAGCACTACGTCCATTAAGTGTCCAATCAACCATAAGATACAGTGCTATCCGAAGAGCTGATGTTCAACTGATGACAGGGGCCTGGAGGTCGCGGAGATACTACTCCTAAGGAGGAGAAGCCATCACCTCTGCTGTCAATTGGGCCATCAGTTATGGCCTTTCTTTCTGCAGCTCCACTGTCTGGGAGATGCAGATGTCCCCTCTATTCCATTTTCCCCATTTCTGATCCCATTTCTTGGGGCACCCCGTCCCTTGAACACTGACTATTCGGCAATCGTTGTGGTGTCCATATCCTTTGCCCAATCACTCAAGAGCAGGACCGCTTCCACCCCCCATTTTTGTGCAGTGTTTCGTTTAGCAATGGTGAAGCCAGTTGAGGCCCAAGCCTGTTCAGCCTGAGAGAGGTCAGGTGCCCCCCCAGATATTAAGGAGGCATAAGTGAGGAGACAACTTTAGGGACTTGTCACATGCCCTCTCGAGTTGGCGGGCAATCTTTCCCCAATAACCCTGGATTTGTGGGCATTCCCATAATAAGTTAATGAAGGTACCTACTTGGTTACAGTGTCAGAGACAAAGCGGATCAGGGCGTCTACCTAACTTGAACAGGAGTTTTGCATCAAAGTAGACCCGATGGAGGATCTTGAAATGGAGGAGTCGCATGCGTATGGGAATTGCCACTTCTCAAGGGGAGGCCAGTGCGTCACGCCTCTCGTCATCCTTTATCATTCCCAGGTCCTTCTCCCAGCCCACCCTCAACTTTTGCATCGGATCTGCACGGTTATTAACCAGCTTCCTGTAACTGAGTGAAATAGCCTTGCGGTCCATGGGATCCAATAACAACCGGTCCTCCAGGAGGGAAGAGTCAGGGAGGGGGACACCCTTTGGCAGGGCAGTGGATACCGCAAGACTGATCTGCAAATACCTGAAAACCTCGGATTGTGCCAGTTGGTATTTTGCCTGAAGTTCTGCGAATGTGGCCAACTTCCCCATCTCCTACATGTCTCCAACCGTGGATATCCCAATTGTGTCCCATTTGTCAAACCCAGGGCATTTACTGAGTTGGCCCAAAATATCAGGTTCCCATAACAACGTTTGTGCCTGCCCAACTTTCTGGTGACACTGTGCCAGGTCTCGACCGTACGCGCCGTGGGACGGTTAAATTGAGTTTGCGGGGAGTGGTGTAAAACGCTCTGTTATAGCTGCTCCGTTCCATAAGCCAGTGATCTGTTCTAAAATTGTGCTCATCGTGGGGGCCAAAAACCTATCTGTTGACTGCGATCAACTGAGGCGCTTGATAATAAAGTCTTAAATCCGGTAAACCAATGCCCCCGTCATGCCATCCCATGGTGAGCTTGTTCATTGCTATCAGCGGAGTTCGGTCTTCCCTCAATAAACCCCATAATACACTTTCGACTTGGGAAAAGTATGAATCTGGGATTGAGTTGGGGGTATTTTATAATGCGTAGAAAAAACGCGGAAATGCAAGCATTTTGAACAAGGATGCGTGTCCCAGGAGAGTAAGAGGGAGAGAAAGCGAATGTAGGGCGTCGGATTTGAAGCGCTGGAGAGGCCCGAGTAAGTTTTGTTCAAAGAAGAGATTGACGTCTGAAGTGACAAAAATGCCCACATAACGAAAACCCCGGGGAGCCATCGAAATATCGTAGCCCCAAGGACTAGCTGGGGGAGCACCCCACAACGTGTACATCTGGGATTTGGACCAGTTTATACGGTATCCAGAGTGGGCACCAAAGATGAGGACGGTATGAAGCACCCGTCACAGCGATCGTGCTGGGCAAGTCAGATATAAGAGAATGTCATCCGTGTAAAGCGAAATGCGGTCCTCATGGTACGCCGTCAATTTATGTCCCCAGATCTCCCCGGACCCATACAGCATGCGGCTCCAAAACTAGGGTAAAGAGTAACGGAGACAAGAGACAACCCTGTCTCGTGCCCCGGCGAAGTGCTAAGGTGGCGGAACGATGATTATTGACAACGACATGCGCTTTGGGTTGTGTATATAGTAGTCTAATCCAGTGTAGCATTTTGTGTCCGAACCCCAGGCGGACCAAAACTGCGAAGAGAACATCCCATTCTATTGTATCAAACGCCATAGAGGAGTCTAATGATAACAGAATCGCGTCTTCCTCAATGGTATTAATCCTACCAAGAACCCCATGCACCCGTAGCAGATTCCGGGCTGTGTTTCTCCCTGGCATAAATCCTGACTGATCAGGATGGACCAGGTCCGTAACATAAGGCAGGAGGCGATTCGCCAGGAGTTTGGCCAGGATCTTGGCCTTGGCCGTCAAAAGGGAAATGGGGCGGTACGATTTACAATCTTCAACAGGCTTATTCGGTTTATGAATGACCATGATGGCCGCAGTTCGGATATCTGCTGGAAGGAGACCTGACTCAAAACATTCATTATATAAATTCAACAAATGTTGTCATGGGTTTAAAAATCTTGATGGGAAGCACGTTGGGCCCCATCGCCTTACCGGATCGGACATCTTGTATAGCCTTTTGAATCTACGTCACCGTAATGTCTACCTCCAGGGTCTCTCTGTCTTGTGGGGAAATGGTAATCACAGCAATAGTAACTAGGAGGTCAGCCGACTGCGGGGCTTGAGATGTCGGTGAACTAGGGTAGCCCTCCTCGTAATGGATCGCAAAGGTGCTGGCTATTAGTTGAGGGTTGGTGAGGAGTGTACCCTCAGGGTTGGCTATCGAGTGTACCCACCTAGCAGCCTGTTCCCTTTGTTCCACCTATGCAAAAGCTTGCCTGTTCGCTCACCCTGCTCATAGATCCTATGTCGGGATCACAGAGAGCGAACCATGGTGTCCTCCAAAACCAGCTGTCTATAATCCTGTCTCTTGATCGCGAGGCTATGTTGAGTTATGTGGTTGGGGTCCCGCACCACAGACTCCTCCAGATCCGATATATCGCCTCCAGTTCGATTACCCTCTTAGACCGTTCCGCCCTGTGTCCCACCATTAATGACAATGCCCTGCCCTTTATGACTGCCCCAAAAGCACCCCGTAGTGTCAATGCTGAATCAACAGAGCCCACATTTTCCACAAAACAATATTCAATATGCAGTATTTTTAACTCTGAAAGGCGAAGGACGGGGGGGGGGTGGTAGGAGATCCCATGGGCCAGGCAACTGGACCCCGTGAAAGCATGAACATCCTGGGCATTCGTGAAAATGTAATCTATCAGAGATCGGCTACCATGTGCCCCTGATTGAAATGTGAAGCGTGTCTGCAGCGGATTAAACCACCTCCAGATGTCCACCACCCCCAGGACGTTTGTGAATTCAAACAAATATGAGCCTCTCGGTGGGTCCTCTCGGGGTGGAAGACGGTCCAGAGAACCATCCATTGTGAGGTTAAAATCACCTGCCAACACGAACACCCCAAATGGCAGTTCCAACAGTAGGGTACCCACATCACGTAGCATCCGTCGCTGTAGTCCAGGGGTGCATACACAGAAACAACATTGACACGTCCCTCCCATGACTGCGGAGTATCTGCCCTGAGCGTCGGCCCAGATGTTATGGACGATATAGGGACAACCCTTCTGGAGCAGAATCCCCACCCCTCTGGAGCCCGAGGTGAATCCGGAGTGAACCACCATTCTATAGCCTTTCCTATTAAGGGCCCAACAGGAATTCCCAACCAAATGCGTCTCCTGCAGCAACACCCAATCGAGCTGATTCCGCTTAATATGTTGCAACACAATACCCCTCCTAATCTTGTCCCCCAATCCATTAACGTTCCACGTGGACAATTTGAGTGTTAAACCTTGGGTCATCATGTCAAATCAGTGGGAATCAAATAATATCTGTTAATCCCGCATGGATGAAGGCTGCTTAGGTGGATGTCACATGTGTTGTTAACAGCAAAACCAATTATGAAATTGGAGAGTTCAACTTTGAAGTGTACCGGTACCAAACACAAAAAAAACATAATAAACAAACCCCCCCTCATCCCAGAATGAACCCTGCCTCCCTGCAGAACGGGCCTGGAACCCCCCGCCACCCCCAACTTACAGACTGGCTGTCACCCACCCTCAACAACTTCAGGAACATGTACAACCCCACTCTCTAAAGCAGTAAATGATAGGTCAATTCGCTAGCCCCGGTCCAAATACCCAGAGCGTGAAACGTACATCAGCAAAATTCAACATTCAAAGGATAAGTGGCTGAAAAGGGCACAGCATGATAATTCAATGTTGAAGGGGCATCCTTATCAAATGTAAAGCAGGAATGATAAGTATACTTCAATACCTACAGATCAAAATCACGAGAACATCAAGAGCCTTTCAGCAAAGCATGAGTGAAATATATTGCAACTGAAATCGTACCTAGGTGAGCATGAGAAATCGGAGGGTTACCAATCTGTCCAGTATCTTAGAGCAGTGTTCATAGTCACCCTGTGGGACCCTGAGAGTCTGAATCAGAGTGTAGAGAGGAGCGTCTCTGTTGTCGCCTGTTGCCATGGCCATCCGCTACAGATGGAGATTTGAGCGGTTTCTTGCCAACAGTACTCGATCCGTCGAGCCAGTCCCAGGCATCCTCCGGCCTTGTGAAGAACCACAGTTTGCCGTCTGATTCTACTTGAAGTTTTGCTGGGAACAACATGGCGTATTTGATCTCCTGGTATCTGAGGGCCCGTTTCACTTACAGGAAACTACAACATTGTTTCTGGACCCTTAAGGTGAAATCTGGAAAGAATGTGACCCAGCTATTTTCAAAATGTTAACGAAAGTTAAATACGGGCCAGGAGTGGTCGGGGGGAGCACCCGGTTTCGCCTTTCCCCAGGTACACGATGTGCACGTTCAATGGAAAACACTTAGAGAGGCCTCGCAGCTGGAGATGTTTTAATATTAGCTCCTCAACAAACAGGTCAGCTGCTTGCCCCTCCACCGGCTCCGGAACTGCAAGAATTCGAATGTTATTCCGCCTCATCCTACCTTCGTAGTCCAGTTGTTGAGCCATTGCTTCGTGGGAAGGGCGCAGTTCGGTAACTTCTTTCTTAAGGAAGGTGGTATCAGTTACAAGTCCTGTAGTAGTATCCTCGACTGTGCTCACACGATCAGCCATTGTCCTCATGTCCTCCCTAATCAGAGCCACCTCTGCGTCAACTGTATCGATTTGGGTTTTGAGTGAGGTACGTACTTAGGGGATCACCGCCAGGAGGTCTTTGTTCGCTGGTTCGTCTGTCTCGCATTGGACCGCGGCCGCTCCCCGGTCATCTTATGGTGTTTCTGCCATGCAAATTTATCTAGTTTGGCCTGCGTTGCTGTTCGTCCACTGTGGCCCGTCACCATGTCTTCTCCGTCAGGGGCAGCAAGGAAGGGCTCCGGATGCACCCGTTACTCACCGCCGCCTGCAGTGAAATCCCCCACCGGGCCTGTCGGTTTTGGGAGGTGGCACCCCACCTCCCAAGTCCGCGCTGTCCCCATTGGCACTCCTCAGGGGCCCAAGACGCTCACCACCATGCAGTTTCCAGGGATTTTGTGTGGAGCTGTGTGCCCCGAGCCAGATGGACTCGCCTCTCGTCAGATCCGGAAGGAGGCCCTGCGTGGTACGGCCCCCAGATCGGTCATCAGCTGGGGCAGCAATTCGAGGTGTAACAGCAGGAGGCCCCAGTGGCCCAGAAAGTCTTTATTGAGGACTGATCCAGGACCGAACACCCTTTGGAGTGCCTAGCGGGTCCCTCCCTAAGCAGGTCAGTTATGGCCATCTGCCAACCCTATCCGATGGACGAAAAGGGTCCCGATTTCCCCCGGGCACTGCGGGCCAGCACACGCAGAGGCGGGTAAATGAGCCTGGGCTGCAATCTGAACCCCCGTGGCTACTTCTATGCCTCAGTGCCCCGCGGCGTCTCTCGCATGTTCCAGTTAGCGCCACTCACCTCCCCGGGAGCAGCACACGTCTGTAGGTAGAGGAGCAGTCGTCACAGCGGCCCTCTGGACCACCCATTACTCTAGAGGGACAGGCAGGGGAGGGACCGCTACTGGAAAAATGGCCATGGTGAGGTGGGCCTCGGTTCAGGTGCCCCGTCGCGATGCAGGTCAGTTACGATCAACGCCGGAGATCCACTCATTACCCGATGTCTTCCCTTAGGCTAGAACACTCAGCTAGATTATCGCTGCGTACATCGCCGCCCGGGATGTCAGTGCCCACAACTCCCACTTTTATGTCCGGCCGCGGCCCAGGCCGCAGCCTCGGCGTTGCGTGGAGGCCCCCAGCCGAGGAGCATCACTCTCCTCCAGCGCGGTCTCAGCGGGAGGAGCGTGCAACGCTAACAGCCACATCCGGCCTCTTCCGATCCCGTTCAAACTTAATCCGCCACTCGAATATCAACTATTAGCTTTGTTAGCCCCCTCTGGAAGAAGATTTGGCCAGGATAAATTAATTTTTATGGATTTTTCGGGAGTGGCGCAGAGGAGCTCGGCTACCGCGCGGCCATTCCCATCAGCAGTTGGCCACGGACCCCCAGGAAGATCTTTTTCAAAGGTAAATAACTTGTCCTTTTGGTGTACAAAAAAAAAATACTTTGTAAAAAAAATTATCATTTTCTATGTCTTTTTTTTCTGTAACAAATTCCGTTTTTTGCCTCATGTAACGGATTGCATTTAAATCTCAGGCCAAACAGGATTCATGTATCACCCTTCATATTTCACTAATGAACCTCCAAGCATCTATCAGTGGCTAAGTTCCTGTCTGAAAGGAGAAGGAGCTGATCCCTATCCATACGTACCAGGGATATGTGAGAGGAGCAGGTTGGTTGTGCTGGTACGTACAGTGATAAAACAGAAAGTTTAATTCTTCATGTGTTTTGACATGTTGCATAGCATGGCGCTAGTATTATTGTGGTGTTCATATGTGCGAAAGTGCTAAAACCTTTTATTCTATGTGTGCTGTTGCTGAGGCCAGGGTGAATTCTGGGCAGCCACACTAATTATATTACCTCTGGACACATTGTCCTGGGATAGAAAATTGCCCTTACTAAGCCTCTTTAACTCTTGGACTGATGTGGGTGAGAAGTTGAGACCCAGCATATGGGGAAATAAATGCACACTACAACATTATTATAGTTGCATTGAAATTTGTGAATTTCCAGCCAGAGTTACACAGAACGAGGGATTCAGTATTATGGGAAGGGAGCGGAGGACATGCAACATCAGTAAACGTGCATAGATGTAAACTCACGTGCACAAGCGGTTCAGTCTAAGCAGTGCTTCAGAGAAAGAGCTGCCGCGGTCTCCGTATTCTACAAGGTGAAAGGAAACTGAATGAAGTCTATGCTGCCAACGTGTGTTTCCTCATTGACACACTACTAAACACACGTGGGTGTGGGTTGCCAAAGTGCCTACCTCTGGGAAAAAGGGGAGCGATTCCACCGGAGTCCTCCGTAAAAGACTGTTTTGCAGCAGTAACCAGAGCCACCGCTCACAAGTGTTAATAACCTGGCGCGCGCTGACGAAGTCTGACGCCAGATGCGTGAGGGGCCATAGTGGAAAGACTACATGTCTCCCAAGGGATACAGCATAATGTTAAAAAGCGTATCTCTCTCTATAGACAATACCGTATAATCCAATTAAAAAAGCAAAAGATTTACAAGTTTGATTCCACAATTATAAGAGCAGAGAACGTGCACCTCCTCTTACACGAGGGTGAAGGCGTTATCAGTGTAGTTACTTGTGCATGTTTGGAATACTCAATCCACATAGGTTGGGCCACCTGTTAGTGTGATGGTCATGGCTACATTAAAACATGAAAACAAACCTAGTGTGATGAGGGACAAAACCATATCCGTAAACATATTGCACACCTCTCAGACAAGAGGGTGAAGGCGAAAAATCGTTAGAGCAAACAATGGATAAAGCCATTATTGAAACAGTAAATGAAAGGCACACAGAAGGCTATTTTGTGATAGGGATTCCCTCAGACCTAGGAGTCGATGCTAGTGGGGAAGACTATAATTAAGTGGTCTTGAAGCCCCAATGCCCTGCCCTCATTCGGATGAACCGAAAGGTAGCTCTCATGTTTGTGTGTTGAATTAGCGTCCCAATACTGCCAATTGTGCATGACTGCTGTCTAACTCATTAAGGCCATTGTTAATTGACTCGCGGGAGTCAATTTGATGTTGATGTGCCTATGCTCTCTGGAGAGGCAAAGATAGTGTCCCGATGCAATTATAAAGAGACGTTCTGTTACCGGGTCGGCAGACTCCCTAGATTGCGGACGAATTTGAAGTGATCGATACACACACTCTACTAAAAATATAGAAGTGAAGTTGTTTTTCAGAAAGATGTTCATGAGTAACTTTTGGTGTATTCTCTCATTTTGCTTTTTTTCGTCAACTTCACGATCCCCAAGATGCACAGGTTATTGCATTTCGATCTTTCTTCAAGTTGATCTATGTGAATTTACTCGTTGGCTTTTGCATTCATATGATCGAGGCAGTTCCTAAGTGTATCAATATTAGAATTGATTTTCTCCAGGAAGTGCTTCATAGCAATAATAGATGAAGGTCTTGTGGTTTGTGCCGGGGAATTTGTGCTTTCTGACTTTGTTTCAGAAGCATATTGCCCTACCACAGGATTTTTCACAAACTTCAGTTTTGTTTGCTTTCGATCATACTTGCCCATTTTGTTGGTTGTGGAGCTGAGGTGGGTCTCCTATAGGGCTTTCCTGTGTGCCTTTGCTATGTGGGTCTGTGCTCGGGGGCACACTTTTGTGCTTTGCAATAGGGATAAGTCAGTGCAGAAAAGGACTGTGTTGAGTTGGATAGTTCCCAGTATCAAGATCTTCTTTGCATTGGTCTAGAGGCTGCCTACAGAAGAACAAAAGACTCATTTCACCAGGGCCAAGATTGCTTCCCCTATTTTGGCACGCAGAGTACCTGCTCTTGGCATCTGCCGTAGTGTGATGTGGGAGGCAGAGCACATGTTCACAAAACACTACTGCCTTGAAAGCCAGAGCCGGTAGGATACACATTTCTCCTGTTTGGTCCTGCAAGGCTTTTTGCTCTGAGGCCACTTTAAATAGGCTCCACCTTCAGAGGCACAGCTTTGGTATTCTGTTCTGAAGGTGAAGAACAAGTTATTTTAATTTTGGCAATGCTTTTTCTGATGTACGCTCGATGTTACCATAGATTCCTCTCTGCCCTCTCACTTTCCCATTCTGTGGAGTGGTTTTCTTTTACCATCTAAAAAGGTCCCAAACTAGAGATGTGCACAGTTGTAACTCTTAACTGTTTTTGTGCTCCATGTCCGAGTAAGAGGAAGGAGTCAAGCGAGAAACTGACATTAGCACACACAGTAGCCTAGATGGTCTGCCACTTCCGGAAAAGTACAAAGTCAGCTGAGAGCTGCATGGTGCCATCTAGGGGCACACATGAGGTCTGCTGTGCAAACGTCTGAATCCTTTGTAGAGTCTGGGGCATATTCTAAAGGTGAGTAATCTTCAGCTAGAAAGAGTATCCACCTGGAACGAGTGCTACCGAAGGTAAGTAAGTTAGCCTCCAAATATATAGAAGTCCTTAGTTTTTGGGATTCCTTAACAGAGGGACAGCAGCACAAAGCTACAGGCGCTTTTTAACCACGGGCAGTTTTTTGGGTCTCTACTTTTAGGTTCACATAGCCATACAGAGAAGCTATCCTGATACCCCATTCCCCTGGTACAGAGATCATCTTGCTTCCAACTATTTAATCCCTGGGAAATGATTCCAGTATCTCTCAATGACGTCTAATCCTTACAATGAGATGGGATAAGTCATTGTATCTTTGTGACAATTGATAGTTTGTCTGCTCCCAGTAAAGCTAAGTGTACCTTTTATTCAACATTGATTTCTGTTTATTTGACTGAGGCTAATAAAAATAAAAAAACTGAAAAGTAAATTTAAATTCAGTTATGGACCAAAGGTATACAGACAAACAAGATGTTTACCTGTGCACACCCTAGTGAACGCAATATGCAATGCTTGCAACTATTTGACTGAGTGTGCGTGCTATCTGGTGGAAGGGCAGCCAGCCCAATTGAATGAACAACAGCTAGTGGAGCAACCACTGGTTTACCAACCTTAAGCGTGAGCCTGCACGCACTGAGATATAACATGTGTTCTATCTTCATGAGTCAGACCGAGTAAACGAGGATGTAAACAACTCACCAAATTTATAGAAGAGCCAGCATTAACGACCGTATCACTTCCCCAAAGTGGAAATTTAATCGTTGCTGAAGGCCGAAGGATTTATTAACCCGTATAGCTATGTAACCAGGAGAGATATGAAAATCTCGACAAGTTCGCGGTCTGTAACACAATAGAAATAACCTTAAGCGTGAGCCTGCACGCACTCAGATGTAACATGCGTTCTCTCTTCGTACATCAAAACGGATACTCGAGGATGTGAAGAAACTCACCAAATCATAAAGGAGCCTGTACTGGCATCCGTGAAACTTCCCCAGAGTGAAAATTCGAACGCTCTTGAAAGCAGAGATAATAAAAACCGGCGTGGCTATGCTAAACAACAAAATAGGACTGACAGGTTACGCCATGTTAGAGTGGTGCAAATGGGCTTTATTGACGAGATTTCACTGACAACGCTGAGTATCCCGCAAATCTGTTATTGACCCACTCTTTTAACGACTTAACTGCTTGCTAAATTCCAGTAAAAATAACTAGTGACCACCTCGATATAGTGAAAAAACTGCAAAAAACGTTATAGGGTTGATGTGTTGAAGCGCTGTATAGGAATTGTATTCCACAAGCGTGACCACTTCACATTAAAATATCAGTCTGGTTAATGTCGATAATCTTGGGAGACACAGTCAGAGAACCACGACGGGTGGGTAGGCGCCATAATAAACAGACGTTGAAACTGCTGCCACCTATGGTCATAAGCCCTATACAAAAGTGATGAAAAATGGAAATATTGTTTCTATTGTTTCGCTAGTGCAGCTAAGCTGTCAGTAGAGACTAGGTAATCGCTAAGTAGAGCTCACTATCCTGAATGTTACACAGGTTGATGAATACCGAACCAAGTGGCAACTGTCAAATAGAATGAAACTGGCAACATGCTCATTGTAAACGAACCATTAGTGAGACAGAATGGAATGAAATGAAGAAAAAACAGAGAGAAGATCAAAGCACATATTGGTGATAGTGATGTGATTGTTCACCGAAGGATATGTGCTAACGTGAGAGTGCCATGTGTGTGTTGACCAAAAGAAAACACATTTACAACACTATGTACAAAAATAACAGACTATCACAGGAAACATTGGAGTTCAATTCTATCATTAAGCCCACCAGGTACCAAAGTTTGCAAATGCTTTATCCACCAAGCTTCTCTCTGTGCAAGTAGTGTATTGTGATTCTGATCAGAGCGTGGAGTTAAGACCTCCAGGATGGTAAATCGCATTTGTACATTGGTGTGTTGGTGTTCTAACCAATGTGAAGAAAAGTACGATTTGGTTGACTTAGTACGGAAGGTACTTTTGTGTTCAGTAATGCGTATTTTTATTTTGCTTGAGGTTTTACCTACGTATAGTAATCCGCAGGGACGTTTTGTCGCATAAATTACATCTGAGGAATTGCAGTCGCCATTGTGTCTCAATGAGATTTATTTTTCCTGAATGTGGATGGTGTAGTGTGTTGCCCAGTATCACATTGTTACAATGCAGACAATTAAAACATTTCCGCATACCGCGAAACTGTTGTTCAATTTCCACTTTGGTTGCTAACATTTCTTTGATATTTTTACTGCCTGTATACGCAAACAATGGTTCCTCTTCGAATAGACCTTTGAAATCTGGTTCTTGTCTCAGTAATTCCCATCTTGATTTGATGATGCCTTTGATTGCGTGTGATCTGGTGGAATACTTTGAGACAAAGACATGACGTTTAGAGGGACCTTTGATCTTTGAAATAAGTAGAGTCTCCCGTTCTTTTGTTCGCTTTTTATTCAATGCTTCAGTCAAAATCTCAGGGGGATAACCCCGCTCGCTTAATTTAACCTGCTGTTTTTCTAGAGCCTCTAACAAAGTGGTGTTATTAGAGGTTATGAGTTTTACTCTCAACATCTGCGAGTATGGAAGATTTCTGATAAGTGAAGGTGGATGGAAACTCGAATGTAATAAAATATTATTTCTGTCTGTTGGTTTCGTACAAACTGATGTCTCTAGCATGTTGTTTTGTTTAGTGATCAAGACGTCGAGATAATTGATGCTTTGTTGGCTTATGGCATGCGTGAATTTGATCTGCTCATGTGTATTATTCAGTTCACGGATGACCTGTTCCAATGAGTCTTTCGTGTTGTTCCATATTAGGAAAATATCGTCAATAAATCTGACGTAAAATACCAAATTCTTACTCCATGACTCCTGACTGTAGATGTTGTCGTTTTCGAATTGTGCCATGAACGTGTTGGCGTTAGCTGGAGCCCCCGATAAACCCATGGAGGTTCCACTTACTTGTAGGTAAAAGTCTTCCTGCCATTTCAGGTAACTGTGTTGGAGACAAAAGATCAGTAACTACAATAGTAAGACTTTGTTTACTGCTAATTCTGACAATTCTAGTAAGGCCCACTCACAGGCCTCAACCCCTTCTTTGAGTGGGATAGATGTGTATAATGATGTAACATCTATAGTGCACATCAACCAAGACGGGTTACAATCATTTTGCACCTGTTGTAACAGGTTCAAAAAGTGCGTGGTGTCTTTGACGTAGCTTCGCCACGATTGCACAAATTTCTGAAGAAAATGATCAATGAGTTGTCCTGCTGGTGCGAAAATAGACTCACAGCCAGATACTATTGGCCGAAACGGAGGATTAGTAAGGCTTTTGTGCACCTTTGGGAGCATGTACAATTTAGGCTTTCTCGGGTATTGCACCATCAAAAAGTTCCGTAGAGATGATGCAATCCAAGACATTTGTTCTGCTTTGTCAAGTATTTGATTGAGAGTCTCCATGAATCTAGTGGTTGGATCCTCGTCCAATTTGATGTATGTTGTAGTGTCTGCTAGGTGTTCAGTGACTTTATTGACATAAAAACTCGTGTCCATAATGACTAGGGCTCTGCCCTTATCCGCCATTTGGAAAGTTATTAGTAGATCAGTGCTTAAATGGCGTAGAATATCCATTTCATCTTTCTTCAGGTTAGGTGTAACTCGAGGGCGTAGATTCAATTTAGAGAGGTCATGTCGTACCAATGACTCAAAGGTATTAAGGATTTTGTGTGATACTGGCGACATGAATATGCTTTTACGTTTGAAAGCTCTTAGTTCAGGATCTTCTGGATCGGAGTCTAGTGTAGATGCTTCCAAGGAAGGTACTACGTTTGTGAAAAAGTGTTTTAACCTCGGGTTTCTCAAAAACCTGAAAGTAGAAACTTCAACCTCTAGTTTGTTCGTGTGGTATACTGGTACAAACGAAGTTCCTTTGTTTAGCACAAGTTCTTGTGCCCTTGTTAATTGTTTCGTCGACATATTGATTACGAGGGTTTGCCCTTGCTTCTCAAACTCCGTGCCTCCGCTTCCCGTTCTTTGGCTTCCTTTTCCTTGGCTTCCTTCTCTTTGTCTTTTGCCCCTCCTTGTTTCTTATGTCTGGAGGTCTGCCTCCTCCCTGACCTTTCTCTAAAAAAGTTGGTGCAGCAGTTGTAGATGACGATTGGATTGATGAACTGGCGCCGTTTTTTGTGCCAGATGTTGTTGGCTCTTGTTCAACTACAACTGGACGTCTGGAGGGATCCAGATCGGTATCTGATACTATTGACTCTCACATAGGATGAATCTTTAAGTCATTGTAAATAGTTGTACATATGAAGCTTGGTCAAATTGTTCAAGGTTTTCTTAGTTGTTTTTTATATTTCTTTCCACAGTTCCCCTGAAGAAGGGATCTACCCGAAATGCATTGGGCTATTTCAAAATATTTTTTGGTTGTGCAATTAACATCATGTACTTATGATTGACTTTCTTGTATATTGACAGTAATGTTCATTTTGTACATCGATAACAAGACTGTGAAGACTTTTTTTGCAGTATAAGAAAGGCGTAGCAGCTTATCTAAATATGTGATTTACGATAATGAAAATGAATACACAAGTTAAACTTTTTTGGTCGCAAAATTGAATTCCTCATTGATTTCTATTAGCACTATCAATTCAATTTCATGTGAAACATTGTTATACTTTATATTCTGCTGTGCGTCTGGTAAACCAGTGGTTGCTCCACTAGCTGTTGTTCATCCAAAGGTATACAGCCCATGAATATGCTGTCGAACACTTCTCCATAATAGTCTAGTACAGTACATACAGGACACACCTGTAGACTCCCATGGTAAGAAAGTGTTCAAACCTGTCGGAGCAATCCATGATGGCATTGGCCTACTGTATCTCATTAAATATATCCTCCAAAACAATCCTCACAACAGTCCAAGCCTCCAGCCCATCCTAGAAGCGGGCCCTTAACTCCCTGAACACCTCTTTTCCTTCTCAAGCTAAAGATATGAAACTTTAACTATTATTTCTCATATTTACTAAACTAAAACTTCTAAGGTGTCCATCAAATAGTTATTTGTTACTAAAGTAATCTTACTGACTGTGCATGATATTGTAGAGTTAGCTCAGTCTTCACACCAACCACAACAAGCTAGACCAAAACTGCTTGACCAAGCTTTCTAATTTGTCAGGGAAAAGTTGGAAACATGACTTTCCATGTTAGACCTGGTTCATAGTGATTGGTGAGTAGAGAATGCATGCAGTTTCATCTTTGATACTGTCAGGTGGTCCTATGCCCAAATGATCGCGAAAAAACATAGCAATTACTGTAAAGTCTTCCGAATATCAGTGCAAGCAAGCTTATAATATGTGTGGCACACACTTTTGGAAGGAAGGTGGAAGAGCTTGATATTCTTTATGCAGGTCTAAGGACCACGTGACTCGTATTAAGATCCTATTCTATAATCTTGAATTCAGATTGCTGTAGATGTTTTCTTGTGCCAATGTACTGTTTTTTTTTATATAAGAGCTTCATCAGTACCAGGCACAAAATGCAGCCATGTTTATTATGTTATATGATGGATGATGTTAGACTAATCAGCAAACATAGTGAAACTCTGCTGAATTCAATTTCTATTTTTGATTAATATTTATCAAGCATGCATAAAATATAGGAAGGCAGTAAAATGGTGGTTAAAATAGATTAGACTTAAAACCACTAACGTTAAGCCTTTTTGTGGAAGATTAACACTTAATGGGAGACATAAGTAGTCATGGGGATATTAAAATAAATAAATAAACATGACCTTGTTATATATCTTGTCCCTAAAGAAATGTTTGCTTAAATTTACATGGTAAAAGAGAGACGATAATTGTATGATGCTTGGTTTAAACATTTCTTATTTTCCTCCCCTACAGAGTGTTGCTTTGTACATCCTAGGTGATGAGAATGCTCTTTTAAATGAGTCATCAAAGTATTTGTCCAAAATAACTGCAGGTTTGTTTACTTTTTTGCATAATTATGATTAATTATAAAGTACATTACAACGCATTCTGGCCTAATGCTTTTCTCACGGGCATGCACAAACTATGTCTAGATCCCAATCGAAAAATTATAATCCTTCTTTTCTAGGACAACGAAAACAGCAAAAGGAACAGGATAATAAACGGTAATTATGGCGTGATTTAGATTAATCCATTTTTTATATATATGTGTGTGTGTTTGTGTATATATAGAACGATAATCATAATTAATATTTTGACACTTTTCTTTGCTAGGATAAGTTTAAAACCAAACACCTGTGCCTCCAGCCTCTCTGAGAAATTGGTTGTCTGGATGACCACTGTAGGTGAGACTCTTTGTTTCTAAAGTAAAATGTGTCAGTATTACCATTACTAATGTGCTTGGCCCTATAATGAATTATATGTGTGCATAGGAACACATAGACGCAAGGGGTTGTGCTCTGAGTCCCTTACCTACAGCAACAATGGTATGTTGCATCCTCTACCCCAGCCACAAATATCTGATCTTGCGTAGCAGATCTGAAAGAGACACGTTACTGATTGATTCCTTACCTTAGAATATCCCCAGGCGTCAGACTGGATCCGGAAATGTTTGCGTAGCAGTACCCTTGCGCGTCGGTAGGCGTCGTCTGCGGCTCCGTGTCCGTCATCTGCGTCGTGGGCGCCGTGATGATGTCGTCGGAGTACTTAGACGCCGCCTCCGCTTGCTGACGTCAGCTCTTCTTTTTTCCGCGCCAGCAAGCGCAGATCTGGAAAAAGCAGTACTTTTGTCACTTTTTGACTAGACTTTTTTGATCCCTTTTGATCATTTTTCTTGAGTCTTGCGACTCCGGACGGTGCCGATAAGGATGCCTGGTTTCAAGCCTTGTGAGGATTGCGACCGACTGATGTCGGTCACCGACCCTCACCGTCGGTGTCTCCACTGTCTCAGCATCGACCACGACGACAAGACCTGCCCCCGCCTGCCGGTCCCTGACTTCGAAAGCTGGGCGGGAGCGGTACCGCAAGCGACTCGAACTCCGGCAGTCGGCCCCGCGCCGGGAGAGGTCCCGGTCCCACAGGAGGTCGAGGGACAGGTTGCGGGGTCGGAGCCATCACAGCTCCGAGAGTCGGCATCACTCCTCCGGGTCGAAGTCGTCGTCAGGTAAGCACAAGAAGTCGAAGAGACGTCATCGCTCTTCTGACTCCCCCCGATGCTCGCGTGACGCGGCCGGGGGTTCGGGTGACACCGTCGGAGTCGCGGGCGTCGCAGCCTGCTCCACACCCTCCGGTCCCTGGGCAGGACGCGACGCCGGGGGAGATCGAGCACTTCCTCATGGCCATGAGGAGCCTCTCTTCCCCGACGTGTTCCGCAGCGCCTTCTGGCCCAGCGGACCTGTCTGGGGCCCCTAGCGGGTCAGGGGCTTCGGCCCAACGCCGCCGGCGCCTTCGGGCACGGCGCCGCAGGACCCCACTGGATCCGCTTCAAGATCCAGGTTGTCGCCGGTTGACCTAACGACCTCACTGGCGCCGGTCCCTCAGGTGTCACCTCCGGCGCTGTCCTCGGGCGGCGCTGTCCCCGATACCTACCTCGCTCCGGTTCCGGCGTCAGAACGGCGCCGCTTTCGACGCCGCTTGGGGAGTTTAGCGTTTATGAACCGGCCTCATCGTTTGACAACCCTGATTATCAGGGGATGGGTGAAGAAGAGTATTGGGAGGGGTCTGAGGACCCTCTGACCCGAGAGTGTCGGTTTCAAGAGGACTGGACAGGTGGACTCAGGGATGCCAGTGGTATGGACACCTCACTAGACACTGGCTTTGTCTCTCCTCCTACCGTGGCTACGGAGGAGGGGGCAACATACAGTGTGGTGTTGATGAGGGCATCCAAGGCCTTGGGCTTTGAGCTCCCCCGTTGCGGTCGTGAGGACTAACCTCCTCACTGAGGTCCTTAAACCGCAGTCAAGCTCGGCGGAGCCTCTGCTGCCATTAATGAGGCCTTGACCGACGTTCTTTTGGGCACTTGGTCCAGGCCTGCTACGGGTTCGCCCGTAGATAGGAACGTGGCCAGACGCCACTGCCCGGCCCCGGGCGACCCATGTTTCCTGTCTACCCACCCCACCCCCGAGAGTCATGTCATCCAGGCTTCAAATTCCCAGACCGCATTCCCGTCGGCTCCGCCGGACAGGGAATCCAAGAGGTATGAGCAGTACGGCAAGAAGGTATTCTCCTCCCTTAGTCTGGGACTGCGGTCTTCCAACACCGCTTGCCTCTTGGGCCGCTACACCTACTCTCTGTGGGATACGGTCGCGGAATTGCTGCCAGAGTGTCCGTTGGAGGTACGTGCCAAACTCGGCCAAGCCCTTGTGGAAGGCCGGGATGCAGCAAAATATTCTATCCGGTGTGGGCTGGATACCTAAGACTCACTAGGCAGAGCGATGGCAACAACAGTTGCGATTCGTCGCCATGCCTGGTTGAGGTCCACCAACTTTTCGGCCGATGTCCAAAACACACTGATGGACATGCCGTTTGATGGCCGTCGTCTTTTTGGCACAAGGCAGACCATGCGCTTGAGCGCTTTCAATCAATCAAGCAGGAGTTTGTTAAAGCGCGACTACTCACCCGTAAGGGTCTCAAGGCGCTAGGGGTGGGGGGGGTGGGGGGGGGGGGTGCAGGTTTCATTCCATCAAGGAGGGGGTCTGTCGAAGAGCCAGGTTTTGAGGTGTCTTGCGAAGATGGGGAGCGATGTTGTCTGCCTGAGGTGGAGCGGAAGGGCGTTCCATGCTTTGGTCGCTAGGAAGGAGAAGGAGCGGCCTCCCGATCTGGTCTTTCTGGTGCGGGGGACCACGGCGTAGGAAAGCTGGGCTGATCGTAGGGTCCTTTGGGGTGCGTGGAATTTGAGTCGGCTGTTCAGGTATGCTGGTCCGGTGCCGTGGAGGGCCTTGTGTGCGTGGGTGAGCATCTTAAAGGTGATTCTCGCCTCGACGGGGAGCCAGTGGAGTGTGCGCAGGTGCTGGGAGATGTGGCAGTGTTTTGGCAGGTTGAGGACAAGTCTTGCGGCGGCGTTCTGGATGTTCTGTAGCTTGCGGATGAGGTTTTTGTTTATTCCGGCGTAGAGTGCGTTGCCGTAGTCGAGTCTGCTGGTGACCAGGGCGTGAGTGACTGTCTTTCGGTGTTCGAGGGGGATCTATTTGAAGGTCTTACGAAGGAGGCGGAGGGTGTGGAAGCAGGAAGATGAGACAGAGTTGATCTGGCGGTCCATTTTGAGCTCGGAGTCCAGGATGATTCCCAGGTTGCGTGCGTGGTCTGTGGGGGTTGGCGGGTTTCCGAGGGCGGTGGGCCACCAGGTGTCGCTCCAGGCGTCGGGGTTTGGGCCCATGATGAGTACTTCTGTTTTGTTGGTGTTTAGTTGTAGGCAGCTGTTTTTCATCCATTTGGCGACGGCTTCTATGCCTTCTCGAAAGTTGCGTCTGGCGGTGTTGGGCTCGTTGGATACGGAGAGGATGAGCTGGGTGTCGTCTGCATATGACACGATGTTGAGTCCGTAGGTTCTGGCGATGGGGGCAAGTGGAGCCATGTAGACGTTGAAGAGCGTCGGGCTGAGAGAGGAGCCCTGGGGGACTCCGCAGGTGGTAGGTGTGGGGTTCGAGAGGAAAGGGGGGAGTCAGACCTGCTGCGTCCTGCCGGAGAGGAAGGAGCAGATCCAGTCCAGGGCCTTGTCCTGGATTCCTGCATCGTAGAGTCTGCGTATTAGGGTGCGGCGGGAGACTGTGTCGAACGCCGCTGATAGGTCGAGGAGGATGAGGGCTACTGTTTCTCCTTTGTCCAGTAAGGTGCGGATGTCGTCTGTTGCGGCGAGGAGGGCAGTTTCCGTACTGTGGTTTTTTCTGAAGCCGGATGGCACAGGGTCAGACTGATTTGCATATAGCCATGTCTGAACTGGGGTGGCAGAGTGGGCTAAAGAACGGTGATGGATAAACCCCAGATCTTTTGACTGGGTGTGAGTGTTTGATTGATTCAGATGCTCCGTCCATCACCACCCCCTTTTGTATCGCTTTTGGCCGCCATAAGTGTGGCAGGGTATGCTCAGACGTGAGTCCCTTGCTCACTTTGCCACTGGATTCAAGCAAGCCGGGCTGAAGACGGCTGGAATGCCAGAAACCGGTCCTCGGAAGCTTGTTTCCGGTCCAGGGAAGACATGGCTTGGCAGTTCGGGCTGGACTGTTCCCATGAGGCACAGGGTCAGAATGAATTGCATATAGCCATGTCTGAACCGGGGTGGCAGAGTGGACTAAAGAACGGTGATGGATTAAACCCAGATCTTTTGACTGGGTGTGAGTGTTTGATTGATTCAGATGCTCCGTCCATCACCACCCCCTTTTGTACCGCTTTTGGCCGCCATAAGTGTGGCAGGGTATGCTCAGACGTGAGTCCCTTGCTCACTTTGCCACTGGATTCAAGCAAGCCGGGCTGAAGACGGCTGGAATGCCAGAAACCGGTCCTCGGAAGCTTGTTTCCGGTCCAGGGAAGACATGGCTTGGCAGTTCGGGCTGGACTGTTCCCATGAGGCACAGGGTCAGAATGAATTGCATATAGCCATGTCTGAACCGGGGTGGCAGAGTGGGCTAAAGAACGGTGATGGATTAAACCCAGATCTTTTGACTGGGTGTGAGTGTTTGATTGATTCAGATGCTCCGTCCATCACCACCCCCTTTTGTACAGAGACTAACATCCAGCGCGGTGGCGGCTGTGGAAATCGCCGTGGAGGTGGTCGGGGACAACGGCGAGGCCAGTCCACACCCTCACCCGCAGCATCCGCCTCAAAACCCTCCTAGTCCGTGCTTTTCGGCCCATGTGACGCGGTGGGGGGCAGGGTTCGCCATCACCACTCCCACTGGCGCACTGTCATGTCGGACAGGTGGGTGCTGCAAATCGTCCAAAGGGGCTACTCCCTCCCCTTCGAGACGACCCCTCAAGCCACGCCACTGCAACACCACCGCGTATCGGGGGATCATTTGCGACTTCTGCAGGAGGAAGTTACGGCCCTCTTGGCCAAGGGGGGCCATCGAGCGCATTCCTGGGCCAGAAGTAGGATGTGGTTGCTACTCCCACTACTTTCTGGTACCCAAGAAGGGCAAAGGGGGCCTACGCCCTATTTTGGACCTACGGAACGTCAACGGCTTCCTCCGGAAGGAGAAGTTCAAAATGCTGACTCTGGCTCAGGTCTTAGCTGCCCTAGACCCAGGAGACTGGATGGTAGCGTTGGACTTGCAGGACGCTTATTTCCACATCCCCGTCCTGCCGGCCCACCGGCGCTACCTGCGGTTCATGGTAGGCCACGAGCACTTTCAGTTTACCGTGCTCCTCTTCGGCCTTACCAGCGCCCCACGGGTGTTAACGAAAGTGATGGCGGTGGTCGCAGCTCATCTGCGCAGGTTAGGGGTTTCAGTCTTCCCCTACCTCGACGACTGGTTGTTGAAGGCGGGCTCGCCCCAGACAGTCGTCAGCCACTTCCAGATGACGGCAGACCTCTTGCACCAGCTGGGGTTCTCCATCAACGTGCCGAAGTCACACCTGTGTCCCTCTCAGAAGCTCCTTTTCATCGGAGCCGTTCTCGACTCGGCGCAGTTTCGGGTTTACCCACCCGTACAGCGGGTTCGGGATACACAGGCTCTGATTCCAATCTTTCAGCCTTTATCCCGAGTTTCGGTCAGGTTGACGCTGCGGCTTCTGGGGCTGATGGCTTCCTGCATCTTTCTGGTGCATCACTCCTGTTGGCGGATGCGGGCTCTGCAGTGGGACCTGAAGTTTCAGTGGGCCCAGCATCAGGGCAACCTGTCCGACCATGTCCTGATCTCGGAGGGCACTGCGAGACAGCTACAGTGGTGGCTCATGGACCGCGATTGGGTCAGCGGCAGATCCCTCTCCCTTCCCCAACCGGAGCACGTAGTTGTGACGGACGCGTCCCTCCAGGGCTGGGGAGGCCACATGAGAGAGGCGGAGATCAGAAGCCTCTGGTCCCCGGGGGAGTCCCGGCTCCATATCAACCTTTTGGAGCTGCGGGCGATTCGTTTAGCACTGAAGGCATTTCTCCCCTCTATCCGGGGGAGTGTAGTGCAGGTGTTCACGGACAACACCACTGCCATGTGGTACTGCAACAAACAAGGCGGGGTGGGGTCGTGGACCCTCTGCCAGGAGGCTCTGCGCCTTTGGCAGTGGCTGGAACATCAGGGTGTGACCCTGGTGGTTCAACACCTGGCAGGTTCTCTGAACGCCAGGGCGGACAAACTCAGCCGCCGGTGCATGATGGATCACGAATGGCGTCTGAACTCGGACGTGGTGCAAGGCCTCTTTCAGCAGTGGGGAGAGCCTTGGTTAGATCTATTCGCCACCGAAGAGAACGTGCTAAGTCGTCAGTTCTGCGCGTTGGAATTTCCTAGGCGGCACTCGCTCGGAGACGCTTTTCGTCGCGAATGGAGTTGCGGTCTGTTGTACGCCTTTCCGCCTATACCACTTCTGCCCAGAGTACTGAAGAAGATCAAGCGTGACCGGGCACAAGTCATCCTTGTGGCTCCAGACTGGGCACGAAGGTACTGGTATCCCGAGCTACTCAGTATGTCAGTCGATCGCCCGGTTCGTCTGCCTCTTCAGGAGGATCTTCTGTCGCAGCAGCAGTGGATGGTCCTCCACCCGAGCCTGTCCAGTCTCCACCTCCATACTTGGAGATTGAGCGGCGACAGTTGAGGCCATTTGACTTGCCTCCTGAAGTCTGCAACATCATTCTGGCAGTTAGGTGTCCCTCCACTAAGTCGGTATACGCCTGCAGGTGGAACAGATTTGTGGCATGGTGCACAACAAAGGCTGTGGATCCTCTCTCTGCCCCTCTTTCTGAGGTTCTTCTCTTCCTTCTTTCTCTTGCTCAGCAGGGCTCTGCTCTGGGCACTATCAAGGGCTACCTTTCTGCCCTTTCAGCTTTCTAAAGGCTGCCTGATCAACCTTCTTTGTTCAAGTCCCCTATTGTTAATCTATTCCTAAAAGGCATCACACATATGTTTCCACCTGTTCCCTTCGCGATGCCTCAGTGGGACTTGAACCTGGTTCTTACATTTCTGATGTGCTCTCCCTTTGAGCCACTTCACAACTGTCCTATCTGCCTTCTTACTCTGAAGACTGCTTTCCTGGTTGCCATCACCTCTGCCTGGAGAGTGAGTGAGCTCCAGGCTCTATCCTCTAAACCTCCTTTCCTTTCTGTCCATCCGGACAAGGTTGTGTTGCGGACAAGGCCCTCTTTCCTGCCCAAGGTAGTCACAGCCTTCCACATCGGGCAGTCCATCACCTTGCCCACCTTCTTTCCGCCTCCGCATCCCTCGAAGGAGGAAGAGCGGCTCCACCGTCTGGACCCAAAATGTGCGCTCTCTTACTATCTGGATCGCACATGCCAGTTCCGGGTGGATGACCAACTCTTTGTTGGTTACGTGGGCGCTAAGAAGGGAAAGGCAGTGCACAAGCGGACCATCTCACGGTGGATCATCTTGTGTATCCAGGCGTGTTACTCCTTGGCTAAGAAGGAACCCCCTGTTGGACTAAGGGCTCATTCCACTCAGGCCACAGCGACTACAACTGCCCTGGGCCGAGGAGTGCCCTTGCAGGACATTTGGCAAGCAGCTACGTGGGCCTCGCTGCACACGTTTGCAAGACACTATTGCCTGGACAGCCAAGTCCGGAGGGATGGCTTCTTTGGCCTTTCTGTCCTCCAGGACTTTCTGGTGTGATTATTGGTTCGCAGACCCACCACCGGGGTTGGTATTGCTGGGGTATCTATTCTAAGGTAAGGAATCTATCACTAACGTGTCTCTTTCAGATGCACAAGTTACTACTTGTGTAACAATATATCTGTAAGAGACATTAGTTAGTGATAGATTCCTTACTGACCCACCCATCCTCCCCGTTCTTCGAACCGATATCTAGGGTTAAGGTCTTCCCCTTTCAGGGCCCTAGTTTAAATGGCACCAGTGTTGGTTTTTAGCATAGCTCTGCGTTTCTGGCGCGGAAAAGCTGTGTCTAAGAACTGACGTCAGCACGCGGAGGTGGCGTCTAAGTTCTCCGACGTCATCACGGCGCCGACGACGGACGCGGAGCCGCAGACGCCGCCTACCGACGCGCAAGGGTACTGCTACGCAAAAATTTCCGGATCCAGTCTGACGCCTGGGGATATTCTAAGGTAAGGAATCTATCACTAACTAATGTCTCTTACAGATATATCGTTACACAGGTAGTAACTTGTGCGTCAATTGTAATCCCATACAAGTATTTACTTATATCAGACAAAATGAGTGTATCCTCCAGGATTTCACAAGTTCCGTCAAAAAGATCAAATACAGTGAGAATCAATGTGCACCCAAGGTGTGAAAAAAGATGAGTCAATTCCATCTAAATCTTCACATTAGGATGCTTTATTTTTCTTCGTTTTAAGAGTCATTATTAATCACATTTTGTATATGATCAAGACTGACTCCAAAACTTGCAAACACGTGTTTCACCCAATGGAGGCATGCAAGCCAAGAGCTTTTCCAAGGTTGTCTTTCTATTATATGAAAAGGCAAAATCCAAATGAAAAATCATTAAGCATCTGGTCACTCTGGTATGAAGCTTGCCAATTGTCGTCTAATGATCCAGAAAATTAGTCCTTTCCCAAAAGTGGTCACTGCGTTCTCCGACACCAAATGCTGTGACCAAAGGCTTAATGATTTTTCATTCGGAATTTTCCTTTTCATAAAAAAGAAAGACCACTACAGCTCCCCTCCTTTTCCTTGTGCATGGCTGTACCATGGAGGGTGGTGGGCCCGGGACTAAAAACGGCCCTGGAAGGGGGGCTGTGCACCTCCCTCTGCCTTATAGATAATGGCCAGGCCCCAGGCAGGTGCTGGCCTCTGGGGCTATAAACAGTCACAATTATATAAATAAATACACTGTCGGACCCCTGAGCACCCAGGGGCATATAAGGAACAAGCGCCGGAATCTTCACTTGGTTTTGAATTTCTTTTCTGTTACAACGGATCCTCTGCAAATTAGTGGTAATAATAAAAAAATTTTTTTACCCCAGCTTGGTTCTTGTGATACCCCACCACCACGTCTTAGGAAGGGGGTGGGTCAGGGTATTCCTACCCTGCCCCCTTCTTTTTTTGTGACCTTTTTCTTGAGATTCACGTCCCCAGATATTCAAATTAATTTTTTCTTTTATACCTCCAAAACTACTAAACGGATTTGCACCAAATTACAAAAAGCACTCTTTCTGGACCAAGATTTAGCTTTCTGCCAAATGTGGTGTATTTCAGTTCAGCGGTTCAGCCTGTAGTTGTTTCTAAAATTCATTTGTTAATTTGGAAGGGGGGGGAAAAACATTTAGTCCTCTCCATTTACTTTGCCCCCACTTGCCGATTCACCCCAAAACATTCCACACAGTAGCCAAAGTAAGTTGCATGCTAGTTTTGAAAAATTTGTGAAGATTCGTCAAACGGTGCTGAAGTTATTGTCAAAACAAAAAAAACTTTGTCTATGGAAACTACGGGCCTCATTTGGATCTTGGTGGTCTCACTGCCAGTCTGCCACGGCGTAAGGATCAAGTACTCCACCGAGCTGACATTGTTCTGCCCGCCGCATTTAGGTGTATACGAGATACACAGAAGGCCGTCTCGGTGGCAGTCTTCTGTGTTGACATACCACCCGACATCAGTCCCTCGATGGCGGGTCTTGCTGAGCAGATTTTGATGTTCCAGTTGGGCTGCCGGTGTCCATTTGGCGAAGGACTGATGGGGACGGCTGCTGGTGGGAAGACCGGTAAATACTTAAAAAAAAAATATGTAAGACAAATATGTTATGTATGTACGTGATGTGTTGTGACCCTTATGTGTACATTCTGCATTGCACCCCACCAACATACACACACCATACATGCAATTTATAACCACAAACAACTACCTTCGGGTCCATCAAACCAGAGTGCCGGTCCGTCGCGGCAAAGGTGCAGCAGGACAGGGAGGACCTGGACTAAGTAGAGTAGGACAAAACCGCAGCCTGAACCCTGAAAAAAGTTGAGTTTTCACCCCTTTTCTACCCATTCCACTGATAGTAGGAGTATTCCTGTAGGAGAGAGGCACAATAGAGTTCAGAAACTAGCAGAAAGAGGCAAAAGAAAGATGAGAAACTAGCAGCAAGAGGCAGAATAAAGTTCAGAAACAAGCAGAGAGATGCAGAATAAAAGTAAGCAATGAGCAGAAAGAGACAAGATAAAGGTGAGAAACAACCAGAAGAGGCTCAATAAAGGTCAGATTCTGGCACAAAGAGGCAGAATGTAGGTCAGCAACTAGCAGTAGGAGGCTAAATAAAGGTGGGAAACGAGCAGCAAGAGGCAGAATAGAGGTCAGAAAGAGGCAGAATAGAGGTCAGAAAGAGGCAGAATAAAGGTCAGGAAGAAGCAGAACAGAAGTCAGAAATAATCCGGAATCTGCAGAATAAAGTTCCCAACCGTGCAAAAAGATGCACAATAAAGGGCAGAAAGAGGCAGAAAAAGGTCGGAAAGGAGCATAAAAAAGCAGAATAGAGGTCAGAAACAAGCAAAAAGAGGCAATATAGAGGACAGAAACCAGCAGCAAGGGGCAAAATATAGGCGAGAAACTAGCAGAAAGGTGCGAAATGAGCACAGAGAGGCAAAATAAATGTCCGCAATGAGCAGAAAGAGGCAGAATAGAGGTCAGAAACGAACAGAAAGAGGCATAGTAGAGTACAGAAACGAGCAAAAAGAGGCGAAATAAAGATGAGAAACTGTCAGAAAGAGGAGAATAAATGTCAGAAACGAGCAGGAAGAGGCTTAATAGGTCAGAAACTAGCAGCAAGAGGCAAAATAAAGGTCAGTAACGAGTTGAAAGAGGAAAGATAAAGGTCAGAAATTAGCAGAAAGAGATAATAAAAGGTGAAAATTGATCTGAAAGAAGTTGAGTAAAGGTCCGAAAGGAACAGAAAGACGCAAAATAATGTTGAGAAATGAGCAGAAAGAGGCAAAATAAAGGTCTTCAACATGCTTAAAGAGGCAGAATAACGGTCCGAAACCAGACCCTTTTCTCAACCACTCTGCAAAGCGGCCTCTTGGCGCACTACTGGTGGGGGATGAAACCCCTTGGCTGCTGATGGTCGTTGCCAGGCCAAGAACCCTATTATTGCTACAAGTAAGTCCCCACAGCGGGATTGCTGAGACCTAGTCAGAGGCCCCGTCCCTTTCTTAACCACTCTGCAAAGGGGCCTCCTGACACACTACTGGTTGAGGGGTGAAGTCCCCCTGGCATGCTGAGGGTCGTTGGGGGCCCACTACCCCGATTGTTGCCACAAGTAAGTCAACCACTGCTGGATTACTGGGACCTCGTTAGAGGCCCCCCATCTCAACCACTCTTCAAAGTGGCCTCCTGGCCCAGCACTGGTTGGGGGATTAAGTCCCCTTGGCTACTCAGGATGGTTGGGGCCAAGCACCCCTATTGTTTCCACAAGTAAGTCCCCCACATTGGGATTGCAGACACCTTGCCAAAGGCCCCCCACTTTCTCAACCACTCTGCCAATGGGCCTCCTTGTCTACTGCTCTTTGGGGGATGAAGTCCCCTCGGCTTCTGAGGGTCGTTTGGTGCCAAAAACCCCTATTTTTGCCACAAGTAAGTCCCACACAGAGGATTGCTCAGACCTCGACGGAGGTCCCGTCCCCTTTCTCAACCACTCTGCAAAGGGGCCTTCTGGCACACTACTGTTTGGGAGATGAAGTCCCATTGGGTGCTGAGAGTAGTTGGGGGCCAAGAACCCCTATTCTTGCCACAAGTAAGCTCCCCATAGGATTGGTGAGACTAGGGGCGAGTGCTCTGGTAAACTACGCGCTGCCAGCAGGTGGGCAGAGTTTTTGCTAAACTCTTTTGTTTCAAGCAGAACATTGAATGGCATGACCATGTCATGAGTGATGTAATATGCGAGGTTATAAGCAGTCCATTGCGGGGACGTAAGATATAGTTAGCTCAGGTAACTGTAAGTGCTTAATTCTCTGGTTTTGAACGAGTGTATGTGTGCCTAATAAAAGGGTCCTTGTAATTTTTGTTTTTATCAGAGATATCCGAAGGGTTTATTTTATTCCGTTTTTGGGTCTTCTTTGGCATGAAGTTTTCTCAGATAGTGCCTGATTGTTAGTTAAACACGTTTCGTTTGTCTTTATAGTTGTATTAGATCTCTATCTCCGTTTGCTATTAAGCTACTTTTCATAGATCAAATTCCTCCATGTTCTTTCAGTGCTTGCTATCCCTTGATAAGTCGTGAAGCGTCTTTCAGCCTGCCTGTTTCTTTTCTGATACGATTATAAAGACATAAACAAACGTGTTTAACTTACAATAAGTCACTATCTAAGAAAACTACATGCCAAAGAAGACCCAAAAAATTATATCCAAGAGCCCTGAAGAAGCGCAATTGGGCACGAAACACGAGTTGGCTATTTCCGGCTATTCACAACTGTGGAGGCTGCGCGCTGTAATGAGAAAATATTTAAAGAAAGAATGAAGGAATATCAAAAAAATATTCAAGAAAAGGGGATTTTTGTTTATGATTCTCAGTAAATGACAATTAGTTACTTCTAAATTGTCACTGAAATTGCAAATTAGGTTTAAGACTTTAATCCGTAACTCGCACCGAATGCAATACTCATAATGTCAGCCTTGATGTAACAGATGCAATTATAAATGTTCCTAAAATGAGATTGCAAATCATATTAAGAACCGCTGTGAAAGAGTCGACTATATGCAGTATTATTTCTTCAGGTAGACTTCTAGCTCCAGATTCCTTACCTTAGAATTTTCCCCAGTCAGACTGGATCTGGAATTGTTTCACAACACTGCAAGCCAGTAGGTGGTGTAGTTTGGCTCCACGTGGCGTCGTCCACACCCGAAGTGACGTTTGCGGTGCCTATATAGGCGCCACCCAGGTGCGTAGACATCAGTTCTTTTCTTTCTGTGTCAGCCCGTTCAGATCCGGTAAAAAGCTACCCTGAGTCACTTTGTGACTAGGTTTTTTTGATGTTTTAATGGTGTCTTTTTTTAGGTTTACCTGAGGGTGTGGCAGGGATGTCATCAAATAAGGCTGGTTGCAAGACTTGTGGCGCTGGTCATCAACAGATGTTGGTGACAGGCCAGCACCTAGAGCAGGAGCAATCCCTGAAGCGTATGGTAACTTGAATGTGCAACGCCACAACTTTAAAGGTTCTGGTTGAGAGGAGGGTCCCAGGAGTGGTCGTGGTTCGTAAAGTCATCAAGCCATTTAGGTAAGTCCAAGACCCAGAATAGGAAGAAGTTGTTGAAGCGTGCATCACTTTCAGTTTGTCCGTCCGCCAATGAGACGAGGGAGCATCTCCACTCGAGGCCTGGTTCCTTGGTTGAGCAATCGTCTTGGTCAGCTCTGTGCCTCCCTGAGTTTCCAGGAGCCGGAGCGACCCCCACCCAATTGAGGGAATTTTATGAGGCCATGCACCTCATCTTTGGGTGTTCCCTCCTGCGTGCCTTAGGCCCTACGGATTTGGGAAAGGCCTCTAATGGATCCATGCAGGTGCCTTCAGCACCAGACAGCCCCAAGGATCCAGAAATGGATTCTGGATTGGCGCTAGTTGTGCCACCTCGACATTCTCTGATGCCGAACCCGAAGCTGACGCTCCCCGCGGTGTCACCCCCTTCATATCCCAGGCTCTGACATGGAGCCAGAGCGGCATTATCTGACACTGATTGGTGCCATGCCTACTGGGCTGGAGCCTGAGCCCTATCTTATGGGCTAGGATTCGGGGATGATAGGGAGGGATTGCTGGACCCTGAAGAATACCTGCCTTAGGAGGAAATGGACTGGGCTAAGGATCTGAGTGAAGTGAGGGTACTTAAAACTTCTGCAGATACTGGCATGCTTTCTACCCCTACTGTTGCTTCAGAGGAGGGCGCTTCATTCACAGTGGTGGTGTGAAAGGCATCTGAGGCCCCCGACCTTAGCTTGCCCTCACTGGCAGTCAAGACTAATGTCTTGACTAATGTCTTGACGGAAGAGCTTCAGCCAGGATGGTCCCATCGAACCGCTTCTCCTTTTTAGAGAAGCACTTACTGACAGCCTGCTAGGGACTTGATACAAGCCCAACACAGGGAACAGAACGATTGCATCCCACAACCGCCCGAACCAGAGGACCCAAATTCCCTCACACAACATCTTACTCTGGAGAGCTTGGTGGTCCAAGCCCCTACGTCCCAGCTAAATCTTGGTGCATTCTCTACCTCACCCCCGGACAGGGAATCCAAGAGTCGGGACAATCTTGGAAAGAAGTTTTTTTTTCACCAGTCTGTCACTGCAGTCTGTGAACACTGTGTGCCTTTTGGCCTGCTATACCCAAGCGCTCTGGGAGATGGTTGCACAGGTACTAAACAGTCCCATAGGCGGCCCGGGCTATGCTCTCGCATGCTATTGCTGAGGGGAGGGATACAACAAAGTTCGCCATCCATTGTAGACTTGACACCACTTAGTCACTAGGGACAGTGGCTTTGTTGACAGTGGCCCTGCGATTCCACACCTAGTTGAAGACAACAGGCTTTTCTGGGGATGTCCAGTCTTGACTCATTGACATTGTGGGTTCTGTGGAGGGTTTTTGCGTGTGCAGGAAGTATGGCGCCTGAACTGGTAGCGGTACGTGTTAAAGGGAAAAGGAACAGTGATGGAACGGTGCAACAAGGTCAGAGGAGACCCTGAAACCTCTGCTGCGAGTGGCAAGGGCTCACTCAGTAATTATAACAAAGATCCTGTGAACATGTTATGCGAGGTGTATACAAATGTCATACTTATTAGACAAATAAATAATTAGTTCAATGAAACAAGATGGACACCGTTCAAAGTTTCTTTTTCAAAAATTTGTATTGGACCTTCCTTTTTGGAAGGGTGACATCAAAAGCACATAACCAGCCGACACATGTTTCGTCATGCGGGCAAGGCTCCCGTGACTCTTCAGGGCTGTAAATTCTAAGAGATTAAAGGTCCGTGTAACACGTGATAATTCCGACTCTGCGTCTGGAGTACAAGTGAAAATAAATCAGCGAGGGTATGTCTATGTAAAGACACGAGGATGGGCGGGTGCATCCTCCAGCTCCTAGGACAGACAGGACTCGTCTCTCCGATGCCCCATCGTAGGTTCTTGCTGGTTTGGACGGATGCATTTGCCCGCCTCGTGCCTCTACATAGACATACCCTCGCTGATTTATTTTCACTTATACTCCAGACGCCGGGTCGGAATTATCACCGGTTACACGGACCTGTAATCTCTTAGAATTTAAAGCCCTGAAGAGTCACGGGCACCTTGCCCGCATGACAAAACACATGTTGGCTGGTTATATGCTTTTGATGTTAGCCTTCCAAAAAGGAAGGTCCAATACAAACTTTTGAAAAAGAAACTTTGAACAGTGTCCACCTTGTTTAATCTAACTAATTATTCATTCATCTAATAAGTATGACATTTGTATACACCTCGCATAACGTGTGCACAGGATCTTTGTTATACTGACTCATGGACATACCCTTTGATGACTCCAGTCTCTTTGGAGACCAGGCAAATTTGGCACTGGAGCACATTAAGGGCACCAGGGCTATGGCCAGGTCCATGGGCCTTTCTATGGCCCTTCCTCACCCTTAATCCACCCTTTGCTCCTTTGGTGGCTAAGGAAGGGCTTGCAACCACGTCTTTACTTGACCTGCCACAGTCGCTGTTCAAACTTTCCAGCTTCTGCATGTCCTTGGTTCCTGCCGGCCTGTGGGTCAGGTGGCCAGTAGTTGGGTCAGTCCACCAACCCTGCCTTGCAGCTTCAGCCTCCAAACCCTCCTAGTCTGCCCACTTATCATGGGCACCCACTCTGCGACATGATTCGCTATCACATACCCTCCTGGCAGTCCATAGCATCGGACAGGTGAGTTTTTCATATTGTGCAGAAGGGCTACTCCCTCCGCTTTTGAGACTTATCTCTTCTCCTCCAGAAAGTGTGCCGGCGCCAGAAGTAGGTTGTTGTTGCTATTCCTGCTACTTTCTGGTGCCCAAGAAGGATGAAGGCCTTTGTCCTATCCTCGATCTATGCTCTCTCAATTTCTTCCTCAAGAAGGAGAAATTCAAGATGCTCACTCTGGCGCAGGTCTTGTCTGCCTTTGAGACTGGAGGGGGTAGCGTTGGGCTTTCAGAACACATACTTCCTCATTCTCATCCTTCCTGCCCCTATGTGTTACCTGCGGTTTGCGGTGGGCCACAGGCATTTTCAGTTTGCTGTGCTCCCTTTTTGCCTCACCCTCGCCTCTCTGGAGTTCATCAAGATGATGGTGGTGGTTGCAACTCATCTTTTGGAGATCAGGGGGGATAGTCTTCCCCCTATCTCGATGACTGGCTGTTGAAGATTGGCTCGCCCTAGGCTGTTTTCTCCCACGTCCAAACTACAGCGGACCTCCTTCATTCGCTGGAGTGCACTGTCAACTTGCTGAAGACACACCTGACTTCTTCTCAGGCGCTCCCTTTCATCTGGACACTGTACAGTTTTGGGCCTATTCTCCTGAACGGCAAGTCAAATATATTTGAGCTATGATTACGATGTTTCAGCCTCTATCCTGGATTTCAGTGAGACTGACTCTGAGGCTGCTGATGTGACACATGCCTGTTGGCATATTCAGGCTCTGCAGTGGGACCTGAAGTTCCAGTGGGTGCAGCATCAGGGTAATCACTCTGACATGGGCCAGATCTAAGAGGGAACTGCCAAGTACCAGACGTGATAGCTTACAAACTGCCGTTGGATCATCGGCAGACCCCCCCTCCCATCCCCAACCAGATTTGAAAGTAGTGACAGATGGGTCACTCCTGGAATGGGGCAGCCATCTGGGGGAGGTGGTGATCAGAGGATACTGGTCTCCGGCAGAATCCGGACTCCAAATCGACCTGTCGGAATTCCAAGTGACCTGATTGGCAATGAAAGCCTTTCTCCCCTTTATCCAGGGAAGGCTAGTAGGTTTTCAACAACACCACCGCCCTTTGGTACTGCTACAAGCAGGGCGGGATGGGGTTTTGTGCCTTTGTCAGGAGGCCCTGTATCTCTGGACTTGGCTAGAACAGCAGGGCAAATACATAGGGGTCCAACATCTAGCAGGCTCTCTGAATGCCAGAGCAGACAAACTCAGCCGACGATGACTAGCATATCACAAATAGTGTCTCCATCCAGAGGTGGCTCAGGGTATTTTTCAGCAGCAGGGAGAGCCTTGATTTGATCTGTTTGCCACTGCTCAGAATATGCAAATGTTAGCAGTTCTGCACGCTGGAATTTTCAAGGCAGCTCTCTCTCTGAGATGCTTTTCATCTAGTGTGGAGCTCAGGCCTCCTGTATGCCTTTCCAGCATAACCACTCCTGCCCATAATTCTCAAGAAGATCAGGAAGAGATGGGCCCAAGTCATTCTTGTGGCTCCAGATTGGGCATGCCGAGTCTTCTATCCCAAGCTGTTGAGCATGGCCATCGGTCCTCCGATCATGCTGCCCCTTTGGGAGGATCTTCTGTCGCAGCAGCAGGGGAGTGTTCTCCACCCGAACCAGTCAATGCTGCGCCTTCTTGCGTGGAGATTGAGTAGCGACAGTCGATAGCCTTCGACCTGCCACCCGCAATCTGAAATATTATTTTGATTCATTATTTGGGAGCACAGGGACTGGACATTTATCAAGCACCTTGTCCCCCTCCTTCTCTTTTTTTGAGTACCTCTCCACAGCAGATTTATTTTTGTATTTTTTGAGTTTTATGTAGCGCTGGCCAGACCGGTGGGTATCGGAGCGCTTTACAACATAGTTTCAGGATATACAAACATCATTAGAACAGTCCTGAGCAAAGATGTTAGAAGGTCCAAAGAGAGTTGAGGTTTCTAGAGGTAGGGTGGAGTCCAGAGGTAGCCTTCATGAATGCTAATTGAGGTGGACCAAAGAAGTTCAGCCGTCCAAGCTAGTTGAGTCCACTAGAGGTAGTGGTAGAGTCCTGAGGTAGTCAAGTTCAATGTTGAAATTGAGGTAGACCGAAGGCGCCATTAATAAAATGCGCAGTTAGTCCTGAGGCGGGTTGAGGGGGAAGTGAGCAGTGTATAGTCGGAGAGCCCCAGTGACAGAGATAGCGTAGCAAACCATTCGGGAGGGCGCGGTTTAGCAGGAGGGTTTCAAGGTGTTTTTTGAATTTGGTGAATGAAGGGATAGTTCTAATGTCTGCAGGGATGGAGATCTACATTTTGGGGGCTATTCCAGCAAATTATCTTGCAGCTGCTTTGTGTTTGCGTGTTCTCAAGGGGATGAGAAGGAGGGAGTTTGAGCTCCTGAGGTTTCTCGTCTGCCCAGGCCGTTTAAGTTTGGCGGCTAGATAGTCCGGTTTTCCAGTGTGGAGGGCATTGTGCGTGAGGCATGCCGTTCTGAAATTGGTTCGCTGTTCAACTGGGAGCCATTTAAGATTTCTAAGAGCTGGTGAGATGTGGTCATACTTCCTGATTCCAGTGACCATTCTGGCTGCTACTTTGAGGGTTGTTTTGAGGGGAGCCAGGTTGGATTTTGTGGCGCCGGTTAGGGTTGTGTTGCCATAATCCAGCCTGGATAGCACCAGCGATTGAGTGGCTTGTTTGAGGTCTTTGGCAGGGATGAATGGTTTGATTTTGTATAGAAGCTTAAGGTTGATGAAGGCAGTCTTGGCAGAGTTTTTGATGTGGTTGGTCATGTCCAGTTTGGGATCTAGGGTGATTCCTAAGGATTTTACGGATTTGGCCAGGGTGAGATTACCGTTTAGAGTGTCCAAAGCTTTAAGCCAATCTTCAATTTGTGGGTTCCCTTCTTTGTTGGAGATGAGGAGGATCTCCGTTTTGTCTTGATTGAGTTTAAGGTGATTTTAGGATAGCCAGCATTGAATTTCTTTTAGAGTGTTGTTAAGTGTGAGGATGTCCTTTGGGGAGGAGGTTTCAAGATAGATTTGGGTGTCATCTGCGTATAGGTGGAAGGGGATCTTTACTCTCTAGCCACTTTTAATTCACCTATCACTTCACGAGCACTACCTTGTACTCATCATACGATGTGTAGATGAAAAGATCTCTGCCAAAGCAACCCCTCAAGGGACCTGTAGGACATTACAGTGCCGGCCCTACAAGGGCACTGCCCTATGATGAAGCATCACATCCTCGGGATGTGTGAGGGCACCAAGTTAAAGTCTTTTTGGCTTCCCTGCTGTTCTCTCTAAAACGACTCCCTCAGTCTTCTCTTAGGAACAGTGACACTTTATTTTGATTAATTAATTATTTGGGAGCAGGGGCACTGGACCTTTATCAAGCTCCTTGTCCCCTCCTCTTTTTTTTTGAGTATGTTATTTTGGCCGCCAAGGGTCCCTCTAACAAGACGGTTTACGCCTGCCGTTGGGCTAAATTTGTAGTATGGTGTTCAGAAAGACCCATAGATCCCCTTTATACCCTCCTTTCTCAGGTGCTCCTGGTTTTTCTTTTCCTTGCCCAGCAGTGCTCTCCTCTGGGCATTGATGAGGAATATGTATACGCAATTTCTGCGTTTCTTCGGTTTCCTGAACAACGTTCCCTTTTTTAGCCACCCATTGTACATAGGTTTTTATAAGGTTTGCAAAATATGTTCCCTGCCTTTTGATATGCCCCAGTGGGATCTCAATATCGCCCTCACCTTCCTTATGTGTGCTCCATTTGAGCCTCTGAACAATTGCCCTCTCAGGCTCCTCATCATCAAGACAGCCTTTCTCTTGGTGAAACTATCTGCCTGAAGAGTCAGTAATCTTCAGGCCTTGTCATTCAAGCCGCCTTATCTAAACATCTATCCAGACAAAATAGTGCTTCGTACAAGGGTTTCCTTTCTTCCGAAAGTGGTCACTCCCTATCATGTAGGCCAAACCGTCACTTTGCCAATTGTTTACGCTCCCCTGCATCCCTCCAAAGAAGAGGAGCGACTCCACCTCCTGGACCCAAAAAAGAGCATTGCCATTCTACCTTAACGGTACACAAGAGTGTGAATGACCACTCTTTGTGGGATATGTCGAAACGTAGAGGGCAAGGCTGTGCTGAAGCAGACCGTCTCCGGATGGATCGTGCTCTACATTAAAATTTGCTACGCATTGACCACAAAAGCAACACCATGATGGTTTCTGTGCTCATTCCACCAGAGCTAGAGTCTCAACCATTGTGTTAGCTCGCGGCGTTCCGGTCCAGGATATCCAGGCAGCAACGTGGACCTTCATTGCACATGTTCCTAAAACATTACTGTCTGGGCAGTCGGGTCTGTAGAGATATTGCTTTGGTATCTATTCTATGGTAAGGGATCTGTGGCGAGAAATGTCTACTGGATGCACAAGTTACTTACCTTCGGTAACACGGCTACCAGGTAAGGCATTACTGAAGGTAGGTGATTTGTTCTTTATGTATCGTTGTTTAGGGATGATGTGCTCTTAGGTAGTGTTATATTTTTCCATATATATTGTCAAGTCCTCAGCATTGCATTTGGTTGGCAAATTATGGTTTGCATGGCTCTTGTGCTAGTTATGGATTCTGTTCCACTCCATAACATCTGAATGCAAGTGTGTTTTTCGGTTTTAGCCAGGACACAAAGTATTACATTTGTATAAAGTAATTATACCATGCAAAGTGTGAAGACAATAAAGAGTGATTTCTTCAGTTTTATCCTGTTGTGGTAATAAACTGGATTTTAATCTTAGTACTGCCGCAATAAATGTGTGAAAGTGTGGTGCTTAGTACAGTTGCTTTAAATAAAAGTGTTATTTAGCCTCATGTTTCCATACCATGATATAAATCTGCACATACATCACATTGTTTATGAAAGGAAAATGTACAACATACAATAAAGAATCATACTGGATTGATAATTAAAAAATAAACTAAAGAATAATGTTGAAATGAAGTAGGTTTGTAAAAGTGGTACAATATGTGTGCATGCATCACATAAACATCGCAGACAGCTTTGTATAGCTTTTCCGCCCCCCTCTACAATTGCAATCAATCCCAGAAGCATTAGTTTTCCCTCTGTAGATATCTATATCTATATATCTATCTATATATCTCTCTCGATATATACACACACGCACTCGCACTCACACACACACACACCCCTCCCCCCAGCTAAGCAATAAGGGTTAAGTCCGCCTCGTCTGTTGAGGAGTAATTATTTCTAAACTGAACAACAGTATTTTATTTCAATTTAGAGTATGTTTATGTGTGCTATTGTATGTTCTAAGGCAAGCAGCCAGTGCAATGATATCATACATACTACTTTAATCAATAACTTAGCTACTTGTATATGCTAGTGGGGTTCTTCAATGAAGTGACTTAAATATTAATCCTACTATCTTTCTCTTTATTGAAGGTTTCACTTTAAGAGACCTGGAATCCCTGCCGTTTGGAGTTGCTCTTCCAGTCAGACATGCTATTTATCAGTGTCGTGAACAGCCTGCATCTGATTGGCCAGAAGCAGTCTGTCTCTTGATTGGTCGGCAGGACCTTTCCAAACAGGCATGTGAAGATAAAATGCCAAAGGGGAAATCTGTAAGTATCTATCTTACATTTTGTGCTGACAAACTGTCTGGTGTAGCGATTACATTCATACTATTAAGCTGTGATATTGTTTTGCTTGATTTGTGATACATACTACTTTTAGACCTCGTTTTTGGAAACCTTGTATGTACAACCCACTAGCCATTAAAATGTTTTTCAGAACAAGTTTTATTGACTAAAAATAATGGTTTTATTATATTTTACTTGGCTCCATTAATTGGATTTGTGTTGAAACATTTGCATCAGCTGTTACAGACTTGGTTTATATCCCTGTATGAGAAACATCATGACAAGTCCTTTATTCTTAGTAATAAGTACCAAATGCAAAAAGATATTTAAGTCTTTTATGTGATTGATTAGTGCTTGAGCTGTAAAGAACATCTTGAGAACCCTTGTTTGACAAATTCTGTAATAACTCTTTAGAGAAGTTTTGCCAGTTTAGGAGGGTCAATATGGAATATATAATAGAATATATATCATCCTGCAACCCATCTCTTGGTGAGTGAAATGATTGAATACTCCCCTTCACTTTTGAAATGGGGCTCTCTCTATTCCTCGGTCGTGGCTGAACTAGGAGAGAAATGCATTGTTCTTAGGTTGTGTGGGTCCCAAGAGGAGAATAATGTGTAAAATAGACTTTAGGTGATTGAGAAGAGCTGGTGAATAAAGGCCAGCAATTCCAATATCACCCACTGCATTCAATAAGTTATCACCCTTTCAGGACAATGTATGTCAATTCTGCTGTTTGGTTATCTTAGGTACATTGTGTTATCTTTTCATGTAAATAAAATAAATATAAGGCTTTAACAGAAAAGTTTTTGATGATAATTGATATCACACTATTTAGTTATTTTTCTTTTTCTTGTTCCAGGTATGCAGAATTTCATTAATAGTTGTCATTAGTCTTTTACACAGTCTCATGCTTGTTAGTGAAGTAGAGGCTTTTAGCAATGTGTCTTCTGGGTGCACAGTAATAATTGCCTGAAGAAGCACCAGCAGTACTGTGCGAATATTGTTATTTTCAAATCCTATTAATCTACTGCTATTCTTAGAGCAAAATAGCCTATTTTGGTGAGCCTGTGACAGAGTGCATTGCTAATTATGTATGAAGACATGCCACCAGTATAATAATTATGTTTTTCAATGTCTTGATTTTTCAGTTTCTCCTTCTCTTGATACTAAAAATGCCTTGACATCTGTGGTCATATCAATTTCATATACCAACACATGAAAGAGACTTTTATTCAGGTTTACTAAACAAAAAAGATACAAAACATGCATAGTAATATCATACATAATAAAAGTAGTACATACATAATAGTATTAAAGCAATAACATATTTGAAACTATAGAGAAAGTGGTATTACCAGTTTGATTTAATGCTCCTCCTTTTGATTTTAGTCTGTTGGCCAGGTGCTTGCATCAGAGATCCCAGTTGGAGGTGAAGTGGAAGAGGAAGATGATGGAATGAATGATATGAATCCAGAGGTGATGTCATTGATATGGAGTGAAGATTTGCGAGTGCAGGAAGTACGTAGACTACTTCAAAGTACCCTTCCTGTACGTGTTAATGTTGTACAGATGCCGGAAGTAAGCGACCATGAATTCATAGAAGAGAAAGAAAACAGGTACCCACCTAAATGTTTTCATTAGCTGTGTCATTTGCTCATAGTTAAGGGACCAGTAGTGTTGTTTTAGTCAAGACTCCAATACACTTACCAAGATATTTATGATGAATGTTCTGTTTTCTCTACTCTTTGAAGTAAAGTGATATTAACACTCTCGCCATGAGACACTAAGAAATCTGTCCAAGCACAAGCTTTCCACATTGACCGTTAAAAGTTGCATTTGTTGGTGGGTGAGAAGTATGCAGATATAGTTAGAAAGAATGTCAGCAGGATGAACATTTAAACTATACCTACTGTAAAATAATAAAACAATGGTAATTAGATACATGAGGGTCAAATAAGATCTCAAAAGTTCCCATTTGTAGCAAATGTTTTTTATATGCTAGGCTGTAAACAAGATCCCAGTGGTCTTGAAGTCTTTGTTGCGGACATCTATATGAACACATGCCTCTACACGATGTCATATAAATGTATGCCTGGATGTAACTTGTTTGATTTTGTATAGTTTGTTTACAAGTTGGGGATGCAGCAGAACCCAGAATATATACTTGTATATACTTCTGGGAGATTCCTGATCTTAAAAAAATGTCCATTATGGTCAAACTGTGTCCAAAGATGGCCATTATTATACCACTTAATCCAGTTGCAGACGTTCTGTTAAATACTACCAAAAGAAGGGGTGGTTGAAAAATTCTCCGATTATGAACCTTCAGCAAACAATTTGCACTCTGGGAAGAAATACCAGTACTTTTAGACTTTTTTGGTCTCAGGGATGTATAGAGGTTCATACCAACAACAGCAGCAGCGCTATTCTTCGAACAGCTCTGGGTACCAACCAAACCGCCAGTCATACCAGCAAAGACAGGGACAATCTTCAGGTTACTCAAGGCCTTACAACAAAGGCAAGCAGGCTGCCCGTGGACGGGACTCGTCCAAACGCCAATAGCGGCCTCCTGGCTCTGCCTACTGTTCCCTCCTCCAAGAGGTTATCAGTTGGAGGCAGGGTGTCAAAATTCCTTCAGAACTGGTCCCAAATTACATCGGACCGTTGGGTGCTCAACATCATAAAACGAGGACATACTTTGGAATTTATGGAAGTCCCTCCACCCAGACCCCCGGCAGCCATTCCATCGAAACATCTGCGTCTCCTAAGACTCGAAGTACAACAAATGCTCCGCAAAGGGGCGATAGAGCCGGTCCCCTCCAACCAACAGGGCCAAGGTTTCTATTCCAGGTTTTTCCTGGTGAGAAAGACGCTGGAAAAATGGCGCCCCATCCTGGACCTCAGGGAGCTAAATGCCTATCTCATCTCCCTGTCTTTCCGGATGGTATCCCTACAGGACGTTTTGAAAATGGTCAGCCCGGGGGATTTCATGGCCACGCTCGATCTGGAGGACGCGTACTTCCATGTCCCGATTCACCCAGCACACAGAAGGTTCCTACGCTTCACAGTAGCCAAGAGCCATTTTCAGTTCAGAGTTCTGCCGTTCGGCCTTCGCTCTGCCCCAAGGATTTTTACGAAGGTGCTGGCACCTGTGGCAGCATTTCTGCGAAAGAACCACTTCCAGGTCTTCCCTTACCTGGACGATTGGTTACTGAAGGCCCCGACCAGAACATTAGCGCACAACGCGGTGCAGGCTTGCACCAATCTGTTCCAAAATCTGGGTCTCACTTTGAACAGGGAGAAATCCACGCTGATGCCCTCAAGAAGAGCACGGTTCCTAGGAGCAGTATTAGATTCAAAGCTCTCAAGGGCATTTCCAACTCGAGAGAGGATACAGAAACTACAACGATTGGCACGAGACCTTTGAGGAAAAAAGTGTCTTTCTGTACGCAGCTACAAGTCGCTGCTAGGGGTGATGTCATCATGTATTCCCCTGATTCCGCACTGCAGACTGCAGATGCGTCCCCTGCAGGAGCAACTGGACCTCCAGTGGCAACAAGTACACTGATCGTTCGACGACAAGGTGGTTGTCACTCGAGAGATGAAAGAGGCAGTGATTTGGTGGTCGCATCAAGACAATTTGTGCCAAGGTCTATCCTTCGCAATCATTCCATCACCTCACATACTGACAACGGATGCGTCATTGGAGGGATGGGGAGCAGTGGCCATTGGTCTCCTCGCGACCAAAAGCTACACATCAACCTGTTGGAGCTGAGAGCGATAAGGCTAGCTCTTCAAGCCTTTCTTCCGCGACTCCAGGGTTCACAAGTGCTAGTCAGGACGGACAACACCACGGCTATGCATTATGTGAACAAGGAAGGAGGAACGAGATCACTCCGCTTGTCGCGAGAAGCTCAACGGATACTGGAATGGACAATTCTTCACGGAATTTCTTTAAAGGCGGAGCACTTACCAGGAGTGCTAAACGAGGGCGCCGACAGGCTGAGCAGACTCACCTCAGTCAGTCACGAGTGGGAGCTAAAACAACAGATTCTGGATCTGCTCTTTCACACATGGGGCACACCAGAGGTGGACCTTTTTGCGACGCCAACCAACAAGAAGTGCCAAGCCTACGCCAGCAGGTTCCACCATCAGGGCTCCTTGGGCAATGCCCTATCAATAAACTGGACGGGGAGGTTTCTTTACGCGTTTCCACCGATTTCCCCTGATTCCACGCCTCATCAGGAAAATGAAGACGGAACCATGAAAGCTTATCCTTATAGCCCCGGCATGGCAGAGACAATTTTGGTACACCGAGCTGCATCTGCTGTCGCTAGTCCCTCCAATATGGCTGGAGGAAGTTCCGGATCTCCTGACAATGTCCGGAGGACAGGTTTGGCATCCAGACCCACGGTCGTTACACCTGACTGCATGGCTCCTGACCAGCGAGAATTCATGAATGTCCCTCTTTCCAAGGAGATCAAAGACATCCTTTCCCAGGCAAGGGCCCCTTCAACAAACAAGACATACAGACTGAAATGGAAGAGATTCTGTATTTGGTGTAAAAAGGAAAAGGTTGATCCTTTCACTTCAAAACCTCATCAACTCCTGCCTTACCTACTCTCGCTAGCGAAGTCTAATCTGTCCCATTCTACAATCAAAGTCCATTTGGCGGCAATTTCAAGATTTAGAAGATCTGACTCTGGTCCTTCGTTATGGTCTTCAAGAATTGTCAAGCAATTCTTCAAAGGCCTGTTCAGGGTCTATCCGCCAGTGAGATCTCCTCCTCCGACGTGGCATTTAAACTTGGTCCTGGCTCAACTAATGAAGGGACCTTTTGAGCCTATTCACCGCTCAGACCTGAAATACTTGTCATGGAAGTTGGCGGTGCTCTTGGCCCTCAACTCGGCAAGGCGAGTGGGGGAGTTGCAGGCCCTTACTATCCAAGAACCGTTTTTGCAGTTCAAAAGGAACACAGTCATCTTGCGGACGAACCCAATGTTCATTCCTAAAGTTCCTACAGACTTTCACTTAAATGAGCCAGTGATTCTAAAGACATTTTTTCCGAACCCAGTCACTCCAGCGGAAAAGACATTGCACACTCTGGATTTACAACGATGTCTAAAATTCTACATAGACCGTACCAAAGACTTTAGAAAGTCTTTGCAATTGTTCATTGCCTTTGGCGGTCCAAACAAAGGTCTCCCTCTGTCCAAACAGGGGATCTCAAGATGGATTTCAAGTGCTATTCTGCATTGCCACAAGATAGCAGGAAAACCTCTGGTGGGCAGAATCTGTGCTCACTCAACGAGATCAGTGGCATCTTCAACAGCCCTCTTTGCGGGGGTCCATATCAAAGACATTTGCAGGGCTGCTACCTGGAGCAGCGTGCACACGTTTACTAAGCATTACTGCTTAGAATCATTGCAGCAGGATGACGCGGCAGTGGGCCAGGCTGTCCTGAGGAACCTCTTCAAGTGATTGGTGAGCTTTCCTTTCTATCCCACCTTCCATGGGTAACACATTTTGTACTTTTATTTCTAATGTTATAATGTACTTCTTTACAAAATGTGTTTATGGTGTTTACTGCTTGCTATTCTGATACAAAGCATGGGAATCTATGAAAGTTCCAATACTGGGGCAAGAAAACAAGTTACTTACCTGTAACTTTGGTTCCCCAGTATTGGTAACTTTCATAGATTCCGATGCGCCCACCCACCTCCCCGGGGAAAGCTCAGCCTTCAGCAAGTAGGGTGTCTAGCACACAACGGCTACGAAAATCTGAGGCTCTGAGGTTCCTTCAGGAAGGTTCTAGGGGTGAGGCTCTGCTGATTGGCTGATGCCTAGAGTTTGGTCTCTTTTACAAAAAGAGGCTGATATGCTACAAAAGGGAATGAGGCCTAGGCCTTTCCTTTCTCTTTTGTACCTACTACTATGGTATTTTTTATTACCGAGACTCCCATTCCGACGACGGGGAATGATACAAAGCATGGGAATCTATGAAAGTTACCAATACTGGGGAACCAAAGTTACAGGTAAGTAACTTGTTTTCATACCACACATGAGGAAAATGCGTTCATCTGCAGTGACAATATTATTGCATTCCATCTGGCCAGACAGAATCTCAGCTAACAGAATTGTCCATTACACCCCACAAGAGTTAAGGGTGCATGATAATGATTGTGTAGGGAAGCAGGGAGATGTGATATTGAACAGCATCCTGCATGCTGTGGTTCGGCTCCTTTTGTGGACTGAAGAAATATGATCAAATAACCCTTACTGTAGTGTAGTTCCTATATTCCCAATAGGCTCTGCGCATTGGAATAATATATCCTATAGATTAGACGTAGGACTGAGGTCGACTAGGTGTCTATCGAACATATTAAACTTAATAGTGAGTGCCAGCTAGCTCAGAGGTCACTAGAAACTTTCTCGAATTCACAAGAAGGGATTAGTTTCTGACAACCGCATACACATGACAACTTTGTTTCCCAAGAGTAAGAAATATATCTTTAGAGTAGTAGAAACAATAGATAAGTATTTCACTCAGTCAATCGTGCATGCTTTGTTTCTACAGAGTTGCAGAGAAATAGAGAGAAGGGCGTTTTCAATAAAAAGGGTTTATTGAACAGTCTTCTTTCTCATGCAAGTAAAGTGAACTGCTACAATCGTAATGCAGACTGCAAAGTATAATGCGTACAGCGAGAACAATATTATAAAATAGTACTGTAAGATCATTGAATGGTTTCTAAACCATATAAAAATATATACATAAATAACAATGACTAAAAAAAATACTCAACTGGTGCTTCTAAAATACGCCTACCCCAATGTACCTAACCTAAGTCTAACTTCTAATCGTGTCATGAAGTTGTAAGACACGCCGGCCCGCAGTTATTCTAAAATTAGGTGATTATTATGAAGCTGAAGATATAACTTCAAATTCCTCAAAAGGACAAAAAAAATTTGGAAAGGGGAGATCGACTTTTCTGTGGCAATAACCTACACAAAAAGCTTCTGAGAAATTCATGATCTCATCCTGTGATGGCACCCATTGCGATTCTTCATAAATAAACGATACCATTACATTGGGGGGAGCCAGAACTTCACCTCATTGACTTAGGACACAGCACACAACAGGGCCCAACTGCTGTAATCGTCTCCCTTGGGCAGGATTAGTAATCTATGGTTTTAATGTCCCCTGGGCATATGTGTTTGCTTATCTGGAAGAGGTCCTGAGGAAGGTGGCCTTGTGCCGCCAAAACGCGCGTCGACCAAGTGCGAAGTCTCATACTGTGTCTTGCGATTTACCGATTGGCAGGATGCTTCTGCCAATTGGATCCAGTCCCTTTTTAGGTCTCGGACCGACGGCTGGCTTGCCAGCCAGAAGTCGGAGAATTAATGTCTTTCAGTGAGTGCTTAAACCCTCCTCTCTCCTGGTCTCTGCTCCATTGGCTGGCTTCCTAAACGGAGGCCAGCCATTGGAGGAGAGAGGCGTCCCGCCAAAGAAGCTCCGTCTCTTTCGGATTCGGGGGCGTGTTCGTGCTGTTGTTTCCACTTTTAAGCCACTCCCCCGAATCCGAAAATTTCGGAAGCTTGCGGCCGCCATTTTTTTCCCTGCCTGCCAGCTGTTCTCTGTGCCTGGTGCGGCCCGTTCTCTTCTAGCACAGACCGGGTGCTCTGTAACAGGAGCCTGGACAGCCTTGGGGAAGAGCAAATCCCAGACCCAGGTGCAGACTGCAGCGTGGTCCTTACTACTTCATTTTCAAGGTGAGGGGTCCGGCGAGGCCAGAGGCTAACAGGGGCGGTGGTCAAAGCACAAAGCTTCAGTGAGTTGCTGTTGCTCCCACTGTCCCTGCTCTCCAGCTTCCTCCCGTGTCTGCCAGTTTCGTCCGGCCCGCGTCGGCCGCTCGCCTTACCCTGCGTTGCCGGTCAGGGGGAAAGTGCTGGCTCTCCTCGTGACGGGACCCTGGTGCTGGGCACTGGATTTCGTCATAGGAGCGGCCCGTGCCTTTCAGAGATCCAGACACTTGGGCATGCCGTCAATGGCCGCTTCACACATGTCCCAGGGCTCCGTGTGCACTGCGTCGCGTGATTAGACTCGTGGCCTCCCGGTGGGCGATGCTCTTGGCCGACCGGTCACCTCTCTCTCTGTTGTCGACCCGTCTGGAGTCCCTGGCCTCGGAGGAAGAAAGAGGCAAGGGTGAACCAAGGCCACGCAGATTTGGGATTCAGCCGTGGCTGCAGCGGCACCTAAGAAAAATCACTGCACCTGCCGCATTTATTATTTTTCATTTATTTTACAAATGCAGCACTGCAGCGCTCTTACCCAGGAGACCCCGGCTGCCGGCGCCTTGGCGGTGCTATCGCTCGGAAAGTATTCCTGCAGGGCTTGAAATGGAGGCATTGAGTGCAGGTGCTCTCAGAGAACCTGCTTGCTGTAGAGGAGGGTTGTCACCCCCCCCCCCCCTTAAAAGTATCGAGCCTCTCAAGAGAAGTGCCCAGAGTACCTGCCCGTTTAAAGCACCGTGGGCCTCTTGCAGTGAGACGTGCGGCTTAACGCCCAGGTGCCAGTTATTGGTATATATGGGACTCCCTTCTGAGACCGGATTTCACTATTCGTCACACATGTCGGAAACGTTTGCCTTTCAGTGTGGAACTGAACCATGGGACGGGCTTCTTTTAGGCGTAAATACCGGCGACTCTGGAAGAGTAGCGCCTGTACTGCCCGTGTAAATGCTGCCCTCGCGTGGACCAGGGTGACTGGACGTATAGCGGCACCGCAGAAGGAGGCGCTACAAGGAGCAGTGTCAGGCGTGAAGTGTCTGCATTGCCCCACTTGGAAGGGTTCACTGAGCAGAGTTTGATGGCAGAGTTTGGCCCCTTATAGCGCCATCTGGAAGTACATACCCTCTGGGCGCTACGCCGCCAGTTGCTGGTCAGGGAAGAGACAGGACAGAAGGGCAGGATTAGTCAGGGGTCACGTAGCTCATGGCAGAGGAGAATCGGAGTTGGAAGCACGGGGCTGGTGCAGGCAGAAGCGATGATCGGGTGGCGCAGTGCTGAGGCGAAGAACAGGGTGTGAGTGTTTGATTGGTTCAGATGCTCCGTACATCACCACCCCCTTTTGTACCGCTTTTGGCCACCATAAGTGTGGCAGGGTATGCTCAGACGTGAGTCCCTTGCTCACTTTGCCACTGGATTCAAGCAAGCCTGGCTGAAGACGGCTGGAATGCCAGAAACCGGTCCTCGGAAGCTTGTTTCCGGTCCAGGGAAGGCATGGCTTGGCAGTTCGGGCTGGACTGTTCCCATGAGGCACAGGGTCAGACTGATTTGCATATAGCCATGTCTGAACTGGGGTGGCAGAGTGGGCTAAAGAACGGTGATGGATCAAACCCAGATCTTTTGACTGGGTGTGAGTGTTTGATTGGTTCAGATGCTCCGTCCATCACCACCCCCTTTTGTACCGCTTTTGGCCACCATAAGTGTGGCAGGGTATGCTCAGACGTGAGTCCCTTGCTCACTTTGCCACTGGATTCAAGCAAGCCGGGCTGAAGACGGCTGGAATGCCAGAAACCGGTCCTCGGAAGCTTGTTTCCGGTCCAGGGAAGGCATGGCTTGGCAGTTCGGGCTGGACTGTTCCCATGAGGCACAGGGTCAGACTGATTTGCATATAGCCATGTCTGAACTGGGGTGGCAGAGTGGGCTAAAGAACGGTGATGGATCAAACCCAGATCTTTTGACTGGGTGTGAGTGTTTGATTGGTTCAGATGCTCCGTCCATCACTACCCCCTTTTGTACCGCTTTTGGCCACCATAAGTGTGGCAGGGTATGCTCAGACGTGAGTCCCTTGCTCACTTTGCCACTGGATTCAAGCAAGCCGGGCTGAAGACGGCTGGAATGCCAGAAACCGGTCCTCGGAAGCTTGTTTCCGGTCCAGGGAAGGCATGGCTTGGCAGTTCAGGCTGGACTGTTCCCATGAGGCACAGGGTCAGACTGATTTGCATATAATGAAAGGGTGAAGATGCCTTCAAGGGGATTTATTTTATACGTATTTAATGACTTGAAACAACTTATGAAGGATAAGTTAATAATCCTTATCGGAAATCAATCAGACACTGCAAAGTTCTAATTCAATATAGACAATTTGTTTCAACAAGACACAACATACAAACAACAACACAAGGTGTATTAGAAAAATATAGTTTTATCAAAAGAATCATATAGAAAAATCACTTCATATACAGATAAGTGAACAAACAAAGATTAGGACTGTGGGTACACACATAAGTAAATTAATACGTGACTCAACAGAACCTAAAAACACCTATCCCAAATCACACTGAATAAAACAAGACAGGGATAAGATGAAATGTCGACGTTTCGGTTTCCTATGAGTTAATTATGGAAACCATCTTCAGGACTGATGTCAATTGGGGTCTGTATAGAGAGATTGTGATCTGAAATACAAATATATACAGTTACAAGTCTACACTAACCATATATATTCATTACACCTTGGTGACATGACAAAAAAACATTTACGAGACAAAGAACATATGAGACGGTGACATAGTGAAACAAAGTTGAAGGGACATTGTGAACCTAGAGTTCATTTGAATAATCGTTTCAATGTAAACATATGTACATATTATTTGGATCTGGTATTGCTTCGTGTAAATCTCAAAATTATTTCCACACTAGATCATTGAGCACTGAGTCATTTAGTTAACGGGCAACACTTTCCATAATACTGTAACATTAATGCTAATTTGCGTTCAAAGAAGACCTTTGCAATTTTGTATTATCATGATTATGCATTTCATCAAAGTTCATAAACAATCGAATATAACAATTGAAGGGTTATAATCATTTGTATTTCATTTCAACCTGAACATGACAGTTTGGTAAAAAGACAGACAATGTTTTTGTAAAAATTAGACAACATTCTTTCGTTATGATGCGGATGTTATATGAAACCACGTCAAATGGATATCAATTACCTCACTTCCTAACGCTGCCGGACTGTGATTGCTTTAAGACTGCCAAGGTATATTGTCACGGTGGAACCGCTCCTGAATACAGGTATCAAAATTACTATATGAATTGACCCAGTTTTTTTAAATTCAAATAAGAAATGATGAAGAACACTAACAGGAATTTACCTATTCGGTGTATTAGCTGACTTCTTGCGTTAAAAACGAATAGTGGGCTTCGCTGTATTGAAGGTGGCTTTTTGAGATGTAACCACACCTAATAGATAGAAGCATGAAAATCAAATCAAAATTGACCCTGCCGATTTATAAGAATGTATCTATTAACCATCTTGTAACTGAGACAGGAAGCAAACAACATACCTGTGGGTCAGTGGTATAATGTATGAAATCTCGACATTAGAATCGCAGACCAATCTACTGCAGATGCAAAGTGAAGTCGTATCTAGTCTTGCCACACGTGGAAAAATTATTTCAGGGCAGATATTCAATTAGCCATACGGCGATAATCTAAAAAATATATTAAACGGTATCGGAACGTTAGCACCTTAGTATGCCAGAGGAAAGCTTTATCTGTTTAATGATTCGTGATATCCGGCTTACCTAATCAAAGCAATAATGGTAGAATACAGCGCAGCATGTAGTTAGTTCAAGATGACCGTTCGCTGCTTAGCGCTCGGCGGTATACGAGACGGCGTTTAGAGCTCGTATCTGGTCTCGCCACACGTGGAAAGTTAATTTCAAGGAAGGTATTCAAATAACCATGTGGCAATAATCTAAAAAATATTAAATGGTATAAGAGCATTAGTGCCTTAGTATACCAACAGAAAGTTTTATCTGTTTAGTGGTTCATGACTTCAGGCTTACCTAATCGGAATGGCAGTGGCAGAGTGCAGCGCAGCATATAGTCAGTTCAAGACGACTGAAAGCTGCTTGGTACTCGGCGATTTAAAAACGGCGTTTGGAACTCGAAATAGGACTGCACATCGGCAGCCATGTTGGACTAGTCAAACGGGTCTAGGTGTATTAGATCGTAATATGTGTGTATGTGAGTCTCAAAATTTTACACAATTAAATGAGTATAAGTAGTGTAGCTAAACCAATTATATTTTCGAAAATTGAGGGAAAAAATTCTCTAGTCTATGATTGGTATTTATTCATAGAACATCCGCAATTGTATAGGTTTAATATGAATACTCAACTGACATCACGAATGATCAAATATGGTTGAATGATATCGAACATCATAAATAATCATATATATACCATGAGATGTACAAGAAAAACACATCTATATATATTATCTTCTATAAAACTAGTGACTAGTCAGTTTGTCTAGAACAAGGACCAATAAACATAATTCACAAAATGTCAACAGACATACTAGGATGTTCATGGGAGGCATGCCAAAGCATGCCATTCCGTTGCAGAGTTGAGGCCCCTTTTGACAGTATCAGTAAGGCAAATAAGTTTACCTTCTCGTAGTGTAAGGATCCTGTCAGTATTATTTTGTCTCTTATTCGGTTTTATCACTTCAAGGACCCACCACATCATGTCTGTTTCCTTGTGACCTAGCTGCAGATAGTGCTCAACTAAAGGAGCAGTTTCTTTTCTGCACCGTATTCGTGACTGATGCTGTAGAATATGTTTCTTTATCGGTTGGATAGTTTTGCCCAGATAGTGTAGCTGGCAAGGGCATTGAATGCAATAAACCACATTTGTGGTGTTGCAATTGGAGAAATTTTTGTTTGTGAATTGAATATTGTTGATTTTACAAGTTTTTACCGTCGTAGTGGTGGCACATGCTGCGCAATTATTGCATTTAAAATGACCGACTGCTGGACTTAGTTGCCTCATATTGTCCACGGTGTTTTCAAAGGGAGTGTTGCCATGGGCATGGATTAACCTGTCTTGTAGGTTGATACCTCTTTTGAAGGCAAAGAGGGGTTTCTGCATGAATTCCGGAAATGAATGAAGTAAGTTCCATTGTTTTGATACAATTTTTTTAATTGCATTTGAGTGTGTACCAAATGTGGATACACATACAATATTAGTTTTATTTGTTCGACCTTTGACAGTTAGTAAGGTATCACGATCGTAATACCAGGCCCTTTTCATTGATTTCCTCAGTAATCTACTGGAGTAACCACGTGAGTGTAGTTTATCCTTAAATTTGTTGGCTTCACAAAAGTAGTCATCTTTGTATGTGCAATTTCGTCGAAGACGAAGAAATTGTCCAAATGGCAATCCATCCTTCAATGCTCTAGGATGATGACTAGTATATTTCAAAAGTGTGTTTCTCGCAGTTTTTTTAGTAAACAAGGTGGTATAAAGCTGATTATTAATATCAACCTTAATGTTTATGTCAAGAAATGGCATTTCAGTAGTATTGTGTTCAAGAGTGAACTGAAGATTGATGTTCCTGGAGTTCAACCATAGATGGAATTATTTAAGCTGATTTACAGTGCCATCCCAGACTAGAAAAACGTCATCTATATAACGTAGCCATTTCAAAATGTTTGAGGAGAATGGATTAGAAGAGTGCCAAATATGTTCATCCTCAAACTGTGCAACATAAATATTTGCTATATCAGGGGCAAAAACAGCACCCATAGCGACTCCTTTCTGTTGTTGGTAGAAGGAGTTCTGATATAGGAAAAAGGTCTCACATGGAGGCAATCTTGCACATTCCAAGATGAAAGCAGTAGGGACAGAGTGCGGTCTTGGTCTGGTCTCTAAAAGTGTGTTGAGTATATCCAAAACTTCAATTTGAGGGATGTTAGTATACAACCTTTCTATATCCATAGAAACAAGTATGTTAGTTGTTGGATCAAATTGAAATTTTTCAACCTCATTTATTACCGCTGTAGTATCTCTGATGTAGGTAGAGCGTTCAACAGCGAATGGTCTGATAAAGAAATCTGCATACTGTGCCAAGGGTTTTAGGATTGAATTACAACCCGACACAATCGGGCGACCTGGTGGATTATTTAGATCTTTATGCACCTTCGGGAGCATACAGATTACAGGTACTGTAGGTGTTTTATTTATTAAGAAAGAAGCCTCTTTCTCATTCAGCCAACCTCCCTCTAGACCTATTTTACTCAAAGTTGTAATTTCTGTGATCAGTCTTTTAGTTGGATTACAGGTCAGCTTTTTGTAGTGAGTGGAGACAGATAGTTGTCTAATCATTTCTTCATTATATTTAGATTTTTGCCATAGCACTATCCCACCACCCTTATCAGCTGGTTTGAGTATAGCATCAGGTAGCTTCTGGAGGTTTTGTAAAGCTATTTGTTGTTCTTTAGGTAGGTTAGGCTTAAATGTACATGGATTCTTAAAGAGATTTTCTATCTCTAAAAGTGTTGCATTCTCAAAGGTGATTATGTCTTTGTTTACCATTGCGTTAGGAGGGTAGAAAGTGGAGGGATTTCTGAGTCCAGTAAAGCCCAATTTTGGATCAGAGATGTTATTTGCAAAGTAATTTTTCAATCTGACTGTGCGAAAGAAACGGTACAGTTCAAGTTTTGTTTGAAAGAGATCATTCTTGTAAGTCGGCACAAAACTGAGGCCATTGGATAAAACTGCCATCTCTTGTTCAGAGAGTTTATACGTTGAAAGGTTGAAGATAGGTATAGTTAAATCTTCATTTACCATTCGTAGTACCGGTTCCGGGTTTGGCGGAACCCCGGTGTGTACTGTTTCCGGTACCATCCTCTCTTTGGTTGTTGAGGCCTCCCCGGTGGTCTGGAGCCTCGTTGGTCCTGACCTAAAAAAGATTGGTGAGATGTGGATGGTTCCTCAAATAAGGATAAGTTTTCTAGAGAGAAAAAAAGATCTCTGGCGACAGCACTATCACTAATAGCAAGCTTTTGTTGGACAAAATACAACAAACTATAAAAGAATTTGAGGAGTTTAATGCACACAAGAAAACTGAAAAACTCCAAAACGACATTAAAAGATACAATAAGGAGAAAACTTATCCTTATTTGAGGAAAGACTTTTATACATCCCTAGGCTCAAACGACCAACCATCTAAACGGGTGACCTTCTCTGAAACGGGCTCCGAGTCTGGCAGCGATAGATCATTCAACTCCTACTATCGTCAAAACGATCAACAACCATCCACATCTCACCAATCTTTTTTAGGGCAGGACCAACGAGGCTCCAGACCACCGGGGAGGCCTCAACAACCAAAGAGAGGATGGTACCGGAAACAGTACACACCGGGGTTCCGCCAAACCCGGAACCGGTACTACGAATGGTAAATGAAGATTTAACTATACCTATCTTCAACCTTTCAACGTATAAACTCTCTGAACAAGAGATGGCAGTTTTATCCAATGGCCTCAGTTTTGTGCCGACTTACAAGAATGATCTCTTTCAAACAAAACTTGAACTGTACCGTTTCTTTCACACAGTCAGATTGAAAAATTACTTTGCAAATAACATCTCTGATCCAAAATTGGGCTTTACTGGACTCAGAAATCCCTCCACTTTCTACCCTCCTAACGCAATGGTAAACAAAGACATAATCACCTTTGAGAATGCAACACTTTTAGAGATAGAAAATCTCTTTAAGAATCCATGTAAATTTAAGCCTAACCTACCTAAAGAACAACAAATAGCTTTACAAAACCTCCAGAAGCTACCTGATGCTATACTCAAACCAGCTGATAAGGGTGGTGGGATAGTGCTATGGCAAAAATCTAAATATAATGAAGAAATGATTAGACCACTATCTGTCTCCACTCACTACAAAAAGCTGACCTGTAATCCAACTAAAAGACTGATCACAGAAATTACAACTTTGAGTAAAATAGGTCTAGAGGGAGGTTGGCTGAATGAGAAAGAGGCTTCTTTCTTAATAAATAAAACACCTACAGTACCTGTAATCTATATGCTCCCGAAGGTGCATAAAGATCTAAATAATCCACCAGGTCGCCCTATTGTGTCGGGTTGTAATTCAATCCTAAAACCCTTGGCACAGTATGCAGATTTCTTTATCACACCATTCGCTGTTGAACGCTCTACCTACATCAGAAATACTACAGCGGTAATAAATTAGGTTGAAAAAGTTCAATTTGATCCAACAACTAACATACTTGTTTCTATGGATATAGAAAGCTTGTATACTAACATCCCTCAAATTGAAGTTTTGGATATACTCAACACACTTTTAGAGACCAGACCAAGACCGCACTCTGTCCCTACTGCTTTCATCTTGGAATGTGCAAGATTGCCTCCATGTGAGACCTTTTTCCTATATCAGAACTCCTTCTACCAACAACAGAAAGGAGTCGCTATGGGTGCTGTTTTTGCCCCTGATATAGCAAATATTTATGTTGCACAGTTTGAGGATGAACATATTTGGCACTCTTCTAATCCATTCTCCTCAAACATTTTGAAATGGCTACGTTATATAGATGACGTTTTTCTAGTCTGGATTGGCACTGTAAATCAGCTTAAAGAATTCCATCTATGGTTGAACTCCAGGAACATCAATCTTCAGTTCACTCTTGAACACAATACTACTGAAATGCCATTTCTTGACATAAACATTAAAGTTGATATTAATAATCAGCTTTATACCACCTTGTTTACTAAAAAAACTGTGAGAAACACACTTTTGAAATATACTAGTCATCATCCTAGAGCATTGAAGGATGGATTGCCATTTGGACAATTTCTTCGTCTTCGACGAAATTGCACATACAAAGATGACTACTTTTGTGAAGCCAACAAATTTAAGGATAAACTACATTCAAGTGGTTACTTCAGTAGATTACTGAGGAAATCAATGAAAAGGGCCTGGTATTACGATCGTGATACCTTACTAACTGTCAAAGGTCGAACAAATAAAACTAATATTGTATGTGTATCCACATTTGGTACACACTCAAATGCAATTAAAAAAATTGTATCAAAACAATGGAACTTACTTCATTCATTTCCGGAATTCATGCAGAAACCCCTCTTTGCCTTCAAAAGAGGTACCAACCTACAAGACAGGTTAATCCATGCCCATGACCACACTCCCTTTGAAAACACCGTGGACAATATGAGGCAACTAAGTCCAGTAGTCGGTCATTTTAAATGCAATAATTACGCAGCATGTGCCACCACTACGACGGTAAAAACTTGTAAAATCAACAATATTCAATTCACAAACAAAAATTTCTCCAATTGCAACACCACAAATGTGGTTTATTGCATTCAATGCCCTTGCCAGCTACACTATCTGGGCAAAACTATCCAACCGATAAAGAAACTGCTCCTTTAGTTGAGCACTATCTGCAGCTAGGTCACAAGGAAACAGACATGATGTGGTGGGTCCTTGAAGTGATAAAACCGAATAAGAGACAAAATAATACTGACAGGATCCTTACACTACGAGAAGGTAAACTTATTTGCCTTACTGATACTGTCAAAAGGGGCCTCAACTCTGCAACGGAATGGCATGCTTTGGCATGCCTCCCATGAACATCCTAGTATGTCTGTTGACATTTTGTGAATTATGTTTATTGGTCCTTGTTCTAGACAAACTGACTAGTCACTAGTTTTATAGAAGATAATATATATAGATGTGTTTTTCTTGTACATCTCATGGTATATATATGATTATTTATGATGTTCGATATCATTCAACCATATTTGATCATTCGTGATGTCAGTTGAGTATTCATATTAAACCTATACAATTGCGGATGTTCTATGAATAAATACCAATCATAGACTAGAGAATTTTTTCCCTCAATTTTCGAAAATATAATTGGTTTAGCTACACTACTTATACTCATTTAATTGTGTAAAATTTTGAGACTCACATACACACATATTACGATCTAATACACCTAGACCCGTTTGACTAGTCCAACATGGCTGCCGATGTGCAGTCCTATTTCGAGTTCCAAACGCCGTTTTTAAATCGCCGAGTACCAAGCAGCTTTCAGTCGTCTTGAACTGACTACATGCTGCGCTGCACTCTGCCACTGCCATTCCGATTAGGTAAGCCTGAAGTCACGAACCACTAAACAGATAAAACTTTCTGTTGGTATACTAAGGCACTAATGCTCTTATACCATTTAATATTTTTTAGATTATTGCCACATGGTTATTTGAATACCTTTCTTGAAATTAACTTTCCACGTGTGGCGAGACCAGATACGAGCTCTAAACGCCGTCTCGTATACCGCCGAGCACTAAGCAGCGAACAGTCATCTTGAACTAACTACATGCTGCGCTGTATTCTACCATTATTGCTTTGATTAGGTAAGCCGGATATCACGAATCATTAAACAGATAAAGCTTTCCTCTGGCATACTAAGGTGCTAACGTTCCGATACCGTTTAATATATTTTTTAGATTATCGCCGTATGGCTAATTGAATATCTGCCCTGAAATTATTTTTCCACGTGTGGCAAGACTAGATACGACTTCACTTTGCATCTGCAGTAGATTGGTCTGCGATTCTAATGTCGAGATTTCATTCATTATACCACTGACCCACAGGTATGTTGTTTGCTTCCTGTCTCAGTTACAAGATGGTTAATAGATACATTCTTATAAATCGGCAGGGTCAATTTTGATTTGGATTTTCATGCTTCTATCTATTAGGTGTGGTTACATCTCAAAAAGCCACCTTCAATACAGCGAAGCCCACTATTCGTTTTTAACGCCAAGAAGTCAGCTAATACACCGAATAGGTAAATTCCTGTTAGTGTTCTTCATCATTTCTTATTTGAATTTAAAAAAACTGGGTCAATTCATATAGTAATTTTGATACCTGTATTCAGGAGCGGTTCCACCGTGACAATATACCTTGGCAGTCTTAAAGCAATCACAGTCCGTCAGCGTTAGGAAGTGAGGTAATTGATATCCATTTGACGTGGTTTCATATAACATCCGCATCATAACGAAAGAATGTTGTCTAATTTTTACAAAAACATTGTCTGTCTTTTTACCAAACTGTCATGTTCAGGTTGAAATGAAATACAAATGATTATAACTCTTCAATTGTTATATTCGATTGTTTATGAACTTTGATGAAATGCATAATCATGATAATACAAAATTGCAAAGGTCTTCTTTGAACGCAAATTAGCATTAATGTTACAGTATTATGGAAAGTGTTGCCCGTTAACTAAATGACTCAGTGCTCAATGATCTAGTGTGGAAATAATTTTGAGATTTACACGAAGCAATACCAGATCCAAATAATATGTACATATGTTTACATTGAAACGATTATTCAAATGAACTCTAGGTTCACAATGTCCCTTCAACTTTATGTTTCACTATGTCACCGTCTCATATGTTCTTTGTCTCATAAATGTTTTTTTGTCATGTCACCAAGGTGTAATGAATATATATGGTTAGTGTAGACTTGTAACTGTAAATATTTTTTATTTCAGATCACAATCTCTCTATACAGACCCCAATTGACATCAGTCCTGAAGATGGTTTCCATAATTAACTCATAGGAAACCGAAACGTCGACATTTCATCTTATCCCTGTCTTGTTTTATTCAGTGTGATTTGGGATAGGTGTTTTTAGGTTCTGTTGAGTCACGTATTAATTTACTTATGTGTGTACCCACAGTCCTAATCTTTGTTTGTTCACTTATCTGTATATGAAGTGATTTTTCTATATGATTCTTTTGATTAAACTATATTTTTCTAATACACCTTGTGTTGTTGTTTGTATGTTGTGTCTTGTTGAAACAAATTGTCTATATTGAATTAGAACTTTGCAGTGTCTGATTGATTTCCAATAAGGATTATTAACTTATCCTTCATAAGTTGTTTCAAGTCATTAAATACCTATAAAATAAATCCCCTTGAAGGCATCTTCACCCTTTCATTTTCACTACCCAAGCCCTCAAGGGTATTCTTGGGTTGCTCACCTTTTGTAAACCTGATTTGCATATAGGCATGTCTGAACTGGGGTGGCAGAGTGGGCTAAAGAACGGTGATGGATCAAACCCAGATCTTTTGACTGGGGGTGAGTGTTTGATTGGTTCAGATGCTCCGTCCATCACCACCCCCTTTTGTACCGCTTTTGGCCACCATAAGTGTGGCAGGGTATGCTCAGACGTGAGTCCCTTGCTCACTTTGCCACTGGATTCAAGCAAGCCGGGCTGAAGACGGCTGGAATGCCAGAAACCGGTCCTCGGAAGCTTGTTTCCGGTCCAGGGAAGGCATGGCTTGGCAGTTCGGGCTGGACTGTTCCCATGAGGCACAGGGTCAGACTGATTTGCATATAGCCATGTCTGAACTGGGGTGGCAGAGTGGGCTAAAGAACGGTGATGGATCAAACCCAGATCTTTTGACTGGGTGTGAGTGTTTGATTGGTTCAGATGCTCCGTCCATCACCACCCCCTTTTGTACCGAGGCGAAGAACAGGACAGGGCAAACCGGTCTAAGTTGCGACAGGGCAGCGGGAGGGGGCAGAGCTGGGACTGGCCAGCACATAAGTGGCGCCGCGGAGGGAGGGGCAGGCACTTACACTAAAGTAGAGATGGGTGGTTCGGAGCAGGCCACTGACCTGGGGCCAGGACAGAGCTGAAGTATGTAAATCGGGGATGGTGCGAGGTGGGGCAGTGCGAGGGTATGAGGAGGGAACAAGGCTGATTAGGGCAGGACATTTGCAGCACATCACTGATGCGACAGGGGCTATGGTGGCGCAGAGGCGGGACAGAGCATGGCCTACACAGGGCAGTAGGTTACATGAATACCATGGGCTCTAGCACAAGCAAGGACAACGACAACTTTGGTTGCTGTTGGGGTAGTACAATATTCCATTATCAGGGTCCCGTGGGTGTCGCTGAACTGCACCTACAGCACCATGGTAGCGACTCCTCTGGCTCCGGGCTGAGGTTGCAAAAAGAACAAGTGATGGACAGAATGCAGAACAATGTCATACATTCACCCTAGTACAGAGATCTGGGCCTAAATCTATCGTTTTTTGCTCACCATGCCATTCCAGTTTGGACCCAGCCATGTGCAAATCAGTCTTGACCCTGCGCCCAATGGGAACCATCCAGCCCAAACTGTGTGGGCTGTGAGAGCTGTGTGGGCTGTGAGAGCTGTGTGGGCTGTGTGGGCTGTGAGAGCTGTGTGGGCTGTGAGGGCTGTGTGGGCTGTGAGAGCTGTGTGGGCTGTGAGAGCTGTGTGGGCTGTGAGAGCTGTGTGGGCTGTGAGAGCTGTGTGGGCTGTGAGAGCTGTGTGGGCTGTGAGAGCTTTGTGGGCTGTGAGAGCTGTGTGAGCTATGCGAGCTGTGCACTCGTTTTTCATGCCTTCTGCCCACTGATTGTGCCGTTTTTTCTTGCCTTCTGCCCCCTGATTGTGCCGTTTGTCGTGCCTTCTGTCCCCTGATTGTGAAGTTTGTCGTGCCCCTGCCCCCCTGATTGTATTATCTTTGCCAATGTTTGTTCGCTGCTGGTATTGCCTTTGCCTGTGTTTCTTTGCTGCCGTCATTGTCTTTGCCAGTGCTTGTTCACTGCTGGTATTATCTTTGCCAAAGCTGTGTGGGCTGTGAGAGCTGTGTGGGCTGTGAGAGCTGTGTGGGCTGTGAGAGCTGTGTGGGCTGTGAGAGCTGTGTGGGCTGTGAGAGCTGTGTGGGCTGTGAGAGCTGTGTGGGCTGTGAGGGCTGTGTGAGCTGTGTGAGCTGTGAGGGTTGTGTGGGCTGTGAGAGCTGTGTGGGCTGTGAGAGCTGTGAGAGCTGTGTGGGCTGTGTGGGCTGTGAGAGCTGTGTGGGCTGTGAGAGCTGTGTGGGCTGTGAGAGCTGTGTGAGCTGTGTGAGCTGTGAGGGCTGTGAGAGCTGTGTGGGCTGTGAGGGCTGTGTGAGCTGTGTGGGCTGTGAGAGCTGTGTGAGCTGTGTGGGCTGAGAGAGCTGTGAGGGCTGTGAGGGCTGTGAGAGCTGTGAGAGCTGTGAGAGCTGTGAGGGCTGTGAGGGCTGTGAGGGCTGTGAGAGCTGTGTGGGCTGTGTGGGCTGTGTGGGCTGTGTGGGCTGTGTGGGCTGTGTGTGCTGTGTGTGCTGTGTGGGCTGTGAGAGCTTTGTGGGCTGTGAGAGCTTTGTGGGCTGTGAGAGCTTTGTGGGCTGTGAGAGCTGTGTGGGCTGTGAGAGCTATGCGAGCTGTGCACTCGTTTTTCTTGTCTTCTGCACCCTGATTGCTCTCGTTTTTCTTGCCTTCTGCCCACTATTTGTGCCGTTTGTTGTGCCTTCTGTTGCCTGATTGTGCTGTTTGTCGTGCCCCTGCCCCCTGATTGTATTATCTTTGCCAATGTTTGTTCGCTGCTGGTATTGCCTTTGCCTGTGTTTCTTTACTGCTGTTATTATCTTTGCCAGTGCTTGTTCGCTGCTGGTATTATCTTTGCCAAAGCTGTGTGGGCTGTGAGAGCTGTGTGGGCTGTGTGGGCTGTGAGAGCTGTGAGAGCTGTGTGGGCTGTGTGGGCTGTGTGGGCTGTGAGAGCTGTGTGGGCTGTGAGAGCTGTGAGGGCTGTGAGGGCTGTGAGGGCTGTGAGGGCTGTGTGGGCTGTGTGAGCTGTGTGGGCTGGCTGTGAGAGCTGTGTGGGCTGTGTGGGCTGTGAGAGCTGTGTGGGCTGTGAGAGCTGTGTGGGCTGTGAGAGCTGTGTGGGCTGTGTGGGCTGTGAGAGCTGTGTGGGCTGTGAGAGCTGTGTGGGCTGTGAGAGCTGTGAGGGCTGTGAGAGCTGTGAGGGCTGTGAGAGCTGTGTGGGCTGTGAGAGCTGTGTGGGCTGTGTGGGCTGTGAGAGCTGTGTGGGCTGTGAGAGCTGTGTGGGCTGTGAGAGCTGTGTGTGCTATGCGAGCTGTGCACTCGTTTTTCTTGCCTTCTGCCCCCTGATTGTTCCGTTTGTCGTGCCTTCTGTCCCCTGATTGTGCCGTTTGTCGTGCCCCTGCCCCCCTGATTGTATTATCTTTGCCAGTGTTTGTTCGCTGCTGGTATTGCCTTTGCCTGTGTTTCTTTGCTGCCGTTATTACCTTTGCCTGTGTTTCTTTGCTGCCGTTATTGTCTTTGCCGGTGTTTGTTTGGTGCAGTTATTGCCTTTGCCACTGCTTGTTAGCTGCTGGTATTATCTTTGCCAGAGCTGTGTGGGCTGTGAGAGCTGAGAGCTGTGGGGGCTATGTGGGCTGTGTGGGCTGTGTGGGCTGTGTGGGCTGGGTGTGCTGTGAGGGCTGTGAGGGCTGTGTGGGCTGTGAGGGCTGTGTTCAGCTACCCACTCATCCATCCATACTCCTCCATCCACCTATTTCCCTGTGCATCCACCAATTAACACATCCTCACAACCTCACCCACATTCACCAATCAATAACCAAACTAACAATTAAACAAAGCACTTAAAATGTGGACTCCAGAAGTTGTGGTGATACGCCAAAAAGGCCCCCAGAATCTTGAGATAATATTCTAGAAGTAGCCCATAGAACTGAAGGCAGTACTTCAGGGTAGCCCTCAAAACTGGATGCAAAATGCCAGAGTTGGCCCCAAGAACTGAGCACAAAACGTCACAGGTGATATCTAAATCTGGTCATCATACCACAAGAGCCACTCTCCAGAAGTAGACCTATTACTCTGGATGTTGGTTCCTGAAGTGGCCTAAGGAAGGGATTGGTCATTGCATAGTTATCCAACTACTGATCTATAAGTCCAAAAGCTGCCACAATGAACACACTAAGATTTGGGCCTATTGGCAAGAAGTCAGAGGGATTACTGTCAGGGATGGGGAGCCACCAAGTACTGGGGAAAGGTGGCTCTGTGAGTGTGTGTGTGTGTGGCTCTGTGTAGATGACTTTTTTTGTAGGTGGCTCTGTGTGGGTGGCTCTGTCTGTGTGAGGGTGGCTCTGTGTAGGTGGCTCTATGTGAATGACTGTGGGTGGCTCTGTATGTGTGTGTGGGTGGCTTTATGTGTGTGGCTCTGTGTGCGTGTAAATGCAATAGGTCATGCATTTGCGAGCAATTACGCTATTGGCATTGTAAATGACAATGCTATTTATTTAAAGATTAAGCTATTGGCATTGTAAATAACAATGCCATTTATTTATGATAAAACAAAAGTCATGCGCAATGCCAATAGCTCTACCTTTAATAATGCTGAGACTATTGCATTGTAAATGCTTGTTTCAGATGTTGTTGTTATGAGTGTGGTGAGGGTATGACTGTGTGAGTATGTTTCTGACAGATTGCTGGTTACCAGGGGTATAATTATTTTGGTGAATTGTGCCTTTTGTATATAGACTTGTATCTTGTATTATGTATATATTGATGTGTCTTTCTTTCTTTCTTTTTTGAATGAAATACCAATGTATTTGGACATTTGAGATGTATACATCTACTATGAAATTGGTTATAAATCAAAAAACAAACCTCTTGAATTAATATGAAAAAGGATCATCACTAAAAGAAATAATAACTTGGAAATAATTAATAAAACGTTATACTTTTTTAAAGAAAGTAAATAAGACTGCTGCGTATTTGTCACCCATAATGAACTGATTGCTAAACAAAGAATAGAAAAGTATATATTTGTACTAAAATATTGTGGCCATCGAGGGAAAATTGTTCTTCTTATTGTGTTTTTTCATTCCCCTCCCTTTCCCTGGCCTAATTCAGTCTTGAGGGGGTGCCATTAATCTTGCTGTTCCTAACCTAAGTCTAGCCCGAGGGAAGAAGTAAGTGTGGTGTAGCATAGGTTTAGTTTTCTTTGCCAAGAATCTATCCAAGATTTTCTCTTGGGTTCTAATCAGCTCCATACCTTTAGTTTAGAATGAAGGAGGTCTGGTTTCTCTGTCTCGGGACTCGATTTCCCAACACCCCGCAAGGGGAGCATGGAAACACTGGAGCTGGATTCTCAGCAAGAGAAAGGACAGCTTCTCGATCAGTTCGTCAGCTGGAGGGTCGGCTTCCTTCGGCACTTGCTGTAGCGAGCTGCGTCGGGCAAGTAGATAGTCGAACTGCTCCGAACCACCGTGTCTTGCTAGAGCAAGTGAAGGCATATTTATACCTTGAATGTGTCTAGTTTGACGTAAAGTCGGGCATGCTAACGTCAGGAAAGAACCCCTAGGGAATAGTAGTTCTTTGCAAAGTACATGATTTCTTGGACAAATCAATATTCAAGCAAGGGGAAGGTCCCTTACTGCTTAAGCCTTTTTTCCTAGAAATCGTTGTCACGTTTGGTACGGGTGGAAGTAGCCATGCCTGTATTTGGTCTGCATGGGCTATGTCTAAATAATGGAATGATTTCTATGCCTATATTAGGGCAATGTGAATTGTACCTATATAAGGGCATGAATCGGGAAAATTCACTCGGATCCTAAAACGCCACACAACATTGCTCCCCAGGAACATCTTAGAGACCTCCAATATCACATATACATTAGTAATAGCTGTGCATTAGCCTCCCTGGTCGAAGTCTTTCATCATGAAGATTCCAACACAGACACAAGGAGTCATGACATTGTTAGTCTTGAAATTAAGAAGTGTCCAGGGCATGAGATTTGTCAATATATTGCCTAGAATCAGGAGAATAAAGCGGCCTTCTAAAATCCATCCTTACCATCCGTATTCTGACCTTTCAAAGATATTGGTTCTTATCTTTGAAACTTCTTCCTACTTCAACTTAGAGCTACCCCATCTGTTTTGAGTTTAAACAAAAACTGTAATTATATCGGTTAGTACCAGGAGACTGAGCAGCCCGACCCCATCCCCTAGTTTACCTCATGGTATATGCGTTATTTTGCTGTTCACCTAGCACCATCTACCATCACATTTTCTCTGGGTTATCTACTCAACATAAAAGAACACCATAATAACTATCATTAGAGCTACATACATCATTCATTGAGAGGGGTTACATTATTGTTTAATGAAATACTGATGTAAAGAAATGCAGAAAAGAAATGCATTATAGGGTTGTCTCTTAAAGAAACCTCTTATGAGTAGCTCTACCTATTTCAATATGTGCAATAATCACTTGTTCTCCAACACATGTTAATACAGAGATTCAGACTTTGTCTGGTTCCTCTCTCATATTACTGTGTACAGTGCTTTGTTTCTCCACAGCTAGGCGTATGCTATTCAGGTACAAATATGTACATAATTATTAACACATACATGAGAATAGTATTTGAACAAGAGATTACATTTCGTATCAAAATCATGTTCTTGTTGAAACAACAGTCCATGTAAGCAAATGAAGGACAGAGTGCATCAGTGCCAAGGTCATAATGTTTTCTTGCACCAGCTTCTATGGCCACCCTTCTCAGAATCTGCTGTTGTTCTGGGCAAGGCAGTTCATAGTGCAGAGACATTAATGTCAATTGAGACTTTAATATCAATAAACAGAATGCCAGAAAATTGTCCAGTGTATTCAGTGGTCTATGGTTTCTTCTGATTTGCTCTTGGCCTGTTGCCAGCTGTTTCTGTTCCTGGCTTGAACTCAAATAGGGTGGCTATAACCTTGTCACAGAGGTGCGAGAGTAGAGTGCAGTGTGACTTCCAGTTGTCTGCAAACACTGGGCCAACTAATTTATTGGAAAGTGTATATTGCTCCAGCTTAGATCAACTTAATGCAGCTACCAAGAGCACCATCCTTTTTTCAGGGAGTGCTCTGCTTTATTGGCTGCTAAGTTGTTTCCCTATTTCTACTGGTTAGGACACGGAACAGCCTCCTGTTTCTGTGATCTTCATTGTTGCCCCTGACCTATGCTCATGAAGACCCAGGGGTCATGTGGCTGGTGTCGTATGCTGGGTATTTATTGGCCTGAGAGAATATCATTGGTATTTCCATGTGTCACGTGGCCCATGGGGACATTGTCGTTTTCTCTAAGTTAGCATGAGCACGTTGCAGCTTGCCTGCTGCTAGGCGCTCGTTACTACACAACTTTGTTTTTGTAATACTTCTTATGGCTGCTTTCACATGAAAACTCATTGTTGTGTTCACTTTCTTCAGGATCCTGGGATTTAGTCTGAACATTGTGTGCAAGGTTGATAAACAATGCCACTTGTCATTTTGTTCTGGTCAGGCCTTAGCACCTAAACAAAACATACTAATGCCGCTGTTATTTGGGAAAATGTACTTTGGTCTTTTGGGGATACACAAATAGGTAGCACACATTGGAGAGGGACCTTTCCAGGGAGAAGAGCGGTACAGCACCAATGATGTAGAACTACTCTCTATAGGCTAAGGTATCAGGTCTGCTGACAAACCCAGAGATCTTCTAAATGTTAGGGCGCGTTAGTTAAAATAAATATATGAAACAGTTTTGTATCTGTCAGATCCTATTGTGGACGAGTACATGAGAGCGAGCGAAAGGATGTGTCTTGTTACAGCGATCCCCAAAAGATCTGGAGTGTTGTGTTCTGGGGTGTCTGATCACTTCTTTCTCTGTCAGTGAGTAGAAGAGCAAGTGAGACACTATAGTTAGTCGGTCCTGGGCTTATGGGTACTAAGTTGATAGGATGACTCAGTCCCTATACACCAAGGTCCTATAATCCTGTGCATAGTTCTGTTTTTGGGCAGAAGCCCTGTAACATGGTGCCACCAACATTTTGTCTGGTACTTATTTACAGGACCCCTGAGTAGTGCTTGTGCTTACCCACACTACCCTCTCACCGGTTCCCGGAGACGTCCGGGGTGGGGTCTTAGCATCCTATATCGTAGATTTATAGGTTTTTCAAACTTGAGGTTTAAAAGGTTTTGGTTTTGACCCTGTTTATAGCTACAGTTTTTCTTATTCTTTAAATTCCATTTCTGCTATAGCACAAGCAGTCGCTATTGCGGCACATAACCGCGCTCCGGTTACAGCACACTTGACTCAACACAGAGTCCCAGGTGCAGGGGATACCTTTATTTTTGTGGTCAAAGCATACCCAGCTTACCGTTTCGAGGTTTTCTATTCTTGTGTTAAGTTTCCCAAAGTGGATGGAAATGATCATTTGTTTCATGATTACACGAGGGCATACTATTTGGTTTAATAGTGCCCTTCTTCACCCTCCTACTATTGTTCGTATGGGCCCCCTTGTCTATCGATGGGGCCACTTGGCCGGTTTTGGCTGGTTTTACACCAAATACAAATTATTTGAATGTTACTGTCTCAGAGCTCCTTCTGGTATTTTACACAGTTGCCTCATATTCACAGAAGCGTCATACAATTTATGTCACATGCACTTCAGGTGGCTCTGGCTGGAGCTATTCCTCCGCCATTAGGTCACAGTGGTGGCGTTGTGATTAGTCCTGTCATGATTAACTTGGTGATGGGCAAACATGCTCAATATCGTGATGAATTGCCATTTTGGCTTGCACAAAAATTTGAGCAGCTTGAGGCCATTTTTCCATACACAACTCCTGTTGGAAAACACAGGATCCTTACCATGAGTCTGCCGAGTGGTCTGATTCCCTCATTAGCTGACTGCACCACCTGGGCGATGGTGTTTGCTTCGTTGTATATATTGTGCTTTGGCACCCCCTCCATGAGCTTTCTTCTGAACGTTCTTAAGAAGGTACAGGATCAACACTGGGCTGGTCCAGCCCTGGATTTGGGGATGGAATCAATGGGATTGTTTGCTATTGTCTCCAATATGATTCTGGCTAACATTAAAGGTGAAGCAGTTTGTTTACAAGTACATCAACGCCTAGCGGCGGTAGCCGAAGTGGATCAGCTGCGGCAGTTGCCGATTATTATTGCAGATGTGTATACATCTTTGGGTCGCAATAGCTTGAGAATACGACCATTTACACAGGCACAAAATAAATCCCTCCTGAGGAGTGTTGTCCAGTCTTTCCTAAGAAGGCTTGGAACAAGATCCAGCAGCAGCATAAAAAGAAGCGCTCACGTGATGGTTCGCCACCACCTGACGCTTTTGAACATAGATATGATTTACATGACCACTTTCAGGAATCACCGGATCAAGAATTCAGCAGAGCAGGGCATTTGGATGGCAGTCAAGGCGAGTCTACGCAAGCCAGACGTGACCCGCAGTGGCAGTTTGATATAAAAGTCAAGCAGGAGAGACCACCTCAATATCGAGCCCCTTTTCAGAAGAAAAAAGTTGCCCGTTTTGACTGCAAAGTATACTTCAGATGGTGAGAACTCTGCTCCTCGACAGGAGTTTGGTGGTAACCCTCCTAAACAGCGCGTCAGAGGTTACCACAGTGCGGCAGACACTCCACCAGCATCTGGAGAAGAAAGCAACAGACACTTTTATTACCATAGAAACTTCTGATACTCCAGTTGCTCCTCCTGATAGGCTTTATGAATTTAGCCTCCAAATTGAAGGTGACATTGAACGCCCCATAAAAGCAGTCTTTTCGGAGAACCTTATTTCTTCGTATGATGTTTTGTTGGCAGAGGTTGATTGGCCTCCGCTTTTTGTCATTGCTTACTCCAGATGTTATTTGTGTTCCCAATATGTCTCTTATGACGATAAACTTGCTTATGCTTTGAAGTGGGCATTATCCCTGGCTCAGCGTTATATCGCAATCAGGCGGGTTCGGACAAGGATTCCCCAGATCATGTGTTTCTTTGGCGTTCCAACCCACAGCCCCAACCGCAGTATACAATTAAACGAGCCACAAAGGCGTCCATGATTGACATCTTGACTAAATTGTTATACCCGGGTGATTCAGCCCTATGTTCCCTCTATGAACAATCCTCTTTCTCCGATATTTAAACCAGATGGTTCGTATCATATAGTCAATTGAACAGTCCTTTCCATTCCTTTGCGGTTCACACACACAGCTCTGCGTTAGTACACAATATTGTTCGGAAAAAAATACAAAACCACTTTGGATATTTCCAATGGCTTTTTCAGTCACTCTTTGGGTCTTGAGAGTGGTGATTCGACCGCATTCAGTACCCTAGGCAATCCGAAAACGATATGCGCGTTTGCCTATAGGGCATAAGAATAGCCCTCGCGTGTTTGCGGCACGCATTATTTCAGTTTTACATGAGATCGGCCCTGATGTGCTCAATAGCAGCCTCCCTCTACCCTAAAAAATGCAGTCTTTGCTGTTTTTATTAAATTTTGGCAGGACTAACATGCCTAATTATTCTCAGCATATCAAATCGCTGTACACTTTGATACAACCCACGTTTTCGTCTTCCAGTTGGCTTCCAGAACATACCGCATTTCTTCGGTCTCGCAGTCTGATCTGCTTGTGACCCAGTTCTTGTTAACAAGAGATAATACCACAAATTTGGTCATACGGATTGTACCAGGAACTTTAGGTTTTACTTACATGGCGTTCAATGATAGCGACACAGTTCCCATTGCTTATAAATCGTATTTGTATACTCCAGCTGAGCTGTTTTTCTTCTACTGAAAATATTTTGACTGCGGTACAGAGCGAAATTTTAAAAGAACACTCTCTGGTTCAGGGACAACACATTTTCATGGTCTTGCCGGTGCCTGCTTTGGAAGCTGTCACGAAGATGAGTGTTCCAAATTCTAAGGCGTCGGCTGATGTCAATTTAATCTTTGATCCTTCTTTGCAGACACAGGAGTTTTTACAATACGAACATGTTCATCCTCCTCCTTTATCATTGCTCCCTCTTGATCAGTATAAATGCATTATTTACACTGATGGGTCAGCACAGCCTTCCAGCGGTTTTAAACATGCTTAATCTGCATCCGCACAATTACGGCAGGCACAATAGTTGATGGTGATATCAAATCATCCATGGTGCACACACAATCTCTTCGGGATTGAGCAGTACAATTGGCTGAGTTGAGTGCTTTGCTTTTGGCTCTTGAGTTTGCTGATCCTGATGTTCATACACTAGTAGTGTGCGATTCTTTTTACTGTGCACAATCCTTCAATGATAATTTGTTCTTCTGGACACATAATCATTTCTGTGATTCTAAAGGTAGCACAATAAAGCATAACAAGCTTTGTGTCGAGTGGCCCTTCTTAAGGAACGTTTGCCACTCACACATGTTATTCATACATTAGGACATCAGCTTGTGGGAGTGCATGCTGTTGGTAATTCACTGACTGATGAAGCAGCCAAATCTGCAGTAGCCACTTGTTCAGCTGCAGCAGTCCCCAGGTCCATGACTAAAATTGATGATGATATTCTGGCAGCTATTGCTGCGATGGAGAGAACAAAATTTCACCAGGGTTTGCCTTCGTGTTATACATATCACTTGACGTCTGAACACATTCCATTTGCGAATATTCCGTCTGTTGGTGATCAGCTGATTGCCAACGAGGACAGCAGACTTTCTTTGGTAATAGCGCAGATGGAGGCGTTGCTTCTGCACATGCCAGAGTGACTGCAACTATTTCTCGTTTGCAGTAGTTTTTTTGGTGGCCCGTGTTATATCAGCAAACACGTAAATATGTACTTTCTTGTGACATTTGTCAACAAATTAAACCTTCTACTGTTTCACGCCCACCACATACTCAACCTTATATTCTAATCAACTATTTGACTGTATTTGTCTTGATCACTGCGGTCCTTTGACTTCAGACAATGCTTTTAAATACATCTTGGTTGTAGTGGGTTCTTGCACTAGATTGCTTTGGGTGTGGCCACAACGCAGTGCTGCTGCTCTTACTGTTATAAAAGATTTGCGTATCTTTGTAAGGACCTTTGCCTGTGGCACCTTCCATTCAGATCAAGGTCCTGCTTTTGCATCTAATGCTTACCGTGATGCGATGAAATCTTTGGGGGTGCAGGTGCAATTTCTTGTCTCCATATCGGCCTGGGGGCAATTCTGTTGTGGAGCGGATGATCCGTGACTTAAAGCAATCTTTAACAGCAAGGGTATTAGGTACTCTTCAGGCTGGTTGGCTCATCTATATGGAGTTCAATGTGCACTTAATAATCTCCCAAGAAGATCCCCGGGTAGGCGGACCCCTTACGAAATGCTCTTTGGCATTAAAATGTTTGTGCCAGACCTTGATGGCCTAGACGTTGTGGCGGCTGCCGCAACGTTTGATGTAGATAACAATTGTGCTATGTTGCTGGATCTATAAAAGGCTTGTAATTCACAAGTAAAAGCCCATTTGCCCTCTTCCACAGATGTGGCTGTGCTGATTCCGATTTCTGGCTAGCTTCTTAAAGTTGGTGATCTGGTCCGAGAAAAAGTGGAGAACAAGAAAGAATTTGGCCCTTCATACTGTGCATCGGTCTGAGTCCTTGGTTTGAAAGGCACCCATACTTTGATTGTGCCTCTGCTACCTGGTTGTAAGGAGAATCGTCACATTTCAATTGAGCATGTAAAGCTACACCATATGGCCAATACTGAATAGTATGCCTACAAGCATCCCACACCAGGATGTTTCCCTGAATCCGGTGGCTTCTATTTCCTCGATTAATCCCCAACAAATGGAGGGGAAGATAGAATCTTCAATTGATTTGCTGCCTGTTTAACCTTCTACATCTTCAACTGTGGATAATGAGTATGCTTCTATGCTTCTCTGCCAGTTGAAATTATACTTGATATTCCTGACAATACAATTCATTCAACTTCCACTGATGAACACCCACAGTTGATTCAGCTGGGGTCCAGTGGTTACTATATGGACCATAACAGCTTTTTTTCAGTTGCATCGTTTTTGTCATCGTCTGTGGCTGAGCCATCTACACGTACCAGTCTCTTCATCTCCTGGTTCAAAAATACTTACCTGGTCCCACCCTGGACATATGCCTTGATGGTGCTGGCGATAGTGTTCCTCTTCATGTGGATTGGGTTTTTGACTGTGTTTTTCCTGTTAGTTAATTACTATTGCTTACCTGAACGCTTTGCTGTACACTTGGTTGATGGAGTTCTGGCACCACATACTTCGTCCCATAAGGTGAAAAGAGATCAAGCCTTAGTAAACAATTTGGCCTTCCCAATTAGTGATGGTATTGTGTGGGATAAAGCTGCATATGATATTTATGGTCCGACCGAGACTTTACAAAATCTAGACGTATTTTGCGTTTCTTTCATGTGGTCTTGCCGGGCATACATTCTGATGATTGGGATGTTAACGCTGTTTATTCATTGTTTTCTGATTTAAAATATTATACTGCTTTTGACACTGAAGATTTGCATTTAAACTCTGCAAATTATGCCAATTTATTCTGTTACCAACATTATGGCCATCATTATTTACACAAGACCAATACTAAGAGACCATTTTTTAATTATACCCAATGGAAACATTTTCCCAACCCGGTACAGGGCAGCTCTGAGACCCAAAGGAGTCAATTGATGCATTTTACTGGTTACAACAAATTTATGCTGACCCATACTAAATTGATCTATTCCTCTTCCTTCTTTACTGATTTGTTCATGAAGGGTTATGATTACTGGAAGTTGATTTAAAATCTATTTGGGGTACCAAAGATTGGCAAGTACGAGGCATTGAATCAATGCATCACACATGCTTGATACGGTCGAAGCAACTATTTTTTAATCAGACGGTGCAGCAATCTACCTGTTTTGTTTTGGCCGCAGCTAAAAATGTTAATGGATCAGCCATTCCCTAATTAGCTGCTTATGATTCATGGCATGAACATACAAACTACACGATTGATAATTTCACTGGCATGTTTCAGAATGGTACCATAAATTCTTCTACTATTGACCCTTTAGGCCAACGAGCACAAATTCATGCAAATTACGTTTTTTAAATGCCACGAAAGGGTTTATACAAAGTAGACCTGATTCTTGTTTTCCACATTCACACATGGTTACCACATATTCTGTAGGTAAAATATGTCATCAATTGTTAAAACATTCCATATTGTCATTTGTCAAACAACATCTTTCCCTTTTGACACATGACCTAGTTCTTGCAGATTATCTTTTAGGTCCAAAATCCCCTCGAGCAAAACATTTTGTTTATGTAGCATAAAATAAATTTTGGAAGGTGTTGCAGATGGAGGCTGCGGTCTGCCTGCCCCAAATTGACCAGGACAATTTAGAAAAAGTTCTGTGAGTGGTCGATAACTGCATTGATACACTGTCTCCTCGTATATATACTTTGGATGATATTGTATCATCAGTCGTTCACATTGTTAATGAAGTGTCTGTTTTGTACTATGATCAAAATCAGTTACGTTCTGTAATGTAATTTGGTTGGACCTTGCAAACGCTAAAAAGTGGAAAAGTGCCATGGGATTACCTGAATACTTCTGTACTGTTTATACCATTTAATTTGACAGATAAACAGAAATTGATGTCAATGAAAGACGCAACATATACAATATTTTGCATCTAGTGGAGACTGATTCAGCTGTGTGGTTAATATATGGATTTATTTCCTTACCTATCTCACTATTTCAGTTCACGGCCTGCATGAAACACGATCCGGTTGGTAGATATGACCCCCTCAGGAGTAATTATATTCATGAGTTATGGTCATTGTCTTTCACATTTCGGTATCAATGAGCATGAGGTTTTCCTCACAGGAAAGGATTGATTCTACGGTAGGAGACTCCCTAGTCTGCAAACAAGTCAAACTTCACTGGGCTTGAACGTATCGCCCCCTAATTTAGCTTGTGTTTTTTAAAAGAAGGGACTTCGTTCCCAGCTATTATTCCCGAGTTTACTTTGCTCTCAAGTGGCAGTTTCTTATACTGAATAACCACAACTGCTGTGGCTTATGGGCAGCTATCCCGTATACAGTTACGGTGTCACAGCGTGTTACATGTTGCAGCAATGTTCTCTTTCCACCCTGCTTGAGATTGTGGATAGTTCGCTGTGACTTTCCATTCCAACTTTTAAAACAGATTTCAATGAGCTAAGCAGACTCAAAGCGCTATTGTTTCAATAAGAAGTGGCTCTTACTTCGGCTCGTAAGACCGAATTGCAGGTCGTGAGAACCACAAGTGAGATTCAGTCACTATTAAACACTAATCTCCCAGTATGTTTTGGAGAATTAATTCATCAAATATTTAATGCGTCTGATACAGAGGGCCTAGCCCACTTTTATAAACTTGTGGGATCAGGCCTCGTCACCTCCTTTCAGACTATTTTTGAAGTAATATCGGCTTTTATCCATTCAATTTTTTCCAGCGCACTCTGAGAGTTTCTTCTAGTGCTCCTGCTGATCTGTGACATACTTATACTTCTGCTGCTGATCCGCAATGGCTGCTCGATCTGTGGAGCTGTGGATCTGTGGAGCTGCCAAACCTGGTCCAGTTGCAGCTGTACCGTAATCGAATGCGCCAGCTTTTTGGTCCAGTGCCATTACAGGCTCTTGACATCGAATATTGGCTGACTTCCGCTATGCCTACTTTACCTGCATGCAACCTGTGTTCCACTACCTCCAGTGCCCTTTTGAATGGACCCTGGATGTCTGCCTCTCCAATAGGTCACTCCTTGTCCTGGATTACAAACTGTTAATGGGTCAGTTGAAGGCCCATAACCAGGAATGTTCGATGGGTAGGCGGCTGGTGTGAGAACCTCTACTTGGACCCACAGCAGACTTGAGTAGCTGTGCTTGGGCACATCGCCTCTTGGATCAGAGTTTCATTGAAGCTAACGCAGGTTGCCCTGATATGCCCCTAACGGCCTCTGGATTTGAGGAGCATGTGCGCTCGTTCATGATTGGATGGCATATCTAGTTACTATGGAAGGTTTAGACAACATACTGGAGTTTATGGCGTTCCGCTTTTCCGCAATATTTCTTACTCTGAAGATTTGCTATGAATGGATATTCTTTGGGTACCCAGTTGGTTGATTTTCAGTTTTTTTACTTGTAAAAATCGTTTTGGGGGAGTCCACAAAGATTCTAATTTGGATACCTCCAAGATGCTTTTCCTCTGCTTACCTCTGAATTTTGTTTTAGGCAAGTGCTAATGACCTGTCTAAGGGAAGGGTGTCACGTGGCCCCTGGGAACATTGTCGCTTTTTCTAAGTTAGCGTGAGCATGTTGCAGCTTACCTGCTGCTTTGTGCACGTTACTGCATGACTTTGTTTGTGTAACACTTTCTATGGCTGCTTTCAAATGAGAACTCATTGTTGTGTTCACTTACTGCAGGTTCCTGGGATTTAGTCTGAACTTTGTGTGCAAGGTCTATAAACAAAGCCCCTTGTTATTTTGTTCTGGTCAGGCCTTAGCACCTACACAAAACTTACCAATGCAGCTGTTATTTGGGACAACATACTTTGGTCTTACGGGGATAATTGAATAGGTAGCACACATCTCTATAGGCTAAGGTATGGGGTCTGCTGACAAAGCCCAGAGATCTTCTTATATATATAATACTTCTTCTTAGCAAGGGGACGGAGGTTAGGCTCTATAGTATTTTCTCTATTGTCTTTTCATTATGATATCTTCCTTCATGATATGTGGACTAGCTGCTATGCTTCATGATATGTGGACTAGCTTTATTTGTACTATGCATTTGTCTGCTTGTTGTGGCACGTATACTGCATGTTAGGGCATGTTAGTTAAAATAAATATTAAAAAATGTTTTGTTCCTCTGTCAGATCTTATTGTGGACAAGTAATGGGAGTGTTGTGTTCTGGGGTGTCTAATCACTTGTTTCTCTGTTAGTGAGTAGGCGAGCAAGTTAGACACGATAGCTAGTCCGTCCTGGACTTGTGGGTACTAAGGTGGTAGCATGAATCATTCCCTATATGCCAAGGTCCTATAATCCTGCACATAGATCTGCTTTTGGGCAGAATGCCTGCAACACATGCAATACATTTGCTGTAGGACTGAAAGATTTAATGATTGTATTTTACTTCATACCTCAATATTACAAATAATACCTGAATATTGCACATAATAATGATATGTATACTTTTTTTTTCTACACTAGAATCCATGCGCACCATGTGACAGTAGCACAGCAAAATAAACAAATTTACTCTAACAGTATTGCAGCTTGGTAATCATTATTCTGTATGGAATCTTTAGCCCTCTGAAGAAATGGGAGTTCTTAAATATAGCTTAGGCAACCCACAAACCAAAGGAAGTGGTAAAAACAAAAATGCATAGATGGTGCTGGTGCTCATAGCATTATGGAGGCCTAGTACATGTCATAAGGGGAGCACATTACTGACTGTCCCATGGTGAGTGTCCACACATATTCAAAATCTAGAGAAACACAGCTGAATGTTCCGATTTGAGGGCATAATCATGGACAGTAGGTGAACATGTAACAATACAAGGCTAAAACTGTTGCAGGTGAATTATTTGTTTCATTTTCAGTTTGTACTGAGCATTGGATTGTACCATTGACAATGATGCATTGAAATTACTGCAGTGCAGAACTCATTTTATGCTATTTATGTTTCTGATTTCCATTGTAGACTCCTCCAGCTATGCCAGAGGACAATGGCGCTTCCTTTAGGACGAGGAATGTTTACCTTATTCTCACATCATCCTGTTCCAACCGAAACCCTACCCATACCTAAGCTGAATCTAACTGGTTTGTTGACGTTTTTTCTTTTTCTTTTGTGAAGGATAATTTCAATAAGTAAATATGTTTTTGTAAGCATGCCAACCGTATTGACCCACGCATCGGTATTAATAGGTTACTTCTTATTCTTCTTTTTGCGCTGTTTTGTAACATGCGTCTGGGTATTCTCCTTCTTCCCCCAACAATCTTAATTGGCAGATATTTCTTCAGCCCAGCTGTGCCTTATCAGATGTACTTTTCATCAAGTTATTTGCTGGAGCTGTTTAGTTTAGTCTTGCAATCATACCAGGCATTTTCGTCTGATACTGGGCAGAGTCGGTGGTTATTGGGCAGTTGGACAGTAGAAAATGCCTTCTACCATGAGCTCAAAGGTACTATTGAATTGCTTATTGGATGCTGTTTCAGAATAAGGATGCCATGGCACACCTAGTGGGGTGGGTTTTCCAGTAAGCTTTATTGGAGACACAACCTGGCGTCAGTCCTTCCCAAGGTTCCAGCATCAACTAACCCCAATGGAATTCCCTCCACCTTACAATCTATTCCAGAACCCTAAAATAGAACACATGCAATTGCAAGAATAGAACCCATGCAAATGTACACACATTATAACATTTCCACTTCCCTTCCCTCCTGAGGAAAAAAAAGATAAATAGAACAATGATAAATATAACTGAGGAAATGTAAATAATAAAAGATGACCTATGCTAAAACCTGAAATAGTCTTAAAGGTAAGTGGGTGCTATATGAACCTTGTAGGATGGCCCGGACTACGATCTGACATAGTCTTCAATGTAAGTGGGCAGTCTACGAACTCTTGAACTGCTCATAGATGTTGAACCACCACCTTAATCAACAGCAGGATCACCAACCACTAGGACCCAGTCTACTACCCCTGACTTCCCCATCCTTCATAAAACCTCGCCCCTGAACATCCATCATCCTCCTCCCTTACACATTCTCCTCCTAGCTGATACAATGTTATATTTATGACATTTCACCTTTTGCCATTTTCCAAATGACAACCTATCTTCCAACTCTGGCAATGCAAAAGGATACGTTGAACCCTTGTAGTCCTTCTTAACTTTATTTTGACTCAATCGCCACAACCAAACATGGTGTTTTTGTTTTCATCTCCTGAAGATTTGTCCATTCCGCTTCCTCCACTCCTGACCTATCCCTTCAACCAGGCAGGAACTAACTTAGTACCTGGCAAACACCCTAGCATTCATTCAATAAGGGATGTAAGGGGGAAAATAAGGCTATATAGGGCAGCCCCCCACTCAGCAAATATGAAACAGAAAGCCCTATTCAGCCTGCATGGTTTAATTCCCAAACTCTGTAACTGCTGGGGCCACACCTCATATTGGCTCACCAGAAAAATTTTAATTTGACCGCTGCTGTGTTACAGGTCCGGACATGCCTTGAAATATGAAAGTAGATGTGTACAGATTCACCCACATAGAGAAAATATGTGAGAAGGCAAGGAAAGTACCTCACGGACGTAACACCAGAGGGGGTTACCGGTTTGTTAATCACCGGTATACCCACTTCTCATCATCGGTTACTTTCCTTGCTAGGAGGATAAAACCAGTGCAGAGGAGATATGCACAAGAAAGAATAGAGAAAAGAAACAGACAAGGAGTGTACAGATACACTACCGAGTAGGACAGAAAGAAGTGTTTAAGAAAAGACTAACAAGTGCCTACACCCAACAACCAACAAATATAAAAATGTGGGGTTTGGCTGGCAAAGTCGATTTTATTCTGGTGCTGCCAAACTCCACCATTAAAAATGGTTAAATTACTACCATAAATTTTGTGACTGGACCAACATGTTTCATTGCCTTGTCATTGGCAACTTCGTCAGGGCAAATAGTTGGGTCTCTATTCTCAATCCTCCATTTTTTCATATGAGGACCTGTACACATACATACATTAAAACACAGAGCACAGCAGTGGTCATATGGTGAGTAAATACAAGAGGCTACAGCACACAACACCACCCCATTGCCGGTGGCTGTATGGCGCTATAAGTACCTTATGCTCGATTGTAGCAGTCGTACCGTCGAGCATCAACAGACGGCGTGTCAAAGATCACGGATCCGTCGCGGAAACTCCTAGATGTGAGTAACCTGTGCAGGACACACATAACGGTACCGTTGCTATACTGTAATGTACTTAGATCGAATACAGATATGGTCCAGTTGTGTTAGTAAAATGAGGAGTTAGAAAGAAGTTGGAACTATGCTCCCCATGTTGGTGTCATCGCAATGTGCTGTCTGCCTCTAGAATGCACAGCGGTGACACCCTTCACGTTCATTTAAAACGAACCGATGTTATTTGTCATAAGGTTATCAGTATTCCAAGTACGTGCAGATTGGAATATGTAGAGTGATAACTAACCGGCAATAGCCACATGCTTACAAGACTGCCAAGAACTACCCATGTAGCCTCATGGGATTACAGGCGAGTTATGGGGCTTACCTGCAGTGTAGCTCACAGAGTGCACCCGCCGCCAATAGCATGCAGAGAGGAAAGATCCTACCATAACTGACACAGGGCTGGCAGCAATCAGACCAAAGCCACATACTCCCAACACCGGCTGGCACATACCGATGCCGAGTCCCTCCGGCGCTTCCGACGTCTCACAATCCACAGCAGGATTGGCGACGCGGAAGTAAGCCTGGCGGGACTCCTCCCATCGCGCAACGTGGCGGCCCTCTTGGGTAAGTGATGAAGTTAAAGTAAAGGCGATCACAGTCGCCGAGCTTCAATTTCATAGGGGACAATCCCTCGATGTAAGTGTAGCGCTGAGTGTCGTGACTATCAAGGAGCCATATGTTATATCAAGTGCTCAAATAAGGGAAACGAAACCCAGGGCTGACATTCAGGTTGGGTGCTTCATTCAGGAGTTGGTGGTGCAGACGAGCCCGATGTAGGGATATGTAATATACAGAATATGCAGAATTACAATAATGCCCTAAACAAATATATATACTAATGTGTAAATAAGAAGTCAATAAGGATGTATAAATACACATGGCACCCCTGTGCAAGATTGAGCCCAGAGGGGAGTACTGACTCAGGTGCATCAAGCCCTCAGCAAACTGAAGGCAACCTCAGGTGGAAGAGTAATAGAGGGTATACCAAGCCTATATCTGTGATACATAGATGGTTCAGGGAGCCCACCCAGAGGACCTATCGTCTGCTCACTTTATTCCACTCAATGGAATCATTAAGCCCCTCTTTGTCAGCCTTCTCCAGGTAAATCCACCTCGCTTCTTTCCTGGCCAGTATCATATCTAGATTATGTGTGTTGCCCACCACTTTCTCCAAGACTGTCCACCTTAGATCGCCCTGTCCATGGTTTTTCTCTTTAAAGTGCTGCACCAGGCGTGTGGTGAGTTTCTTAGCCCGAATCGTGCTAAGATGTTCCTGGATGCGGACCTTCACTTTGCGTGTGGTAAGGCCAATGTAGTGTAGCCCGCAGCTGCAGGTGATCCTGTAGATGACGTGTGTCGTATTACAATTACTAAATTTGGTCAAGTGCCAGGTCTTGCCATTATGTAAAGTAATCTCCTTTGTGGCGGTAGTCAGCGGGCACACGGTGCACCCGCCGCAAGGATAGTGGCCTGCCGGGATCGTGCTAACTTCAGAGGTAGTGGTCGCATTCCTGGTGTGTACCAACTTGTCACGCAAGTTGGCCGCCCTTTTAAATGCAAAGCGCGGGGCTGGCATCTTGTCATTTGGAGTGTCTAGTAATGTCCAGTGTTTGCGGATAATCTGTCTTATTTTTGTGGATAGTGGGTCAAAGGTGGTCACAACTGGTAAACACGGCTGATTAGTTTTGACATTACGTTCAAGCAAAGCCTCACGTGGGGTATTAAGGGCGAGGTGGATTTACCTGGAGAAGGCTGACAAAGAGGGGCTTAATGATTCCATTGAGTGGAATAAAGTGAGCAGACGATAGGTCCTCTGGGTGGGCTCCCTGAACCATCTATGTATCACAGATATAGGCTTGGTATACCCTCTATTACTCTTCCACCTGAGGTTGCCTTCAGTTTGCTGAGTGCTTGATGCACCTGAGTCAGTACTCCCCTCTGGGCTCAATCTTGCACAGGGGTGCCATGTGTATTTATACATCCTTATTGACTTCTTATTTACACATTAGTATATATATATTTTTTAGGGCATTATTGTAATTCTGCATATTCTGTATATTACATATCCCTACATCGGGCTCGTCTGCACCACCAACTCCTGAATGAAGCACCCAACCTGAATGTCAGCCCTGGGTTTCGTTTCCCTTATTTGAGCACTTGATATAACATATGGCTCCTTGATAGTCACGACACTCAGCGCTACACTTACATCGAGGGATTGTCCCCTATGAAATTGAAGCTCGGCGACTGTGATCGCCTTTACTCTAACTTCATCACTTACCCAAGATGGCCGCCACGTTGCGCGATGGGAGGAGTCCCGCCAGGCTTACTTCCGCGTCGCCAATCCTGCTGTGGATTGTGAGACGTCGGAAGCGCCGGAGGGACTCGGCATCGGTATGTGCCAGCCGGTGTTGGGAGTATGTGGCTTTGGTCTGATTGCTGCCAGCCCCGTGTCAGTTATGGTAGGATCTTTCCTCTCTGCATGCTATTGGCGGTGGGTGCACTCTGTGAGCTACACTGCAGGTAAGCCCCATAACTCGCCTGTAATCCCATGAGGCTACATGGGTAGTTCTTGGCAGTCTAGTAAGCATGTGGCTATTGCCGGTTAGTTATCACTCTACATATTCCAATCTGCACGTACTTGGAATACTGATAACCTTATGACAAATAACATCGGTTTGTTTTAAATGAACGTGAAGGGTGTCACCGCTGTGCATTCTAGAGGCAGACAGCACATTGCGATGACACCAACATGGGGAGCATAGTTCCAACTTCTTTCTAACTCCTCATTTTACTAACACAACCGGACTATATCTGTATTCGATCTAAGTACATTACAGTATAGCAACGGTACCGTTATGTGTGTCCTGCACAGGTTACTCACATCTAAGAGTTTCCGCGACGGATCCGTGATCTTTGACACGCCGTCTGTTGATGCTCGTCGGTACGACTGCTACAATCGAGCATAAGGTACTTATAGCGCCATACAGCCACCGACAATGGGGTGGTGTTGTGTGCTGTAGCCTCTTGTATTTACTCACCATATGACCACTGCTGTGCTCTGTGTTTTAATGTATGTATGTGTACAGGTCCTCATATGAAAAAATGGGGGATTGAGAATAGAGACCCAACTATTTGCCCTGACGAAGTTGCCAATGACAAGGCAATGAAACATGTTGATCCAGTCACAAAATTTATGGTAGTAATTTAACCATTTTTAATGGTGGAGTTTGGCAGCACCAGAATAAAATCGACTTTGCCAGCCAAACCCCACATTTTTATATTTGTCGGTTGTTGGGTGTAGGCACTTGTTAGTCTTTTCTTAAACACTTCTTTCTGTCCTACTCGGTAGTGTATCTGTACACTCCTTGTCTGTTTCTTTTCTCTATTCTTTCTTGTGCATATCTCCTCTGCACTGGTTTTATCCTCCTAGCAAGGAAAGTAACCGATGATGAGAAGTGGGTATACCGGTGATTAACAAACCGGGAACCCCCTCGGGTGTTACGTCCGTGAGGTACTTTCCTTGCCTTCTCACATATTTTCTCTATGTGGGTGAGTCTGTACACATCTACTTTCATATTTCAAGGCATGTCCGGACCTGTAACACAGCAGCGGTCAAATTTAAATTTTTCTGGTGAGCCAATATGAGGTGTGGCCCCAGCAGTTACAGAGTTTGAGAATTAAACCATGCAGGCTGAATAGGGCTTTCTGTTTCATAAACACCCTAGCATTACCTGGAAGGCAATTTTCTGTGTAGCACTATGCAGAGAGGTGCAATAGGCCCACTCCATACTGTCTGCCATGTTCCCTATGTCTCAACGGTTTGTTAACTGAGTGCCATTATCAGTTATTAATACCACAGTAACACCTCCTTCCTCAAAAATCTCCTCCATCACAGAAATGGTAGACTTTGTGGTCACATTCTTTATAAATTTTCTCAAATTAGCCACTTAGAATGTACATCTACTACAATAACTGCAAACCTCAGATCCACAGGCAATTCTAATATGGGACCAATAAAGTCTAAACAAATGGTATGCCAGGGTTTACCCGGATCATCAATCTCCCCTTCTTCACTCTTGCACTCTACTCTGAAGCTCTTCTCATTTTCCTTACAAATGCAACAATACTCCACCCACCTTTTGACTTGATCATCTAGATCTAGCCACCAAAATTCTCCTGAGTCTTTAACTGGTCAAACCTTGGCCTAAATGGCCCTCATGTGCCAAATCAAATAACCACCATCTCAAACCTACAGGGGGAGCAAAACGATCTCACCTCATGATGACATTCCGACCACATATTGATAAGTCATCTACAACTTAAAGTACAGCTTCACAGCCTGTGATAATGTGCTCTTCCTTGCTGCACCACACTGAATCAATTTCCAGCCGTCTTTAAAAACACCTATTTGGAACTTGAGTGGATTACTCCCTTTACGAGTAGCTTACGATCTGATTAGAGAGTTAGGCTGCTTCTGGGGGCAAAGGTGTCTAAGGTAGCTAAACATTGAACAGTTATTGTCACATTTATTTATTGTGTATGAGAGTGTGAGGTTTTAATGCACACATTGCATTTTTTTGTATGTTTTGATGATGGTATTTTTTTATTCTGTTAATGCTTGCAGTGGTGTGATAAAGATTGCCATCAGTCCTAACATGAAGCTTAGATCGTCTGCAATGTATGCAAAGATAGGTAGAGTAATAATTCAACCCATGCCGAGGATTGTGTGTAAAGTGCTGATCTCAAAATAATATAAACATGTACAAATATTCTACAGAGATCTGTCTATTACCCATAACTCTCCAATTCAATCTCAGTAAAATAGCATACAGGATTAATTAATTTCCTGCACATATCTTTCTTTAACCTGGAGTTGTTTGTAAACAAACTCCAATCTCAAAAGCAGAGATAACTAGGTGAGTAGCTGCTGCAGCTCCACACCTTTGGGTCTTTAATTCTTACATTCTACAAGCAGCAAAGCCGTACCTCGGAGTAAACATATTATAAACCTAATACAGAAGGCCTTCATCAAGTGCCTGGAGCAGAAGAGTTAGTATGAGGCAGACACCGATATTTTAAATGCCTCTTTTTTTCCCAAGCCACAGAAAATCTTTTTTTTTTTTAACCAGTGGGGAAATCGGTGCTATTATTGCTAACTGAGGGCACAGTATGTGAAAGCAATTATTTATGTTGGAGAGGCTACTACCAGTATGTAGAGCAAGGTAGTAACAGAATTGGATCTTTGATTGCAGAGTATTGTATCCAAATTAGATGGCTTTCATGCAAGACAGATTGAAGAATGGGTAGAGCCGACGGCATCCCCCTAGGCACAATGGTTCTAGCATTCAAACAAGCTTTATTCCCATCAATGAATATTATTTACTAGTAGCACCAAGAAGCCTCAATGCCTGGGATCCTGCGCTTTTTGTATTTTTTTGAATTATTTAATTTAGAAAGCATGGTATGTAAAAATCCATTTGAATTATTTTTATGCTTTTCCCATAAACAGGCCGTGCTCCACCAAGGAACACCACAGTAGACCTCAATAGCGGAAATATTGATGTTCCGCCCAATATGGCTTGCTGGGCCAGCTTTCACAATGGTGTTGCTGCAGGGTTGAAGATTGCATCAGCATCCCAAATAGATTCTGCCTGGATTGTGTACAACAAACCAAAAAACGCTGAATTGGCCAATGAATATGCAGGATTTTTGATGGCCCTTGGCCTCAATGGGCACCTCACAAAACTGGCCACACTCAACATTCATGACTACTTGACAAAGGTTGGAACTTTTAGTAGGTTAAACGCATCATACCTGTTATTTGCCTACCGAAAGTAATTGATTGTAATTCAAGTATGCTCCTTACTGATTGTATGTGAAAATTTATCTTGTTGTGGACTTCCGTGTTGCTTAGAGCATTTTTCAATTGTTAGTAAACACTTAAATCTGTGGGTGGTGGATGTTTATTATTTACAAGTCTTCTTGTGAGCGCCATAGACAAGTTAGCTCAGAAATCATGCCTCTCAGTAACCTTTTTTTCTTTCTTTTTTTACTTTTGAAAGTTTTTTATTGATTTTAAGGTATATCAAATTGAAATATGCATAATATATAGCAAGCCATACATTTGTTTAAGGAAAGGGTAGTGAACATTTGCATAAAGTAGTAGATACTGAATTGACTAAATTGTCTGTATTTATAAAGAAATGTAGGTACACAGTGACTCACGATAGGCACAATACCTAATAGAACCGTACATATATGTTCAAATGTATTCTATTTCCTGCATTAAAATAGATAATTGAAAAGTTACAATAAAATGTATATCATTTGCCCAATAACAAGGCCTATTCCCTTACAAGAGGTCATTTGGCATACTATGTAGCTGCTAATGGGATACCCGGGTTATACAAATATTGCAAAACAATTGTTTAAAGGAGTTTGGTGATGAATTGATGGATGCCCATTAGTATCTGGCAACGTTTATACAACTCTTTCCACCTCCTTACCTGGGAAATTTTTGTTCATTTTGGTTTACTAGACAACCCCATTAAATAAGAATTGTTTTGTAATCTACTGTTGCTATAGACCTCACATGAGGTGATCTAGCATCCTCTTGATCTCTTATTAAGTAGTTTGTAATTGGACAACACCTCGGGAGAGTGCTTAGGAAGCATACTCTCACTACGTCTACAAAAAGCTGCATCTTACCAAGAAAGAGGAAAGGCTGGTTTCAATGTGTTGTAGAATATTTTGACATTTTAACAGTCTTATAGATATTTTTGATTGTAGTACCCTAATTTTTGTAGCTTTACTTTATAAAGAACAGATATATTCCTCCTACGTGTGACCGCAAATGAGAAAACACGAAAGCACACAAGTCCATCCTTAGAAGTATAGTTAGCTACACAGTTTATAATACAATAAAACACAAGAGCAGTTTAAAGTCGGTTTTAAAATAGTTTCTGCCATAAGACGTTTATGTTGGAAGTCACAATCTGTTATTGTGGGACGACTTATAACTAAATTCAGGGTCTGCGCATACCATACTACCAAGTTTCATATAAACACACTTTAAAGTATTTAGAACAACCAAACCTTAACGAAGATATGACAAATAGTATGTGCCCTAAATCGTCTACCTGCCCCTATACTGAGACATATGGTCTCACTATAACTTAGTCCTCCCAGTCTCTAGTGCAATATATTTAAAGAAGGATATTTGCTGCAAATTCACTAAGAGGTTTTGTGTTGTATTAAATTGACCAAGCATGGTTGACTTTGCTTGATCATTGTGCTTTTCCCTATAAAGCTTTTGGCTTTGACAGCCAGCTCCGCAGCATTTTGTTGTCTTATATGAAATTATAACTCTTCATGGCATACTTGATAGCTAGGGCATGATTTATATTGTTCAGTGTAAAATAGTCACACTCCTTGAGACTTAGACAAGCAAACGATTGATTTATATTCTTTTGAAGAATATTACTTGCTTAGAGGAGTTCTTCTTGGTGTTACCCCTAAAGCTCAGGCATCTACGTTAGTTAACCCAGCCTCAAGCTGTCTCTCTTGAACGATGTGTGATTTGCGTACTGAGGAGATAATTCTAAAAAAAACCTCCCATTGATTATATTTAAATAATCCAATTTCCATGTGAAATACAGTCTGCCCCATATAGTAATGTCCGGGGAATTTTAGCTGCATATAATTGGAATAGATGAGCAAAATGTCATTTTCATTTGGTATTACATAAATTGTGGAGTCCAGCATTCCTAATCGTCGACAATGTGGTTACATGCATTTATTCTCGTTTTTTTTATTTGTCCTAATATCATAGGTATTATCTACCTAATATCATTATATCATTAGAAGAATCTAAATTCTTAGAAATATATATATTGCTGCACCAGGATGCGAAATGCTAGGCCAGCAATGAACAAATTGATGATTCGGAAAACGCAAAACTACATAACTCATGATTCCACATTGTTACATCATGCCCAGCTAGGACATTCACTACATTTAGGCTCCCACTATGAGCACGATAGGAGTAGAAGTTATTCTCAGAAATTAAACTTAGACAGCATAACGAAGGGACAATTTTTGTTTTAATTACAAACAACCCAATTGCACTTGCACACAGAACAGTGGCTCGATAACTTTATCACATTTCCATACACATGACATGCTCATTGAGCAATCCATGTTTACAGAAAGAGGAATTCCCACAAAAGGACACTATATGTACCTGGGAACAGATCTTGTCTGTTAGAGCGACATTTCAGCATAGAATGCAAAATTGCAGCAGTTAGGTGATTGAATTTGCTTGACCCGGACTCACTGTTGATACAGTTCAAGACCAACAACCCAACTCTAGTTTATTTTTATTCTTGACATAGGGAAATATCGAATCAGTTAAAACAAGATATCTGCTAATACACCATCTCCGTAACTGTGATACAGTAGTAAGAATAGTTAGTTGAGTAGAATGTAGCACATAAAATGAGCACAGTGCGTGTTCTCAATTTGTGTGAACATGTGTGGGGTGTATTTCAAGATGGATAAATACTTAAGGGGTTCAGTCTAATGGGGATCAATAGTTAACTGATATTTTCTGGCTCTAAGAGCTTTTTTTTACAATATTTCCTCTCAGGAATTGCAGAACAGGCCGGATGGAATCCAGGAAACAGGTCACATTTCTTTTGCTGCTCTTGCACCTAACACAATATAGGTCAAGGCAGAGGAGTTTGTGGGGTGTAGAGTGTCCTTAAGGAAGCCAACATTGAAATAGAGACAGAAACATGTTGTACAATCATCATCGGCAACAGATGTCATAATAAGCCAAGCATATATTTGCTTTTTAATATTATGGCATAGTGTACGTATAATTAGAAAAACATTTGAATTAATACTTTTAACCGCAGATTCCTTTCTCCAATTGCAGGGCCATGAAATGACGAGCATTGGTCTCCTGCTGGGAGTTTCTGCTGCCAAATTAGGAACAATGGATATTTCTGTCACCAGACTACTTAGCATCCACATTCCTGCCCTTTTGCCACCAACTTCAACTGAACTGGACGTGCCTCATAATGTGCAGGTGGCTGCAGTCATCGGAATTGGCTTAGTGTACCAGGGGACTGCACAGAGGCATATTGCTGAGGTTTTATTAGCTGAAATAGGTAAGAGATGAAGGGTGCTTGCAAACACCTATGAATGCTGTGTCAATCTTGAGTAGAACCACCTTGTAATACTGCAGAAATGTCTACCAGTATAATCTGTTTTCCTGACATTCTGCCTTCTGTTGTGCCACCTTCAATTTAGCGTGAGCCTTCAGCAGGCTATAGTGATGGAGCTGGCAAGTGTTTGTGAGAGCCATTCTGTTCGATATACATCTAATGCTGAAAAGGGAAAATAATGTAGTCCTGTATTTATTTATGTTCTCCCCAATTTAATATGCTGTTTGTTTGCCTCTTGGTTGATGTTCTGCCTATCCACCTTTTTGTTAGAACTTTGGAAATTTAATGTCGCATTTAGTCAGATGGTGCAAGGATTTTACTTGCTACATGTTCTTTCGTACAATTATTACCTATCTGTTTCATTAAATCTTCGAAATTCAATCTTGAAGAAATGTAATTGATTTGTCTTACTCCATCCACTCCTTGTGCATGTTTTGTTGCTTTACAGTTCTTATTCTATTGATAATATAGTTCAACACTCTAAATATATAGTATGTCAGTAAAGCCCAATTTTAAAGTAAAACCAACATAAGTGCATGTAAGCGAGCTTGGAAGTCCTATTGCAATCACACGATAATCCAATGTGAATATACAGAGATAGTATTTATTTCATAAACTTCTAGGCATTCATTAAAACATGATCCAGCAGAAACATGTATCGCCACCAGTCATCCATTTCTGGGTTAATAGGCCTGTATACTCTGATGAAATGGGGTGCAGCCTCCACATTTCATAATGTCAGCCTTTAAAGTGATGCACGTTTACGTTTAATCCTGAATTACATTGGATATATGAGTCCCTAAGAAGTTCTTATAAACGAAATGCATTGGCTACAGCAAAAAGTTGGTTCATGTATTAATTAATGTGAAGAAGTTATTTAAATGCTATCTCTCTTTATATTCTACATTGAATCATCATGTGATCGCAAAAGGACTTCTGAGGTCACTTATAAGTTCTTATGTTGGTTTTACTTCACATTTGGACTTTAGTGACATACTATATGTAGAATGCTAAACTATATTTTCAGTAGTGTTGAAATAGATAAATGTTGTTGTTTTATTTTGGAGGACGGTGGTGGTATGTCCCTGATTTTTGTGCACTTTCAAAGGATCGTATGAAATCTTACTATCTATGATTACTATGATATATGTGCGGCTGATTGCTAGCGCCTCTGCCACCAAATTGTGGATTAACAGTTCTTATTCTAACCTGCAACATTTAGTAGTGCTTCAATACTGTAAATTGTACTCTTTAGCGTAATCCCTTTAGCTTACACACACTCCAAAGGGTCGAAGTAACTATGAAATCTGTCCTGGTCGCGCTACTTGTGAAGGTTTAATGTGTCAAGCACCCTGCTCCTAGAATGTCCTCTTCGCCTCTGACTCATGCCAGCTCTCACAGGCCTCATATTCTCTTCTATCCTCTGTGTATACATCATCTACTCTCCCAATACTAGTGCCATCTATTTCTATCAAGTAGATAATCAGGAAACCACTATCCACTTCTCTTACTTCACACCACCCTATCGTCCTATCCACTTCTCCTTCCCTACTTCCCTTCTAACCTTCCACGAATTTTAACTGTTCTTAACTCGACTAACTCCTCTTAAATTTCCCCCTGAAATTTGTAAACAACTACTCTCCTCCAACAGACCTTCATCTAGGTTTCATATTAATCTTTTCCCTCCTTCTTTTCATCTCCCCTGACAGTAAGTCTACAGTAGTGATCACCATATTAAAACCTAATCTGCTGTTCTGACTACCCACCTCCATGTAACATAGGTCACACAATACCACTAAAAAGACTAATTTTGATTCACCAATGCATTAGTCAAGAATCGGTGCCTCTGCAGCCCTCTCCAATACTACTTCTGATTCACCAAGTGTCCTGTTACTGAAGTTAATTACATCTGACCATCTCTCCCCAATGCTTTTTGATAGTTTTACTGACTTCGAAAATGATGACCAAAACATGCTTCAGGCACACGTCAAACCCAAATACCACTTAGACAGCACTTTCCATTCTCTCCAATTATCTTGCCATCCAACCATTTTCTGAATTGTGAGCTCCTCCAACTTCACACCCATCTCTCTCACTGGGTTGTTCCTCCGGAGTGTCATCTTGGTCCCATCATCTTCTCCTTTAGACAACCCCATCCAAATCCTCTTTTATTTTTCTCACCAACTGACTCCTGCCTCCAAGACTGACTTGTACTTCATGGCAATATGCTATTTAATGATCAGAACCACTGAGACGGATATCAAATTCCTCCAGTAGTGGAGCAAGAATACCATGGGTCCTGGTGCAAGGAAGAAAAATATCCCCTCTCACTGCAGTTGGAGTAGTAATTATAGCAAAAATCAGGGCTCAATGGGCCCTTCAGGGCCTCAGTGCTACTGTGCTTGCTGCATCAATAGTTGCTATGGCCCTGTATTAATCCCTACTTCTAACTTACCTTAAACTATCTCTCCATCATTGATGTCCAAGATGCCGCTTTCTGCCGTTAGTAATCCACACCTTCAAGAATCCATCTCCCAAGTCTCCCTCTTACCCCTTTTGACTATTGTTGGTACATCCACAGTGCTCAGGCTTTCCAGAGCCCCCATACCCTCAAGATTACAATCAAGGAGGCTTCTGGAATGCCAGGGATTCCTATGCACGTTCCAAACGGTTGTGGCCAGATAAGTCCAGTCAACTGTCAACTTAACTTGATTCTATACTCCTGTGCTCCCCACTTGATACCAAACATGTCACCACCTCTTAATGACAGAGCCCTCATGCTACCTCTCAGTGTTCAGGTAATTTTATGTCCATGCAACATACCATGGAAATAGCCACTTCTGCCCCCAATAAAACGTGTCATCTCCAAATTAGAACTGTATACCATGTCCTTCAGTTCACAGAACTTCCTATTTCGTGTATCCTTTACAGCCACCACCCATACAAACAGTATGATCGATCTCTGTGGTCTGAAGTTAAATTACAGAGCTCTTGTGTCCCGGTTCCATGTGAGTAGCTCATCCAGTTAAGGTGTTCTTTTTTCTTTTGCATTCTGGGATTTGTAGTGCCATTCATCCATTAGAAAATCAGAATTACAAGTCCCAGAAAGCAAGGAAAATCATGGACTAGATGAGCTACCCACGCATGTATCTGGGCATCCTGGTGTTCTGATATAATCACAGTTACTGCTGGTATTGTTGTATGTCCCACTGTCAACCTTTGTACAGCATTTATTCTTGAAATGGTCATCAAATTTTATACCATAGATATATTATTCCCTTTTATTGCCTCACTTTCATATTTAAAAAAGAAACTTTAACCAACCTGAGGGTACATTTAAAGAAATCGCTGTACTTCTTTCAGTCAGTGTTTTTCAGACGGTACTGGGTTCTGGGAAGTTAGTTGTTTCTTAGTCAAGGAAACGCTGTGGCCCATAATCTTCCATTGATATACATCTGCTATGTTAGGTTATGTCTGTAGTGGTATTTCCCCTTGCACCTTCTGGAGGCACAGGAATGAAGAAGTTGAGGGAACTTGCCCTTCGTTATTACCCTGTACTATTTACGACAACTTTTGAAAGTGGACAAAATATAATCAAGATATTGGTCATCTCTGGTTCTCATCCAGGGCACATTGGTTACTGACCCTCCTATTAGAGGTGTTTGTGTGCAGGGTCCAAACATGATGAGTTACCCACGCACAGCACATAACCCCCACAGATGGCAAGGAAGTTTCAGGCTTAAGTCTTCTCCCAACATTTTGGGATTATCACAAATATATATACCCAAAGAGCATTCCGGTAAAGATGATTTTCTCTGAGTAGCTTATAACTGATACTTTATTTATTTGCCTTTAGTCTAGTTTTGTTTTTACTGTGCGAATACTGTTACTTTGATGTCCAGGTTCTGTGGGTATTTGCCGAATATCCTTACTACCATGGGACATATCATCCATAGTATTATAGACAGATTGTTTACGTTGCGATAGCCCTCCCAGAAGTTAAATGTCACAGTAGGACACTTTTGTAAACACAATTGTTCTCATTTAGTTAGTCTGTCAGATGTGTTTATCTCAAATGGAGAGTGTGAAATTGCTAGAGTGCACACAAAAATAGTGACCTCTTCATTTTTTTATTTTTGTTAATGTCCACAGCTATTACATTATGGCCTCTTATTTTATAAACGTACTGTTTGCAAATATGGATGTTTATTGTTAACATGTAGATAGAGCAGATGCATTTTGGGTCCTGTTAATTTAGTTTTACAGTAGTCTTAGTGTCTTCAAGCCCTGTGTAAGTTTGAAAACTAGGGATAAAATCAGTGGTCAAATAGTATGTAAACCCCAGGATCTCACCATTGATTAGTAGAGGTCTTCATGTTAGAAGTATTGCCAGAGTTCATGCCAGATCGCAGAGCCAGGCACTCTCAGTGGGATAGTCGATTCCAGAAGCCGTGCAGAAGGTGTAATAGGCAGAACTCAGATAAAGAATAGCTGTAGCCAGTTATTCAAATGTATGACTTGCGATCCATCCTCAGAAACTCAAAAGGCAGGTTTGCTTTTTAGTACTGTAGCTAAGATTTAGCATTGCACTTAGGAATAGCTTTAGGGTGTTAGGATGTCAGAACCTCACAAAAATGTTTGGAAATGTTTATCTTTTTTTTGCTGACCATTAAACGCTTAACTGTTTTAATTTTTTTATTCTTTGTACTTATTGTTCATATTTTATTCATTCATTGAAGTTCCTGTTTATATTTTATGCACTAGACTGAGGAATTGCAATAACATTTTTTGTTTTTTAATTGCATGTCCCCATTTCTGATTGTTGTCTTTGAATGTGTTATTCATAACCAAAATATTGTTTTGATTGCCACTGTTTCCCTGAACTCATCTCACAGGACGCATAGTAACCAGAAAACACTGCTTGCACAGGATTACTGACCAGGCTTGTGTTAGGGATGGCGTCCAGCTGTCTTTCAAATTCAGTGTTGGTGCATTGGAATTAGTTTTTGCATTGGGGTTAGAAATCCAACCTTTGTTTCTTTGGGTACCCACCGATTTTGTATTAACATTTTTCAAACACTGATGCGGGCACTGAAAGAAATAGATATAGGTTTTCCTGTGTGCTGAAAATAGCCTTTATAACAAGTCTTTTTTAAATGTATTATTTTAGGACGCCCCCCAGGCCCAGAGATGGAGTACTGCACTGACCGGGAATCCTATTCTCTAGCAGCTGGTCTTGCGTTAGGCATGGTTTGCTTAGGGGTAAGATAGATCTATATATACCTCTCAGTAACTTACACTTTGGCTCCATACTAAAAAAGACCAATGTTTTGTTTTTCAATAAACCTTGAAAATTGCCTGTAGTGAAACTATTTTTTTTCATGTGTGATCTTTATAAGAAGTACCTTCTGATAGTGACTTTCAACTGCAGATGTTTATAAGAAGTACCTTCTGATAGTGACTTTCAACTGCAGATTTCTCACCTTTTGAATTCTCATCTATGCGTAAGACTGGATAAGGAAAATCATCAGGTTGCTCCTTCGCTTCGACAATGCTCCTAGGTGGATAGGATGTGCATGCGCCTATCTAGGCTCCACCCATGCAGCTGACATCCGTAATTTTCTTTCTACACTAACAAACCTGGATCTAGAGCTACCCCTTGTTTCATTGAGACACTTATACAGCAAACTTCTACTGAAAAATCACTGTGCAAGGAAAATATGTAACTTCCCAAATCTACAGTGTTTAAACCCTGTGGGGAGTGTTGCAAAGAAATATCTGTGACTGACCCACGTGTGGTTTGCCTCTGGTTCCCAGGGTCAGACGTAGATTCCAAAGCCTGCATTGACTGTCCCTTGATACACCCCAAGGCCATTTGAGACTGGGAGAGAAAGCTCTTCATGGTAAGCACAGCAAGACCCTGCGTCAGTATGGTCAAGGTCTAAACATAGGTCTCTGTCCTGCTCCCAAGGTCTCCCGTGCGATAGGTCGTCTTCACTATCTATTTCTACGTGAAAGAAGAGGAAGAAGTCCAAGCGGGACTCTGCTTCATCCCTATCTTCCGAGAAGTCGCAAGAGTGTCATCGCGCCACCAGCTCGTGCTCCCGAAGTCTCTCTACTTAGGAGTCGATTCCAACTGAAAGTTCTCCTACGACCCTGCAGTACATCTAGGTCGTCACCGAAGGCATGCCACAGCTTTTTTGTACATTATCGTCTCCCTCCAGAATGCCTGCTGGCCCCAAGGAGCCAAGAAGCCTCCAAACTAGGCTTATCCCAGCAGGTCCACTGTTGCAGCAGTTGGCCCTCTGGATACGCACAGGACTCCAAACCGACTTTGGTACCAGTTCCTTTACGAGTACCACAACCCATGCCAGAAAGTGATCTGCTGATGCTGACGCTTAAGACTCAGGCAATGGCTAACTTATAATGCTGTCTGATGCTGAGGTCCCTCCACCCCAACTTTGACCTTCACAGTGCTCTCTTTTATCTGAGTTGCAACCTCTTTACCACCCTTCTGATTCAGACACAGTGCTTCTGCCTTCTGGAAGGGCTGATGTCTTTCTTAAGTTATTCAGCGCAGACTCTCATAATCAGGGCTATGAAGCTGGGAAAGAAATTGCCCAGCGTTACCTAGAGGACACCTGGTACAAGGACCTTCAGGATACCAGTGAATGGATACCTCCCTAGATGCTAGCCTGGTTTCCCAACCAGACCCTGCCACGGAAGACAGACCCTCTTTTGCAATGATAATGTGAAGGGCGTTGGAGGTTCTCGATCTAAAACTTCCCACTTAGGAAGTTAAACCCAATGTTCTGATGGAGGTGTTGCAGCAGGGCAAATCAAGCTATGAGCTCCAAGGCCCACTCAATAAGGCATTTACGAATACGCTCTTAGGTACCTGGGCCAAACCTCTTCTGAGGTCCACTTGTGTATTGTGAGACTACTCCCAGGTTTTCTCACCCAGCACCACACACCGAAGATCCGTATGGTGCTGGCTTCGGCCAGTAGTGTAAACCCAAACTCTTCTCCCTAACAGGGAATCAAAGGGGGGGATAGACTTTTGGTAAGCATGGTTTTTCCTCTATAAGTTTATACTTCACTCAGTCAATGTCAGCTGTTTTTGTGGCAACGTCATTCATGCCTTGTGGGACTCTTTAACACAAGTTTGGCCATGGTCCTGCAAGAAGCCCAAGCCATACATTCCCAGTCCGTGCAAGATGATTTTGACGACACCATGTTCCCCATTCTCTGCGGACTGGATGACACCCTCTGCGTGGCTATTGGCACCATTGTGGCCATTCGCAGGCACACCTGGATGCGGTCTATTGGCTTTTTGGGAGACATCGAACCAGTCTTATGGACATGCCCTTTGACACCTGCTTACTTTTTGGGGATAAAGAAAACTCGGCCCTGGCGCTCTTCAAAGATATCAGGGCCACAGTGAGCTCCACTGCCTTCCAGCTCCTTCATGCCAGTGGCACCAGCAGTCTTGCCTCCTCTGAGGCTATTGAAGGGACTTTCAATACAACAGCCACAGGAGGTGCAACAATCACCCCCGCCTTGTTGTGGCCATGTTACCCACAGGATGGGGCAATAGGAACAGTGTGCAGGCCTGACCTCTGCTCCTTTTTCCACCCCCATCTGAGAACCTCCCCCATGCCAGCTCATCAAGCCTCTTTTGCTTTCTCTTGAATGCATTCAGGCTCTCTGTTGGATGCAGGATCTGACAATTTCTACCAGGGTACAGGGATAACTTTGGATAAATGGGTCCTGCAAAGTGTTCAGCTGAGGTACTCTTTAACATTTCTCAAGATCCTGCCACTATTCGCAGACCGGTTGATGGAGGACCACCTGTTACTATCACAGCAAGACTTTCATGCTCCTTTGGCTAAAGGAGCTGTGGAGAGGGTATCTCCAGAAGTTGATCATGGACGTTATTTCCATTTCTTCCTGGTGGCGGAAAAGAAGGACTGAGTCCTCTGTCACATTTTGACCTTCACCCTCTCAATGCCTTTTTGTAGAAAGAAAAGATCTAAATACGCACCCTGGAACAGGATTTGTCTGCTCTTGAACCTGGAAAGTAATGCTGGACCTACAGGGCACTTACTTCCACATCTCCATCTTGCAGGGCAAAAAGCATTACCTCTAGTTTATGGTAGAGCATGAGCAGCCTCAGTTCACTGTGCTTCGTTTTGGTCTTACCAGCGCCCCTCGGGTGTTCATGAAAGTGATGGCACGGGTGGCAGCACGTCTCCATCAAAGGTTAGAGGGTTCCAGCCTTCCCCAATCTCAACAACTGATTGTTGAAGGCAGGCTCACCCTAGGCAGTAGTCGGCCAACTTCATACTATGGCAGACGTCCTGACATACTTCACTTTTAACCCCTTCCATGCGGCCGCGATTCTGCGCCTGTGCGGCAAAATCGTGAGTGGGCGGGTTTATGACGGCCCCCAGCCGTCATCCGCACACGAGCACCGTAGTGCATGACGGCTGGGGGCCGTCATCAGCATGCAAGGGGTTAATGTGCCGAAGTCACACCTGACTCTTTTGCAGACATTCCTCTTCATTGAAGCTAGTCTGAACAGGGTGCAGTTATGCACCTATTCCCCAGAGAGTAGAGTGCAGAACATTCAGGCTATGATCCCGATGTTGGAACCTCTGTCCTGGATCTCACTGAGGATGTCTCCTTCAACCTGCTGGTAAAGAATGCTAGAATTCATATGCAGGCGTTGCAGTGAGATCTGAAGTCCCAGTCGGCACGGCACTAGGGATATCTTCTAGTCCGTTCCAGATTTATTAGGAGACTAAAAAAGATCTGCAGTGCTGGTTGCGAGATTGCGAATGGGTCAACACCAGACCCATCACCTTACCCCACCCAGAGCTCACAGTTGTGTCTGATGTATCACTTCTGGGTTGGGGAGGCCATCTAGGAGAGTTGGAGTTCAGAGGAGTCTGGTTTGGAGCAGAAGCTTGGGTCCTCATCAACTTTCTGGAGCTAAGAGCCATCAGTTTGGTGTTGACAGCCTTCTTGCCCTCCATCAAAGGGAAACTAGTGAGGACAACACTACTTCCATGTGGGGTGGGGTCTTGGACCCTGTGTCAAGAGGCTTTGCGCCTCTGGACTTGGCTGGAACGCCAAGGAATTCTTCTCACAGACTGCAAGTTCCCTGAACCACAGAGTAGATAAATGAAGCCATCGAAACTTTGCAGATCACGAATGGAAGTTACATACAGAGGTGGTGCAGGGTCTATTTTTATGAATGGGGAGAGACCTGGCTTGATCTTTTGGCCACCACCAAGAACACACAATTTCAGTATGTTTGCATGTTAGACTTTCTAAGGAGTCTCTTAATCAGAGACATGTTCCGAGTGCAGTGGAATTTTAGACTCTTGTACAACCGCTGATGCCTCTTCTTTTCGAGTTCTGAAGATGATCAGGACTGACGGGGCCCAAGTCATCCAAGTGGCACTGGACTGGGAAACACATTGTATCCCGAACTCTTGGACATGTGAGTTTGTCCTCCAATCAGGCTGCCTCTTTGGTTCGATCTCCCGTCACAGCAGAAGTGCAGGGTCCTGCTTCCAAACCTGCTCAACCTACATCTCCATGCTCGGAGATTGAGCAGCGAGAGTTGAATGCTCCAACCTTCCTCCCGAATTCGTAAATGTCATCTTGGCTGCCCGGCATCTCTCACCCAAATGTGTATACGCCTGCTTTTGGGATAAGTTTATAACCTGGTGCACTGCTAAACAAATCGACCCTTTCCAGGCCAAACTGTCAGAAGTTCTGTTGTTTGTGTTGTCCTTCATTCAGCAAGTTCTTGCTTTAGACACTGTTAAAGGGGCTCTTTTCATCTTTTTAAGGGTGACGCAGAAGCCATCTCAATTTAAATCTCTAGTTCTGATGAGTTTCCTCAAAGGGTTACCACATATGTTTTCCCATTCTCTAGTTTGTTGTGCCTCAATAGGATTACAATTTTATCCTCACATTACTCGTGTACACGCATTTTGAGGCTCTCCAAACTTGCTTCTTCAGGCTCCTTACTTTCAAGACAGTCTTTATTGTTGCTATAACATTGGCACTACGGATCAGCTAGTTGCAGGCCTTTTCTATTAACCCTCCCTACCCAGACAACTGGTTTAGCAGACTCGAGGCTCCTTCTACCGAAGGTTGTGACTCCCTTTCATATTGGTCAGAGTATCACCCTTCCAATGTTCTTTGCTCCTCCTCACCCCTGTAAAGATGATGAGAGGCTTCACCAGTTGGATCTGAAAAAGGTCTCTTAGCTTCTACATTGATCATACCAAAGAACACAGGTTGGATGATCATCTCTTTATCGGTTTCACTGGGGCAAAGTAAGGCAAGGCTGTGCAGAAAAGGACCAATTCACACTGGGTCATACTATAAAATTTGCCACTTCCTGGACAAAAAGCAGCGCTCTGGGCTTGCAAACTCATTCTACCAGGGCCAAGTCTGCTACCTATATGTGTGAACGCTGGGTGCCAGTTCTGAACAGTTTTCAGGCAATGTTAAAAAATAGATTTTTGGCAGGCTAGGGCATGTGCCAAAGCCAGGCAGAAACCACCACTCTAGTCCGGTTAAGGAAGTTACACGTCTAAAATAACCCCTGCTCACCCCCTTGGTAGCTTGGCACAAGCAGTCAGGCTTATCTTAGAGGCAGTGTGTAAAGCATTTGCACATAACCAACTGTAATACAGTGTAAGCACTACAAAAGGACACCACACCAGTTTATAAAAATAGCCAATATTTTTATATACTTTAAGACAAGACCAAAAATGATAAAAATCCACAATCCAGTACTTAAAAATCTACAGTTGTCAAACTAACCTTTAAAAACAGTTCCTCTGGGGAGGAGAGGGAGAACCGCATATGGAGGACATATGGGAGGAATCTTTTACCCTCCTCTACAAAATCATCAAGCCAGCATATCTGCAGCGTAATCATTTCTTCACGCTACATCGGGCATACTACTCCCCCAAGAGGCTCTCGAAATTTCAACCCGGGAAATGTTGTAGTAAATGCTCTTTTCCAGCAGACTCAGATTTGCATATGTTTTGGGAGTGCCCGAATATTGCTACTTATTGGCAAGAAATCAGGATATCACTCAAATCCATCCTCAGAACCCCTATTCCGTGGACATGGTCTTTAATCATCTTCGGCCTAAACAAGAATATCAAGGGTTTAGAAAGAGAATTCTTATTCTACGCTATTCTATTAGCAAGAAGAGAAATCTGTAAGAACTGGGTCAATATAAACTCCCCGACACATGTCTTCACTATACGCAACATCGAAGGTCGATCTAACTAGAACATGTAGCCCTCACTCTATGAGATTTTGGGATTTTTTGACTGAATGGAGAAGGTATAACTAGTCAACCCGGGGTTTTTTTTTTTTTTTGTTTGTTTTCTCCCCGGGTCCGATGATTAGGCCTAATATCTCCTTGTCCAAAGGGAGGCACCCCAAGCCATACTGCTATTGGACTACTCGCCAACTTGGCCCGAATGGAGATTGTTCGTGCAGGGTTCTGCCGGAGACATCTAGTCTACCTTTCTGGGCACTGGGAGATTATCTATTGGCCTCTCGGTGGTACAGTGGCGATTGGGTCTGGTGGCTGGAGTACCCCTGGATCGACTATATGGCTAATGAGGACAAAAAAAAGAAGAAAAAAAAACTGTTCCTTGGTGTCGATAGCTCCATCCGGGGCTATCACTGCTCTTGAGCAAACAAATCCAAATAGTTCTGTCTGAACGCGGTGTTGTGGGCCATCTACGGTGTCGAAGAAGACCAGCAAACAGTACCTTTTAGTAATGCAGGGCGTCCGTGACCTCTTGTTGAGCTTTCAAAAACACGGCGTCCGCAGGCGTCCGTTCCGGAGGTTGGTGCAGGTGTCATCGGGCCCTTGAAGTCACGAGCGTTGCAGATCGATCTCCACTCTGTTCGGATCAGGAGCGCTAGCGACGGCAGGCGTTGTGTGCTGCTGCGCTGTGCGAAGTGCAGCATGCAGTGCCCCCATGTCGCGGTGCGAGCAGTGGCTCGGTGGCGGCGTCGGATGGTGTTGTTGATGAGACCAGGGCCGCGGTGCAAGATGGAGGCGGTGCTCGTCACGGTGCTGGCAGGTCACGTTGCAAGCAGCGACGTTGAAGCTCTGTTGTCGTCTGACGAACTAGAGTCGATAGCGCCGGCGTCGGTAGGCCATGAGGGCGGTGCATCGTGTAACTTTATGAGCTGTGCCCTCGAGCCACGATGCAAGCAGCTGGGTCGATATCGGCGTGGAGTGGCGTCATTGGGGATACCAAGGCTTCATCGTGAAGCGTGGCGGAATGGAGTGCGGTGCCCACAGGTTGCGGTGCAAGCAACGGCTCCTTGGTGGTGGCGGATGGCATCTTCGGTGAGACCAGGGTCACAGTGCGGTGTTGCGGCAGTGCCCTCTGCGGTGCCAAGGCCTCATCGTAAAGCGAGGTGGTGCGGAGTGCGGTGCCTACAGGTCGCGGTGCGAGCAGCGGGTCAGTGGCGGCGTCAGCAGGCATCGTCAGTGAGACCAAGGTTGTGGTGCGGCGGTGCCCTCTGCGGTGCCGTCAGGACACGGAGTCGGCAGCGGCGTTGTAGACGTCGTTGAGTTACATTTCCTCTGTTGCAGCACAAAACATTCAGCCCCCAGCGCTGCGGGCAGAAGAGCTTAAATTCTTTGCTGTTCCTGAGACTTCGTGAACAGGAGGCAAGCTCTACCTCAAGCCCTTGGAGAAACTCAAAAAGCAGATTGCAGAAAGTTCCGTCCAGTCCTTTCACTGCCCAAGACAGAAGCAGCCACTGCAGGCCAACACATCAAAGTGGTATTTCCTCCTCACAGCTTCTCCAGCACTTCTTCATGGCAGTCTTTTTGATCCAAAAGAGTTCTAAAGTTCAGGGGTCTGGGCCCCAGAATTTGTTTCCAAAAATCCTTTGATCCTCTAGACATAGGGTGTCTGTGCCCAGCCACAATCAGTTCTGCCTTCTCTGGTGTGATTTCTCGACAGGGGGTGGAGACCGCATTGTCAGAGGCAGACCCGGCCCTTTGAGGTGCAAGGACATCTCTTCCATCTTCCCCAATCGCAGCCCAGGTCTATTCAGCCCTTTCCTGACCCACCTAGACTATCCGGAGCCACTCCTGCTCCCTCAGCCTTCTGTCATCCAAAACCCAGACTTGCAATCCCATTTCCAGCAGAGGCACATGGGATGACTGAGTAAGAAAATACCTAATTTCTAAAAGTGGTATTTTTAAGCACAGAATGTAAAAATCGCATACACTAAAAGATGCATCTTTAGATTCTGAGTTCAGGCATACTAAATTTTATTTTCCTACCTAGTTCCCAGGGCCAGTTATGTTTATAAGATGTTATAAACAAACTTCTCATTCTGTCCTATGGGGAACAAATAACCTTACAATAGGGAAAACAAAATGGGCTGTAATTCACTATCAGAACATGCCACACACACCAGGGCATGTCCTACCTTTCACATACACTGCACCCTGCCCACAGGGGTACCTTGGGCCTTCCTTAGGGGTGCCTGATATGTAAGAAAAGGGAAGGTTAGGGACTGGCAAGTGTGTGCACTGGCCAAGTCGACACAGCAGTTACAAACTGCGCGCAGACTCTCCAATGGCAGGTCCGAGTTTATCTATTTTGGGCTACTCACGTAAGTGGCACAATCAGTGCTGCAGGCCCACTAGTAGCATTTGGTTTACAGGCCCTGGCACACTAAGTGCACTTTACTAGAGATTAACTAGGAAAGCAAACGCCCAATCATGGAAACACCACTCCATAGCACAATTTACACAGAGAGCATATGCATTTTAGCACTGATCAGCAGTGGTAAAGTGCCAGGAGTCCTAAAATCAACACAAACAAGTCAGGAAAAAATAGGAGCAAGAAGCAAAGAGTTTGGGGATAACCCTGCAAAAAGGGCCATTTCCAACAGGCAACTTTGTGCGCGTCACTACAAACATCCACAAGGCACTGTTACCTAGACAATCCGGTATGTCCAGAAGGGCACTTTGCCTCTTCGGTCCTTCAGGAGATTCCTCACTGACCCTCCCACGTCCCTGTTCCATGAATTGGTCTCTTCACACAAAAAGTTGCCAATTTAGGAATCTGCACAATGGTCACAACCAGTCTGATTGTTTCTGTGTCTGGGGCCAAAGAAGTTTCAAGAAAGTAACTGATGTCAACAAGCATGAGTGGCGTCTATATAGGTCTGCACACACCACATATGGCATGGACCAACTTTGATACGGAGCAGCCGGCATGCAGTAGTACTGCTAAAGATTTACTGCATCCAGTCTGTTGCCTGGGGGAGTATTTAAAAGGTAAGGAATCTGTGGTTAGTCTCTACCAGAAAGTGGGTTACTGAAACTTCTCCACAAATGAAATCCTTTTATGAACCTTCGAGCATCATACTGAAGGAAATCATTACCCTCCAAAGAGTGATGGACATGTCAGACGGAACCTACATCACCAAATGTGAAAAAGGTGCGCCAACCTGGCTTGGAAACCAACCTCCATGTTTACCATGCTACTGCTGAGCATGTGTTTATCAAGTTCGTCATATTTTGTACTTTTGATTTACTTTCCTGCTCATTTGAGAAGCCCCAGACCCATTTGTAAATAACATAGCAAAGATTCCTATAGCTCAGACTTATAGTATATTGAATTGTGATATATTGAGCCTAAATGCAAGTTATGTGAAACACTAGCTCACAGTTGCAGACTGAGCATGAGGAAGTCTCGAGGTGTGGAACAATCTTACGATAGGAAAGTGTTTTTATGGTAAATGAGCCTTTGTGTCTGAAATCTGTCTGTATACCTATATTATCTTTTTTTATTTTTTTACAGATCGTCTTAGGTTATCCAGTTGTAGTAGTAGTTATTGTTGACTTAACAAGGCCCGCCGCTCTCAATATCGAATTTTCAAGCAAAGCTGTTATCCAGATTTTTATCTGGGGATCTCTTCCGGGATCTTTTGGCACTATGTAAAGGGTTCTAGTACCATCCTTGTACACCTAAGTTGTGATTTCTGAATAATTCGAGTCACTTATCTACTGGTCGTATTTATTATTTGGCAACAGAGTCGTGTTCCTTTGGACAGGCCACCAATCTTCCACTTTAAATATAGATATAGATTGGGGTGCGCATGTATTAACATTAACATCTTTCCCTTGGGGGATTAGCAACCCTTTTCTTTTGGTCACCCCTACATGTGACTTTTTGGACACCCTAGTCTTAACCACATAGTCAGCCTTCTTCTCAAACTCCTGGGGAGAGACTAAACCTAGGTACACCAAGTCTTGAGACAATTTTTCAGAAGTACAGTTACTTAACAGATACTCTTTCATAATTAAATTATAAAGCCCATCATAGTCTTGCAACCTATTCCCTTTTAACAAACCACCTAGTGTTTTGCCTTTAAAAGTCTACAAAATCCGCCTAGAACTGACTTGAGGTTTTGAGAGACTCCCTGAATGTAATCCTGTACTCCTCAGGGTTAAGTCCAAAGCCCTTAATCAGGGTATCATTCATTAGGTCATAAGACTCCGCTTCTGTCAAATTCAGTGTCAGGAGTATATTCCTGTACGTTTCCTGAGAACAATTCCTAGAGAAGAGAGGGTAGTTCTCTGGTGTAACCTCCTTATTTTACATGCCCTCTCAAAAACAGTAAACCATTTGATAATGTCATCTCCCTCAACATATTTCGCGACAATCCCTTTGGGGATTTTGGGATCAAAAGTTTCCTCCTTCCTATTATGTTGCTGCCACTATTGATGGATTTTAGGCCCATCTCAGCCCATTCTCTTTCTGTGGCCAGGACTTTGTGCTCAAGGGCTACTCTTCTGGCTAGTCTCCCAAGAGCAGTATCTTCATCCTCTAGCCCTTCTGTAGACCCTGAGTTGCCTGACCTACCCTCAGTAGAGGAGGGCACTCCAGGTACAGTTTTAGGTAGATGTGTGTAGGCACACCATCACCCTCTGAAGTTAATTCGGGAGGGAAATCCTCATGCCAACTGCCCCCATCCTGCCCTTCAGGATGGTCAGTGTCATTTGTTGCTTTTGCTAAATCATAATCTGCCAAGAGCTCCTGGAGCTTGACCTTTGTAGGATGTGAGCCAGATTTAATGTTATAGTTTTTACTGAGGAGCCTTTACTGTTGGGTTTTAAGCTGCAGATAAGGGGCCAGGCTGAGTTCCTGCACTATATCCCCTGTGAAAGCTATTCCTAGAAAAGGTGGGACCTTTTTAGAATATTGACAGGATTAGTAACAGACTTGTATGGCCTAACTAACTAACTAGTACACATTGTACATTTCTAATACCAAGGACTGGGGAGATTTCAACACAAGGCCTTAACAGTTCAGTTTAGAAACTTTTGGAAAAATCGGAAATGTTAAAAATAATTTGGGACCAATTCAGTTGTGGGTTTCCTTGTGGAATTACCTATTGACCTAGCTGTATCAGCATTGGCAACGTCTTGTATCCTCACCCTTGATCCACTAATGTAGGAAGCTGACTTTTTATGTAGTGTACCAAAACAAGGTACACTATGGAGAAAGTCCAGATGACCCTTATTGGTTTGCAGAGCTTAAATTAATAATCTAAAATGCTATCTTTTGTGGTAGTGGGGTTGAGCAGTTTAGGCTTTTCAGAGGGTAATGTTAAGCATTTGTTAAACACACAGAGTCAATAAATGAGGCACACACTCAAGAAAAAACTCTTGGCCCATTTAAAAAAAATAAAAGAATAAGTATTTTTTATATGTATTTTAACACCAAGAATTTCATCATTGGGTAAGTACTTTTTAGGTTATCAATTTTTGCAGGTAAGTAAAAATTCCACACAAATTCTTTTTGTACGAGGTACTGCTTTCCTATGGAGAAAGAAACCTATATTACATACAGGTATTTGCAAACCAATCTCAGGGTTCCCTTTAGGACTTAAGGTGCTAGGCACCCAAGGTCCATAGTACAATCAGCAGTTTCAGTTTACCTGCCCTGGAGTGTCCGGGTTCATAGGTTCTGGACTGGTTGGTAGCCTTGCACGCTACACTATAGGAAAAGAGGGGGGGTACATAGAAACAGGCTGAAGAGGAGGACTTGGTGGCAACTCCGGGGGCTCCCAAAAGGAGTCTGTTTGTGGGGCTCCGGGAGCACAGCTGATTGTCATGGACCCATGTTGAGGAGATCTGATGCAGATGGTTCGGTTGGCTAGTGCCCACGCGTCAAAGGCGCCCACGGTTCTAGGTTAGACCTGCAAAAGGAAGACAAAACACAACAGCTGGGCTACTCTCGGTGTTGGCCTCTGAGATGCTGGCATCCCTCATCGACTGGTCAGTCTTCGCAGTGTTGGAGTCGAGATTGGACTCAAGCAATCTTTGGTTACTGCAAGGGGTCCGGCACCCCGAGTATTGGTGCAGGGCAGCTCATGTTTGTCCTGGGGTCTTCACACTTGGTGGGCAGACGGATCTGACCTCTTGGGGCATGGTGACCCCTCCTGGGCGCCTGCTACGGTGGTCAGCAGAACGGGAAACCTGAAGTTGCAGTTGGTACCTGCAGGTTGCAAGGAAGTGGCTCCTCTACTTCAAGGGAGATGCTTATGGCCTGGTAAAGTGCTGGAGGCTCTCCAAGACTTTTGAAGGAAACACAGCTGCAGGACGAATCATGTTGAAGCGGTTGTCAGGATAGGAGCAGGCAGGCAGGATTTGGTGCCAGATCCCACCAGTAGTCCGCAGTGCTCACTTTTTCGACTCTTCTTGATCCTTCTTCTTGTGTCAGGGTAATTTGAGTTCCTGGTGTCATGGGGCCGCCTAAAAACTCAATTTAGGATTGCTAAAGGGGATTGAAGGGTAGTAGCCAATGGACTACTTACCCTTGGGGTCATTCAACCCCCCCATATGGCCACTTCCATTGGGGAGTGGGCATAACCCTGCCACAGAATTCATATTTCCACCAAAATCAAAATGGTGGAACCCTTCTTTCGTGGAGCACAAGGCAGCCCACCTTAGGGGTTTGACTGGACTGGTAGTACACCATGCCTCCTTGGTTGGTCACCACGTCTCTTTGCATCACTAATTTCCCACCTGCCCTGGTGCCAAATGGACCCCTGGGCAGGGGGTGACATCTCCTACTTCTGGGTGAAGCCGGGTCGCATATCAAAGGTGGCATGGGCTTTGAAGTCGCTGGCCTTGGTGTGCAGATTCACTAGCCATCCTGCTAGAGGAGGTGTGAGCACCTTTCTCTGGAGCATTAATTGTTTCTGCCCTCGAGGAAGGTGGGTTCTCACCTGCAGGGGTTCTGAAACAGGTCTGTGGCAGCAGGCTGGACGATACCAGTTAGCCAGCACAATAAGAGGGTGGTAGGTTTTCAGGGGGCACCTCTAAGGTGCCCTCTGGGTACATATCTGAATTAATCCATTACTTGCATCAGTGTGGATTTATTAAGACAGAGTGTTTGATCCCAAACCCCATAGGTTTCAGTGAAGATATCATGTAGCTGGGGAAGTCGTTATGACCAGTGCCCAGTACATGTACTTACTATATGACTTTACTGTTGACTTGTACTATCTAGCAATTGAACTAGCAACACAGGATCCTGTCTGCTCATGCAGGTATGCAATCACATATAATATAGTGCACCCTGCCTTAAGACTAGAAGGCCTGCTGTAGGGGTGACTTACATACATCACATTCAGTGTCTGTGTCCAGGGCCCACAGGGTGTGTGCCATGTTGTGTTTTCACATTTGTTTGCACTGTGGGTCCCTTAGGGACCCTCTTTAGTACCCATGCCCTAGATACCAAGGTACCAATCACTAGGGACTTAAAGCAGTACTAAAGGTATTGCTAATTCGGGAACAATTGAACAGTTACCTTGTTTTAGGGAAAAAACACTGGCTCTGGGGGACCTGGTTAGCAGGAACTCAGTGCACTTAAGTCAAGATTGCATCAAATACTAGGCAAAAAGTGGGGATGATCATGTCAAAAAGGGACACTTTCCTACAACGCTTCATGGGGTATGTAGAACCAAAAAATGGGAAGGTTCAAGATGGATGGTGCTATGCATTAAGATCTGCTAGCCATTGCCCAAGAAGCAACCACCTGAGAGTTTCCATGGTCATTCCACCAGAGCCAAGGCTACGATCACTGTTAGCCCACATAGTTCCTCTCCTGGATAGCTGTCAGGCACTACGTCTGGAAGTCTCTATCAGATGAACAAGTAACTTACCTTCGGTAACACCTTATCTGGTAGAGAGAGTGTCTAGCCTCAGATTCCTTACTTACTGATCCCGCTCTGCAGGACGATTGTAGTATAAGGGACGCCCTTCTCATGGCCTGTTTTTTCAAACCAGTGGTCTGTTCTCATTGTGGCTCTGCCCTCCTGACTTGGATAGTCGCAAAAGTATCTGACATCAGCGTGCAGGTTTGGTACCACACGTCACTTCTGGCATAGATGATGCCTATGTGGAGCTGCACAAGACCACCTATCCACATGCATGGGTATTGCTCAAAAATCTTCTAGATCCAGTCTGAAGCCTGAGGATATTCTAAGGTAAGGAATCTGCTGCTAGATGGAGTCTCTATCATATAAGGCGATACCAAAGGTCAGTAACTTATTCTTTTGGTTTTTGGGAAAATGTTTCCAGATATATATGTTGAGACTGCACTGAGTACAATGTCATTAACACACTTTGTATAGAGAATGGAAAAACTATTTCAGATGCCTAGTATTTCGATTGAACTATTTTTCAGGTTTCAAAATTAATGATTTCACACCTTGGATTCTGTATGAATTGCCAGATCCTATACTCCTGAGCATGTTGTGTGTTTTTCTCGTCATTATAGCACGGCAGCAATCTGATAGGCATGTCTGACCTCAACGTTCCCGAGCAGCTGTACCAGTACATGGTTGGAGGTCATCGGCGCTCCCAAGTTGGAATCAGCAGAGAAAAACACAAGTCCCCAAGTTATCAAATCAAGGTGGTACTTCATAAGCATGTGGTTGCTAAATTGTAATGTTATCATTTTTGCTATGCTTTAGTAATGGAGATTCTTCAGGTAATAGGGCTACTTCTCAATGATATGTTCTGGGCAGTTTGGAGAAGAGCAAATGCTCTGTGAACTATTTAGTGAGAAAACATGAAAGTAGGCTCCACATTATTTTGTGGCTATAGTAGGTTTACAATGAGGGGGAATGCATTATTTATATACTGCTTAACGGTCATATTAATGGGAAATTATGTCTCTTGATGTACAATAGTGTGCCTCAGTGTAGATTAGTCTAAAGGAGTCCAGCACCTAAAATTAGTGAGCATTGTTTTAGATTGATTAGTAATTATCATTTGAAATTCAGACTCCCTTCCTATGTGTGCTCTCTTGTGAGAAACTTGGCTCCTATCAATAATGGGAACATCTTGCAAGATTCTCTAGGAAGGATGAGCTCTCCAGTGCTACGCTACTAAAGGACATGCTAATATGGGATCCGATGTATAACATGGTGTGCAACAGTTTGCATCTTATTAATAGCCTTTTGAATATTGACACACGTTTTTGCATAGATGTTTGTACCTGATCTTCCATTGCACATTTGCAGTGCTTTGAAGAACATTGTATTATTTAAGACACCGAAGTAAGAAACAAATTCCAACTAAAGAGCTGAAACGTTTCATATAAATGTGTAATACTAAAGAGCCCAGCAAAGTAAGAGTATTTTCTCTTGCTTGAAACTGGACTGGGATAGTCAGGGAGAGATGCTAATTTCAGTTTGCAAGGTAAACACACAAATGGGGAATTGATTAAAGGCTTGGTGGGAGAGTATTCCATTTGTCTTGTTATAAAGTAGTACTTAAAAAAAAATATTGTTCTTTGGCAGGAAGGAGACTCCATAAATGTAGATGTAACTTGTCCTGGTGCAACCCTAGCGCTAGCCATGATCTACCTGAAAACCAACAATAGGTATGTTAAGTGTTACGTAAAGGATGTGTATGGTGTGTACTTTCTCATTCGTAGGTTGATTTTCAATACAGTTTTTTTTCAACTCTTCATTCAATTGCAGTTTTATTAGGACACATTATGCGTTTTAGAGGGCTCACATGTGTTAATTTCCAATACATATGTCCTGTTAAATACTCTCTGATAGAGACTTCTTACCACATATTCTTCCTCTTAGAGTACTTCTATGAGTATTAGTCCGAATTGGGAAAATTTTGCAGTACTTATTGATGCCTGAGCTGGAGCCTTTGAATCATCATTGACGCCACCTGCGCCAAACATGATGTGCTTGTGCCTAGGCATCACCCACGCAAGCTGATATCCGTTTCTTTCTGCGGCTACAGAATCTGATACAGAGATATTTATGTTCTTTGGAGACCATTATTTTCGAAACTATATCCCAGAGTGCAAGTTACATGTCCTCCAACAAATCAGCAAGGTTTAAGCCTTGAGGGGAATGCCACAGACAGATGTTGGTGACTGATCCCCACTTTGTCTGTGGCATCTGGGGTCGTCACCAATGTTCCCTCTAATTTATTTCCTCTGTGTGCGGCAGTGGAGGGTCTCTGTGCACTGCAACCTTGGCTATGTGCGCCAGGAACCGAACCTCGCGTGTATGCTGCGCCAAATGCCACTCATTTCTGGTGCCCTCCTGCCCTCTGTCCCACTCGTTTTTGTGCCTTTCTGCCTTATGTCCCACTCGCTTTTGGTGCCCTTCTGCCCTCTGCCCCACTCGTTTTTGGTGCCCTCCTGCTCTCTGTCCCACTCGTTTTTTGTGCCTTTCTGCCTCTGTCCCACTCGTTTTTGGTGCCCTTCTGCCCTCTGCCCAACTCGTTTTTGGTGCCCTCCTGCCCTCTGCCCCACTCGTTTTTTGTGCCTTTCTGCCCTCTGTCTCACTTGCTTTTGGTGCCCTTCTGCCCCACTCGTTTTTGGTGCCCTTCTGCCCCACTCGTTTTTGGTGCCCTAGTGCCCTCTGTCCCACTCGCTTTTGTGCCCTTCTGCCCTCTGCCCCACTCATTTTTGGTGCCCTCCTGCCCTCTGTCCCACTCGTTTTTTGTGCCTTTCTGCCCTCTCTCCCACTCGCTTTTGGTGCCCTTCTGCCCTCTGCCCCACTCGTTTTTCTCTTGTTTTTGGTGCCCTTCTTCCCTCTGTCCCACCCGTTTTGTCCCTTTCTGTCCTGCCTTTCACTCGTTTTTCTCTCGTTTTTTGGTGCCCTTCTGCCCTCTGTCCCACTCGTTTTGTCCCTTTCTGTCCTGTGTTCCACTCGTTTTTCTCTCGTTTTTGGTGCCCTTCTGTCGTCTGTCCCACTTCGTTTTTCCCTGTTTTTGTGCCCCTTTTGCCTCCTGTTCCGCTTGTTTCCCCAGCCACTCTGGCCTTTTGTTTAAGTATTGATGTTAATCAGAGCCCCTTCACGGGCTCCGATTAACAGCAATACTTAAACAAAAGGCCAGAGTCTGCCCCGCGCTTTCCTAACAAAAGCGTAGACAGTTTCCCAACACCCTTAAACACTAACCCATCTTAACCTCTTCAAGGCTATTGACGGAACCGTTCCGTCATGGCTCGTGGGTGAGCTGTGCTCATGACGGAACGGTTTCGTCACGGCCCGGCCGCCGCGCCTGCGCCGCACTGATTTCGCGCCTGCACGGCGCGTTTAATTGAGCGGGCAGGGCCGTGACGGAACCGTTCCGTCACCCGCGGAGCTCACCCGCGTTAGCGCTGCGGCGGAATAGCCGCCGCAACGAAAGGGTTAACCCTATAAATATACCCTGTACCCCAAAACTCAAACCTACCCCTGAACCCTAAAAATACCCCTGTACCCCAAAACCCAAACCTAGCCCTGAACCCTAAAAATACCACTGTACCCCAAAACCCAAACCTACCCCATAACCCTAAAATACCCCTGTACCCCAAAACCCAAACCTAGACCTGAACCCTTAAAATACCCCTGTACCTCAAACCCCAAACCTACCCCTGAACCCTAAAAATACCTGTGTACCCCAAAACCAAAACCTAGCCCTGAGCCCTAAAAATACCCCTGTACCCCAAAACCCAAACCTAGCCCTGAACCCTTAAAATACCCCTGTACCCCAAAACCCAAACCTACCCCTGAACCCTAAAAATACCCCTATACCTAAAAACCCAAACCTAGCCCTGAACCCTAAAAATACCCCTGTACCCCAAAACCCATACCTATCCCTAAAACTAACCCTGTACCCCATAACCCAAAACTATATCTGAACCCTTAAAATACCCAAACACCCCAAAACATTTACCTCAGCACCCCAAAACATACACACCTATACCCATACTTACCTTATCCAAATATTTTAAAAAAACATGCTTTTACCATTCATGCATTTACAACGAATTTTGTTGTAAATGTATGCGTGGTAAAAGCATATAAAATGTAATGCTATGCGTTATAATGCAATTGCGGAGTGATGGTATGCGGAAAGAAAGTTGCGGAATTATGGGTGTTTACCCTCCACCGGTAAGTACATTGGTGGCACGCGGCCCAAATCTCCAGCAACATACTCATATTTTTTCACCACCCATTTGAAAAATGCACAGGTCTCTCTTATTGATGGCCAGCACCTTTATTCACACGGTCTAGCGGTCTGCAGAGTTTTTCTCTCACGAAAAAAGATTTTCTTTATTTAAGCAAATAAGTGCAACAGCGAACATGTGGCTCATAAATGCTCAGGTTTTAAACCCTGTAAGGACTGGGTGTTGGAGAGTATGGCACAAAGCTGGGATGGGGGGTCTAATCAGATGTCACTTATGAGCCCATGATTGTTTACCTTTGGTATCTAGGCTTGGAACATGACTCTCAGGCACGCGAGTAATACCAGAGTATGCATAGGAAGGCCATTACCGAATGTCAGATTTAACACTTTAACACTTTAACACTTTATGGCCTGAGCCAAGGGTGACAGAAGAGGCAGATACAGATCAAGGCAACGGCCTACGTCAACAGGGTTGTTGATGTCGAAATCTTCCAATGACAAGCATAAGAAACTGAGAAGACACAGCAGCTGTAATAGAAGATAAGTCAGTCTCCAAGGGGCTCTCCATCCCACTCAGTCTCTTCTTTGGAGCTGGTTGAAATCAGGCCCTCTTTGGAACCCGACACTGGGGAAGGTCCCAGCACTAGCGTTGACTCTAGGAACTGGCACCAGCTGTGCCCTACTTTCCTGGCACCTGTTTCAAATCCAGTGCTGTACCTGAACTACATGTTTGAGGTGTTCAGGGTGACTGCTCCCTCTGGAGCATCTTCGGGCTCCATGGTCCACTTCGGTTGTTCTGCAAATTTTTGCTAGCAGGTTTTCATAGGGCACCGTTCACATCCTTCTTGTCGCTATTGCCAGTGAAGTTTGGCTCCATTGGTGCCCCCAATCGTGGTAGCTTGCATTCCAGCCAAGCCCCGGTTCCAGACCAGATCATTTTGATTCCACAACTCCGGAGCCTGTTCTGAGGTCAAGGAGAGCAGTGCAGTGCCTCCTAGAAAAATAACGATATAGGGAGTAAAACTGCTCCTTATATAACCTCATTGGCAAGGATTCCGACCAGTATGACCATTAACATGCAAGCAAGCTCCTTGAGGAGTTTCTAAAGCTGGCTGAGGCCAGTGGGCTGAACACCTCACCCGAGCAAGAGTATCTAACCCCTTCGGGCACCCTCGCCCTCAAGGGTGGCCTCCTACCATACTACCATTAGGGAGGCAGCTGAAACATTGGGCTTACCCATGGTGGAAACGGGGCCAATATTTTAACTGAGGTTATGCAGCATACGCGCCACTCGGCCTTCATCTTAGGGTGGACCTTCTTTCCCAATCAGAAGGGTAGGTTACCCATGTAAATCTTCTGAGTCTACTTCTTCATGCTTGGAGATTGAGTGGAGACATTTCACTGTTTTTCAGTTGCTTACAATTGAAGTGGATGCCATTTTGTCATCCCATCACATGTCCGCTAAAACTGTCTACTCTGGTACATGGCATAAGTTGGTCACTTGGACGAGACGAATCCCTCAAAACTCGATTATCGGACGTCTTTAAGTTGGCAATTTTTTTGGCCCAAAAAGGATGCACTGTAAGTACAGTGAAGGGATATCTTGTGACCTTTGTCTACCTTCTCCTGCCTTCTGGACAAGCCTTCCCTTTCCAAATCCCCTGTTGTTGAGGGGACTTTTTCAAAGATCTGACCAACATGTTCTCTCCCTTTGTTGTGCCTCAGTAGCGTTTAAAGTGGAGAACTTATCACACTGTGCCTGTGTGAGTCTTCCCCATCAGGATGGCTCATTCCCATGCTGTTTTTCAAAAACGGCGGGCGAGAGATCACCTTGTAGTTGAGGACGGTGGGGCAGTGGGGACTGTCTCTATGGAACCGACCTGTTGGGGCAAGGCCAGCGCACATATTGAAGATGAAATCTCTTGTCGCCCTCCCCAAAACTAGCTGTGCTCTTTTTTTAATGTTAGTACACTGAATGTCGGTTAGCATTTTTTAACAGTACTTCACAGATCTATTTTTGCAGCTTACTTCTCAAAGGAAGCATTCTTCTGCCAAAGGGTGAAGTATTGATTTTGCCTTAGGATAGTAAGGCTGGTCTGTGTTAGGAATCATCTACACCTTGTGAAGAGGTTGATTGATCGTCACTCAATGTTTGTCCACCATGCTGCACTGCTTTTATCTGGTACCCAACCAAAAAGTTATATTTCAAGGAACTGCTAAAGGAACATCCTTTAAAATGTTTCCCTTTCTATATTCTCTAACGTGCTAGCACAAAGACATAGTGCATGTCATTAATCATGAGCTTGGGGCCATAGCAACTGACTGAACGTGTAATATGTACCTAACATAAGATACATTCACCAGCTCCCAGAGAAGAGAAGGAATTATTCCCTGTGTAATGCAACAAAATCTTCACATTTATCTAACTCAATTAATTTTTTTAATACATGTTAAATGTAAACTTTTAAGACTAGCCATTGACGTAAATGATTTCTATTAGATGTTTATATGACAGTTTATCTTGAGGCGAGCTTAAAAATCTAACGTGGATCCAGTAGTCCGGGACCTACTTTGAATACCATTGCGCATTCTAAGCTTTTGTTTTAAGGCTCGTTGTTTATATCATCTGCTTGTTCAAAATGTTGCCCAAGCGTGCTAAATTGTATCTGATCTTTAGAAAAAAAAGATCTGTGTGGATAACTAGGAAGGCATGCATTTAATTGGTATTTCATTTTCACAAATACATTCTCTACAATTAACAAGATGTTGGTGTAAAATTGAAGCAGATACATGTAATCTTAGTTTTGAAAAAAAGTGCTTGACCATTGTGAACGTGTATATCTGGAAACCGCATGTTGTCTAATTACGTTAATGTTCTATTTAAACAGGTCTATTGCTGACTGGCTCCGAGCTCCTGACACGATGTACTTGCTTGACTTTGTTAAGCCAGAGTTTCTATTATTGAGGGTATGTTTTTAACATGTACTCTGTAGATAAATCTCAAAGTGTTTGGCAATAAAATCCTGCAGTGCATTTATGAGGCTTTGAACTGAAACCATAAAGATAAGGTTGTGAGTCAGAAAGGACATTCATTCTGAAATAATGCTGCTCCTTGTTCGATCTTGGCGCTGTCTGGGCAAGGGGAGAGACCGCCCTGAAGTGCTTCCTGGTGCGTGCTCTTTCTTTGTGGTAAGTTGACCGATGTTAGGGTATCTGAAAAGCAGTGTAGTAGACTATTTGCTTGCTGTTTTCTTATTGCTGAATTCGTTGTTTACTGTTTGTTGTATTTTTTTACTACCCCTCTCTGTTGATCCAGGGCGCTGCCTCCTCTCTCTGGATCTCTTCCTTCTTCCCCATCCACTTGTCACAGCCTTGGCATTTGCGATACTTATGCACTTTTCCCAGGTTGTCTAGCCTGAACTTCTAGCCCAAACCAGCAAGGCTAAAGGGAACTTTGTGTGCAACTAATCTCTTTGACCGTCGGCTGGAAAACCTGAAATACACTGCTCCTCCACAAATCAACCCGGTGCTCTCCGCTGTGCTGCCAGCGACCCACCCCCATCCAACCTGGTTTCTCTCATTAATGTGACTTGATTTCATTGCTAGCCTTTCACACATCTTGGCAATTTCAGCATCAAATTGGCATTTCCAAACCATAGCTACTGAAGATCTATCCCACCTCAGTCTTATGTACATTATTAACCTGTCATGCATTTACATTCACAGCTAGACTTACCCTGTGTGCCAATTCTGCTATTAGGAAATATTTATTGACCACCAGACTTACCCCTACCTTCGGGCTGCCAAATAATATTGGATATGTTGATCTTAAAAACTTCCATAAAGGTCCCACATTCCAATAATACCACTGCTAGAGCACTTTAAACTGTTCCATATTTGAAGAAATCTTAACCATTCCGGCAACCCTACCACAAGTCTTTGCCTCTAGTTGAATCTTGTTTGCCCCCACCCCTTTGACACTGCTCAAATGCCAGATGAATTACTCCTGCTGCCAAGAAGGATTTACAAAAAAACTCTCTGCTCTTGAGTCAAAGGATCACATCCCGGAACATAAACCGAAGCCCAGCATAGAAGCCGTTATTTAACCAGCAACTGCTACTATTCGGAATCTAAATTGGGAATCCAAGCCGCTGACACTGAAGATTATATCTGAATTCCACAACAATGTGGCAACTACAACTAAACCTATCTCTTCTAAATATTTGTGAATCATGCTGGCTTGAGTGTTTTGATAAAAAGCTATTGATTTTAGAATCTCGCATTACCGAACCACTGACAAGCATACTTCACTCACAGCCCAACCCAGGTACAAACTCCATCCTCTTAACCTTTGTTGTAGTCTGTTCTTTTTCTTAGCTATGCAACACTGATATCGTAGCAGATGCTACCTCCAGCGGAAAATCCGGATCACCAGTTGACCTCTACCTGCCAGCCATTGTCAAGAGGCCCCTGTTACTTCCTACAGTCTCCTCAGTAGTTCAAATAATCCAGGCAACTATAGACCCTTCTCCATGGTAAGCTAGTGAAAGGTGTGCTCACCCAACTTAACAAGAGCAGTAACTCCTGTCTGATGCGCACGTCGTCTTCCCTAATGCTGTTGTAGAGAAACAACATGGGAGTATCTCAGATCTCAAGTAGAGAAGAACAGAGATGACGTCCTTACACCTCTGGACCTGTCTTCTATGTAATATTGCTCATCACTCCATTCTCCTCGTTAATGCGTATGGCATTAGGGTCAAGTCCGTAGACAGAATTGACCTCTTCTTCTCGAACATCACACAGGTCATTGCAACTGCAACTTTGTCATCACCCCATCCAACTATTAGCAGGGTGATACAGTACTCTGTGATTGCTCCAATCCTGGTTATAATCTACCTCAGGCCATTAAGCTATGTAAGTGAAACCTTTGGCACTACCTGCTTTACTTGTGTAGATAACACTCAGACCCAGTTGAAATGTGGACCCCACTTAGATGGAGACTGCCTTGCACTTAGATTTTGCCTGTTCTTCAGGAGCAAGACCCACTTTAGCACCTAACACATTGGAAAACTAAATCAGATCGGCACCCATTCAACTTTTCTAAATAAATATGAGGATGAGAGAGCCTTTTGGAGATCAAGTTTCTAAAGAGGCCCTCATACCTCAGAAGGATTCAGAAAAAGCAAGCAATCCATTCTGGTTCAAAATGAGAAGAAACAGTTCCGATAACAACTACGTTTTTTTATTAAATTCAATATAGCTTCTCTTCTGAGAGAGCCTGCAGCTCACTAATTATTCAAGCTGAAGTGATCGCCACTTAAAGATGATCTCCCATGAAATGCAGAGCTGGTCTTCAGAGAGTATATTCAGGATCATATTCATATTCAAAGCCAAAAAGGAATGAGATTTCCTGTTGGATGGAAATAACCTCAAAAGGCCCACAGTTTGTCTTGGAGCTTCCTAATATTGTTAACACTGTATGTCACATATGGTATTCTTCCAGAACCCTATTCATAATCCATGAATGTTAATTAAATATCTGCATGATCAAGATATGAAACGATTGTGTAATCGGTGCATGTTAAACTTTGATAACTCTTCCTAAGTCCTCTTATGGAACTTGAACAATTTGTTACTGAAAAGATTGCTGGTCGCCTGGAAGAGTACTGCAATTCTATGAAAAGTGGAGGTAGTGGCATATCAAAGACGCAGGAACCAGGTACCTCAGACATGGAGCACTATATGTTTGATCAAGGCTAGGAGCCACGTTTGATATTGCGAAAATGAGTTCTAGTACCGTGCCGCAAAGCTTGATGACCACAATGGATCTGAGGGCAATAGAAACAGTAGAACATATTTGCATTACAGTGCAAGAGAAAATAATTTAGCATTGCGCTATGACGGCCATCCTAAAATGAATTTGACAGTGACTCCCTACACTTAACTGTGCCCTCAAAGTGGGCATGACGTTTAGAGAGGCTCCTGAGCTTCTTATTGGAGGTAATCTGTATCTCTGAGAATAAAATTTTGTCACATCCTCAGAAGAAAGATATTTTTCTTCCCTGACACAAGGAGTAGCAGGTGTGGTGGGTTTGGCAGACTGAAAATGTAGACGTAAATCTTCAATTTGTCACGCTTTTCCCTTAATCTAAAAAGGTCAGTTGAACTTTAGATTCCAGAATGTTTAAGGTGGATATTCGTGTCATTGTTTCTCTATACATTTGTCCCCATGCTCTTCCAAATAAAAAGGTGAGCCGTGAATAAGCCATAGAGGAACAGCTTATGTTTAGAAGCAGTGGCATTTTTTTCTAGGCCAACTGACAGCTCTAATTTGTCCCCAAAGTTTTGGTTGCAACCTGTCAAACCAAAAATGCATCTTTCTGTATGTGTTTTATTCAGCAACCCGATATCAAAGGAGCAACATTTCTCTGGATTCCTTTTGGAATAGGTGGCATTCCACTGTAATTTGTAGATTCATGGCCGACAGCTCTCTGCCCAAGCCAGGACTGTTGCTGGATGTTTGCTTCTCGAGAAGCTCAAGACAAAGGATTGGTGGGTAGGCCAAAGGCCATGATCTTACCAGAGGAAATGTGCACAGAAAAGAAGAGCAGGCCATTCAGAATGGGAATAGGAAGAGCAGGGTGGTGAATGGTTACATCCCTATGGACTTTCCCTCTGCACCGTCTTTCTCATAAAATGTTACCAAAAAGGCATTATTATACCTCAGAATCGATCAAAATACATGCAAACCTGTTTATATATCCATCTTGCGCAATACTATGCTAGCTGAGATTTATAACGACTTCAATTGGACTTAATGTCACATTTCCAATGTAATGTGTTGCTTTGATGTGAATTCCGAAGATTGCCTCACTGTAGAGCTATGACACCCTCTTACACAGCCTCATGTGCAATATCATTCTGCAATGTTCTTTTTTTGTTTCACTGCATATTACATTTAGCTCTTAGTAAGGAGCAGAAAACGTTAACTACCTGTTGCAGTACTTTCTCATTGTTCCTATGGTCTCTATAATGCCAATAAGTCCTATTTAATGCAATGTGCTATTGTTAATGTGCTTTTGTTTTTTTCAAGTTAAAACTACTAGTCATCCGTAGACTTAAGGGAGACTTTGACATCTTTAGGGATCAATCATTATTTGAATTTACAGGGGACCTGTAACTGATAAAAAAGCAATACTTTGCAATGTTAACTTTTTATTGTTGTACTCATTACCAATGCATGTGTATTCTGTTCATTAGAGAGCAGGTTTTGTTTTTGCATAATCTAAGATGCAAGATACACAAAGGTTGAGCCCTGCTCTGGATCACCTCTGCGCCTTGCAGTTCACCTACTTCACAGCAGAAACAACTTCATTAACTGAAGTATCTCATAATCGATGATAATGGAATATCCTCTGTTAATCTTAAAAAGATTTCATGCCAGGAGAGAACGGTTTAGGGTAAATCATTTTTTTGCTATCGGAAAGTTCAAGAATGGTAAATAACAAAGGGTTGTCTTGAAAGAAAATAAAGACAGCAGACATTTTATTTTGGTACGCAAGGTTGAGTTGAACTGCAGCATACCATGAACAGTTCGACAGTTTCTTAATGATTTTAGCTGTGATGCTTTCTATTACTTAGAAGCTGTTGGTTCTTTTAGTGGTTTTCTTTAAAAGAACAGGTCTGTCAGATGCTTACTGGTCATTTTTTTATAACCTTGTCGTTTTTGCTGATTATCATTTCTAATGTTCTTCCCTTTGAACAACTCTTACAGACACTTGCCAGATGCCTCATTTTGTGGGATGATATTTTGCCAAACACCCAGTGGGTGAATAGTAATGTTCCCCGTGTAAGTTCAGATAAGTATTACTTCTCATTTAATGAACAACAAAACAGATTTTCTCTATTAACTGATACATTTGTGGTTTAAGGTAATATTTGCTGTTTATGCATTTAGTACCCAACTCTTATTTCTTCGGATAGTTGATTATAATACAGATGTAGAAACTTCCTACAAAACAAACCTACAATCTGTAACGGATGTAATTTCCAGACATGTAATCAATTTTCATTAAGATTTTCAGTTTTCTTAGTCTTTTGGATGCAGGTTAACCTGGGTAATTGTAATTATGTGGGTATGGAAGACCGGATTGTGCTGCAAGGTGGAATGAATTCTGCTGCAAGAAAGTACAAATTATTCAGCACACAATATAATGAAACACTTATTGTGCAGCACATTCAGTGGTGTTACATAGCTGCTTTGACATTTTAACACACATAGATACAAAGAAGAGCCTAGTACTAACAACATTCAAAGGCTTCTTAAGAAGGAAAATTAATGCATGTTTTGCAGATCCTATTAGGTATGCTTTTGTGTTGTATAGAAGAATTGGAACTTCTTTTTCAGCTGTGTCCTGTCTATGTTACAAAGTAAATGTTTGTGTAATTCATACACATTTCTAATTCCATTACAAAATACACATATAACTGTGCTCTTTTTTTAAATAAAATACATGCCTCTTTTGTTCTGTGCATTTCAATTACAAACATTTTTTATAGTGCATTCCAGTCATTTGTGTAGTACCAGAGTGCCTTTGGAATCTGGGCACTTCTAGGATCAATGTTGATTGGAGTCAAAGAAAGTGATCTGTTGACCATGTATTTGGTTGTGTTTCTTCTGGTTTATATTTGAGTTTTATTAGATAGTGACTGCTGAGGTTAGAATAACATGATGCATTGTTTAGTGCTTTATAATATTAGCAGTTACTAAATAGATAATGTTATGGATGTGTGTGGAGCATAATGTGCATGGAAGCATATGCATCTAAGCTGATGGATATTGCCTTTTGTTTCGATTTGTGACTAAGAAGGACACATTCTTTACATCGTACCCTCCCCACCGAAGTCAATTGGATATGTTCACACCATCTGAACTAAAGTGTCACCTCTTAAGCAAATCACAGCTAAGAGGGTACTATTGAAATTTTGTAAAGTGTTAGCCATAGCGTTCCACCCTCAATTGTAGCATGTATCTGATAGAGACGTCTAGATGCATATTTCTCACCTTAGAATATTCCCTGATCGTCAAACTGCATCTGGCAAATCTTGAGCAATCAACTTCTATTTGAACCTCTTTAATCAGTGTTGTAAGATTTCTGGTTAAATTATGCATTTTAGTATTGGTGCTTTCCAAGGCAAATTGAAAGGTAGCTTACATTTACTCACAAGTATCTCTTGAATCATTTGTCCATAGCATAACCTACATGGTAGAATCCTTCACTGACTCCACTTTCTTTTAGCTAGCTTATTTTTTTTGCAAACACTTTCAGAAATCTCTACATACGGTTCCTGATGGATACTTCTAACTGCAGATTCCTCACCTTATAATACTCTGTAGGTCCCACCTGGATCTGGAAGCTTTTTCTGGCAATGCTCCCTCACTAGGTGGCTCTTAACAGCTCCCAGCAATCTCCTTAGCTTCTCAGATGTAATAGTGTGGAGATTCGTAAGCACCACCCCAGCGCACTGACGTCAGTTCCTTTCTTTCCTCATCTTTCGATACGGATCTGGAGCTCTGCTCCCTCGTTGGCCTTATGATGACTTGTACAAAACTTGAAAGCTAGTGTGCTAGGGATTTATGTCCCCTACTAAAAAGACAGGCTTCAAGCCATGTCGTGATTATATAAAACAGATACCGGTTGCAGACCGAGATGTAGTGTCTCTTTGGGGTTTGGGTTCAGTGCACAACTTAAATTTGTGCAAAAAGAGCGCCCTGAATCACCTACAGGTGATCCCGTACTTACAGGGGAAGCTCTACATCTCGGAACAATAGAAGTCTTGATTGTGTAACTCCCACATGTATGGCTCTGTCTCCTTCCTAGGGCTGTTCTTGCAAGAGTTCTACTTTTCTGTTGAAGTCCTTCTAAAAGCCCAAACTGAAGTCTGACTGCAAACAAAAAAACGAAGTTGGTTTTTACCTCAGCCCGCCAATCTGTGTCCAAGGGGAAGGAACAAGGGCAACAGGAGCTTAGACTTTCTCCTCTCGAGTCCCAGAGCAAGGACCGATTTGTTACGTTATCCTAGTGCCCAACGAGTTTCGCAACAGTATTTCGAGGCCTTTAAAGAGTCTATGCTGCAGATGGTGTGTGCTTTCACGGCTCCCACTGGCTCGCGTTTGGGCACCAAGGGTCTGCAGGGTCCCCTAGTTGGATTACCACCAAAAGGTCATTCCCCGGTGCCGACTGACCCCTTGGAACCTGTTCCAGGTCCAGTACTGCCTCTGGCACGATAGCTACTCCAGCACTTGGACCTGCAGCAGGCCGCCACTCATTGAAAGCACCAGGAGAGGATCCGATCTTGATCCCGATGTTTGACCCTGGACCGACTGCAACCCAATCTTGACTAATTTCAAACTACAAAATTACTAAAGTGCTGATCACCATCAAACAGTCTGATTCTGCTCTGATGCCTCCATTAGGGTGGCTCCCACCAATATTCTTTTTTGGCTCTGACTCTGAACACTGTACTCCATCATCCATAGATGATTATGAAGATTGGAAGGTTGGGAATGGTGATCTTCCCCCTAATTCTGATGATCAAAGTTTAGGATTTAAACCAGTGGGCTTGATAACATCCTCTGATATGGGCTTGAGTGATCCATTTGGCCCACCAACTAGAGTGGATGTCATTTGTAGCATTGGTTTGATGGGCAGCTAAGGTCCTTATTTACAGTTGCACTCTTTTGATACCAAGATAAATATCCTTATGAAAATTCTACAGCCAAGGCCTTCCACGACTAAGCCCTTGCTCCCCTGCAACAAGGCCCTCACTGGAACGCTGGTGGGCATTTTGACAAAGTCCTGTTCCAGTAAATAGGCAGACGACTAGGTTTTACAGACCAGCTTCTGGCAACCTTGAATATCTTACTTGACATCTCACTCCACAGAGCCAGATGAAGTCCGACTTGAACCAGTAAGGTGAACACCAATCCTTTCCCCATGATTCCTCCAAATAGGGAGCCCAAGAGGATTGAAGCAGTTCAAAAAAAAATCTCTTTTTATTTCACAAAACCAAAAGAAAAAGCGCCAGGTGACATATGATGCTTCCACGTTTGCCATATATACATTTCCATACCACAACATAATACATACAGAATAGTATTTAGGGATCACAGGGACTCCAACGCTACTGCTACATCTCGAGCAACTGGGGGGGGCACAAATATACCCCCGGTACCCATTCCAGGCTCCCCAAACCTTCCCCCACTTCACGGGGAAGCCCCTGGCCACGTAGATCGAACTCTCTCTGTACATGCACCAATCCAGGTCCTCCATCCACCTCTCGATCTGGGGCGTTTGGCTGGCGCCCCACAACTGAGCGATGTTACGCTTAGCAATCATACATGCTAGGGTCACCCACTGCTTCCCATATACACTCAAGTCCGTAGGCTCCCAAACATTTAGGATACATCGTCGGCCCTCCAGCGCTATCCCCACCCCCAACACCTCTCGCATCCTGCAGTGAATTTTAACCCAAAAGTCCTGTTTCTACACAATGCCACAAAATATGCATAAGAGTTTCAGTCTCTCCACACCCCCTCCAGCACTCCCCACTCTCCGCCAAACCCATATGCACCAGCCGGGGCCCCGTGACGTATGCCCGGTGGAGAATCTTCAATTGCACGAGCCTGAGTCTCATTTGGATGGCCACTACTTTCAGGGAGGAGACTGCCTCCCTCCAGTCCTCATCATCGAATTCCAAACCATCAGCGCCCCATCGCTCCCTAATGGTCGCCAGCTGATCCCCCATATTGTTAAGTTTTTTATATACTAGCGAAATAGTCTTTTCAGGAAGATGACCGTCCAACACTCGGTCCTCCAGTGGGGAGGCATCCGGGGGCGTGGTGCCCCTAGGGATATGCGCGAGTAGGGCATGTCTAACCTGGAGGTATCTATAACGCTCATTCTCCTGTAGATGATACTTTTCCTGGAGAGCACTGAACGTAATAACTGCGTCTTTTCCCCACACATCCGTAATCTGCGAGATCCCAATGAGATACCATTTGCCAAAGCCTTTAGTTTTCCACAGGCTGCCCAGCCTCTCCGAGTTCCATAGCGGGGTCACGAGGGTACGCTTTCCATCCCACTTGAGATGTCGAATAGCCGCATGCCACACCTGTACTGAATGTGCCGATGATCCGGCAAGGGGAAATCGGCCAGCCCTGGCATATAGAGCCCTTGTGAAATCCCCCCTGGCACCTGCCCGCGGTCCTTTGCATATCTGGGGTTTGTGGGGGACCTGTAAACAGCGTGGTTCACCGCTGCTAGCTGGGAGGACCAGTAGTACTTCCGCAGGTCCGGCAAGCCGATCCCTCTGTCGTACCAGGGGAGAGTAAGTTTAGAGAAGGCAATACGAGGTTTGCCCTCCCAAAGAAGCTGCCGTTGGAGGGACTCAATTTCTTTAAAATAAGATGTCGGCACCGGGTGCATTGTGTTTTGAAGTGCGTATAAATATCTGAAGAAGGGCCATCATCTTAAATAGCACTGCCAGACCCAAAAGGGAGAGTGGCAACGCCTTCCACCTCGCTACGTCTTTCCTAAGTCTAGCCAGCGGGGGCCCATGTTGTTAGTGTATCTCAGCTTCGGGTCTAAAGTCACATAGATGCCGAGGTATCGAAATCCCACTGGCTCAATTTGTAGTGGGCAGGAACTCGGAATAATCAGGGGATCTCCGCTGAGGACAAAAAGCACCGACTTCGACCAATTAATGGCAAAGCCAGAGTACCTCCCAAATATAGCCAAGACATCAAGAAAACAAATCAGAGAGTCCCTGGGAGTGGCGAGGTAGAGCAAAATATCATCCGTGTAAAGCGAAATCTTATCCTCCCAGTCCCAACGTCCAACGCAGCCCCCTAATCGAATGGTCCCAACGGACCCAAGCCGCCAGCGGTTCAAGTGACAGGGCAAAAAGCAGTGGGGACAGGGGACACCCCTGGCGCTTGCCCCTGCCAAGCGAAAAGTCGGCGGACCTGCGGTTATTTACCACTACTCTGGCAAGGGGACCCGCATATAAAAGACTGACCCAGTTTATAAACTCAGGGCCAATACCCATCTTCCCCAGGACTGCAAATAAATAGGGCCACTCTACCCTATCAAAGATCATAGTTGCATCCAGTGACACCAGCACCGCCGGCTCATGTATCTTCGAGGCACCACCAAGTAACCTGTGTAGCCTTCGTAAATTAAGGGCCGTATTCCGGCGTGGCATAAAGCCAGACTGATCTGGGTGGACCAGGGTGGTGATGACCTTGGCTAGTCTAGTCGCCAGCAGCTTCGCTAGCACCTTAGGCTCAGCATTAAGCAGCGAAATAGGCCGGTGCGAGGAGCACAGTGTCTTGGGCTTTCCCTCTTTATGAATGACGACAATATTCGCTACTCGCTGATCATATGGAAGCTGACCCCTCTCCTTACTCTCAACAAACATGGCGCGCAGAAACTGAGCTAGTCTATTTGCATTAAATATTTATAACTCTATAGGGATTCTGTTCGGGCCTGAGGCCTTTCCGGAGTGGACTCCCCTAATGGCCTGTTCTATTTCATCATTTGCGAGAGGGGAGTCTAGGTATTTCCTGTCGTCATCCGATAGGGACGGCATACGAATGTCGTGTATCATAGCCGCACCGTCTGCCTCTGTATAAACTCCTGCAGACGTATACACTGATCTATAATAATCCGAAAACTCATCTGCTATCATTAGCGGGTCCATCATCCTACCCGATTCACCCTTCTGCCACTCTATTACTAACCTCGACGCCCATTCCCCCTTTTCCAGCCATACTATCAATTTCCCAGCTTTGTCGCCGTGTTCATATATCCTGCTCTGGGTATCCGCATGTTGTGCTTTGGCTCTGTCTCTAGTCAGACTCTTATATTCGTCCTGGAGGAGTTTCAATCTGTGTGTCCCCTCAAGGGTCACATCCTGGGATATCTCCATCTTGGTCAACTCCGCCTCCACCCTGTCCACTTCGGCCCGGCATTTCCTCCTTTTCCCTGAGACCAAAGATAAGACCTCCCCACGAATAACAGTCTTGTATTCCTCCCACAGAGACTGTGCAGAATCAACCGTTCCCACATTTTAATGAAAGTACCTTTCTGTGCTCTGTACAATCTCCTTCTTGGTGTAGGGGTCTATTAGATGCCACGCATTTACGTGGGCTATTCTGCCCGCATCTCTTTGCCCAACCTCCACACTGAGCCAGATTGGAGAGTGATCAGAGACACCCCTGCCCAAATGCCTCACTTCTCGGACCATTGTCGCCTGAGCCGCCGGTATTAGCACATAATCTATTCTGGATAGGGCATGATGTGCAGCAGACGCGTGTGTGTGTAATGTACCTCGCTTGGGTTCCTCAATCTCCACCCATCCATAAGCCCTGTTGTTTCCTAAGAAGTTGGGTAGCCACCTCTGGGACGTCGTCAGGATTCGGGCTGGGTGCCTATCCCCTCACCAATCCCCCCCCCTCCCCATGCCCCACCACTCACTTCTTCAATCCGGGCCGGTCCACAATAATTTCTGATCCACCAAGTCAAAGCAGGAGTACCGCTGTAGACCCACCCCACCCCCGGTCATACCATACCACAACTTAAGTCCTGCGGCATCCATTATACGTGGTCCTATTGTTCATCCGCTTCTTCTCGATCTCGACTCTCCGCCTCATTCAAGTGCACACCCTCCAACCATTCCGACGCCACCTCAGGGTTATAAAAAAAACCAGACCTTCCCGTTAAGTTCCACCCGGAGGCGGGCCGGAAACATCATGGCGTATTTTAGTCCCTTGTCTCTTAATTTCTTTTTCACCAACAAAAAGCTCTGCCGCTGTTTCTGTACCATTTGAGTGAAGTCCGGAAAGAAGGAGAGGGTTGCATTTTCGTGCCTCAGGTGGGTCCCCGCATGTGCTGCCTGTAGGATCGCATCCCTGTCACGGAAATTCAGGACCCTCGCAATCATAGGGCGAAGGGGGGCCCTGGGCCTTCCCTCCGGCTCACTGTGTGCACGCTCAATCGTGAAAAAGTTACTTAGTCCTTTAGGCTTGAGGTGGTTGAGGATAATGTCTTAGACAAACAGATCCGGTGTTTGGCCCTCTGAATTCTCTGGCACCCCAAGAATGCGAATGTTATTACGCTGGCCCTACCCTCATAGTCATCCAGTTTGCAATCCGTAAGGACTCTTGAGGCCTTAAGGCCCCTCACCTCTTGTTGCAGCAATGACATATCATAGATCAGGCTGGCCGTCTTGATTTCTAGCGTTTTCACTTTCTCACTCGCCTACGTGAGATCCGCCTGTGTCAGCCCCACCACAATCGTGACTGTGTCGAGTTTGTTATCTAGGGCCTCCATCTTTTGGCCCAGGGACGCCTGAACCTCGTTTATGGCTGCCATGAGGTCCGTCAATGTTGGTTCGGCGGGAGTGAGCGTTACATCTTCCACCCCCGACTGAGTCTTCTTCGATTCCACTGAAGACCCTTTGCGCATAGTATATCTATCCAATTTATTAGTTTGGATATTTCTGGTTTCCTTGGAGGTCCTGGGCTGGGATCTATCAGTGTCCGTCTTAGTCGCCATCGTGTCAATGCCGGATACTAAACAGGGGATCACACGTAGGGCCAGGGTCGCCTCAGTCTCGCACTCCCGGAGCCTCCGCTAGCCCAGACCCGGTCACCCGGGCATTCAACGAGGTGACGGTCTCCACAGCCACCAATTGCTCACGTACCCAGGGAGCAGACCTCCAATCGCTTGTGTCCGCGGCACTGCCCGCCAGGCAGGCGGCGTGAATCCTACTCCCAGCCGTAGGATACAGTCGTCCCAAATGATGCCAGTCTACACTGTGGCAAGGGTCCGCCGCCTCCAAAACCACTGAACAAACCCCCCAGGCCCCAGAATCGGTATGGAGGATGAAAGCGTCTATCAGAAAGCTTCACCTGCCTTGCGGCTCCACACAGATGTGTTCTCCAGTGTATCTCCTTGACTGCCTGCGAAGCGCACCACAGCAGGGCAATGTGCGCCTAGTCGATGTTCCACCGGCGCCTTCCCTCATGCAGCGCAGACAATGGGTATCCCCTCCTGCACCACTTGTACCCAGATCTGGCTCCCCTAGTAGATGGCAGTGCAGGGCGGGCAGATTAGTCTCACTAGGACCAGCCCTGCCTATTCGCTGTTCGCTAGGGCCTCAGGCTGCTCAGTACTTTTCTCGTCTCCCCGGTGTATCACGGCACCTCGGATCCACACCGGGCGGCACCATTCCTCAATGCATGGGGCCGGGCAGGCGAAACATCCAACGCCCGGGCCCCTCCGAGTTCGCCCCCCTGCTCCACCAATCATTGCGGGGGCTGCTTAGAAATGCGGGAGCGTTGGGCCAACCACTGGGCCGGACCGGTGACTCCGGGTCCACAGCCCCCGATGTTTATTGATTCGGCGGCGGCCCCTGCTTTTAGGCAAGTCCCCGGTTCCAGCCGACGAGAAGGCCGCATACCGTCGGACGGCGTATCTCTGCCGCCGGGCAGCGTTGACGGCCCAGAAGAACAGCGGTAGGTGTCGCTTCGTCTCCCGGGTCTTTGAGTGGGGCTCAGGCGCAGGATTAAACACAGGATGGTACGGCTGTGAAGGGTGGTCGGCGGAGCCGAACTCCTACGCAGCCATCTTGGTCGCCCTCTAGGCTCCTCCCCAAAGCAGTTTTAAAACTAATGTTCTCTTTGGCGAGCTTGGCGTTGAGATTGGTCAATGCAGACTTTTGGTATGCTCACATATGCCCTCTAGGACATGGTCAGTAGTATCTTGCTGGTGGTCCTAAAAGACCTTAGGCCCTCTCTGGATTGATAATTAATGATGGACATGTCGCAGGCTTAGATACTCTTGACTGCCTGGGGAGGGTAGTTGGCATAAGCATTGTGCTCCACCACCATGCATGGATGTGTTCCACAGGATTTTCTGGAGATGTGCAATCCTCTCTCCTATCAATATGCTCTGTATTGGCTTTCGCCTACTTGGTGAAAAAGCTGATTGTTTCCTGGAGCATTTTAAGGACCATAAAGCCACAGCGCGTTCCCTGAGACTGTGGATTCCTTTTTTCTTTTGTTTTTTTAATACATTTTTTGTTGAGCAGAGCAGAGAACCAAAAAATAGCTTAACATTAGTCATCAGGGAGGAATAATACTCATATTTCCTCATATAACGCACATATATCATATATACATCACACCTATATCATATGTACAGTTAAAAGCTGGAACCCATCAGACCAGGATCTACACATCTTTAAAAGAAAAAAAGCAAAGAGTCCTGAACACCCCAAGTTCATATACATCAAGACAGCAATTAATTACCCCCTTATATCTAAAAGTACCTAAAGTGACTAGTACCGGATAATCAACAAGAATACAATTAAATCAGTTAGTTCATCTGAACCTTTTTCCATTTGACAGATCTTGGCATTATTGCTACAGTATAAAACCTTTACTTGGGGTTGAAAGTGCAGTGCCTTGAAGTGCTTAATTTTCTAAAGTACAAATGTGCTTAAGTGCTAGAGATCTTGAAATACAGCCAAGTTGTCAAAAAACTTCCAAACCACTGCAAACCTTTTTGTTGCCCCAACCCGTTTAGCATATGCTTCCATGAATCTCCTTATTCTTGCCATTTTATTTATCCATTTAAGATAAGATGGAACCTCCTCCGACCTCCAATTTTGGAGAATTAAAGAGCCTGCTACTGTAGAGCAAATTGATATATACATCTCTTCAGTTCTGGACAGTCCTGACCTAGCTTTTGAGATTCCAAAGAGAGCCACTTCTGTCTCTGGGATCTTTTTTTTGACTGACTGACTGGCTCATTGCTAAAAAAATCTTTTCCCAAAAAGGTCTCAAGCTTCGGGCATGATTTCGACCTCCAAACCTTCAGCACACATTTCAGACCCCATTCCCCCATCTTTAATAAAAAAAAATGAAGCTTACCTTAGCGCCCATCTGGGGAAGAATCATAAACAGCTCCTTACAAAGCGGTGTGGTCCCCGATTGTCTAAAAATGGGACAAGTCACTCCTCTTCTGAAAAAACCCGGTCTCGACTCAACTGACTTGAACAATTTCAGGCCGATATCCAACCTCCCTTTACTCTCAAACACTTGAACGCTGTGTACTCCTGCAACTGACGCAACATCTGGACAACATCAATCTCCTGGACCCCCTCCAATCTGGCTTCAGACAAGGCCGCAGCACTGAAACCGCGATGCTGAACATCATAGACGACATCCATGGATCTCGTGACGCTGACAAGTGCTGCCTCCTCATACTCCTTGATCTCTCAGCAGCGTTCGACACGGTGGACCACAAGCTCCTCATCATGACTCTTCAAGAAAGAGCCGGCCTTGGCGAGGTAGTTCTCAAGTGGTTTTCCTCCTTTTTACATAACCGTTCGCAACTAATAAAAATCAAGAACTTCACCTCCGATACCCAGCAAGTCAACAAGGGTGTCCCTCAAGGATCAGTGCTCTCCCCCCAGCTCTTTAACATCTACATGGAACCACTCGCCAAGTTACTCAGGAACGCCAACATCCACTTCCACCTCTACGCGGATGACACGCAGATTTACCTGGAAACCTCCTCTCTCAAAGACATCCACAGACTCAACGATGTCCTAAATGAAGTTCAAGACTGGCTGACAAAGAATCACCTGAAACTCAACCCTGATAAGAAAGAAACACTCCTCATCTCAAACAAAGAAGATAACCCTCAAATCACCGAGTGGCTAAAGTCGATCGATGCTCTCAAAGGTAACCTCACGCTAGCCGACTCCGTTAAATCCCTGGGCTTCACCCTAGACCCCAAACTAACCCTGACAAACCACATTAAGAACTCGGCGAAAAGCGCATTCTTCAACCTCAGACTTTTGAACAAAATTAAACCTTACATTCCCAACAAGGACCTCAAACTAGCCACGCAATCTCTAGTTCTATCAAGACTGGACTATGGGAACTCAATCCTAACAGGCATCCCCAAATCGCACCTGGCACCACTAAAAACAACACTTCACGCGGCAGCAAGAATGATCACAGGCTGCAAAAAATACGACCACATCTCCCCGGCACTCAAAGAACTCGAATGGCTCCCTGCGGAAATGCGAAGTACCTTCAGAACGGCCTGCCTAACCCACAAGGCCCTCCACACCGGCAAACCGGAATACCTGGCTAACAAGCTCAAAAAAGCAGGCCAAGCCACAAATTTGAGAAGCTCTAACTCCCTGCTGCTCATCCTACCAAAAACCAGAAGGAAGAGAACTACGGACTGCTCTTTCTCAGGAAATGCCCCCAAAATATGGAACGCCATCCCCCCGCACATCAGAACTCTACCGTCCTATGCAGAATTCAAGAGCCAACTTAAATCCTTGTGCCTTATCCGCTCCCTTGGTTGTGGATAACTTGGAGCTGCAAACGTCTCAGAATCCATGCGGTAATGTTGAATCCAGCACCAAGAAGCCCTGCTGTCCGAACTTTTCTTCTTTCCAAATTCTCTCTCGCCGATTGCTTTTATTGGGTTTGTCTCATGTTGTTCTCTTTTTCATGCCCTCTACTGTGAAGCGCTCTGATACCTTCGGGTCTTGTTAGCGCTATAGAAAACTTCTAAATAATAATAAAATAATAATAAATGAAGCCAATCTCCTTCACCTTGGGAGAGGCATCGAAAGCATTTATTATCTACTTCCGGATGACATTTATTAAGCTTTTTCGGAGTATAATAAGCCAGCCATCACGACCGGAAGGCCATCCTTTTAAAATTAGCCGCTCTTAGGGCCTTGCTGCCTAATTGGACTATTGCCTGCCATTCCTGATGAGAAAAAACACAATTCGTCTCCTGGGTTATTTTTCCCAAAGCTTCATCAACCAAGGGAAGTGCCTTGTGCTTCGTAAGTAAGCAATACCAATTTCCCACTCCCTTCAAATTTGCTTTGAATAGCGGATTAGCTAGGGGAGTTGGAGCCCCGCTTACCGGGAATATATATATATTTTAATAACATTTGTAATCTGTGTATATTCTAAAAACCCTGGCTTCATTTGGCTCCCTACCCTGCCTATTACTCCTTCCCAGGGAATCATTTTATTTCCATTGAGAAACTGGCCCAAATACTCAAGGCCAATATCTTTCCATATCTTAACATGACTTGAATGAATATGCAGGCCAAACCCCCTACATTCATCCAGTTTCAGAAAGGCAAATATGGAAACATTTGCTTGTTTAAACAACAATTGAAGTCGATTAGAATAGTCACGCACTGTCTTATAGCGTGATTTTTCGGTAATTTAGATGTTTTAAAAAATGCGGGGATTTGTGTACCGGACTCAGCAATCATCTTCTTAAAAAAATATATGTCCATCGGATCCTTCGGTTCCACCAAGCATGCCGTGAGATCTAATAACGCAGCCTCGTAGTATGTGCAGATGTTTGGTAGGGCTAAGCCCCCCTGATTAGTCTCTAATTGAAGTGTAGGCAATTTGACCCTAGCTGCCTTTTTGTTCCAAACAAATTCCCTAAGCATAGTGTCAATTTCCTTAAAATATTTTGCATTAACTTTTAAGGGTACATTGACAAACAAAAATATTAATAAAGGAAGAATTGACATTTTTAGGAGAGCAACACGCCCAATCAGAGTCAAGGGCAAGAGGGACCAATTCTCTAATAAAGTTTTAATTTTAATTTGCCCAGCTATATAGTTTAGATTGAATAATTGGTCTATATGGTGTGAGACTTTAATGCCCAGGTATCTGATTGGCTCGTCTTTCTGGGCCTGATTTCTTAAAATTGTAGGTAGACAGTCACCATTCAAGTTAAATAATAACACCTCTGTTTTCTTTTGGTTTATCTTGTAGCCTCCTATTTGTTCAAGTTTGATAAATTCTAAAAGGGCCTCCTCCACAATCTGTTTTTCCAGAGAAAGGTACATGATTATGTTGTCTGCAAATAATTTTACTTTTGGTATCTCTTCAAATGGACCTCTGATAAGGGAGTTTCCACAAATTCTTACAGCAAGGGTTTCAATGAAAAAAGTAAACAAAAGAGGGGACATCGGGCACCCTTGTCTAGTACCGCAATTTATTTCCACGGTCCCTACTTCACCTCCATTTACTATCACCCGAGCTTGAGCACCTTGGTAGATATTTTTTAACATGTTTAGCACTTGAGCCGGAAAACCAAATTTACCTAAGCCAAAAAAAGTACATCCCAATTAACAAGGTCAAATGCTTTTTACGCATCGACCATGATAATAAGAGTAGGTATTTTATTATTTGTTACATAATCAAGTGCTTGAATTAAAAATCGAGTATTTGTAGACATGTACCTCCCCGCAACAAACCCAGTTTGATCACAGTGGATAAGCTCCTGGACAATAGGCATAAAGCGTTGTGCCCAGATTTTCATTAATATTTTAAAATCTGCATTAAGAAGACTAATAGGTCTATATGAATTAATATCTTTACCATTTTTACCTTTTTTCACAAAACTTACCTATATAGATTCCTTAAAACTTGAGAGAACACAGCCTCCTTGGATGATGTTGTTAAAAAGATGTACCAAGAACGGGGTCAGCTCTTAGGAGAAAGTTTTAAAAAACTCTATAGGAAAGCCATCAGCACCGCAGGTTTTTGCACCTGAAATAGACTTGATAAACTCTAAAATCTCTTCTTCAGAGATGTTTAGCAGGAGCTGCTCCGCCCTGAACCCCGAAAGAGAAGGAAGCTCAACTCCGTCGTAATAGTTGCTAATTTGACTTCCTCCAGCTTTATATCTAGTTGCATATAGCTGGGAGTAATGATCTAAAAAGACTTGAGCTATCTCCTCTTTGCCTGTTACAGACAATCTGGTTTTGGAATCTATAATTTCTGCAATAGTGGATGCCTCCTGTTTGGTTTTCAGTCCCAGCGAGCAGCTTGCCAACCATCTGAGTCTTCTCATATACCCGCTCTAAGTAGGTTCTAGAGCTAGCAATCTCTTCCAAAGTAAAAAACTCTTTTAATTCAAATTTGGCCCTATCTAACTTTGCTTTAGCATCCCCCAAACCTGCACGCACACAGTACATATCTGTTTTTTGTTGCTTCTGCTATGGCCTGCTAGAGTTCAAAAATGTTCTCTTTTCTTGTTTTAACTAAAGAGACAGAAAGTGCAATCATTCGCCCACGAAGTGCAGCCTTAAACGCTCCCCAAACTGAGAAAATATCTGCTGTATTCAGATTAATCTTAAAAAATTCAACCATCCACTCTGTAGTACCTACCACCTATTGATGATCCTGTAGAAGGAGCCGATCCATCTGCCACCTGGATCTTGGCCTCTTGTTTACCCCAATTTATGTACTAAGTTTGATAAGAGAATGATCGGAAAATGGATTAATTTTTATGTCAGAGGTTGTGCAACCCAGAGATTGTGAAATTTTAAAATAAATCGATTCGATAGGCCGTATGATATTGACTAAAGTGACATGAAAATTCCATTTTTAATGGGTTGGCAATAATGGTTCAGCATGTGAGCAAGCTTCAGGCACTCCCAGTTCATCAGCTTCAGACATCATTTTCCCTAGTTCTGAGAAAAAGAACAGCATTCCTGCCTAAGGCAGTTACACACTTTCCTGTTGGATAGGCTATTACACTTACAGCCTTTTTTGCCCCTACTCACCCCTCAAAAGAGGAGGAGAAACTCCATCATTTGAATCCTAGGAGCCTTTTGTTTTAAATTTCTCGTACCAAAGACAATTAGGTAGCTGAAGAGCTCTTTAAGGACTTTTCAAGGACAGTGGAGAAAAGAATAATCTCTAGATAGATAGTCCTCTGCATTAAAATCTGCCATACACTTGCTATGAAGCAGCCTTCTTTTTTTTTTTGTTTATCTTTTGATTAACAAAATTATCTAAGAAAAAGAAAAGACATTGGGTGAATTAACAATTACATCTTTGGTCAATAATACAATGTCATTCATACAGAATACATAGCCAATACTCGAACGAGTCTGATGGCGCTCCGCCCGCCGCCTGAGGTAGGATCAACTTGTGTAAAGATAGATCCAGTTAGCCTTAACTCCTGCTCTGCTTGTGGTTTTTCTTGCAGTTCTAATGAGACTATTCCATCAGATTCCACCTTAGGTTTAGCCTCTATTTCTGCGGCTTTAATTAATGCTCGCTCAATGTGTAAACATACAGCAGAAATTTTTTCTCTATTGGAAGATGGTACATTGGACCAGTTGTTTATCACAGAAACATGGCTGAATAGATCATGTGCTCCCGACATTGAGCTGACCATTCCCAGAGGGTTTAAGATACGGAGGAAAGACAGAGCCAGCGGTAGGGGTGGCGGTTTAGCCATTATTTTTAGGGATTCATGGGTCTTCAATATTGAAAATACTTATGATATAGCGGAGGGTGAGATTGTGAATTTCTCTTTGATTTTGTCCCCTCATTTTACACTGGGTGGTTCCCTTATTTATCGACCACCAGGCCCTTCGGGTCCTTTTCTTAAAGCTCTTCTGGAGACTGGTTCCCCGAGCAGTGAGGTTTTCGCGTTTTTTACTGCTTGGTGACCTGAATATCCATGTTGATCATCTTGAACTTCAGGAAAGCAAGCTTTTACATGATTCTTTTGACCTGGCTTCACTAACCCAATGGGTTTCCTCCCCTACACATATGGGTGGGCACACTCTAGATGTTATATGTTCAAACTTTCCTTTGAAGGTTGATGCCCCTCAAATTCTAAACTGGACTGATCATCGGCTGATTAGATTTACTTGGCCGGCCATGAAAGATACGCCCAAGTCTTGTAGGAATACGTTCCCCCCGAAGAATAATGTTGGCAATTTTATTACCTGGCTTGATCAAAACAGACCTATCTTGGGAGTGGAATTGGATTTTGCACTTCAAGCTTTTGAGGGATGGCTGAGAGCAGGGATCTCCGCCTCATCGAAAGGGTTCAAATCAGGTAGAGATAGGACGACCCCCTCGCAACCCTGGTATTCGCCCCAATTACGCATACTTAAGCTTGCTTGTAAGAAATTGGAGCGAGTGTGGTGGGCGGCCTATTGCCCACAAGCCAAGGTAGCTTACCGCACGGCACAGCGGGAGTACTATGCCAGTATTAAACTGGCTAAATCTGAATACTTTGCCAGAAGAATTGAGAATGCTAATAATAACAGTCGCAAAATTTTTTCCATTGTCAAGAGTTTTCTCTCCCCCTGTGCAGAACAAATATCGGTGAAACCTTCTACTGAGTGGTGTGAGAATCTTTCCTCTTTTTTTGCTACAATACAGCAGAGTCTTAGAGCGGTCAGTGGTGGGAGTAGGACTGCTGAAAATGTTAGATCTATAGTACCGCCTACCCACACTATGGAGAGATTTACCCCCCTCAGTGGAAGACACCTTGTTTGCGATTAAGTCTCTGAGATCCGGTGCCCCTGGTGATACATGCCCGGCCCGGGTGTTGGCTGCAGTCGCAGAATCAGTGGCATTAGAGGTTTCGCAAATAATGGGTCTATCCTTTAAAACATCTAAGGTTCCAGAGGAATGGAAACAGGCAAAGCTTCTTCCCTTGTTGAAGAAGACGGGTGCTGATCCTGCGGTGCCGGGCAACTATAGACCTATTTCCCTGCTTCCAGCCATGGCGAAAATTGGAGAGAAACTTGCCTTTTGTCAGCTGAATGCCTTTGTGGAATTTTCGGAGGCTCTCCACCCTGCCCAGTCCGGCTTTCGTGCAGCACACAGCACGGAGTCAGCTTTGGTGGAGATCACAGAGGCGATTAGGGAGTGTTTGGACAGTGGCGGCAGAGCGGCTCTAATTTTATTGGACCTCTCTGCAGCGTTTGACACTGTCCCGCACTCACTCCTCCTGACTCGATTGGCTGAGATTGGTGTGCTGGGCTCAGCACTAGAATGGGTGAAATCTTTTTTGTCCGACAGGTCCCAGCAGGTCTGGATCCCGCATTTTTCTTCCTTGGCCAAGCCTTTTACTACCGGGGTACCCCAGGGGTCTACATTAAGCCCCTTGCTTTTTAATGTGTACCTTACCCCACTCATAGTGCTAGCTGAACAAATGGGGGCCAAAATTATAGCGTATGCAGATGATAAGCAACTTTTATTTACATGGCCTGATACAGCACTCAACACTGAGGTCATTTGTTCTGGTCTTTCTGCGGTTTTTAATTGGTTAGCAGTGGCACAGCTGAAATGCAATGAAGACAAAACAGAAATTTTGTTGTATGGCCAATTTCCGCCTAATTTTAGAGAACTCTTGTGGCCTCCGGATTTTCCCCAGCCAAGTTCAGTTACCATCCCTGCAAAGAACTTGGGAGTATGGTTTGGGGAGGATCTGAGATTTGAGGCACACATAAAAAAACTGACAGGGGTGTGCTTCGGATCTCTCAAGGCTATGAGAAAGTTCTTTCCATATCTTTCATCGTCAGCAAGAGAGTCGGTCGCGAGGGCTTTAATACTATCATGGCTCGATTAGGCCAACTCTCTTCTTAGTGGAACTCCAGCCTTCCTAGTCGCCAGATTACAGATCATCCAAAAAGCGACGGCGAGACTTCTGTGCAATGTGCCCAGTAGAGAGAGTGTGCGAATCCATTTTAAGGAACTACATTGGCTGCCGGTGACTCAAAGGATTACTTTTAAAATCCTAACACTAGCATTTAAAGAAGTCAATGATCTCGGGCCTTCCTATCTGAAGAAAAGATTCATCCGCTACACCCTCACTCGATCTCTACGCTCAGCTGATTGTAATTTACTGAGTGTACCCCGCTTTCGGCGAGTGCGCCTTGGAGGCCAGTCAATTGCCGTTCTTGCGGCTTCGGCCTGGAACACTCTGCCTTTGTTCTTGAGATCAATCCAGAATTTTGTACCTTTTAAGAAGGCACTGAAGACGCATCTTTTTAGATCTGCTTATTAGACTTTTTAAATTTTCTTCTGTTTCCTTTTGGCCACCTGCTTGTTTTTCCCGTTCGTGCCAGGATACTCTGGTAGTAACAGAGCGCGTTATAAAACAGCTAAAATAAAATAAATAAATATGTAAAGTATGGATCACAGCGATTCCGGCGCATCCACCACTGCTCGTCTCACCGGGGGCTCACAGATCTCTCCTCGATAACTATTCCAGGCTCCCCATACCTTTCCCCATTTCACGGGACAACCCCTGGTCACATACACTGACTTCTCCCTGAACATACACCAACCCAAGTCCTCTCCTCATTTGGCAACCCAAGGTGGCTGGCCGGCTCCCCACAATTGCCCAATATTCCTCTTCGCTACCATATACGCCAGTGTCTCCCATTGTTTCCCATACGTGTTCAAGTCTGTGGGTTCCCACACGTTCAGTATACACCTCCGGGCCTCCGGTCGTATCCCCACCCCCAAGACGACTCATTTTCTCATGGATCTTCTTCCAATATTTCTGTACTACCACGCAGTGCCACAAAATATGCATGAAAGTGCCTAGCTCTCCAGATCTCCTGCAGCACTCCCCTCTCTCCGTTCACCTCATGCGTACCAGACGTGGCCCTGTAATGTACGACCTATGCAAGATCTTTAGCTGCACCAGTCAAAGTCTCATCTGGATCGCAATTACTCTAGGGGAGGAGACAGTCTCCGTCCAGTCTTCATTGTCAAGTTCCATGCCTTCCGCACTCCACTGTGTCCTAATAAGCCCCAGCGGGTCCTCCATATTATTGATTAGCTTTTTATACATCAATAAGATAGTCCTCTCGGGGAGGTATCCATCTAATACATTGTCCTCCAGGGGTGAGGCCTCTTGAAGCGCAGAGTCTACGGGTATGTGTGTGAGGAGAGCATGTCTGATCTGGAGAGAACGATAATACTCACTATCGTGTAGGCTATGTTGCTGTTCGAGAGAGTCAAATGTATGTATCGTGTTCCTGCTCCACACGTCTTTGATCTGTGTGATCCCGATGAGGTCCCACCTGTCAAATCCCTTAGATTTCCACAAGCTCCCGAGCCTCTCCGAATTCCATAGGGGGGTGGCCAAAGTTAGCTTCCGTTCCCAAGAAAGACATCTATTGGCCGCGTGCCACACATAGACCACATGCGCCGTGGGACCTGTCGGGAAACAGCCGAGGCCTGGCGTACAGCGCCCTAGTGAAATCGTCACCAGGGGAATAGCCACGATCCATGTCATACCCTGGATCTCCTGGGGGGCCATATATTACGTGGTTCACCGCCGCAAGCTGTGCGCCCAATAATATTTCCGCAGGTCTGGCAGTCCTATCCCTCCGCCATACCAGGGGAGAGTGAGTTTAGTAAATGATATACGGGGTGCAAGCTGTGACGCCCAATAATATTTCCGCAGGTCTGGCAGTCCTATCCCTCCGCCATACCAGGGGAGAGTGAGTTTAGTAAATGATATACGGGGTCTACCGTCCCACAGAAGTTTCCTCTGGAGGGCCTCTATTTCTAACACAACATTGTCCTTCCCCTGTATCTCGGGCACCAGTCGCGACACCCGCTCCCCACGCTCAAGCCACGCAATCAGCTTACCAGCCTTATCCCCATGTTCATATATGCGACTCTGGGTGGCATTATTTTGAGCAATCGCCCTATCTCTGGCTAGGCCCTTATATTCATCCTGCCGTAGTTTGAAAAGGTGCAGGTCCAACGGAGCCGCTGTCTCAGCCACTCTCTCTTCCAACCTCACCACTTCTGCTTCTGCCCTCTCAACCTCTGCCTGGAGCTTCTTTTTCTTCCCCGCCACCAAGGACAGAACCTCCCCGCGTATCACAGTTTTATACGCTTCCCACAGGGACTGCGCAGATTCAACAGTGCACCAGTTATCCTGGAAGTAGCAGTCTGAAATCGCAATAATCTCTTTCATAGTTTCGGGGTCTTTTAAGTGCCACATACTGATTGGCGCAACTCTCCCTACTGCAGGCTGCCCAAGCTCCAACCGTAACCACATATGAAGCAGCCTTCTGAAGGATTAAGGGCTCATTCCACTCTAGACAAAGGCTGCTACCTGTGTGCTGGCACTCTGAGTGCTTATCCTGGATATCAATCAGGCTGCTATGTGGGCATCAGTACACTCTTTCACAAAGCACTATTGCCATGACAGTTCAGTCTGTCAGATCGGCATCTTGCCTGTTTGGTCCTGCAGGACGTTTTGGTCTGAGCATTCCACCGACCACCAACTGAGGAGGTACTGCTCTGGGTATATATCCACAAGGTGGGGATTTACTCTTAGAATTATCCATCAGACGAACAAGTCACTTACCTTCGTTGACACACTTTCTGGTGGATATCTATCTATCTCATACGCTTTCGATTCTCCCCATTCTGTGGAATGGACTCTTTTCCATCTCAAAAGTTCCCAAACTAGAGTTCTGCTCACTGGTCAAGTCAATTTGTTGATGTGCTGTGTGTCTAAGGGCACAGATAAGCCTTCAATTCTAACTGACTGTCACCACCTATTGGTGTCATTAAAATGCAGCCCACTCGTCACTTCTGGAGCAGAACAATGTTGGTTCAGAACCACACAATGCCAGAAGCATGTCTTTTAGGTTTCTGGTTCCATTCTGATGCCTGGGGAAGAATCCATAAGATGAGGAATCTGTGATTAGGTAGAGTATCCAACAGAAAGAGTGTTACAGAAATAGCTTTCACATCTGGAAAGGTTTCCCTGACCAGTGATTAATAGACCCTCTCAATACACCTGAGCGTCAATAAAGCCAAACTAATAAATCCTTGTCAAATGAAGGTTCAGTTTTCAGGCCTAATATTCAGTTTAAGAAATCTGTGCATTTGGATATTGTAGTCTTGATTCACTGCAATTGTACAAACATGTTTCTGATAGGTGATTTTTAAAAGGAAAACACAGAACTGAATACTTGGTGTGTAGCTTGCATGCAGTCATACAGCCACTCTGTAATTTGTTGTGAAAATGAAAAGTAGTCTACAATGTTCAGCACATGTGCCTTTCTTTCAATTTATAGATCATTCGAGAGAACAGCATATCCCTTCATGCCACAGAACTGCCAACATCTGAAGACCTGAACCTTGAGACACTTGCGTAAGTATAAGGATACCTAATTGGGGTACCTGAAGAGCATTACCATGCCATTTTACGAGCATTCCGTTTTTTTTACATTCATGCAGCACTTAAATATTTGATTACAATTTCTTATATATAATTTTCACCACAAAATATTGGGACAATATGCTAAAGAGTGTTTTTGAAGAAGATAATGTTTTGACTGCTTTGTAAAAACATTATTGTAAATAAATCAACGATAAAGCTTACCAAACATTTTCATTGCTCTTAGAAATAATATACTGATTTGTGTATGCTCAGTAACAAGTAATCTTGTATGTCAAAAAGGTTAGTTGTGGAGAGGGTGTGGTTATTGTGCCAGCATGACAGTGCATTGTATCTCTGCGCTCCCATGTGATTTGTCACTCTGAGGTGTTATCTACATGTACTTACTAGATCACCTGAATGCTGAAGAATTAGGGTTATGTTTATCCACTTAGAAAATCATATGATCCTTGATTATCGGCTAACCAAGGTCTTGCTTACAGTTGGTCTCCTGCTGCAGCAATGGAGATGGCGGCTAGTGCACAACAGAGAGGAAGACTGGGGGTCTTGTGTGATCCAAGTATTCCACCCATCACTTTTTTGTTTTCCTCTCTGCAGCACCCTGAGTTGGGCAGGTATGCCTAGATGGGAGTCTGTGCTCACTGTGCCACAGGACCCAAACTATACCATACTAACATGGCCTTACTAGACCGAAACCCATCTCGGGTTAGCTGTTTTCCCATTCAGAGGGTGCCTGGCAGGTTGGACTAAACTGTTCATATTGGAGCGGCATCAAGGCTTATTTGCTTTTGACTGGTTCCTGTTTGAGGTGACAGGGGGCTAAAAAATGATGGACTGGAATGTGGCCCATGTAAATAGCTGTGGCTAAGACTAATTAAAGCATTCCACAGATCATGTTTTTGTGTTCCTCAGTGCAATACCCTAAAAGCAACAGATGTGCCCAGTCCTGGGTCCCGGGCATACTATGTTACAGGAATCAAGGCACGACTGAAAAGCAAGTGTTGAAGAGTGTCTCTTTTTGACATGGTCACCACTACTTTTTGCCCTAGTACTGATGCTGTTTGGCTGAAAGTGCACTGGATCCCGGCCAACCAGCTCCCCACTGCCAGTGCTTTTCCCTTCAAAAAGGTAAAATGGTCAATTGTAACCAAATTGGCAAGGACTTTAGCACCCCTGTAAGTCCCTGGTGAATTGTACCCCTGGTATCTAGGGAATGGGTAATAAAAACGGTCCCTAAGGGCTGCAGCATTTATTATTCCACCCTAAGGGACCCACACACAAAAGACATGCAGACTGCCCGTGCAGGCTGCATGAAATGATGCAAACCATTTTGAAAGCTCGACATGGCACACTTCCTTTGTGCCATATCCATGCACACTGCATATACTAAATGCAAGTCACCCCTACAGAGCCCTAAGGCAGGGTGAATTATATGTGAGGACATATCTGCATGAGCACTTATGCCCCTGAGATGTCTGGTTCCATTGCCACGACATTGCAAGTTTTCAGGAAGCTATCTTGAGCACATATACTGGGCACTGGTCATTGTGAGTTACCCAGCTACTTAATGTCTTCACTGAAAATAATGGTGTTTGGTATCCTACACCTCGTCTTAATAAATCCACACTGATGGCAGCGTTGGATTTATTTTGACATGCACCAGGAGGGGACCTAAGAGGTGCTCCCTGAAACCTATCAGTCATTTAGTGTGCAGACTGACCGGGCTCTCCACCACAGATGAGTTTCTGACCCCCTGCTTGAGAGAGCCAATGCTCTCAGAGGTCAGGGACAATGTCTGATCTGGAAGAAGGTGATAACACCTCCTCCAGCAGGATGGCTAGTGAATTAGCATACCAAGACCAGAGACTTCCAAGCCTCGACCGCCTTTGGGATGCAATCCTGGGTTTCTCCAGACCTGGAGAATACTATTCCCTGCCCTCTGGTCCATTTGGCACTAGAGCAGGCGGGAAAATTAGCTAGTCAGTCTGCGTTTTGCACTATCAGGTTGGGCACACCCCTAAGGTGGACCACCTGAAATGGACACTCAAAAAAGGGTGTCACCATCTTGTTTTTGGTGAAACTAGGAACTGTGGATCAGGTTTATGCCCACTCTCCCCAGGAAGTAGTCATATAGGGGGTGTAGTCACTTCAGGAAAAGGTAGCCCATTGGCTGCTACCTTACAAGCCCCTTAATGCTCCTAAATTAAGTATTCAGGTGCCCCCCTGACTCCAGGAACTCTGATTCATCTACTGGGAACCGAAGGAAAGACAAAGAAGAGCAGTCACTGCGAGAACTGAGGACCTTACCACAACTTGGTGCCAAACCCTGATTTGCTGCTGGAACCAAGATAATTACACCGACCTGACTCATCCAGAAACTGTGCATCCTCCCAAAGCTGTGGAGGACCATCCAGCAACTTCAACAACTTGGCAACATCTCCCTTGGGGTGGTGGAGCCATCCACCTGCATCTGCAGGCACCGAAAGCATCTGTATGGTGACCCATGCTATTGGTAATCAGGCCCACCTAAGGATCAGCTTGACAGGAGGAGGTCCCTGAGGCTGTAGGAGGTCAGCCCCATTTCTCTGCCAAGTTTCGAGACAAGATGGCCCAGGAGTTGTCCTGCACCAGAACCCTGACTACCGGGGCACTTGCACCCACTAAGGCTTGTTTGTGTTCACCACCACTACAAAAACGTCCCTGCATGTCGACCGTCTTTAGAACAGATGAGCTCCACACCAAGAGTGGCCCTGCTGTGTTTCTTTTCCCTCCTTTACAGGTACCCCCATGAACTGCGAAAACCTCCAGTGCTTAGTAGCCAGCCAATCAGCACCTCTGCTCCCGAGCCCCACAGCCGGAGTACATGACTTCTGCCTGCATCCCCTTGTCCCAGGAGTCCCCATGTGCGGAACCCCACATTGAGCTGTGCCTGACTTGTCCCCAAGTCCCGCTTGCAGACTCTGTTGTTTTGACAGATCCCTTTAAACTTTTCCGCATTGCACGCTAGGCTACCCATGTGCCCAGCACCTCTGCACCAGGACACCCTAGGACAGTGTGACCGAACTGTTGGTGGTTTCTTGGAACCTGTGCCCTAAACACCTTAAACCATAAATGATACCTTCTACAACCATTTGCAAATATATCTATGCAGTGCATGTCTTTTCCTCCCAAAGGATAAAATGACTGCGTTCGAGGCTCATGCTGCAAACTGGACAGCTGTGATTTTCTGCTGTTTTACCTGTAAAAAATCTATAGCCGCTAAAATACTTAAATGATCCCGAAGTTCTTGGTGCCTCATATTATGTAAAAATCTGTGCTATTTTTCTAAATTGGTCCCTGATTTTGTTTTTGATTGTGTGTCTCATTTATTGACGGTGTCCAACACATGCTCAACACTCCCCTCTGATAAGCCTAAGCTGCTCGTCCTCACTACCACTAGAAGAGCACTTGGAATTATTAAAATAAGCCCCTGTAAACCAATAAGTGTCATCTAGACAATGTACACGGTGCACCCCTACATTTGGTACACTACATAAAAAGGCAGCTTCCTACAGCCAGGCCTAACAAGACCTACATCTGTATGGGGTTGCTTATGTAGAGGACCTTGCTGACAGTTCGAGCTTGACTGACTCTATTGGAGCAGTTCAAAGGCTAATTTGCTTATGGCTGGGTCCTGTCTCCAGTAGTATGGTGAACAAAAAAAATCAACCGAATGTGTCCCTGAGCAATTCACAGTTGCTGAGATTAATTCAAGCATTCTACCCATCTTATTTTTGTTTTCTCTCATTTTCTGTCCTTCTGCTGTGACAGGAGCCCCAGCCTGGACTGGAACAGAGACCGGTCTTATTGGCTTTTTGCTCCCGCTTTGCCCTAAAATCGACCTTCTGATGCTTACCAAAGCATCCCTAATGATCTGGGATTCTGTAAATTGGAGACTGGGGCTTGACCACATTACATCGACCCTACATCCTCATTTGCTTTCAATACTCTTTTTTTCCCCACTGTTAATCCAGAGGCATTTTGGTGAATGAAGACCAGGGTATTGCATCAGGATTGTTGAAATACTTAACATGTGCACGATTAAAACATCTGAAGATTGCATTTGAAGATATGAACTGGACGAGGGAGTGAGATTGTTACACTCAATTTAAACTACAAAAAGCACCCTGAGATGAGGGAGGCAACTGTAAAAGATAGTACTCCTTTTAAAAATGTACAGCCACATCTGCAGGCTGAAGGGGTACAATATCTTACTTCTATAAAATTTCGGAGGACGCAATCCCAGACACCCGTTTAGTCTTGGGGTTAAATCAGACAATACATTAGGAAGGGAATAGCGGATGAAACGTGGAAACACCTATGCTGTGACTTAAAAGGGAGCTCTTGCAGTATTCATGGCAGTGAAGACCCTAACACTAGTTCCAAGTGCTGAAGGAGGGTTTGACTCTTATGTAAGTATTGTCACATATGCTGGGACTGAACCCAGAGTAAACATTACTGGGTGAAAGTCTTACCTGCATTGAAGGATTTCCTAGGTCACGCCAAGCCCGTGGACATGGCTTTTGTAATTTAAGACTTGCACTCTCCATTCTTAAAGCGTCAAACAGAGCTAGGTACATTCTCAATGTGGAATTATTTGAGTGATGGGAAACTTGCCTTAGCTACTCATTGGCAGCAAAAAAGCTCCTCATCTTTCGTACAGTACGTCCTTCTCATCTGCATCAAAATGTCTATTAAGCGATTGTCATGTGTAAACTACCTTCTGATTGGTTATACAGAGGGTCCTGACCTCCCTGATGAACGTTGAACTTGTTCATTTACTAGGGAATAGTTGGAGTCTTGTTTGGGCATTCTTTGCGATTAGCTCCTACTCTTATATTTGTTTAGTGGAGGGTTGATACCACAGAATGGTTAGCAGCTTAAAGTTTTGGCAGCATTCTGTACCTTATTCGGAGTGCTCTTTGGAGGGGAGGAGGGTTCATCATGATGTGTTTTTAAATGTGAATGTCCAAACTGAACTGTCACACTTTTTGCCTGCATGTGAAATGTCTGACATTTTGTACTACTTATTGGAAAATACATAATCAGGAAATATTGTTAAAAAGTGTTTGTGAATATAGTGCACTCAATCACCAAATTCTATTGCATTTTAATGATTTTTACTTTCAATCCGTGCTGAATCATTGTTGTCTAAGATGGAACAACACTGACATAGTTACACAATTTTGGCAGCATAGTGTTTTATTTAGCTATGAAATCTTTCTCTAACAATGAATCTTTTGTGGATTCACATGGTTTGAATTATTTCCTTTTGTCAGACGGGGAAAGCTTACTATGTATAATACTGGAGTATTAAAGATATAAATGTAATTCTGATGCATATTTCCATCTGCAGATTTCTTGCCTATAGAACAGCCCCAGGCGTCAAACTGAATCTGGAACTTCAACACTTGGAGGTAGTAGAGGGCGCTGGATTCAGTAGGCACAGAAATGGACATCATATGATGCCACCAAGCCAATATATGGCCCATCCTGGCGGACCAACTTCAGTTCCCTTTTTTCCATACCTTCGATGCGGATCCATATTGCTAAAAAAAGACCAGGTTTAAGCTTTGCAGGGACTGTGAAGAGTTAAACATCCATTACAGATCTCCATGCCATCGTTTTGTTGTGTTTAGGCTCCGATCACAAACACTAAGTCGTGTTCTTAATTCCAAGGCCATTAAGGAGCGTGAGACCAAATTATGCATGGCTCAAGTAAGGGACGAATGATGTAAATGTAAACAGTCTCATCGCTCCCCGTTTCCTTCGATGATGTCTGGGAAGAAGCGAAGCAAGCACAAGATAAACTGTTTGCTTGACAGTGTACTATTGGGGATTCTCAATCCTACAGATATACATCTTTATAAAAATCATGAACTGATAACAACAACAAAAGAATAATAAATGCCTAAGAAAATAACAAAAAGAAAACATTTTACTAATAAAAAGGGGGTGGGGAGACTGCCATCTAATAGAGACTGTGGTTGGGTTGTTGTGCGCGTATAAATAACTGAGTGCGCTCAGCTCAATGGTTTGCTTAGTGTGCTGCCAAGAAGGTGAATGCAGAATTATATCAATAGCTCTACCTGAATGCTGTGTGAGTTAACAGTGGAGGAGACGTGCTAGAGTGAGTATGTTGGGCTAGGTTGACAGATGTCATACTTGGTCATCTATCAGGTGGCAGCTGCTTCATCGCCGCTGGCCGCTTCTGAGACATAGCTTCCCCTTCACCATCTGGATGTACGAGGGTGCTTAGGATTGCATCCCAGGACTGTGCAACTATACTTACGCAGTCCGGCAGTTTCTTCTCTATGCAATGTGGTGCTTTCAGCTTGCTCCCACACTGCTAGGGTTTTCTCCCAGCTAGTTATTGCTGTAGGATCTTTATGCTTCCATCTTTTAGTGATGAGGCGCTTTGCTGCAATTAGGCCCAAATCTTTAAATCTAGTGACAGCCTTGTTTCATTTCTTGTTATACATCACTTATGTATAGACAATCACATTGAGAAATACTTTTTACATTACTGCGAGCAGTTGTTCCTGATGAACTAAGGTGATCACTGCTGTAATTTTGCATATGGTGGCCATTAATGTAATCTTGTCTGATGTGGTTGCTATTGTAACTCTATTAAAATTAGCAGCTCAGGATGCATGTCATTGAATATAAATAGCTGTTATTACAGAAAAGGCTAGAGACTACTGCCCTAGACCTGCAGGATGCATACTTCCACATTCCTATCTTGCAGACTCATTGGAAGTACTTGTGGTTTATGGTGGGCTTTGTGCTCTACCAATTTGCAGTACTACCCTATGGCCTGACATCCGAGCTTCCATTCTACATGAAGGTGGTCGCAGCACACCTCAGACAGTCAGGCATCCCCATATTGTCATACCTGAAAACGACTGGCTCCTCAAAACCAGTTTACTGGAGTTGGTGTAGTGTCTTCTGCAGTCAACAGCATCTCTGCTGTTCGACCTAGGTTTTGCGATCAACTATCCCAAAACTCACCTATGGCCCTCGCTACAAATCCAGTTGATAGGGTAGGATAGGGTCCAACCTTCTGCTCGCCTTCCCACCTTCACAGAGGGTTCACATCCTAGAAATGACTCCCTTCTTCCAACCAGGCGTAAGAATTCCAGTCCGGTTTGTCCTGCGATACCTAGAGCTGCTTGACTCCTGCATGCTCATAGTCATGCACCCACACTGGTACATGAGGGCCCTGAGGTGGTGCCTCCACAGGCATTGGCTACAATACGGGGAGATGTGGCGGATTCCATTGTGATGTTCCCCAGCGCTGCAGCAAAAGTGGCTTGGTGGAGAAACAAGGTAAACCTGAAGTACGGGATGGCCCTCACTCCTCCGCCAGCCATGGCTCTGGTAATGACAGATGCACCCACCCGGAGGTGGGGTGCTCATCTGGAGGCTCTGGCAATCAGAGGCCTCTAATCTCCGGAGAAGCAGATGCATCACATCAACCTGCTAGAATTGTGGGCGATTCGACTGGCTTCAAGGCTCCCCCCCCTACTCTCCCCCCTCCCATTGTCAGTCAGTCTGCCCAGATCGTGACCACAATGGCAAGGTGGTATGTCAACAAGCAAGGGGGAGTAGGGTCTCACCTCTTTTGTCTGGAAGCTTTGATGCTGTGGTCTTTGGCACACCACCAAGGGATCTGCCTCACTGCCAATCACCTAGCGGGGTCTATGAATGTCAGAGATGACAGTCTGAGCCGGCGTCTTCTTGCCGATCATGAATGGCATCTTCTGCCGGAAATAGTTTGGAACATTCTTACCCAGTTCGCCAATCCTCAGGAGGACTTGTTCACTTCCTCAGAAAATGTTCAATGCCTGCAGGTTTGCGGCCTCCGGTAACTGTTGAGGGGAGGCTTGGTGGACACATTTCATTTGAAGTGGAACTTTCAGCCACACTTTACGTTTCGCACAATGATGATGATATATGATGAAATAGAACTTATTAAGCGCTCGAATGCCAAGGCGTCTTGGCGCTGATGTGTGTACACAGGGCCGTGACTGAGCTAGATCTACTCAGAAGTAAACAGCCGGGATTTCAAGGCTTTCCTAAAAGATAGAAGGTTAGGCTGCAAACTCAATGCCACAGGCAGTTTGTTCCACAGTTGTGCTGCACGGGTAGACAAAGACCTGCCACCCCATCTGGCCCGTTGAAACTTTGGGGTACATATCAGGCCAAGACTGGCTGACCGTAGATTTCGTGAGGGGGTATAGAGCCTGAACATTTCCTGACAGTCATCTGAACCCCCACCGTATTGTGCTTTGTGCACCAGACAGACCGCCTTAAATTCAATTCTCTGCTGGACAGGGAGCCAGTGTAATGCCCTTCTTCCCAGGGACGTAGGATGACCCTTAGTGAGCTTTATGATTAGTCGTACTGCAGCATTCTGCAATGATTCAAGTTTACTGATCTGGTGTTTATCAATACCCAGAAGCATCGCAGTGCAATAGTCCAATTTGAACAGAAAAAGAGCAACCATTACCCTTTTCTGTAGCCTGAGGAGAATAAACTGATTTTTTTTACGCAGGGTCTTTAACAGGAAAAAACTAGCAGATGTTAAACTGTTGACCTGTGCCGACATATTAAGTTTATCGCCGAAAATGACCCCAAGGTTCCTCACCTTCCTAACAGGGTGAGGACATTACCCAGCCTCCGAACGGCCACCAAGAATTGTTCCATATTGGTGTTCCGTTACCAAACTCAATCACTTCTGTCTTTTCTGTATTAATTTTCAAAAAGCTTAAACTCATCCAATTCATGATGTCCTTTAGACAGGAATGGAAGCTGGCAGCTGTTGGCTCAGGTCTGTCCGACAAGGAAATCACCAGTTGTGAGTTGTCTGCATACGACACAAATGTGAAGCAATGTTTCCTGACAAGTATTGCCAGTGGCTTCACATAGACATTAAACAACGTCTGGGACAGAGCTGATCCTTGCGGTACACCACAGAGCAGGTTGGAACTGTCCGATTGTAAGCCATCCCAACTCAGACTTTGTTTCCTGTTCTCTAAAAAAGAGGAGAGGAGGACTATACCCTTGATTCCATGGGTTCTAAGGAAGATTTACCAAGACAGGGCCAGTCATTCTCATTGTCCCAGATTGGCATAAAATGTGTGATATGTAGAGATCCTGCGCTTCTCCGCATTCCGCCTGCCTGTCATGCAGGCCGGACCTTCTCTGCACCCCAGTCTCTGAGACCTTGTATACCTGCTTGGAAATTGAGTGGGGAAATCTGAGCTCCTTTCAGCTGTCACCGCAGGTGATAGACGTCCTCTGTGGTTGCTCCTTCACTAAGATGGTCTATTCCGGCAGATGGGGCAACTTTGTTGCATGATGTAAGGACAATGAAGTGGATCCCTTGCAGGCCAAGTTATGTGTTGTGGTTTTCGCTTTCCTTGGCTATGAGGGGTTGTGCTATTGGCACTGTAAAAGGTTATTTAGCCTCCTTGCTTGCTTTCCTCTGTCTGTTGGATTATCCATTCCTGTTTAAGTCACATATGGCCATGTGTTTCCTTAAGGAATGATCATTTTAATCAAAACTTTCATGAATAGACTTGTTGTAAGCAAACCTCAGCTAGGCTTACTTAGTGCAAGGGGTTCGCCCTTCTCTGCACAGAGTCCTCAGACCTTAGGAAGAAGTTGGCAATTAAACTGGAAAATACAAAAGCAAAGTTTATTAAACCTTTAAAGGTGGTACTACAATCCACACAATACCCTTCAGTATTGTATCGAGTAGCACACCGAACTAAAGCACATGGCCCCTTTTATACACAATGAGGGGGCTCAAAAGAAGGCGGTACAGAAGGCAAGAGCAGTTTCATGACCATACAAGGACATATTGGAAGGCACAATCGACAGATGGTCGGAGTTAACAATCTTTGGTAACTGGTAAACACATTCCTATCTGGAACCAATTAGTAACGGTCATTGACCCTACTGCGCATGTCTGGACATGCTGGAAGCGGGGATTACTAAAACTAGCCTGTTGCCGGGCAGACTTCAGGCGCAGTTAACAAGAAGGTAGGACAAAGCACATGACGAGCACATGGCAATGTATGTCATACAAAATGGCCGCTACAAATACAAAATGGAGTCGGCACTTTTGTTACAATAATGGTCAAACGAAGCATGTCTTCTGCTAATGCTTAACCTAATCGCTTCTGATTTACAACAGACTAGCAACATCACATTTCTCAAAAAAATAAAGCATTTTGTTCCTCAAAATAAAAATCCTGCCTAAGTGCCTATGGGTGAACCATGTCGAAATGTTTTCATGTGGGGGATAGAAAATGAGGAAGGTTCTGTCCAGACTCAGCTGGTGTCTAGGCCATTGCCTCCTGGCACTGTGCCTCCGAAGTCAGCTCGCTTTTGTTAGGTGGCCCCACTGTGCCAGCCAGCTGCCGCTTTGCTTCACTCATCTACCAATTGGGGAGGCTGCCTCCATGCTCAAGGAACTCCTGTTCCCGCCGAGGTTTTCTCTGCGGGCAGGCCACCCATGGCCTCGGCAGCCCAACTCCCTGCTCCTCAGAGCCACTGGTGTGTGCTGGGGGCCATAGTGCTCCGCGTACTCTCCCCTGATGCCGGTCTGCTGTTGTTCAAGGTCCCTGCTTTGGTGGCTAACCGCCGTTCTGCTTTCTCTCCTTCTGATTGGGGAGGCCACGCCATGCCCCGGGCACTCCGGATAATGTGGTGAGTGTTGTAACATTGTTTCATATACATCAGCTTAGTATTTGACTCTTATGAGAGAGAATTCCTTAGTAGGGATGGAACATCCTGTCATGAGATGGAGTTGAACAACCTGCAACTGACTGATCTTGTTAAACGATGGGTCTCCATTTGTCCTATTTGCATCTCAGACGATTTCTAAATGAAACACAGAGAAGAGGGTGGTGGAATGCAAAGGAGAATTTCCAAAGCCACATCCATGAAAGTTTGCTATGTCTTTCCCCACCCCCTGCTGCTCTCCACGCCACATATTATGGTGATGAAAGAAAGCTGCATGCTTAACATCATGGTTCCAGCATGGCAAGGCTGGACTCGTATGTAGATCTCTAAAGGTTATCAGCAATGGCACCAATCAATTTCAAGGCACATCCTCCCTTCCTGAAGAAAGAATGTGGCCATATTCTTCACCACAGCAAGCCTTCCTTATAGCTGAATGATTGGCTCCTGAGAACTTTGGATCCCTAGCAATACCATGTAAGTGTTGTCAAAGCAAAATCCAAATTTATAACCTATACTTTTAAGTGGGTGCTTTCTTTTTTCACACATGGAAAAGAGCCGTAACCCCCATCAGTGAAACCGCATCATATTCTACCTTGCCACTTAAAGCTAGGGATTAAGAGCCTTAAAACAGAAACCAACTAACGGCGATTTTTCTCTTTCGGAAGCAACTGAAATCAATTTTTGTTTTGATGTCCCCCACTTTGTTTCTGAATCTGAAATCATCAGCTAAGTGGTTTCTTTATTCTTTAGATATCACAGGTTGTCTAAACCTCTACTGGGAGGGAAACAGCAGATCTGCATTTAGTTATTTGAAACATTATCAAAGGGGATAGACATTATCACTTGACTGTGGCTTTCATAGGTTTATCTATGCACCAGAGGAAGACCTTTCTAATGCACTGAGAACAAGTTCTTTCAGATGAATGTCAGTAATGATGCTGCCCTTTGCTGCTGTCACTTTGAGGCATCTGCAAAGCGTTAGCCTGGAAAACATGTCTTGCTTTCCCAAAGTTCTACAGTGTGGATATCCAGGCCTAATCCTAATGGAAAAGGCGTTGATCAAAATACCTTTCATTTATAGGTTAGCCAAATTCCTGCCTTCTGCTTTATTCTGGTGCTGGTTGACTCTTAATTCATGTATGTGATTCTGTGAAAGATATATTGCTGTGGAAGATATAGCAACCTGTAAGTGCAGTTCTCCAGTGTTAGTATGATTCATAGATTCGCATGCAACCTCTTCCCCTTACTAAATGCTGTCCGTTAACTTCCACTACTGATTCGCTTAAAAGCTTTGCTCTGGTTTATTCCAGCGGTAGAAGATCTGAAAGCCTCTCAGTTTCATACTGTACTGAGGAGGCCTCTGCAAAATTTGAATTACGCGTGTGTGGTTGACGTAATTTCTGTTAATTTCGCAAAACACATTTTAGGCAAGATTATGCCATATCAAGCAATTTTGCTGAGAAATTTTATTTCAAGATAAATAGTTCGGGTAATTTTTTAACCGAACAGCATTTCAGGTGGATCATTTGGGTAATTTTTTAGCGCAAAAAACAAGGCTTAATGCAAACAGCAGTATTTTTAACGCACACAACAGTTGCTTTAATGTGGGCAGTCAACATACTTTTCAGGTAGTTTTACCCCAGCGGATCATTCGGGGAATGTTAGCATGCAAAACTACAAATTTGAATGAGAGCGACTGTGTTTTGAACGCAAGCAACAGGAAATTAACGCAAAATTCAATTTCCGAGTTGAATTTGTACCTGAATTGTCCCTTTGGGTAATTTCTGGAGTGTGAGATGCACTTTGCATAATTACCCATCAGTTTTTGTGTTTTTTTGGTAATTACGCTACAGTAAATTACGTAGGTTTTGTGCTAAGTTGCATTAGACCATGGATTCTCGTCCTGCTGATGGAGAATAATTCAAGCCTGTGAACCTGTAAAAGATGGCAAGGCCGGACAGCTGTACTTACAAGTAATATTTTCTTTTTACAGGTCACAAAGTCTGCTGTGCTTGTATTTTGTAATAAAAATTATAATGAATGACATTGATTTACTTTTTTTTCTTACCTAGACAAGCTCATATCTACATTATTGCTGGAGCATGTTTGGCATTGGGTTTTCGATTTGCTGGTTCAGCAAACACATCAGCATTTAACTGCTTGGTAAGAAAAGACCGATGTACATAGTTTTCTACATTTCATAGGTTGAAATATATTTGTTCACTCACTCTTTGCTACATCGTCTCTTCTGCCCTCTCTCTGTAGTGCAAGTTTGCAAAAGATTTCATTGAGTGCTTGTCAACTGCTGCTGCAACTATTGTAAGTATTTATTTTTTAAATGCTTTTGTAACAAAATAGTGACATTTTTATTTGTAAAATTATTTTTAATGGGTCATGATGTAGCTGTATAACACTTTTTGGCATTCAAAGCTCTGATACTGTATCATGGAGTATTAGATGTTTTCTAACATTTTGACTTCTTCTCCCTGTCATCAATTTGACTGCAAGATTTTCACAAAGTTTTCTATCCGTTAGAGATTATGCCAAGGATATTAGTAGTTATGTTTTGTGATGTGTAGTTGTAAAGGACACTATCTCCTGTGAAGGTGTGAGTGCCTAGCCATATTAGCTGAAAAGCCAGGTCTTCTACTTTTTGTGGAATTCAGGAAGAGAGGTGGAGACTCTTATATGGAGTGGGAGGTCGTTCCACGCTTTCAGAGAGATGTAAGAGAATGCCTGTCTTGCTGATATGGTTCTTTGTATGAGTGAGATGTGTGTGAGCCCTGCAGATTAGAGGTATGTAGGTGACTGGTGGAAAGAGTTGTGACTTATCAAGTAGGTGGAGCTTTGAATGTCTGTGTGTGGCGTTTGAAGTGAGCATGCTTGTGTCAGAAGCCAGTGGAGCTCACTGAAGATTGGTGTGATATGAGTTCTGTGTGTGAGTTTGAGGATGAGCCGAGGTGCTCGCGAGTTGCTTGGTGATCCTGAGGTAGAGGGTGCTCCTCTAGTACAACTTGCTGGTGTCTAAGGTGGAGGTGACACTTTTATTGGTGTTGCTTGGGAGCTATTTGAAGATATTCCACAGCAGCTGTAGGGTGTGGATACAGGATGCAGTGACAGCATTGACTTGTGCGGTCATGTCCAGTTTTCTATCCATGTTGATTCTGAGGTTCCTGGCATGGATGCTGTGAGAAGTTGGCCTGATATGTAGTGCTCACTATTCTAGTGATCACTATGCATCAGACCAAACGACCCTTATGGTGATTGGTTGTAAGTCAACCTTAGACCAGCTATCCTAGTAGCGTGGATACGAGCAGTCTTCGGGCTAAACTCTAGAGGGCGTGTTAAGCCAGCTGTTATACCATCACATTTACCCCTTGAACACCAAGTGAAAGGACACCACACAAGTGTTATGAAAATAACAGTGTATTTATTAGAATCACAACAGCCCTGTACTCTTTGTGAGGACAGGGTACTAAGCACACAACAAAACTCTTAGGAAAATACTTCAAGTGCACAATCTACACAAATGCCCGAGGGCACGGAAAGTTTAGTGTTCTCGGGCGAACCCGATAAGGTAAGTCGGAAGCGACAGTGACTCTGGACCCTTAGATAATGAGGCTATGCGGGCACCGAAATGCCGAAGTTACCTAGCCCAGGGGCTGCGGCTGCATAAGTCTTTACAGATGTCGGGAGTCCTCGCTGACGAACCAGGAGCCGGAAGGAAGGAGTTGCTGGCCGGCGACCAGTGGAGATAGTTCGTAGAGATCCAAGCCTGGATCAGAGATGGATGACACCTGAAAGCAGAGGGGACCAAGTTCGTAACTACTAGCCAGTAGTCAGAGGGTACCAGGAGGGTACCGGATGACCGTCACCTCGACTAGGTGAGTGGGCGACGCTAGGCTCTGCGGTCTCACGGACCAGGAGGCGTTGTCGGCGACCAGGATGGAGGTGCGAGCTGTCCCACGAAGGTTGATGCTGTCGGCGTCGCTGGGCCCAGGATTGGGGCAACAAGCCTTGGCAAATTCAGGGCCACGTGGTGGACCTAAATGGCGTCTTGAGTGGACCAGGAGGGTCCGGGGTGCTCCTCTTTCAAAAGGGAGCCAGGGTCAGTCTGGAGCATCCAGACCAACAGCGTTGTTGTCGGACGTCGTCGAGAAGGCCACAAGCCAGCGGGCTAGTAGCCAGACAACGTGCTGAGCGGCAAAAAGCAGAAGGGCCCCACGCAGATCGTGGAGATGCTGGGAGGCTGAACTTCGGTGCTGGAGCTGCTCAGGGTCGGGGCTTCTCGGACCCCAAGCACTCACCAGAGGATCCCTCGGCGGTCGTGCTGGTTTAGAAGTCGTGCAGGTTCTGAAGATGGCCGGTCCCTCGAGGTCTCGTCGCACCCACGGATCTCAGCTGAGCTGACGATGTGGGTAGAGGTCAGAGGTGCCAGGGAAGCCGGTTCTCGTCAAGCTGGGCAGTCGGATTCCTGAGGAAGGACGTGCAGCAAACCGCAGAGTTCTTAGATGGTGCCTGCGGATGCAGGGTGACTACTCCTTAGCCACAAGGGAGAAATCTTGAGAAGAGTCGAGAGTTCCTTTCGTAGAAAGTAGTTTCTTGATTCAAAGATGATCTAATTTGGAAGGGTCCCCGCTCCTGCCTTTATCCTAAAGAAAGGGGTGGGTACGCGACTAGGTCCTGCCCTAGGGGTGGGACCAGGAAGGGGGGTGGTTACACCCCTCTCCCATGCCGGACTTTCCCCAGGTCAAGGGCTGGTGTGCCCCTGGAACTGGTTCTAGCGTGCTAGCACCGCCCCTGACAGGAAACCCTTTGTCCGAGCTCTCCTCGCTGGAAGGACTCCCAGCAGCAGGAGGTCAGACTCGTGTCTGTGGTGGCAGCATCCATTTTGTGGAGCTGAGGCTTCAGTTAACTTTAACCGGGGTTCACAGTTACATACATGTCGTGTCCCTCTAGAAGGGTGGAATGCTAACCCCGTCACCAGAATTGGCGAGGGGTTAGTATTCCAATTCGTATGACACCTTACTCGACATGTTTTGATAAAGCAATACCAAAGATAGCATTTAACCGCGAGGATTATAATGCACTTAAGAGTATATGGTATGCGTTATCATGGAACAGCTATTAGGACTTGGTTCCGCAAGCTGCAAACGGGCTCAGCTCATGCCAGAGCACCATTTCACACGATTCCATGCACTCTGCCTTCAGGATTGTCAAGGCCTGCCATAGGAGTGACTGATAGGAACCTGTGTGTCCATTTTTAAGGTTAGATATAGGTATACTATATCTAAAGCAAAGGGTGATTACACCACCTTGCCCCAGCTGTCGTGCAGCCAGTTGTGTCAGATTTAGATGGCCATCCAGGGGTGGCATAATACATGCTTCAGCCCCTGGTAGGCCCTGGGTACACCTATGCCCTGAGTTACAGGGTCTGATAAGGTGGCCCAGTACCAATTGGAAATGTACCTAAGGTACATGGAATCCATTTTAGAGAGAGAGCAGTAGGCCTGGGGTCCTGATTGGCAGGGTCCCAGGCCAACTAAGTCGGAAAACCAGCAAAACACCAGGCAATAAAGTTGGGGGTAACCATAGTCAGGTATCTACCTTCCTACACAACCCCCCCCCCCCCCCCCCAAACGAAAGGAGATAAGGCTATCCTTGTCCAGGTAAGCCTATATTGCCTGAGTGGCCATATGAGGTGGTACATGCACTGGCATGGTTACCCCCTGTATCATGGTCCACTAAGCAACCCCTCACCCTAAGGGTATCTGAGGGTCTCCACCATAGGGAATCACTACCTGTGGTGTGCTTTGGCAAAGTAAAAGGCTGGTGTGGGAACGGAGTACTGAAGTGAGACTCTACTACTGTTGGGCTCAACTTCCTCCAATCACTATCCACCATATGTGCCTTTCTTTCCAGTACTGAGTTGCTATGAGCTCTCAGGGTCAACCTCTGGCTACCTAAAGCTGAAGGCTGAGTCCCTCTGTTTGGCTTACTGGAGGGACAGGTCAGGTTTGGGGTTTTTAGGCCCCAGGTTTGGCTGTGCCCAGCAGTGTCCAGCTGTGGGAGTTCCCTAACTAAGTTTAAGGGGGATCCCTCAGGAGTGTGTTTTATTTTCACTTGGCTAGGACTACTAGCTTCAGTGATCCTAATCTGCTGATTGGGGATTTTTGGACAGGGGGCCCTTTGGGGTCCACCACTGGCCCTCCTGACCTTTACAGCCCTGGGCTGATGGAGGCAGGGTTGAGAGGTGCAGGCTACCTGCTCCAGACTGGGTCCCACCTGGGAAGGGTCCACTGCCATCAGGGGCTCTGCCAGGCTAGGCCTGACTACCTCTGGGGCAGTTCCTTCACCAGGGGTAGAGTCAGTTCCCTGAGGAGGCTGGCTCTCACCTAGTGTCTGGGAGGGGGAAGACTTTTCTTCCTCCTCAATGCTCTCAGTTTGGGTGGAGTGATCCATTGTTTCAGGCTTCACAACCCCACTATCTGTCTGATTAGAGGCTGAGACCATTTCAACCTTACCAACCTTTTCAGGAGGGCACTCAGTCTGTGTTTGGGCTGTGACTGTCACAGCCCTCCTATCCTGTTCAGGAAAGTCTGTCTGAGCCTGGGCAGTGGCTACCACTGCTCTTCCAACCTTTTCAGGGAGGAATGGTGCTTGGACTGGGGCTGTAGCTATTACTGCCCCACTAACCTTTCTGGGTAGGCCTATCATCCTGGAGTGAGTTTCTTGCTCCACCTCAGCCCATGCTGAGAGTTCCAGGTCATTCCCTAGTAAGCAATCTACAGGTAGGTTATCTGTCACTGCCACTCTCATGGGCCCTGTGACATTACCCCAACTGAGCTCGACTACTGCCATGGGATGCCTTCTTTTCACTCCATGAACGTCTGTCACCTGATAAAGGAAACCAGGGGTCAGTTGAGCAGAGGGGACCAGATGGTCAATCACCATGGTGATGCTGGCTCCTGTGTCTCTGTAAGCCTCAACTTTCTGACCATTGATAAAGGGCTCTTATCTATACTTTCCCAAAATGTGGGAACCAGTAGTGAAGTTGCCAAACCCCATACCAGTCTCACAGACAAGAGTGCTATTGGGGGACCTGTCTAGGCCATAGTCCACCTGGTTACCCAAAGTAATGCCCACCACATTCTTGGGGGCACTCCCACCACCTGGGGGATTACCACTAGTGGTAACAGGAGGTCTGGGAGTATTACCTGGGGGTATGTTCTCCTTATTGTTGTTGCCCTTGGGACAACTGCTGTCAGTTTTGTAATGGCCTACCTGTTTGCAGGTATGACAATAAGGTTTCTTTTGGGTTTTGGGAGAAGTTAAGACCCACCCTTTTCAGAGGAATTTTGGGGCCCTGTGGTTTGATCAGAAGATTTATTCCCACCCTTCTCTTGAGGCTTGGTTGATTCCTTCTTTTGGTCACCACCCTGGTTCTTAGGCCTGACCCTGGTTCTGACCCATTTGTCTGCCCTCTTACCCAATTCTTGTGGAGAGGTCAGATCAGAGTCTACCAGGTGTTGGTGTAATAACTGGTTCTGACAATTACTTAAGATTTGCTCTCTCATAATTAGATTATACAATCCTTTAAAATCAGTAACCTTACTTCCCAGTAGCCAGCCTTCAAAAGCCTTAGTGGCACAATCAACAAAGTCAGTCCAATCCTGAGACTGAGTTTTCTGAGTATCTCTGAACATCAACCTGTACTGTTCAGTGGTTAAACCAAACCCATCAACCAGTGTATTCTTCAGGACTTGGTAATTGTTAGCATCCTCAGCTCTAGTAGTGAGGAGCTTATCTCTACCTTTGCCTTCAAAGGAGAGCCACAAGATAGCTGCCCACCGACTCTGGGGGACACACTGTACAGTGCAAGCCCTCTCCAAAGCAGTCATCCATTTGTGGATGTCATCCCCTTGCTTAAAGGGGTCACTATCTTACTCAGGTGCCTAGTATCTAAACTCCTGTTTTCCCTTGGGGGAATGCTGCCACCAGTGGGGTTTGCCCCACTCAATTCTTGCTCTCTAGCAAAGGCGAGTCTCTCTTTGGCCAGGGCAAGTTCTTCCCTTTCGATCCTCAGATTGACTTCTCTCACTTTAGCTTCGTACACTTTCCTCTGAGGGGATGTCATCCCTCTTTGAGAAGAGCCTCGAGAGCCATTGGTTCGAACGGATCTATTAGAGCCTCTTGATAGAGACCTAACTCGTCCGTTCCCAACGTTAAGCTGGCCTGAGAGGGGCCCCAGGGGTCTCCTAGTTCCATTCTCGTGCCTGCTTAAGTTGTCCCTAGTTAGCTGGCTAACTACTACTGGACCTTTGTCTGCCTCGTCCTCAGATGGCTCTAGATCCTCATCCTCCTCTTCACCTTCTGCGGAGAGATGGATAAGGTCAGGGTCACCTAAGGTTCCCTCGAGGGGAGGCATATTCCCATCTGGATGAGAAGGTTCTGTGTTACCAGCCCTCCTTGCATCATAAGTCTCTAAGAGACCAATCAGAAAAGGAATGGTAGGATACGCACCCTGTTTTAGCTTCCTGGATGTACAGACTTGTCGCATCTCTTGGAAGCTAAGTGCAGCATATCTGGACATGACCTGTGGAGGGTCGACTGACACAAGGGGAGACTCAGAGTTTCCTCCTTTGTCTGACATGCTGCTTCTAGTGTGGTGTAAGTGATGCACCTACCTACACTATATGTTTGCCTACTGATCCCTTGCTAAGAGTTGCAGCCAAGGTGTGCTAAGCCTTGAGGAGCTACAACAGCTGGTTCAGTAGAACTCAGAGTATTCTAAGCTAAGTTATATGTACCTGGAGTACTTATGCGATCTTTCACAAGATATTCTTAGGATACGCGTGGTAAAACAACAGCAAGCTCAAATCCCAACCGCTGCTCACCAATGTGAGAAGTTGGCCTGATATGTAGTGCTCACTATTCTAGTGATCACTATGCATCAGTCCAAACGACCCTTATGGTGATTGGTTGTAAGTCAACCTTAGACCAGCTATCCTAGTAGCGTGGATACGAGCAGTCTTCGGGCTAAACTCTAGAGGGCGTGTTAAGCCAGCTGTTATACCATCACATTTACCCCTTGAACACCAAGTGAAAGGACACCACACAAGTGTTATGAAAATAACAGTGTATTTATTAGAATCACAACAGCCCTGTACTCTTTGTGAGGACAGGGTACTAAGCACACAACAAAAGTCTTAGGAAAATACTTCAAGTGCACAATCTACACAAATGCCCGAGGGCACGGAAAGTTTAGTGTTCTCGGGCGAACCCGATAAGGTAAGTCGGAAGCGACAGTGACTCTGGACCCTTAGATAATGAGGCTATGCGGGCACCGAAATGCCGAAGTTACCTAGCCCAGGGGCTGCGGCTGCATAAGTCTTTACAGATGTCGGGAGTCCTCGCTGACGAACCAGGAGCCGGAAGGAAGGAGTTGCTGGCCGGCGACCAGTGGAGATAGTTCGTAGAGATCCAAGCCTGGATCAGAGATGGATGACACCTGAAAGCAGAGGGGACCAAGTTCGTAACTACTAGCCAGTAGTCAGAGGGTACCAGGAGGGTACCGGATGACCGTCACCTCGACTAGGTGAGTGGGCGACGCTAGGCTCTGCGGTCTCACGGACCAGGAGGCGTTGTCGGCGACCAGGATGGAGGTGCGAGCTGTCCCACGAAGGTTGATGCTGTCGGCGTCGCTGGGCCCAGTATTGGGGCAACAAGCCTTGGCAAATTCAGGGCCACGTGGTGGACCTAAATGGCGTCTTGAGTGGACCAGGAGGGTCCGGGGTGCTCCTCTTTCAAAAGGGAGCCAGGGTCAGTCTGGAGCATCCAGACCAACAGCGTTGTTGTCGGACGTCGTCGAGAAGGCCACAAGCCAGCGGGCTAGTAGCCAGACAACGTGCTGAGCGGCAAAAAGCAGAAGGGCCCCACGCAGATCGTGGAGATGCTGGGAGGCTGAACTTCGGTGCTGGAGCTGCTCAGGGTCGGGGCTTCTCGGACCCCAAAGCACTCACCAGAGGATCCCTCGGCGGTCGTGCTGGTTTAGAAGTCGTGCAGGTTCTGAAGATGGCCGGTCCCTCGAGGTCTCGTCGCACCCACGGATCTCAGCTGAGCTGACGATGTGGGTAGAGGTCAGAGGTGCCAGGGAAGCCGGTTCTCCTCGAGCTGGGCAGTCGGATTCCTGAGGAAGGACGTGCAGCAAACCGCAGAGTTCTTAGATGGTGCCTGCGGATGCAGGGTGACTACTCCTTAGCCACAAGGGAGAAATCTTGAGAAGAGTCGAGAGTTCCTTTCGTAGAAAGTAGTTTCTTGATTCAAAGATGATCTAATTTGGAAGGGTCCCCGCTCCTGCCTTTATCCTAAAGAAAGGGGTGGGTACGCGACTAGGTCCTGCCCTAGGGGTGGGACCAGGAAGGGGGGTGGTTACACCCCTCTCCCATGCCGGACTTTCCCCAGGTCAGGGGCTGGTGTGCCACTGGAACTGGTTCTAGCCGGCAGATGCGTAGTGAGCACCGGGGTGCCACTCTGCAGTCACCTTCCTGTAAAGCCCTACCTACCCAGGATACACAAAACCCTGTCTGGGATGGTGCTAGCACCGCCCCTGACAGAAAACCCTTTGTCCGAGCTCTCCTCGCTGGAAGGACTCCCAGCAGCAGGAGGTCAGACTCGTGTCTGTGGTGGCAGCATCCATTTTGTGGAGCTGAGGCTTCAGTTAACTTTACCCGGGGTTCACAGTTACATACATGTCGTGTCCCTCTAGAAGGGTGGAATGCTAACCCCGTCGCCAGAATTGGCGAGGGGTTAGTATTCCAATTCGTATGACACCTTACTCGACATGTTTTGATAAAGCAATACCAAAGATAGCATTTAACCGCGAGGATTATAATGCACTTAAGAGTATATGGTATGCGTTATCATGGAACAGCTATTAGGACTTGGTTCCGCAAGCTGCAAACGGGCTCAGCTCATGCCAGAGCACCATTTCACACGATTCCATGCACTCTGCCTTCAGGATTGTCAAGGCCTGCCATAGGAGTGACTGATAGGAACCTGTGTGTCCATTTTTAGGGTTAGATATAGGTATACTATATCTAAAGCAAAGGGTGATTACACCACCTTGCCCCAGCTGTCGTGCAGCCAGTTGTGTCAGATTTAGATGGCCATCCAGGGGTGGCATAATACATGCTTCAGCCCCTGGTAGGCCCTGGGTACACCTATGCCCTGAGTTACAGGGTCTGATAAGGTGGCCCAGTACCAATTGGAAATGTACCTAAGGTACATGGAATCCATTTAAGAGAGAGAGCAGTAGGCCTGGGTTCCTGATTGGCAGGGTCCCTGGCCAACTAAGTCGGAAAACCAGCAAAACACCAGGCAATAAAGTTGGGGTAACCATAGTCCGGTATCTACCTTCCTACAGATGCTAGGTGTGGGTAGGAGTTCAGTAGGTCGGCCACTAGTTTGGAGGTTCTTACCTAGGTTTTCTTTTCAAAGATAGCTACTTCAGTCTTGTCGGTGTCAAGCTTGAGACAGTTGGCTTTGGTCATGCAGGTGGTGAACTTGTTTCTCAAATTGGGGACTTCACCTGAGAGGGGAGACTGTGAGTTGCGTGCCATCTGGAGAGGATGTTGATGATGTGTACATGGATGCCGTTGGCCAGATGCGTTAAGAGGGTGGAGCTGAGCGATGAATCTTGAGGCACTATGCAGATGAGTTCACGGGCTTCTGAGGAGTAAGGTGATGGGCTGACAGAGGTGTTTTGCCTGTTAAAAGAAGCACATCCAGTAGAGAGCGGGTACTTGGATGCCAATCTCGTGCAGGATCCTGATGAGGATGGGTTGTAATACCATATCTCTACAGAGAAGTCCAGGAGAATGAGGGCTGCTGGTCCTATTTTGTCAATGATCATGCAGTTGTCATCTGTGACTACAAAGAGTGCTTTTTCCGTGGTGTGGTTGGGCCTGAATCCAGACTGCATGTCTTGGAGGAACTATCAGTTGCTGATGTCATTGTTGAGGCATTGGTTTGATACATTTCTTGTATGGTAGGAGGGGGGATGGCTCTATTGTTAAAGAGACAGGATGGGTCAGCGGATGGTTTCTTGAGCATCGGGATGACAGTGGTGTGTTTCCAGGTGTTCAGGAATTAGGCAGAGCCGATCTGGGTGTTGAGAATGGGTGTTAGTGCTTCACTGATCACTCGGAGCCCTTTGGTGAAGGAGTAGTATGGGCAGGGTTCAGATGTGGCCTCTGAGTGGATGGTTTTGATGGTTCAATGGTGGGCTATCAGGTAAGGGTACGCTCTCTGGCCATGATGGAAAGTTGAGCTGCGGCAGTGACATATTCCGGTTGAGGACTGAAATTGCCATGTATGGAGGCGATTTAGGTACAGAAGAATTTTGAGAGCTTATTGCAAAGGTCTTGGTGAGGAACTGCTGTTGCAGGAGGTGCAGTGAAATCTTTGATTTCCTTGCTGCTGTTTGTGTGTTTGTCGATGCTGTCTGCAAGAGCTGTATGCTTGATGTTACATATCTGCTGGAAGCGGGGATGCTGAAAGTTCCGTAGCTCCCCAAAATTAACATGCAGAAGTTTAGAAGGTAAATTAACAATAAAAAAGCTTTTACATTTTTTTGTCTTGTCACATTAGTTATGCGTTCAAAGGCAGAGGTAAAATATCAGGCTGTCTCTTCTGAAAAATTGGTGCTTATTCTTTTACATTGAGATTAGTGTTCATTTTCTTTATCGAACTGCAAAGTTAGAGGATTTTGTAAAGCAAATTATCTGACAATCTTTCTTTTTTTTTTTTACAGTTTTTATAACATAACCACATTTAAAAACCTATAAATTAACCTTACAAATATTTCAAAACATATCGGCATTTAGGAAAACAAATATAATTCTGTAAGTTCTGTAATTCAGAAGCTGTATGAAAACAAAGTTTTAGTAGGATCAAAGCAAACCAAGACACTGGTGATGCAAAAAGATAAATATTTGCTGCAACTTGCTTTCTGCACAATACCATTTGTGTGCTTTATAATTTTATATTTGTATCAGTGCATGTCAGTGAGAAGCCTGTTGACATTTCAATGGAAAAAGTATTTCCTGTAAATGACAATGAACTCCCGCTCCATGCTTTAATAATATATTTGCAACAGTGGTCTCTAAATGCATCACTGGCTACATACCACCCATTAACCCCTCTCCTGCTGGATTAACATGGCTCATTTGCTATACTTGTTCTCTGTGTGTTGTTTGAATTTTGGTCGAGTCTGTGTGCAGAGAGTACGGAACTCCAGTCCTCTTCTGTGATGCTTTTCCAACTGTGGCGGGCAGGTCTGGTGGTGTTAAGTCTGTGATGGGACGGGATGGGTATGCTATAACTGACGTGGGTATTGTCTACCCAGCTCATAGTTGCTGGCTTATCAATTGTGATGTGGATGGAGGAGAAAAGCAGGTCCAATAGGTGTCTGGCGGTGTATTGAGGGTTCGGTAACGTGCTGAGTAAGGCAGTGGTTTCAGAGATTTTCTAGAATGGCCATAGAGTTTAGGTCGGTGCGGTTTTCTAGATGAAAGATACGATCTTCATGAGGGTGAAGGTGCTGACGCTGTTGGGCGGGCTGTGGTTGTGAGCACAAAGTAGCATGGCCGGGTAGCGGTCAGTAGGGGAGGACGAGGGTTCCCTAGTGCTGTATGTGGTCCAGGGGCAGACTGGTGCTGATGGGCTTGTCTTCGGTGCACCTGCTTTGCTTGTCCACTGTGCTTCTGCTCTGCATCTGTGAAATTGTTTCACAGAATCACTGAATAAAAAAGTGTGCACTAAACAATTTCAGATATTAAACTGTAACAGTTAGTGTGTTTATCTGGTACAAAAGCAGTGGATTCTGAAGCTGTGACATGTGCCCCCTAGGTCTGTCCTCAGCTGGATTGCAGCAGTGGGTGGCAGACCATCACCCTTGGCTTTTTCTTTTTTTGGCCCTCCCCCCTTAATCTTGCGAATGGAAAAGTGGTAATTGTTAGTCAGGACAAAGGGAAAGGTTGAGGTAGAAATTAATAAATAACGCCCCTACCTCTTTGCAAGATGGAAGTGCAGAAGCCCTCTGAGACCACTTCCCTTGATTTATATTGCATCCTCTACATTGCAGTTTTTACATCTCGCGCCTAGCGTTGCATTGCGCACCACGAGACATTTAGTAGGTGAAAAACGGGATTTCAGCACTGACCTCGGAATTGCACACGCTAGTCCTTGTGCTTTTCCTATTGTGTCCCGCATAGCTCCGCCCACGGTCCATTGGTGTCTATTACGCGCACCGAAGGCCATGTGGTTTCAATTATCGTGCCCATGCATGGGCGCGATAATCGAAACCACATGTTTTGCTGTGGCGCACGCACCCCTTGCAGGTGGATTTGTTTTGCTTTCACTGCTGCTAGTTCTGTGAAGTGGGTGGGCCAACAGCGTTCCTGCAGCTACCTGCCCTTGCCCCGCATTACTGCTTGCTTTTTTGCACCCGTGTTGGACCGCAGAAAAGTTGGCTTGCACACTGCTGCGTGTGAGAGATTTGCGCCTTTTTTGGGTGGTCCCTAAAGCTGCCACGTCCACTCGCTTCCTCATGGAGCCGCCCGCTCGCCAATCCAACCCTCCGAGAGGCCAGGCAGGCTCGCACGGTATCACTCGCACCTCTATTTTTGGCACCACTTGGGCTGCGGATTCAGGAGCAATGCAACACAATTTGCTCCGTCCATCCCACGATGCTGCAGCACACTCCTGCGCCCTACGACCACCCAATGCTCTACCTGCGGACTTGGCGAACAGCCCTGGTGCAGTACTGCTCCCGTGACGGAACCCCAAAGCCTACGGTGCATGATGAGCTCCAGCAACGAGCAGGCAAGGTCCAACGACAAGGTTCCAACAACAAGAGGTCAAGGTATGGCTGTCGTGCACTCTTGCCCCATTTCTTATCCTGGTTTGTTCATATGTGTGTAGGACTTAGTAGTGTTGCTTTCCCTAAATGTGGCTTTTAGTAGATTCTCTGTCCCTGGGTCTGGCTTTTTAGTGGAACCCTTGTCTTTGTGTCTGTCTTGGTAGCAGCGATGTCCTGCTGTGTGTCTCTCTGCGTTTACTCGATTAAGAGGCAGGTATGAGGACGTTCACTAGCGAGGGAGGGGAATGTTGCAGGTTTGTCATGGTTACTAGTCGGGGTGGGGGGCTGTAGAGAGCCTTCGTGCCACTGTGCCCTTGAAGACCTGGTGCTCCCTCCCGTGTTGCCCTTTCATGACCTCCCAAGTGGCCCTACCTACCCAGCACCTGCCCTCTACCTAGGAGGGATTCGGCAGTGCACCTCCCAGCCCCCACCGGGTTACGATAATCCTCCGATCTCTGCTGACGTCTCCCCGGTACTTCGGAGCTCTTGTTTCCACGTAAGTATCACAATCAATCAGGAGTTTGTTAAAGCGCAACTACTCACCCGTAAGGGTCTCAAGGCGCTAGGGGTGGGGGGGGTGCAGGTTCCATTCCATCAAGGAGGGGGGTCTGTCGAAGAGCCAGGTTTTGAGGTTTCTTGCAAGGATGGGGAGCAATGTTGTCTGTCAGAGGTGGAGCGGAAGGGCGTTCCATGCTTTGGCCGCGAGGAAGGAGAAGGAGCGGCCTCCCGATCTGGTCTTTCTGGTGCGGGGGACCTCGGTGTAGGAGAGCTGGGCTGATCGTAGGGTCCCTTGGGGTGCGTGGAATTTGAGCCGGCTGTTCAGGTATGCTGGTCCAGTGCCGTGGAGGGCCTTGTGTGCGTGGGTGAGCATCTTAAAGGTGATTCTCGCCTCGACGGGGAGCCAGTGGAGTGTGCGCAGGTGCTGGGAGATGTGGCAGTGTTTTGGCAGGTTGAGGACCAGTCTTGCGGCGGCGTTCTGGATGTTCTGTAGCTTGCGGATGAGGTTTTTGTTTATTCCGGCGTAGAGTGCGTTGCCGTAGTCGAGTCTGCTGGTGACCAGGGCGTGAGTGACTGTCTATCGGTGTTCGAGGGGGATCCATTTGAAGGTCTTACGAAGGAGGCGGAGGGTGTGGAAGCAGGAAGATGAGACAGAGTTGATCTGGCGGTCTATTTTGAGCTCGGAGTCCAGGATGATTCCCAGGTTGCGTGCGTGGTCTGTGGGGATTGGCGGGGTTCCGAGGGCGGTGGGCCCCCAGGTGTCGCTCCAAGCGCCGGGGTTTGGGCCCATGATGAGTACTTCTGTTTTGTTGGTGTTTAGTTGTAGGCAGCTGTTTTTCATCCATTTGGCAACGGCTTCCATGCCTTCTCGAAAGTTGCGTCTGGCGGTGTTGGGCTCGTTGGATAGGGAGAGGATGAGCTGGGTGTCGTCTGCGTATGACACGATGTTGAGTCCGTAGGTCCTGACGATGGGGGCAAGTGGAGCCATGTAGACGTTGAAGAGCGTCGGGCTGAGGGAGGAGCCCTGGGGGACTCCGCAGGTGGTAGGTGTGGAGTCTGAGAGGAAAGGGGGGAGTCTGACCCGTTGCGTCCTGCCGGAGAGGAAGGAGCAGATGCAGTCGAGGGCCTTGTCCTGGATTCCTACGTCGTAGAGTCTGCGTATTAGGGTGCGGTGGGAGACTGTGTCGAACACCGCTGATAGGTCTAGGAGGATGAGGGCTACTGTTTCTCCTTTGTCCAGTAGGGTGCGGATGTCGTCTGTTGCGGCGAGGAGGGCGGTTTCCGTACTGTGGTTTTTTCTGAAGCCGGATTGGGAGGAGTCGAGTATGTTGTGTTCTTCAATGAATGTGGCGAGTTGGCTGTTGATGGCTTTCTCGATGACTTTCGCTGGGAAAGGGAGCAGGGAGATGGGTCTGTAGTTTTTGAGGTCGGTGGGGTCCGCTGAGGGTTTCTTTAGGAGGGGGTTGACCTCGGCGTGTTTCCAGTCATCGGGGAATGAGGCGGTCGCCAGGGAGCGGTTGATGGTGCGAACACCACCCTCAGAGGCACCCTGATCTACCGACCCCCTGGACCACGCACACAATTCAGCGAGGACATCGCCGACTTCGTCAGCCCACATGCCCTCCCCTCCGCTGACTACATCCTCCTGGGAGACCTCAACTTCCATCTGGAGAACAACAACGACCGCAACACCAGCACCCTGCTCGACAACCTCACCAACCTGGGACTCAAGCAACTGGTGTCCACCCCCACCCACCTCGCCGGACACACACTCGACGCTGTCTTCTCATCCAGCAAGGACATCAACTTCAGCCACACCACAGAGCTTCAATGGACGGACCACAGCTGCGTCCACTTCACCTTCAAGAAAACAACGACCCACCACCACCAGCAACAGACCGCCCGCAGAAGCTGGAACAAGATCACAGCAGACCAGCTCGCCACCTCCCTGAGCCAGCACCCTCCTGCCAGCTCAGCGAACCCCAGCCAGGCCGCCGACAACCTCACGAAGTGGATCAGCAACTGCGCGGACGAACTCGCCCCACTGAGGACCCCGCCCAGCAGACCCGGCAGCAAGAAAGCCCCATGGTTCACCGACGAACTCAAGAGCTCCAAGAAGAACTGCCGAGCCCTCGAGAAAGTCTGGAGAAGGGAACCGACACCGGACAACAGGACCTCCTTCAAACTTGCCACCCGGAAACACCACCAGCTGATCCGCACCGCCAAGAAAACAGCATTCAAGGACCGGTTGGACAACAACGCACACAACTGCAAGGAACTCTTCAACATCGTCAAAGAGCTTTCCAACCCCAGCGCAGGAAACAACGACATCACCCCATCGCAAGACCTCTGCAACTCCCTGGCTTCATACTTCCACAACAAGATCGCGGACATACACAACAGCTTCAACAACCAACCAACGCACACCATGACCGAACAACCACCCCCCACCACCACCCTCCGCGCCTGGACCCCGATCAGCACCGAAGACACCATCCGCACGATGAACTCCATCCACTCCGGATCACCGACCGACCCCTGCCCTCACCACGTCTTCAACAAAGCCGACGCTGTCATCGCACCCCACCTGCGAGACATCATCAACACATCCCTCGACACCACCATCTTCCCCGAGAGCTGGAAACACGCCGAACTCAGCGCCCTACTCAAGAAACCAACAGCGGACCCCACCGACCTCAAGAATTACCGCCCCATCTCGCTCCTCCCGTTTCCAGCCAAAGTCATCGAGAAGACCGTCAACAAGCAGATGGCCGCTTTCCTCGAGACGAACGGATCCCTCGACCCCTCACAGTCCGGCTTCCGAGCCAACCACAGCACCGAGACCGCCCTCATCGCCGCCACCGACGACATCCGAGCCCTGATGGACAATGGAGAAACAGCGGCCCTCATCCTCCTAGACCTCTCCGCGGCATTCGACATGGTCTGCCACCGCACCCTAGTACGGCGCCTCAGCAACGTCGGAATCCAGGACAAGGCGCTGGAGTGGATCACCTCCTTCCTCGACGGGAGAACACAGAGAGTCCGCCTACCACCGTACAAGTCAGAGGCCACCGAAGTCATCTGCGGCGTCCCCCAAGGATCATCTCTGAGCCCCACCCTCTTCAACGTCTACATGAGCCCCCTCGCGGCCATCGTACGCAAACACAACCTCAGCATAATCTCCTACGCCGACGACACCCAGCTGATCCTCTCCCTGACCAACGACCCCGCCGCCGCCAGAGCCAACCTGCACGAAGGGATGAAAGAGGTAGCCGAGTGGATGACGACCAGCCGCCTGAAACTGAACTCGGACAAGACGGAGGTCCTCATCCTGGGCTCCTCTCCCTCCGCCTGGGACGACTCCTGGTGGCCTCCCGCCCTGGGCACCGCACCCAAACCGACAGACCATGCACGCAACCTGGGCTTCATCCTGGACTCCTCCCTCTCCATGACCAGGCAAGTCAACAACGTCTCCTCGGCATGCTTCAACATCCTACGCATGCTACGGAAGATCTTCTGGTGGATCCCCACCGAGACCAGGAAGACCGTCACCCAGGCCCTCGTCACCAGCCGACTGGACTACGGCAACGCCCTCTACGCCGGGACCACCGCCAAGCTCCAGAAGAGACTCCAGCGGATCCAGAACGCCTCAGCCAGACTCATCCTCGACATCCCACGAACCAGCCACATCTCCGGACATCTGCGAGACCTTCACTGGCTCCCCGTCAACAAAAGAATCACCTTCCGCCTCCTCACCCACGCACACAAAGCCCTACACGACCAAGGCCCGAGCTACCTCAACAGCCGAGTCAACTTCTACGCTCCCAAACGCCACCTCCGATCAGCCAACCACGCCCTCGCCGCCGTCCCCCGCATCCGAAGAGCGACTACAGGAGGAAGGTCCTTCTCCCACCTGGCCGCCAAGACCTGGAACTCCCTCCCGACCGACCTGCGCCTGACCCAAGACCACCTCTCCTTCAGGAAGAAGCTGAAGACCTGGCTGTTCGAGCAGTAGCGGCTCCCCCCCCCCCAGCGCCTTGAGACCCCACGGGTATGTAGCGCGCTTTATAAGTGTCACTGATTGATTGATTGATTGATTGATTGATTGATTGATTGATGGTGTGGCAGAGCATGGGTGCGATGGTGTCAGCGGCTCTGTTGAAGATGTGGTGGGGGCAGGGGTCCGTGAGGGCCCCTGAGTGGATTGACTTCATTGTCTTCAGTGTGTCTTTGGTGGTGAGGGCTGTCCAGTCATCAATCGCTGGTTTCCGGGTGTCGGGGGTGGTTGGTGAGGGTTCAGTGTGTTGGTTGTCTTCGTCGAAGTTGTCGTAGATGCTCTTGATTTTGTGGTGGAAAAAGGTGCTGAGTTTGTCGCAGAGGTCTTGTGAGGGAGGGATGTCAGTAGACTCGCTGGTGGGTTGGGCGAACTCCTTGATGATGCTGAAGAGTTCCTTGCTGGCCTCGGAAAATGTTCCTGCAATTAAATATGCAGAGGAAAAAAAAAACCAAGGCCAGCGCTCCACTCGCAGGAAGGAATATGCAAAGAGGCAGTGGCTGGTTGTCACCATAAAAACTGCCCCCAGCCCCCATCCTGCGCCCCCTTGTTTAAAATTTCAGTATGGCCTGCCGCCATGCACCGGTACACCACGGAGCTCCAGGGAGGGCGCACGCCTGTGCTGGTGTCTGTACCTTTGTGTTGGTGCGTGCAATCTCTGCGTGTAACCGTGTGTGTTTGTCAGTGTGATCATGTGTGTTTGCTAGTGTGACGGTTCTCTGTGTGTCTGTCTATGTCTGATCGGTGCTTGAGTGGTTGATCTGTTGGTGGGAGGGGGGTGAGTATTGGTGGAGGGGGCGTGCGGGAAGTCACCGTGCATCTCTATGTAGATATTTGCATTTTATGTTTGTGTGATGGATCGGTGTAGTATTTCTCTGCTAACCAGCTGTATTTGTGTGCACGTGTGAGTGTCTTTGATCTGTGTGTTTGAGGGCATCTAAATGTGTGAACGTGTCTGGACCTGTCTGATCCACCTGTGTTTGATGTGTGAGTGTGGATCTCTGTGTGTTCAACAAATCTGTACGTTTTTGTGGGAGATCAGTGTACGTGAGGGCATGTATTTTAACAATATTAATGTTGTAATTCTTGACTGTTTTGCACATTGACTCGTATGAATGATGTTTTATTTTTTATTTTTATGTGGAATTTCTTGGAATTCCAAATCATAATAAAATAAACTGAAACTGTGAGGGCATCTATGCGTGTGTGTTCAGGTGTGTGGGAGATGGGCATTTACGTGTCTATAAATCTGCTTGAGTGATAAATTCTCAATGTGAGAGGTAGTGTGCCTTGAGATATGCGCGTTTGTTTGTGGGTCTTTAGTTTGTGTTGGTGTGTGTTTATGCGTGTAAGTGGTGTGCCCATATGTCTCTACACGTGTGCTAGTGCCCACCTGCTTGTATTTGGGTGGAGAGGAGAAGAGACCGTCGTGGTTTGCTGCCTCGCCCATAGAAACGGATTGGCAGGTTGAGGCGCCCACCGTCTGCCAAGACCTTGCCTCTCAGAGGGGAGACGGGTGCGTCTCCTCGTAGCTCCCACCCTTGCAAGACCCCTGCTTTCATGTTTGCGGACTGACGCTAACAATGAGACCTATGATTCAGGCATTATACTGCAAAGATGGACTGGCACCCGTCAACACCAGCGCTTGTGACAGCCTGCCACAAGCTGGTGCTGTCTGGCTCATCTAGAGAGGTAACCAAAACAACAGTTGATCATGTATTCAATATACATTAACAGTCACTATTGTCTGCTGCCCAAGCCATTCTTATAGCGTTGTGGGCCTGAAATAGTCCGAATTGTTATGCTTTTAGAAGTGTGATGGTTAGTAGTTGTGTTGTTACTATCATTGGCAGCACTGGCACGGGCAATGTGTGGTGCAAGCTGCAGTGGCCTCCTGACGAGAGCCCTAGCATTTATTCTATTACAAATTAAGCACTGCAAGCACCCTTTAGATATATTCGGGCAGTGGCCTCGGGCGACCAGCAGCCCATTTCTTTAATACCGTTTCGGACCGCACCGGCCCTCAGTGTGCTTGTGGCTACAATGTATAGAAGAGGCCGGATGGCACTCAACACCTGCCCTGGGCACCACATTTATTTATTTATTTGCGTTTTTTATATAGCGCTGTGAATAAACTCCCGTAGGAGTATCTCCGCGCTGATGACAACCGGTAGGGAACTGATGAAGGAAGCAATGAAATTAAAAATAAATTAAAGATTAAATTAAAAAATGCTGTGAAGCTGCTATAAACCAACAGGGTGCTAGTTAGAATGAACTAAACAGGAAAGTTTTCAGGTATTTTCTGAATTGAAGGTGGTTATGGCATTGCATCAGTAAGAGCGGGAGTGAGTTCCAAATTTTCGGGCCCACTACAGACAGACAGACAGCCCTGCCACCTAGCCTAGATTTAGTTATCCTGGGAACACTCAGTAATAGCTGGTCACTGGATCTAAGGGCACGGGTAGGGACATAAGGAATAAATTTGCTGGCCAAATACTCTGGTCCTAATTGGTTGAGGCCCTTATGAATGATGCAGCATGTCTTAAACTTCCCTCGTTGACGTATTGGTAGCCAGTGAAGTTTATGAAGTAACGGTTTAGAGGAGGATCTGGGGGGTGCGTTAAGCACCAGCCTAGCTGCACATGAATCTTATTCAACAGAAAGCCTACCCAATTTGAGCTCTTCCATTCACTTCTCACACCCTTTAAGTTGTGGACCCTCGGTCGCCTCAAAAACCTACAGACAGCTCAAATAGTCATTTAGGAAAGTATGAGTTGTATTTATTTACAAAGGGCATTTGGGTAAGCTTGGCATCCACATTTTGCCAGCTACCTTCTGACAAGATAATCTAAGCTTGACATGAAACTTAGAAATTGACAACATCAGCACACAATATCTTCTTCAGAAATGTGTACAAGCAAAAAGCTCGAGCTCAGTATTGCCCCAGCTCAGAACCCATTTAGCCAGAGGTATAAATGCATGACAGGACTTGCTCACTGGCAACACCTGAAAGTGCTAGACTAAGGGGGCACCCTTGCCATCGCGCTCCAGTGGCCATGCCGCCCTCAAACACCAACATTTTAGGATTGCTCCTGAGCAACCGTCAGTAGATTCCTGACCCATTTCTCTATTTGCCACCTGGGGTGTCCCGGTTGGAGAGACCAAGATTATAAGCATCCCCGTCAAGTCATGTGCCCCCCAAAATTGCCAAATCCCTCAGTGGCCAATGCTAAGGGCAACATTGTCATGCAAGGCATTCACGCGTCAAACTGTGAGATGTAAAGTTCTCCAGAAATCTTAGAAATAAACTAGAGCAATACTAAATCGACCTCCTACTTCCAAAAACCAAATTAAAAAAAATGGAACAATAACTTTTAAGCACAGAGTTAACAAACACCTTAATATCATCTCAAAGGCGGTATTTAAAACGATAGGATTGGGGCGGGGGGGGGGGAGTTATGGCAGCCTTCAGGTCCTGAGGGCGTCCGAGGGGCAGGAAAGGGGGTGTTTTGGATACCGTGACTTGAGCCTCATTAATCCATATTCACTTAGAATTTTTTAAGTCGCAATTTTGTTTTCTTTTTCGATTTATAGCACTTGAAATGAGCACTTAGCGAAGGGCCCTCTCTGTGCCTTCCTCTCCCCCTGTTGCCGTCTCGGAGCCTTCCTCTCCCCCTGTTGCTCAGGAGCATTCTGATTCCGTTCCTGGGCTGAAGCTCCATTCAGTGACGCCACAAGAGAGTGCCCCTTGTGTGCGGCAGGGTTCAGGCCATCTCAGTGGCTCCCATGTGGAAAGGTCTTCTCGTAACTCTGCTACCGTCCTGCTGGAGGTGCGGTAAGTCAGGTGGTGCAACTGCAGAGAAGACAGGATAGTGTCCACTTCTGCTCTGCCACTGCCAGCTGCTCACCCCTCTCTCTTTCTCTTCCGCCCTCTCTTTCTCTGTCTTGCTCCCCCTGACTTGCTGTAAATAGGTCTTGCATTTTTAAAAGTTTGAACTAATGGCGTTGTGAATGATAATGCAACGCAAATAGCTCAAACTTTCTGTAATGCGAGACCTATTGCATTGTAAATGCTTGTTTCTTTAATCTTTCTAGAATAACACTTCTCCAATATCCGGGCTCACCATTTATTTATCTGCAAAGGCTCTCTCTGGAGAGACTGAATCTCTTGAGGAATTAAATGGATAGTCAGTAACAAAGGGAGGGGCTAAAGGGGAGCCAAGGCACCCAGTGCGGCAGTAGAATAAGGGTGGCATGGCACACAGGGGTTTGAGGGGCAGGTGCATTCAGAGGCAGCGGGTGATGGGGCTTGCAGATGGGCAGGACAGGATGGTACACGGGCTGAAAACAAGAGCTTCAGGGGTCTCGGGACACATAGAGGAGAGGGAGAGGACACCCAAAAGGGCTGCATATAGAGGCTACATGTGGCTGGAGGCAAGCCTGATGTACTCTACAGGTCTGGAAGGAGCATGGACTTACTGAGGGACTTCAGAGAGGCAGAGGGAACACACCGGACAAGAGGTCTCTCAGGATTCCACACTGGGCTGCCAGGTTAGCAAAGGCCATGCAAGGTCCAGAGACACAAAAAGCCTATGAGAGCAAATTAGAGATCCTCGGGTGCTAGAGGGAATGCAGGGGCAGGTCAGTACATAATGGCAATAGGTCAGGTGATGGTGGTGGAGTGACAGGAGGACAGAGGCACTTAAAGGAGAGGCAGAGGCACAGAGAGAGACCTGCAGGAGGGGAGAGGTGCACACACAGACCCAGCATGAAAAAGGCAGGGTGGCACATTTGGCCTTCAGGGGTAACTGGGGCAGATACAGTAACTGTGTAGTTGGTGGGTGGCACACAGAAAATCAAGAGGGGCAGGACAGGCACCAAGTGGCTGCTAGGGTGACTGGTCACATGTAGTGGCTGCTGGCAGTGGTGTGTCAAAGGGGAGGTTGGGGACCAACAGAGGGGCCTGGGAGGATGGGAAGCATACACAGGGACTGTAAGGCAGCAACGTTTGGGGCACTCATAAGGGCTTTAAGGGGCTGAGTGTCTAATACCAATGATGCAGGAAAAGTAGGCACATAGAAAAGCTACAGCAGCAGCAGGAGACTACACAAAGGACCAGCAGAAACTAAGTAGGTCGGCACACAGACTGCATGTGAATGGAGGCTTACATGGGTTGACCAAGGGTTGAGTGGCACTAAAAGGGGTGCAGAGGAGTAATTGGACCCTCATATAGTGCTGGGGCACACTGTGGGCACCAGGAACTTGACAGAGTAGCACATAGGGGTTTCATTTGTGCAGTGTCACACAGAGGGCCTGAAGGGGTACAGGTGCTAAGTGGTGCAGAAGACGCAAAGGACATTCATTGGGCAAGCTGAAGGGAGGGGCAGAGGGACTACAGAGAGGCTGAGCTATACAGAGGTACTGCAGATGGCGTGTGGGCCACATACGGGGTGACCATGGCAGCACACAGACTGCAGGAAGGCTGGGATAGCCCTGTCACACATCCGCCCAACCATTATCATATTCCAACTGTCTCACCATCATACATTACACACGCTCTAATTCACTATGCGATTGTTTTCTTATAGTTGTACCAAATATTATACTTGTTTAGTGCCCAGACAGACCCTTGCTAAGCATTGAGTTCCCTCATAGCCCATATGTTTGATTCAGCCCGATATTCGACTTCTCGGTGTTATTATATCCCAAACCGGAAGGATCGGCAACCCGGGGACCGGGAACTAAAAGGTGACGGCAGAACGTCCGCAATTGTAGTTTCATCTAAAGAAAATGCTTGCTCACCCAAATTATACATTATCTGGTAAGACACAAGGGATTTGGTCCGGGAAGAGCTTTAAAAAACTTCCTGTAATCCAGAGTGTCAAATCTATTAGTATTAACATATGTCAGACCTCGAATAATGTTAAGACAGCCAAATGACCTTAATGTGTCCTCGTTTGTAATTTCATATCATAAGCGCTGCATTGAAACGCCGGAGGTGGCATAGTTGGCAATTCCATAAACCATCAGTGATTGGACAACTCGATGAAACTCAAATAAAACCTTGTTACTAATCATTGGAGGATATTGACGTTTACCCTCAGTGAGTTGTCAGAACTGCCTGATTATGTCATGCAATTAATTGTTAACAATCTTAAAGATCCTGATGTGTTACTACTACGCAGTGACGTGATAACGTCCAATTTAGTAGTTCTTGTGTGGGCAAGTCACTATAGCACAAATGAATCCATCATTAATCAACCATACAGTAAAACACCAGCTATCAGACAACCCTCACTCAAAATTCAGAAATGAATAAATTGTGATGGGCGCTACACAATAGACCCCTATTAGTTGGAAAATGCTAGAGACCAAAATAGACCGCCTAGTAACTGCCATCATCCAGGTGACTACTTTGATTCTTAAAACCTCAACTGAGGATGAACTGCCAGTATGTGTAGTGTGACTGCCACCTATCCAAATTACCCTGAATATATAGATGTCATCGCCTATAGTACAATGTGCTTATCTATCCTATTGGACACTACTTGACAATGCCTGTGTTGCACATGAGCCTCAAAGTATGTTCGTTTCCATTAATATATGATCTCATAGTCAACTAGCCAAAGGGGCTGCATCGTCCCAAGTAGATCTCGATGGTTAGTGTGGACTACAAACAGATCCAAGAGACAAACTATATGCCTTACAAGGGTGTCCACGGTATGTCATCATTAAGCCCAGATATGTTCGTACGAAGCTTATAGATCCATTTCTGTTCTGTTCTGTTCAGTAGGTCCCGCTACTGTCCGGTTCCGCCGTCGATCACCCTCTGGGGCCAGGGGCTGTCGTTCGCAATTTGTAGGTAAGTCGTGGTGCAGTCACCAAGGTCTTCGCCCTCACTTTCTTCTGTTGTCGGGGGCATTGGTTCCCGAACATTCCAGAAGTGAGCACCCAGCGGTTGCCCCCCCTCTATCCTCCCTATCCGGGTGGGGACTCGGGCCCAAATGGAGGCCTATGCCGCGGCTTTGCAGGCCTCCCTTGGGTCCTCTCGCGTTCCTGGGGCGTACTCAGTGCCTCAGCTTCTTGTGGGATCCCCAACGGACTCGAATGTGGGTTCGTCCCCGGCGCCGATTGAGCCATTGCCCCCCAGGGACGTCGGAGATGTGGTGTCATCAGGGCCCGACCCGGCTGCGTCCCTCACTACGACCCACGGCAGCCCTGCTGCGCTGCATAGTCCAGCGGGGCTCCCTGTGGCGTCGCAGGTGGTTGCCAGTGATCAAAGCCTCACCCCAGCCTTCCGTGGCAGGCAGTCACCTGTCCGGAGCCAGGGTCTGTGCCGTTCCGGCGACGTAGACTCGCCTCCTCGGCTCCACCTTCGCTTCTTTCTCCGGAGTCGGAGCCTGTCGTGGTTGAGGCAGAGTCAACGCCAGTGAGGTGCCGGAGGTTTGCCTCCCCGGCTCCGGCGCCTTCTCCTTCTTCGGAAGGGGAGCTTGTTGTGATTTCAGCACCGGACTGGGCCGACTCGGCGCCGGATGGAGCAGAGTCGCCACCTGACGAGGCACGTTCAGCGCCAGCCAACGTCGTTTTGGCGCAGCGTTGACACTAGGTTGTTCAATCTTCTCCGAAAGTCTCTGAAGAGAGTTAGGCATCGCCCTCACACCCAGCGACGCCGGAAGTATTCTTGCCTGTCCCACCCCTTCGAATTTGTGGACCCGGCAGGATCCCTGCCTCCACAGGAACCCCAGGACCCGACAGGCTCTTCTCCTCCACAAGAGCCCCATCAAGATTCCCATTCTTCAATGGGGCTCCCTTCAGTTGGGCATTGGTCGCACCATCAGTGTCTTGGGAGGGTTAGCTTGCAGCCCTCCCCTGCAGATGAGCTGCTGTCCCTTCCACGGAGGGCTACAGAGGCTAGTGCGGCTTTCTGAGAGTGTTCTTCTTGGCCACTGGCATTTTGAACATGCAACCCCCTTCTGCCCCCTTGTCTGTGGGCCCTCTTCTTGAGGTCCTTCATCGTGGGTCCGGCAGTGTGGAGCCACTTCTGCCTTTTGAAGCTTCACTTTATGATACCCTTTTGGGTACCTGGGTTCGGCCAGCTTCGGGTAATCCTTTGTAGCTCGTTCAGTTTTGCACCGCCACAGTCCTGCTACACATGATCCGGTTTGCCTTTTTGTGCACCCTGATGTGCAGGGGTTTGTTTTGCAAACTGCCTTCCCTTCCCTGCCCCGACTAATGCTTCCTCCCGGGAGTCCAGATGGCTTGAGTCATGGGGTCGGAACATCTTTGCATCCACTTGTGCTGCCCTTCGGTCATTAAATACAGTGTGTGTTTTGGCCTGGGCTGCCTCTGCCATGTGGGACTCTGCAGAGTCTTTGCCGTAAGCAAAAAAGGAAAGGGCGCAACAGAAAGGTCACAGAAGACTGTCACGGAGAAAACTGGAATTCCATAGCATCGGAAGGCAAGGGGCAATCAGTAACGATCGATCATATCAACCTTCAAAGGAATGATAACCCCCCTCCACAGAAACCAGAAACCCTATTGCCCCTAACCGGCATGTCAACAGATGGATTAGAATCCCCTATCATCTGCACGAGCCCAACAAATCAATCAAAGAGAAAACTGGTAGAAAGCAGAACCGAGATAGCAGTCAAAAATCAAACTGAGTCGGCTCTAGGGCAATCGGATGGCCACTCAAGGGAAAAGAATATAAATCCGGAGGAAGAAACAGAAGACCAGGAATGTCTAAACTCCACCAAAGACGACATGACCCTGAATAATTCTATACCACGGTGTACCTGCAAGAAGACGAAGATAACACCGACTAAACCAAACTTCCAGATCTCATGTAACGTAAATATCGGTGACAAGCATCCCAGTGATCGATCTCATCAGGACATCTCAAAGCCCAAACTAACCGAACAGAACAATAAACACTCAGAGCGGAAAAACGCAATTCAGGAACAGCCTCTTGAGCAAACGCTGCCCACAAGGGAAATAGACCCAGAAACAATCTTCTTCATCCCGAATACAAATCTAAGGGGAGAGTTGATATCCTAAATAGGGGCAACATACTAAAATTAATCAACTCAATAGAAGAACTAAAGGCTATAAACACCTCTGACTTGTTATCAATTGAATTCCATCCAGCAACAAATTCACAAGGGAACGAGAAAACAAGGGCAACGTGGAAAACCAGGGAGTTAGCAAAATCGATCATGAATCACGCACCTAGTTTTTCCCAGTGGGGAATCCAGCTTGAACCAGAAATAAAACCAGCCTACCCCACCCCACTACTGGAAGACTGGAAGGAAAAACGACCTCTACCAGCTACATCAGTACTCAAAGGAGCACGAAGCTACTCCCCAGAACGGGAAAAACGTCTGAGGAAACCGCAAAGTCCAACGTTCCAACAAACAGCGCCCTTTAAAGAAACAATAACTCGGACAATAACCGGAAGGGACACAAACTGACAAACAGAGTCAGGTTCAGTTACCAAATCCGCAGGCCCCTATAAAAATAAAGACAAACTCAAAATTTGTATTTGGAACATAAACGGCATAGCCGACAAATTGGAGGATCCCTCAACATTGAACTACCTGCAAACGTTTGATCTGATTCTCCTCCAGGAAACATGGGAGCCCAGCGAAATAACTCTGCAAGGATATACAGCTTGGACACACCCGGCCCGCAAAGAATCACATTATGGCCGTTGCTTCGGCGGTCTGGTAATCTTCACATCAATACCAGTTATAGGAGAAATTAAACTATCAACCATAAATATCACTCCGCCGAACGCAATCCAGGCTATATCAATCACAATTGGAAAAAATCAAGAAAGTCACCAGCTACTCGTAGTCAATACATACATTCACCCTAAGAACAAGCAGTCTGGGTCAAACGAATTCGGATCACGATGTTTGATACATGAATTTAATGTACACGCACTGAATTTTGATGAACCAGTAAACCATATGGATTGAACTTTTGTGAATGTTGCTTCAAATCATTAGACCTGTGTGTCTCTTCTATGCTGTGCACTAGGGGGTCTACCTCTCCACAGGGGTAGCTTTGTATTAGTTCTCAAACGAATTAGTCCAAGAACTAACAAGACTCATAGAGGATGAAGAAACGGATAACATACTAGTGGGAGGCGATTTCAACCTCCAGTTATTCGGCGAACTGACAACCGACGAGATGACGCAGGAAATGGACACAGTATGGAAAATTCCACCTCAAAAAATCCCTCACAGATACAAACACAGCAACACTGCCTCCAAACTACTTAAAGCTCTAGAGAAACTGAACCTGCGCGTTCTCAACGGACGATTTAAAGAGGATATTCCCCCAGTACCAACTTTTTACTCGTCAACTGCCTCATCCTATTTAGACTTTATTCTAGTTACACTCCCGTTGTATGACAAAGTACAAGAATTTAAGATAGGAGACAGAGTCCAGAGCGACCACCTGCCGCTAGAAGCCCACTTAGCACTAACCTGTAAGAACGAGGCAACCGAAATCAGAAGCATGTGCACAGAACATACTACTAACTACAAGCGATTACGATGCAAGATCTCGGATATAGAAACTCTTACAACCAGTGCAAAAACAATAATACAGGAAATATCTAATACAACCGACAACCCCATCATTTTATGGGAAAAGTTTACAACGGCACTAGGAGAAAAGCATGCCACAAGGAAGAAAGATCAAAAAGGGAATACGACTAGGCATATGCTTGGCAAAGTAACAACAGTAGAAACAAAAAATATCAAGCTCGAAATAAAAAAGACCTTCAAACAGCTCCGGCAAGATTCAAACAATCCGGAAATTCAACTGCAGTTACGCAGGTTAAAGGCATTGCTACAAAAGAAAACTTGGCAAAGGAAACGGGAACTGAACGAAGAACTATGGGCAAAAATTCTACATAACTCAAAACAGAAGAATAGCTCTAGCTTTTGGAAGATGATCCACAGGCTCCAACAGCCAGACCACAGAGGTATTACTTCTGAAATACCGGAATTAGACTGGGCCAACTATTTAACAACTCATTTTAATACAATTCACCTCGCAACAAAGAAAGCCGGGGGGGACAAACTTGGAAGAGGGAGCTTTCCACCAACTGGGAAAAAATGACACACCCGCCAAAAAAGCAAACCATGCGCTAAACAAGAAAATAACTGGGCCCCACATCCTAGCAGAGAACGAAGCCAGCCCCAAGATAGTCATCCCTAGAAAAATAGAACCCGGACTATCGGTTCAGGAAACAACAGACACGATCCTCAAACAAATCTCAAAGGGAAAACTAGAGGGGGCGCCAGGACCAAACGGGATCCCTCCGATATTATACAAACAGGATCCAGCCTTCTGGTGCACCATATTGATCCCAATATTCTACCAAGCAAGGGAAACAGGAAAAATACCAGCATCTTGGAGCGGTTCGATAATAAGCCCAATCTACAAAAAAGGCGCAAGGAACGACCCAAGCAGCTACCGGCTGATCGCCCTGATAGACGTAGAGGCGAAGTACTATGCAAGCCTCATTTTGAAGGATCTAATAACATGGGCAACAAAAAGGAACATCATCCCAGCCACTCAGCCGGGCTTTCGGACGGGCCAGGGAACCCTAACCAACATCATGGCACTAACTTTACTGTCCGACGCAGCAAAAACGGTGAAAAGCTCCCTGTTCGTGTGTTTCATCGATTACAGCGCCGCATTCGACCATGTAGACCAACACAAACTATGGCAGAAGCTGAGCTCATGGGGAATCCCCGGCCCCCTACTACAGCAGCTGGAAATGTTGCATTCCGATACATAGGTCCAAATAAAACTGGGATCTGGCACACATCTATCGAGGAAAATAAAGACCAGTAAAGGCCTAAAACAGGGCTGCGTCTTAGCGCCAACACTGTTCAACCTCTTCCTCGCGGATCTTCCCGAAGAGTTAGAAACAGTAACATCACACGCACCTCGGTTAGGAAACATCACGCTCTCAAATCTGCTTTACGCAGACGATCTGGTCCTCATCAGCCGGTCTCCTATTGGCCTCCAAAACCTTCTAGACAAAACTAATACATTTTCCAAAGCAAATTCCTTAACAATCAACCTGGACAAAACCAAAGTCATGCCAATGAACTACAACAAGAAACAGAAGCCCGCATGGTACCTGGATAAACAAAGACTAGAACTGGTATCCTCATATAAGTATCTAGGAGTCATAATAGAGGGCAACGGCTCCTTCAAGCAACAACAAGAGGCCATCCGCAGGAAGGGCATGACCTTTCAACTATCAATAAGGCCCCTGTAGAAAGTCCTCCCCGACAGGACATTAGCACCACTTCTACAGGTAATAAAAGCTCGCCTACTGCCAATGCTCTCCTACGGCAGTGAATCAATGCGGGGCAATGATGCAAGCACTCTGGACAATACTATCAGTCGTGCATACAGGGCAATCTTCCATCTCCCTAAAAATTCTTCGCCCGCTCAAATTCGTCTCGAATTCGGACTATTGAAACAATCTGTGGAGAGGAAAGGTCAATACATAAAAAGCTGGCGCAAAATCAAAGACTCGGTGCAAGGATCGTTAAACGCCAACTTATGTACTGAGCTTCACGCCAAAGAAATCTCACCAGCAAGGGCCTACCTAACAAACTCATTGGGGAGCCTAGGTCTAAATAAGCTCTGGGATACAAGAACGGATTCTGGGACCTTTAAGAAAGCAGTGACAAAGGTCATTAAACTGGTCTCCTCACTCGAGGACAGAGCCACCCTGACCAGGAGAGCGCACGGATGCGTAGTGCTCGATGGGTATGGAGCCATAAAGCCACAAGAATATCTATCATGGGGCCTCACACAAAAAACAAAAAACATGTTCCTAAACTTGCGCTTAGGCAACATACCCATAGCACGTCACCTGGAACCTTGGAAAAGGCCTGATCCGTCAAACGCATGTCGCCTTTGTCAATCTGTGAAGGAGGATCTTATACATATTATTTGCATCTGTAAAGCTTTTGTGGATGTAAGGCGGTCCATGCTCCGGCCCCTATGGAACCAGAAGGGTGTAAGATTATGCAGGCAAGCAGTGATGCTTTGCTTTAACCCCAATGAGAATCAGTTGAACTGTAGAACAGTTAAATACTTTGAAATAGTGGCCAAAAAAAGTAAATGAAACAACACAAGGACGCGAAAAACCAACCGCACCAGGAGAATAGTAGCCTTCCTAAACGGCCCTTACAAAAACTTTTAAGACTGCTGAGCGAAAATTAATCGCATCAGGGGATCAGAGATCCCTGCAACAGCCTTATAACTACAAGAAACACAAGTAAGAATAGCAGTGATCAATAGGAAGTCCTACTAATTGATTATAGACTCCCTGAGACTTTACTAATGTGCAATATCTTATTGTTTAGAAAAGTTTTATATAGTCAAACGACTTTTTATCATTGTGCAATATTGTGAGTTTTTATTAACTGTGCAATAAACAAATTCAAATGTGGGACTCTGCAGAGTCTTTGCTTTCTGCCACCTCTGAAGGCGCTCGTGTTGACCTCCTTCATCTCCTACAGGATGGCTGTGACCTTTCTGAATTCAAGATCCCCTCGTCCTTGGATACTGTGGATTCTTTAGGCCGGGCTATGGCTGGTTATGTTACCCTGCGGCGCCATGCTTGGTTGTGAGGTAACGTCTTCCCGGAGAATATCCAGGAGCAACTGGTTGATTTACCCTTTGATGGGTTTTGGTTGTTTGATGCTCACGCCGAATCAGCTGTTCATCGCCTTCTTGCGGACTTTCGCCCTCCCACTTATGCCTGTCTTCCTGAGTCTGTTGTTCTGGGGTAGTACCTTTTCATTTAGCATCCCTTCCATGCGTTATGTGTTTTAGGCTGGCAATAAGCCTTAGGTCTTCTTTTCGTATGTCAGCTGTGATTACCCTTTCATTTTGCATCCTTTAGATGCCTCATCGTTTTTGAGCTGAATGTTGGCCTGCTGCTGCAGTGTTCCACAGATTGCTGTGTCTGGTCCTCTGACTGTGGTTTGCCCTAAGATGTTTTCCCTGCTGTTTGGGGTGTGCATACTCCATGTGGGGTACTTGTATGCTATAGTATAGCTCTGCTTATATCAATTAGGCCTAGAGGTCCCTAGTGCTCTACGCATCACCTGGTGCTGTTATGTTCTGTTGTACGGTACTGAATGTTGTGCCTTGGCGCCATCTTCTGTACGCTATGGGTAGCCTGGCTTTTTCCTCATTCTCCTCCTTGGGAGTGTTTTGTGGTGTTTCTCCCACTACTACTTTAAAGAAATTGCCCTCCTAAACACGAGGCTGTGAGAAAGAACATTTTTTGTTCGAAACGTTGGTGGGTGATGGTGGCTGTGTTAATGGAGTAATAAACGCTTCAAAAATGAAAAGCCTTGTGTTTAGGAGTGCAATTTCTTTAAAGTTTACTGCTGGAAGATTTTCACGGGACTTGGTCTGGTCCCGGGAATTGCACCCGTGTTCTTGAGCGCGCCGGTTACAGACTGTTTGCTAAAGGATATATATATATACATATATATATACATATACATACATATACAAGTTGCCATGGCTATTCCTCTTCCAACGTCGAGGCTGCGAGGTCTGGTCTAATGTCTCCATGTGTTAGGGAGCTTTTCAGTGATGTTTGCGGGGTTGCCAATAAAGTCCCTCTTTGCTTTCCACTTACTGGGATGGTTTCCCAGTTTTACACTGCTCCTTTTCTCAGTGCTCGGACACTGTACGATATCTTTCTTTCTGGATACGGGTTACTTCCCTCCGGTTGGAGGGTTTGGGCTCTAACAACTCAGAGATTCTTCCACCGTTTATATGCCTTGGTGCTCTTGTGCCTGTATTGCCACTTCCTTCGGAAGTGCCTCTTTTCTAGGTATTATCCTATTATTGTATAAGCTGGCCTGCGGGACAGCTCTTCTGATGGCAGTTGTCCTAGGTCTACACCCTGCATATTTGTGTTCATGAGTTGAGCCTCGCTTTAACCTTCGAGCTGCCTGGCCGGGCAGTCTTATACATTTTTTAGCTACGCCATCTTGTGGTGCCTGTGGTCGTTTGCCTGTGCATGTTTCTGTGGTGGCCTGCTTCAGCGGGCTTTACATTGCTGCTGTTCGCCCCTGTTTCTCCCTTTGGGACTGGGTGTGCACTTGGCGTGTTTTCTTACCCGCCTGCTATTCTCAAACCATTGTTCGGTTTCTACCTTTTGCCCCTTGATTCTTTGCTGTGGCTTCTCCAGCCTTCCTTCCGTGGGCTAGCCTGGTAGGCTCTAGTTGCACCTCTTCATGTTCTTCTCATCCTTTGGTCGGTGTCCATATAAAGTACCGTTAAGTGGAGAGTGGTCCTTCTTCCGCTCTCTTTCTTTTGTTCTAGTATATAGCTGGTGCCGTTTCTACCTGTCATTCTTATATGGTATGGTGTAGCGCCATTCTGGCATTTTTGGAATGTCTTGCATCCCGTTATCTTTTGCTCTTCAGAGCTACTTGGGTTGCTGTGTGGCCGTTCCACCACAGCCTCCCCCATTGTCCGTCACTCTGTTGCCGGCTCAAGTGTTTGATGCTGTCTGTTGTTCTGTTGCAGACCCACCTCCCCTTTGGGTTATGGCTGTGGTATCTATTCTGAATGTAGGAATCTGCGGCTAGCTGTCTCTATCAGATACACAAGTTACTTACCTTTGGTAACGATGTATCTGATAGAGACGTTGTCTAGCTGCAGATTCCTTAACGCCCACCCAGCCTCCCCGCTCTGCGAGGACCTTGCCAAGTGATATTCTCCTCTGGCCTATTTCAGTTGCCATTGGTTTTTCTCTCATGGGTGCTCACATTGTTGCACCTCTTTGAGAATTGCCATATACAGCTAACTCCCTCTAAGGGGCGTCTTTCCTTAGATTCACCTTCACCAGGAGACTCATTTTCTTCTCCTGTTGCCTTCCCTTCCTCCCGCCTTCTCTATTGACTCAAAGTTCTGGTCTCCTCTATAGTTGTCTTCTTTGCGGATCTGTGGAACTCTGTTTCACACTTACATTACTGTAGGAGAAGTGCCATTCTTTTCATACCTTCCTGTTGTGAACTGTTGTTCTTCTGTGCTCCGTTCTTGCTGGACGGCACGGTTCTAAATGGTAATTGCAGTCTATTTCTGTCTGTTGAGATATTCTTCCCTTGTTGCACTTGGGGAATGGTCTTTGCTCGCATGCGGGGCTCTTTCTCACAGCTTTTTCACTTATATGTAGGCAGTGTCTAGTTCTGTCTTTTACAATGTTGTCTTGCACCATCCTCCTTCTTTATTGACAGACTTTCATCACTCGCACCCTATTCCCATACTTTCACAGTTTTTGTTGGTGGCTCCGCGTTGTGCCGTGGAAAATTCTCCGAAGAAAACTGACGTCAGCTCGCCAGGAGGAACTTATATGACATCGCTGACGTCACGTTCATGGATGACGTCACGGCGGAGTCATGTGGCGCCGTCCCCGGCGCGCAGAGGTGCTGATGCAAAAAAAAAATCCGGATCCAGTCTGACGCCTGGGGATATTCTAAGTTAAGGAATCTGCGGCTAGATAACGTCTCTACTAGATACATTGTTACCGAAGGTAAATAACTCGTACTTCTTGTATTATGTTTTCACCAGTATCCCATGTGCATTATGACATCACTCTTTTTAAAGGTACCTGGCATTACCCTTGCACTGAATGCTTAAATCCTGGGGTCTCTGGCATTTAATCTGCTATCAATACTGACTTGTAAGAAAGGGGGCTGTTGTATCAAAAGGTGTGGCCCTTTCTGTGTCTTTGGATATATGTGATAGTAAATATTGGCCAAGATTCTTATAAGCCAGCCATTTCACAAATTAGTGAAATAATTAAACACTGCCGAAAGATCAATTATGACTTTGATATTCCCCCTGTCCTTACAGTGCATAAAACAATTAGATCAAACCTAAAAAGAAAAAAAATATTCTAAACCTTGCACCTTTAATCCAACCATACAAAATTGGAGGAAACAAAATAAAGAAGCGACAATATTTTAGTGACATCCCTAAATAACATATCTCAAGCAGAATAATCCTGGACTAGTCTTTCCTGCTGCTACATTGTATAACAAAGTTACATTGTGTTGACCTCTTCAGAAAGAAATACAAATGACTCCTTCTCTCCGTCCTTTTTGTTCTTTGAATGGAACTTTAGTTTGTGGCTGTTTATCAGTGGTTATTTGTTTACATTGACTTTTTAAAAAAAACATATTATATTGCCTTTTATATTCCACAATGCTCATGCAATATCTACAGTTCACTTACATATTCCATATCATTTTCTTCATTTATTTGTTTACATTGATTATAGCTGGTACATTTTCAGTGGAGTTTTATAAGTTAATATAGATTTAAACCTAAAAATGACTAGCCTAAATGTAAGGTTACAGTCTGCTTTTTTGCATTCATGTTTCTCTTTCAGGGTCAAATTACACAATGTTTTCTATTGTAAGATGCCGCAATGCTATTCCATTATTTCTTTTAAAAATATTCTGATGAACATTCATAAAAAAATTGCGATTCTGCTCTCATGCTTGCCTCGAAAAACCAAAATGGGCTCCGGTGTGTTTGTGTGTGTTATATACAGACGTACGTTTTAAATTGTACAATTCATTTTGCACAGAACCCATGCTTGACCTTTCTACAGAGCTTTTGGTGAATGGTTATTCTTTTCTTTATGAACTGCAGATGACATGTAACGTTTCTTGACTAGAAATTGTGATCAAAGTCCCAATTCATTGTAGAATATAAACATCAACAGTGTAGTTTTTCGGCAGAGCAACAGTATGATAAACTGCACTAATCAATTTATTCTCCCTATCTCAATTTACTTAGACTGGTCATTATAATCTTGAAACCTGCCTGAGTGTTGTGCTGCTGTCACTTGCCATGGTAATGGCTGGATCCGGAACTCTAAAAGCCCTCCAGCTTTGTCGCTTCATGCTCAAAAAGACTGGAGGTGAAATGAACTATGGATTTCATCTAGCCCATTCAATGGCTTTGGGACTGCTTTTCTTGGGAGGAGGCCGGTACGTATTACCCTTAATGGTATCTTCTAACATACTCCAGTTTATATAAACTAATTATGTGCTATTTATATTTTGTAATATTTTGCCTCTGGGGAATGAAACAAGTCAACAATGATGTACACAAAATGTATGGTAATGGACAAAGCACTAAATCTGTTCCCACCTCATCCCAAGATAGTGGCTACACCTAGAGGGTAATTCGTATCGAGAAGGAGTTTCTAACTGTATGGTTATGCTTCCCATGCCTCTACATTGTTGGTTTGAGACTCAATATATTGACGAGCCTGTGGGTTTAACTCTTGGAGGAACAACCCCACATGCCACGGAGTTTTTATCAAGTTTCGACCACCCCCATTCAGGAATAATCGTCCTGATGTACAGAACAGACTAAAAAACACAATGATTGTGGATCCCAACAACCCAGATGAAACCCTGTGACATCACATTATAGCAAGGAGCAGATCTCACCAGCAGTAGTCCTTATGATCATAAAACTGTGGTTGAGAATTAAATTTGTGTGTCCCCTCACCCTATGTTTGTGACCACATGGATCACCCCACCTGCCCCCGCCGATGAGACCAGTGGACACTATTTTCCTCAAGTATCGGGTAAGTAACTACACCACATAGATATGCTCATGTTTGTAATATGAGTGTTTTTGTGTGTGTGATTATCACTTTGAATGACTGACCAAAATCACATAGTAATAAAAAAAATATGGATTATTCTCAACAATGCAACTACAAGGAGGCGCGTGTAATTACCCCCCGCTTTTCCCGTTACAGGCAGCTTCAACAAGACAGATCTGTTCTTACCTTTATCATGGTCTGAGTCAGGACTGTGATGTGTAGGGATCCTATTAACCCTGATGAAGGTCCAACACCCTTCTGAGCTTTACAAAGAAAAATTGGGGGCAAAACATGTTAGTTGGAAGAGTTAGTGCTGAATAATATGCTATTCTATTCGGCAGATTTATAAAGCACATGGCTACACTACCAGGGCTTCCCAGCGCTGTCTGGACTAGCTAGAGTAGGAGTACCTAAGGGAACCTAAGGAAAATATGGGTTTTTAATTTCTTTCTGAAGCCCAGGAAATGGTCTTCCAATCCCAAGATGATGGGCAAAGAGTGCTAGAGTTTGGAAAAGAGAAGGAGTAGCCCCCACTTCTGGTTCTTCTAACTCTGGAAACAGTGAGAATGCTCCTGCTCACCTGCGTATATTATCTTAATCATGTCTGCTGTTATCTTTTAATAAAGAGATATTGTTTGGACTTTCACCAATGTAGTTTTGGTACTTAATCTGTGTCCCTTACCTATAGAGAACAAGCATTCTTTCCATTTCCCTAGTCTTCAGTCAAGACCACCTTGGTGGTATTATCCAACCAAGGTGGGACAGAATCGCCTGTGATGAAGCATCCCACAACAATGTCGGTGAGGTTTTCACTCAATTTTATACTCCTTGCATTAGGACTCACATTTTGAACTTATTTAGTGCTTTGTCCACTACTATACTTTTTCTGAATGCTTTATGGTGGCTTTAGAGGACTATGATAGTAGATGATTTCCTCTCTGGTTGTGATAGAGACAAGACAACAATCCCTTGCATGACAACACTATGCTAATGACTCTCACATTATGTTTCATTCCAAGGCAGTCCGATGATGGAACTCAGTAATTCTTTTTCATTCCTTGATTGAACTGATAGTTGGGGGATTAGGTGAATGTAATTGAATTTTAAATTGAGTTTCGTAATAATAGGCTTTGAGTCAGGGGGTACTTTGCTCAAGACACCAGAGACACCAGAGTTGCTGCAGCCCTTTCAGCGGAGTCGGGGTCATCAGGGTCAGCGCACCAGCCTGCCTCCCACCGCCGCTCTCTTTGTCATCCCGAGAGCGGCCGCCGAGCGGAGTGCAGGACTACATCACCCAGCACCCTTAGCGGCAGGAAGCCGCGCAGCACAACAGCGCGCCAGGAGGCGCATAAATTCCAGCGCGTCTCTCGGCAGAGCGGGGGTACTTTGCTCAAGACACCAGAGACACCAGAGTTGCCGCAGCCCTTTCAGCGGAGTCGGGGTCATCAGGGTCAGCGCACCAGCCTGCCTCCCGCCGCCGCTCTCTTTGTCATCCCGAGAGCAGCCGCCGAGCAGAGTACAGGACTACATCACCCAGCACCCTCAGCGGCAGGAAGCAGCGCAGCACAACAGCGCGCCAGGAGGCGCATAAATTCCAACGCGTCTCCCGGCAGAGCGGGGGTACTTTGCTCAAGACACCAGAGACACCAGAGTTTCCGCAGCCCTTTCAGCGGAGTCGGGGTCATCAGGGTCAGCGCACCAGCCTGCCTCCCGCCGCCTCTCTCTTTGTCATCCCGAGAGCGGCCGCCGAGCGGAGTGCAGGACTACATCACCCATCACAAAACACAGTTGCCCCTGACACCATAGATTACAAAATTATTTTTCTTACAGTAGTCCCTTTTATTGACTCTGTATGTATTCAAATGTTTTTACTTTTTCTTTCTTATATTCTTTTATCACATTTCCAATATTCTTCTTCACTTTACATATAATACATTAGCAATATTTACAACATTTATACTATACATTTGTATACATAAGATTTCTGTCTTTTTTTGTACATATAAAGGAACACAACTGTTTAATATACACAGTGTCCTACTGACTTTGAGATGTCAAGATATAACGTTTTCTTGATCCTATCCACATTAATCAGTGGTGGACCTAACTCTTGTGGTCAAAAGCAGTGTATCTTTTGATTTAGCTCTTCATATTTATAGCAGAAAAATTTCTTTTTCATGCCATCTGTTAGTCACAATATCTAACTTTTATTTACACTTTTCTTAAACTTTATGACCATTATATATCGCCAACGCGTTTCGACCTTGTCTTTGTGGGACCTGCACTTTTGTTTTTGTCAAGGTCTTCCTCAGGGCTGTGTTTACAATGTTGTAGAACAAGCTTCCAATGTATAAAAATAATAATAATTTCTAATTTCTAATTTAAAACATTTGTAGAGCGCAGCGTATACCATACGGTTTCTTGGCGCTAGTAGTTCGTTTGACACCTGAAGAAAATAAGACCAGTCTTGGGTAGGGAGGGGCATTATACAGGGAAGGCTTGTTTGAAGAGAAAGGTTTTTAAATCCTTGTGGAACGAGAGATAATGGGTAGAATAGCGGAGGTGATCAGGGAGGGAATTCCAAAAAGTGGGGGCAAGAGTGGCAAAGTTGGTTCCGCCCCATTTTTTACGTTTAAAACGTGGGGTTAGGAGGAGGGATTTGGAGGAAGATCGAAGCTCTCTAGAGGGGACGTATTCCTTTAGTAATGAGGCAATAAAGGCAGGGGCAGTGCCTTGTCGGGCCTGAAAGACCATACACCCGGTCTTAAACAGAGAACGTTCTTTAACCGGGAGCCAGTGAAGCTCTTTGAGGAGGGGTGTGGAATGGTGGTACCGTGGGAGACCATAGACCAGACGGGCCGCCTGGTTCTGAACCAACTGGAGTCTCCGCAGGCTATATAATGGGATGCCGTTGTAGATGGCATTAGCGTAATCTAGCCTCGAGATGACCAGTGCAGCCATGATCACCTTAAGTGCCTGTGGGGAAAAAAAACGGGAAACAGAGCGAATAGTGCGAAGGGTGAGAAAGCAGGAAGATACAATGGTGCTGATTTGTGAGTGGAGGGTGAGCTGGTTGTTGATTTTAACCCCCAATGTTTTAACTGTGGGTGACGGAGAGGGGGGGGGGACCTAGAGAGAGTGGCCAGAAATGAGAATTCCAGGGACTGGACGAACCACCGGTGAGAACCAGCTCGGATTTGTCCGGGTTCAATTTCAGCTGGTTGTGGTTCATCCAGTCCCTGATGAAGGTCATAGTCGACTGAAAATTAGAGACAGAAGAAGGGGAAGTAGACAGATCGAAGATGAGCTGGAGGTCATCCGCGTAATTGTACACGGTGACCTCCAGCTGCTGGAGAGCAAAGATAAGAGGGGAAATGTAAAGGTTAAACAACAAGGGGGAAAGAGAAGATCCCTGGGGGACACCACAAGTGACAGGGATAGGAGTGGACGTGAAGTCACCCGACCGAACCGCCTGGGTGCGGTCCCTCAGGAATGAGGACAGCCAGAGCAGGGCTGAGCCCTCGATTCCCGCCGCCCTGACACGGGACAATAAGATGGTATGGTCAACCGTGTCAAAGGCGGCGGAGAGATCGAGAAGCACCAGCGCCTGGTGTTTATTGTTGTCCATGCCCGTCCTGAGGGTGTCCAGTACCGACACCACGACTGATTCGGTCGAGTGTCTGGGGCGGAAGCCGGCCTGGCGGGAAGCCAACCCACCGTTAGCCTCTACGTGGGCGCTGAGGACCGCGGTGGCATGGCGTTCCAGCACCTTGCCCAGGTAGGGCAGCAGGGAGATAGGGCGGTAGTTGGCTGAGATGGTAGGGTCAGTGCCGGGTTTTTTCAAAATGGGCACTATAAAGGCTGTTTTGAGTGCCGGGGTCACTACTCCCTGAGCGAGAGAGTTGTTGAGAAAGGTGATGGGGGCTTCAGGGCAAGAGGAGTAAATATGTTGCAAGATACGAGCTGGACAAGTGTCTGCCGGAGAGCCCGACTTGACTTTGGGGAGTATCTCGCGGAATGAGGCCTCAGTGAGGGGAAGAATAGAGGTGAGGCGATTGAGGACGGAGAGGGAAGGGGGATCCACAAAAGTAGGTGAAGGGGGGGGGATATTAGCCTTGATGGTAATGATTTTGTCTGCAAAGTAGGTATTGAGCTGATCGCAAAATGATTGAGATGGAAGGATTTGCGAAGAAGCTCTGTCAGAGTAAGCCAAGTTGTTAACTATGCTGAATATCTCTCTGGATTTATTTTCCGCTGCCTCTATTTTTAAGGAAAAATAGGTGGTTTTAGCAGAGAGAATAGCAATTTTGTAAGTAGCAAGTGATTTGAGATAGAGGGTTTTTGCTGCGGAGGAATAGTTTCTTCTCCACTGTCTCTCCGCCTGTCGGGCCGATAGTTTTAACTCTTTTAGGTGGTCGTTAAACCATCTGTTGGAGTCCTTTTGTCGTCGGATGGAAATACGACGCAAGGGGGCCACAGTGTTACAGCCTGTAGTCAGCCAGGTGTTTATGGCAGTGGCTTGAGAATGGGAGGAGAGACCGGAGAGAGACGGGGTGGAATTACGGAGCAGGGAGGACAAAGAAGAAAGGTCAACTCTGTTCCAGTTCCGCGCCCAGGTGTTTCTGGCATGTGGAACTTTAGGTACAGAGTGGTGAGAGATAGAAATAATAATACATTGGCTTGTTTTAATAAAGGGCATTTTAAATTCAAGGAGCACCAAACTACATATTTCTATGTTATCGCCATTTGTATGTACATACCCGCCTTGATGGTGACGGTGGGTGCTGTTTCTATTTTCACCTGTGTGGTAAAGGTTTTTCATTTAGTATTTAAAAAGGTACTTGAATGAAGTTTGTGTTTTACAACAGTTAGAGGTCTTGAATACATAACTACATACCCTCGGTATCTCTTTACTCTTTGCCACGAGGGTATCGCGAGTTAGCTGCCGCCGTTCTTAAAAGACCCGTGGGCTGGTTCTCTTATTGGATTTCTGTAGGGAAAACACCATAAGGAAATCTTGGTAAATGTATTTTGTGGGTAGGGTGCCTCATACACGTTAAGCTCGATTGTCTTAAATGTGCGTTTCTGGAGTTGGTACCTCGGCTTTCCGTTTTGCTTAAATACGGAGGTCCCCTCTTAGTGTATAGGTCGGTTCATACCTCTTTTCTTTCTTTCGCTGCTTATTTTTGGCTCATTTCAACATCTGTTCTCTTTCTCGTCTTCCGCGTCTTCGTTACCGCTCGACTTCCGGGTTTGGCGTCTTGGGTCTACGTATGGCGTGTGACGTGTGTCTTTAGTCTTTGTTTCGTGCCACGTGATGTTTTGGGTATCTGGGATTTGTGGTTCCCGATCATGCTGACCGTTTTTACTAAAACATATTCTTACGTGGCACTATTAATTTAAAATTTGTCCTTTTAACTCATTGATGTATTTCTAGGTTTTGGGAATGTATCATGTGTTATGTCTCGCTTATATTTTTTGCTGAACTACATTGATCATTCGCTTCATCCTACTCCCGTAGTGTGGGTCCTCCATTGTCTGCTGGTTGGATTGACCTCTTATTGCTGAGTCTTGTCATTCAAGAAGAAATTTTTCATTGTTTGTGTAGTCATCCCACCTATATATTAGGTGCAGTTCGTCAGTTCAGACATCTCGTTCAGGCCGTTTTCCGTTGTTCCCAGATACAAAATAATTTTGGCTTCAAATTTCGACATGATGTTTTCAACGTTGTTCCCCACAATATGTTTCAGGACTGTCCATTTTATCTCTTTCTATGAGTGTCCCATCTCTATACAATGGGAGACCATTGGTGCATTAGGTGTTTTGCATTTAATTCGCGACCTGTGTTGTGTGATTCTTTTTCTTATTTGTTAGCTTGTTTTTCCTATATATGCTTTTGAGCATGGGCATACTACACAGTATATTACATTTTGCGTGTTGCAATTGGTGAATTCTTCGTGATAGATGCATTTTTTACCGTATTGGAATTTTGTCCCCTCTATTGTGTTGGCGCATGAGACGCAGTTTCCACATTTCTTATGTCCCTTCACAGGTGGTAATGCCAGCATAGACCTTAGTGATATGTCTTGTTTTTTTACAGCTATGTTTGCCCTCACAAGTTTGTCTTTAATGCTTGAGTTCTTTTTTAAGGCAAAAATAGGCAAATTTCTGAATTGTTCTAGACTTTTTACTGTATTCCAATTCTTTCTGATTATTTTCTGTATTTCGTTAGTCACACCAGAGAAAGTGGTAACACATACCAGCGGTGTATTAGTTTCTTTGCTTCTTGGAGTTAGAAGGGTCTCTCTTGGAGTATACCATGCCCTTTTCATGGCTTTTTTTAGAAGTTTCCTTGGGTAGCTTCTCTCTAACAGTTTTTCGAGGAGCACTGTGGCGTTGGCAAAGTAATCTTTTTTCATACAGTTGCGGCGTATTCTCATAAATTGGCTCAAGGGCAAATTTTCTCTTAGGTTTCTCTGATGAAAACTTCTAAAATGGAGGAATGTATTTCTATCTGTTTCTTTAGTGTATAAAGTCGTATATATATGACCACCCTCATGTTTAATTAGAAGATCCAAAAAATTCATCTGTTTTACTCTTGTTTGTGGTGAATTGGATGTCCTGGTTTCTATCGTTTACCCATCTTGTGAAACTTAGTAGTTGTTCTTCGGTGCCACGCCAAAGCATGAAAACGTCATCTATATAACGGTACCACATTTTAATGTGGCCGTCATATGGGTTGTTGTGGAAGATCCATCTTTCCTCGAACATTGCCATAAACATTATGGCCATTTCTGGAGCAAAAGGACACCCCATCGCGGTGCCCTTCACTTGGATGTATTTAGTGCCATTAAATGTAAAAAAGTTGTTTTTCAAGCATATTTCTGCAAGTTTTAGGAGATACTCCGTCGGTACATTGTGAGGGCGTTCTCTTTTTTCTAGAAAAACATTCATTACCTCTAGACCAGCTTCTTGTTGAATGTTCGAATACAGGCTCACAATGTCTAGTGTGACTAAAAATTCTTGTTCTTGTTCAAATGGATAATCTTCCAAAATTACAATTGCCTTCATGGTATCTTTAATGTAGCTTGTTGTCTCTGCAACCAATGGTTTCAAGAATGTATCCACATATTTTGCTGGACACTGTAATATAGAGTTCACACCTGATATTATAGGCCTTCCTGGGGGATTCCTTTGGTCCTTATGTATTTTGGGTAAGATGTACATTAACGGTGTCCTTGGGTTTTCGTTAATCATGAATTTGGCTTCTTTTTTTGATAGCCAACCTTCTTCTTCTCCTTTGTTTTTAAGTATCTCTAGTTTGGATTTGATTTTATTGTTCCAATCCTCATCTGTCTTCCGATAGTAGTGCTCATCACTCAGTTGTCGTATCACTTCTGCTTCATATTTTTCTCGTTGGAGTATTACTACTCCACCGCCTTTATCAGCAGGTTTAACAATAATTTTGTCATTCTTTTTTAGATTTTCTAGTGCCACTTTTTCTTGTTTTGGCATATTCCATTTTGTATAAATTCTTTATTCTCCAAATTTGACAGATCTCGCAGTACATTTTTCTCGAATTTCAACAGTTCAATTGGCATATTTGTAGTGTTTGGGAAGAAAGTGGACTGGTTCTTTAATCCGGAATAGTTTCTCTCTGTGTAATCGGGTCGATCCGCAAAGAAAAGTTTTAGTCTCATTTTTCTGAACAGTTGTATAATTTCTAGTTTGTTGAGTCCTATGTCCGGTTTAAATGTTGGAATGAATGAGTCCTTTTTGTAGCACACTTATTTCTTCTGGCGTGAGTTCGTGGTTGGATAGATTGTATATAGAGTTTTCTTCTCTTCTTACCAGCGGTAGACATTCCTTCTCGTGGTTATTTGTCCCTGAAATTGGTTGGATTGCGGATTGTACCATCTTGAGCCTCGCGCTCTGCCCCTGGGTCGGCGATTTCCTCTGTCTACAAAAGGTGCCGGCTGGTAGATTTGCCCCTGTTGGTTTGTGGCTACACTTGTCGAAGGGGTGCTGTCACTTGAACTATCCGACGAAGATGATGCGTCTGAGAAGGTCAAAAAGTGTTGTCTGCTTCTTCCTCCATATGTACGTAACACTCCTGTGTTTTGAGGTTGCTTGAAGAAATCTTTGTCTAGATAAGGATACGTCTTTTTTTCTGAAAAATTACTGATGTCTCTCTGAAGTTTTAATTTTTTAGCGTCTTCTGTATTTTTCTTAAAAACTTTGTTTTCTTTTTGTATTTTAAGAAGTAGTGCTTGTGCGTTCTCTATAGCTGTGTTGTTCAGCAGGGCTTCTTCTAATTCTTTAATTAAGTCAAGTTCTTTTAGACTCAAACGTTCTGCAGTTTTAATTGAATGAAACATCCAGTCTCTGGAGCACTTTGTTCGTATATGGCTAAAGCCATCAAGATATTCTGGTTGGTCTACAAAGATCACTGGAACATTCTTTATTTGCAGGCCGGCTGGTATCAGCCAGCACCCTGCACCCTTAGCGGCAGGAAGCCGTGCAGCACAACAGCGCGCCAGGAGGCGCATAAATTTCAGCGCGTCTCCCCGCGACGCAGGAGCGTGCGGGCAGTGCCGGGCGAAGCCCAGGCAAAGGGCGGGCCGTCTGTGGCCGTCCGGGGACGACAAGGGACGGGACGGGACACCAAACATCAATTAAAATGGGTAAGCGCAAGTTACAAACTTCCGATAATGCGGGTGGGGTGAAATCCAAAGTCCCACGTAATTCTAACAACCCTTCAAACATACTGTCCTACCTCACCTCTGCTGTGGGCAAACTAATCAAAGAAATTGCAACTACTGAACGAGAACTGGGACTTGAAACCTCTATAATTGAGCCATCTGAAGCCCCTTTAATTGAAAAACAGCCTATTCCTCTGGAGCCTGCGATTAGTATTAGGAACATAACTGACATCATACCTTCGCACACCACAGCTAGTCAAGAGGATGAAGAGGTCGTAAACATTCCTACCGATAAAATCCCTACTGGAGAGGCCACAAATGCAGGTATGAAACACGTAAAGAGGCAGACCAAAAAATCTAAAATGCCTACACCTTCTAACACAAAACAAGGACAATTTATATCTAGACATTTTGAAACTTCAATGAGAGACATGGTTGAGGTCATACTCACTGAAAAACTGGAAACAATATTGACTCAAATTTGCAGTGACATTACTGAAACATTAAGAGAGTGTGTATTAGAAATCTTGAAAAAATGTGAACGTATAAACACATTCCTGGCCTCAAATGACCATTCTCCCATTATTGACAACACCAAGTTGACCAAAAAACCACGAACCCAGCCTACTGTAATAAAGGGGTCTTTAAATGTCTGTACTCCACCGACAGATTTGAACCCACCGCATTCCCCAATGCTACATAGTGGGATAATATCTACAGGCCAGGCCAAGGGTCCTGAGGACAGGGGGAAGTCTAGTGCTCCCGATAGTTCACACCCTCACCAAGAGAACCTTGTAGCTGAGAGAGCACACTAAGAACAGGGATGTGGAATATAAACGTACCATGCATCTACCCCCAGAGGCCACACCATATGTGGCTATTTTAGTAAATGTACCCCCCTCTTAAAGAAGGAGAGGTAGAGACACATGAAACCCTGCTAAGAAACATCAAGGTTTGGTGCGACGAAAACTGCACGGGGGGTAAAAATCTCTCTTCCAGCATAAATATGGGGAGACTGGTGAGTTGGGTGGGAAATACCCCAAAAAACCTTAAGGGAGATTGTCTCATTGTGAACTTTAATAGACCACATGTAGCATCCCGGCTATTCTGGGATGCAACGGACACGCTCATACAAGAGGGAGAGATAAGAGCACTACCACTTGGATTCTTTTATCCTCGACCACAATCACACAGGAGGAGCTCACAAGAGATTGGGCGAACAGTACTAGCAAGAAACCCAGAAATTGTACCACCACCCTTAAACAGCTGGGCCACTAAAAAATCTGGACTGCTCCCAAAAGTAGGTTACTATAACAGTACCGCAATAAATGAGGGCATTGCCACGTCAAATAGATTTACACCTTTATCCCAATTGGGGGATATTGATTGACTAACACAAGAAGGTCCATCTAACTCGCCCACACGCCCCATAGTACACCAGGAAAAAAGGAAGCCCCCTGTTAAGCGTATGAGCAGGAATATTGCAGGATTACGCTCCAAGAGGGATAATAAATAGTCGCGTTGCAAGAAACATGGGACAGGGAGTGCAATTTTTGGGTGGATGGGTTTACATCTTACTCTGTAGCTTCATGTACATCCAAACCAGGAAGGGATAAAGGAGGACTGATGTTTTTAATTTCGATTAATATACTAGGTATAGTGAAAGAGCTTAATACCACCTGTCCTAACATCTTAGCCATAGAAGTTCTAATGCCAAATAATAATAAAGTGGTATATATTAACTTCTATAATGCAATACAGGGAGACTACCCAAATGAGCACATCTATTCACTAATAATTTTTTTATCTACATACAAAGAAGTTCAAACCACTTTTTTCTCTGTCATCCTAATGGGTGATTTCAACGTCCACTTATGCGACTTAAATTGTCAGTATTTAGATGTAGATTACCCGGCCCACTCAAGTTACCAGCATTTCGAACACTCAGCAAAGGGATCTGCCCTGGAGAAACTACTCACAGAGGTAGACCTGTTCGAACCTGGGTTTGCGGACATAAAGGACCGGGTACCAACATATAATGCAAGGGAAAGCGAAACCATTATAGATGATATGTTTCTATCGCCTGCATTATTAAGCTCTGTTTTATTTTATAATGCCATTCAATCCACGTTTAGTGACCATAACCCAGTGGTCCTGGAATTGGTCAATACTACACTTTCTTTTAACAAAATAGAGGTCCCTAAAGTAATCACTGAAGTTCTGGCCAAGGGCCACGGGAGGAGATTAAAATGGAACAAAATTATACCTGAGGAGTTCCTATCTACAATTAAATCTAAGGTGGGGAATGAAATTAACAGTTTCAGAGACCCACTCAGATTTGGGGGTGATGTAATAACTTCCTTTGAAACGATCTTTCAACAGGTCTCATTAGAACTCACGGTGAAGCGACCACAGAAACCCAATCAGGTGCATAGATGGTTTGACCAGAACTGCACTAAAATACATAGTGAGCTCCTGCAAGCTCTATATAAGAAGCCTAGAGATAAGAGCAAGGTCTCCTCCTTAAGGAGATTATACAAAACTACACTACAAACTCGGAAAAATGAACTAAAACAAGAGGCTTGGGACTCACTATTCGACAAAGCTACCCTAAGGAATAGTTCCAAATTCTGGACCATAGTAAATTCTCCCTTGTTCAACGGGATGGAAAATGCCCCGCTAGAAGTTAATATTACAGAACGGGAATGGTTAAACCACTTTGAGAATGTATACGGGAGCAATTTGGAACTTGACATTTACGAGACACACTCCAAAGAAATAGTGGGGCCCGTACAGAGTATTTCTATCAAAGAGGTACAGTTAGCAATAGCTGAAACATCTGTTCAGAAAGCACCAGGACCAGATGGGGTACCGTCCGATATGTATAAAGCCAACCCTGAGCTTTGGTCTATAATACTTACTAATGTCTTTAACCTAGCAGCAAATTCTACCCCGGCCACCTTCCCTAAGACCTGGTCCCGTTCTATTATAATACCAATATTTAAGAAGGGACAAAGGGGGGACCCAAGATGTTATCGTCCTATTTCTTTGATTGGCTCATCAATCAAAATACTAGGAAAAGTAATCTGGCCAGGATAAATGCTTGGGCAGCAGATAAAGACATCCTATGTGATGCCCAATATGGGTTTAGAGTGGGAAGAGGCACGGAAGATCAATGCCTAAACCTACATCTAATAATCAACAAATACACAGTAGCATCAAAAGGCTCAATCTTCCTGGCATTTATGGACCTATCCACAGCCTTTGACTTAGTCAACAGGTCAGAGCTGTGGAAGATGCTCCTGGAGCTGGGATTAGACCAGGCTCTGGTGAACTTTCTAGCTGAGCTACATAGGGACCTGTCTGCATCAATTAGAATGACGCAAGGGGGAAAATGCACTGCTAAATTTAAATTCGGCAGAGGGGTGCGTCAAGGTTGTATACTGGCCCCAATGTTGTTCACACTTTACATCAACTTCCTGGAAAAGGTCTTGGCAACTGTAACATCAGATATTCCGCGTATGGGAGGAACGCCCATCCCTGTACTCCTATACGCGGACAACACAGTACTGTTGGCAAGAACACCTAACGCCTTACAAAGATTGCTTGATTCATTTGGGGAGTTTATGGATAAACTGGACTTGGTGGTCAACACAGACAAATCCCACGTCATGTCTCTAGGGAAAAGTAGAAAGCATTTTAAAACAGTTTCCTGTAATGACAGTACAATAACTAAGGTTAGAGTCTTCACCTACTTAGGAGTGGTGTTTGATGATGTAGGATCCTGGGCCCCCCAATTACTAAATAAAGCAGCTGCCATAAGAAGATCAACATCTGCTATTCTTGGCTTTGCTAAGAGATTGGGAGGCAAACCGGGGGAAGCAATCTTGTCTACTTACAAAGCAAAATCTGTGGCCATAGCTAGGTATGGGGCCGCAATATGGAGCTATAAGGACACAACCCCCATACAGAGGGAGGAAAATACATTTCTGCGGGCTCTTCTGGGTCTCCCCCATTTAACTGCCAGTTTTGCTGTACATCGTGAGCTAGGGATGGGACATATCTCAGATTATCTGAATATGGCACCTATCCTGCAATGGATTAGAACATGGATAAATCCCGCCCTGACTCTGAATCACAAGATTATTAAGGATTGTATGGCTTTAGATAAAGTGGCAGAAATAAAATGGTTGTTTTATATCAAATCCATATCTAACTATCTTGGGCGCCCAGAAATCTTTTCCAACCCAGAAAGTCTAATTAAAGCTGATATTAACTGGGTAAAAAACAATTTCATAAAAATTAGGGAATTGGATCGCGAAGCAACAAAACTTTGTAAACCGACAGTGAGGGCTCATTATCTATTGATATTGACAATGTCTATTCAACCTTACCTGACAATTGTCACCAATCCCTTCCATCGATGGCTGTTAACCAAATTCCGTTTTAACCAATTGCATGTGTTACTGGGAAACTACAGAGAGTGGAGTAAACCAGAGGAAGCCGCCCCCTGTAAATGTGACTATCATTCATACCAGGACACGATGCACTTTGTGTTTTTCTGTTCTTTTTATACAGAGGGAAGGAAAAGGTTTATTACGCCACTGCTGAAAAACAGGGGTTTCATACAAGTAAAACCTGCTTTATTATATCTACAGCTGATGGAATCCTTTGCTGTTATGTTTGGGGTAGCAAATTTCATTGTAACATCTATTCGTAACAAAAAAGCTAGGCAACTAGAGGAAACATATTGTGAGTAAAAGTAATTCTCAATGTCTGAAGAAATTTTAAAGATTTAATTGAATAGACAATTGATTATGAACCCCTGGTTATTAAATGCTGACTTGTAGATAGTGTGTATATTTTGTATGATATTCTGGAAATCTATGCACTTGACGAACTCTGTGAGTTATGTACATGAATTGTATATTATGTAAATATTATTTATTTTTGTAACTGGGATTTTAATATGTGATTAAATAGCATACTTTTATGATTTTAAATAATCAAATAAAGTGGTTTTTGAATTGAATTGAGTCAGGACTGATAATTGGGGGGATTGGGTAGTAAATTAATTCTCGGATAGGTTTGAATGTGGTTTTTTAGGTCTCGCCTGTCGATGCGCATCGAGCAAGCGAGACTATGGGGGCTTATCCACTCTTTGTCCAACTTGCAAGGAATCGTGGCGATTCCTTGCAGTGCCCGTGACTTTTAAGCTCAATGCGCATGCGCATTGAGCTTAAAAGCGCGTGCACATCAGTTCCCTCATCCGCACTTCTCCTCCCCCCTCCCCTGCCCGCCGTGTCGCATTTCTCCTCCCCCCTCCCCTTATCTGTCTTCCCTTCGTCTGTTCCCTCTCCCCGCTCCGCCCCCTCCCCTGCCCATCTGGTGAGCACTCTATACTTTTTTTTAACTTTGTCCAGACATGGCTGCACCCTTCTTCTCAGTATACCTTTGGGTGAGGACCCTATGCTTTCTTTGACCTTTGTCCAAGACTCTTGTGTTCCCTTCTCCTCGGTAGCTGGATTTAATTCAAGTTATCTCATCACTCGTTATGAGCCTTCTTTGCCACCCAATGCATAACCTTTTATTTTATTTTTGTACGTTATTTCATTATTTTAATTTTTACTTCTTTTGCGTTGTTGCCTTTCTGTGGGGAAGTGTCTGACACCTCGTGCTAAGGGCATTACTCCAGGTACATAGCATCATCTCAACATGGCGGCACTTTTCAACCTTTACAGAGGTCTCTCGGAGGGCGCCATCTTTTCCTTTGACGTATTTCAACATGGCGGCCGCTGTTGCCTGAGCTCGATCGTCGGTGTGCTCACTATACGTTATTGACATACCGGAAGTAGCTTGGCTCCCGACAGGCCGTTCCACGGAAACTGTTTCTCGGCCCCACCTCAGACTGCGTGTGACTCCCGTGGAAATACCGTTTCCGTTACTGCCAACGTGACCTGTTTCCGTCCCAGCTCGCTTGCCACAACTCACCCTTGTTTTCGCCTCTGGCCGTTCCTGGCTGCTGTCGGCATCCCGTGCGGCCCGTGCCCAGACGCACCTTCCACCTGAGAACATTTTTAATACAGGTAACGCCTGCTATATACCTGTCATGTTCTATTTCTCATTCAGGCGATTGTTTAACTATTTTGACTTACCTAGCCTATACCCTTTATTTTAGAATCCGTTTACGTCTCTGCCGCTGCATTGGAGTTGCGCCTTGTTCCTACTTCCCACGGTAAGACCCTGATAATATTTTAACACTGCTGAGCCATGCCTCTGTCACTCTCCCCTGGGACACACTTTTCCCACGGTGAGGTCTGCCCCCCCCCCCCCCCCCCACCCCACCCCACCCCGCACCCTGGCTCCTTGCACTTGGTTCCCTGTCTCCTTTGACCCTATGCTCTCATGAGTACGTAACCCTACCTCACCAGGCTGCTTCCTGATATTTCCATCAAGCCTCTCGAAGGGCTGCACGGACATATCTGTACTTTGCACACTATCCATCCTCCTGATGATATGTTCGCATATTTTCTCATGACCTTGGCTGCCACGGAGCACCGAGACGTGTGAACGCACGAGCGTCTCACAGCTCCCCCTCTTTGTACCTGTGACAGAGCTGCTACCTCAGCCCCCCTTTCCACGCTTCCGGCCCCACCCACGCCCTTTGTTTTGCTTCCCTCCACCCTACCCTCTATGTTGCTTCCTCTCACTCACCTGTGGCACCATGTTCCTTTTGTCAAACCAGCTGTGCTCCCCCGTGTTGCTTCCACTCCCTGTGTTGCTTCTTGCCTCCCCATCCCCTGATGTTACTTCTGCACCCCTTGCTCCCCCCACCCGCTTTAAAAAATACCTTGCACGTTTTTTTCTGTTTAGGTACAGTTGTAACCTGGATCTGGGATTATATACCGCAGGCTAAAGCATTGGCAAAGCTAATAGGTTACCAACGCTTGACATATTACCTTTGCCAATGTTTCTTTACTGAGATCAGGTGCAGAATAGACTGCGCCGTGTGCAGAAGAGGAAAAGTCTCGGGTATCAGCCGTTACCATTGTTCATTCTTAATCTACGTCCATTTGTCCAAGGCTCCCTCAGCTCACCTGTGATTCCCTATTAGCAATCACCTTTCCCTTGGCCCTGAGACCACACCAGGAATGCATGGCCTGCCCCTGTCATCAATGGAGTTTCACAGGAGCAGCACTTGCCCTTCGTCCTTTACTTCAGTGCTTTCATGAACTCTGACCCATAGCCTCCCATAGGCACCCAGGTGCTCAGACAGTATTAGTTTCATAGTGTAACAGTAGGCAATGCCATTAGAAGGATTTTTGTTTAGATAGGTATTGCAAAGGGTCACTATAGGTATAATGAATACAACTTTCAAAGACATATTGTCCAGAGCTGCCAGGTTTCCCAGGTCCAGGTCCTCACCCTCACTCACCCTCAACTCCTCACCCTCACTCACCCTCACTCACCCTCACCCTCACCCTCACTCACCCTCACCCTCACTCACCCTCACCCACACTCACCCTCCCTCAACCCCTCACCCTCACTCACCCTCAACCCCTCACCCTCACCCTCAAACCTTCACCCTCAACCCCTCACTCACCCTCACTCTCACTCACCCTCACTCAGCCTCAACTACTCTCACTCACCCTCAACCCCTCACCCTCACTCACCCTCACCCTCACTCACCCTCAACACCTCACTCACCCTCACCCTCACTCACCCTCAACACCTCACCCTCAACCTCAACCCCTCACCCTCACTCACCCTCACCCTCACTCACCCTCACTCTCACTCACCCTCAACCCCTCACCCTCACTCACCCTCACTCACCCTCAACCCCTCACCCTCACCCTCACTCACCCTCACCCACCCTCACCCTCACTCACCCTCAACCCCTCACCCTCACACAGTGCAATAGGTCTCAGACCATTTCAGTTAGAGCTTTAAGAAATGTTTATGGCTTTTTTTATTTGTAATTCTTTAGCATTGGCTACAGGAAACAAAAATGCTAAACATTTACAAAAAAAACCCATAAACAATTCTAAAAGCACTAACTCTAATGGTGCGAGACCTATTGCATTTCCAATGCTTGTTTTCATTATTAGGGTGCTTGTCTTTTTTTGTTAGCTCTTATCCATTCTCTGGTTATGGAATGGATAATTCAGAACTTTTTGTTGACTAATTGTGTCCAGAGCATCACTTTTCTTTGGCAAATGGACATACGTTTGTTACTTATCAATTGCTGCGCGAGTACTGTAATTAGCTAGATCCAAGATAGAGCCAATGTTTTACAAGGCTATGCATCTCTAGCCCATGCTTTTTGCAAAGAGTAGGACTGCATGGACTGAGTGTCTAGTTTTCCAATGGTGTGTTATCGACCTCTTGGAGGCTGGGAATACTCAAATGATGTCCTCATGTGCCAGCTACATCCTGCATATGTCCCTCCTCCTGTTACCCCACCTTTACCCTTGAACTCATGTTCTTATTCAACTTTAACCACCCTTTTAGCATTTGCACAAAAGCTAGGTAAGAGGTCACCAACCGAAATGATTAAAATATATCAAGCAAGTGCATTAGCGTAGCATGTTATGGAGCCGGGGTTTGGGGTCACCCCAATGTGGACGCCCTTCAGAAAGTTGAGAACAGCTTTTTGAGATATTTGCTTGCAGTTCCTCAGAGCTCTTCGACCTACTGTTGCCACTTAGAATTGGGGATGGTATATATATATCAGACACTATTAAACTCCAACCAATTCTTTTATGGCATCGTGTTTGGTCGTCCTTACAGTGCGAACTGTCCCGAAGTCTTCTACGCGATTGCCGTTTGCCTGAAAATGTGCACAAGATCAGTTGGTTTGCCTATGTTAAAAAATTCTTCTATGACCTAGGCCTAGAAAAATATTTCCATTTTCCGTTAACTATTTCGGAGTTATCTAGGAAAGAATTAAAAAAGCTATGCATATCACATTTAGAGCAGTTACGACTTACTATTGAGATCGGAAAATGTTCAGTGCAGCACATTTTATCTATCCAGACCAACTTCACAGTGCAGCCTTATTTAACCTACAAGCTGAACTCTTATGAGAAATGTTTACTGACCCGTTTCAGGTTTAATATCTTCGATCGTTTGGTGACTTTTCCACAACCAAACGATTGGTCCAAGAACCTTTCTGTCTGCCCTTGTGACAATGTATCTTCTCAGTCTCTGATTCATATAGTTTTATTTTGCAAATTTTACAAAGACCCAAGGAAACGATGGATCGTACTGATTCTAAAATTGTTGGGATTGCTTAGCTGTCGCCCTGCATTTCTCGCTCTCCAATTTCTGGAAGCTGAAACTTACGCTAAAAACATTGCCTGTTTTCCTAAAGTTTTGTGTCAACCATCGATCAAATCTTGGTTAAATCCATGTCTGGTCAAATTATCTTAAAAAATTCTGTATTAAATTATAATTGATCTGTTTAGATCTTTTTATTGTATTTTAAATTCGCCCCTCCGAAATATTTGTGGAATTTTTGTAATGTGATGACTTAAATATATTGCTTGTATATGTACTTTTATGGTTTTATATGAAATTTTGGAAACCAAATAAAGAAATTTGATTGATTGATTGAGTATATAGATCTTTGTGATAAAGGCACATATTTTTTACTTACTTATTTTCCACCTCCCCCCTTTTTCTCTGCCTCTCCCTCTCCACCTCCTCCTCCTTTCTCCATGCTGTGACCTCCTCTATCTCTCTGCTCCACTGTCCCATCCTCACTGTGCATCAACTTCTTCTTGACACATCACCCTTCTGTCTCCAGCTCACCCTTCTCTTCCCACCTCACATCCTTCTTTCCAGCTCACCCTCTCTTACTCCACCATCCCATCCTCTCACTGTGCATCAACTTCCTCTCTCGCCACCTCACCTTCTCTCCCTGCCTCCCCCTCCCCCTTCTCTCCCTGTCTCCCCTGCTCTCACTCTCTGCCCCGTCCTGTCTTTCCAATCAACCCTTCTTCCTTTCACTCTTTCCTCTTGCTCACTAGCCCCCTGTGTCTCACTCCCCTCTCCCTCCCTTTCCCACTCCTACCGATCACTCTCCTTTCTTTGCTTCGCCTTCTCTCTACACCTCACCGTCTGTCAGCATCACCTTCACTGCTGTTACATGGGGTAGGGATTGTGTGTATGTAAAGGAAGCTTGATCTGCTACCGTACAAGCGTGTGTGACTATATGTGTGTGGGTGGGCCGGTGTGCATCATGGGACCTCGCACTCCTGCTGCCCGGACATGTTCTTCATTGGGAGAACTCAACATTTGAAAAGAGGCAGCACAGAGGCCTGGATTATGTAGAGCGCACTTAAGAGCAGGCACAACATCTACAATATGCTGTATGCATTTTAAAGAGATAGTACCGAACTGTGCAGTTTTTTAAAGGTGTGCATAGTGCCTACAGCTGCACCTTTACTCCAAACCCAAGTGCTAACAATTGGAAGGGCAAACAAAGTAGACATAGTAAACATCAAATGTGGTCCTCCTTCTACCCGTAGCTGTCCTCTGTAACAAGAGTACAGCTCCTCAGGTTGCCTGGACGTCCTGGTGGGTCGGTTTTCTCAAAGAGAGGGAGAGGATGTGGCCTAACGGCTAGGGCGGTTGACCTCAAATCTGGGGAACCGGGATAGAGTCTCTGCAAGGACGCACAACATCCTGTGATTCTGAGCAAATCACTTAATCTCCCCGCGCCTAACAAAAATGAATGTGTCCTCCAGTAACACAACTGGTGCTCATGTAAAGCGCTCGGATACCAGATGCCTTCGGGTCAAGTTTGCGCTATATAAAACTCCATAAATAAAATAAATAAATAACGGCTAGCCGCAGGATTACTGCTCAGCAGGTTGTTGGTATGCTTTTTGGGTCTTCCTCTGACCATGGTTCAGAGAGTGACCCTGCATCTGAGGCAGAGGAGAGAGAGGAATATTCAGGCAGTAAGTTTCTCTCCACACGGAATCATTGGATAATGAAGCTACTCTCAGTGCGGGTGAAGCTACTCTTAGTGTGGATGAAGTGCCTGTATTAGAGGAGGCCATTGATGTGCCGATAGTGCGGCAAGAGGCATCTGGGCTGCAGCCTGGGGCTGCAAGACTTCACGTTGATATAGTGCGGCAAGAGGCATCTGGGCTGCAGCCTGGGGCTGCAAGGCTTCCAGTTGGAAGTGATGACCTCTGGGTTGCTCCAGGAATGGTGCAGCCGGCATTTCCAGACTTTTTTGGTGTTCCAGGGTGTAGAGTGAATACAGAATTTTTTTTATGCTAAATTCTTTTCAGTTGTTTATGGACGATGTATTTTTGGCAGAGATTGTTGAGCGGACTAATTTGTATGCCAAACAGATTTTGAAGGACAACAGTGCCAGCCTTAGGCCCCACTCTAGAGCTACCCGGTTGACTCTCACAAATCTAGAAGAGATGAAGAAGTTCTTGGGTTTAACTTTTTGGATGGGCTTGCAATTCACAAGAAATAAAATAATTAACAATAAAACACGCTATGTCACTACCAAAAGGGGGGCAGAATACACATTAAAAAAAATGTCCACTGGTACCGACCCTTGCCCAATGGGTCGCTTCTATTATTATTATTTTTTTAATCCCTGGTTCTAGTGGGCTTTTCTACCCCACCTGGGGCCAGAAACGCCAAAAAATGCAGGCGATCTATTGCCAGGGGAGGCAGAAAAGTCTTAAAAATGATTTAGGCCCATAAAGAAGCAACCCTTGCCCAAGGTGTCGCTTCCGTTTTAATTTTTAAAACCTCCCTGGCTCTAGTGGGCTTTTCTGTGCCCCCTGAGGGCAGAAAGGCCAAATAAACAGACCGATCTGCCCCCAGGAGGGGGCAGAAAATACTTTAAAAAAATATGTCCCCTCGCTTCAATTTTAATTTTTAAAACCTCTCTGGCTCTAGTGGGTTTTTCTGTCCCCACTGTGCCAGAAATGCCAAATAATGTGGACGATCTGGCCGCAGGGGGGGTAAGAAAATTCTTAACATTATTTATACCCCTACGAAAGCGACCGTTGCCCAAGGGATCACTTCCTTTAAAGAAAAAACACATCCCTGGTGGGGGGGGGGGGGGGGGGGGGGGGGGGGGTGGCAGCGGAAACTCTTCTGCTTCCATTCCTGCTTGGGGGTGCAGATGGGCTGCCCTTGGGGGAAGCACCAGCGCTTCTCCCATGGGTGGGTGCCATGATGGAGTGGTTTTGTCATCAGCACACGCCGACCGTGGCTCATGACGGAACCGCTCAGTCATGATCACCGATGGGGTTGAAGGAGTTGGCTCTGACAGTGAAACACTATCCCACACAATCAAAAATAATGTAAACATTGTTTAGGTCTAATCTGCAGGCCTTGTGTTAAAATCTCCACAATATTGACCTTTCTCCTTCAGAGAATAACATCCGTTCCATCAGTTCTGATTGTGCTGTGATTTGTATAAATAGTCAAAATTGTATTGTTGAGGCATAACATCCAGTATGTTCTTCCCCCCAGGTATTCTTTGAGTACTTCTAATGCTTCAGTTGCTGCTCTACTCTGTGCACTTTATCCTCATTTCCCCGTGCACAGTACAGACAACAGGTACGTTTTAAATCAAATAATACTATACCTTGGTGTAAATAACATTTCTTTACAGCACATATATAAGCATATCAAATAAAGTATAATGAGATTGATTTATGTTCTATAGCAATGGGCATTAGATGTTTTCAGTACAATTAATTAGGTAGCCACCGTTTTGTAGCTGTTACCCTTTTTCAGATAGACCTCTAACTGTAGATTCCTCACCTTTGAATTCTCCTCAGGCATCAGACTGGACCTGGAAGATCTTCAAGAGTGCCTCTGTGCACGTCGTTTTGGTTGTGCTGACATCTGTTTCATTCTTTCTGCACTAACAGATGTGGATCCAGAGCTACTCCTCACCTCTTGTTTCAAATTTTCAAATTCCAGTGTGCAATTGTATTATGTCACCTCTCAAATCCACAGGATTTAAACCGAGTGGGGAATTTCGCAAACAGATATTTAGGACTGACCAATGTAGGGTTTGCCTGTGGTGCCTAGGATCAGATCATGACTCCAAGGCCTCCAGTATTTGTGCCCTTATGCATCCCAAGGCCATTTTGGATCGAAAAGCTAAGCCCTTTGTGGCAAAGTACTTATGAACTCCCACTGGGATCGGTTGAGGTCAAAAGGTAGGTCCCGTTCCTAAGGTTGTTCTTGTGATTGGTCTTCTTCATGTTCAAAGTCCTCACAGAAATTGAAAAAGAAGCACAAGAGATCCAAGCGGGAATCTGCCCTGTACTTATTCACTCGTACCTTCAGAAAAAGAGGCAAGGGCGTCATAGTGCCTCCAGGTGATGCTCCCGAAGTCGGTCCATTTCAGAATCCATTCCAAACTGGATCGTCTGGGTCCATCAGCAATCCTGCAGCAGATAGAGACATTTTACAATACTATGCTGCATCTTTTTGGCACATTAACGAATCCCTCTGGCTTTGCCTTCAAGCCCCAAGAAGCCCAGGGGCCTCCCATCAGGGTTTCTGCGAGCGGGTCCACTGTCAGTGGCAGTTGTGCCCTTTGGATCCACCCATGGTTCCGACTTTGGTACAAGTTCCCTGCCTGGCAAAACGAACTGCACCGGAATGCGATCTGCCGATGTCGGCACCATCGACTCCAGATGACGACAGCCAACCCGTATAGTGTCTAATGCAGAGACAGTGGCACCTTGACCACGACCGCATGCTACATTGTCTGAACAGCAGCCCCTCTACCTCCATTCTGATTTGGACATAGTACCTCCACCTTCCGGTAAGGCTCAGGTCCTTTAAGACCTTTTTGTAACGGATTTAGACAATGGGAGTATGATGTTCGGGGGGTGAATGCTCAACCATACTTGGAGGATAAATAGTCCAACGATCTACAGAATTCCAATGTTCTGGATGCCTCCCCAGGCACTGGTCAAGTTTTTCTACCAGGACCTGCCGCTGAATATGGTGCCTTCTTCGCTGTGATTTTGCAAAGGGTGGCAAAGGCCCTAGATCTCCACCTTCCCACTCGAGAGGTCAAAATTAATGTCCTGACACAGATGTTCCAAGCTGGCCAGATGAGTTCTGATCCTCTTTTACCGTTTAATGAGGCCCTTACTGATACACTCTTGGGCACCTGGGCCAACCCTTGTTGAGGTCCACCTGTGCATCGCCAGATTGTCAGACTTTATCATCCTGCTCCAAGAAACTCTGCCATTCTCTCCCAGCACCTCACTCCTGAAAGCCTTGTTTTATGGGCTTCCGCTACTAGAGCGAACCCGGAGTCTTTTCCCCTACTCCCCTTGACAGGGAACTGAAGAGAATAGAAACCTTCGACAAGAAGGCTTTCTCCTCCCCAAGTTTGTTCAGTGAATGGCAGGGACCTCTTAGGCTATTATTCTCATGCATTATGGGTCATCCTTTCCCTGGCCAAGAGGATTGGCCACAATGCAGCAAAGTTCACCATCTACTTCAGACTGGACACCACAGGCTCCCTCAGGAGGGCTGTTGGTACTGACATGGTTGTCCAGAGACAAGCTTGTATGCAGTTAACTGGCTTTTTGGGAGACATTCAGGCCATACTTTTGGATACGCTATTCTGTGACACCCTATTGTTTGGTGATAAACTGGATGTGTCGCTGGAGTGCTTCATGGGTTGCAGGGCCCTCCAGCATACTTTTTGGGTCTTTCTTCCCCACCTTTCGCATCAGCAGTTTCAACCTGATACCTCCAGAGCCCATTAGGGCGCGTCAATCACCGCAATCTTTAAGTTGTCTGCATTGCTGAGGACAAATGTGACTGCGGACAGCCCTGTCTTCCACTGCCCCTGCTGCCACTTGTCCCAAACCTCTTTAGAGCGCCATTGGCAGTACACAGCCAACCTGCTGGCAGCAGGATATTTTCAGTCAAGGTGGCAGCAGATAATATCAGACAAGCGGGTCCTACAACTTGTTCGGCAGGGTACAGGATTGCTGTTCCTTGAAAACTCACAGCACTTTCCACCAACGTTAGGATGGCTGACAGAGGACCATCTGTGTCTCTTATGTTTATATGTTTGCCCCTTCTCCGTTTCATATACCGTAGTAGGACTTACATTTAGTCTTGTCATTCTTCATATGTGCGCTCTTCTCTTTGGCGTCTTTCTCTTAAGAGAGTATTTCTTCTTGCAATAACTTCAGCTCGACATGTGAGCGAGTTATAGGCTCTGTCAACCCACCTTACACCACTTTCTACCTATAAAAGCTGGTTCACCGGGCTTGAGCACCCTTCCTTCCAAAGGTAGTGACTCCTTTAATTTATTTTAAGAACATCACTCTTCTTACCTTCTTTGCTCCACCTCACTCTTCTGCAATGAATGAAAGGCTTTACCAGTTGGGTCCGAAAAGATAACTCATCTTCAACATCCATTGTACCAGAGATTATGTTGAATGTGGGATACTGCTTTCCATTAACATCTGCTATGTACTGGCCAAGAAGCATCCTGCTGAGGGCCTGCATGCTCCCTCTACTAGAGTCAAAGCTGCTACCACTGCCATGACTTGCGTGGTGTTGAGAAGGGTCCTTTTCCTGCTTAGTCTTTCAGGGCTTTTTGGTCTGAGCTATTTCATAGACCCAACACCAGGCCCTGTGGCTTGGGAATGTATCCAAAAGGTAAAGAACCTTCAGTTCGAAGTCTCAATCAGAAGTTACTTCCCGCCAGTAATGCTCTTTTTTATTGAGACTCTATCTAATTGCACCAACCCTTCTGCCTTGCTATTCCGTGAACTTATCTATTTTCTTAAAAAGATACCAATTTAGCAATCTGCACAGTAGTTTCGACTGATCTGATTAGCTCCGCATCTCAGCATGGAAGTCTCAAGAAGGTAACTTATATCTGCGCACATGAGTGGTGTCTATATATGGCTGGGCATGTCGCAACCGGCGTGAAGGGACGTTGGTGCAGTATCAGTGGCACCACCTTCTGCCATGCAGAGCTACTCCTGAAGAATTTCCGGAACCAGTTTTATGCCTGTGGGAGTATTCAAAAGGTGAGAAAGCTATGGTAGGGAAGTCTCTACCAGAACGAGTGTTACCAAAAGTAAATATCTTGTTCTTCTTTTTCCTTTTTGAAAGGATTTTTGATTTATTGTATTATTTTCACATTTTGGTGTCTAGTGGCCCAACCACTAGAGAGAAGAGTCATAATGCACTGGTGTTCGATGCACTAGGAATAGGAAGCACAAAAATGACAAGCCTGATCAATTTACATTTCCTCCCACTTGCAGAATAGTACTGCTAGGTAATTAGCCTCTTCATCTTCCGCATTGCCTTTCTCTCTTTGATGGCTTATGTCTGCTAGATGGAGATCGTTTTAAGTCTGGTTCAAAGGTTTGGGTGTTTCCACTCTACCTGCTTTGTGCTTATTCTCACAGTTGTGCCCAGTGTTCTAATGGCTAATCTGTGAAGACCTTGTTTGTGTATGTTGTTCTCGACCTGTGCATAATGTCCTCCTCATTGCTTAGAAGAATTGTTATTTTTTCCAAGTTCTTTAATCGTTGCCATCAGTTTTCTTCGGCAATGATATAATTTCCTATGTTTACTATCTCTCTCACCTAGATCATTGCTGCCTGCTTGAGGGGTGTCTCCACTCTTGACTTTGTTTCTGCTGATTATCTTTGAGTGGCACTTCTTACTTCTGTTAAGAGACATGGGACCAAAGCTGGTTGCCCTTTAATGTATCTGCTTCTTTCAATTGTTTGGGTAGAATGCTTGTGGGTTCTCTCATCCTGGATTTGCAAACAACTTGCCGTATTGCATGATTAGTCAGTCCAATTGGCATGTAACTTGTGTGTTTGCTTATGTATTTTATTGCATGTAGGCATATGATTGTCAACAGATGAGGTATAATGCTAGGTATCACCCAGTAGCCGGATGGATTCCCAGTTTTTGATCTTATTGGAGGTTGACGTGGTATTGAGGTTCATGTTCCACCATATAATTCCCCTATTTTGAGATGACCAAACTGTGCTGCGTATGATCCCTTTTGCAGGTAGGTTTCTTTATATCCTTTATAGAGAAAGATACCTCCCTAATAGGATGGCTATCTTCTCCCTTTCCTTGTATTTTTTTACCAGACTGTGTTTTGTAGTTTTTTATTAGGTCTCGCCTGTCGATGCGCATGCGCATCGAGCAAGCGAGACTATGGGGGCTCATCGACTCTTTATCCAGCTTGCAAGGAATCGTGGCGATTCCTTGCAGTGCCCGTGACTTTTAAGCTCAATGCGCATGCGCATTGAGCTTAAAAGCGCGTGCACATGGCCCCAGCCGCCTGCCTTGCCTACTCTCCCGCCCCCTCACTTCTTGATTGCACGGCCGCTAGGCCGTGCCTCCCCTACTCCTCCTCCTACTCTCCTCCCCTCCCGTCTGTTCCCGCACTCCTCCCACACCCCCGCTCCGTCCCCTCACTCTCTCTGCCCGCCCGCTCTCCACTCCACAACTCAATTCCAAATCGTAAACACTGCAAATCTTGTTTCCGAGTGATACATCCAAACGTAACTGGAAATATCTTTCTGGGACTGCACAAGTGCACGCCGTTGTCGTGGGTTAAGCTAATAACTTCGGTGGCATGTGGCCAGGCGCACAGCACATATGTGTGCATGCACATGAAGTATGGGGCTGCACTCATGAAACCGACACTAGTCTGCAGTAGTAGACTAGACACAAATATAGACACAAATATCCGCACACCATTTCTGCGTGTGTCTGCGTGAATTTATATGTACGCACATAACTTTATTATACACACCACTCGCGCAACGCCATTTCCGGATCTAAACACGCCCCCTTGCATCACACGCTGATTCGACTCCCAACAGCAGACACGGAGTCGCAGGCCAGCAGCCACGAGTGCAGAACCACTAGTTTGGGAATAGGTAAGCGCATAAAATTACCCCTCCTTAAGTCGCCGCACATCACCGTAGTTGCATTTAACATTTGTGATTTCTTAGCTCAGAGGTTTCTACCAGAGGTGACAGCGGAACCATTATTTATTAGGTTAAAAGAGTTTAAGACATTTCTTTAAGACATTAGTCCCTTTTTAGGGTCCATTTTCAGCGGCAGTGTGAGACCATCTCTTACAGGATTTTAAATTGCAGAATGGGGTCAGTGCATCCCATTTACTTACAACTTATTTACTTCTGAACAGCAAGGCGCGCATAACATAAGCGCGTTATTTTCACTGCAACGCTTGTTATTCACTGCGGGCTGGAGGGAGTGAGTCTCTGTCCCGGGCCTCGAGGCGGCAGGAAAGCCCCTGCCAGGGGCCCCTGCAGAGCTGCTCTGTCGCAAGAAACGCCTTGGAAACTTAGCGCCACTCATCAGGATTCATCGAGTGCGTGTGATTGGTTTCTCTCTGCCTCGTGTGCCTTCTCTCTCTCTCACGTACATCTCTCTCCCCTCCCCCCAGATCTCATCCTCCTTAAGGGCCCGCCCCCTCAACGGTGACTCACCTAGCAGGCATCCAGCTAATGAAACTGCTGGAGTTTAAAGGGCTCCTACCTGCTCCAGCAGACCCCGGTCATGTGACATGGGGGTGGGGGCGCAACGCCCCCCCACCCCCCATGTGGGGGAACACCCAATGTACTGTAACCCGACCGACCCACTCCATTCTTATCTGCACGAGCCTCCTCGTGCGCAGCCTGGTTCCCCGCCTTAACCTTGTAATTAGACGCTTTGCTGCCCTTCCTTAAGCCACCAAAACGAGGCCCCCATACCCCTCCACTCTCGTCGCTCCCACTCCTGTGCTTTGTCTCCCTCTAACCTGCCTCCGAAATTGAAGCGTTTTTATGCCCCCCACCCTCCCCCCGTTGCGTCTCTCCAGGCCAAATTCCTCTTCGTCTGTACTCTGGGAGACAACTCCTAAGCTGAGGCTCCTGCAGCAGCCCCCCGCCACTCGCGCTCGCCCCTCGTGCGCCTTTGTCTACCCTTTAACCCGACTCCCCATTGAAACGTTCTTCCTGATACTCCGTGCGTCACCCCATGCCAAATACCTGGTTTGTTTTACTCCGAGAAGAGTAAATCATCTGCGCAGGATCACAGGATGTTGAGCCACTCCCAAGTCGGCAGCTCTGTGCATAGGCCACATCACTTCCCCTATGGTCCCCACTATAGCCTACGGTTGCCTAGCGGGCCCCATTGACTAACTTGCGTCTTCTGTGATCCTGTCCGCCCTCCGAGCTTAGCCTGCCACTCACGAATTGCAATTTTCTAACAACCATTGAGCCAGCCCCAGACAAAACACTTCAACCCTCCTATCCTCACACATCATTAACCTACCCTCCCGCATATTGCTCCACTCCTGCTGCCATATGAACCATCGCGCTGGGGGCAATGCAGTCCTCCATGCGCACTGCTGCTAGGCCCGCAAGGTGGTACCTGGGCTAAACATTGGGTGTAGCCACACCCTATTGTAATTGTATACCACTCTTCACCCTCACTCACCCTCACTCACCCTCACTCACCCTCACTCACCCTCACTCACCCTCACTCACCCTCACTCACCCTCAACCCCTCACTCACCCTCACTCATCCTCACTCATCCTCACTCACCCTCAACCCCTCACCCTCACCCACCCTCAACCCCTCACCCTAACTCACTCACCCTCACCCTCACTCACCCTCACTCACCCTCACCCTCACTCACCCTCACTCACCCTCACCCTCACTCACCCTCACTCACCCTCACTCTCACTCACCCTCACTCACCCTCACTCACCCTCAACCCCTCACTCACCCTCACTCACCCTCACTCACCCTCACTCACCCTCACTCACCCTCACCCACCCTCACCCTCACTCACCCTCACTCACCCTCAACCCCTCACCCTCACACAGTGCAATAGGTCTCGGAGCATTTGAGTTAGAGCTTTTAGAATTGTTTATGGCTTTTTTTATTTGTAATTCTTTAGCATTGGCTACAGGAAACAAAAATGCTAAAGATTTACAAAAAAAAACCATAAACAATTCTAAAAGCACTAACTCTAATGGTGCGAGACCTATTGCATTTCCAATGCTTGTTTATTTATAGTCTCATCTAAAGTGCATCTATCACCAGACGGTATCGTGGCACTAGTTGCTGGGAATAGACCCACCGCTCAGGGTCCTAGTTCATAACACTCTGCCTCACCCCTTCTAGGCCATGCTTTGCTTTCCCCTCCTCTTCTCTTCTCAGAGAAACTTTATGTCTGTCTCACAAAGGATGACTGGGCATTTCAAAGAAACACAACTGAATCCACCTTACAAAAACACACTATGGGTCCCACAGCCTGCTGTTTAAATGCTATAATGATAGATTGTAAAGCCTTCTCTTTCTCCGAGTGTTGTAGAGGCTTTGAAATCTACTAAGAAATGTCCTACTTTGTCCCTGCATGTCTGTTGTTCTGCTGCATATTTTAGATCTCTACCCTCTCAACGCTAGACCAAGTCCTGTCTGTCCGTGACCCCGGAGATTGGATGGTGGCTTTGGGCCTGTAGGCCACTTATATTGTAGCATGTGTTGCAGTACCAATATGCTCTGCATACTCCTGCAATCTAGGGTTGATCTTGGATATTTGCAACTTGTTTTTCTTAAAAGAATTCTTATCAGTCACAAGGTGTATGGTGACTCCTCATGTGTGCACTGGGTGCTGCTCCAATTTGGATTGCTTTTCCGCCATCTAGTTTGGACGGTATATTTGAAACTCCTGAATCCAGACACCCTTTGACGCTTTCTTCCACCATTCCCAGTCTTATTTTGGCACTAATCCGAACAGAAAACAACATACTACTGCTGACTCGCTACCAGGAGCTCCATTACACAGAGGATCCAACAGGGTTTTCACCTCTGTGCTAGAGGCCTTGAGCCCTGAAGCCTCTACTTAACATTTTCGCCTTCAAGAATGCACAGACTGTGATGGAATGGTCTATGTTTCAACACTGCTCTCTCTCTAACGTGCAATACCCCTAGGCAGACCACCACCAGGTGTGTAATTTTTTTTTTTTTTGCCTTAGCACGCAACAGTGTTGAGATCCAAAAGACTGTGCCACAGAGGGAGAGATGCTGGCCACATCATAAGATGTACAACGGACACTCAACGGTGCACACCCCAGATGTCTTCGATGAAGAAACTCTGGGCGCCGAGGATTTTGAATAACCCGGGCCTTCTGATATTCCGACCCTCCAACTGTTTGGGTAGGTCTTCTTCTCCAGGTATGAAAAAGCTGGAACAATTCCACCTTGACATCAAGGAAAACCTGCACACAGACAACACTGTGGGCTGTGAGTGTGGCAGACCCTCATATCAAACCCGCCAAAGTCTCTGGAGGTGAGGCGCACAACCACCTCTAAGGGAGTGAGGCCATTAGCCCCTCGAAGGCAACCCTGCACTCTGGGGCATCACAGGGGTCTGGCAAAGGTCACATTAATGCAAAGCCCAAAGAGCTGGCATCACCTACATCCACAGGCTCTCAACATTCCCGACCGCTGGTCAAAACTCAGGGCCTGATTACGAGATTGGCGTAAAGGATACTCCGTATCACACGTGACCGATATCTCATCCGCCATATTACACATATATACATTGGATATAATTGGATTGTAATATGGTGGACGGGATACCCATCATGTTTCTGGTGGAGTAACCCTGTCCTCCAAACTCGTAATCAGGCCTAAAATTTGAGCCTACTCTGCACAGATGAACCATGCAGGCATCAAACTCCAGCAGGCCCCACGACTAATACAGGCCCAGAGAGCCCTCTTGGAGCCAACAACACCTTTGGTGGCAAAACACCAGTAGCCCGGACCTAACACGGTGCCGAGCCTGCTGACCTCGAAGATGTAGCTTCTGAGAACTATCTCTTCAACATCAAGGAGAAGTAGCTCAGAAAGGAACTGTCCCAAGGAGACCGGGATACCCGGGTTTTCCGTTACTATACTCGGACTGACAGGGGGTTTAGGAGTAAAGAGAAACACTGGCGCCTTGAGTAAGGGTTTAAGTGAGGGTTTTATTGGGATATAAGTCTTTCTTAGTAGGGGTGCTGCTCGGTCCCTGGAATGAGCTGCGGGATCAAAGGGAAAGGTAGCTTGCTCCAGCTTGGCTTTATTCTTCCAGTGATTGCGACAGGTACTGGTGGGCTCCGGAAGGGGGACGTCTCTCCCCTCTATTCTCCTCAGCTCCGGTGCATGAAAGAAAGGAAAATCGGATCAGGTGACTGGTATGACCGCGGTGCACTAGTCAGGGCCGGGAGTGAAGGGAACCAGTGATAGTGCGTCTCGAGGATTATATACAGTCCGTGAGGTAAGAGTGCACGTGAGGGGAAGGAAGGGGAAGCTTTACACGGGGCTTTACAAATTTACACACAGGGCTGGTTCCTCCGCCCCACCCAACCCGCCACACGACCCCGTACCTCTTGAAGCCACGCTCCTCCCGTGGGAACGTGGCGGGGCGAAGAGCGGAAACGTTGGCCTCCTGGCTTCTCGGTCCCAGTCTCTTCTTCCTCCTCAGTATCCTTCTGGTCTCGTCTTTCTCCGACTCCGACTCCTACTCCAGCCTCCTCCAGGGAAACGCCGTCCCTCGCCTCTCTCTTACTTCCTCCTTTTGACGTTCCGACGCTGCCGAGGGGCGTGGACTCTTCCTCGTGGTCCGGATAGTTAAAGGGGCCATGTGTGTTGACATCAGCCGGCCAGCCCGACTCTGGTTCTTCGGTCCAAGTGCATTCTGGTAGCTGTTGGGAAAAGGGGCAAGGTGAGAGGGGGGTGGCGGACCACCAGTCCGTTGGTGTAGTCGTGTCCTGTCCGCACACCCTGTCACATACCTCCCCCCTGGCTTCTCCCGCTCGGGGAGAGGAAACACTCTGGAAAGGAAGTCCGCATTACCGTTATCTTTCCCTTTACGATGGTGCACCGAAAATGAGTAGGGCTGTAAAGACAGGAACCACCGTAACACTCGGGGGTTTTGGCTGCTATTCTGGTGTATCCACTTCAGGGGGGCATGGTCCGTATGAAGGATGAATGGTTTTCCCTCCAGGTAGTACCTCAATTTCTCTATCGCCCACTTGATGGCCAGGGCCTCTCTCTCAATGGTGGAATATCTACACTCCCTTGGAAAGAGCTTTCTACTCACATACAATACTTGGTGTTCTATCCCTTCCTCGTCTACCTGGGACAGGACGGCGCCTATTTCCACATTGGAGGCGTCTGTGGCTAATACAAAGGGCTTGGTATAGTCGGGGGACACCAGGACTGGGGCTGTGGTCATCGTACTTTTTAAGAGCTGAAAAGCACTCAGGGAGTCTTGGGAGGGGTGAGAATATTCTCGTAGCTTTGTGTCCTTTTTGAGAAGGTTAGTTAGTGGTGCAGCTACCTCGGCGAAGCATGGTATAAACCTGCGGTAGTAACCTACTAGTCCTAGGAAGGCCCTTAGATCTCTTTTGTTAGCGGGAAAGGGAACTTTAGCTATCGCTCGGATTTTCTCGCTTTGAGGAGCTATGGTGCCCTCCCCCAGTACGTATCCCAGGTAATTCACACTGTTGAATGCTGCTCTGGACTTTTTGGCGTTGATGTGTAGCCCCGCCCTTCGTAGAGCAGTGAGTATGACTTGCAGATGGCGCAGATGTTCGTCCCAGTCTGGGCTATAAATGACGATATCGTCCAGGTATGCCGAGCTGAACGAGACGTATGGTTGTAACACCTGGTTCATAAGGCGTTGAAAAGTCGCCGGGGCCCCATGGAGTCCAAAGGGGAGGACCGTGAATTCATATAGTCCGTCGTCCGTAACGAAGGCTGTTTTCTTCCTGTCCTCCTCACGAAGAGGCACCTGCCAATACCCCTTCGTGAGGTCTATGGTGGTGATGTATCTGGCGTCTCCTATTTTTTCGATCAACTCGTCCACAAGAGGGATAGGGTAGGTATCAAAGTGTGACACAGCGTTTAGGGCCCTGAAGTCCATACAGAAGCGTTTGGAGCCATCAGGTTTGGGTATCATAACGATTGGGGACGACCAGTGGCTCTGGGAGGGTCGGATTACCCCCAACTGAAGCATGTCTTGGACTTCCCTCCTCACTACTTCTCTTCGGGCCGCTGGTAACCTGTAGGGTCTTTGTTTTACCACTTTCCCCTGAAGGGTTTCAATGCTTTGTTCGACTAGGCTAGTTCTCCCTGGTATATCCGAAAACACGTCGAAGAAGGGCTCCAGGACGTGGGCCAACTCTGTCTTCTCCTGGGATGTCAACCCCTGGTTTACTACCAACTGATCCAAGGTTGAGGAGCTGGGGAATGTTGATGGGGTGACAAAATGACCGGCCTGTGGTAAGGGCCCCAACGATTCTTTCAACATATTAATATGGTATGTTTGTGTTTTCGTGGATGACAGGCGTAATCTATAGGTGGTCTGACCGATGGCGTCAATAACCTGGAAAGGGGCTTGCCACTAATTTTTGGTTTTGTTGCTTATGGATGGCAGCAACACCAGAGCCCACTTCCCTATGTCGATTCTTCTCAGCCTCTTTCCCTTGTCATAAGTCTTTTTATACCTCTCTTGTCGTTGTTCCAGGGTGGAGTATGCTAGTTCTTGTAGCTTTCCCAGTTTGGTTCTTAGCTGGGTGGTATATTCCAGCATGCTCTTCTGTTCCTGGGATTCTTCGTTTTCCCACATGTCCTTCGTCATCTCTAGGAGGGACCTGGGAAGTCTTCCGTATAATAGTTCGAAGGACAAACATCCCAGGCTGCTTCTGGGCCCTATTAACATACAGGGCGAGGGGCAGAAGCCGGTCCCAGGTGGGCCCCTCAGCGCTCAGCATCTTTTTTAGGGTTGCCTTGAGTGTCTGGTTGTACCTTTCAACGAGGCCATCTTTCTGGGGGTGGTACACCGAGGTCTTCAGATGCTTGATGTCTAGAGAGGTACATACTTCCTTCATCAGCTTGGAGGTGAAGGGGGTCCCCTGATCTGTAAGCACCTCTTTGGAAAACCCCACGCGGGAAAACAGTTCCACAAACTTCTCGCCGATTGCAGAGGTTGTGGTGGTCCGTAAAGGAAAGGCCTCCACAAACCGGGTGGCGTAGTCTACGATCACGAGGGCGCACAGGTGTCCTCGCCCCGTCTTCGGCAGGGGTCCTATTATATCCATGCCGACCCTTTCGAAGGGGATTCCTATGATGGGCATCCTTTGTAGGGGCGCAGCACTGGGTCGATGGGTGTTTCTTCTTTGGCATATCTCACATTTGGCTCAGAAGTCCTGAACATCCAGATATATCCCAGGCCAGAAAAAATGTCGAATGATACTTTCCGTGGTTTTTTCTTTGCCTGCATGGCCTGCTGTCAAATGGGCGTGAGCAAAGAAGAGTACTTGCTCCCGAAAGGAGCGGGGCACCAACAATTGTAGGTCTCCATCTTGCCTGGCCTGGCGGTATAGCAATTCGTTCGTAACCAGGAACTGGGGGTACATCTGGGGGTTGACCCCATCTGAGGCATGGGCGCTTTCCCATGCATTGAATAGGATCCTATCTTCTCCCTGAGCAAAGCGAAAGCTCCTATCAATTACCCAGGGTTCGGGGGACAGGTATGTGGGTAGGACCCCTCCCTGTACAGGTTTGGACAGGGTCTCCCTAAAGAGGGAAAGGAATTCGGGGTTGTCCGTCCCCAGAATCATGTCCTCTGGCAGAGAATCCACCACCCCCACCCGGACCATACAGGGTTCTCTATCTGGTAGAACTATGGTAATGGAGACCACAGGGTAGGGCTTCACATCCCCGTGTACGCAGCGCATATATACGGGAGTCTGGGGGGTAATCTGGTCGGGACTGACAAAGCGGGCCTGGATCACCGACTGTCGGCACCCTGAATCCAGTAATGCCCTTACCCTAAAACCATTCATCCTCATACTCACATAGAACGTGCTGCCCATTTCCGCAGAGTACATCACCGTTTTCGGGAGATACCCGACCTCCATAGGCTCTTCCTGGGGTTTTTCTTCTGGTGCACATTCTCGCTATGTGGCCCCACTCCCCACACTCTAAGCACTGAGGTCCTTTGGTCATGGGGGACATCATTCCTGTCAGTCGTAATAGTCTGGGAACCTCGTTTCCTGCTTTGGGTCTCTTTTCTACTTTTGGGTGAGGTATGGTTTTGTGGGCCTTTTCATGTTCCCAAGGGCTGGTCTTGGGCTGAGCCCGAGCATAGTGAGATGCCATTTCTATGGCTTGTTCTATATTAAGCCCAGCGTGTTGGCGCAGCCAGCGTTGGGTGGTATATGGCAGAGCTTCCATGAATTGCTCTAAGTACACTTTATTCAGTATCTCCTCCTTGCTGCAGAGATCTGGTCGTAGCCACTTATCCGCGGCCATCCGTAGTCTGAAGAATAGGGTCTTCGGGTTCTCACCTTGAACCCCTCTTTCCTTCCGAAAGCGAACGCGGTAGGCCTCTTGATCCAGACCAAAATGGTCTAGGATAACCCCCTTAATGATAGCATAGGTTGCTTTCCCTAGAGGGTTAGCGGCCTGATATGCCGATTGGGCTTCTCCGGTAAGGAGCGGAGCCAGAAAGAACGGTCACATCTCTTCGGGCCACCCCATAGCCCGGGCGGCCCTTTCAAAATTCAGGAGAAAAGCGTCCGGGTCCTCACCGTGTACATACTGTTGCAGGGCTACGCTGGTAGGATGGGGGGTATGCAGACGCACTTCTCCGGGGATGACCTGGGTGGGAGGCGGCACATTCCTAAGGCTTTCAAGCTGGGCCGTGATGGTAGTTGTAAAAAGTTCTCTATCTGCCTGTGCGGAGGTTAGTTGGCTTTCTACGGCCCACTCCAATTTTTCTTGGCCTTTGATTATGTGCTCGATCAGGGCCTCCATCTTTATGTTGCGGATGGATGGTGGAGGAGATCCCACTTCTGACACCAGTTGTCCCAAGGGGTCCGGGATACCCGGGTTTTCCGTTACTATACTCTGACTGACAGGGGGTGTAGGAGTAAAGAGAAACACTGGCGCCTTGAGTAAGGGTTTAAGTGAGGATTTTATTAGGATATAAGTCTTTCTTAGTAGGGGTGCTGCTCGGTCCCTGGAATGAGCTGCGGGATCAAAGGGAAAGGTAGCTTGCTCCAGCTTGGCTTTATTCTTCCAGTGATTGCGACGGGTACCGGTGGGCTCCGGAAGGGGGACGTCTCTCCCCTCTATTCTCCTCAGCTCCGGTGCATGAAAGAAAGGAAAATCGGATCAGGTGACTGGTATGACCGCGGTGCACTAGTCAGGGCCGGGAGTGAGGGGAACCAGTGATAGTGCGTCTCGAGGATTATTTACAGTCCGTGAGGTAAGAGTGCACGTGAGGGGAAGGAAGGGGAAGCTTTACACGGGGCTTTACAAATTTACACACGGGGCTGGTTCCTCCGCCCCACCCAACCCGCCACACAACCCAGTACCTCTTGAAGCCGCGCTCCTCCCGTGGGAACGTGGCGGGGCGAAGAGCGGAAACGTTGGCCTCCTGGCTTCTCGGTCCCAGTCTCTTCTTCCTCCTCAGTATCCTTCTGGTCTCGCCTTTCTCTGACTCCTACTCCAACCTCCTCCAGGGAAACGCAGTCCCTCGCCTCTCTCCTACTTCCTCCTTTTGACGTTCCTACGCTGCCGAGGGGCGTGGACTCTTCCTCGTGGTCCGGACAGTTAAAGGGGCCGTGTGTGTTGACATCAGCCGGCCAGCCCGACTCTGGTTCTTTGGTCCAAGTGCATTCTGGTAGCTGTTGGGAAAAGGGGCAAGGTGAGAGGGGGGTGGCGGACCACCAGTCCGTTGGTGTAGTCGTGTCCTGTCCGCACACCCTGTCACAGGAACCCAAGATTCTCAGCATCCAATGCTGGAGTGGCTCCAAACAGAGCTTGATGCCTAACAAAAGAGACTGTACCTACATACTCAGATGGGAAAGACTGCTACTAAGCCACCGCCCAAGGTGTTCAACATCTATCCACTTAGGAGGAAGCCGATGTTTGAAGAGGACTTAGCTTCAAGCCCAAGACCAGCTCCCAAGCATAAAAAGTGGCACAAGGGCACCAGCCTCTTCGCCACTACCACTTCTCCTTCACCTCTACTGCCTCTTCATCTTCCACCTCCTCCGCCTCCTTCCGCTGCTACCTTCAGACTCACTACCAGAGGCATACACACCTGTGGGTTCACCACAATCCTTTTGAGGACTGCAAATCCCCTACAAGGAGGATGAGCCGTGTGACATAGCTAGGGAGCGAGTTGGGGGGAAACCAATGGAATGATTATTCATTAGACCCTCCTGGATACCCTGACCCAGATCTGTATTCCTCCAGATCCTCTCCACAGGACAATAGCATCTCATACCACGAGGTAACATACAAGCCAGGCGAGTACCATAAAGTGGACCACTATGTAGTTCGGGAGGAGGAGGCCAACTTAGTCGAGATCCTCTCTAAGAGAGAGCGGACTATCCTGTTTTTACCCATATTAATAGCTATGCTAAACCATCTACAAAGTCCTTCAAAGATTGTTCAAAGCCATTGTAGTAACCCCTGGGGTACAGCGGACGTACAAGGCCTCACCTTCTGACCCACCATAAATCAGGGTACATGTTGCTTCAGACTCCTTAGTCGTCCACTCTGCAAGTAAGCATGCAAGCTCTCAAGAGACCGCAGACGTCCTACCTTAGAAAGGAGAGTAAAAAGCGAAACTAAGCAGGCCAGAGGGTAGCCACAGGGACATCTAACCACTGGCACATTGCCAATTCTGTTGTCCTACTGGCAAGACATAATGTAGCCCATTGGACCAAATACGAGAGTTACTTCAACAGCTGCCACATGAATACAGGCAAAGGGGAGAGAAATTGGTCATGGAGGCAAGACTATCTCGAGTGAGGCTATACGTTGCACTCTAGATGCAGCAGACACAGCAGCATGAGGAGTGAATACAAGTATCCTCATTCGCCGACATGCATAGCTTCGTATCTTTGGGTTTAAACCTGAGGTATAGCATCATCTTCTTTTTTTCATTTATTTGGCCCACAGCTCAATCAAATTTCAGGGAAACTTAAAAAGGATATGGATACAGCTAAAGCCATGAGGCTTTTCTAACCACCAGTCAAAGTGGGTTATTTCACAGGCAGCGATACCATGCAGGCTCTAAGACCACCTCCCCAGATGTAAACGCTTACCAAAGGCAGCACAAACTCTTTCAGCCTCAAACCTCTACAAGTTACACATGAGATGGATATAGAGGTACCAGCAGCTGAGAGTGGGCATCGATTAGGTTGCCTGGCACAGTGGGCCTTTTGTAGAGTGTGATTACAAAGGACACCATCCCCGTCTCTGTTTACGGAGCCGGTATCCCCTGTAATTTAGAGGTATTCTGATGTTCTTGGTTAAGGTAGGGATTACCCCAAGAGAGTGATTAAGAACTGCAAAAAGAGAGCCAGGAACAAAAACCGTGAGAGTCTCTTGGAGACCAATCCAAGAACTCAAGATCAAGATCTCATGACCTGTGTCACGACATACAGTCCGGCTTCCAACCAAATCAAGAAAATAATCAATAAACACTGGCGAATCCTAACCTCGGCGAACCTATCATGGCCTAAACCGAGATTTTCCAACAAACGGACCCAGAACCTCAAGGACATCCTAGTCCACACCAGACCTCAACCGGAGCAACGAATAAGACAAACACAACTTTGGGACCTTCCACCTGTCCAAGGTCACTTCCCCTGTGGGAGTTGTTCGGTGTGCCATTTGACAACCACAACAAAAATGATTCAACTATTACCAGATCTGAAATGGTATATTAGAGCTCACACAAATTGCAATTCCAGCCACGTGATCTATATGATCACGTGCCCCTGCGACATGCACTACATTGGAATGACATGCAGGAAGATACGACAAAGGATCTGTGAACACAGAAGTAACGTGAAATGTAAGAAAGCTATGACAAAAATGGCCAACCACTATCTGGAGAAGGGACACACTGTGGAAGACCTCAGATGGGTCATCTTAGAGACTTTGAGCATTAAAGATCACAATGCGGAACGCATCTTGTTTGAGAAGGAACAGAGATGGGTTCACCGTCTGAAAACAGACCAATGGGGACTGAATGACAACGTCCCTTGGCTGAGCTTGAATAGATGAACCATTTCCGTATAAATCTTTCTGGACACTGTGAATCAGATTAATTAAGAAAAATTTTAATAATCACAAGACTACCTTCTAAAACCCGTAAAATAACCCCCAACACCCATAAAGTTGATAAATCACAACAATACGGGAGTCTTTCTTCACCAACAGTCCCTTTGGTGACATCAATCCTCCCGATAATAAAATAAATAAACTATTGCTGGTCTGTATAAAGTCACCACTGTTTTGTGTATTAGGGTCAAATTATACCTCGCGATCAATATCGCATTTATTACATTTACCAACATCTCTGTACTTTTTTTACCAGCGGTGATTCCGCGATTTCCTCAGAGTCTTTCCTCTCTTTCCATACCGAGAGTTGAGCATTTAACCCGGTAATACTGGTTACTGCCATATCCGGGACCGCGAGAGGCAGAGACAGCACAAGCTGCGTGTTCGCGAGTGGAGCAACGAGGTATGGCGCAGATAGACCAGGCAACGAGGATACTGAATGGAGATAAGTACCCACCCGCTCCCTTAATTAAATAAACCTACTTCTATCTTTGTAGAAGCCCCTCCTTCAAGCCTCTGGGTACCCGTTTGAGACGGTAAAAATTAGCTGATGAAAGGTATGTACCACGAGTATAATTTTGGCATAAAAGTGGCATTTTTAAGAACGAATCACAACAGTTCCCTATTACTGTTGTTTGATATGACAAAGTTTTGAAACCCCAAGAAAATGGTGGTGACCATACAGTTATACAGTAAGCTTTACTACTTCACAATGAATCCCTTTTGAGTCCAGACCTTTGTATACTTTACTAAACAACACGCTTTAAGAGAACTCTAGGAAACCTCACAACTCTAGAGTTACCTCTACCTCCTGCTATATATCATTGGAGGTTCCCATTCATTACTTGTTTACCAGTATGAGTATGTGGTTTATGTCCCCTAGAGATAGGGAGTCCCACAGCGAAGTTTTTTACTTTTGACTGAAACCTATTTTAAACCATATTTTGATTCTTATGACCCACACCTTAGCAATACATTTTTCTTTTCACCTACAGGTCCAATTTTGACCTTCATTAAAGAGTAGACCTTAGTCACTCTCTACACAGAACTCACCTGGTCCTGAAGAAAGCCGTACCGACCCCTTGGGCAATAAGGCTGAAACATGTCGACCATTATTTGAACACTGGAGGATTGAATATGTGCGAAACCTAACCATTTCCTTAACGTATTCTGCCATATCCTCAGCCACCAATTCAATCCCGGACAATAAAATCATATTCTTCCCGGCATGATTGGATTGTTTTAAATATATTCACTCACACCTCACCTATAATCACTGATCACTACTGTTTTAACCTAGGGTGTTCTCCTCCTGGTGGAGGGTGCATACCAACTGACCCCGTGATTCTGCACAGACGTGTAAACGAAGGCGGAGAACCAAGATATACCGCCCATACCATCATGACTACACGTGTATGAGGGTCTTTTACCAAGGGTCATTCTAGTAAGAGCTGTACCCAGGTTACACAGGACAAGTGATCCCCCCTTCTTGATTAGCAGTAAGGTAGGACTCACCTGAGCACATTTAATAGTTTTCGTATAGTTATTTACCTTTCTTTACTCACATTATATAGGAGAATAGGTCCCCTTGAATGAAATAGGGATCCCTCGCCCTGAAGAATGCCCTAGACCCATTTAGAATTGTAGAAGGGCAGAAACATGTTGGACGCATTTTGATAGCTCGCCCTGGCCGCCTCATACCTTTTTAACCTTACTTAACGTACCCACTAATAAAAGCAAAAAGCTGGAATACGTTAAGGTAGTTTTAAATCACTGACATGGATCCCTTCACTGTTTAGTAGCCTTTATCTAAGAACTCCCTACTGTGTTCAGTCCAAAAGGTGTTTGAGTCCACCCAGGAGGTACTATCCTTACAGGGTGGGGGGAGGTTGCCAATGATGAAGCATGACATAATGTTGTGTGTGAGGCTTCCTCTTCCATAAGGAAGACCCTTTCCGTCCTTTCCTTTCTCCCCTTACAGCACTCGCTCATGCTATCTGGGACCATCCAAGTATGACAGTAATTGGTAATGTTAAAGTATAATCAAAGTCTTCTTGCCAAAATGGAAAGAGATTACCTCAGGCAAATGGGTTCCAGCCATAGTTCAACACAGATACTGTCTAGAGTTTCACTCATACCCTCAGAACACCTCGGTGAGGACCACATACACCTAGAGGAAGAAGTGCAAGCCCTTCTACAAAAAGTGTCACAACCCCAAAGTAAGACGGGTTTTCTCCATGTACTTTCTCATCCCAAAAACAATAGACCCTCAGACCTATTCTTGATCTCAATCCTCCCAACCGATGCATAGTGCTGGAACACTTCCACATGAAACCCATTCAGGGTGTCATACCGCACCTGCAGCAAGAAGTCTTCATGGCAGCACTAGACCTGAAGGATGCACATTTCCATTTCCTCATCCACCCTGCCCATAGACACTACCTGCCGTTCATAGTAAGTGATCGCCATTACCAATTTAACGTCCTACTTTTTGGTGTAACCAGTGTTTTTCATTCTCTGCACTGGTGGAACAGCAACAATCTGTTGTGGGGCTGGCCTTTCAAAGACACTTTAACGCAAGTCACATCACCACAGATGTATCACAAACAGGATGGAGGTCACATCTTAATCTCTGAGCAGTACAAGAATTATGTATCCACGAACAGCAGTGTTACCACATCAATTATCTCAAACAGCTAGCAATTGAACTATCCCGCAATGCCTTCCTCTCTCAGATACAAGGCAAGAAAGTGCTTGTCCAAAAAAACAACAGCAGTGTGCTGCCCACACAAGCAAGGTGGCCCCCTCAAGCTCCGCCTTTCTGTTCTAGCTCAGACAATCTGAATTTGGGCTCGTTATCCGCGCATCCCCTTTACAGTAAAATCAAAAAGGCCGGTCTGCTACTGTATCCACTGAGCCCTGCAGTGAAGGACATCATATGCTACCTCCTTCACCTACAACAATCGGAGATCACGTACTCCACAGGCTCTGGTTGTCCAAACCGTCCCTCGGAAGATATTTCAAGCATCTGCTCCATGTTCACGCTAGCCACCTCTTAACCCTTTCGATGCTGATGACGAGCTCAGCTCGTCATCACCCACGGGTGTCGTGTGCTGATGACGAGCTGAGCTCGTCATGGTGCCACTAAAATGGCATTTTCCAGCACAGGGGGGGGGAAACGGCCAGCAGCCATGAGGTTAAACAGAGGGCTCCTTTACAGTCTATGCAGGGCATGTGTATCTACAGTACAGCAATACATGCTACAAACTGAAAATGTTACCCTGTAAGCATCTGTCTGTAGTATGTAGCGCTATATATTCATGTGTGCCTACTTCCTCCCCAGAAGCATGTGGCTCTGGCTGCAGATCTTTCTTACTATTCGATATTCACTTACTTACCAATGCATATATATATACATCAGCTTCTCCTACCGCTTTATAGCAATCTCACAAGCTGAACTAAAGCAATCTAAAATGGAATTGATCCCCTTGCACTGTGCACACTTAAGAAGGAAGTGTCCTATACATCGTGACTGGAGAGAACTCTTTGAAGAAAAACAAGTCCAACACTAGATGGCAGAAGACGTCAAAGCATGTGAATCTACAGCACTATACCGCTCAAACGAATACTTACAGGGTAAGTAACATTTTTCTTTCACATCCCCATCCTGCAGACCCATAGGCGCTACAGACCCACAGAGGGCCAGAAGCATTTTCAGTTAGCATCGTTTCCTTTTGACCTCATCAATGCCCCTCGGAAGTTCACAAAAGTCATGGCAGTGCACCTGTGAAGGTCAGGGACTCCAGTCTTCCCCCTACCTCGACAGGCTGTCTGTTGAAGGCAGGCTTGCCCCCAGGCTATTGGCAGTGAACAACAGTGAACCTTCTAACATCATTAAGGTTTACTACCAACTCCAGCTCCTCCTGGGTATTTTTCATATTGCTTCGGCGTTGTGCTTTCATTTATGGGCCTTCACAAGCCATTGTTCAAAGAGTGCTACTGCTCTGCATCTGTCTTATTTTTATGATCCTTTAGGTTCTAATCTTTGTATATCAGAGGTACCATTTTCTGGAAAGGACTTTTTCCCAGGATTATTATTATTGAGTCTAATTCATTCTTTTAAATACTGGCACATGCCTTTACCATACTGGTGTGCCTAAGGGTTGGCAGGCGTCCCATTTGGCTGGGTTTGCTATGCAAAGACAACTTCTGGCCTCCATCACTATTTTATATTATCCATGGTACACATGGTTTAACAAGGAAAGTTCTGCAGGCCTTCTGCCGGAGCTCATCCTGTTGAGAGAAGTCTAAAGAAAATGGAAAGCAGGATTGTGCTGCCCTCATTTAATTTTACTTAACTTACCTTGGGGAAAGGGGGGGGGGGGGGTAGAGCTATCATAGTATCATACACTTCATACCCAAAGATTCTCATGTATTCTGCTTTGCCTTTGGTCAGACTCCCGGCTCACAGAGGTGCTGGGGTGGCAGGATCAGAGTCTCTCGCTCTCTCTCTCTCGCTCACATTTATCCTTCAAAGGTTTGTGCTTTGGGTCCTTTTGCTCCTGCCTTTCTCCCCCATTACTGCACTGCTTCTAGAGCATGCTCACTCTAAACCAGTGGTTCCTAACCTTTTGACTTCTGTGAACCCCTGCGTAATCATTACTGGAATCCAGGGACCCTCGCAGATTTATTTTTAGAACACCGGGATCACCCCATTGAGTCATTTTTGGAATCTGGGTACCCAGTCGAGTATAATTTGATTTTTTGATTCGTAAAAAAATACAGAAACAAGCATTTATCAAATACGCAAATGATTACATATTTTATTTAACTCACAAACACATTTTAAACACATCAAAATTTTTGTCTTAATGGGAAGCTTAGAAATTTTCTAAGTTCAATGGAGGCCAACCATTGTCTCACCTATATTCTGTTTGATGCACTTGTACTGCTCCCACAAATCAATCTGAGTATACCAATCTACATTTTAGCCTCCAATTTCAAACTCCTTCACATTTACAGAGCATTTTAAAGTTTTCAAGTTTACATCTAGCTTCTTTATCTATATACACTTTATTAATCTATTAACATAGTTTTATTTTCTAAGTAGTCGCAGACCAGAGTAGCCCTCGCAGACCCCGCCAAACGGGGTCACCAGTCCACAGGTTGAGAAGCACTGTGAGAAACCATGGATTCCTACACACTTTTTATTCTCTGGACTACTCTCATTCCTACCTACCCATTCGGTCTATTTTATTGTCCCCTCCTACACTGAGATCATATATTTGCACTCTGAAGCAATTGTTGACAGACATAGAACAGTACGGTCCATGCAAGCAAGCAAATAGAATATGCTAAAGGCAGCTACACCTCACCAAAACTCAGTTTTACTTGCTGACTCTTGTTTAGCCAATTCACCAGGTCCAGTGCTGGGTCTTTCTCCACGCCAGTCCCTCTTGAGAAACTTCTCCCATACGACCTGGCACCTGGGAAAATCGCGTAATGACCAGTCCAGTGCTCCCCTGTTCGGTAGCGCAGACAGTTTCCCACTTGCAATGCACCACCTATAAAATAAAACACAACAGATCGGAAAGCATAAAAGTCTAACATGCGTTCAGTGCAAAAATAGCCAATATGTTGGCAAATCAATAAGCTGCAATTGTCACTTTAGTGGGCCACATCATCCACTGCTAATTCATTTGGATCATTTAAGGTTAAAATCCATACATTTCAGACAAAATTTTATAACATTTTCCTTTCTCTGCAAGCAGGAGCGGCCCATGCAGTTAAGAGTGGTGAGGCCGGGTTGGGAGGATTCAAGAGACGATCATGAGGAAAAATTAAATAATTAATTTTCCCTCGTCGCCGTCTGTCGAATTAATGACCCCACCGCTCTTACCTGTACGGGTCGCGGCTGTCTACAAGTCAATGGAAAAAAGAACACATGATAGGGGAGCAGACATATAGCCATATAAATAGATTTTAAGTTCACCACGTTCTTTAATTTACGCTTCTTGCTGCCAATCCTCATAATAAGGCTACTCTTACAATGCAGTGCAGAAAAACGTGCAATTGTACTACACTAGATAAAATGGCTTTTAGGTAACAGAAATGCATGAAGCTTTGTAGACATGTTTAAGTTAAGGAGCACTTAAAATTAACATTAAAATGACTTTGAAATGTGTTCATATAACTTATATTCCATGTCAAGGCATACATATGTAACAGTACGTTCATAATAAAGCTCTGGTATCAAGACATGGAATATGTGATTCTGCTTCCTCATCAGTTCGGCAAAGAGGTGCTCCCTAATAGAAGTATAGATAGAGATTTCTAATGATATTGCCTTGTTTTCTGAAATAGCCTGGATACTAGCTGGCAGTGACCTTCTCTTTTGTGCCTTCACAGTAATAATATTCATGCATATCTTTTTCTTTCACAAATTGACGAACGTTAGTGTCCCAACCTTGATGTTCAAAACTTGGCAGCTGGGTATGTAACAGTTTTGAGTAATATGTTTGTTCTAAGCATACTTTGGAAGGGTGTACATAGGTCTAAGAGAGGTAAGGGCTAGACATTGTTTAATCTCAAAGATGCTCAGCCATGGGTTGGCTCTCCCCTTCTCTGATTCTGTCGATTGGGCCTTTATACTATTCATCCTATACTTCTCACATTTAGTTTTCAGCATGCCTACCTGCATCCCACTCTAGCATATCTTAGTTATTTAATGTGACCTACACCTATGTGTTTTCAATGCTGAAATGTTTCCGGTGGAACCTTTTTTAATTCAAAGCTGCTCTGCTTGTTAAAAATCATGGCTGAAGGCTTCTTTGACGGCTCTTTATCAAATTTGTCCACTTCATGACCCCCTCATTCGCAAGTGTATACTTCCTAGAGAATACGCAATGTCCTGGACTTGAAATGACTTATTGTTAGAAATCGGATTTCTGGTTGGCTAGGGCTTGCGCCTAAGCCAGGCAGAAACCACCACTCTAGTCAGAGCAAGGGAGTTACACGCTGAGGACAATCCCTGCTCACCTCCTTGGTAGTTTGGCACGAGCAGTCAGGCTTATCCCAGAGGCAATGTGTAAAGCGTTTGTTCACAACACACACTCAGCAGCAATACGCTAGGCACACCACAAAAATAACTACACACAAGGTTATATATAAAAATAGCCTTTGTATTATCATAAGCACATTTAGAATAGTAATCATACAATATACAGTGTGCCAACTGGCACTAGGCAATATTTACAGGGGATTATATACACCTGACAGGGCCAATTGGGCCACTGTCAGAACTATCACAAGCACAAATAGTAAATGTAGAACACAACTAATATTTACAGGGGATTATATACACCTGCACAGGGCCAATTGGGCCACTGTTAGAACTATCACAAGCACAAATAGTAAATGTAGAACACAACCAGTAACTACTGGCAAAATATTGTACTCAGCGGAAACAAGCATCCTGGGACCGGTTTCGGATTCCTAATCCTCATCAGCCAGGCTATCTTGAATCCAGTGGCCAAGTGAGCAAGGGACTCACGTCTGAGCATACCCTGCCAACTTAGGGCGAACAAAGCGATACAAAAGGGGGTGATGAACGTAGCGTTTGAGCAAATCAAACACTCACCCACCAGTCAACTGATCTGGGTTGAACCCATCACCATTCTTTAGCTCACTCAGCCACCCCAGTTCAGACATGACCATATGCAAATCAGTCTGGCCCTGTGCCTCATGGGAACAGTCCAGCCCGAACTGCCAAGCCATGTCTTCCCAGGACCGGAAACAAGCATCCTGGGACCAGTTTCGGATTCATAATCCTCATCATCCAGGCTATCTTGAATCCAGCGGCCAAGTGAGCAAGGGACTCACGTCTGAGCATACCCTGCCAACTTAAGGCGAACAAAGCGATACAAAAGGGGATGATGGACGGAGCGTTTAGGCAAATCAAACACTCACCCCCTTTTGTACCAAAATATTGTACTCTCCATCATCTCCTGCAACATAAATCATATTATGCAAGCAGCATCACATTAGGCGTGAAATACATTCTGCCCCAACCTCATGAGCATAAACACATTAGACCATAACCTCACAAGCATAAACACATTATGCAATAACCTCATAAGTCTAAACACATTAGATCATAACCTCACAAGCATAAATACATTAACCTCATAAGTAGAAATCTCAGATTAGGGAATAACCTCCTAAACATAAATACTAGAGGCATAAATCATAGTGCATAAATCGCATTTCCTAGCAATCCATAAATCACGGTAGGGCCTGGCGCCCTATCAACCTCATACTGTCCCCCTGGCCAACTGGCCTTCTCTGAGGGCTCAAATGTCCGATGACCCAAATGTCAGGGCAGCTGCCAATGCAGCAGAATTCACCAGTGCGCAATCGCGCTGGGGCAGAGGAGTGCATCTCACTCCTATCTCATTCACAATGCCCCAAAAGAAATGTTGGCCTAAACATTGCAGCTAATGCTTCTTGCAGTGCAGCTGTGAAGCAAAGAAGGCCAGGCACCACTCTGCCCTCTCTTGTCCCACTCAGGGACATCTAAAACACATGTGCCAAACGTTGCAGTTACCCGCTACGGCGGCGCAACTGAGAAATCACCAAGAGGCCCTGCTCTGGGGCTCTCTGCACGATCATGCGCCACGTTGCAGCTGCCCACTGTCAGGTGGGGCAGCTGTGACAATATCCCCAAAGGGGGGGGAGGGCGTCACCACTGTGCCCTCGGGACCCCCACGGCTCTGAAAACAAATAGTCCTCCATCGTTGGGGCAGCCCACTCTCTTGAGGGACCGGCCAGACCAAGTACTGGCACCGTGTCTCGACTGGCACCAACCCGGTGTATTCTCGAGCCCCCACTCACCGGCTCATGGAGCAGGACTCTGTTCCAGCCTCATCTCGCTGCTCGGACCTGCACCGACAAGGTGCCACGTCTTGTCCCGCACTCTGCTCTTCTCAGGGCAGACTACTCTTCACCCGGTCCCTCTCCTGGGGCGGGACTTCTCTTGGCATACGCCGGGCCTTCCTCAGCTCATGGGAGCCCTGCTAGGCATTGACGGTCTTACGGGTCGCCTTCTTCTGGAGGGGAGAAGGCGGGAGTGACACCCCCGAGGCCCCACCCACAGTCAGGCGGACGTGCCTGGACTCCTCCTTCGGTGCTCCTCCTCCTCGGGCGGCGGCGGTGATTTCCTTCGGTGATAATGCGGGATGGGCACCCGCCAAAAGGTACCATGTTGCAGGGTGGGCCCCCGCAAGTTAAATATACTTAATAAGCTGGGTGGGCTTCCGCTCGTTCTCAGCAATCCGGGGGAATCCCTACGCTGGGGATCCCCTCAGGAGCGATGTACAGCATGGTGCTGCGAAGCTCCAGCGCTCCTCTCTGCTAGGGGAATTAAAATATAGCGCTCATCAGGCGCTGGGCCCCGGAAGGCAAGCCCTCATGGCGGTTCGTCCTGGGCCCCAGTAGCAGCACGCCCCAGCAAGGTTCAGGAACAGCACACCAGCACAGAACTAATTCATGGGATCACAGCCCCTATATTTATACCACTTCTCTCCTTTTAGTACAGGGCTTGGGGAAACCAGATGCAGCTGGTTCAGGGGGGATTTGTAGCACTTTTTTTTTCAAGCTCCTATTCCCCTTTGTCAGCTGGGGCTAGGTGATCATAAACACCACAGGGGGTGGAGCCAGCATTATCCAGTCTGGGCTCAATCCTATTCAGAGTCAGGGGATTACCCCTCCCACTACTCCCAAGGCAGATGTCCCGTTCAGCCTATCGCTGACTCACCCTGCCACTCCTGAAGCCACACACACACACCTCTCAGCTCCTGTCACTCACAAGCCAGACATGCAATTCACATCAGGCAGGCAGACACATAGCACACAGAAATGGCAACTTCTAAAAGTGACATTTCTCAAATAATCATCATAAATCTGCGCACACCATTGTGCAGCACTTACTATTACAATTTCATACATACTAAACTTGACCACGCTGCTCTTCTCATCCCAGGAATTACCACTGACACACTGATCAGGGAATCCCCCATGCATTCCTAGGGGAGGGCAGGCCAACCTTCCCAAAGGTAACACAGAGAGCACATGCACTTTACACTGGACCACAGTGCTAAAGTGCCCAGAGGCCTTAAACCACCAACACCTTGTCAGAGAAAAGGCAAAAAGTTTAGGGATGCACCTGCCAAAAGGGCCAAGTCCAACACTTATTTTTTTTAAAACAATTTTTATTGAGGATTTTACACAACATACAGGTCTCTGTACCCCAGAGATAACTGCAGGACTTTTAAATTTCAAGCATTGAAACACAATCCAATTTTTAACGAGATGGTCAATCAACAATTACAGGAGCAGGAAGTAAACATTGTCCCCCCAACCTCCCCAGTAACCCTCTCCCCCATCCACCCCGCCCCCCACCCCCCGTCGCATGGTCAACATTCTTCGTTTTCGCTTCTGTACAGCACAACCAAACCCAAGGCGTGCAACTGTCTGTAGTGTCTCAGCCCACATCTACCAGGGGGTCTTGGCCCACTGGGGGCTCGAGCCATAGGCCCCTGTAATCAGCCACCGTTTCCATATTTTGAAGTGTTTCCGTGGGCAGCCCCGGGCAACAAATACTGGCTCCTCCAGACCCATGCAAAAGTCAAGCCCCCTCTTCCATGCTACAGCCGTAGGGGCTCGAGTATCCTTCCATGCTCTAGCCACATCCCGCTTAGCCAGGGTGAGGCCCAACAATAGCAGATGCCTTTTGTAGATGTTACCTCCCACCCCTTCCAGTACGTGAAGGAGGCCCAGTTGTGGTGTACGGGGGAGTTCCCACCCAAGCACTTCAGATAGACAGTCCCACACCCCTTTCCAGAACCTGGCCAGTGTAGGACAGCTACATACCGTATGTAAGAACGTCCCAACCTCCTGCACACGTCTCAGACAAATACACCTAAGGAGGTATTTGAATTGTATAAGCCGAAGCCGCATGGATATGGCGGCACCCCGGGGCCCGGCCAACGCCTCCCTCCAGTCCTCTTCTTCCAGGGCACCCACATCTGCCTCCCAGGAGTCCCGTAACTTCTGCAGCGAGGGGGAACAGTGCGTGGCCAGGGATTGATATATACGGGATATCTTTTTAGGCCCCAAATCTCCCATAAAGACCTTAGCTTCTAGGGGACTAAACTCGGGGAGTGATTCCAAGCCCACCAGACATGGGGAGAGAGCATGCCAAAATTGAAGGTATTTAAAGAACTGGGTTCGGGCATATCAAACTCCTGGCTTAATTCCTGAAAGGACTTAAGGGTCACCCCCGCCAGTACATCCCCCAGTGTGGAAATTCCACCGCTTTCCCATCCCCCAAAGCCCTGGAGCGCAGCTAAACTGGGGAGTCTACCATTGCGCCAGAGGGGCTTTTCGCCCATCAGAGTATTCCACCATCCCATACGCCGCAGGGCCTGCCTCCAGATCTGGAACACTAACTGTGTGCCAGGCGGTAGCGTCTTCCGTATCCGCGCCGCATAGAGGATAGTATGAAGCGAGTGAGCTCCCATCAAGAGGCGTTCCAGTGCATTCGCCGGGTCTCTTCTATCCCCGTACCACAAGTCATTAAGGACGAGGAGATGAGACGCCTGGTAGTAAGAGAGGATATCCGACGTCGCCAGGCCCCCACAGTAGGAGGAGAGAAAGCATGTGCGCACTGCGACCCGTACAGCCCCCCCCGGCCCAGAGGAACTGTCCCAGTACTGCATTGACCTGCTGAAACCACGTGGATGGGATTGGATACGGATGATTTTGCATTTCATATAGTAATATGGGGAGGGCCACCATTTTAAAGATCGCAGACCTGCCATAAATGGTCAGAGGCATGCGGGACCACCTTTTAATATCGGCTCTGACCCGCTCCCACACCGGCACAACATTCCGCTCCCACGCAATCGAGGGAACCTCGGAGATGAAGACGCCCAAGTATTTAATGCCTCCAGACGCAACTTGTAATGCAGAGGCCCAAGCACCTGCTCGCGCTCGTCCCCCCAGCTCCCATAAGGTGGATTTGCTAGGGTTCAGATAGAGCCCCGAGGTCTCACTAAAGATCTGCATGATTTCCATGATCCGCGGCCCTGATCTGTTAATATCTGTTAGGAAAAAGAGGACATCATCCGCATATAGCGCGATTCGGTCAGATAAGTTCTGATTCCATTCAGACCCACACGGCCAGCGGCTCCATGGCCAGGGCAAAAAGATAGGGCGAAGGAGTACACCGCTGTCTGGTGCCCCTCCCAATGTTGAATTTAGAGGAGGTGACCCCTGCTATCTGGACCGAAGCCGTAAGGTCGGTGTAGAGCAGCCGTATATACGACAACAAATGGGGACCCAGATTCAGACGGGGTAACAGGGTGAATAGGTAAACCCAATTCAGGGAATCGAATGCCCTGTCCATGTCAGCCAGCAGGAGCGCCACAGGCACTCCGGTGTTCCGGACCGCCGCCACCGCCACGTGCGCCCGTCGTATGTTGTGTCTGGTCGCCCTCTGGGGCATAAAGCCAGCCTGGTCTGGGTGGACCAGCTCGGCCACATGAGGTACGAGGCGATTGGCCAATGCTTTGGCCAGAATCAAGTCCAACACTTATTGATTATTTTTTTGTGCCCTGCCTCCCTGCTACAGCTGGCATTTGTTTACTACTCCAACTGCTAGTTTCCCCGAATATGTTTCTCACTCTCCTAATACATCTCCACTTTCAACACAAGTTTGCAGTGAGCAACTGAATACTTTGCAGCTGTCACATATTCTGATTCAGCTGGATTTCTTCAAGTGTGACATCATTGTGCTCTTGGTGATCTCCTAACGTTTGGTACTGCCAAATTGTACACTCTACCTTTTGTAAATGAACCTTTATCTTCCTTCTCATGTACACACTTGTGGACCTCTGGCATGGTCCTTGTTCTTTATATTATAATATACATACTCTTACAGCTCCCATGCACAGATTTTTGACAGCTTTAGGATTCTATTTGGCTACTTGTTAAAAGCGTAAAAATATATTTATAGATCACCCTGTCCAAACTAAGACTGTGCAAGAGTTTTTATTCCTATTAAGTCGTAAATTAAAGGAGAGCTTCAGCTCTTTTTTATTGGTTTCCCGTGCTGTTATTTGGAAGGCCTTTGTTATGGAAAAAATGGTTTTAAAAAACTCATTATCACATGAGAAGGAAGAAGAGGAGCAAAGAGGTAGATCACGAGAATGTTAATGTAGTTTTATGAATTGCTTAACTTGCTGCCTCGAGGACAAATTAACAGTAAAGTTTTTCAGGAATACAATACTAATACACACGCATCTCTCAGAAATATGCTCCTGTTAAATTGTCTTCAATGGAATGTTCACTGACCTCTGTTTGACAGATCTGTGTTTTCTGTAAACAGGTATCACCTTCAGGCTTTAAGGCACCTCTATGTGCTGGCTGCAGAACCTAGGTTGTTGGTGCCAGTGGACGTGGATACAAACACCCCTTGTTATGTGCTATTGGAAGTTACCTACAAGGTATTGGTTCTTCTTTTCAAGTGTGCTCTGCAAATAATAATCATTCAAATGCAAAATGTTTTCCGGTGCAAGAGAGCTGTCTTTATCACCAGCCAGTGAAAATAAGCGCAGGCCAATATTTCATGTTATTTGATGCAAGACCTAACCCTTTATACCTACATTGCACAGGCCATAGTGCATGTTATTTCCAGGTTCTGGTGAAATTTAAATTATGTGGTGTCATTTGCATAGTTTCGATACTTCAGAATTTGCTTGTTAAGTGAACTCCCAAAAATTACAAAATTCTGCCATGACGTGTTATTTCATGCCATTTATTGAAAGGTTTATCATAAGCATACAGGAGTAACCTGAGCGGCTACTGCTTGTGTTTTTTTTTTCTTTGCTATTTTTTTTTACTGTGACATGCATCCTTGTGATACATTTCTCTCAATACTATTGCAGTTGATGATAGATCTGCATTTGGACCAATTTTCCCGAAAGTTTGCTTAATTATGCAAAAGTAAAGTATACAAATTTAACACACCCCTAATTATTTCCACAGTTTAGCATGTCGGACTTGTGAAAATGATACATAACACTTTAGGTTCTCTTATGGAATTGTGTTACAAGAGAACACCACTGGGTCATACTCCCATGGTCAAGTTATTGTGGTTTAACTTCACTGCACAAATGTAACCCCTTGTATTCTAGATATGGTTCGATACCTTTCTTTGTAACTATGGTGCATGAAAAAATAGCATGGAATTAACCATTCATCATGAGCCTCTCACGGCTTTGTTTGTTAATGAGTCATGTCCACTTCCCCTTCAACAATGGTAGAAACAGCATATTGTCCTTCATACCTCTGCATTATGCTGTTTATTACTTAATGGGATATTCTGTTGCACCAGTGAGTGTCGACAATTATAATGAGCGGATGTGTAGAAATGATCCACCTGTTTTATGGGATTTCCCAACTTATTTGTAAATCTGTAACATTGCCTTCACAAATAGACACCACTTTTTACTGCACCATGATATTGTTGATACATGTGATATGCATTAATAGCAGTCTTTTATAAGCTGCTATATCATATCCTGAATTATGTTTTATATCTTGGTGAACACCCTTCCATTATGGCAATTATTTTCTAATTTTAAAAAGGGTTTTTTTTAAAATATATTTCCTACTGTAGTTTCCAGTGGAGTCCTGTGAGAATTACAACCTCCCCCCTCTCAATTCCAAAAAAACAAAATCAGATATGTGGTCTGTAATCATCGATTTTCCATTAATTTCCTTTCGTAATTCTTTATATTTATTCTTCTTTCTTCATTAAATTATTTCTTTCAATTATGTCTCCTAAACATTCCGTTATTTCACATACGTTTTAAAGGAATATTCTCAGTACATTTCAGAGAATTAGTCCTCTTCCTCAGGGGCAAGGTAAACATGCATTTTCTATAAAGTGCAAACATATAAATGTTTTTTTTTAAATATGTAGCATTTATTACTTTAAAAAATGCACTGTCAACCCTATAACGGTTCCTCCGATCCTTCAGGCCTATAAACATCTGTTATCACATTTGCATTTTGCATCTGCATGATGTTTTCCTAAATGTCGGAATTCTGCTATTTTATTGTTTCTACGTTTGGTAAATGTAACTCCGTACTCTATGATGACCCTCCTGGTTTTATCGATAAAATTAAAAACAAAAAATATCTGCAAATAGCCTCCGCTCTCACATATCATTGCCATTATATTGATGCTTACTCTTCCTGTTTCTTTCTTCCCTGTTTAATGATCATAGTTCTTAATGTTGTTATATATTACAAAAAGTATTTCAAAGCTAGTTCTTTAATCCATTTGGATCAGCTATATTTAAGAAATGAAACCAAAAAGCTTACCTTTACAATAATTTCTGTGTATATTGCCTCCTCTTCAGTAATTTGATAGGAGTTCCACTACCACAAATAGTATCTGTGATATTTGATGTCATTTCTCCCCAAAAGGTTTTACACCCGAAGGTCCTGAGTTTTTTTGTTCTTAATTTGAATGGTGTTCATTTCACCTTAGTTTCACCGGTCTTTCCCTCATTCCTGTGTAGTAATATCCGCATGGACATTGTATTCCATACATAGGCTTTTGTGTCACATGTTGCAGAGTTCCTCAATTCAAAAGTTTTTTCACTGCATGAATGATTTAATATTCCTCATTGTATTTTGTATTGGGAAGTGAAAAAATGTAGAGGATGATAGGATCCTTTTTTTGTGTGCTCCTATATTTGTATTTTCTAATCTCTTTCCTTTCCATTGCATTAATTTAATGATTACCCATATTTATGCAATTTGTGTAGTCAGTGTGATCTGTTCATTTTTATTCTACAGTCTTGGTAAATGCCATGCCATGTGGAATTCTAATATTTATAACGACTGAATTTAGGACTGAGGCTAGAAGGAGTTTATAATTCAGAATATTCAAAACTTTATGAAAGCTGAATTTATTAGATGACCGGTTCTAATACTTAAATGTTTTTGTTTTATAGAAAACCCCTATATAGCTTGTTCAGCAAAACTGATGTATCTACTTTTGAGTGCACTGTTATGTCATCATGCAGCGTTGATTAGATGAAAGACATATTTTGTATATTTACACATTGCTGGTCCCTCTTGTTCCTTTGATGTTTTGTTACATTGCTAATAGGAAAGATGAATGGTTACAAATTATAATTTTCAGAGCCGCCATGACTTTTACCGTTCGGAATTGTCTAAACCAAATATTGTTTCTGGCCTCTCTCTTCAAGAGAGTGCTTGTGCTATTGAGATTTTCTACCACTTAGCAAACAATATTTCCTTTTTGTTTCTGTAGTAAGAACCCTTTGCACACACTTTAGCCCCATGCCAAGTGTCCGCTCTCTTTTTAAACAGTCCAATATATTTATTCTCATATACATAAAAAATATGTTTTGGCAATGTAGTAGTGATGGTATTAATGAATAGTAACTAGTTTAGTCTAGTAGTCATTGCATGGACACATCAGGCAAAACATCCTGACTAGAATAGTTATAGCCATTAGTTACATTCTGTCTTTAAAGTTTCTAATTTTAATTCAAATTCTAACCAAGGAATCCCTTAAGAGGCTGAGTGAGATTTCTTGATTTTGATGTACGTTTATGCAGTAACAAACACTTGTTGGTCATTATCTAGGCTACCCAGTGGTATCAGGAAACAATAGAAGAACTAATGGCCCCCACTCTGCTACCTGAGCTCCACTTGCTAAAACAGGTAAGAAAATTACATTTTAGTGTACTAAAATATACTATTAAACTCTTACTCAGTTAAGTCAAAGTTAGTTTGTTGAGAAGTTGGCAGTAAAGAGGCCAAATTGCCTTCCTCACTTTTAAAGGAGTTTGCCTGAAGTCACTATGTTGTCTCAGTAAATTGGATGAATGGGATATATTATGTGTTGCCTTTTTGTCCACAGATCAAAGTAAAGGGACCACGATATTGGGAAATAGTGATTGATTTAAGCAAAGGGACCCATCAACTGAAGTAAGTAGGTTTGATGATGAGTGTTTACGGCTAAATGGCCTTTAATTTTCTGGTAGTTTAATGTTTTTGCGAATTTTAGACTTTGTTTTCTTGCCCTTAATTAGCACTCTTAGTTTATCCTCCAAGATTAGTGACATTGGTTTGTAAAGATGAAATTTATTTTGGCTTTTAATTTGTCTCCAGTCAATATTCCTCCGGCTAATGTAATTTTCAGCGTAGAAAAGTAAACTGTGTCCATCTACTAACCCCTGATTAGATACATGCTCTGATTTATTTATTAAATATTAATGTCCTGGAGTTTTGCTTTTTATTTGTAAGTGTGGGTCACAAAACCTACATATTTCAAAAGTAAGCATTTGAGATACAAATATAAAACCTAACTCAATGGATGTGTGCCTGCACTGGATTAATCCACATAAAAATGATATGTGCTTTGGCAAAACAGTGCTTGCCTTCTGCTCCTTAAAATAAATCCTGTGCATTGGGGAGTCATTAGTATTGCCACTTTAGAAATCTCTTAGGAACATCCTGCAGTCATGCTTTGTTATGGTTTTTCCATTAAATAATTAAAAATATGGCATCAATTAATTTTCACTGTGACCGGCCGTTCTTGAGGTGGAATTTACTAACAGCAAAAATGAAGGTCCTCCGTGATGAATTGACTCCATTTCAGAGTCCACATGTCTGCATGGGGGACGATTTTATCCTCTTCAGTTGTAAGCTTTAGAACAGACACATCATAGTCCAAAATATCATAAATAAATGAGTGCACAGTAATTATTAGTGTTCGCTTTAATATTAACGCTAGATGAGGGAGTCTCAAAATACAGGAATCTGCAGGGGTCCGGAAAGGTAGGATTGCAGCATGAACAACTGTTCGTACTAATGGTTTATATATTAAATTATTATTTTTGTCTTGTAATTAAAAAAAAAATGTAATTCCCCTTTCAGTATTTTGGTTTACAATTGTGTTTCAAAGGCTTATGAGGCTCTTGAGGTCGAGATATATATTCTGTAATTTTGTGTCCTTAAATCCTGTAAAATATATGGTGACAGGTTTTACATAGGCAAAATGCTGAATGAATAAAAATGGGATTGCAATTTGCATATGAATGTAAGTTCTATTAGTATTTATCGCTCAAACCAAGCCATAATGCAGTGGTGCTCTATCCAGGGTCAAAGATAAGAATGCAGTCAACAAGTGATTGGAGAGGAAGCTGTTTTGTGGACCGTTATTGCTTCATGATATTGTGCTCTTAAATATGTGAATCTTCAACTCCTTTCTAAATTGAAGGAAGGTTGGTGCTAACCTGATGGATACATATGTTGTTCCAGATTTTGGGTGCTTTGATGTTAAAAGCCTGTTGTATTGTTTTTTTATTTTGTTCAGTTTGTCTCCAGGCTGCTGGTGTCCTAGCAACAGATGTTCAAAGAACTATCAGCTATGTTGAGCTTGTCATCCAGATAGGCGGGGGTTGCTGGTCGTGATGGCTTTGTAAATAATGCAGTTGGCTTTGATGGGAAGGACCCGGGGAGCACAGTGGAGTTCCAGCAGGGTGGGGGATGATGTAATCATATTTCTTCAGGGCTTGGATCAGATGTGCGCAGTTTGTACGATTCCTTTAACGGGGAGAGCAGTGATGGCTGGTAGCATTATGAAATGGTTGGGGCACTCACCATAAATGTTGCTGGCCGCTGGGCCCTCCGTCCTGTGCTCCTCTCCCTGCGCCGATCCTGGAAGTGACAAGGAGCAGGAAGGAAAGGGAAGGACGTCCTTCTAAGTGCAGCGTGAATCTAACTTATCCTGGAGCTGCTCTTCATGCTGTTTTAAATATGAGAGCAGCTCCAGGATTGGTTTGAGCAGGCTAACCCGGTGCTAATTATGAGGCTGGGGGCCTGTGCCAGCAATTCACCGGCGGTTTCTCCGCCCTGGCATTGCTGGGTCTGAAGTGCGCATGTCGTATAGACCGGCTGTAGACAACCAGTTAATCTAACATGTGCACTGAGCCCTGGGAGACATCCTGCAAAACGGAGGAATCTGCCCCGCCCCCTCCCTCATGCTCCAGCCGCTGGGCTGGCGCCACACAGAATAATAAAATGGTAATGACCATTTTATTATTCTGTGTTTACCACTGCACTTGCAGAGCAGGTCAGGCGATGCTCTTCTGCCCATTAAAAGAAACGCCGCTGGGGAAGAGTGAGTCTGAAGTCTGGATGGCCATGGAGCACGGTGTTTCCAGCAACAAAATGCGAGAGTAGGACTTGAACAACAGTTTTGAAGTCACTTTGTGGAACTTCTTTGTTTTTTTTCTTTTTGGCAATGTGTTCCTTGAGGGTGAGGTTGCTGTCCAGGGTGAATGCAATTGATTTGACATGGTTGAGGTTGGGGTTCAAAGCCATCACAATGTATGTATTAGAGACCGGTTTATCGTAATTCTTTCTTTTTGTTCTTGGCAATTAAGTCATTTTGTCTCTGTGGTGTGAAAAGGCGCTGGATATCTAGATATGCATAAGGTGTAGGAAGTGTTTGAGGCATTAGATGTATGGAGCATAGGAGACTTTTAAGTAGTATTTGCTAATTGCAGCATCTTTAAGGCAAAAGTGATGCTGAAGAGTGTTTCAGTTTCTTTGTGGCTTATAAGAAAATGTATTGGTGCATTGCAATATATAAAGTAATTTCAAGGCATTAAGATGATTACTGGCGACCTGTTTGCAAATTAGAAACGTTCCATGATTAAATGGATGTGAAGGCACAGCAGCTGGCTCTTGATGAGCAGGAAACAGTTACAAGCACCAATGCATTCGCCTCCGATATCCATTTCACAATGTGCAATCTATTATTACATTCTTACTTTGGTTCATTTTAGAGGTCTGTAATGTTCTCCATTGCAGGCATCTATCCCTACAATTGTAAGTGTTCGTCAGGAGCTGCAAATCAACTACTATCTCATGAATTGTAAAGAGCCATGATTTCTTGCACCTCCGTGTGAACCACACCTTTGCACTGTGCTTTCTGTGTGTATCTAGCACAGGGCAGCCACCTGGTATGTTAAGAGAGAAATTGAGCTTTTGAGCTGCTTTGGTGGGCATCTCATTTGTTTCCAAAATGTACGTTTTTTACATTTGGTTTTGGGTATGTTAGCAGCATCAATGATATTAACACATTCTTATGAGAAATTATGGTAAATTTTGGCGTGATAAAACATAGTTGTTTGTTTGCTTGTACGCTATATTGCATCTTTCGTAGGTAAGCCAGAGATTCTCGTGTGCACCGGTGGCAGCTGAAGGTGGCAAAACATGGTAAAAATATTTTATGCCAAATAGACTGTGGCTGCATTTTGGACGTGTTCCAATACTTTTCTTTAGGGTACCCAGTTAAAGTGAGTTCCCAAAGTCAAAGCAGGATTGATGCATTGATCACTATAGTTTAAAAAAAAATAGTTTTTTGTTAACAAATGTAAGAGAAGGAAAGGGCGTACAGAAAATTTGCAGATGGAAAATAAATGTAAATGTGGCTACTAATTGGTGTAAGCGCTGTAGCTCAGAGTCTAGTAAAGTCCCCAGCTTCCTTACATCCCACACAAGGTCAGGGCAAGCACCAACATAAACAGCCAAACAACCATCCATCTCATCTTCTCAGGTGGCTCTGATGCAGCAAATTTCCTGTTTGTAGACGATTTATTGTCAAAGTTCTTTTCCATCCATCTGTGAACTGTCACAAGTGCCTTAGGAGCTTACCCAGGAGGGATTGCATATTAAAGAACACTTGTGTATTGTCTGTATACATGTAGAAAATAAGATCAAATTCCTGTGGCAGATGTGTTAAAGATCATAAAGAAAATATTTAAAGCTAGAGGTATGATTGAGAACCTATGTAGAATCCCTGAACTTACTAGTTGGGATCATTGACATCAGTTTTGTGCTTCTTCAGCAAAAGGCCTATTACGTCTGCTTTTCATTTCTTAGATACTATCTCTGTACTGAAAGACATATTGGCAATATCTAGAAGGTATGCAGTAACTTTACTTGTTGTAGATCAATTTATCTGATATCTTAAATTGGACTTTTACTCAAAACCTCTTCAAATTCTGGTGCCGAGAACAAGCTGAAGCTTAGCAAATGCTAAGACTTCCATCCCTGCCCCTTTTGTGAAATCACTGGTATTTGCAAGAGAATAATCCTCTTAAAATGTTCTCAGATTCTGTGAAAAAAGAAAACAACAATACAACTGCAGTTATCTTTTTGGGTGAAGCTGCCGAGACAACAAGAACTTTTAACCTCTCAAAATTCTCTTGCAGTAAGGTCTATTCAAAAAGAATTTTCCTAGAATACAACTATTTTTGCTGCTCTTAATAATTATACTAATGTGTTTAGTTGGATGTTTTTTGTTCTTCTAACTGTATGCCCCCTGATGCATGGTTTGCAGGTTTGCACTCTACTTATTTGGTGTTTTTCCACATTTAATTCAGTAATTGTCAAATTTACATCTAAAGTTTCTGATGAATACTTCTAACCACCGATTCCTCACCTTAGAATACTCCGCAACAGTCAGACTTTAGCAGAGCCTCATATAGGCACCATCCCGACTTACTACATTAGTTCCTTTCTTTTTCTGCCTTCTGACATCAATCTAAAGCTCAACTCCCAATGTCACTGGCCTTCCGATTACTCTTGAAAGTCCATCCCACCCCCAAATTAGAGTGAATCTCAGAAGAAACACCTGTCTATTCTTTTGCGAGAGGTGCAAGTTTATTTTCCAAAGGAGCTATCAAGAGAGATATGGACTTAGAAATTAGAGATGTTTGCACCTCTAGCTTTTTCTTTGTGCTAAAAAATAATGGGGCTTTTAGCCCATTTTAGACCTTCAACCTTTGAGTGCCTTCCTGTGGAAGAACAAATTCTGTATGCCCAAGCTGGGCCAGAACCTGTCTAGTCTGGACCCAAGCGACTGGATGGTGTCCTTGAACCTGCAGGATGCATATTTTTATGTACACGTCCTGCAGTCCAACAGACTTTACCTGCATATCAAGGTAGGCCAGCAGCACATTACTTTTGCCTTGCCCTCCTTCAGCCTCACCAGTGACCCTCAGGTGTTCACAAAAGTGATGGTTGCTGCCCATCTTTGAATGCCGGTATGCTATTTTCCCCTTACCTCGACAGCTGACAGGTAAAAGTGGGTTGTCAGTCAGTCGTAGACCTCCTTCAGATGACTTTAAACATCCTAAAATTGTTGGCGACAAGCCAAATTCTCACCCGAATCCCCTTCACAGGGCCTTACTGTCATTGAAGCTGTCCTGGGTACTGTACAGTTCAGGCCAACCCTTCATTGCAATGGGTCTAGGACATTCGGACTGTGTCCCAGATATCTGAAAGAGACAATTAGTTATGGATTCCTCACCTTAGAATTACCCTCAGGCGTCAGACTGGATCTGGAGAATCTTTTCCTCAGCAGTACCTCTGCACATTGATAGGTGGCGTCGGTCGACTCTGCGTTCATCATTGGCGTTGTGGTCACCGGAATGATGTTGTGGTATCTTTAGATCCCGCCCTCGTGCGCTGACGTCAGTCTTACTTTTTCCGCACCACGCAGCGCAGATCCGGAGAGAGCTTTAACTCGAGTCACTTTGATTCTCTTTTTGTGACTTTTGTTGACTTCTTTTTTTGAGTCTTTTGACTCCTGGTGCACAGGGAGTCATCTTGCCTGACCGGCTTTAAGCCTTGTGGCTCCTGTCACAAGCTGATGTTGGTGACGGACCCCCTTCTTGTGTGCCTCTAGTACCTGCAGCGCGACCACGACCCAAAGTCGTGTTCCCACTGCCGGGACATGGCTCTGAAGTCTTCGCAGGAGCGGTATCGAAAGCTTCTGAAGGCCCGGCAGTCGGCTCCGCTCTGCTCGAGGTCCCTGTAGAGAGAGAGGTCGCACGACCGGTCGCGGAGCCATTACCACCACTCCTCGTCAAAGTCTTCGTCTTCAGACAAGAAGAAGGCGAAGAAGCATCGTCGCTCTTCTCATTCTCCCCGTCCGTCGGCTGATGCAAAACACGGCAGATAGTCGTTCGTCTCCGCCCGTGGAGCCTTATGGGTCGACTTTGGCCTTCCCTCCCTTTCCGGGACCCAGAGCAACCACTGACCAGCTTTGAAGCTTTTACAAAACTTTAAATTCTATCTTCGGGCAGTCCGACTCCGCCGGTGCGCCTTCGGGCCCCGCGGACTTGATAGGGGGCTCAAGGCCTTAGATGTCGAGTTCTTCTGCTCCGGCACCACAGAGCCCCCAAGGATCCAGGCCTGGACACCTCCTCCGGTGCTGAATCCAGTGACGACACCCCCACCGCCTTTTATGCCGGTTGTGTCCCCAGCTGGCATCGACCCTGGCCTCCCCCTCAATGAGGACACGGAGCTGGACTGTCATCGTCCGACATCGGTACCGGCGCCGACCAGTACTTTTGTACCCCTGTTCTCTCCTGATGTTTCCTACCACCCTGAGTGGCTCACAGGAGAGGGTGAGGAGGACTAGTTGGAGGAACCGGACTGGAGAGAAGAGTTGGGTGAGGCGAGTGGTCTGGATACCTACCCAGACCTTGGCGTGCTATTTCCCCCTACCGTTGCTACGGAGGAGGGTGCATCATATGCAGTGATGCTGCCTAGGGCAGCCGAGGCCCTAAACCTCGAGCTTCCTACGGTGGTGGTCAGGACTAACTTCCTGACAGATGTGCTTCAACCGGCTGTTGCTGCTGTTCTATAAGGCCCTTACGGGCATCCTTTTGGGCACTTGGTCCAAGCACAACACAGGGGCTCCTGTAAACAGGATGATTTATTTTTATTTTTTTACTTTTTATTTGACAGATTTAAGCAAAGTTCGTACATTAATGTTTGCATGACATAAATACAGATCACAAAAGCGCATATATATACATTTACTCCTTCAAATGTAAGGGCCCTCCTCCAGGGTATTGTGATCCACAAACCCTCCCTTGCATTGCGTGGTAGCCCTGTCTTCTGATATACCAGGCACTCAGTCGCTCCCATCTGAATCACAGTCCTCCGGGAGCGGTGGCTCGCAGATTCCACCCCTATAGGAGTTCCAGCTACCCCACACTTTTTCCCACTTTTTGGGACATCCCCTGTATACAAAAACAGATCTCTCCACAACCATTGCAAGGTCCATGTCAGCACACCACTGGGTGAGGGGCGGACTGGTCCCGGAGCCCCATCCCTGCGCAATGTTCCGCTTTGCCACTGTTACTCCCAGGGTCACCCATCCCTGCATCGTCACATTCAAATCTGTTGGTTCCCAGATGTTTAATAAACAATATTTTGGCTCAGGCAGTGAGGTGAGTTCTGTAACTTGGGATAGTGTCCTCATTACTGCCATCCAGTATCTTCCTATTGCGGGGCAGGCGCACATCGTGTGAAAAAATGTTCCTAGTTCCCCACACCCTCTCAAGCACTGTGGAGTATCTGCTCTCCCTGTTTTGTGTAATAGCACCCTCGTGTAGTATGTGCGGTGCAGTATTTTAAGCTGCACCAGACGAAGTCTGGACGGAATTGCAGCCTCTTTCGGGGAGGCGAGTGCATCTCGCCAGTCCACCTCATCAATGTCCCCTACATCCTTTTCCCATGCCACCTTCACTGTTCCTGTGGGGTCAGGTCTATTGTTAACAATTTTCCTGTACGTCATCGAGATTGCCTTTTTTTGAAGGTGGTCTGTCAGAAGCCTATCCTCTAACGGCGAGGATTCCTCTGGGGTCGTGCCTAGCGGTAGAGCTGATTGCAGGGCATGCCTGATCTGCATATAACGGAAGCGCTCCGTCTCAGCGAGGCCATAAGTGGTCTGTAGCTGCGCGAATGGAATTACCGTTCCCTTCTGCCACAAGTCTCCCACGGACGAGATCCCAATGTTGTCCCAATTTCGAAACCCCTTGGAGTTGCCAAGTCTGCCTAGCTTTTGGGTATCCCACAGTGGCGTTGCCAATGTAATCACTCCCTCCCCTCCCAATGCACTCTGCGCCATAAACCAAATATTAATCGTATGGAGTGTCGGTCCTGTGGCCGATTGCTTTTGTATCCTTATTATACAGGGCATCCATGATACCAGCTTCTCCAAGATATACCTGTCCAACCTAAACACTGGCTCATCTTGGGGGACATGTAGCCATTGGTTGATCGGGACAAGGTGCGAGGCCCAATAATAGGCCCTAATATCCCTCCGTTGTACCAGCTTCTGTTTAGTTTCTTCATAGCAATACGAGGTGCCTTTCCCTCCCTTAGGAGAGTGGTTATCTCTGCCTCTACTGCTCTAAGGTACGTAGACTGGACAAGGAATGGGGTGTTTTGAAGTGCGTAGAGGAATCTCGGCAGCGCCATCATCTTAAACAGTGTTGCACGGCCGAGAAGCGTAAGGGGCAATGTGCGCCAATGCTGGACATCCTGCTTGACCCGCAGTAGCGGCTGCATCAAGTTTTTATCCATGAATTGCAGCCGGTCAGGTGTGATGAAGATCCCTAGGTATTTAAAGCCTCAGTGACTATCTGTAACGCGCACCCTCCTGGTAATTGAGGTGGCGAGCCTCGAAGGACATACAGTAACGATTTATCCCAATTTATCGTGTACCCAGACACTCTTCCGTACGCAGCGCAGATGTCAAGTAGACAAATAATAGACCACGCTGGGGAGGTAAGATACCACAGGATGTCGTCTGCATACGAGATTCGATCTTCCCAGCCCATTGCCCATCGTATGCCCTTTATCGTGTGGTCTTGTCTAACCTGTGCCGCCAATGGCTCCAAGAATATAGCAAAGAGCAGGGGCGATAGCGGGCACCCCTGTCGTGTCCCCCTACCCAGTGGGAATTCTCTGGAGAGACAGCCGTTCACTACCACCCTTGCCAATGGTTGCTCGTATAGTAGCCCCACCCATTTACAGAATTTGGGGCCAAAGCCCAAATGCTGGAGGACCGCAAAAAGGATGGGCAATTCCACCAGATCAAATGCCATACGTGCATCCAGGGAGAGTAAGGCCGCGTCTTCGTCTAGGGTCTCCCTACGTTCCAGCACACCGAACAGCCTCCGCAGGTTGAATGCCGTGTTGCGGTGGGGCATGAAGCCCGACTGGTCCGGGTGGATGATGTCAGCTAGGTAGGGCTGAAGTCTTGTAGCTAATATCTTTGCCTCTGCGTGGACAGGATGATTGCCCGACGCCCCCGCCCTTCTCTGTGCAACCCAATTTTCCTCTTATCCTACCCCTGAGAGCTTGGTAGTCCAAGCATCAACGACCAAGGGTGCATTCCCTAATGCACCACCTGATAGGGAATCCAAGAAGCTGGACCACCTTCGGAAGAAGATGTTTTCTTCCTCCAGCTTGGGAGTGCGGTCGGTCAGCACCGGATGTCTATTGGGCCGTTACTACCTCTCGGTGTGGGACTCGGTTGCGCAGGTGCTGCCACAGTGCCCGGAGGAGGCCCGGGCTGTGCTCTCCTGTGCAGTTGCCGAAAGGGAGAGATGCAGTATAGTTCACCATTCGGTGTGGGCTGGACACTGTCGTCTTACTGGGCAAGACGATTTCCATGTCAGTAGCATTGAGACTCTACCGCCTGGTTGAGGTCCACTGGCTTTTCGGGGGATGCCCAAGCATCACTTTTGGACATGCCTTTGGATGGCCATCGCCTCTTTGGTGACAAGGCAGACAACGCGCTCTAGTGCTTTAAGGATTCTAGGGCTACAGCCAGATCCTTAGGCCTCGCAGCCACCTCCCGCCCAACACAGTCTGCTTTTCGCCCCTTTCGTGGCTATGAAACGGGTGCTCGGCACGTTCCTCCCAGAGCCATAGGCCTGCTCAAGCTGTCCAGCTTCTGCACAGCCAGAGATGTGGATCCCACCGCCGTGGGTCGGGGTCAGTGGGTGGGCCAGTCAAGCAGCGCCCCCTCTGCAGCAGCCTCCAAACCCTTCCAGTCCGACCTTTCAGGCCCATCAAATGCCAGTGGATGCAGGATTCGCCATCCCCTCCCCCACTGGCTCAACATCACATCGGACAGGTGGGTTTTGCAGATAGTCCGAAGGAGCTACTCCCTCCCCTTCGAGACTACCCCTCCATCCTTGCCACCTCAATTCCATCACATCTCGGAGGATCACTTGGCCCTTTCTCCAACAGGAGGTCATGGCTCTATTTACCAAGAGAGCCATTGAGCACGTTCCTGCCTCAGAAGTCGGTTGTGGTTGTTATTTCCACTACTTTCTGGTGCCCAAGAAGGACAAGGGCCTATCTTGGATCTCGGGGACGTCAACCGCTTCCTCTGGAAGGAGAAGTTCAAGATGTTGACACTGGCTCAGGTCCTGTCTGCTCTTGACCCTGGAGAATGGATGGTAGTGCTGGACTTGCAGGATGCTTATTTTCACATCCCCGTACTGCCGGCCCACCGGTGTTACCTGCGGATCACTGTAGGCCACAAACACTTTCAGTTTATGGTGCTCCCCTTTGGCCTTGCCAGCGCCCCTCGGTGTACGCAAAAGTGATGGCGGTGGTCGCAGCTCATCTGCACAGATCAGGGTTTCCAGTCTTCCCCTATCTCGACAACTGGCTGTTGAAGGCTGGCTCGCACCTGGCTGCCGTCACCCACCTCTAGACTACGGCCGATCTCTAGCATTCGCTAGGGTTCACAATTAGTGTGCCGAAGTCACACCTGATCTTCTCTCAAAAGCACAATTTCATCGGAGCGGTTCTGGACACAGCGCAGTTTCAGGCTTATCCTCCCGAACAGAGAGTCTGGGATATTCGGGCTATGATTCCGATCTTTCAGCCTTTATCCCGGGTTTCAGTCAGAATGACCCTGAGGCTACTGGGCCTCTTGGCCTCCTGCACGCTGCTGGTGCACTATGTCATGTGGCATATGCAGGCTCTGCAGTGGCACCTGAAGTTCCAGTTGGTACAGCCTCAGGTGAATCTTTCCATTTTCGTCCAGAACTCAGAGGGCACTGCACACTAGTTGCAGTGGTGGGTTTCGAATTAGGATTGGGTCCCGGCAGGTCACTCTCCCTTCCCCAACCAGAGTTCACAGTGGTGACAGATACATCACTGCTAGGGTGGGGTGGCCACATGGGAGAGGCGGGGATTAAAGGCCTCTGGTCTCTCGCGGAGTCTGGGCTCCATATCAACCTTTTGGAGCTTCGGGCAATTCGTCTTGCACTAAAAGCATTCCTTCCCTCTCTCCCAGGAAGAGCAGTGCAGGTATCCACGGACAACAACACCGCCATGTGGTACTGCAACAAACAGGGCGGGGTGGGGTCGTGGACCCTATGTCAAGAGGCTCTCCACCTTTGGACATTTCTGGAACAGCAGGGCATATCTCTGGTAATACAACACCTGGCAAGTTCTCTGAACGCCAGGGCTGAGCTCAGCTGCAGGTGCATGATGGATCACGAATGGCCTCTTCAATCGGAGGTGGTGCACGGTCTCTTTCAGCAGTGGGAAGAGCCTTAGTTAGATCTATTCGTCACTGAAGAGAATGTACAATGTCAGCAGTTCTGTGCGTTGGAATTTCCAAGGCGGCACTCGCTAGGCAACGCTTTTCGTCGTGAGTGGAGTTGTGGTCTTCTATACGCCTTTCCGCCTATACCACTTCTGCCCAGAGTGCTGAAGAAGATCAAGCGCAACCTGGCCCAAGTCTTTCTTGTGACTCCGGATTGGGCGAGAAGAGTCTGGTATCCCGAGCTGTTACATATGACCATTGATCCTCTGATCAGACTGCCTCTTCGGGAGGATCTTCTGTCGCAGCAGCAGGTGACGGTCCTCCACTTGAACCTGTTCAGCCTCCACCTCCTTGTGTGAAGATTGAGCGGCGGCAGTTGACAGCTTTCGACCTTCCTCCTGAAGTCTGTGATGTTATCTCGACATCCAGGTGTCCCTCCACCAAAACGATATACGCCTGTAGATAGAACACATTTATGGCATGGTGCACAGCATAGGCTGTGGATCCCCTTTCTGCCTTTCTTTCAGAGGTTCTCCTCTTCATTCTTTCTTTCGCCCAGCAGTACTCTGTTCTGGGCACTCTCAAAGGCTATCTTTAGGCTATTTCGGCCTTCCTTCGGATATCTGACCAGTCTTCTCTTTTCAAGTCCCCTATTGTAAATCGCTTCCTAAAGGGCATTACTCACTTGTTTCCTACTACTCCTTTCATGATGCCCCAGTGGGACCTTGAACCTGGTTCTTACTTATCTTATGTGTGCTCCTTTCAAACCGCTTCATAACTGTCCTCTCAGACTCTTGACCCTTAAAACTGCCTTTCTGGTTGACATCACCTCTGCTTGCAGTGGAATGATCTTCAAGTCCTTTCTTCAAAACCTCCTTTCCTGGCTGTTCATCCGGACAAAGTTGTACTCCACCTTCTTTCCTTCCCAAAGTGGTTACCTCTTTCCATATAGGACAGACCATCACTTTGCCCACCTTCCTTCCGCCTCTCCTTCCTTCTAAAGAGGAAGAGAGGCTCCACTGTTTGGATCCAGAGCGTGCGCTTTCGTTCTATCTGGATCGCACAAAACAATTCCAGGTGGATGACCAGCTCTTTGTTGGCTATGTGGGTGCCAAGAAAGGTCGGGCCATGCAGAAACGGACCATCTCCAGATGGGTCGTTCTTTGCATCAAGATCTGCTATTCCTTAGCGAAAAAGGAACCTCCTGTGGGGTCGCGTGCCCATTCCACCAGGGCGACTGCAGCCACTACTGCTTTGGGGCGCGGAGTTCCCCTTCTTGACATCTGTCAGGCAGCTACATGGGCATCACTGCACACGTTTACTAAACATTATTGCCTGAACAGTCAGAGACTGCTTCTTTGGCATTTCGGTTCTCCAGGACTTTCTGGTGTGAATTTGGTTAGCAGACCCACCTCCGGGGATGGTATTGCTGGGGTATCTATTCTAAGGTAAGGAATCCATAACTAATAGTCTCTTTCAGATAAACAAGTTACTTACCTTCGGTAATCGATATATCTGTAAGAGACATGTATTAGCTATGGATTCCTTACCGCCCCACCCATCCTCCCTGTTCTGCAAACTTACTTCTACGGTAAGGGACTCCCCTTTGGGGCCCTAGTTTTATGCACCAGTGGTCAGTGTCTTGCATGGCTCTGCGCTTCTGGCGTGGAATGTTGTGTAAAGAACTGACGTGAGCGCGCCAGGGCTGCTTCTAAGTAGATACCGCAACGTAATTCTGGCGACCACGGCGCCAACGACGAAAGCGGAGTTGACCGACCCCACCTATCGACGCGCAGAGGTACTGCTGAGGAAAAAATTATCTGGATCCAGTCTGATGCCTGGGGGTAATTCTAAGGTGAGGAATCCATAACTAATCTGTCTCTTGAAGATATAGAGTTACGGAAGGTAAATAACTTGTTAATTTCAGCCTTTATCCTGGATCTCATTGAGAACAGCTTTGAAGCTTCTTGGTTTTTAATCCTTCTACTTTATTCTCGTCGACTACGCCAGGTGACATATGTGGGCTATGTAATAGATTATGATGTTCCAGTTTGCTCTTCTTCTGGGAAACTTTTCAGAGATCATTTAATTTTGGAGGAGACTGCACACATTCTGCAGTGGTGGCTACTTCTCCACAAATGGATGAGCAGCAGGCCCCTTCCCTTCCCAAAACAGAGTGGTGATTGAACTATCACTGCTGGGTTATGGTAGGCCATCTAGGAGAGGTGGCAAACAAAGGACTCTGGTCTCCAATGGAAGCCTGACTCTATTTCAACTTGCTGGTGTTAAAAACCTTTCTGTGGGCCTTGAAGGATTTCCTACCACCCATCAAGAAGAGGCTGGTGCAGGTTCTCATGACCAACACCCCCACCATGTGGTAGTGCACCAAACCGGGCAAAGTGGGGTCCTTGCCCTCTGGAAGCCTCTGAACTAGTTTGGAGAGTCGGGGCAGCATTTTGTGACAGCAAACCACATGACTATATATTTTTCCCACTGTTGAGAATGTGCACTGTCAACAATTTTGCACATTGGACTTTCCATGACAAACTGGCTAGAAGATGCATTCCAGCTAGAATGGAACTTTGAACTCCTGTACGCCTTTCTGCCTCTGCCTTTTTTTGCCCTCAGTTCTGAAAGAGATCAGGAACGGCAGTGCCAAAGTCATTCTAGTGGTTCCAGATTGGGCCAGGACAGTGTGTTACGCAAAGCTTCTGGGCATGCGACCTATCCTGCGATCAGGCTGCCACTTCGAGAGCAATAGACTAGGGTCCTCCACCCAAATCTAAACAGTCTACACCTCAAATCATGGAGATTGAGCGGCAGCAGTTGATTGAGCTTGATCTGCCCCTGGTAGTGGTGAAAACTGTCATCTGATAGAGACAGGTAGCCGCAGATTCCTTACCTTTGAATATATAACTGCAGATTCCTTACCTTTGAACTTCCAGGCATCAGGCTGGATACAGATAGCAGTACCCCTGTGCGCCAATAGGTGGCATTGGTCGACTCTGCGTGACTTCATAGGCATCAGGTTCACCGTGGCGTCTGGATTGTTTATATGAGCATCAACCCCGCCTGCTGACGTGTGTTCGTTTTTTTCCACATCAGCCAACGCTGATCGGCCACTTTTTGACATTTTTTTTGTTATTTTTTGTCGACTCCTTTTAGTGTCCTAGGTATGTCTAGTAAGAAAGCCTCGGGTTTCAAGCCGTCCGGCGTCATGTTGTTCACGGACCCCCATTTGGTGCGCCTCTGGTGCCTGGAACGCGACCATGACACAAAGTTGTGCTCTTATTGCCGGGCTATGGCACCGAAGGCTTTGAGGGAGTGGTCTCTAAAGCTGATCGCGGTCTGGTGTCCAGCACCACGGAGGTCGACTCATCCATCCCGGTCTGGATGGAGGGGGGGGGAGGTCGAAGTCTTCTTCCTCGAAATACTCGCAGTTAGGGAAGAAGCACCATAAAAAGCACTAAAAGTCAAAGCGTGCTTCGACTTTGTCCTGTCTGTTGTGCCGTGAGACTGAGGAGCCGAGGCCCCCGAGGCCCCGCTTCGCGAAGCGGGTGCCTGGGTTGGCTCCAAGTTACCCACCCTTTCCGGGGCCAGAAACGACCCCCGTTCAGCTAAAAGAATTTTATGACACCATGTGTGCCATATTTGAGCAGCATGATTCTGCCAGCGCTTCTTCGGCCTGCAGGCTCAGCTGAAGGAGGCCCAGAGGGTTCCGTACCTTTGGCTAGGGCCACTACACTCCGACCTCCTCTTGGATCCATTCCTTGATTTGTACTAGTGCTGGTCATACCTCTGCGCCCTTCCCCAGCGCCATATCTGACGTCGAGGGTCTGGCAGTTGCGGACGCCCACCGGCGGCGTCTCCCTCATCATTCCAGATGAGACAGAGCTAGTTGAGTGTCCACCGACGCCAAGACCATCGCAGATGGAGCAGTATGGCTCCATGCCACTCCACCTGCCCTGTTCGGAAGGGTTAGGCGTGGATGCTGTAGGTTGGGGGGGGGGGCAGCAGGATCCCTTAAAATCCTGCAACCCAATCAAGACCTGGATCTGGGGACCTCTGCGATGGATACCTCCCCAAATTCTGGTGTGTTGTCTCTCCCCTGCCAAACCTGGCTATGGAGGAAGGAGCTTCATTCACAATGGTGGTGAATAGGGCTGGGGAGGTCTTGAACCTGCAGTTCCTACGGTGGCAGTCAGGTCTAACGTCCTGATTGAGGTCCTGCAGTCTGGTGTCCCCTCTTTGGAACCTGTGCTGCTTTTCAACCAGTCCTTAACAGATGTTCTACTGGGCACCTGGTCCAAGCCCAGCAAAGGGGCTCCTGTGAATCGAATCATTGCCCACTGCCACCGCCCTGCACCGGGTGACCCAGCTTTCCTCTCTACCCACCCCACCCCACCCCATAGAGGTTGGTGGTCCAAGCCTCCACTTTCCACGGTGTGTCCCCTTCCATACCCCTAGACAGGGATTCCAAAAGGCTGGACAGCTAAGGCAAGAACATATTTTCTTCAACCAGCCTTGCGGTCGGTAAACACTGCATGCCTCTTGGGCCATTACTCCCATTCTCTCTGGGATACAGTAGCACAAGTGATGCCCGGTGTCTCTGAGAAGGACTGAGCTCTCATCTCCCAAGCCATTACAGACGGGAGAGATGCAGTTAATTTTGCCATACGATGTGGCTTTGATACGACAGACACGCTAGGCAGTGCGATTTCCTCGATTGTGGCCATTAGCGCCACTCCTGGCTGTGGACGTCTATGGGATGTTCAAACAATCTTATGGATATGCCATTTGATGGCTCCTGTCTCTTTGGAGACTAAGCGAATGCAGCACTGGAGCGCTTTAAGGACTCGTGGGGTATGGCCAAGTCCCTAGGCCTTTCCATGACGTCCCGGCCTGTGTCTGCTTTTCACCCCTTTCGTGGCTACAGAAGGGGCTATTAACCACACCAAACCTATTCCAGCCAGAGGACCCCGCAAGTCCAGCAACCTATGTGGGGCCACAGCCGCATTTCACCTGGACCTTGTGGGTCGGGTGGTCTGAAGTCCGGTCAAGCCACAGCCGGCTCCTTGCCTTACTCGGCGAGGAAGTCAAGACTTGACCAAGGGAGCCATAGAGAGGGTCCCTGGGCCAGAAATAGGCTGTGGTTGCTAATCCTGTTTTTTCTGGTTCCAAAGTAGAACGGAGGCCTTAGTCCTATCCTAGACCTCAGGGCCCTCACCTACTTCCTCAAGAAGTTGAATTTCAAAATGCTCACCCTTGCTCAGGTCCTGTCTGCTCTGGACCTGGGAGACTGGATGGTAGCATTGGACTTGCAAGATGCCGACATCCCCGCCCTGCCTGCACATCGTTGCTACCTGCGGTTTACGGTGGGCCATGATCAGTGTTCTGCTCGCTCCTTGGGATTGGTCGCTTGCCATGCCAGCAGCATTCCTCTATTCTGCCCTCCTGTAGCTGGCTACGGTAGGGAATTTCACCCTCACCGGTACGACTCACATCCCCAAAGCCAGCTGACTTCCCTGTCTTTTTGTGTACAAAGTAGAAGCTAAGATGGCGATTTAGAGTCGAGTAGCGTATTGCTGATATCACGGATTGGAACGCCTTTAAATAAACAAGCACCAAGATATATTGAAGCACCTGGCGATGACCAGCTCTTTAACGCAGTGCATATTTGGCACTTACATATACCTTTAGGAGAATCTCCACCCCTAAATTATAAAAGTTCATGCGCCGCTAACGTCATATTAGGATCAGCATCCAGGCCGAGGAACCCAATGTAAAGCCTTCCATAAAACGAGAGAGCTTATCTCTCACGTTAGAAGATTCAAGTCCATCGCATTCTGAACTCTGTTCATCGCTTATGATCAACAAAAATGTTATCCTGTAGTATCTTTTTATCCCTATCTAATGGATTCTTTTGACAACCCCTTTGGGCAACACGTTAAGACAGTGCATCATCTTTCGAGTCTTTAACCATCTGATCTCTTTGCAATAGACGGTTCCCTGATGACGGCAGTAGTGCCGAAACGTGTGTAGTTCCCATCTACCGCTTGCCCTCATCAAGTTATCATCTTCTGCGTGCCCTACTAAATCTATTAAGGACTACTGTTTATGATCAATGAAAAGATAAATCAGATAATATCAAGATGATTTCCCCTTTGCCATTATTTAATTTTATGTACTGTTATCACTCAAATGGTAATATTGAAAAAACTTTTGTAATCATGTTTTGAATAAACACAATTTAAATGAATGAGCAAACAAAGCTTTATATAGACAAAAGTTAAAAAATAAATTGAGAATATATTTTTCTAAAGTAATGTTGGTCTCCATATTTTTATGAATATCATATAATGTGGTTACTTCTCATCTGCACCTAGAGTATGTTTGGTTAAAATAGATGCTTGCTATTGGTCTTTTTTACATAAAATTCTAATTGTCCCTGCGTATAGCAAGCACATCTGTCTGGTAGGGGTCCCCCTTTTTTCAAAGAGCAAAGTAGAAGCTACAACAGGCTGCATTAACAACAAGGGCACCATTCAGCCCAGTTCTCCATCCCTCCCACTACTGCCCCCGCCAAACCTCTTTAATGCAGCCGCTTCAGCACACAGCCATCCATAGGAGGCAGGATATGGCACTGTCATCTGGCATGAGAAGCGGTCACTTCAGACAAGTGGATCCTACAGATTGTGCTTGGGTTTGCACACTTCTCTTTCTTGAAACACTACCACCGATGCCACCATCTGTACAACGGTTGTCGAAGGATCATCTGTCCTTGTTACAACAGGAGGTGTGGGGTCTTTTGGCCAAAAGAAAAATCAAGAGGGTTCAGATACCGATAGTAGGTGGTGGTTGTTACTTCGCTACTTTCTGGTGCCAAAAAAAGACAGAAGTCTCCATCCTATTCTGGATCTTAAACCTCCCAATGCCTTTATGAAAAAGGACAGGTTCAAGATGCTCATCATCCCAAGTCCTATCTGCCCTGGACCCTTGAGGCTAGATTGTAGCGTTGGACCGGCAGGACATGTTACCAGCAGTTCACGGTGGGCTCCTAGCACTTTCAGTTTGCTCTGCTTCTTTTCAGCCTCACCAGTGCTCATCTAGTATTCATGAAAGTGGTAGCGTTGGTTGCTGCTCACCTTCGGAGCTTGGGGATTTGAGTTGTCCCCTTTCTTGATGATTGGTTGTTGAAGGTGGGCTGTCCGCCAATACTACGCCTGCCTCAGTTCCTCAATAATAGATCAGGCCCGACTGGGCCCATGTCATCCTAGTGGCTCCAGATTGGTCATTGTTATCCTCCTGTCCTCTGATCAAGCTGCCCCTTCGATCCCAAACTGTTCATGCTCAATCTTAATGCTTGGAGATTGAGCAGTGACGGCTAAGCACCTTCGAACTTCCTTCTAAGGTTGTGGATGTTATTCTGGCCGCCGGGCATCCCTCAACAAAGTCAGTATATGCCTGCCATCTGGACAGATTTGTGGCTTGATTTTCAGAATGGTGCATTAAGCCACTTCATGCCAATCTGTCTGAAGTGTTGCTTTTGGTGTTGTCCTTGGTCCGGCAGGGCATTGGCCCTGGGCACTGTTAAGTTACTTGACAGCTCTCTAAGCTTTATTTTGAGGTTGCTGAATCAGCCGTTCCTGTTTAAGTGACTTGTTATGACTCTGTTTCCAAAAAGGTCTGCGACATATGTTTCCGCTTTCTCTTTTCATTATGCCCCATTAGGACTTGAATTCGGTCCTCGCTTTCCTAATGGGCTCCCCTTTTGAGCCCATGCATTACTTCTCTAAGACCTTTGACTCTCAGAACGATCTTCTTGATAGCCATGGTATTGGCCCAGAGGGTGAGTGAGCTTATGGCTCTCATGGTTCAACCTCTGTATACTACATTCACCCACGACAACCTGGTCCCCTGAATGATTGCCTTCCTTATACCCAAGTGATGACTATGTCGATCAAGCGATCACTCTGACTGCATTCTTTGCTCCACCTCATCCTTCTGAAGAGGAGGAGAGGCTCCATTGTTTGGATCAAAAGAGGACTCTTAGTTTTTATATCGATCATCCCAAGGATCACTGACTGGTTGATCAGTTTTTAGTTGAATTCGCAGGAGCAAAGAAGGTAAAGCTGTGCAGAAGGGGATCATTTGTCGATGGTTTATACTCCGCATAAAAATCTACTATGCTTTAGCCAAGAAGCAAACTCCAGAAGGCTTGAGGGTTCATTCCACCAGAGTCAAGACTGTGACTACTTCGTTAGCATGCGATGTTCATGTCCTTGATATTTGCCATGCAGCTACTTGGTCAGGTCAGGTCCGGCAATAGGGGTACTTTTGCTGCTTGGTCCTGCAGGACTTCTTGGTTTAAATTAGTTTGCACCCCTACTCTAGGGAGGTTACTGCTGTGTTATCCCTTCTAAGGTAAGGAATCTGCTTTTGGAAGTCTCTTCCAAAAGATACATTCCTTCCCTTCTCTAATGCATTTTCCGGTAGAGACTGTCTAACAGAAGATTCCTCACAGTCTCTTCCTTACCAACTCTCCCTTCCTCCCCACTTTGCAAACTGCACTTCCTCAAATGGAAGGTCTTCTTAGACACAATACACTAGTAACACGTTCTGATGTTGCTTTGCATCTGTGGGTGCTGCATGTTTCATGAAAGAAACCGATGTAAGCTTGCCAGGGTGATGTCTACATATAGGCACTGTGCACGCCATACCCTGTGCAGTCGACGCAGAGCCATTGGTGCCATCTACCTGTGTGCAGAGGTACTACTCAAGATTTTCTGAATCCAGTCTGACACCAGGGGGGAATATTCGAAGAAAAGGAATTACAGAAGGGAATCAACTTGCTCTGCTAGCTGCAGTTTCCTCACCTTTTCAATATCAGACTGGATCCAGAAATTCTTAAGCAGTACCTCTGCGTACCAGTAGGTGGCGCAGTGTGGCCCCTCCTATATTGGTACCACTCCAACGTGCAGCAGTTCCTAAAGGGTTTAAAAACAGTAGTTTTGTGTGGTGACATCCCTTGCACACTGAAGAAAAGTTTCTGGAATTATCAAGGTAAGTTTCTGAGAGAAACGAGATGGAGCGCTCCGGATTTGCGTCTGCAAAGCAACTGACATTTGTATGCTGGAGTGGCACCAATATAGGCTCTGCACATCATTTACAGAGTGGAACAGGGTCTGAGTGGAGCTTCATGCACCACATACCAGTACGCAGAGTTTCTGCTGAAGAGTTACGGATCCAGTCTAACACCTGGGTATATTCAAAAGGTGAGGTATCTGCGACTAAATAGTCTCTGTCAGGAAGAGCATTACTGGAAGTAAGTAATTTGTTCTTTTGGATACTAGACACTGTAAGAACATGTTAACATTAGATTTCTACTCGTCCTACCTTTTTTTTTCTAAACACTTTTTTATTGAGTCATCAGATAAGATAATCACATTCTTTACAGTAGAAAGATAATATAGATAGATCAATATAACAGCTTTCAAGCAGGTGACTTCTATATGACATTTATGATACAAAAAGATAAACCTTTCAGGTCTATGAACATCAGCCCCTAACTTTACAAACGACTGTGTCTCATGCAGTGTAGTAGTCCATATAGCATACCCATCTAGCCATTTCACATATATCGTAGTCCTTTGTATCATCGTTCTTCCCTGCAATGTGTTCTCAGAAGGTTCCCACGTGTGTAGTTTGTGGTGAAGGAGGTTCTAAAATGAAACCCCTGAAATCTGCCCATCGTTTCCAGATTTTGGGTTGCTTTTGCAGGCAACCCCATGCTTTAAAGATAGGCTGTTCCTGATCCATACACCAATGAAGGCCTGCCTTCAAAGTTCCCAATTTAGGCGGAGCCGGAACTCACCATGCCCTAGCTATATCTCTTTTTGCCAGGGTAAGGCCCAAAAATAGCAGGTGTCTTTTATAGATGTTTTCCCCTATTTGGTCTGTGATATGTAATAGGGCGAGCCTAGGAGACCGAGGTATTTCCCATCCTAGCCCCTCAATTCGTTACCCCCCCTCCAAAATCTGCTAAGCGCAGTGTATTCCAATATATTGTGTATAAGTGTGCCTTCCGTGCTGCCACATCGTAGACATGTAGGGAAATCTATCAGCCCCACCCTCCAAAGCCTGTATCTGGTAAAATAAGCATGGTGTGAATATTTAAACTGAAGAAGTCTGAGGTGAGAAGCTATTGCGGCGCCCCTCGGAATTCAAGGCCTCTGTCCAGTCGTCCCTGTCAAGGGGAACGAGGTCTGTCTGCCATTTTTTCCAGAGTGAATCTAAGGTTGTGGAGAAATTTGTCATTAATGTTTGATATATCTTTGCAGTCTTGCAGTCCCCCAAGTCCCCCATAAAAACCTTTGTCTCTATCGGATTGAACTCTGGGAGAGATTCCAAACGTGTGACATATGAGGAACGCAGTTGTAAGTATTTGTAGAATTGAGTGTGTGGCATAGCAAATTTGTTCTGGAGCGCCTGGTAGGACCTCATGGTGGTACCTCGCATTACATCCCCAAACGTGGAAATGCCTATGGCTTCACATTGTCTAAACTCCACCAAGGTGGACATCTGCGGCATAAGGCCGCTCTGCCAGAGGGGAGTCTCTCTCGTCAGCCATCTCCACCACCCCATCCTGAGCATCGATTCCTTCCTAACTCCGAACACCACACATGTGGCAGGCGGAAATCTCCCTAGCTCTTTTGGGGTGTATAAAAACATATGGGGTAGTATATCACCCACGAGCCATTTCTCCACTTGGTATGCCGGGTCTCTGCTATTCCCATACCACCAGTCGTTCAGTACCAAGAGATGGGATGCTGCGTGATATGACTGATTAACAGGGGTCGCTATACCTCTGCAGTACATTGATTGAAAGCACGTTTTCAGTGCAACCCTAGCAGCTTGATCGTTCCATAGGAAATTACTTAGTCTTGAGTTGAGCTGTCGGAACCAGGTGGCCGATATCTGAAAGGGGTGGTTCTGCAGCTGATAAAGAAGACGAGGGAGGGACACCATCTTAAATATCGCTAATCTTCCCAGTATGGACGGGGGCATGCGCACCCAGGATTCCATCTCAGCCTGCGTGGACGTCCAGATGGGTACGATGTTTCTATTCCACAACTCCTAGTGGGAGGACGAAATGTAGACCCCGAGGTACTTAAGCCCGGTTGTGGCTAGCTTTGCTTCTCCCACCCAGGTGCCCATTTCTGAGCCTCTGTGAAGAGGCCACAATATTGACTTTCTAGCATTCATAAACAGGCCAGAGTGTTGTCCAAATATCTGCATAATGCGGAGTAATTGAGGTCCTGTCCGATGTGGTTCTGTTAGAAAGAAAAGAACATAGTCTGCATAGAGTGCGATCCGATCCGACAGCCCTCCCGGCCTACATTTTTTTTTTTTTAAGTAGCATGCACCCTGCCTTGTGCTCCCCAATACCTACATGGGGTGACTTATTAATTTAAAAAAAGGAGGTTTTGACCAGTCAACATGGTGTATTTTGTCTGGTCAAATAGCATTTTTTAAGCGGGCACAGTCCGGCTACAATGGTAGGCGTTAAGGCACACATCAAGAACTATTCCATTTACAAGGGCTGGTGTGCATGTCAACTGAAAGTTTGGCATAGGAAGACTGAGCTCTAATCTCTGAGGTTTTAGAAAAATCCCACATCTAGTATGATTTGCTGCTCTAGTGGACATGAGAATATTTACAACTGCCTCCAGAAGGTTTAAGGTTTGAAATGTATATTGTGTTTGGCTGGAGAGGGTTGGTACAAGAAATGGCAATTTTTGTTGCCATTTTTGTTTAGACAGACTGGTATAAATTGTTTAACACCTTCTATGCTCATGACGAGCTCAGCTCGTCATGAGGCGCGGTGCTCATGTGCTCGTGACGAGCTAAGCTCGTCATGAGCCGTGGAACGCTCACCCGCGGGCATAATTCCCCTGCTGTGCTGAACGCTCCACGGAAACGGGTGTGGTCATGACAAGCTCAGCTCGTCATGAGTCCACGAGCACTGTGCCTCATGACGAGCTGAGCTCGTCATAAGTACGGGGGCGCTGTGCGTGCCCCCCGCCCCTCAGCACAGCGGGGGAATTACCCCCGCTGCAAAGGGGTTAAAATTCCTATAATTGATCAGTTTAAAAATATTGCGGCAATTGCTCTCCCTTTCTTCCATGTGCTTAAAATCAATGAACTATAATTTAGAGCTAAAAGTTCCTAATTCTTCTCGATTCATGCACATTAAAACTGTTTACCATTAAGACCATATGCATTTACAGCTGTATCATGAGTTAGCCAGGTAAGCAAGTGACAAGCACTGAGGCCATCACTTAGTCGGAAAAATCTGGAGAAGCATCAGGTACTGGAATTTCCATCACTGTGGGGATTGTAAGTGAAGGAAATTCCAGCAATGTATTCGCACCATCTCTAGAAATTGGTGGATTTTACATGTCACCTCAAGTGAAAATGAGGTCTTTCATGTTGATTCTCCTGTTAGCTCAAAATATAAAATAATATAAAGAATAAAACCATACTTTTTTTATATACAGTAAAATGCACTCAAAAGAACACCGTTCTCTTAAATACATTATCGTCCAGCAGATTCTCCACCTTACACCTTTGCGCTGTATCTCAAAGCTTTAGGCAATACTGGAAAAGATTTTTCCCAGCCATCCCTCACCAGCCTCACCACGTGGTGCCATTCGACTTCAGCTGTTACTCCGCCTCTTCACATAATGACAGTGGATATAAGGCACCAGTTGGCGGGCTGGTGTCAGTTCATCTTTTCCCCACCTATTTGGTCAGGTCTGGAGCTACCTCTTGAGGTCTCACCAATAAAACTCCTCAACATTTAGAAAGCAGATAGGTCTACTATATCCTGTAAAATATTCAAGCCTTGTTTTAGATGTCACGGAAAGCTGTCATTTGCGGTTTCACATCTGCCTGTAGTAGGATCAAAACACAGCACCATAGCCTGCAATTCTTGTGTTCTCATTCATCCAAAGGCTATCATGGAGCAGTAGAGTCCCAGCAGAGCCCGCCTTTTAGGCCTGTTCAGACACACCTTCAGTTTTAAAGCTTCTTTTGGGCAAAGGGTGGCTATAAGAGACCCCATAATAATTAACAGCAGATACAAGGAAGCCTTCCATTTTCCACCAACCCATAAATGATCACAACAGATAGCTGGGTCATCTAGCTAATCAAGGGCTACGACCAAAGAAGGATGGAGGTTTGAGACTCATCCTGGATCTCTCCCTTGTGAACTTGTTCATTCAGCAGGACAAGTTAAAGATGCTGTTCCTGTGTGAGGTCTATCTAGCTCTAGGTCAGTGTCATCTTAAGGATTTTGGGCCCCAGGCAAGACTTACTTTTGGGGGCCCCTTTAGAGAACAAATTGTAATTTTATTATAAATTTCCCGGGAATATAAAACTGCATGATGCCAAACAATACTAAATTATATGTTACATTTTAACAGGATCACAATACACAATTCATATAGTTCTTGCCCAGGAACCCAAGAATCCTTGGACGACACTGGGTAGAAAGACAAAAGTCAAATATAAAGAAAGTTCGCTTTCCGTGGTGGCCTCTTGGAAGAAGGGGTCCCGGGCAATTGCACACTTTACCATGCCTTAAAGTGTCTCTTCTCTGGGTGCGGGACATCGATTCATGTCCCGGATTCTCCAGGGCACATACTTCCATCTTACAATCTTTCCTGCCCAGAGATATTACCAGAGATTCACAGTGACATCCCAGCACTATCAGTTCACAGTTCCACCGTTCGGACTGACAACTGCTCTACATGTCGTTACCAAAGTGCTGGTGGTTGCATCTGCTTCACTGTAATAATTGTGAGGCCCTCTGCATCCATTCTTGGACAACTCGCTTTAGAAAGTAGAGCACCTCCAGTGAACAGTGATTTTTCTCCATGACTTGGCCTTTACTGTCAACGCTCAAAAGTCTTCAGAGGGTATGTTTCTGACTTGAACCCATGTCCTGGTTCTGAAGGCCTTGCTAGCTTGACCTCATGTATCCTGTTGACATCAAATGGCGGATGAGGGCCCTTTAGAGGTGCCAAAGGTCATAGTGGCTTCAGCATACAGATAGTTGTATGGCTCTGGTGCAGATCCCACGATCTTAATTTGGATATGTACGTGTAGATAGGTTCCTCGAAACATATGGTGGGTTGTCCATCCAGCGCTCTTTAGGCTGAGGCTAGGGTGTTCACTGACACCTTCTCAGTATCCTGGGATGCTCATCTATGCAACATGATGGCACAAAGCTTTTGGGCTGCATCTGACCAGAAACAGCATAAAAAGTCCCCGAGCAACAGGCATTCCCTCTTGAAATTCAGGCATTTCTCTCTTCAATCTCCTAGAGCACCATTCAGATTCTGTAAGACAAAACCACTACTGTCCATAATATCAGCAGATATAGCGGTATGGTGTCATGGGAGCAAATGTACCCATGTAAATGAGCACATTGACAGGGATTCCTCCCCTTAGCAGCTCATCTTACTGGTTCACTTATTATGAGAGGGGATTCTCTCAGCTGTACTCAATGGAGGACTACGAGTGGGAGCTGTACCCAGAAGTAAAGAAGGTGATCAACAGATTGGGGTTTCTGTGTGTGAATTTCTTCACCAGAGTCCAGAACAGTAAGTATCCTCTTCTTTGCTATACACAACACCTGTACCTGATTTCCTTGGAGTGCTTTTAGGTTCATCTGGTCTCTGGGCTTGCTGGATGCATTACTGCTGATTCTGCTACTGTCAAATGTGCTGCAGTAGGATAGAGAAAAGTGGAATCTGGTAACTCCAGAGAGGATATAGAATGCCAATCTGTTAACTCAGGACTTGACCGCATCATCTGCTACTGTGAGGGGAACTGATTTATCATGAATGGTCAGGTCCTCAACTCCAACACCAAAACTCAGCGACAACATGTGGAGATTAATCGGTGCCAGCTAGAGGCCTATTGTCTTCCTGATGACGTAGCAGACATTGTCTTGCCCCCAAGAAGCACACAGATATTGTCTTGGCCCCAGCAAGACCATCTGAGGTGATTAAGAAACCAACCTTGTTCAGAAGTACTAGTTGGTAGAACTCTTCCCCTTTAAATCTAGCCTTTCTGATATCTTACAGTTTATATTGTCTGTTGCACAGCAGGGCCTCGATGTGGTTGCTGGTAAGGATTATTTGATGCTCTGACTTTTTTTGTCTTCTGGATCCACCTTTCCTCTTTAGTGCACCACAAGTTGCCCTTTTGCTTACAAGTCTGCTAGTTTTCCATTACTCCGTTCATTGCACCTCAGTAGGATTTAAATATGGTTTTGAATTTCTTGATGGTATTCCCTCTTTGAGCCAATGCATAGTTGCCTGGCTTGACTTCTTTTACCCTGAAGGTGGTTTTGATTCTGACAATACCTTGAGTACGTACAGCTGGAGCACGTATGACTCTCTTTGTTTGTTAACCTTTCACAGTTTTCTTCTCAGACAAACTTGGTCCTTCACACCTCCCTATTACTCTTAACCAAAGTGGTTTCTGCTTTTTGTATAGCTCAGTCCATCTCTTTTCTATCTTTCTTCATTCCTCTACATCCAGCCAAGGAGCAGGAGCTGCTGCACTGAATGGACCTCAGTTATGAAATGTCCTACTTTATCTAGTGCACTTGAAAGGACAGTGTATAATGAGCTCTTTTTCAGCTTCTTATTAGCTCAGGTTGGCATGGTGGCGAATAAACACGCCATTTCTCATTGGGACTTCCTCTGGATCAAGCTCTGTTTCTTCCTGGCAGAGGAAGAGCCTCCAGTGGTCATTCATGCTCGTTCCACCAGGATCATTGCTGCTCCCCTGGCCTTTTCCAGAAGCATCCAACTTACATACACATGCTGGGCAGCTACATCAACATTCTTGTCTACTTTTGTTGACACTACTCGCTCACATCTCAGGTACACAGTGACAGGTACCTTCCCCAGCTGCGTTGCATGACTTACTTAGCCAGAACTAATCAGTCCCACCTCCCAAAGCAATATTGCTTTGGGACTCATTGATAAACCTATGGAAGATGTATCCATCAGAAGAAAAAATTACTTAACTTTGATCAGAATATTTCTGGTCAATGCATAATCTTCCTGCAGATTCCTCACCTCGCTCCTTCTTCCTCTGAGTTAGTGCTGTGAGGAATAAGACCCCAAGCTATGTAAACATGTTATCTGCTGTATTTTTTGCTGTTTTCCCCCTCTCATTTTCTCACCATACACCACGATAGGACTCGCAGCTAGCGCCAGTGTGCCTATTAGCGCCAATTACATGCCAGTATGGTCATGTCCGGAGAGGAGGCGTGACTGAACCTACATGATGCAACACCAGGCAGGAATGAACAGAGGGCGGTGAGGAATCTGCAGGAAGATTATGTATCCACCAGAAATATTGTTACCAAATATGAGTACCCCTTTCTTTTGATCTTTTCTGCTTTGTTCTCCTTCCTTCAAAGTAAAATAGTTCCTATCTTTTTTAATTTATTTCGTTGGGGATTTTGTATAGCGCCAAGGTTACTTCATGTTAGTTTCCATGGCACCTTGTCTCATCTTCTCAGATGTGCAGGAAGGGCGTGCAATTGTTCCGGTCATAATATATATATATATTTTTTTAGGTCTCGCTAGAGCCAGCGCATGCGCTGATCTGGCGAGACATTTAGTTAGTGGCATTTCAAAGTGCTACAACCAGCAGCTTTGTTTGGCCACCAGCTTGCGGCAAGGCGCGTGCACGCGCATAGCCGCCATATGGCTTTCTGCATTCCACATATGGCTGGATCAAGGCTTTCCTTTTGCATGCTCCTCCCCCTCCCCCACCACAGAGCGCATCCAGCTCCTCCCGCTGGCTGCTGCTCCCGGCACCATCTGGCCACTTTCACTTTAATGGCCGCGTCTTAACATTGACTGCCTGCACTGCACTTGTTAAATGTGCTACCATGTTCAGTTCATTAGTTGCCGGTGATCTGAAATGTCAAACCATTATCCTCGACAACGGTGGCCAAGGTTAGTATCTTTCAGAACCATTTTTCTAATAATATAACTGTTTGCAAGTGGGAAAGGTGATCCTCGCAACACAAAGGGGTTGTGACAGAATGGACTGCTGAAGTACATATGATTTCCCCTGCCTTTCACTTTCAACCGTTGAGTTTGGCGCATGCTGCAATATCGCCCTTTATACAAAGGGGCATTGCTTCGAGTCTCAGAGTCTGGGAGGGAGAGGGGTGCACTTCTAATTACAGAAGGACTATTTATCTCACAGGAAAATCTTATTTATCCGTATTTTTTCGATTTCGGGTCATGCTGTTAACGTTTGCGATTATTATAAAGCTCTTTTTTAATCATAAATCAGAAGATGGGTGCTTCGGTTTTTGTGGCATGTTTTTTCACAGCATCTTGATTAAAAAAAATATTTGTAATTAATGCGAATAGAATGTGTCAAATTTAACATCATTCAAATGATCCTCACGTGTTACACACTCGACTTCCTACAATGCTGCTGCATTCTCCAGTTTTTATTATATTATCATGAGTACACATTATCCACTATCAGTGCTCTATCCCAGTTCCTACACTTGATGCAATGTGTGAACTTTGGCAAACACAATCTCCCCATAACCTGTCTTGAACATTTAGAAGTGGGCCATTAGCTGAATTATTATACCTGCATGTTGCCCCAAAATGCACCAAATAAGTGCTAAGTGGGGGATGTAGCCTGCCCATGAAACCAATTTAAGGGGTTCTTTCATCTCCCCCAAGCAGATAAGAGGTACTCTTTTTATTTTTTATTTTATTTTTACACCTAATATTGATGACAAACAGCATGTTTTAGTAACACATTGCTTAATAGAAGATTTATTTGCAAAGAATCGGACATTTCTCCTTTTAACCATCCACTCTCCATGCATGCCTTTTTCGGGTTTGCACTGCAAAGGAGCAGCCACTTTAACAAGCAATGGCATAGCCAATAGGTCTCGCCTTTGGGACCTTATAAGTATTTAGTTATGCAGCACAATATCCTTGGTGCAGCAACATCAACTGTTGCATGGCTAAATACTTATAAGGTTCGAAAGGCGAGACCTATTGGTTATGCCAATGCTTCTTTAAATAGAGCTGCTTTATTTCACACTTCCCCTGCATGCAATTGCTTTAAAAACCTGATCGTATTATCAGCCAATTTAAAGATACACATTTTACTCACCTCTGAATAATTGAAGTCTGAGACAGCCTTGCTGGGATTCAAATTCACAACCTCTAGATACCTCCTGAAGCATTCAGCTCCTGGCATATTCGCTATTCTTGCACAATCTCTATGTAAACAGGTTTCCTTGCAGTGTTTCATTATAGCTGCCAAAATGTGCTCACTGCTCTCAACACTTCTGCAGGGGTTCCATTTTTGACCATCTCAAACTGAGCATTGTCTGATCTCCATACCTTTGCCAAACACCGTTTTCAGGAGTACTTCTCGAGAGGAACCTGCATTTGGCCCTGCGCTGTGTGAACATTTCTTGATCTATGGATTGATTTTCATTTTCCCCTCGTGCCTTAATTCGTACGTTTGCAGTATGGTGGTAGTCTTTCGAAATGTGACACTTTTGTGACGATTAGTAGCCATTACCTATGCTGACAGGTACTACTACTACTTTGCAGATTCTCATTTACCCTTCCATCCACCCTGTTTCACAAGCAGTACTTATGTCTACTGTTGTAACCATTGCTCTGGATGGTCCTCTTTTCCTTTGTCATGGGGATATTGGGCAAATCTGGCATCAAAGCCACGAAGATCATCTTTGTGTGGCAAGCCGCCTACCCCGACCACACTGTTCTTTGAGGGTAGTTGCATAAGGCCCCCTTCTGAGTCACTGAACTTATTCGTATCTTGTCTGTGCATTAAATGCATTTCTGCAGTTAGTTAATTTGCTATTTGATGAGTATCCATTAAAAAACAGAAAGGTAAAAAATGGCTTATCTTTCACCCTGTTTGTTTTGATTTACTAGAAAGCTCACAAATTTTGATAAAATCTTCACATAGCTCGTATGTGACCTTTTATTGTGTTCTTCAAGAAATTGATATATCTGCACCAGCATCCTGGCTTTCAGGCCTAGGAATAACCCCAAAAGCCTCATTAAAAGTGTGATTTGTTTTAATATCTCTCATGTTAGATTTGCCTCCTGCTTTTCAATACACTCCTTGGAATCTAAACCCCAAGCAATTGCTTTAATTGTGCGGGTGGTTTCAGATGGGGGGCACCGGAACTTATCTGTGGAGACCAGAACTTATTTTTCATCATCAGAGTTTGACCCAGAAGAGACAAAAGCTGAAAACAAAATAAGGAGGAAGAGAAAAATAGGAAGACCACGGCAGGGACAGAAAACATACATGAAAAAAACTTGCAGGAGTAAGATAAAGAGAAGTTAAATGTAGGGTAGTTGAAGAAAGAGGCATGCTTTGGAACCAACAGTGGACAACCTTGGTATTCTGCAACCCCCAGGAAAAACTGAGTCCCTGCTCTTATTTTTATACTCATTAAGCAACTATCCCAAAGAGCTTTTGTGCACATTAGGTGGATTGCTGTTTGACTTTGTTTTAAATTGCAGACTTTGTATCTGTTATGTTATTCTGCTTTTCAGATCGATTCTTTCGAAGGATGGCATTCTGTACGTAAAACTTCGAGCTGGGCAACTGTCCTATAAAGAAGACCCGAAGGGCTGGCGCAGCCTCCTGACCCAGACTGTTGCACACAGAAACTCAGAGGCACAAGCTTTCAAGGTATTAATTATTGGGTGCTGCAGCTGAACTAATGGGTTTGGTCACAACCAGCTTCCCACGCCTTAACAGGCAGAGTAAATACAAAACTGTTTCTAACAAAGAAAACCCAGCAGTTCTCAGAAATGGCATGCATAAATATTTGACATAATGACAAATATTGTCCACAGCTACTGTAGTTCTGGCAGGCATCCAAACTAAGGTTGGCATTACTTAATATTACCTGACCTCCACCATTTACTACCACTGGGCACATCACTCCACGCAAACCCTCACCACCTCTGCACCTGTCCTCACAAAACATTCAGCAGCTCACAATTAGATAGAACAGTGTATGGGAACACATCACACCATCTCATGACAACACACACCACAAGATGCCAAACCACATTACTTCATTTTTCCACATCACACCTCAGTATATGGTGAAGAAAGCATAATTGCTTTTGCATTGAAAGATTTAAGAGAGTTTAGAGCCACTACTTGGTCATTAACAAAGAGACATTATCTTGATGGGGTATTTGTGCATAAAGTGTGTGGTATAAAGTTTGAGTTGAGATCAAACTTTATCATGAATCTTTGGTAGATACTTGTACTACGGTGTTTGTTTAACTCAACACTGTCTATTGCAGAATGATTGCACTGTTTACAAGTGTTTGAACTTTCCCAGGATACAAAAAGTGAAAAAAGATTATTTATCTCGGTTGCCTTTAGATACTAACAAAGTTATTGTGGGTTGTAGCAGACGTGGAATTGAGTTGTAAGCGTGTCATTTGTCAAGAGGAATAGTTGACCAAGAGTGAGTAGAATGGTGGATTGAAGGAAGTGACGAAATGTATTTCGAAAGGGTACCGAGAGTTATGCATAAGGATTGTTACTGGAAGGAGTTGGTTCGGGCAAAATTCTCGGAGGTTTAGGGGTGTGATATGCTTATATAATAAGCTAGAGGCGCATGTTTTACATTACCTAGGCTGTTGGAAATGGTATATGAGGACCATGGTGGAATGTCATTAAAGAAAAGAAAGGACAGGTTAGATTTTTAATGGGCCTCATGGATCATGAAAGTGAGAGAATTTTGAGCACTAAGGTCTCGCACATCATTCTGAAGTTTTCAGGCCTCCACAAAAGGGTCTTTCAATATTAATTTGGTACTGACCCTCTCTCTTGTCTACCAATAAGCCTTGTTTTTCTGTTGGTCATTGTGTCCAGGAACTAGGCCCCATTATATCTGGCCTACTGGTAGACCTAACAGTAGAGTCCCTATACCTATTGCGATTTAGAAAGAGGTTGTGATGTCTCATCTGGTAGCTCTCTATTTTGGTGCAGCAGCTCACATTCTTGAATGACAGCTCACAACCCATCCACCTTCAGCAGGGTTTTGATATTCAGAACTTTAACCTTCTAAACTTCTGGGGTCCCTTGCTCAGGGTTCAACTCACCCTGCTGGCATTCTTAGTCTTTGGTGCTGAGAATGCCCCACTTCTAATGGAGTAGTGCCACTTTTCAGAGCCGCTCCTCTTTTATTAGATTAATCTTAAGATCATCAAATAACCTTCCGTAAGGGGATGCAGAAAATCCTTCTTTTTGTTTGTTTGACACAGTCGTTTCTTCTGTTCGTGCCTTGACAAAAAGGGATCAGGTTCTTTTGTGTTTCATCAGAATATGTGGTTACCTTCTGCCAGAGCTAGGCCTTCTTCGGTTGGAGGCAATACAATAAGTTGTAAACTCCTATTTCTCCTCTGTTGAGGTTTTCTTTTTGGGGGTCGCTTTTACACAATCGTTTTTGAGCTTTGTTGGGTGGGTATCTACTCTGAATATGAACTATGAGTGTAACATAAACCATTTTATACAGCTGCCATTGTTCTTTCCTTCCCATCATTTGAAGGCACACACATACTCCTACTATTGTAGACTCTAAGCCTACTGGATAAGTCTTTAACGCTATCCGGTACAGAAAATTGTTTTAGGTAATTGGTTATTTGGACTTTAGAAATTGCACTGTGATCAGGCTACACACATTTATCACTGAGGTTAAGGGGGCAATACCATGTCCACTGCTAAGTGAAATGCAAGTACTGCTGCTGCATTAGTGAAAAGAGAGTCAGGGCAGGATATGCGCAGAGTGGCAAAGCGGACAACAAATTCCATATCTGAGTGTGAGGACCGGAAATATGATGCTAGACAGATGACGAAATATGGTCGCTAAGACTTGCAGCACTGATTTGATGAGTTATGTTGAGGTCTGTTGATTGAGACAACTTGAGTTGTCTCACCACACTTTATTTTCACGAAAAATCTCTTTCACAATGTACACGTAAAGGCCTTTAAAATTCCCATTTACATCTTGCTTCGGCCTACCCCAGCATGAAGTCATTCTGCTTTACCCATTGGCTTCCTTCTCTATGAGTGACCGCACACAATCTGTGCACATAGTTTACATCTACCTACAAATAGTTTCGTTCTTTTTAGTGACAAAGCAGGTTTATGATGTGCTTTCTTATTTCTTTTTTTTTATGTCCTCATTTAAAGATAATATGCTTCCATAAAAATCAAGAGAGATGGTTCTTTTCTGACCCCTTCTAAGTGTCTTAAGGATGAACTTTTAATTACCGGTCCGGTTTTCACCCCCGCAGAGGAGAAGGGATACTATGTTTCTCCAGAGCCGCACACCTTCGACTACTTTAGGGTTTCAAAACCTCAATCTTGAAAAGGAAAGCGGCCCATATAATCTCACTTACCAGTGAGTGTCCCTTTTCAGACTAGTCCCCAGGACCAATTCTGAACCATATTATTAATCGTAGGACCCAGAAACACAGAGATCTACTTAAAAATCAAAGAGCCGTAAACCATAAACCAGAGTATTTAAAACCCATAATCCTCATTATATATGTCGAGCCCCTGTCTCAACCCAATTATCCCAGATTTCCCAATATTTGGTCTTTTTTGTGAAATTGCCTGCTTGATCCAGACATGCTGTCCTCTGAATGGAATAAATCTATTCATTCTCCGTGGGAGGGCATGTTAATATCCATTTAATACATAATTCTCTACGGGCTAAGAGAATCAAGGTAAAAAACAAAACTTTATGCTTCTTTGTTAATATTAAATCCCCCACTCCACTAGGAGGTAGCCCAAAAATTACGGATTTAGAGGTTAGTTTAATTTCCATCCCCATAACATCTGATATGGTCTTACCCACTCTGTTCCAAAATTCAAAAATTACCGGACAACCCCAGAACATATGGACCTCATTAGCATTATCTTCTCCACATTTGGGGCATTTCTTGATCTCCCAATTTCCCATCTATGAGATTCTCCGCGGGGTCCAATATGCTTTATGAGGTGTGAAAAGGTGATTCTTTTTTTAATGATGCAGCGTTTATATATGACCAAAGAAGTGACATTGATACTTCCCCAATAGAGTCAAGATCTTCATCTGGCAGGTCCTTCTTCCAAATTTCCATAAATGAGTCCTGCTCCTCTTCTCCATTTTGTACCAATAGCCAGTGCCAATCTGCCACCTCCTTTCCCTTATTGCTTCTAGAACAAATCTTTAGTGGTAAGTACGGATTACCTTTCAGTTCTTTTCCAACTACTTTTGTCCAGCTTGTTAATTGGTAATATCTGAAAGAGACACGTTAGTGATAGATTCCTTACCTTAGAATATCCCCAGGCGTCAGACTGGATCCGGAAAGTTTTGCGTAGCAGTACCCTTGCGCGTCGGTAGGCGTCGTCTGCGGCTCCGCGTCCGTCGTGGGCGCCGTGATGACGTCGTCTGAGTACTTAGACGCCGCCTCCGCGTGCTGACGTCAGTTCTTCTTTTTTCCGCGCCAGCCAGCGCAGATCTGGAAAGAGCAGTTCCCTAGTCACTTTTTGACTAACCTTTTTTGTGATCTTTTTGATCCCTTTCGAAGTCTAACGACTCCGACGGTGCCGTTAGGGATGCCCGGCTTCAAGCATTGTGACGAGTGCGACCGTACCATGTCGGTCACGGATCCCCACCGCCTGTGCCTGATGTGTTTGGGCGTCGACCATGACGACGAGGCCTGCTCCGACTGTCGGGCCCTCTCGAGGAAGACCAGGCGGGAGCGGTCCCGCAGGCGACTCGAGATCCGCCAGTCGGCCCCGCGCCGTGTGAGGTCCCGGTCCTGGTCCCACAGGAGGTCGAGGGACAGGTCGCGGGGACGGAGCCGTCACAGCTCCGGGAGTCGGCGCCACTCCTCCGGGTCCAAGTCGTCAGGTAAGAAGCATAAGAAGTCGAAGAGACATCATCGCTCTTCCGACTCCCCCCGACGCTCGCGCGATGCGGCCCGGGGTTCGGGTGACACCGCCCACGCGGCTCCTCGTGAGTCGCGGGCGCCGCGTTCGGCCCCATACCCCCCGGTCCCTGGGCTGAACGCGACGCCGGAGGAGATAGAGTGCTTCCTCATGGCCATGAGGTCCCTTTCTTCTCCGACGGGTTCCGCGGCGCCTTCGGGCCCAGTGAACCCGTCTGGGGGCCCTAGTGGGTCGGGGGCTACGACCCCGACGCCGTCGGGTGCTCCGGCCTCAACGCCGCCGGCGCCTTCGGGCCCGGCGCCGCAGGGCCCCACGATCCCGACGCCGCCAGTGCCCTCGGGCTCGGCGCCGCAGGGCACAGCGGCCCCGGCGTCGTCGGTGCCTTCGGGCCCGGCGCCGCAGGACGCAGCTAGGCCCTCGTCGGGCGTTGGATCGTCACCGGTGGACCTTACGACTCCCCCGGCGTCGGTCCGTGTGGTGTCCCCTCCGGCGTCGTCCTCGGGCGGCGCCATCCCCCGATGCCTCCTCTCACTGGGTTCCGACGTCGGAACGGCGCCGGTCGGCGCCGCTCTCGACGCCGTTCGGAGAATTTCAATTCTATGAACCCACCCCATTCACTTATGACCCTAAATCTCAGGAGATGGGGGACGAGGAGAATTGGGAGGGGTCTGAGGACCCTCTGACAAGGGAATGTCAGTACACCTAAACTCACCCGGCTACTTTGCTCAGAAATTGACAATCTCTGGGGGAATCAGAAACACGAGAGGCACAAACAATCTTCTGCTGAAACCTCGAAGATTCCGGAAGGAAAAAACATACAAGCGCTCCTTCTCAGGAATGGCGCCTAGGATTTGGAACTCACTCCCTCCCGAAACCAGGCTTATCTCCTCCACTACACTCTTTAAAAAAGAAGTAAAAGCTATCCTCATGGCTAAATACACTTGAACTACTATCTCGAACCCTATTAACACCCTGCACCGATCTGTATTACATGCTTGACCTCTTTACTTATTTGTATGAGTCGTCTTATTACTCACATGATTTGCTTTGCAGTCACCTATTTGTATTATTTGTACTGTGTGATCTATTGATTTACTTATTTGACTTTGTTCCCTCATGTACCCTTCTATGTAAAGCGCTCTGATATCTGCGAAGATCTAGGTCGCGCTATATAAAACTTTGAAAATAAAAAATAAATAAACATGGACTGGACAGGAGACCTTGGGGAGGCCAGTGGCCTGGACACCTCTCCAGACACTGGATTTGTCTCTCCTCCGACCGTGGCTTCGGAGGAAGGCGCTACATATAGTGTGGTGTTGATGAGGGCTGCTAAGGCCTTGGGCCTTGAGCTCCCCGTCGCGGCCGTGAGGACTAACCTCCTCACTGAGGTCCTTAAGCCGCAGTCATGCTCCATGGAGCCTCTGCTGCCGTTTAATGAGGCCTTGACGGACGTTCTTTTGGGCACTTGGTCCAGGCCCGCTACAGGTTCGCCTGTAGATAGGAACGTGGCCAGATGCCACCGCCCGGGCGACCCATGTTTCCTGTCCACCCACCCCACCCCCGAGAGTCTGGTTATCCAGGCCTCTAACTCCCAGACCGCCTTCCCAGCGGCTCCCCCCGATCGGGAATCCAAGAGGTACGAGGCCTATGGCAAAAAGGTGTTCTCGTCCCTCAGCTTGGGACTGCGGTCTTGCAACACCGCATGCCTCTTGGGCCGTTGCACCCACTCTCTGTGGGAGACGGAAGTGCTGCCAGAGTGTCCGTTGGAGGTACGGGCCAAACTCGGTCAGGCCCTACTGGAGGGCCGGGACGCAGCGAAATATAATATCAGGTGCGGACTGGATACTACTGACTCGCTGGGCAGAGCGATGGCTACGACGGTGGCGATACGACGCCACGCCTGGCTGAGATCCGCCAACTTCTCGGCAGATGTCCAAAATACACTCATGGACATGCCGTTCGATGGCCGTCGCCTCTTTGGCGACAAGGCAGATCACGCGCTTGAGCGCTTTAAGGACTCTAGGGCTACGGCCAAGTCCTTGGGCCTCTCGGCCCCGCGCCAGCAAATGAGTGCCTTTCGCCCCTTTGTGGCCAAGGAAGGGGCGCCCCCACACGTGCCGCCAGCCAATCGCCGCAAACTGTCGTCCAGCGCGGCGGCGGCCGTGGAAACCGCCGTGGAGGTGGTCGGGGAAACAGGCGGAGCCAGTCCACTCCTGCCCCCGCAGCATCCGCCTCTCAACCCTCCTAGTCCGTGCTTTTCGGCCCATGTGACGCCAGTGGGAGGCAGGGTTCACCATCACCACTCTCACTGGCGCACAGTCACTTCGGACAGGTGGGTGCTGCAAATCGTCCGAAGGGGCTACTCCCTCCCCTTCGAGACGACCCCTCAAGCCATGCCACCGCAACACCACCGCATATCAGGGGATCACTTGCGGCTCCTGCAGGAGGAAGTTTCGGCCCTCTTGGCCAAGGGGGCCATCGAGCGCGTTCCTGGGCCAGAAGTAGGACGTGGTTGCTACTCCCACTACTTCCTGGTGCCCAAGAAGGGCAAAGGGGGCCTACGCCCTATCTTGGATCTGAGGAACGTCAACGGCTTCCTCCGGAAGGAGAAGTTCAAAATGCTGACACTGGCTCAGGTCTTGGCTGCCCTAGACCCAGGAGACTGGATGGTAGCGTTGGACTTGCAGGATGCGTATTTCCACATCCCCGTCCTGCCGGCCCACCGGCGTTACCTGCGGTTCACGGTAGGCCTCGAGCACTTTCAGTTTACCGTGCTCCCCTTCGGCCTTACCAGCGCCCCACGGGTGTTCACGAAGGTGATGGCGGTGGTTGCAGCTCACCTGCGCAGGTTAGGGGTTTCAGTCTTCCCCTACCTAGACGACTGGTTGTTGAAGGCGGGCTCGCCCCAGGTAGTCGTCAACCACCTCCAGACTACGGCGGATCTCCTGCACCGGCTGGGATTTTCCATCAATGTGCCGAAGTCACACCTGTGCCCCTCTCAGAAGCTCCTTTTCATCGGAGCGGTTCTCGACTCGGCGCAGTTTCGGGTTTACCCGCCCGAACAGCGGGTCTGGGATATACAGGCCCTGATTCCGATCTTCCGGCCGTTATCCCGGGTTTCGGTCAGGTTGACGCTGCGGCTTCTGGGGCTGATGGCCTCCTGCATCCTTCTGGTGCATCACGCACGGTGACGGATGCGGGCTCTGCAGTGGGACCTGAAGTTTCAGTGGGCCCAGCACCGGGGCAACCTGTCCGACCATGTCCTGATCTCGGAGGGCACTGCGAGACAGCTGCAGTGGTGGCTCACGGACCGCGATTGGGTCAACGGCAGATCCCTCTCGCTTCCCCAACCGGAGCACGTAGTTGTGACAGACGCGTCCCTCCAGGGCTGGGGAGGCCACTTGGGAGAGGCGGAGATCAGAGGACTCTGGTCTCCGGCTGAGTCCCGGCTCCATATCAATCTGTTGGAGCTGCGGGCGATTCGTCTGGCACTGAAAGCATTCCTCCCGTCTGTCCGAGGGAGTGCAGTGCAGGTGTTCACGGACAACACCACCGCCATGTGGTACTGCAACAAACAGGGCGGAGTGGGGTCGTGGACCCTATGCCAGGAGGCTCTGCGCCTCTGGCAATGGCTGGAACATCAGGGCGTGACTCTGGTGGTTCAACACCTGGCAGGTTCTCTGAACGTCAGGGCGGACTAACTCAGCCGTCGGTGCTCGATGGATCACAAATGGCGTCTGAACTCGGACGTGGCGCAAGGCCTCTTTCTGCGATGGGGAGAGCCTTGGTTAGATCTATTCGCCACCGAAGAGAACACGCAATGTCATCAGTTCTGCGCGTTGGAATTTCCAAGGCGGCGCTCGCTCGGAGACGCTTTTCGTCGCGAGTGGAGCTGCGGTCTGTTGTACGCCTTTCCGCCTATACCTCTTCTGCCCAGAGTTCTGAAGAAGATCAAGCGCGACGGGCCCAAGTCATCCTTGTGGTTCCGGACTGGGCACGAAGGTACTGGTATCCCGAGCTACTCAGTATGTCAGTCGATCCCCCGGTTCGTCTGCCTCTTCAGGAGGACCTTCCGTCGCAGCAGCAGGGGACGGTCCTCCACCCGAACCTGTCCAGTCTCCACCTCCATGCATGGAGATTGAGCGGCGACAGTTGAGGCCATTTGACTTGCCTCCTGAAGTTTGCAACATCATTCTGGCAGCCAGGCGTCCCTCCACAAAGACGGTATACGCCTGCAGGTGGAACAGATTTGTGGCATGGTGCACAGCAAAGGCTGTGGATCCCCTCAATGCCCCTCTCTCTGAGGTTCTTCTCTTCCTTCTTTCTCTTGCCCAGCAGGGCTCTGCTCTGGGCACTATCAAGGGCTATCTTTCGGCTCTTTCAGTCTTTCTGAGGCTGCCTGACCAACCTTCTTTGTTCAAGTTCCCTATCGTCAATCGATTCCTGAAGGGCATCACTCATACTTTTCCTCCTGTTCCCTTCGTGATGCCTCAGTGGGACTTGAACCTGGTTCTAACATTTCTGATGTGCGCTCCCTTTGAGCCACTTCACAACTGTCCACTTCGCCTTCTTTCTTTGAAGACTGCCTTCCTGGTAGCCATCACCTCTGCCAGGAGAGTGAATGAGCTCCAGGCACTCTCTTGTAAGCCTCCTTTCCTTTCAGTCCATCCGGACAAGGTTGTTTTGAGGACTAGGCCCTCTTTCTTGCCTAAGGTGGTCACGGCCTTCCACATTGGGCAGTCCATCACATTGCCCACCTTCTTCCCGCCTCCGCACCCCTCGAGAGAGGAGGAGAGGCTTCACCGTCTGGACCCAAAACGTGCGCACTCGTTCTATCTGGATCGCACACGCCAGTTCCGGGTGGATGATCAACTCTTTGTTGGGTACGCGGGCGCTAAGAAAGGGAAAGCGGTGCACAAGAGGACCATTTCTCGATGGATTATCATGTGCATCCAGGCGTGTTACTCCTTAGCTAAGAAAGAACCCCCTGTTGGGCTGAGGGCTCATTCCACTCGAGCCACGGCCACTACAACTGCCTTGGGCCGAGGTGTGCCCTTGCAAGACATTTGCCAGGCAGCTACGTGGGCCTCGTTGCACACGTTTGCAAGGCACTACTGCCTGGACAGTCAAGTCCGGAGGGACGGCTACTTCGGCCGTTCCGTTCTCCGGGACTTTCTGGTGTGAATATTGGTTCGCAGACCCACCACCACGGGGATGGTATTGCTGGAGTATCTATTCTAAGGTAAGGAATCTATCACTAACGTGTCTCTTTCAGATGCACAAGTTACTACTTGTGTAACGATATATCTGTAAGAGACATTAGTTAGTGATAGATTCCTTACCGACCCACCCATCCTCCCCGTTCTGCGAACCGATATCTAGGGTTAAGGTCATCCCCTTTCAGGGCCCTAGTTTCTTGGCACCAGTGTCGGTTTTTGTCATGGCTCTGCGCTTCTGGCGCGGAAAAGCTGTGGCTAAGAACTGACGTCAGCACGCGGAGGCGGCGTCTAAGTACTCCGACGACGTCATCATGACGCCGACGACGGACGCGGAGCCGCAGACGACGCCTACCGACGCGCAAGGGTACTGCTACGCAAAACTTTCCGGATCCAGTCTGACGCCTGGGGATATTCTAAGGTAAGGAATCTATCACTAACTAATGTCTCTTACAGATATATCGTTACACAAGTAGTAACTTCTGCATTTGAACTTTGAGATCAAGTTTCCAGGTATAGCTGATAAATGCGGCCAAGAAATTAGGTCTCCCTCAGTTAACAATTGACCCCACGAGAAAATTCCGCATTTTCTCAGGGGAAACGCCAATGCGTCTGTTAAACATACTGGTATCCCAGGAGAGTTCCAAATCGGGGTAATATCATTAGAATATGGAATTTTTAGGAGGCAGCTTACTTGTGACCAAAGTTTTACAGATGTCAGCAGAATCTTCAATGTAACTTTTTTTTTATATTTAGGGTTACCACATTTTAGAAGAAAACCATCAGCTTGTTGAGATAAAGCCCAAGTGAGTGCTTTAAAAAGGGGTGAAAACGCACAGTGTTCCAACCTTACTTGTTGGAAGTTTTTTTAACTGAAATGCACACATATACAAATAAAGATCTGGGCTAGCAATCCCACCATACTCCTTTTTCTTTCTAAGTTTTTTCTGGGAGATCCTAGGGCACTATTTCCCCATATAAACTTTGTAAAGAGTCCCTGCGCCTTCTTAAACCAAATTTTTGGGAACTCGAGGGGAATAGTATTAAATAAAAAAGTGTATTTAGGGAGGATCAACATTTTTATTAAATTGGATTTGCCCAGAAAAGAAAGATATTGTCCCCCAAGATTGTAGGGGTGAGCTTACTTCTTTTGTTACCTTATCAAAATTAACTTGCGCAATTTTATCTATATTATGGACTATTTGAATTCCCAGGTATCTCATCTCTTTCTTTTCATAGGGGTTTACAAACTCTGTATTCCATTTCATTAACTCTGTTTTTTGTTGATTTACCAAGTATCCTGAAACCTTTCCGAACTTCTCTATCTCCAGCCATATTTCTGAGTAAGATTTTTCTATATTCCCTTTGTATACAATAAGGTCATCAGCATACAGCCCTATTTTTTTTCCTATCCGTTATAACTAAATGGGATGATTTTCTGCGATGTTCTTAATTTAAAAGCTACGGGCTAAATATACATGTTAAAAAGTAACGGGGAAAGAGGGCACCCCTGTCTAGTCTCTCTTTTGATTTGTATTGTTCGAGTCAAATTCCCATTAACCAGAATTTTAGCGGCGGGGTTTTTGTAGATGTCTTTGATTGCTGCTAAGCAATTTTCCCCCAAATTAAAACACTGTATTACTTTAAATAAAAAGTTCCAATTAACTCGATCAAAAGCCTTGGCGGCATCGAATGTCATTACCGCCAGAGGGGACTTATGCGTCTGTGACACATCTATAGCTCCAATAAGATCCTGGGTCAACTCACTTAATTGTCTCCCCTTCATAAATCCTTTTTGATCCGGATGTATAAGTGACCCTAATACTTTATTCAATTGTTTTGTTATAACCTGCGTATAGATTTTATGGTCGCAGTTTAAAAGCGAGATTGGACGGTAAGATTCACAATCTCGCCGATTTTTATTAGGTTTTAAAAGGATTATTATTGTTGCTTCCTCCCAAGATACTGGGGGACTGTTTCCTTCTATGAAAGAGGAGTTAAATAGTTGTAATAGGAAAGGTGTTAATTCATCTTTTAAGATCTTATAGATCTCATTAGGGATAGAATCTGGGCCGGCAGCTTTCCCCTTTTTTAAGGAGTGAAAAGGGACCATTTATAACTTCTCTGTCTTGTTGTCGGAGAGTAGGGAGATCCATCTCTGATAGAAATTCTTCCATGCAAGCTTCATCTATTATTTCCTCTTCTGTATACAGTTAGTTAAAAAACTGGGCAAAAGCTTCATCAATTTCATCATTCTCTGTGGCTACCCTACCATTATTAGGAAGTCGTATATCTTTTATCCGGTTTCTCGTTTGTTCTGTCTTTGCTTTCCACGCGAGAAGCTTGCTACACCCTTCATCGTACTCATGGTGTGCCAGTTACTGGCCTCCCATTTTTTTAAAGAATAGCCTCTAAATAGTTAGATAAATTACATTTAGCAGATGTTAAATTATTTGTAATGGTCAAATTCTCCCTGTCCCCCTCCAGACTTTCAGACAGTCTGTTTCTCATTTTCCAGTTTTTAGTCTCCTCTTTTATTTTATTTTCTTGTGCACAGGATATACTTGTTAACACCCCCATCAGAACTGCTTTATAAGTATCCCATACAATTTGGATTTATGCAGAGTTTAAATTAAGATCAAGAAACTCTTTAGTTTCTGCTTTTAGCCTTTCTATTATATTTTGCTCCAATAATAATGCTCGATTGATAGTATACCTTCTATATGACTGGGTCTTACCGATAGCTATCCTCAGACTTACAGCCGAATGGTCAGACATATGCCCAGGGGCATGACTTACTTGGCGGATGTTTTGTCTTGCTTTTATCCCAACCAAGAAGAAATCAATCCTCGACCTATGTCCACATTTTTTATTATGAAATGTAAATTTCCCACACTTAGCTTTAGATTTAGTGGCCAGGTCACTCCAGATGTCTATTAAACCTAAATCGAACATTAGTTGCTTTAAAGTCGTTCTCATTTTTTTGCATTGGATATAGCTCTGAGAGAGGTCGAGTCCTTGCTTGGATTGAGCACCAGGTTAAAATCCCCTTCTAAGATTGTATAGTAATCAGCTTCTACTAAATGAGGTATCAAGGCATACAGGCGGGCCGGATCATCTATATTGGGACCATAATAACTTGCTAACATGATTCTGACTCCACTGATCTTTATTTTAGCAACAGCCCATCTTCCCCCTGGGTCCACTATACCCTCTTCCAATACCGCAGCAGCTGATTTTTTAATTAAAATAGCCACTCCTTTTGTTATACATGTTTAATTTGTACATATATAGTGTTCAACCCATCTCTGGTGCCTTAAAATCGAAACCCATTCTTCTTTTAGTATATGAGATTCTTGAATAAGGAAGATTTTACTCTTTGATAGTCTCAAATATTCCAGAATCTTATTTCTTCTCCGCTGGACCCTCAGACCATTTACATTCCAGGTCGTTATTTCTAGTTCCTTTACTCTAACGTTACACATAGAGAAGATGTTTGCTTCCTTTATAACCTATGTTTATAAAAGAGGCTAAAAATGTACTTACATCTTCAAATGAGGATATTCTTTTTTTTATTTTTTCCCCACATGCTCCCCACCCTTTGTGAAAAAGAAAAATGTATACTTTTTTGAAAGAGGAACCACCCCCCACCCCACAGGGAAACCTCCCCTTCTACTATTAGAGGAAACCTCCGGTTTCAGGCTCTGTTTCTTTCCAGGGTTTTTCCAAAAAGCGCCTATATGAATGAAATGCTCTTTATTTTACTTAACAAGGCATTTGCTTCGACCGGATCTCTAAATGTATACATTTTATTATCCCACATGACTTTAGGGATGCACTATTTTCTATAATGATCTTTATAATTCCACCCACGTCGTCGCAGTTTTCTGCCACCTTTTATATAGTTCTTAGCCATGTATTTTTTCACTTCCAGTGCAGTCCGCTTTACAGGGGCCGCACTTATTTAATTGTTTCATTTATGGCGTGGTCCATTTTCACTTTAGGGGCCAGCCTTATTGTGGCACCTCGGGGTTGCTATGTACGTTGAGCGGGGGTGTAGGTGGGGCTACTGTCCCTTCAAACAGACTGACAGACACCGGTAATCTGGGCAATGCTGGTTTTATTGACTTAAAGGTTCGTTTCCGGTGTACGGTCTTCCTATAGTAAGGCAGTGCTGTCTCAGCCTCGTCTGAGAGTCTTTGAAGGCGTTTCTCCGCTGCTGTTCTTCGCACGTCCCGGTGGGTTCTGGGACTGGTGGTCCTGGCGTTCTCCTCCACGATGTCGTGCCGTCCGCCGTGCAGGGAAGAAAGAGAACAGCGTTTTAGCTTCCTGGCTTGGACCACAACACGGGGAAGGGAGTGAGGGAGCACACGTGCACAACTCCGTCTAGGGACTACGGTGATGGGTGTGAGGGAGGGGTAGTGCATAGGGTGTGAGTGCCGAATTACTTTCGTGGTTTAACCCACTTAAAGCCTGCCCAGCCTGAAAGCCGTGATCGTACCTCTGGTAGCCACACTTCCCTCGATGAAGTGTGGCTGGGCGAAGCGCCTTCCTGTTGGCCTCCCGGCTTGTCGGTTTCTCCCTTCCGCTTTCCTCTCTCCGTGCTCCTTTCTCTCTCCTCGTCTTTGACCGTCCCTTCGATTCCTCGCCGTCCTCCCGCTCTCGTCTCTGCCTCTTGCCTCCGATGTTCCTCCGTTTCCCGACTCTGCTCCGCTCCTCTTTCTCCTTCTCTCCTCAGCTCCCGGCTCTCCTCCTCTGCTCTCGAACTCCACTCGACCTCGTCCTTTCCTCGCCAACCGTCCGTCTCTCCTTCTTCACCTCCGAGTGTATAACACACCTGTGAGGGTTCCTGGGCGGCCTCTACCTGCGTGTAGGGGGCGTGACCTGTGACGTTGTCTCTGTCCAACTCCGCCCAATTAAAGTAGCAGGATTCTCCAGCATCCTCGGGGTCCGTGTCGTCCGGTTCTTCCGTGTTTCTCCAGGCGCCTGTATGCTGGTCAAAGAGAGGTGAGACAGGTAAGCCTGGCGGACCCGATTCCTCCCCGTCACACCCCTCCCCCCTACGATTCTCCCGATCGGGGAGAGGAAATCTGGAGAGATAGTCAGCATTGGCATTGTCCTTCCCTTTACGGTGTAGTACTTGGAAGGAAAAGGGTTGCAACGACAAGAACCACCTCATGACTCTCTGGTTATTGGAGGCGTTGCGGCTCATCCATTGGAGAGGGGCATGATCGGTGTACAGTTTGAATGTGTGACCCTCCAGGTAATACCGTGCTTATCTACTGCCCATTTGATTGCTAGACACTCCTTTTCGATTGTGGGGTACCTCACCTCCCTGGGGAACAGTTTCCTGCTTATGTATAGAATGGGGTGCTCAAGTCCCTCCTCTGTTATTTGTGATAAGACTGCCCCGATCCCGAAATCGGAGGCGTCTGTGTGTAGAATGAAGGGTTTGGTGAAATCAGGGGATGTGAGCACCGGACGGGAGGTGATTGTCTTTTTGAGGGTTGAAAAGGCTCTTCTCATCTCCGGTGTGGGATTCAGGAAGTCTGACTTTGGGGTTTGTTTCTTCAGGGTATCTGTAAGTGGGGCTGCTATGTCGGAGAAGGAGGGTATGAATCTCCGGTAATATCCCACTAACCCCAAGAAGGCCCTCATATCACGGAGGTTGGTGGGAAAAGGGGTGTCTGCGAAGGCACGCACTTTTTCATCTTGGGGTTCAATGAGCCCACGTCCCAACACGTATCCTAGGTATTTCACCTTCTGGAATCCGATCCTCGATTTTTTTGAGTTGATGTGTAGACCGGCTTTGGTTAACTGCAGCAGGATGGTTTCTAGGTGTCGGAGGTGTGTCTCCCAGTCTGGGCTAAAGATGATGATGTCGTCCAAATAAGCTGAACTGTATGCCTGGTGTTCCCGGAGTACCTCATTCATCAACCTCTGGAACGTCGCGGAGCTCCATGTAGTCCGAACGGGAGTACAGTAAACTCATATAAACCGTCAGGGGTTGAGAACGCTGTTTTCTTGCGATCTTCTTCGCGTAGTGGCACCTGCCAGTATCCCTTGGTGAGATCTAGGGTACTGATGAATCTGGCTTCGCCCAACTTCTCGATCAATTCGTCTATCCTTGGGATGGGGTAGGCATCAAACGACGACACAGCATTCAGGGCCCGGAAGTCCATGCAGAACCTGCTGCTCCCGTCTGGTTTGGGCACCATCACGATTGGTGAAGACCACTCGCTTCTTGATGGACGGATGACTCCTAGGCGGAGCATTTCTTTCACCTCCTTGCTTATGGCTTCTCTTTTGGCGGCGGGTATCCTATATGGACGTTGTTTTACAATGGTCCCTTTTGGGGTTTCGATTCTGTGTTCGGCCAGGTTCGTGGATCCCGGGAGGTCGGAAAATATGGTTGCACATCGTTTAAGGACTCCATGTAACCCTTCTCGCTGTTCCTGGTATAGCTCTTCATTGATGACAAGATGTTGTACGGTGTTTTCTTTCTTGTTTTCTTTATCAGGTAGTGTATAGGCTATGAGGGGAGGGGCTCCGAGCCATTTCCTCAGGACGTTGATATGGAAGACCTGACTTCTCCTTCCCGATAACCGTAGCCGGTAGGTTGTTTTGCCAATGGTTTCTATGACCTGATAAGCGCCTTGCCACTCCGTTTGAAACCTCTTCGTGGTGGAGGGTAGCAACACTAGGGCCCAATCGTTTACCTCTAGCTTTCTACATTTCTTTCCCTTATCGTAGGTTTTTTTTTGTTTGGATTGACTCTTCTCCAGTTGTGAATAAGCCAGTTCCCGTATTTTCCCTATCTGGTTTTTCAGAGTCTGGCTATACTCAAGGAGTGTTTTCGTGTCTCTAGTAGGCTTGGCCTCCCAATACTCCTTTGTCATGTCTAAAAGACTCCGGGGTTGTCTTCCATACAGCATTTCAAAGGAAAAACATCCTAGGCTGCTCTGGGTTTGGCCTCTAATAACATAGAGCGCCAGAGGAAGTAACCGGTCCCAGTCGGTTTGGTTAGCTGTAAGCATTTTCTTTAGGATGCTCTTTAGTGTCCCGTTGTATCGCTCCACAAGACCATCCGTCTGAGGATGATATATCGATGTCTTGATCTGATGGAGGTTCAACATGTGGCACACCTCTTTCATAACACGCGACATAAAGGGAGTGCCTTGGTCGGTGAGCACCTCCTTCGGGAAACCAACACGTGAGAACAGTTCTAGGAACTTCTCGGCAATGTTCTTGGAGGTGGGGGACTTTAGGGGAAAGGCCTCTGGATATCTGGTGGCGTAGTCCACAATGACTAGAGCGTATTGGTTTCCTCTAGTTGTCCGTGGGAGAGGGCCGATGAGGTCCATTGCTACCCTCTTGAACGGGGTCCCTATTATCGGTAGTGGTTGCAACGGTACCGCCGGGGGTTTCTGTATGTTCTTGCGTTGACATACGTCGCAGGTTTGGCAGTGAGTCTTGATGTCTTGATAGACTCCTGGCCAGTAGAAATTTCTTAGGATGTTCTGGGTGGTTTTTTCACTGCCTGTGTGTCCTGCTAAAAGATGGGTATGTGCATAGAACATAATCTGTTCCCTAAAGCATACTGGGACAAGAAGCTGCTTGGGTTCGTCTTCCTTCGCCTGTCTGTACAACAGGTCATCCTGTATCAAAAACCGAGGGTATCTGGGGCTTGGGTTATCCTGCTCTGCATGAGCTTGTTCCCAGGCATTGAACAACGTAGAGTCATTGGCTTGCGCAAATTGGAAACTTCAGTCACCCTCCCAGGGTTCAGGGGCTATAAGCACTGACTTTGGGTCCACCCTCCCCCTTTTCAGTGTCTCGGAAAACAGGTCTAGGAAGTGGGGGTTATCAGTCCCAAGTATGAGTTCCTCTGGTAGGTTGTCCATTATCCCCACCTTTACTACAATCTGCCGCCCCCCCTCCAACTCTAAAGGGACGTTGGCTACCTGGTAGCTCTTTACGTCTCCATGCACGCACTTAATGTGAACTAGGGAGTCGGGCATTACCTGGGAATCACACACAAACTTACCCTGCATCACCGATTGTTTGCACCCAGAGTCCAACAGAGCTTTAACCATCCTCCCATTCACTTGGACACTCACGTGATAAGCGCCTCCAAGCTCCGCTGAAAACATAACAGCTCGAGGTAAATAGCCAACCTCCATGGGTTCCTCCTGCATTCTCTTCTTTAGGCAAAACCTAGCAATGTGGCCCCATGTGCCACAATCGAAACATTGAGGGCCTCTCGATGGGGACACATCCGGGTTCAGAGGTCTGGGAGCAGGAAGCCCGGGAGGCGGTCTGGGTTTCCGGTCTATTCGAACCGGAAGTCTTACATTTTTTCTGGTTCCATAGAGTGTAACCTGGGTTGAGCACGTGAATAAGTAGAGGCCATCTCCATCGCTTGTGCGGTGGTCAGGTTGGAGTGCTGCCTTAACCAGCGTTGTGTCCTAAATGGCAGAGCCTCCAGATATTGCTCCAGGTATATTTTGTCCATTATGGCTTCCTTTGTACTCTGGGCGGGGGTCAGCCACTTATCAGCCGCTGCCTTCAGACGGAAAAACAGGGTCTTAGGGTTTTCACCTGGTGTTCCTCTCTCCTTGCGGAAGCGGGCGCGATATGCTTCAGCGTCTAACCCTAAGTGATCAAGAATGATAGTCTTTATCTGCGCATAAGGGGTCTGTCCGTTTCCATTGGCCACTTGATATGCGGCCTGGGCTTCCCCTGTCAATAGCGGGGCAAGAAAGAACGGGCATTTCTCCAAGGGCCACCCACACGCCAGGGCAACTCTTTCAAAATTCACTAGGAAGGCGTCTGGATCCTCCCCTGCTACATACTTTTGGAGGGATATGCCGGATGGGGTGGGGGGGTTTTGTCTTACTTCCCGCACTGGGTTGCCTGCTGTATCGATCCTTATCGGTTGCAAATCCCCGAGGGTCTTTACCACACTGTCTCTGAGAGCGTCTCTGTCGGCCTGAGTGGTAGCTATCTGTTGTTCTACGGCCCAACCCAACTGCTCCTGTCCTTTCACTAGGCGTTGTAGAAGCTCTTCCATCTTCGGATCCCAGATGGCTATTGGAGTGCCCGCATTCTCCACCACTTGTGGCACCTCGGGGTTGCTATGTACGTTGAGCGGGGGTGTAGGTGGGTCTACTGTCCCTTCAAACAGACTGACAGACACCGGTAATCTGGGTAACGCTGGTTTTATTGACTTAAAGGTTCGTTTGCGGTGTACGGTCTTCCTATAGTAAGGAAGTGCTGTCTCAGCCTCGTCTGAGAGTCTTTGAAGGCGTTTCTCCGCTGCTGTTCTTCGCACGTCCCAGTGGGTTCTGGGACTGGTGGTCCTGGCGTTCTCCACCACGATGTCGTGCCGTCCGCCGTGCAGGGAAGAAAGAGAACAGCGTTTTAGCTTCCTGGCTTGGACCACAACACGGGGAAGGGAGTGAGGGAGCACACGTGCACAACTCCGTCTAGGGACTACGGTGATGGGTAGTGAGGGAGGGGTAGTGCATAGGGTGTGAGTGCCGAATTACTTTCGTGGTTTAACCCACTTAAAGCCCGCCCAGCCTGAAAGCCGTGATCGTACCTCTGGTAGCCACACTTCACTCGATGAAGTGTGGCTGGGCGAAGCGCCTTCCTGTTGGCCTCCCGGCTTGTCGGTTTCTCCCTTCCGCTTTCCTCTCTCCGTGCTCCTTTTTCTCTCCTCGTCTTTGACCGTCCCTTCGATTCCTCGCCGTCCTCCCGCTCTCGTCTCTGCCTCTTGCCTCCGATGTTCCTCCGTTTCCCGACTCTGCTCCGCTCCTCTTTCTCCTTCTCTCCTCAGCTCCCGGCTCTCCTCCTCTGCTCTCGAACTCCACTCGGCCTCGTCCTCTCCTCGCCAACCGTCCGTCTCTCCTTCTTCACCTCCGAGTATATAACACACCTGTGAGGGTTCCTGGGCGGCCTTTACCTGCGCGTAGGGGGCGTGACCTGTGACGTTGTCTCTGTCCAACTCCGCCCAATTAAAGTAGCAGGATTCTCCAGCATCCTCGGGGTCCGTTTCGTCCGGTTCTTCCGTGTTTCTCCAGGCGCCTGTATGCTGGTCAAAGAGAGGTGAGACAGGTAAGCCTGGCGGACCTGATTCCTCCCCGTCACACCTATTTACTTATTTAATTTTCAGCACAAGCGCTTTCACTGCCACGCTACCAAAGCTTTCTTTCTTTATTTTTGCACTTGGTGTAAAAGCGCCCCATACACGCTTTCACTTTAATGTTGGCCGCGCTCCTTTCTTTAGACGCTGCTCACTGTAACCTCATTACGGCAAACAGCGTCTAAAGGAAGGGGTGCGGCCACCGTTAAAGTGGTCTCGCATTTGCAAGAGTTTCTGCTACTATCATTAGAAATGACAATGCCTTTTATTTATGTGTTGCTTTGAAACACACTTAAATAAAAGTTGTTATCATTTACAATGCCAATAGATTAAACTCTAACAAATGCAAGACCTATTACATTTCAAATGCTTGTTCATACATTGCTTTAGAGTAACTATCTATGCCTCGCCAGGATATAATGGCAAGTGTTCTTATCTGTTTTGTGTGTACACATTGGTGATTTCCTATGCACTAAGCAGTGCTCCCATTCCACATTGAAGCGGACGCTTGGTGTGCTTAGCTCTTAAAAACTGTATTTATTAACACTGAACATCAAATGAATGAGGAAGTTAACCACGCCTGGATAGATTGATGGAATCTCCAACATCTCCAACAGTGCCTGGCAAATTGATCGTTTTTTTGCTGAGCAACATGAGATTGCAGCACAACAGTCATTACCACCTAGCAAGTTGTGACAATCTAAAATGATTAACTCCGTCATAAAGTATTTGTGAACTGATTAATTTTCGAGGTTTGTGACAGTAATTGTGCATTTTAGTACTTGTTCAGAAGGTAATTATGTAACTTCATTTGTCCCCTTGACATTTTAGCCAGAAGCAATATCTGCATTTACATCGGATCCAGCACTGCTCTCATTTTCTGAATATTTCTGCAAGCCTACAACGAACATTGGCGAGGTATGCAGATTAATAATTGTTTTTATCTTCTCCTGTTTTTATACTCTATTAAGTGTTAAGAGCTTGGTGGCATGTGGCAAAATTATAAGATTTTGATAAGATTGCGTTGATAATTTTCAGGGATTATAAGAAATATTTGCATCTGCCTGCAGCTTCTGTTCCATTTAGAATTACACTGGCGTATTCTGTTTTAAGAAATAAAGACCCAAATATGATAATTATATCTATCGGTCAAGGAGAGCATGAGATCGGAATCTCTTTTCAGCAGATTGTTTTGCTAGCTAGTATATTCGCAAGGGGAGTGTAGTGGTCCCCTAATAAGGAGACTAAAAGACTAAAAATTGTGTCTATAATTGTGCCGCAGAGCTGTGTGCACCGCAAGTGAAGTGCTTGGGGCCTGTATAGATGCCACCCCTGCGCAGTGATGTCCGTTCTTTTCTTTCCGAGCCAGCCAGCACAGATCTGGAGAGCGCTAGCTCGTCTGTCACTTTTTGACGGCTTTTTCGATGTTTTGTCACAGTATTTTTAGAGTGCTTCTCCTTGTGTGGCTGGGATGTCCACTAAGAAAGCCGGTTTCAAGTTCTGCGGTGCCTGTCTTCAACAAATGTTGATCACAGACCAGCATCTTGTTTGCCACTGGTGCCTTAAACGTAACCATGCTGTGAAGACCTGCACCTTTTGCCACGCCTTGCACCCCAAGGCCTTGAGGGAGCGGTCACCTCAAGCACCTTGCTGTCCCACATGCAATGCTGTAACAGTCTTGGTCCTTGTCAAGAGGAAGGTCCCGGGATTAGTCACCGAGAGTCAGGCTACTCTGGTAAGTCCCACTGCAAGAAGAAGAGCAAGAAGTCAAAGAGGCTTCGACTTTGCGCCAGCCAACGAGACAAGGGAGCATCGCCACTGGAGGCTTGGCTCCTCTGAAGAGCCAGCGCCTGCGTCAGCTCTGCAGTTTACTGAGTTTCTGGGAGCCGGAATGATCCACGCTCAACACTGTGTGTTTGTGACCATGCACCTCATATTTGAGCGGCCCGTTCCTGCCGGTACGTCTTCGGGCTCCGCATGTTCTGGAGTGGCCCCTACTGATTCCACACCAGCTGCTCCAGCCCTGGCATCATTCAGTATTCTTGGATCCACTTTGACCTTCCTTGGTCCCCAATCTGATCCCCTACTGCAACATGGAGCCGGAGGGATGTTGTCTGATGCCGACTCCGGGCTAGTCTAGGCCATAGCCTGAGCGTTATTCCTATGAGCTATGACTCGGGGAGGATTGGGAGGTGTCGCTGGACCCGGAAGAATACCAGCCTTTAGATACCCAAATGGACTGGTGTGAGGACTTAGCGGAGGCCAGTGGACTGATTACTTCGCCAGACACTCTTTTAATCCCCCTACTGTGGCTACAGAGGAAGCAGCGTTGTTTGCAATTGCGATGAGAAGGACAGCTTAGGTCCTGAACCTTTACCTATCCTCAGTGGTTTGAAGGTGAAAAGATGGTACTATGGTATATGTTCAACAACCCATAGGGAGCTTTTACAAGCCATAAAATCCATCCTCCGAGATGAACCTGAAATTAGGGGCAAAAGAAAGGCTTATAAATTCGCAGTCCAGAATAGAAAGAAGCAGCTAAGAGAGCAGGCATGGGAGGCTCTGGGTCAAGTCAGTGTGTTGAAATATAGCTCTAATTTTTTGGTCGGTATTCAACAGTCCTTTCTTTTCTGAATTTCCAAATACAAACATTGACTGTTTAGTTCTGGCCGGCCAATGGGTATAGCATTTTGGTCATATATTCAGCGATACTAACTTAGGAGAAATTGAGGAGCACAGGGAAGGTGAGCAAACTAGCACATCACTCCATTTTAGTATAGACGAGGTCTACAACGCAATTACATCTACATCTGGAAGAAAGGCTCTGGGCCCTGACGGGGTCCCAGCAGACTTATACAAGGCTGATCCAAATGTCTGGGCTAGAATCTTAGCACACGTTTTTAATGCTGCATGTTCACATGGATTTCCACTATCCTGGGGAAAGGCAGTCATTGTTCCCATTTTTAAAAAGGGTGCACGAGATGAGCCTGCATGTTATAGGCTGATTTCACTTTTAGATTCCGCTGCCAAAATAATGGGCAAAGTCCTACTAGATCGCCTAACAGCATGGTTGGACCATTTAAATGTCATCTCCGGTCTGTAATATGGCGTTAGGCCAGGCAACGGGACTCTGGACCAATGCCTAAAATTACCTCTAGTGGTAGGAAAGTACACCATGGCCAAAAAGAGAATATTACATTTGGCCTTTATGGACTTGACACAAGCGTGCGATTGTGTAAATAGATAAAAATTATGGTACATTTTAAGTGACATGGGTCTTGAACCAGAGCTGGTGGTCTTTTAACATACTATTCATGAAAATAACACAGTTGCAGTGAGATATAATAAAAATGAAGGTTTGACAAATTCTTGGGATGTGAAGAGAGGGGTATATTCAGGGTTGTATTCTGGCCCCCCTCCTATTTACGCTCTAAATAAATAAGCTAGGGGATTTTTAATAGCCAGCTGTAAAGACATCCCTAGGGTTGGTGACAAGAGGGTCCCTGCATTACTGTATGCAGACGATACGGTCCTGCTAGCCAGAACCGCAGTGGGCCTCCAACTACTTTTAGACAGTTTTATAGTATTTATGGACGATTTAGACCTGTCTACAAATTTGACAAAATCGCATACAATGTCTATCGGCCCTCAAAAGCCCCTAAAGACCAAATGTTATTGTAAAGGGGTCGAAATAACCAAAGTCTCAACATTCCCCTACTTGAGGGTACTTTTTGATGAGCGGGGGTCGTGGCGTGCACAAATTGCGCAAAAGAAGAACATTCTAGCCAGAGCAACGGGGGCTCCACTTAATTTTGCCAAAAGACTAGGGTCCTCACCTTTCTCCGCCCTGATAAAGATATATAAAGAAAAGTGTATCCCTATGGCAACCTACGGCTGCGATATTTGGGGCTACAAGGAAGGAATGGATATTCAGGAGCTGAAGATAAGTTCTTACGTAAGCTTTTGGCAGTTCTGCCCACTAACCCAGCATTTATATTACATGAAGAAGTAGGGGTGGGTTACATCTCGGATCAGTTAGTGGTAGCCCCCTCGTTGCCCTGGCTGAGAGTTTGGGCCAGTCCTATTACTAACTTAAATCAATCAATAATTACTGACTGTGTAGTGCTGGATAGAGCCATGCACATCCCCTGGTTAAAGCATATAACGGACTTGGCAAAATAGCTCAGTTGCCCAGACTTATACTATAGCCCCAAACCTATAGGCAAATCCAAAATTAGAGCCGTTAAACTACAGTTTTTAGACATGCGCCAGGGTCTCCGGGAAGAAAAGGAGTTAGCAAAACCAACGGTGAGAAGATATGTCACAATATCTTTGTGCAATCAAGTCCAACCATATCTACTCGTCGTTAGTAATGCCTTTCACCTCTTCGTGCTAACCAGATTTCGATTACATTTAGGTCCCTGGCTTCTGGCTGTTCCCCAAGGATTTACAAAACCTGGCACCTTAAAACCTTGTCCTTGCGACAATTTCTCTGAGCAAGATACCTTACATTTTTTTTCTTCTGTGATTATTATGTTTTGTTGCGTAAAAGGTTTATATTTCCATTACTCAGAGATTGTCATTTTGCTCAAGTTAGGCCCGCTTTGTTGTACCTCCAAATGTTATCCTCCCCAATGATCTGTTTTGGGGTTGTACGTTTTTTAATAGGAGCCATTAGGTGCAGGAAAAAGTTCTCATTTTAGCCGTTATTAGTTTTTAGCAGTTTTTTATTCCAGTGCCCATTTTACGCAATCATTGGTACTTATGTGATACTCTGTCGTATTTGAACACAGCACTTTGCACTTTATATGATGCCTTCCGCCTTACCGTTTAATTCGAACTCTGTCCCCTGATTGACGTTAAAAATGCTCTTATTTTAACTTTTTAAAGGTTTTAAAGTTTTGTCGATTAAATGCATTTTCTTACCATTTTTCTGGCATTAAATTGGAGGAATAAAGTATCTGTGACTTGACTTAACAGTGGCAATCAAGATGAACGTCTTGATGTAGGTGCTTCTGCCAGGAGTGTCCCGCTCTGAACTGGTTCTCCCATTTAATGAGACCCTCACAGACATCCTGGATGGGACTTGGTCCCAGCACAGCACAGGGGCTCCTGTGAACAAGGCGATTGCCCGCCACCACCGCCCTACCCCAGATAGCCCCAACTTTCTCACACTCCACCCTACCCCAGAGAGCTTGGTGGTCCAAGCTTCTACCTCCCATGTACATACTGGTGCATTCCATACCACCCCATCGGATAGGGAAACCAAGATGCTGAACAGGACCCCTTAGGGAAGAACATGTTTTCTTCCACCAGCCTTACATTGCACCTCGTGAACACCTGCGTGTCTTTTGGGACGTTACTCCCATGCTGTATGGAATTCGGTTGCGTAGGTGTAGCCTATAGTCCTGGAGGGGGCCCGGGCAATATTCATCAAGGCTGTTGCCAATGGGAGAGATGCAGCTGAGATCATGATCAGATGTTGACTGGATACCACTGACTCGCTGGGCAGAGCGGTTACTTTGACGATGGCCTTACGACTCCATGTCTGGCTGAGGACAACTTGCTTATCTGATAGAGACTACTAGCCTCAGATTCCTTAATGTAGAATTATCCCCAGGCGTGAGACTGGATCCGGAAAACTTTTTGCCACAGCATCCCTGCGCGCAGGTGGGACGGCACTAGGTGACTCTGCCTTGACGTCCTCAACGTCCGTGACGTCAGCGAGGGTACATCAGCCCCACCCCGGCGCGCCTACATCCGTTTGTTCTCTTTCCGCCTGCAATGCGGATACGGTTGAGCCCAGGCCTGTTTTTAGGCCATCTATCCCTTTTTTCACGTTCAAGTGGAACAGTATGCGAATGCCTTCAGGCTTCAAGACGTGTCCCTCTTGTGCACGTCCCATGTCGGCAAAAGACCCTCACCCACTTTGCATGTGGTTCCTGGGTGAGCACCACAACTCGGAGAGCTGCGACGCCTGCCAGCACCTTAAGCCTAAGGCATGGCGGGAACGCCAGATGAAGTTACTGTTGGCGCGCTTTTCCAGGTCGGTATCCTTTCAGCATCCGTCTCCGACCTGGGAGCAAGGAACCGCCGGTTTCGTCTGCGACATAGTCTTTCGCCATGGCCCTGGGGCGTGGCTCCCCGGCTGGTAGCTCCTTCAGTTTGTCTCCGTGGCCTTGTCTCCTTCCGCGGCGGGCGCCGTCTACCCCCGGGATGTGCGCCCCCGCCTTTCACCTCCCTACTCGCCGTTTTCCGGCACAGAGGCGACTAGGGCATAAATGACAACCTGCACTGCGGTTCTGCAGGCTTCTTTGGCCCTTTTTCCACCTCCTGAGACGTCCGCGGATCCCTTGCCTCGCGCAGGGACTTCCGCTGAGTCGCCGGCGGCTCCAGGTTGTAGGAGAGTGGCGCCGTCAGGGTGTGGTCCTTCAGGGCTCTCCTCTTCGGCGCCTAGCGTCCCTGTCTCACCACAAATCCCTATGGGGATCCATGTGACATCGTAGGTGATCACTGGGACCCCGTGCCTGTCCCCGGGTCCCCCTCGGCCCTCCGAGCAGGCAGCTGCCTCACCAGAGGTCAAGCCGCCACTGCTTCGGCACCAGGGGCCCTACTCTCCGGCTCCGGTGGAGACAGGGCGCCGCGTGGTTGCCTTTTTGCCGGCATCTTCGAGGGCAGGCTCTTCGCCGTCCGTACGGCCAAAATCCTCGAACCCTTCTTTCCCTGCCTCTCGGCTGGCTTTTCCACCGGCCTCTCCACCTTCCCCTGAGGCCCCTCAGGTTCCTCATTCCTCTGTGGATCCTCCTCTATGCCGGTGCTGACCGCTTCCCCTGGGCTTGGGGATGGGCGGCTCAGTCTGCACCTGTCACCCACGGAGGAATTGCTTTCACCTCCGCGGTGCCCTACTGATCCCAGTGTTGCCTTTGTTTGGGCTATTTCCACGGCTGTTGGTATTCTGAGGATGGGTGATCCTGTCACTCCATTTCCTACGGACAACCTCTTGGAGATTCTCCACTAGGGCTCTGGTGGACGGGAGTTGTTCCTTCCTTTTGAAGCGTCCCTCCATAATTCTCTTATGGGGCTTGGAGGCGCCCTGCCACGGGCGATCCGTTGCCGCAGGCACTACTGCACCGCCATCGTCCTGCTCCGCACGACCCAGTCTGTCTTTCTTTCCACCCTTCTACTCAAGGCGCTCTACTGCGTAATGCCTTTCCGTGTTTGCCTGTAGTGTTGTTCCCTCTGTCTCGAGAGGCCCGGTGGTTAGATTCATGGGGACGTAATGTCTTCACTTCTTCTAGTGCTGCCCTGAGGGCGCTTAACACCTTGTGTGTGCTGACCAGGGCTACTTCTAGCCTGTGGGATTCTGTGGAGTCTCTTCTTTCTCATGTCTCTCATGAGGGTGCCCGTGCTGATCTGCGGGCCCATGTCTTGGATGGTAGGGAGTTAGCCGCGTTTATTCTTTGTCCGGCTTTGGATGTTGCTGATGCTATTGGCCGTGCTATGGCCACTTCTGTGGCTCTCTGTCGCCATGCTTGACTACGCAATTCTGTTTTTCCTGAAAATATTAGGGAGCGTCTGGTCGACCTCCCTTTTGAGGGGGTCCTGCTGTTTAATACTCATGCAGACTCAGCCATCCAACGTCTTCCTGCTGGGTTTCATCCTCTTCCTCCTCCTCCTCCTCCTCCTCCTCCTCCTTCTCCTCCTTCTTCTCCTCCTCCTCCTCAGTAGGTGGTTTGTTGATCCTCCGGGTCTTAGTGGGAGGTGTTATCCCACTGCTCCTGGAATCTGGTGTGGGATGAATGTTACACTTCCTGTTAGAGATACTGTACACTCTGGGGCCTGAGCTGGCCTACCTCTTTATTTGGCTGCTGGTTCAGCCCCCGTTGGTAAGAGTGTTCTTTTTGGCTGCTTACTAAGCCTTCTATGGTTTTTGCCGCAGGGTTTTGAATTTGTTCTCTGGTGCAGGATTTCTTCCCTAAGAGTGGTTCCCATACTTCTTGGGCGGTGTCCTACCCTACGTGGGGTATTTGTAGCTATTTGATAGCCTGTCTTATTCTGGGGAGGGGTAGACTTCCCCTTGCCGGTTCCTTGCCCTTCCTGGTGTTGCTGTATGCCGCTGGTGCATTGCCCTGGGCAGCTGCGGCGTTGTACGGTGTTCTGCCTCTGGTTTGCTGTTGGCCTCGTCCTCTGTCTGTAGTCCAGAAGGGTTATTTTCCTGTGTTGACGACTTGGTTTGTCCTAATTGTTTCTCTTCTTATTTTCCGGCTGGTTGCTGGTTGGCACCCAACTGCGTCCGCCGGCTCTTCTGGTCCACGTCCAGGGGCCTTGGAGGGAGGCCTGGAACCCCTGCGTCTGGTTTTTCGGGAGCATAATGGGACTATTTTTTTCTCTTCCACCCGCCTTATTACTGAGGCACTGTTCTGTCTGGCCTGTCGATGTCCAGCTGTGATGAGTTCTGCCGCCCTCTTCACTGGGTGTGTTCCTGGTGGAGGGCTCTTGCCCTTGTTTCTGCTCTTCTCCTTGGAGTCTCTAGGTTGCTCTTCTTCCTTGGTACTCTCCTGCATTTACTTTACTCGGGGCTTTCGATGGAGGTCCTTGGTACATTAGCTGCTGGCCTCCTTTCGCATTGTCTGTACCTGGGGCTTCCGGTGGGGGTCCCTGGTACATTGGCTGCTGACCTCCTTTCCTATTGCCTGTGCCTGGGGCTTCCGGTGGAGGTCCCTGGTGCATTGGCTGCTAGTCTCCTTTCTTATTGCCTGTACCTGGGACTTCCAGTGGAGGTCCCGGGCACATTGGCGCCTGGTCTCTCTTCGTGTTGTCTGTACCTGGGGCTTCCTGTGGAGGTCCCTGGTACGTTTGCTGATGGCCTCCTTTCGTATTGCTCTTCCTTCTCCCGCTTGGTGAGGGCGGGGCTGCCACTTGCTGTTGTGACACATCCCCTGTGGGGCGGTGTTCTCCACAACACTGCTGTTCTCGTCTGCTTAAGGATGGGACGGGGCTCTCTCCCCTGTCCCTGTGGCTCATCCCCTGTTGGGGAGGACTGGGTTATTTCCCTGTCCCGACGATTGTCCCCTGTCGGGGTCTTTGGTTTGCCTGAGCTGGGGAGGTCCTCTCACAGACCCTCCTTCCCCTTGGGTATGGCTAGGGTATCTATTCTAATTAAGGAATCTGCGGCTAGTAGTCTCTATCAAATGTACGAGTTACTTACCTCCGGTAATGATGTATCTGGTAGAGATGATTCTAGCCGCAGATTCCTTCACGACCTGCCCTTCCTCCCCGTTCTGCAAGGGCCCTCTGGGTCTTCTTCACCCGCCTGGCTCTGGGTGGTTGCCTTTCGCGAGTGTCTTTCTTACTCCCTCCTTCGGGGATGCTCACCTTGTTGTTGTTGTTCCATTCTTGACTTTATAGGCACTTCTGCGCCCATGCACCCTGATCTCCAGTGTGGGTTTCGCTCGTGCCTCTTCTTTCCTTTGTTGCTTGCACTTCTGCCTTCGGCAGTCCTTGGGGATGAGGTGCCTTGGCTGGTCTCGACTTTGGCATTCGGTAGACTGTCTCCCTGCTGGTGTTGTCTGAGGTTGAATTGTCATTGCTCTACGTTCTGACCTTGGTGTCCCTTTCTTTTCCGGGCAGTGGCTGCAGACTTCTTGGTCTGCTGTATATTTTCACATGCTTCTGCCCCGGGGAGGCTGTTGTATTTGTTTGCAGGAGTGCTCTCCAGTAGCGGTGCCCTGTTCTTTCATTCCAGATCTTGGTACCTCAGTACCTGGCTCTATTCTGGATGGTTCTGTTCCTCACAATTGTTTCTTTGCCTTCTGTTTAGCGGGGCTTTTTTGCACACTGTTCCAGTATTCTCACAGTTTTTGTTAGTGATGGCTCCCCGTTGTGGCGTGGAAAAGTTCTCTGAAGAAAACTGACATAGGCACCCCGGAGTGGGACTTATGTATCCTCGCTGACGTCACGGACGCGGAGGACGTCGGGGCGGAGTCACGTGGTGCCATCCCCATGGGGTGCAGGAATGATGTGGCAAAACAAAAAAATTTCCAGATCCAGTCTCATGCCTTGGGATAATTCTATGTTAAGGAATCTGCGGCTAGAATCGTTTCTACCATATACATTGTTACCAAAGTTAAGTAACTCGTACTTCAGGAGGCGTCCAAGCCTCGCTTATAAACATGCCCTTTGATGGCTCCCATCTCTTCGGAGACACAGCATATTCATCACTGGTGCGGTTTAAGAACAGCAGGGCTAGGGCCAAGTCCTTGGGACTTTACATGGCCTCTCGCCACCGCCCAATCCTCCTTTCATGGCTACGTAAGGGAGTTCCAGCTGCATCTATACCCACCCAGCCACTGTGACAAAGCAAGCTTCTCAGTCTCTGCGTGGCTGAGGACACCGTTCCCACAGACCCCATGGGTTGGGTAGCCAGATTTCAGACCAGTCCGTCCCCGAATCCCCCATCCCCCCTGTCCCTCTCCCCTTTCCCCAGCAGCCACACCCTCCAAACCCTTATAGTCTTCCCTCTTACCATACAAAATCGACCTTTCAACCCCCATCTAATTTGATGCCATATCACCACTTTTGAAAATCTAGTACTTAAAGATTTTGAGACCCTTAAGAACAATCACTTGTTTATACCATACAATATTTGCTTTAAAGAAAAGAATACCCTATGGGATCTTAAGGCCAGTGATGAAATTGTGATCAAACCGTGTGACAAAGGAGTTGGTATAGTCATCCAAGAAAAAGCGAAATATGACAAAGAAACGTATCGCCAACTTAGCAATACACTGTGGACCCCTCAACCAAAATCTGTTACTGAAAATGCAGACTAGGATCCAAACTCACTAAATTAGCAGAAGAAGGGGTTATCATCCACAATGAGTACCTCTTCCTGAACAATAAAAATCAATGCACACCCATCCTATTCACACTACCCAAAACTCGTAAGAGTCTTGCCTCATCTCTAGGTAGGTCCATACTATCAGGGTGCAGTTTCAATTTGGAACCCCTTGGTATGGATATTGACTTTTTCATCAAGGACATGGATCCCTTGACTACTTCATGTGTGAAAGACGCCACTAATTTTATTAACCTTATCGAAACAGGGCAATTCAATCCCACCATAGATATATTGGCCACACTGGGTATAGAATCTCTACATCCCACTAACAGGAGGTATTTAGGCGATAACCCAAGATCGCAATTGCTCACCATCCCCTGTACAAGTCCCTACTGATTTCATAATTTCCCTTCTAGAAATAGCTCTTACTATTTTCTATTTGAAGGTAAATACTACCATCATCACAAATATATATCCATGGGAGCGATTTTCGCACCAAATTTTGCCAAACTGTTTGTTGAAGACTTGGAGACAAAATGTGTCCTAAAGATTGGCAATCCATTTCCCCCAAAATATGGCTTTGGAAAAGATACACATGTACAACCTTTTTTTGATCTGGTCTGGCAATGTAAGGAAACTGACACTTTTTGCGAATGGCTGAACAGCTGCCAACCTGACCTAAGATCCCTCACCATCAAAGGTAATACCCAAATTGACTGTCTGGATGTCACAGTAAAAATATCAGTGAACCAACTATACGCCACCCTGTCCACAAACCCAGTGAGAGGAACACATTGCTCTAATACCTAGCTCCCATCCAGATGCCCTCAAGAATGGCCTACCCTTATGGTCAATTCTTATGCATTTGCCACAATTGCAAACAAGGAAGATTTTTTCAGATAAGCTGAGACACTTGTAAATAAACTCATGGAGAAGGGGCAGCCCAGAAGCTTGTGAAACGCTCACTAAAGCGTAGCTGGACTTCACACAGGCAATTACTGTTACAAATAAAAACAAAATACCTTTGAATAAAATCACCTGTGTCACTACCTTTTGTCCCATCAGCAACAAACTGACTAAGAGAATTAGAAAACACTGGAACATTTTATCCACGACAACCCTATTGTTAGAGCCACCTCTTTTCTCGTTCAAATGAGGGCATAATATCCGACACCATCTCGTTATGTCACACAAACCCAAACATATTGACAGTACCCTACACCTTCTTCTGAACCTTCCACCAGTACAGGGTCACTAGAAATGTGGAAACTGCACAGCATGTAATCTGACCACAAACACAAACATATTCCATCATGGGACCATTTATCAAGATTTTAAGTTCTTTTCAAACTAACTCAAGTTATATAATTTACTGTATTAGTTGCCCTTGTGATTTGATCTATATTGGTCATACAAAGCCAAAAAGTGAAAGCGTGGATTTCCCAACACGAGCAGAATCCATTGCAAAGTGTCTAGAGCACCTCCGATGGATCTTTTTCTTCTACAAGGCTACACTGAGAACAACTTCTTGTTGCAAGTAATCGACATCATCAAACCCCCTTCTAGAGGGGTTAACACTCAGCATGTGCTCAACAGATTGGAATATAAATTGATCTTCAAATGTCAGTCCATATAAAAAGGCCTGAACACTCAAGATGAATGGAACAACGTTTTATAGACTTACCAATGACTTCACCCTTTAATGGTTTGCCGAGTTGAATACTGAAACGTAATTTTTTCTATGTATAATTTTTTGGTGTGTGTTTGTCATTTCATTTTTTTGTCCAATTACCATTTATTTTTGTTCAATTTACTTTAATTTGCTTATTTTTTTTTGGTCAATTGTTACTAATTTTGATTTATACTCCCATTCGGCCTTAGGTCCGCACCTTGGGTCTTCACATAGGTGATGGCGTTGGTAGCAGCATATCTCAGAAGGTCAGGGATTCCAGTTTTACCCTATCTGGACGACTGGCTGCTCGAAACAAAGTCGCCAATGATGGTGCTGCATCATCTGCAGATATCAGCTCAGCTGTTGTTCGACTTGGGTTTTTCGATAAATGTACCCAAATCTCCCCTGGTGCCCTCTCAGCGAAACCTGTTCATAGGGACACTACTTGATACTACTCTGAGTCTTGCTTTCCGCCTCCTCAGAGGATTTTGGACATCAAGAATATGATCCCAATGTTTCAAAATGGAGCAGCTGTTCCAGTACTGAAGGTCTTACGCCTGCTCGGTCTGTTCGCTTCCTGCATACTGTTGGGCAACCATGCACGCTGGCACATGAAGGCACTCGGAGGTAAGGGTTTCAACACAAGGAAGATCTCAGAGAGGTGGTCAGAATCTCCAGATACACTGCAACCTGGACTTGTTATGGTGGAGTCTTTCAGGCAACCTGTCTCAAGGGAAGCCCTTTTAAACTCCTTTTCTGGTGGCCACAGTGATAATGGATGCCTCCACTCTAGGGTGGGGTGCTCATCTGGGGGAACTGGAAGGGTCTTTGGTCTCCGGAGGAGACATTACTTCACATCAATATTCTGGAATTGTGGGCGATACGTTTGGCTCTCAAGGCCTTTTTTCCCTCCCCTTGCGGTCAGTTGGTTCTGGTCCTGGTCCTGACGGACAACACTACTGCGATGCGGTACATAAACAAACAGGGAGGGATAGGATCGTATTGTCTCCTCAGGGTTCCATGTTTAAATATCGATGTAAAAAATATAGTTTGCAAAAATATCTTTGTAAAAATATGGAATACAAAAATATCAACTCCCTTTACTTAAACAGGTAAGTACAATAATATTGAATCAAAAATATTGAATTAAAAAAGATAGATGTAAAAAATATCGACTTAAAAATTATATATAACTTAAAATCTATTAAATAATATTTTTAACAAAATAAATTACTTATAATATATATTTTAACTAAATATAACAAACTTAATATAAAAAAACATAAACACACAAAAATTTGTACATATACATATGTTTACTTAAATACATTTTATAAACCATTATCTTTCTTGAATTTATACACTTTTTAAATGATATAAAAATAAAATATATACATATATCAATCATTTAAAATAAAATAAAACATCCTATAATTAATTAACACATTAATCTATTAAAAAACAAATATAACATCCATTTCACAACACAATAATTACAATAGCAGGAAAAATGTTGGATAGCGGAGGGGTAAACATTACTATTCCCACTCCAGTGAGTGCAACAGCAGGAAAAGTACTGGATAGTGGAGGGTTAAAAATGACTATTCCCACTCCAGTGAGTGCAACTGCAGGGACAGTGCTGGATAGCAGAGGGATAAAAATAACTATTCCCACTCCAATGAGTGCAACAGCAGGGAAAGTGTTGGATAGCGGAGAGGTAAAAATTACTATTCCCACTCCAGTGAGTGCAACAGTAGGGAAAGTGTTGGATAGCAGAGGGGTAAAAATTACTATTCCCACTCCAGGAAGTGCAACAGTAGGAAAAGTGCTGGATACCACAACAATAAAAAAAATCAAAATTTGTATTACATTTAATTTCCATTATTAAGATAAATAATATTGAAATTTAAATATATTATAAAAACATATAATAAACATTCATTAATTACACATTGTTTAACACTATAAAATCCACAACACAGACCTAAAATTAATTACAATTAATAAATAATAATTAATACACATTAATTAACAAATACTTAATAATGCACCAATAAAAAATAAATCACTTCCCACCATTTACACCTATAAACACCACAACACATACCTAAAATTAATTAAGCAATTACCATAATTAATTAATAATGAATGAGTTTAAATTATTTACCTAATTATCAAACAATAATTAATACATTAATGTACACATTTAACTCAATAACATCACACTTATACATTTATGAATAAATATAAATTATTGAATACATTTCATATAAATAAATTACTTCCCACCCTATTCCCCTATAAACCCACAACCTGCTACAGAACTAAAAACGCAAAATTCTATTTAAATCTTTTTATTAACTACTATAAATAATAAATAAAATCTATATAATTAAATTACTTCCCACCCTATTTCCCTATAAACCCACAACCCGCTACTGAACTAAAAACGCAAAATTGTATTTAAAAAAAATATTTACTAAAATGTTAACACATATACTAAAAATACAAACAATTCTCATACAAAATACTAAAATACATAACATTAATAATAAATCGATATTTTTAACAACTATATTTTTGTAAACAATATTTAATACTTCGATATTTTTGCAATCGATAATACTTACCAACAATCGATATTCTTAACCCCAATATTTTTTTCATCGATATTTCTATCCCACAATAAAATCGGGTGACGGCTCCGCGCCGTTCATGGGCCTTGTCCTGTGGGAGGTCGAGGGACCGGTCGCAGAGCCGCCACCACCACCATCGTTCGTCAAAGTCTTCACACTTGGAGTCAGGTAAGGCGAAGCACAAGAAGTTGAAGAAGCGTTGTCGCTCTTCGCCTTCCCCTATTCTGTAGCATGACATGGCTGAGGGTGCGGGTGGTGCCACCCCTGCACCTCTGGCGGAGCTGGTGCAGTTACCGACGGCCTGCCCGCCCTTCCTGGGTCCATCGGCGACTCCAGCCCAGCTACAGGACTTCCTGTCAGCCATGGCCCGCCTTTTTGGCCCATCGGACCCCGCTGGAACACATTCGGGCCCGCGGGTCTGACTGGGGGTCCTCGCCCTCCTTTTTGCCGGCTCCGGCCCCGAAATCGTCCACGACTCCGGTCTCCGCGCCGCGAGACCCCCATGGATCCATGTATGGATCCCAGCCGATGTTGGGTGGCCTCGTACAACCTCCACTGACATCGGCGGCCAATGCCACTGCCGCCTATGTCGGCCGGCTCCATGGTCGGCGCCGGACCGGTTTCAATCGACGCCAATACCGATTACGCCAATGCCGATGGGGAATTTCTATCCCTTTCTCCATCCGCCTCCCTCTTTTCTGCCTGCCCGGCAGTTTGGGGAGGAAGGGGAGAACTGGGAGGGGTCTGATAACCCTCTCGCAGCCCAGTGTGAGTTAGACCCTGACTGGAAAGAGGATTTGGAGGACGCAAGTGACATGGATTTTACTCCAGGACCTGGCTCACTGTCTTCTTCTACCGTGGCTATGGAGGAGGGTGGACGGATTATGTGGAAGTTGACCAACTTTCACTAACTGTGCGCTGAAGTTTAACTTGAAACTTTAAGTGTTTCTTCTCCTGTTTTAACAATTTATTGACAAAAGTTCATGACTCCATTTTTTTCTTTTCAATTTTGGTCTTTATTGATTAGGTAGTTTTCTTAGTTCATTGTAGAGCGTTTATCATTCAATATCTTAGAGTAATCAAATATATATCCATTCTAACTCTGCCCAATGCATTTCGGGTCAGATCATGTGACCCTTCGTCAGGGGCCTGTGGAAAGACAAATACAGGACCTTAACCTTCGTCATAATGTGAAATCAAAAGATTCATGCATATACACACAAACATGTAGATAAAGCTACTTATACACCATAAAGTACGTATTTCTGTGACATTCCTAAAGTTGTACTGGTGAAGCAGTGAGTGCAGCGGTATAACGGAAATATAACGAGAATAAGGGTAAAAGGGAAGGTAAAGTGCAGAGCGAAAATTACGGAAAAAGGCTCACTGAGTGCCGGAATAGTACATGTGGGGTCGAGGAGCACTTACGTGAGTCAGGAAAATCGCGGTGATCACGCTCGTGTCAGGCGGGTAATACGGTGGGTCTGGTCGATACCGGACGGGTAAGGGGAGTTACTCGCGGTCGTGTTTTGAAGAGCAGGCAAGGTTCCGATCACGTGATCAAATTGGCTATGGAAGTCGAAAAAAGACTTCTCGAAGAAATTACGTGCTGAGGGTCAGAATCATGGAAATGAATCCAAATATATGTCTAAAAAGATAGCGGTGCATGAGTAGAATGCGGTGAAATGATTGCATATTGTGAGACATGTAATGTGAAATCGGCCCGACGTGGGGTTACCGGAGGAGCAATGAAAATGGAGAAAGGACTCAGCGTGGGGTAAGGGATGGAGGTGAAAAGAGGACGATTCGATAAATATGAAAAAATGGACATAAGGTGTAGCCAAACATGATTGTGTGGATAATAAATATTGGTAATGATCAAAACTTAATGAGTATAAACTCCATTAAGGTCATGGAGATGATAGTGTAAATAATAATAAAGATCAACAGTAATACAAGTTTAGTCACAATTATAAATGCCAGAACGGGCATCCATCACATAGATCATTTGGTGTCAAGAGTTCCAGGAAGGGGGTTTAGAATGGTCCTTAAAGATGCCATTTATAGGAAACATGAATATTCGATCCGGTCATTCATTCATGGAGGAGGGTGGCACATATTCTGTGGTGTTGTGTAGAGCAGCCAAGGCACTCCACCTCGAGCTCCCTATGGTAGCCATTAGGACTAATCTGTCAGAAGTACTCCGGCGAGCATCTTCCTCTACAGAGCCGCTGCTGCTCTTTAATGACGCTCTTTCGGACGTTCTTTTGGGCACCTGGTCCAGACCCAACACAGGGGCTCCTGTGGATAAGAACGTGGCCCGTCACCCATCCCCCGGCCGACTCCATTTTCCTCTCCCAACACCCAACCCCTGAGAGCTTGGTTTTTCCAAGCCTCTCCATCCCCAAGCGCATTCCCTTCCGCTCCTCCGGACAGGGAATCCAAGAAACTGGAACAGTTTGGGAAGAAACTGTTTACTTCCGCGATGCTGCAGTCTGTGAACACTGCATGCCTCTGGGCCATTATTCCCATTCTGTGTTGGGCACGGTTGTGCAGGTGTCCGGAGGAAGCCCACACGGTGCTCTCCCATGCTATTGCTGAGGGAAGAGACGCAGCCAAGTTCACAATTCGTTGTGACTTGACACCGCTGACTCGCTGGTCAGGGCGATTTCTACGACAGTTGCGCTATGCTGCCACGCCTGGCTGAGGACAACTGGCTTTTCCGAGGATGTCCAGAACACTGATGGACATACCCTTTGATGGCACTTGCCTTTTTGGCGTCAAGGCAGACAGTGCGTTGGAGCGTTTTAAAGACTCACGGGTTACGGCCAAGTCCTTAGGCCTTTCGGCCACGCGCGCTCCTTCGGCTTCTGCTTTTCACTCCTTTCGTGGCTAAGGAAGGGGCACCCAAACACGGTCGTTTCAGAGCCACAAGCCTGCGCAGCAACAGTCTCAGCGCAGCCACGGACATGGGACCCACAGAGGTGGGTCACGGGGCCAGGTGGCGTGTCAGTACACCACCTCCCCTGCCGCCACTGCCTCCAAACCTTCCTAGTCCAGTGTTTCAGGCCCATCAAACGCCAGTGGGCGGCAGGATTTGCCATCACCTCCCTCACTAGTGGACCATCACTTCGGACCGATGGGTTTTACAGATAACCCAAAGGGGCTACTCCCTCCCCTTCGAGACTACCCCTCCAACCATGCCACCTCAGTACCACCGCATGCCGGGGTTCACTTGGTACTTCTCCAACAGGAAGTTGCGGCCCTCTTGGCCAAGGGTGCCATTGAGCACGTTCTGAACCCAGAAGCAGGTTGTGGTTGTTACTCCCACTACTTCCTGGTTCCAAAGAAGGACAAGGGGCTTGCGTCCTATCTTAGACCTTCGCACCGTCAATCGCTTCCTCCGGAAGAAGAAGTTCAAGATGCTCACACTTGCTCAGGTCTTGTCTGCCCTAGTCCCGCAATACTGGATGGTAGCGTTGGACTTGCAGGACGCTTATTTTCATATCCCAGTCCTGCCTGCCCTCCGGCATTACCTGTGGTTCACAGTAGGCCACAAGCACTTTCAGTTGACTGTGCTCTCTTTCGGTCTTTCCAGCACCCCTCGGGTGTTCACGAAAGTGATGACGGTGGTCGCAGCTCATCTGCGCAGATCAGGGGTTTCAGTCTTCCTCTATCTCGACGACTGGCTGTTCAAGGCGGGCACGCCCCAGGCAGTCGTCTCCCACCTCCAGACTACGGCCGATCTCCTGCATTTGCTAGGGTTCTCCATCAACGTGCCGAATTCGCACCTGGTTCCCTCTCAGACACTCCTCTTTATCGGAGCAGTTCTGGACACGTCGCAGTTTCGGGTTTATGCTCCCGAACAGCGATTCCGGGACATCAGGCTATGATTCTGATCTTTCGGCCCTTGTCCTGGGTTTCGGTCCGTATGACGTTGTGGCTGCTGGGCCTCATGGCCTCCTTCATCCTGCTGACCAATCATGCCAGATGGCATATGTGGGCTCTGCAGTGGGACCTGAAGTTCCAGTGGGCGCAGCATCAGGGGACCTGTCCGAGTACGTCCATATCTCGGAGGACACTGCGCAACAGTGGTGGCTCACGAACCAACGTTGGGTCAGCAGAAGATCCCTCTCCCTTCCCCAACCGGAGCACACAGTTGTGACAGATGCATCCCTCCTCGGAGGGGGCAGCCACATGAGAGAGGTTCCATTTCAACTTTCTGGAGCTCCGGGCGATCCTACTTGCACTGAAGGCATTCCTTCACCTCTGTCGAGGGGATAGTAGTGCAGCTGTTCACATTCAACACCACCGCTATGTGGTACTGCAACAAGCAAGGCGGGGCGGGGTTGTGGACCCTATGTCAGGAGGTTTTGTGTCTCTGGACATGGCTGGAACGTCAAAGCATTTCCTTGACAGTTCAACACTTGGCAGGTTCCTTAAACACCAGGGTGGACAAACTCAGCCGCAGGTGCATGATGAATCACGAATGGCATCTTCACTCGGAGGTGGCGCAAGGTCTCCTTCAACAGTGGGGAGAGCCTTGGTTAGATCTATTCTTCGCCACCGAAGAGAACGCGCAGTGTCATCTCTTCTGCGCGGTGGAGTTTCCAAGGCGGCACTCGCTTGGCGATGCTTTTCGTCACGAGTGGAGCTGCGGTCAATTGTATGCCTATACCACTTCTACCCAGAGTGCTGAAGAAGATCAGGCGCGACTAGGCCCAAGTTATTCTTGTGGCCCCAGACTGGGCTAGAAGAGTTTGGTATCCCGAGCTACTCATTATGAGCAAGGATCCCCCGATCAGACTGCCTTTTCGGGAGGATCTTCTGTCGCAGCAGCAGGGGACGGTCCTCCACCCGAACCTGTCCAGTCTCCACCTACATGCGTGGAAATTAAGCGGCGACAGTGGATTCCATTTGACTTGCCTCCTGAAGTCTGTGATATCATTCTGGCAGCCAGGCGTCCCTCCACTAAATAGGTATACGCCTGCAAGTGGAACAAATTGTGGCATGGTGCACAGAAAAGGCTGTGGATCCCCTTTCTGCCCCTCTTTCACAAGTCCTTTTGTTCCTTCAGTCTCTGGCCAAGCAGGGCTCTGCTCTGGGCAATTTTAAGGGCTACCTTTCTGCAATTTCAGCCTTTTTCAAACTTCCTGATCAGCCCACTCTTTTCTGATCCCCTGTTGTTAATAGATTTCTCAAAGGCTTTACTCACCTTTTCCCGCCTCTTCCATTTTTAATGCTGCAGTGGGACTTGAATCTGGTTCTTACTTATCTTATGTGTGCTCCTTTTAAGCCGCTTCACAACTGTCCTCTTCGTTTATTAACTTTGAAGACATTTTCCTGGTTGCCATCACCTCTGCTAGGCGCATGAGTGAGCTCCAGCCTCTTTCCTGTAAGCCTCCCTTTCTGTCTGTTCATCCGTACAAGGTTGTGCTTCGCACTCGTCCTTCCTTCTTGCCAAAGGTTGTTACTGCCTTCCACTTCGGGTAAACTATAACCTTGCCCACTTTCTTTCCGCCTCCGCACCCTTCCCGAGAGGAAGAGAGGCTCCACCGTCTGGACCCGAAACATGCTCTCTCATTCTACCTGAACCGCACACAACAGTTCTGGGTGGATGACTAGCTCTTTGTTGGCTACGTAGGCGCCATGACAGGCCGGGCTTTACATAAGAAGACTATCTCCCGATGGGTCGTCTTGTGTATCAAGGACTGTTATTCCCTGGCTAAAAAGGAACCTCTTGTGGGGTTGCGCGCCCGGTTCTACCAGGGCGACAGCAGCTACTACTACATTGGGATGTTGTGTCCCCCTGCAAGACATCTGTCAGGCAGCCACATGGGCCTCGCTGCACACTTTTGCTAAGCATTATTGCCTTGACAGTCAAGTCCAAAGAGAAGGTTTCTTTGGTCGTTCTGTTCTCCGTAACTTTCTGGTGTGATCTTCGTTTGCAGACCCACCACTGGGGTTGGTATTGCTGGGGTATCTACTCTAAGGTAAGGAATCTATCACAAACGTGTTTCTTTCAGATGAACAAGTTACTTACCTTCGGTAACGATATATCTGTAAGAAAACTTAGTTAGTGATAGATTCCTTCCCGCCTTACCAATCCTCCCCGTTCTGCGAACTGATTTCTAGGGTTAAGGTCAACCTTTTCAGTGCCCTAGTTTCAATGCACCAGTGGTCAGTATCTTGCATGGCTCTGAATTCCTAATGCGGAAAGTCATGTACAGAACTGACGTCAGCACGCGTGGGCGCATCTATGTAGCTCCAGCGACATCATCTTGGTGACTACGAAGTCAACGACATACGCGGAGCCGCACGACGAAGCCTACCGATGCGCAGGGGGACTGCTGACGAAAACTTTCTGGAACCAGTCTGACGCCTGGGGGTAATTCTAAGGTAAGGAATCTATCACAAACGAATGTTTCTTACAAATATATTGTTACCGAAGGTAAGCAACTTGCTCATCAAGAGCGTGCTTTAGGGCAAGGTAGTCTGGCTGCACCAGTATGAGCTCTAAGAGAATGAGAGAGCTTTTATGCACGCTGTTGCAGATTGGAGGTCGCAATTGTTCTGGATGGAGAGAGTACAAAAAGTTCCTTATGACAAGCCCTCATGGCTTACAGTAGAGACTGATGTTCTGTGTAACACATTTAATAACGTTTGTTACATGCCCTCAGGGCTTGCAGTGTACAGTAATGTCATCTGTTTTAAATACACTTAATTTGGCAGACATCATATGTACAATTGTGCATGCTATACTCCTGTATACAATGCACAGGATTCTAGTCTAAAGTATTCTGTCTTTTGAAACATTGACTTGAAGAGTCTATCAAGACGGTATCTGGAACTGACTAAATGACTGACCTAAATATATTTCTTTTGCTATCTAATTGCTTAGTCTATTTAAAATAATGACAGTATCTTTTTGTAGTGAATAAATACAGGGTTTGTTTACACTATCACTAACGTCACGTGTATTTTTAAATAATGTCGTACCTTGTTTATTGAATCTGAATCTTAGGTCCTTGTCCCAAAACCATTCCCAATGATAGGGGCTGTTTTTGACCTAAAACATGTTAGAAACATGACCAGAAGGAGTAATACAATAAGTTATTGGTAAGTTCCTTTTAGCCTCTGTCGCTTTGCACTCATGGGTCAGTGTTAGTTGTTATGTATGCAATGGTGCGTTGTCATAGGAATTTGTGACATAATTATGTCATCCAAAACATAGTGAGTTTTAAGGATGTTGCCCATATCAAAAGATTCTGAGACACTGTATATTATAGGTTGTCTGAGTAATATGTGACTGGATTTATAAAGCAGCAAATATTAATCAGACATCCTATAATACGCCCCATACTGAGTGGCTGACTAGTCTGCTATCTACCAACATCAACCATCTATACAAGTCATTTATCTGGGCCAAGAGATATTGCAGATTATCTATTCACTGAAGATGTAACATGAACCTAGATCCTGCCCAATCCTGTAGTGGTCTGGTATATGCAATAGAGCTATGCGATAAGCTGGGGGGCCTGAAAGTCCTAAATCCACAAAGAACGCGAGGAGCGGATTGAATATTTGACAAAGGCCCTAAAACAGTTGAGCAGTTCCTAGTTGTATATAATGTTCTAGGAGAACCATAGCATCCTTCCTCCAAGAGGAATATTTAGTTTTACTAGTATTTTCCTGTAAATTATGTCATCCGAACTGTAGTTGCCTAATTTGTCACCAAGAAAGCACTGAATGAGTCAAAGGAGGCTTTGACATACCCCTTAGGAGACAATAATGGTTATGACCAAAGTGATAGCCAAAAAGAGTACACTAACTCTTTCAAAACATACACAGACTGCCAAGTATTCTCTGAGTAATAAATTCTTTACAATCTAACATGTTTAAACTACATCTGCACAAAATAACAAGGATAACAAAAGAAGAAAAGTAACCCAAATAGTTTGGGATTTAAGGCACTATAGCTTTCTAATGGTGTTCAAGTAGTGGGACAAACTACTTCTGCGAGCAGCAGGAGCCCTCAAAACACATGACCACATGTGGGGGAATAGTTATGTTGATAAATATGGCAGGAGTTGTTTCATAGTTAATGCTGTGTAACATCAGGACATTTCTTTATAAAATACATATATATCCTCCCCATTTCCAGATATATATTCATTCATGTGATGAACTTACTTTGACTGTGAATAAACCTAACACTTGATCGATGAAGCCCACAGTTCAAGTTAAATTACAGTCTGCTTTATTCAGTAGCGAACGTATAATTTGTATAGTCAGCATGGCCCTGATGTGAGAGGCTTGACAGCCCATCAGTAATGAGGAAAATATTGGACCAGAGGCAGGATTGTTTGCTGCCCTCCTTTTAGCAGGACAGAAGTCAGATGTTACTTGAACTTGAGAAAAAGAAGTGAAACAGTTATTTGTCTGAAAACTTGCCACAGCGCATTGCAAGAAATTCAAGGACCCAGATACTTTGATCACTCCTTTGTGGAGCTGATACCTGCCAGACAGGAGTATGCGATGTTACATTGCATGTGCTACAACGGATGCGATTGCACCACAGTCGTTATAACGATTGCGTTGTTACAACACAAGCCATTACATCCCAAGTCGTTTCTACGACTTTCTGTAGGGGGCGCACTGGACTTTGGAATAGTATAATTTACTATTCCAACTCCAGCGTGTGCAACAGTAGGGAAGGTGTTTGAATAGTAAATTATACTATTCATTAGGTTAGCGCGCCCCTACAGCAAGTCGTAGAAACGACTTTCGATGTAATGGCTTGCGTTGTAACAACGCGGTCATTGTAAGGACCGTGTTGTAATCACATGCGTTGTAGCGCATGCGATGTAAACGCGGTTTCCCGCCAGGCAAAAGATTAGAACAAGTTGGCAATCTTTAAAATACATATTGTTTGTTTTTCCTGGAACCACATGAATGATATTCTAGTGCAAGCTTACGGATTGCCAAGGACAGACATCCCGAATCTCGAAGAAGACCGAGTGCAAGCCGTCAAGTCTTACTCTGGAAAGTTTGTGTGGAGTAAAAACATTAAGATACAAAGGACCAAGTGGGGACACTGTTATCCTGCCAGTAGAATACATTTTGGAAAAGTATAAAACATTTATTGCCAAATAACATACAGGCATATGCATCAAAGTAAATACCGGTCGCAAATGGGCAGATTCTCAGGATCTGCCCCTTTGCGACCGGTATTTTTGCATTTGGGATGCATCATCCCAAATGCAAAATTCGTAATTTAAGCAATCTCTAAATTGAGATTCCTTAAATTGTGATTGCATGTAAGGAAACCCAAATTGAGATTCCTTAAATGCAATGCATGAAAGTAAAAAAAAATAGCAAATTCACTAATAGGAGTAGAAAATTACCATAAAGTTGAACTTCATGGTAATTTGCTAAAACTTTGAAAAAAGCACTTTTGTGCATTTTTTAAAGTTTTTAAAATGTGCAGAGATCAATTTCAGGGGTGCAACAGGGTGTCATTTTGACACCCTTGTACCCTTGAAATTGCATGAGCAATTTGCGAGTACCTACTGGTACTTTCAAATTGCTCATGCGACTAGCAATTTCCGAGTAGCAATTAAGGAATGTTTAGGAATCGCTATTTTAATAGCGATTCCTACATGCATAGGCTTTTGCTATTCCTAAATAGCGATTCCTTACAAATCGCTATTTAGGAATAGCAAAAAGCTACGTTGATGCATCTGCCAGATAGTACATACTAATTCAAGCATTCCATCCTATATTTTCTTTCTTTTTCTAAGTGAGGTATTTTAAGTGGCATGCCCAGATGGGAATCCTGTACTCGCTGTGCCATAGGAATCACGCTCTTGATAATGTTTAAAATATTGAGATGGTTTGAATTCTCTTACAGAGAAGGAGATCTGAGATTTTCCAGCTGGGATGACTGTAGTGTGCGGCCAAGACTGATTTGCATATGGTTTGACATAGTGAGCAAAATATGATGGACTGGAATACGACCCAGAATAACGACCAGTGGTTGTGATTTATTCAAGCATTATTCTATTAGTTTGTAGGTCTGACTTGACAGCATAGCTTTCACTAAAACTTAAGAGAACAAAAAACGAGATTCAGAGCGGCCTAGACTTCACCTTATTGGTTCCCTTGATTAGAGGATTTGAGTGGGCCAAAGATTTGTGCTTCCACTGTAAAGCATTCTTGTATTGCACATTTTGGCTGGTGGCAACGTGCATACTCAGTGTAGCAGGACTAAGTTATTTATGGTGGCAAGCCAATGATCATTACTATAGGCATCACCGGTTTATCATGAAATGTTATGTTCAAGGCAGGACGCATGGCATATTTAGGAAAAACGTGTTAGTATCAATCCATTTAAGGCTGCATGGTTACTACTCTGCATTTAAGCCTGCATAATGATTTTGTTATTTGGATTCTCACATATTACCATAGTATGCAAAGGTTTTGGTGTTGGTGACCCACCAGAACAAACCATGGGGTTACAAGTTCTGCACTGTAGTGTTCATTATTGATGATATTAGAAGAAATTTTCTATTGTATTATATTTTTTTGACTACTGTAATTTTGTGGACTTTTCTAATTATATGTCTGATGGTTGTCTTTTGGTCTCAGTACAGTCGGCCTGAGTTGGTTATGGTGACAACCCAACAATAACAATTATAGGTTTGATTGGTTCATTAGGAAAAGGTATTAGACCGGATTAATTTACTATATAAAATATATATAGAATCCAATATTGTGGATTGTATTTGCACCATGGTAAAGCATGCAGCAGCTTATTTTGTTACATGGCACTTCACAGATTACCTTTGTAGGAAAGGATGTTGATGTTGGTTACACTCTTTGGGGTAGAAGATTTGCATTCTAATAATTCTTTCTAGAATCCGTTTGAAAGGCCTACACGGCGAGCCGGCTGCCAGATATATATATATATATATATATATCCTACTGGCGGTCGCCAGTAGGTAGTTATAGTTAGGATTTTTTTCAATGTTAAATCTCAAAATTCTATTTGGAATAACTTTGGCGCCGGTTGACGAATCTGCCTGAAAATTTCCTCAAAATGGCCTCGTCGAGCTCCGGTCCTTCCCTGAAAGTTTGGGGGGGGATACGTCAAGTGGGGGCTGAGATAAAAGGGGGGTCCCAAAACGCGTTTTCGCCATGTTAATTTCCATAGGGCGGTCGACCTCACTTTTAGCCCGAACGGCTGAATGGATTTTCACCAAATTTGGCAAAATTGTAGGGACCGGTAGCCCGATGTGCCTTTGCTATGTCTCAAGATATGTGCTCCAGTGGATTTTGAGTAATTTAGGTTCATAAAAATATATATATCTATGGCAGCGCCCCGGTACGCGCTCCGGGCACGCCACGCAACTTGCGCACAGAAAGCTGATTGGCTCTCGGGTGTCTGTAAACATTCCAAACAGTCCGGAGCGGCTGCCATCTTGTGTCTCGGTAGGATCGAGACACAAGAGGTGGCAAAAACAAAGGGGAAAATGACCATAAGGGGGCAGGGGTAGACCCCCCCTGACCCCCTAGGTTTGATGTGGGGGTCATAAAAGGGCCCCGCGGGGCATAAAATTATTATTATTTTTTTTTATTTTCGCGGGGGGAGCCCCCGGTACGCGCACCGGGTAGCGGACCGGGGAGCGGACCATGGGGGGAAAAAGGAAGACAGTTTTTAAAAAATGTAGCATTTTCATATAAATTGGTGGTAGTTCTGAAAAGAACTGTTTTTTTTTCTTTTTGTTGTTTTATATATATTTTTTGTTTTTTGGAACATTTTTTTTTTTCTGGATTTTCAGAACAATTTTATATTTTTTTGTAGTTTTTCTGGGGTGAAACAAAAGACAGGGAATTGCAAACAGCACAACTGGAGCAAAAAAATAGAAAAAAATTAAGGTTGCTTGCTGCAGTGATGGTTGTCTGCAGCTCGATTAAGTAAAGTGATGCTCTGCTCACCATATGATATTGTTTTGTTGCAATATATGCAAACAAATTTAAAATTTGAAAACTTGGTTTGGACATTAGGGACCATCTCCCTAGCCTCTGCACCCGATGGAGTGGGTTGGTTGGAGGTGCTTGAAGTAGAAGGATGGGGAGGGTTCTTGGTCAGTTGCCTGACTTCTGCTCTTGAATAAATGTTTGGGTGCTTCCTCTGCATATGCCTTATCATCGTGTGGTTCCCAAACTAATATTTCTTGTTTGGGTTCCCTCTTGACAGTTCTTGGTCACAGATGAGGCAAGTCACCTTTGCTGCATTTACTTTTTTGGCACCCCTTGTCATTTTGAAAAACTCCCAAATAAAATGTTCTTTGGGTTTGTATGGGGGATTGTCCTCAGGCAGATATTGCCTCACCTCCTACTCCTCTTCGTCCTCCTCTTCTTCATGACCACCAATGTGGTCTTGTGGTGGTCCTTGTGGTGGTGGTGGAGGTGGTGGTGGTGGTGGTGGTGGTGGTGCAGATGCACCTGCAGCTGCTACCAGTGAAGCCATTTCTCACAGAATGCAGGTCTTCTTCACTCAAACAACAAAGTGAAAATGAGGAAAAAAGGTGGGTCTTTCATCATTTGGAAAACAAAACTGTTGTGAACCAATCAAAAGTGTTATTTTCAGGTCACATGACCCGACGCGCTTACGCTACGCGCCACTGCGCGCGCCCAGGGGCGCGTCGAATGCTTCCGGGTGCGTTTACGCCGTGCGTATGACGCGGCTACGCGATACGTCACGATCATGTTTTGTGGTTCGCGACATTGGCGCTAACGGGACGCTTCCCGGTTCGCGCACCGGGGCGCTTCAAACGAGTACGCTCTCCGGGGCGCTCACCGGGGCGCGCACCGGGAGCGCTCAAAAGCAACAAAAAAAATTTACAAATAAATAAATAACTTTTTTTTAAAATGGGAAAAATTGTAGGGACTGGTAGCCCGATGTGCCTTTGCTATACTCAAGTGGTTTTTACGAAAATTAACTTTGAAAAAAATATATATTGTGCTACATTGGGCTATATATATATGTTAGAGCCCAAATGTAGCCCAATGTAGCCCAAAGATGGCCACCAGAGACAAAAAAAAACAAATGTAGCCCAAATATCAGCCATATGTAGCCCAACTATAGCCCAATGATAGAATGTACCAGAGTGTTCTAAAGAACAACTAGAGCGTTAACAGTCTTACTTATAAAGTGAGACTTATAGTTAGGAATTAGCATTTAAAAAACCTATGAAATTCACTGAAAAAACCATAGGTTTCACACCGGTTATATAGTTACCTGGAAATTTTATTGACATAAAACCATTGAAATTCCACATTATAGTTAGTTGGACTCACTATAACTTGCGCGCCTGCAATGCACTGCTGATGACATCACATATTACATCGCTCATGACCTGGTCAGTGACATCACTCATGACATCACTGATGACTCCATCCTTGTGACAGAGTGACAGACCTCCTTTCAGTGTAATGTAACCCTTGAAACACATATTCAAGAATAGAAACTAACATTTACAAAAAAGTGGAGATACCTATACCAGTTACAACAACCAATTCAGTAATTCCACCATTTATATACACATCCACCAACAGTTCTATATGGTCATTCATACATATACTCACTTATCATATGTAGTGAGACACCTTTACATCCGTTAACACACTGACAGTCTTCCAAAAGTTACTCACACACATACTCACACATGCAAATAAACTATTGAACATCCATTTATTTGCATATACAGCTATACACACACTAGCACATTACTTCTAAGGAAACTTACACATACTTACTCTCTTAAACAATCACTTATAGAAACACATACTTATTTAAACAGGAACTCTTTCAATCTCTCACTCTCACATATACTCACTTATATACATCAATACTCACATATACTAGATTAAAACATATGTAGTTACTCATAAAGACACTAGTGAGATAGTCATTCACTCACTAACACACACATATACACACTCTTCCACCCATACAGTCCTGCACAGATGCTGTCTTCAAAACACATACAAACAGTGAGTTAGTCATTGATGCATCTATGTGCTAAGTAACACCCCCACCAAACCATACAGACACTCATACTGATACTAAAAAAAACATCTAATAACACATATACACACACATGTAGCTACTCACCAACCCATGCAGCCACTTATACACAAAGTGAAACACTGATACAAACATTTAAATATTTAAACAATACTCGCTAATATATGTATTCACTAAGATACACTTAATAAGCCAGTTAACCAATATTTTTTTTTTTTAAAACATCCATTAAGACACTTATTTAAACATTTATTCTTCCATCGACCTTTACATATACGTATATAAAACATATTTATTTTTAGAAAGACACACATTCACTGGATGGTGTCATCAGTGATGTCATGAGTGATGTCACTGACCATGTCATGAGTGATGTAATATGTGACGTCATCAGCAGTGCATTGCAGGCGCGCAAGTTATAGTGAGTCCTACTAACTATAGCGTGGAATTTCAATGGTTTTATGTCAGTAAAATTTCCAGGTAACTATAACTGGTGTGAAACCTATGGTTTTTTCAGTGAATTTAATAGTTTTTTTAAATGCTAATTCCTAACTATAACTGGTGTGAAACCTATGTTTTTTTCAGTGAATATATATATATATATATATATATATATATATATATATATATATATATATATATATATATATATATATATATATATATATATATATATATATATATATTACCTACTGGCGATAGCCAGTAGGTATATATAGTTAGGATTTTTTCCCTATGGGATTTCTGAAAATTCTATGTCTAATAACTTTGGCGTTTGTGGACGGAATTGGCTGAAATTTTCAGGAAAATGGCACATTTTGTTTCTGAGCAGCTCCTGGAAATTTGGGGGGGGTTCGTCAAGGGGGGGCCGAGAAAAAAGGGGGGTCCCAAAACGCGTTTTTCCCATGTTAATTTCCATAGGGCGGTTGGACTCACTTTTAGCTCGAACGGCTGAATGGATTTCCACGAAACTTGGCAAAATTGTAGGGACTGTTAGCCCGATGTGCCTTTGCTAGGTCTCAATATATGTGCTTCAGTGAATTTTGAGAAATTAACGTTTAAAACAAGATATATATCTGTAACAGCGCTCCGGGCTGCGCTCCGGTCCGCTTACTTTTCGCGTATCGGAACTTTGCGAAGCGAAGCTGATTGGCTCTCCGGTGTCTGTCAACATTCTAAACAGTCCGGCGCGGCCGCCATCTTGTCTCTCGGTAGGATCGAGAGACAAGAGGAGGCCAAAACAAAGGGGGAAATGAAGGAAAGGGGGCAAGGTAGACCCCTTCTGATCCCCTAGGATTGATGAGGGGATATTATAGAGTCACGCTGGGCCCAAAAAAAAAAAAAAATTCCGATTTTTTCGCCGTAGAGACGCGTCTTGGTACGCGAACCGGGCAGCTAACCGGGAAGCTAACTGGCAGTGTAACGGGAGTCTGACGAGTAGCTGATTGGCTGTCAACATTGTAAACAGTCCGGAGCGGCCGCCATCTTGTCTCTCGGTAGGATCGAGAGACAAGAGGAGGGCAAAACAAAGGGGGAAATGAAGGAAAGGGGCAGGGTAGACCCCTTCTGACCCCCTAGGATTGATGAGGGGATATTATAGAGCCACGCTGGGCCCAAAAAAAAAATCCGTTTTTTTCGCCGTAGAGACGCGTCTTGGTACGCGAACCGGGCAGCTAACCGGGCAGCTAACCGGCAGTGTAACGGGAGTCTGAGGAGAAGCTGATTGGCTGTTATCATTGTAAACAGTCTGAAGCGGCCGCCATCTTGTCTCTCTGTGGGATCGAGAGACAAGAGGTGGAAAAAAAAAAGGTGTAAATGAATGAAAGGGGTAAGGCAAACCCCTCCTGAACCCCTAGGATTGATGAGGGGGCTATTAAAGTTCCCTGGGGGGTGAAAAAAAAATTGCGATTTTTCGCGGTAAAGGTGCTTCCTGGTACGTTAACCGGGCAGCTAACCGGCAGCGTAACGGGAGTCCGACATATTGTGTTTTTTGAACGTTTATGATATGTGCACGTGTGGATTTTGTCTAATTAAGGTTAAAAAAATATATATATATCTTTAAGCGTGTTCTGGCGCGCTTACGTTTTGGGTTTGGTTTGCGCTGCAGAGACGATACGTCACGGTTATGCGATGCATCATGAGGCGTCTCACGGGCTACGTGATACGTCACTTAATAAAGAATATATTTTACAGCTATAGATATTAGCTTTTAAAAAACCAATGAAATTCACAGAAAAAAACCATAGGTTATAGACCATATATAGTTAGGAATTTGCATTTACAAAACCTTGAAAATTCACTGAAAAAACCATAGGTTATAGGCCATATATAGTTAGGGATTAGCATTTAAAAAACCTTATTTTATTTGCACAAAACCATTGAAATTCCATATATAGTTAGTTGCACTAACTATATATCGCGGACCCGCAATCCACTGCTAATGATGTCACATATTACATCATTCTTGACATGGTCAGTGACATCACTGATGACATCACTGATGACATCTCAAATGACATCACTGATGACATCACTGATGACATCTCAAATGACATCACTGATGACATCACTGACATCTCATTTGACATTACTGATTACATCACTGTTGATATCATTTATGTGATAATACATCTTCAGACTCTAATATAACCTTAGATACACTCAGTGTAAACAGGCACTCACAGACTGTCACACATCCATGGAGTTACTCACACACCTAGTCAGTCATGCAAAGAATCAATCACACCTCCATTTCCTCAACTATACAGTTATACACACCTTACTTATTCAAACATATACTAACACATATTTACTCTCTTATACAATCCTTGATACAAGTTCACAATGATTCATACAGCCACTCTCACATTCACTGGCTCTTATGTTCAGTTATTTATATATGTCAACTCTCACATGGAGTGTGTTTTACATATGTACTTACTTTGACATGTAGAACTGAGATATCCATTCACTCACCAATATACTCATGCACACAGTCAACTGTCCATACAGCTGTTTCTACATGCACTTTTGAAACCATACACCTAGGGAATCAACTGCTCACACATCTATGCACAGAGTTATACACCTCCCAGACACCCACACACATACTCAGTCTCCCATACAAATACTTGGGCAACCATTCAATAACCCATATAGTTACTGATATAGCTACTGATTTAAACATGCAGCAGTTTACAGAAGAACATAAATAATGATTGCCAAATTAAGACACTTTAATCACTAACCCATGCACTCAGTGAGACACATTTAATCATTCTCTCATACAGTCAGTCATGCACCTACTAAATCCTTCATCCAGACACTTATACATCCACTCATTCTTCAATATGTAAGACATATTTTAACTTTACAGAAACATACAGTCACTGGGTGATGTCATCAGTGATGTCATCAGTGATGTCATCAGTGATGTCATTTGAGATGTCATCAGTGATGTCATCAGTGATGTCACTGACCATGTCAAGAATGATGTAATATGTGACATCATTAGCAGTGGATTGCGGGTCCGCGATATATAGTTAGTGCAACTAACTATATATGGAATTTCAATGGTTTTGTGCAAATAAAATAAGGTTTTTTAAATGCTAATCCCTAACTATATATGGCCTATAACCTATGGTTTTTTCAGTGAATATATATATATATATATATATATATATATACATGCAACGCTTCTTCTGAAGTGCTGGGACCCATGAAAGTTGGCACAGATACCGGCAAAGCAGTCCGGTTACTTATTAGATCCAAGGAAAACAAAGTTCGTCTTGCGCTCTCAGGCAAAGGAATCCAAAGTGTAAGATAAGCAGTTTATTTACACAACGCGTTTCAGCTCAACAGCCTTGTTCACGTGTAAACCAACACAAGTGACTCCGGTATTTAAATAAAGTTCAGCGTTGTCAATCACAATCAACATAAACATAGGACTAGTAAGCAAGTAAATGGCAGACATATTGGAATGGTAAAGTAATGTCAACATTGTTATATTTTCGAATTTGACAGGTGTAGAATGGCATGTTGTTGTTGGCACCACAAGATATATACAGTGAAAATCCGTGGAAAAATTAATGTATAATACAAGTCAACCTGTACAAACAACTAAATTTCAATATTCTGTTGCGTTTATCATGGTCTCGATATAACAAGAGTTTGTTACTCATTGTGGAAATTGATCTTATAGTTTCCCACTCGTTCAGACATGCAATAGATGTAAAATACATGAGTCTGACAGAGATCCGCATCTCATATATGTAGCCAATAATAATTTATATGACGTGCTGGGTCACATATGCTTATATATTCAATCAATGTGAAATACATGGTCATAAAGATAGACACAGATCCATACTGCGGACCAACTATTGCATTTCATATAAAGGTAGTCCAGACTACAGTAAACATGAGTTGTAAAACTATATCAAGATAGGTGCTTCACCTGGTGCAAGGTTATTGTCGGTAGACAATATCCACAGTTCATGAGAGGAGATATAGTAACCTCTTCTACAACGATTCAGACTCATCTTACACTATGGAATGAAGATCAAGCTGGTCGGTCAGAATGATTATAAGACGTTACCCAGTCCTGGAAATTCTATATTCCTTTCTTATTAGTGATGACATTCATCTAGTGTTGACGCTGATTAACCGGAGAGTGATTTAGCAGAAAACAGTGATTCCCAGAGTGCAAACAGTGATTCCTGGAGTGCAAAGGATAGGTACGCCTGTGAAAGTGAGTCCGGTGGTAGGCCCCTCCTTTCCTCCTGTGGACCAAAAGACATAACAAATATATTTCAAATTCTATTATTGCATAGATGTCATATCATTGTCAGAAGAAGAGTCTCAGCATGAGTAGCTGTATATCGCTGGAAAAGAAAGTAAGAAACAACAAGCAAACAGTGAGCCATTGGTAGTCTACCTATTCTCTCAGATGACTAGCAAGTTCCTCGCCCATGTTGAGCCCCCCAGGGAATTTGGTTTGGAACTCTATTATGAGCCTGGATTCACGTTGTCTCAGGCTCAGTACCCTGTCTCCACCCCTGGGATGCCTAGGGACATGTTCCAATATGAAGAAGTTAAGATCAGCAATATTGGAAAAGTGTTGTTGTTCGAAGTGGCGTGCAACCGGGTATTTGGGGTCGTGGTTAGCAATAGCTCTGAGATGTTCGAGAATTCTTTTTTTGGCAGCACAGCTGGTGCTGCCAATATACCAGAGTTTGCATGTGCACTCGATGGCATAGATCACAAAAGTTGTACTGCATGTGAGGAATTGAGTCAATTTTTTGGTGATACCACCATACTCCACAGATCCCCTGTATTTGCTGTGTTTGCAGGCCTTACAATGGCCACAGGGGTAAAAGCCTTCTAAGCCATGTTGAGAAATCTTAGGATATAGAGTGATGTCATTTCTGACCACTAGATCTCGTATATTCCTATTCCTCTTGTATGTAATGGTAGGTCGATCTGGTATACTATTGCCTAGAATGGAGTCTGTTTTCAGAATCCCCCAGTTCTTGGTGAGGATCTTTTTGACTTTATCTGTTTCAGAGTTAAAGGTTAGTATCAGTCTAGTGGGCTCATCGTTCTCACTGGCATCAGTGATTGGATGTTCCTCAAGGGTTTGTGATCTCTCAATGCCATCAGCTCTCTTTTTCGCTTTCTTTAAAACCCAGCTAGGATAGCCTCTGCTTTCAAAAGTGCTCATTATGACATTCTGCTCTCTCAAGTATGAGTCAGTTGTATTACAGTTTCTCTTGGCCCTCAGCAGCTCCCCGTAGGGGATGCTCCATTTGAGTGCCTCCGGATGGCTGCTGAGGGCGTGGAGAACACTGTTGCCTGCGGTAGCCTTGCGGTACAGGGAAGTACAGATCTTGAGGTCTTTTATCTCTAATTTCACATCTAAGAATTCAGTTTGGATATTGCTGATGTTGCCTGACACGAGGATATTATACTTGTTGCAATTTAACTTGGTGATAAAGTTTTCTGCATCAGTTTTCGATCCCTTCCATATGATGAAAAGGTCATCTATGTAGCGAAGCCACACGATGACCCTTTCAAAGTCCCTTGCTAAGGTGGCACTGCTACGGATTTCCTGCTCCCAAAATCCCATAAACAAATTTGCAAAGCTCGGGACAAAACAAGACCCCATTGCAGTACCATTGAATTGCCTGTAGAAGGCGCCATTGAAGGAAAAAATGTTGTTAGTCAAGAAAAACATCATCATTTCCATTACCATTTTTGAATGTTCACGATAACATAGTGGTCTATAGCTTAAGTAATGATCACATGCCTGTAGACCATGTTGGTGGTTAATTATCGTATACAGTGAATGTACATCCAAAACAATAAACATGAAATCAGTTTCCCAGGTTATGTTTTCAATCTGACATAGAAAATCCTTTGTGTCTCTGATGTAACTGGGTAGTGTTGTTACAAAGTCTCGAAGAAAATGGTCCACATATTTAGAAATATTTTCACTGATGCTACCAATGGAGGACACTATAGGGCATCCGGGAGGATTGGTAGCATGTTTGTGTAGTTTTGGTAGCAGGTATAGGATAGGGAGTCTCGGGAAATCTCTTTTCAAGTAACAATATTCCTCCCAAACAAGGAGCCCCTTGTCCTTCCATGTTTCTAATTGTTCCCAAATGTTTGTGATACTTTGGTTGTATACCTCAATGCTTATAGGTATGTAAAAATTAGTGTCATTGAGTTGTCGGTGTGCCTCGTCAATGTAGGCCTCTCGGTCCAAAATCACAATGTTACCGCCCTTATCCGCAGGACGTATCACTATATTGGTGTTTTCATATAGTGTCTTTAGTGCTTTTCTTTGGGTGAATGAGAGATTGTGTTTGAACCCTCTATACCTGCTAGTGTTTTTCTTTTTCCGTAAACCAACCAACTCCTTGATGATACAGTCATGGAACGTGTCTATACAGTCATGAGGAAGTATAGGTATGAAGGTCGATTTGACCCTGAAGTTGGTTTTGGCTGGTGCATCTTGTGTCAGATTCATATCATCAAGGCATTGGGTGGTGCTGGTAATCTGATTCTCTATTGTGTTATCGTCATTAAGATTGAAAATAGCTAGAAGTGTGTCAACGTCACCAATTACTAGATTGGAGGAACTGGATCTCGTGTTGTTATGGGTATTGTTGTTTTGACCCAGTCTTTTTAATTTGTGCCATTTTTTTAGTTTTAGTTTACGCACAAATTTAAAAACCTCTATTCTGGTGTCTGTGAAGTTAAAACCAGTAGTGTGGCAAAAAGAGAGACCTAAGCACAGTGTCTTTTTGTCAAAATCAGATATCAACCTTTTGGATACAGTTTTGTTTACCGTTTTTGTATCCATTAGTAGTTCTTGTTTGAGCATGTCTTTCTGGTTCCCACTGCGCCCTTTGGTTTGTCGGTATTCCCAACGTTGTCTGAGTCTTTTCTTGCGGTTTCTCCTCTTCCCCGGCCTCTGCCCCTTCCGCGACCTCGTCCTCTCGGTTTCGGGGAGGCATACTCCATTTGGTGCTGTTTTTCTTTGTGACGATTTTCCTGCATCACCCGGAACTCGTCTAAAAAATTCTTTCTACGGACAACTTCATCGCTAGACGCGCTTTCCACTGTGATGTCTGATTCAGTATCGCTGATGGTTTGATTATTGTTGATAGTCCCACTAGTATTAGCAGAGCCAGTTGGAACGTTGTCTTTTTTGTATAGATGGTCATACTTGCGGCTAAAGGTTAGTATTCTCCCGCAATCATAATCAGCATAATCACGATTCATTTTGCGTTGTTTTCGTAATTTAATTTCATCTTCTTGTTTTGTAAGCCGTTCCTTCATGTTATCAAGAGTTTTTTTGAGTGTTTCTTCATCCATGAGTGTGGATAGTTCTGAGATTAAATCTCCAATCTCTTTCAGAAGTGTCTCTCTGTCTATCCAAGCATACTTGATGAGTATTTCTAGCATACCTTTGGAACTACTGGCTGAATGTTCTGACCACTCTGTTAACATCAGCGGGTTGGGTGCCTCATACGTGGGTGTAATGAAGATTCTCAGACCACGGGGTACCATGGATTGGTCTACATAGTTCTGAAGGGAAGTGGCTTCCCACCATTTCGATATTTCTGCGCGTTTCAATTTTTCCAATCTTCTAATTTTTTCTTCTATTGGTTGACTTTTTGGTTCAGAGGCTTTGATATTGCCAGTGTTTGTACCGCTAGGTTTCCTGCAAAAGAGAGCGAGAGCAGCCGCTCTTCTCCCCGATTCTTCTTCCGACATAATCGTGTTTGAAAACTGCAGATGACAAATTCGTATAGGACTCCCTTTGCCAGTTGCCCCCTCCCTAAAGATGGGAAGTTCCTTTTGCCACAGTTTGGATATCACACCCTTATTAGAAAGGTTCAAGGGCGGTTACCGTACTTCTCCCCAATTGAAAAGTCTCGGTTCAATTTATGTGGAACCTCTCGGTAGAGTAAACACAGCCCTTCAAGCCGCTGCCCCGGGGAAAACACTATGACTAAATCGTCACAAAGAAAAACAGCACCAAATGGAGTATGCCTCCCCGAAACCGAGAGGACGAGGTCGCGGAAGGGGCAGAGGCCGGGGAAGAGGAGAAACCGCAAGAAAAGACTCAGACAACGTTGGGAATACCGACAAACCAAGGGGCGCAGTGGGAACCAGAAAGACACGCTCAAACAAGAACTACTAATGGATACAAAAACGGTAAACAAAACTGTTGTTAATTTATCCAAAAGGTTGATATCTGATTTTGACAAAAAGACACTGTGCTTAGGTCTCTCTTTTTGCCCCACTACTAGTTTTAACTTCACAGACACCAGAATAGAGGTTTTTAAATTTGTGCGTAAACTAAAACTAAAAAAATGGCACAAATTAAAAAGACTGGGTCAAAACAACAATACCCATAACAACACGAGATCCAGTTCCTCCAATCTAGTAATTGGTGACGTTGACACACTTCTAGCTATTTCCAATCTTAATGACAATAACACAATAGAGAATCAGATTACCAGCACCACCCAATGCCTTGATGATATGAATCTGACACAAGATGCACCAGCCAAAACCAACTTCAGGGTCAAATCGACCTTCATACCTATACTTCCTCATGACTGTATAGACACGTTCCATGACTGTATCATCAAGGAGTTAGTTGGTTTACGGAAAAAGAAAAACACTAGCAGGTATAGAGGGTTCAAACACAATCTCTCATTCACCCAAAGAAAAGCACTAAAGACACTATATGAAGACACCAATATAGTGATACGTCCTGCGGATAAGGGCGGTAACATTGTGATTTTGGACCGAGAGGCCTACATTGACGAGGCACACCGACAACTCAATGACACTAATTTTTACATACCTATTAGCATTGAGGTATACAACCAAAGTATCACAAACATTTGGGAACAATTAGAAACATGGAAGGACAAGGGGCTCCTTGTTTGGGAGGAATATTGTTACTTGAAAAGAGATTTCCCGAGACTCCCTATCCTATACCTGCTACCAAAACTACACAAACATGCTACCAATCCTCCCGGACGCCCTATAGTGTCCTCCATTGGTAGCATCAGTGAAAATATTTCTAAATATGTGGACCATTTTCTTCGAGACTTTGTAACAACACTACCCAGTTACATCAGAGACACAAAGGATTTTCTATGTCAGATTGAAAACATAACCTGGGAATCTGATTTCATGTTTATTGTTTTGGATGTACATTCACTGTATACGATAATTAACCACCAACATGGTCTACAGGCATGTGATCATTACTTAAGCTATAGACCACTATGTTATCGTGAACATTCAAAAAAGGTAATGGAAATTATGCAGTTTTGCTTGACTAACAAAATTTTTTCCTTCAATGGCGCCCTCTACAGGCAAATCAATGGTACTGCAATGGGGTCTTGTTTTTCCCCGAGCTTTGCGAATTTGTTTATGGGATTTTGGGAGCAGGAAATCCGTAGCAGTGCCACCTTAGCAAGGGACTTTGAAAGGGTCATCGTGTGGCTTCGCTACATTGATGACCTTTTCATCATATGGAAGGGACCGAAAACTGATGCAGAAAACTTTATCACCAAGTTAAATTGCAACAAGTATAATATCCTCTTGTCAGGCAACATCAGCAATATCCAAACTGAATTCTTAGATGTGAAATTAGAGATAAAAGACCTCAAGATCTGTACTTCCCTGTACCGCAAGGCTACCGCAGGCAACAGTGTTCTCCACGCCCTCAGCAGCCATCCGGAGGCACTCAAATGGAGCATCCCCTACGGGGAGCTGCTGAGGGCCAAGAGAAACTGTAATACAACTGACTCATACTTGAGAGAGCAGAATGTCATAATGAGCAGATTTGAAAGCAGAGGCTATCCTAGCTGGGTTTTAAAGAAAGCGAAAGAGAGAGCTGATGGCATTGAGAGATCACAAACCCTTGAGGAACATCCAATCACTGATGCCAGTGAGAACGATGAGCCCACTAGACTGATACTAACCTTTAACTCTGAAACAGATAAAGTCAAAAAGATCCTCACCAAGAACTGGGGGATTCTGAAAACAGACTCCATTCTAGGCAATAGTATACCAGATCGACCTACCATTACATACAAGAGGAATAGGAATATACGAGATCTAGTGGTCAGAAATGACATCACTCTATATCCTAAGATTTCTCAACATGGCTTAGAAGGCTTTTATCCCTGTGGCCATTGTAAGGCCTGCAAACACAGCAAATACAGGGGATCTGTGGAGTATGGTGGTATCACCAAAAAATTGACTCAATTCCTCACATGTAGTACAACTTTTGTGATCTATGCCATCGAGTGCACATGCAAACTCTGGTATATTGGCAGCACCAGCTGTGCTGCCAAAAAAAGAATTCTCGAACATCTCAGAGCTATTGCTAACCACGACCCCAAATACCCGGTTGCACGGCACTTCGAACAACAACACTTTTCCAAAATTGCTGATCTTAACTTCTTCATATTGGAACATGTCCCTAGGCATTCCAGGGGTGGAGACAGGGTACTGAGCCTGAGACAACGTGAATCCAGGCTCATAATTGAGTTCCAAACCAAATTCCCGGGGGGGCTCAACATGGACGAGGAACTTGCTAGTCATCTGAGAGAATAGGTAGACTACCAATGGCTCACTGTGTGCTTGTTGTTTCTTACTTTCTTTTCCAGCGATATACAGCTACTCATGCTGAGACTCTTCTTCTGACAATGATATGACATCTATGCAATAATAGAATTTTAAATATATTTGTTATGTCTTTTGGTCCACAGGAGGAAAGGAGGGGCCTACCACCGGACTCACTTTCACAGGCGTACCTATCCTTTGCACTCCAGGAATCACTGTTTGCACTCTGGGAATCACTGTTTTCTGCTAAATCACTCTCCGGTTAATCAGCGTCAACACTAGATGAATGTCATCACTAATAAAAAAGGAATATAGAATTTCCAGGACTGGGTAACGTCTTATAATCATTCTGACCGACCAGCTTGATCTTCATTCCATAGTATAAGATGAGTCTGAATCGGGGTAGAAGAGGTTACTATATCTCCTCTCATGAACTGTGGATATTGTCTACCGACAATAACCTTGCACCAGGTGAAGCACCTATCTTGATATTGTTTTACAACTCATGTTTACTGTAGTCTGGACTACCTTTCTATAAAATGCAATAGTTGGTCCGCAGTATGGATCTGTGTCTATCTTTATGACCATGTATTTCACATTGATTGAATATATAAGCATATGTGACCCAGCACGTCATATAAATTATTATTGGCTATATATATATGAGATGCGGATCTCTGTCAGACTCATGTATTTTACATCTATTGCATGTCTGAACGAGTGGGAAACTGTAAGATCAATTTCCACAATGAGTAACAAACTCTTGTTATATCGAGACCATGATAAACGCAACAGAATATTGAAATTTAGTTGTTTGTACAGGTTGACTTGTATTATACATTAATTTTTCCACGGATTTTCACTGTATATATCTTGTGGTGCCAACAATAACATGCCATTCTACACCTGTCAAATTCGAAAATATAACAATGTTGACATTACTTTACCATTCCAATATGTCTGCCATTTACTTGCTTACTAGTCCTATGTTTATGTTGATTATGATTGACAACGCTGAACTTTATTTAAATACCGGAGTCACTCGTGTTGGTTTACACGTGAACAAGGCTGTTGAGCTGAAACGCGTTGTGTAAATAAACTGCTTATCTTACACTTTGGATTCCTTTGCCTGATTGCCTGAGAGCGCAAGACGAACTTTGTTTTCCTTGAATATATATATATATATATATATATATATATCCAAGGAAAACAAATCGGGGTATATTCAACATATATATAGCCAATAATAATTTATATGACGTGCTGGGTCACATATGCTTATATATTCAATCAATGTGAAATACATGGTCATAAAGATAGACACAGATCCATACTGCGGACCAACTATTGCATTTTATAGAAAGGTAGTCCAGAGCGCAAGACGAACTTTGTTTTCCTTGGATATATATATATATATATATATATATATCCAAGGAAAACAAAGTTCGTCTTGCGCTCTCAGGCAATCAGGCAAAGGAATCCAAAGTGTAAGATAAGCAGTTTATTTACACAACGCGTTTCAGCTCAACAGCCTTGTTCACGTGTAAACCAACACGAGTGACTCCGGTATTTAAATAAAGTTCAGCGTTGTCAATCACAATCAACATAAACATAGGACTAGTAAGCAAGTAAATGGCAGACATATTGGAATGGTAAAGTAATGTCAACATTGTTATATTTTCGAATTTGACAGGTGTAGAATGGCATGTTATTGTTGGCACCACAAGATATATACAGTGAAAATCCGTGGAAAAATTAATGTATAATACAAGTCAACCTGTACAAACAACTAAATTTCAATATTCTGTTGCGTTTATCATGGTCTCGATATAACAAGAGTTTGTTACTCATTGTGGAAATTGATCTTACAGTTTCCCACTCGTTCAGACATGCAATAGATGTAAAATACATGAGTCTGACAGAGATCCGCATCTCATATATATATAGCCAATAATAATTTATATGACGTGCTGGGTCACATATGCTTATATATTCAATCAATGTGAAATACATGGTCATAAAGATAGACACAGATCCATACTGCGGACCAACTATTGCATTTTATAGAAAGGTAGTCCAGACTACAGTAAACATGAGTTGTAAAAAAATATATATATATTCACTGACAAAGCCGAATATTAAAGTAAAGTTATAGTTAGGTGATATGTTCAGTTAACATTTGATATTCTAAAGTCTAATAATGACAGAAATCCACCAGTTCCAGTTATTTCAAGTACCTATGACTTCATTGAAGGTGTCATAAGTGATGTAATATGTGGGGTGATTAGGAGTGCTTGACGAGGGTGCGACTTATAGTTACATTAGGGCAAAAGTCATAGTTACTTGAGGTAAATATAACTATAACTGGTGAATTGCTGTATTTTTTAGGGTTTAAAACGTTACTTTGTTACTGACCATTTCATCTAACTATAACATTACTTTAACCTTTGGTTTTTCCAAGTTAATTTCTAGAGTATTTTTTAAACGTAAAGTAATAATTTATTACTATATGTAAATCCCCTCCATGCAGTAAACCACACTCTGCGCACAGCCTTCAGCTGTGCGCAGAGGTGAGTTACCCACAAAGTGTCCAACCTCCCAAAAGGCAGCCATCCCTATGCTGCGCAAGGCCTTTGTTCCTTTTATTAAAGGGGCGGGCTGTGTGGCCTCCCTACCCGAGCCTTATTTGGCCCTAGGTATCCCATCCCCTCTGGGCCAATTCTTTAAAAAAAAAAAGAGGATGGGAGCAGCTTCCCTCCTTGAGACGTTTTCACCCCGGGCCCTCATCTCACGGACCTGCATTAATTAGCTGTAGTTGCCCATCCATTGGGGGCCACGAGGGGAGCCTCAGGACCCCAGCGGTCCAGCCAGCTCCCACATACTGCAGTATTGCTCCCACCCACAAGGAGGCTTATGCTGCTCCCTCCTGATGGGAGCAATATTTCGATCTGTTTCCCTTCCCGCCTCATTGCGGGCAGGGAAACAGATCAAAAGCCTGCTAGCAGCAGGCAGGAGCATTTTCAAAGCTTCCGTCGGCTGGGAGCAGACTTTGCGTTTGCTCCTACATGGCAGGATATTTGATACTGCTCCCGCCAAGCAGGTGTAGGCTGGGGAACCACTGTGCCTGGTAGTGTTGGCTCCCCAGGAGAAAGCTAGTGAACTGGCCCTGGGGATAGGGTCCTTGGGCCATTAATGGAGTGTGGGGGGGGGGGGGCCTGCGTCCCCCTCCCCTTAAAAATACTGCAGAACCCAGGGTATTTAGGCATGTGACTGGATGGGAGACACATTTGTCATACCAGGTGCGGCTGCTCCGTTAAGGCGGAGGAGCGCTGCCCCACTGCTCTGAGAGTAGAATAAAAGGAAAAGAAAATATAATAACTTAGTTGATATTATATTTTTCTTTGCTACGGGGCTGGGTTAAGGCAGGGGTGCAGCCTGGGAGGAGTTTTGTGTGCAGACTCTCAAAGTGTGCATGACTGCTTGGCCGGCCGTCTTGGCCCGGCTAAAGATTCATGCGCACTCAGCATGTTTCCCACCAAGCTGCATTACACAACCTTTTGGGGAGCATGGCTAAGCATTGCAGATTTGTGATTGGCTTAGGGGAGCCTGGGTGCTTCCTAGTTCCAGACTTGCCAGGAAGAGAACGAATGTCGGAGACGGCTCGCCCCCCAGCCCGCCACCCTCATTCCCTGCCAGCCGCCACTGGCCATGAGCATCTGAGTCAAGCAGGACTCTGATCAGTCCATTAGCCCATTGACACTGGCTGAGTTTTCAACCTTACCTGCATTTACCTCATAGGTCTTTTAAAAAAGATTCTCCAGCGCCTCTACCTCGAGGTTGTGCCTGACCCACAACACAAAGCAGTAGGATTCGATGCAGTTTTCTGGTATTGCTGTGACGCATCCATTTTGGGGTTTACTGAATTGCTGTTTCACAGATTCCAGGAAGTTCAGCATGCAACTGCTTTACCGACCCTTGGAGCAAGGTACTTTGCCTCACTTAGCTCCACGATCTTTAATGTCAACCTTTTAATACCAGAATCGGGTCTTAAACCTTCTTGATCACCGACTGTGCCTTTTCAGGGTCTACATCGTGCCCTACTTTCACCTAGCACCCATGTGGTGGGCTTCAACACAGCTGATTTGCAAATATTTTCTTAATGTTTTAAACTGACTATATCAAAATAACCCTGTGCTGTCTTTAGAGGAGGTTCTGTTTTTACTGTAAAAATAAAATGTATCACCCAGCATTTGTGTCTGTGCCAGGCATCGTTAACAGCTGCTCCGCACTGGGAAGCAACACCTAGCTACTTCTGCAAGCAGATGTAATATGTTAAGATAAAAGACTGGTACTGTAAGTCGGGTCCCCTTCCGTGACAAACGGCATTCTGTGCCAAGTTTTACATTCTTTGTGTGTTTGCTGTCACCGGCCCCGGGGTGGTGCAGTTTTTATCTCGGTTTGGCCGTCTACCTGTAGTCACAGGTACAAAAAATGCACGTGATAACCTTGCTTCTGTGTGTTTACATTTACCTCACCTGTTTAACCGGAAGATCATAAAATGTAGAAATAAAACACACCGATATTTGCGTTTAATGAGCGCAATTGGTAAAAAATTAACGTTTATTCCTCATTACTGCTTCTTACTGCACATTCTTCAAAAAAATCTTGTTTGCAGGGGTCCTATTGGTTCAGGAGATTTCTGTATGTCTTGATTGACCTCAGCCACCACAGACACTGGTTACTTTTTTCTGCTCTTCACAGTTACTCTTTCTGGAGATGCCACTTGCCCTCTTTTGTAACATTTTTCCCAATGCTTTTTCAGGCTCATGCCGTCCCTTTTTTCCCCAAATCATTTGGGTTTAAACTGTGTTCAGTCTGTTCAAGTTAATTTCACTAGGCCTACAAGATGTTTTACTTGCATTTTTTTTTTAATTCCTTTGAATCGAGATGAGAAACTAGTGCCTTCCTTTTGCAATTCATCTCTTTGGAGTATCAAATGCCCACATAGTGTTTACAAAGATTATGGCGATGGTAGCAGTGCCCCGAAATCAGTAGGAAGAACATGTTTTTCTGTAGCAAGATGACTGGTCAAATCATCTCAGCTGGCATTAGATCACATCTGCTGCATAGCCACCTTATTGCACAATGTTGGGTCTCTATTAACAGGTACAAATCACTAAGGATGCATATTATAGGTGCTGTGTTTTCCATATTTTGCCACCCAGTCAGACATGGTGAGAACTCATCTTGACATGGTTGTCTGTTCACAGTGCTGGGACCAACTGGTCAATCTTCTGAATGTAGAAGCGATCAGACCCATGTGGCTTGAGCTAGCACTATATGCTGATGCATCCTTACTAGATTAGGGAACATCTTGGTAAAATCTCTATCAATAGCAATTTGACTCTCAAGAAAGAAACCACATTAAATGTCCTGGAAGTGAGGCTAGTACTTCAATCTAGTCCTTTCTGTTTGTGGTGGTCAAAAAAACGGGTCTAGATCGTCATTTTAGTAAGTTGTAGCTGATGGACATTGTGAACCCCGACCACACCCCGAGATAAAACGCCACTAGAAGTGCAGGTGAGGAGATAAACAAAAAGGGGGGGGGGTGAGGGAAGCATCTATAGAGAATTATAAAAAAGCACAGTAAGTGGAAGCGGGCCATTGCTGTACAAAAAAAATACCATACAGGATGGTCGCAACTCGGGCAAGTTCAGAATTTGTTGAGGCTTAGACACCACAGATTCCATTGGGCGGGCCATTTGCACCAGTGTTGCCATTAACTGCCATGACTGGCTGTGGTGTGCCAGTTTTTCAGGCGATGCCTATTTGTCCCTAATGTATATGCCATTTGTCAGAGTCCACCTGTTTAAGGGCAAGACATTCTCGCCTCTCGAACAGTTTAAGGACAGCAGGACCAGAGCAAGCTCTGTAAGATTATCTGTTCTGCCTCGCCAGCCGTATCAGTCTTACGAGTCCTTTTGCTTCTTCAGCAGAGGTACCTCCTATAGCTAGCCAATCCAAACTCACAAAGCTACCAGCAGTTTTGCGGCCCAGACCTTGGTGCCCACTGACCCCTTCAGGGCCGGACTGGCTGTAGCGGGCACTGGTCGTTTCCCCAGTGGGCCACTAGGGTGGGGGCCGATTTTGTACCCCTGCGCGTCTGTAGGCAGCGTTGTGCGGCTCAGCGTACGTCGCTCGCGTCGTAGTCGCCGAGATGATGTCGCTGGAGCTACTTAGGCGCGCTCACGCGCTGACGTCAGTTTTTTATTTTTCCGCGCCAGCAAGCGCAAATCCGGGGAGAGCGGTACCCACAGTCACTTTTTGACCGAGTTATTTTTGGGACTTTTGTCACTGTTTTTTGAGTCTTTGACTCCTGGTGTATAGGGATGCCCGGTATCTGAAAGAGACACGTTAGTGATAGCTTCCTTACCTTAGAATATCCCCAGGCATCAGACTGGATCCGGAAACTTTTGCGTAGCAATACCCCTGCGCGTCGTCCGCGGCTCCGCGTCCGTCGTCGGCGTCGTTAGCGCCGGAATTACGTCGCCGGAGTACTTAGACGACGCCCTCGCGTGCTGACGTCAGTTCTTTTTTTTTTCCGCGCCAGCTAGCGCAGATCCGGAGAAGCTCTATCCCTTAGTCACTTTTTGATTAAACTTTTTTGATCTTTTGATCTGTTTTCTCTTGAGTCGTTCAACTCCTACGGTGCCGGTAGGGATGCCCAGGTTCAAACCCTGCTCCAAGTGCAGTCGAATGATGTCGGTTACTGACCCCCATCGCCAGTGCCTTCAGTGTCTAGGCCTCGACCACGATGATCGAACCTGCTCCGACTGCCGGGCCCTGACGTCTAAGGCTAGGCGGGAGCGGTCCCGCAAGCGACTTGAGATCCACAGGAGGTCGAGGGACCGGTCGCGGGGTCAGAGCCCTCGTAGCTTCGAGAGTCGGCATCGGTCTTCGGGATCAAGATCATCAGGTAAGAGGCATGAGACGTAGGAAAGGCGTCATCGCTCTTCCGACCCACCCCGATGATGGCGCGACGCGGCCGGGGGTTCGGGTGACACCACCCACGCGGCTCCGACAGAGCCACGGGTGTCACAACCTGCCCCACACCTTCCGGTCCCTGGGCACGATGCGACGCCAGAGGAGGTCGAGGGATACCTCATGGCCATGAGTTCCCTCCATTCTCCGCTGGGCTCCGTGGCGCCTTCGGGCCCAACGTTCCCGGCTGGGGGGCCTAGCGGGTCGGGTGCTTTGGCTCCGATGCCGCGAGTCTTCCTGCCCCGGGCCGCCGGCGACTTCGGTCCCGGCGCCCCAGGCCCCCACTGGATCCGCTTCTGGATCCGGGTCGTCGCCTGTCGACCTCACGACCTCGCCGGCGCCGGCCCCTAGAGTGTCACCCCCGGCTACGCCGTCCCTGATCCTGCCCTCGATTCGGTTCCGGCGCCGCTCTCGACGTTGTATGGAGACTCTTATTTCCACGAACTGGCCCCATCCTTTGACCCTGAATTTCAGGTGATGGGTGACGAGGGAGATTGGGAGGGGTCTGTGGACCCTCTGGCACAGGAGTGCCAGTCTCAGCAGGTCTGGACATGTGAGCTTGGGGATGCCAGTGGACTGGACACTTCGCCAGACACTGGTTTTGTCTCCCCTCCAATGGTGGATACGGAGGAGGGGACTGCCTACAGTGTGGTGTTGACGCGGGCAGCCAAGGCCTTGGGCCTGGAGCTCCCCGGCGCGGCCGTGAGGAATAACCTCCTCACTGAGGTCCTTAAACCGAAGACAAGCTCGGCTGAGCCTCTGCTGCCGTTTAATGAGGCCTTGTGTGACGTTGTTTTGGGCACTTGGTCCAAGCCCGCTACAGGTCAGCCTGTAGATAGGAACGTGGCCAGACGCTACCGCCCGGCTCCGGGCGACCCTTGCTTCTTGTTCACCCACCCCACCCCCGAGAGCCTGGTCATCCAGGCCTCTACTTCCCAGACTGCATTCCCGACGGCTCCGCCTGATCGGGAATCCAAGAGGTACGAACAATTCGGAAAGAAGGTGTTCTCGTCCCGTAGTTTGGGACTGTGTTCAGTCAATACTGCATGCCTCTTGGGCCGCTACACCCACACTCTGTGGGACACGGTTGCGGACGTGCTGCCACAATGTCTGGAGGAGGTCCGGACTAAACTCGCCCAAGCCCTTGTGGAGGGTCGAGATGCGGCACGCTATTCCATCCAGTGTGGGCTGGATACCACGGACTCACTGGGCAGAGCGATGGCAACGACGGTGGCAGTTCGACGCCACGCCTGGTTGAGGACAGCCAACTTTTCGGCTGATGTCCAGGCCACCCTTCTGGACATGCCGTTTGATGGCCGTCGCCTCTTTGGCGACAAGGCAGACCATGCGCTTGAGCGTTTTAAGGACTCCAGGGCTACGGCCAAGTCCTTGGGCCTCTCGGCCCCACGCCAGTAAACAGGTGCCTTTCACTCCTTTCGTGGCCAAGGAAGGGGCGCTCCCACACATGCTGCCAGCGACGCACCGCAGACTAATAGACAGCGCAGTGGCGGCCGTGGAAACCGCCGTGGCGGCGGTCGGGGGAAAACGGCGAGGCCAGTCCACACCTTCCCCTGCAGCATCCGCCTCAAACCCCTCCTAGTCCATGCTTTCAGGCCCATGTGACGCCAGTGGGGGGCAGGGTTCGCCATCACCACTTCCACTGGCGCACTGTCATGTCGGACATGTGGGTGCTGCAAATCCTCCGAAGGGGCTGCTCCCTACCCTTCCAGGCGACCCCTCCAGCCATGCCACCGCAATACCACCGCGTGTCGGGGGATCATTTGCAACTTCTGCAAGAGGAGGTTACAGCCCTCTTGGCCAAGGGGGCCATCGAGCGCGTTGCTGGGCCAGAAGTAGGATGCGGTTGTTACTCCCACTACTTTCTGGTACCCAAGAAGGGCAAAGGGGGTCTGCGCCCTATCTTGGACCTACGGAACGTCAGCGGCTTCCTCCGGAAGGAGAAGTTCAAAATGCTGACATTGGCTCAGGTCTTAGCTGCCCTGGACCCAAGAGACTGGATGGTAGCGTTGGACTTGCAGGACGCCTATTTCCACATCCCCGTCCTGCCGGCCCACCAGCGCTACCTGCGGTTCACGGTAGGCCACGGGCACTTTCAGTTTACCGTGCTCCCCTTCGACCTTACCAGCGCCCCACGGGTGTTCACGAAAGTGATGGCGGTGGTCGCAGCTCATCTGCGCAGGTTAGGGGTTTCGGTCTTCCCCTACCTCGACGACTGGTTGTTGAAGGCGGGCTCGCCCCAGACAGTCGTCCGCCACCTCCAGTTACGGCCGACCTCCTGCACCTGCTGGGGTTCTCCATCAATGTGCCGAAGTCGCACCTGTGTCCCTCTCAGAAGCTCCTCTTCATCGGAGCGTTTCTCGACTCGGCACAGTTTCAGGTTTATGCTCCCGAACAGCGGGTTCAGGATATTCAGGCTCTGATTCCGATCTTTCAGCCGTTATCCCGAGTCTCGGTCAGGTTGACGCTGCGGCTTCTGGGGCTGATGGCCTCCTGATGGCCTCCTGCATCCTTCTGGTGCATCACGCCAGGTGGCGGATGCGGGCTCTGCAGTTGGACCTGAAGTTTCAGTGGGCCCAGAATCAGGGCAACTTGTCTGACCATGTCTTGATCTCGGAGGGCACTGCAAGACAGTTGCAGTGGTGGCTCACGGACCAGCGATTGGGTCAGCGGCAGATCCCACTCCCTACCCCAACCGGAACACGTAGTTGTGACGGACGCGTCCCTCCAGGGCTGAGGGGTCACATGGGAGAGACGGAGATCAGAGGCCTCTGGTCTCCGGCGGACTCCCGGCTCCACATCAACCTTCTGGAGCTCCGGCTTGCACTTAAGGCATTCGTCCCCTCTCTCTGGGGGAGTGTAGTGCAGGTGTTCACGGACAACACGACCGCCATGTGGTACTCCAACAAACAGGGCGGGGTGGGGTCCTGGACCCTATGCCAGGAGGCTCTGCGCCTCTGGCAGTGGCTGGAACATCAGGGCGTGACCCTGGTGGTTCATCACCTGGCAGGTTCCCTGAACGCCAGGGCGGACAAACTCAGCCGTCAGTGCATGATCGATCACGAATGGTGTCTGAGCTCGGACGTGGCGCAAGGTCTCTTTCAGCAGTGGGGAGAGCCTTGGTTAGATCTATTCGCCACAGAAGAGAACGCGCAATGTCATCAGTTCTGCGCGTTGCAATTTCCAAGGCGGCACTCGCTCGGAGATGCTTTTCGTCGCGAGTGAAGTTGCAGTCTATTGTACGCCTTTCCGCCTATACCACTTCTGCCCAGAGTGCTGAAGAAGATCAGGCGCGACCGGGCCCAAGTCATCCTTGTGGCTCCGGACTGGGCACGAAGATACTGGTATCCCGAGCTACTCAGCATGTCAGCCAATCCCCGATTCGTCTGCTCTTCAGGAGGACCTTCTGTCGCAGCAGCAGGGGACGGTCCTCCACCCAAACCTTTCCAGCCTCCACCTCCATGCATGGAGATTGAGCGGCGACAGTTGAGGCCATTTGACTTGCCTCCCGAAGTCTGTGATGTTATTCTGGCAGCCAGGCGTCCCTCCACAAAATCGGTATACTCCTGCAGGTGGAACAAATTTATGGCATGGTGCACAGGAAAGGCTGTGGATCCCCTTTCTGCCCCTCTTTCTGAGGTTCTCCTCTTTCTTCTTTCCCTTGCCCAGCAGGGCTCTGCTCTGGGCACTATCAAGGGCTATCTCTCTGCCATTTCCGCCGTATTAAGGCTACCTGATCAGCCCTCTTTGTTCATGTCCCCAGTTGTAAATAATTGATTCAGAAAAGGGGGGGGTGGTGATGAACAGAGTGTCTGAATTAAGCAGACCACTCTTACCCAGTCCAAAGATCAGGGCTTGATCCATCACCGTTTTTTAGCTCACTGCACCATCCCAGCTCAGAACCTGGCTATATGCAAATTAGTCTGACCCTGGCCCAGTGCATCATGGGAACAGGGCAGACCAAACTACCAAGCCAATTCTTATACTGGGAAGGAAACAAGCTACCGGGGACCAGTTTCTGGCATTTCAGCTGTCTTCGGCCCGGCTTGCTTGAATCCTGATGGTGCAATGAGCAAGGGACTCACATCTGAGTATACCCTTCCACGCTTAGGGTGGACAAAAACGATTCAGAAAAGGGGGGTGGTGATGAACAGAGTGTCTGAATTAAGCAGACCACTCTTACCCAGTCCAAAGATCAGGGCTTGATCCATCACCGTTTTTTAGCTCACTGCACCATCCCAGCTCAGAACCTGGCTATATGCAAATTAGTCTGACCCTGGCACCATCAGGATTCAAGCAAGCCGGGCCGAAGAAGGCTGAAATGCCAGAAACCGGTCCCCGGTAGCTTGTCTCCTTTCTGGTGAAGAATTGGCTTGGTAGTTTAGTCTGCCCTGTTCCCATGATGCACTGGGCCAGGGACAGACTGATTTGCATATAGCCAGGTTCTGAGCTGGGATGGTGCAGTGAGATAAATAATGGTGATGGATCAAGCCCTGATCTTTGGACTGGGTAAGAGTGGTCTGCTTAATTCAGACACTCTGTTCATCACCACCCCCTTTTCTGAATCGTTTTTGGCCACTATAGGTGTGGCAGGGTATACTCAGACATGAGTCCCTTTCTCACTGCACCATCAGGATTCAAGCAAGCCGGGCCGAAGAAGGCTGAAATGCCAGAAACCGGTCCCCGGTAGCTTGTCTCCTTTCTGGTGAAGAATTGGCTTGGTAGTTTAGTCTGCCCTGTTCCCATGATGCACTGGGCCAGGGACAGACTGATTTGCATATAGCCAGGTTCTGAGCTGGGATGGTGCAGTGAGATAAATAACGGTGATGGATCAAGCCCTGATCTTTGGACTGGGTAAGAGTGGTCTGCTTAATTCAGACACTCTGTTCATCACCACCCCCTTTTCTGAATCGTTTTTGGCCACTATAGGTGTGGCAGGGTATACTCAGACATGAGTCCCTTTCTCACTGCACCATCAGGATTCAAGCAAGCCGGGCCGAAAAAGGCTGAAATGCCAGAAACCGGTCCCCGGTAGCTTGTCTCCTTTCTGGTGAAGAATTGGCTTGGTAGTTTAGTCTGCCCTGTTCCCATGATGCACTGGGCCAGGGACAGACTGATTTGCATATAGCCAGGTTCTGAGCTGGGATGGTGCAGTGAGATAAATAACGGTGATGGATCAAGCCCTGATCTTTGGACTGGGTAAGAGTGGTCTGCTTAATTCAGACACTCTGTTCATCACCACCCCCTTTTCTGAATCCCAGTTGTAAATAGGATCTTGAAGGGCATCACTCATATGTTCCCTCCTGTTCCTTTTGTGATGCCTCAGTGGGACTTGAACCTTGTTCTGACTTATCTGATGTGCGCTCCCTTCGAGCCACTTCATAACTGTCCTCTTCGTCTCCTTAAGACTGCATTCCTGGTTGCCATCACCTCTGCCAGGAGAGTGAGTGAGCTACTGACCCTTTCTTCACAACCTCCTTTCCTTTCTGTCCATCCAGACAAAGTTGTGTTGCGGACGCGACCCTCTTTCCTGCCCAAGGTAGTCACAGCCTTCCACATCGGGCAGTCCATCACCTTGCCCACTTTCTTTCCGCCTCCGCATCCCTTGAAAGAAGAAGAGAGGCTCCACCATCTGGACCCAAAACGTGCTCTCTCATACTATCTTGGATCGCACATGCACATTCCGGGTGGATAACCAACTCTTTGTTAATTACGTGGGCGCTAAGAAAGGACGGGCTGGGTCGTCTTGTGCATCAAGGCTTGTTATTGACTGGCTAAAAGGGAGCCTCCTGTGGGCTACGTGCCCATTCCACTCGGGCCACGGCAGCTACTACTGCCCTGGGTCGGGGAGTCCCCTTGCAGGACATTTGTCAGGCAGCTACGTTTGCCTCGCTGCACACGTTCGCAAGACTCTACTGCCTGGACAGCCAAGTCCGGAGAGTTGGCTTTTTCGGCCGTTCCGTTCTCCAGGACTTTCTGGTGTGATTATTGGTTCGCAGACCCACCACCGGGGTTGGTATTGCTGGGGTATCTATTCTAAGGTAAGGAATCTAATACTAACCTGTTTCTTTCAGATGCACAAGTTACTTACCTTTGGTAACGATATATCTGTAAGAAACAGTAGTTAGTATTAGATTCCTTACCGCCCCACCCATCCTCCCCGTTCTGCGAACCGATATCTAGGGTTAAGGTCATCCCCTTTCAGAGCCCTAGTTTCATGGCACCAGTGTTGGTTTTTATCATGGCTCTGCGTTTCTGGCGCGGAAAAGCTGTGTATAAGAACTGACGCCAGCGCGCGAGGGCGGCGTCTAAGTACTTCGGCGACGTCATCCCGGCACCAACGACGCCGACGACGGACGCGGAGCCGCAGACGACGCCTACCGACGCGCAGGGGTACTGCTACGCAAAAATTTCTGGATCCAGACTGACGCCTGGGGATATTCTAAGGTAAGGAATCTAATACTAACTACTGTTTTTTACAGATATATCGTTACCGAAGGTAAGTAACTTGTGCTTCGGGTTTATCCTCTCAAACAGCGAGTCCGGGACATTCGGGCTATGATTCTAATCTTTCGGCCCTTGTCCTCAGTTTCGATCAGGAAGACCTTGAGGCTGCTGGGCCTCATGGCCTCCTTCATCCTGCTGACCAATCATGCCAGATGGCATATGTGGGCTCTGCAGTGGGACCTGAAGTTCCAGTGGGCACAGCATCAGGGGGTCCTGACCGAGTACGTCCAGATCTCGGAGGGCACTGTGCAACAGTTGCAGTGATGGCTCAGGAACCAATGTTGGGTCAGCGGCAGATCCCTCTCCCTTCCCCAACCGGAACACACAGTGGTGACTGATGCGTCCCTCCTGGGATGGGGCGGCCACATGAGAGAGGAGAAGATTAGAGGCCTCTGGTCTCCGGCGGAGTCCAGGCTCCATATCAACCTTCTGGAGCTCCGGGCAATCCTACTTGCACTGAAAGCATTCCTTCCCTCTGCCAAGGGGAGGGTAGTGCAGGTATTCATAGACAACACCAGTGCCACGTGGTATTGCAACAAGCAAGGCGAGGTGAGATTGTGGACCTATGTCAGGAGGCTCTGCGTCTCTGGACATGGCTAGAACGTCACAACATTTCCTTAAAGGTTCAACACTTGGCAGGCTTTTTGAACACAAGGGCGGACAAACTCAGCCGCAGGGGTATGATGGATCACGAATGGCGTCTTCACTCGAAGGTGGCTAGGTCTCTTTCAACAGTGGGGAGAACCTTGGTTAGATCTATTCGCCACCGAAGCGAACGCGCAATGTCATCACTTCTGCGCGTTGGAATTTCCAAGGCGGCACTCGCTCTGCGATGCTTTCGTCACAAGTGGAGCTGCGGTCTATTGTACGCCTTTCCGCCCATACCACTTCTACCCAGAGTGCTGAAGAAGATCAGGCGCGACCGGGCCCAAGTCATTCTTGTGTACCCAGACTGGGCGCGAAGAATTTGGTATCCCGAGCTGCTCAGTATGATCATGGATCCCCCGATCCGACTGCCTCTTTCGGGAGGATTTACTTTCGCAGCAGCAGCATCGTAGTGTAGTTCCTATGTTCCCAATAGGCTCTGCGCATTTGAATAATATATCCTATAGATTAGACGTAGGGCTGTGTGCCAGCTAACTCAGAGGTCACTAGAAACTTTCTCGAATACACAAGAAGGGATTCGTTTCTGACAACCGCATAAACATGACAACTTTGTTTCCCAAGAATAAGAATATATCTCTCAGAGTTGCGGAAACAATAGATAAGTATTTCACTCAGTCAATAGTGCATGCTTCGTTTCTACATAGTTGCAGAGAAATAGAGAGACAGGTGTTTTCAATAAAGAGGGTTTATTGAACAGTCTTCTTTCTCATGCAAGAGAAGTGAACTGCTACAATTGATATGCAGACTGCAAAGTATAATGCGTACAGCGTAAACAGTAACATGAAATAATACTGTAAGATCATTGTATGGTTTCTAAGCCATTTAAAAATACATACATAAATAACAATGACTAAAATATTCAACTGGTGCTTCTAAAATACGCCTACCCTAATGTACCTAACCTAAGTCTAGTCAGAGGGAAGAAGTAAGTATTGTGTAGCATAGGTTTTAGTTTTTGCCAAGAATCTGCCAAAGGTTTCTCTAGGTTTTAATCAGCTCCATACCTTGGTTAGAATGAAGGAGGTCTGGTATCTCTGTCTCGGGACTCGATTTCCCAACACCCCCAAGGGGAGCCGGAATCACTGGAGCTGGATTCTCGGCAGGAGAAAGGCAGCTTCCTGATTAGTGCGTCAGCTGGAGAGTCTGCTTCCTTCTGCACTTGCTGTAGCGAGCTGCGTCGGGCAAGTAGGTCTTCGAACTGCTCCGAGCCACCGTATCTTGCTAGAGCAAGTGTAGGTATATTTATACCTTGAAGGTGTTTATGAATGCCATAGTTTGATGTAAAGTAGGGCATATGAGTGTCGGGAAAGAACCCCTAGGGAATAGTTGTTCTTTGTAAAGTAACTGAGTTCTTGGAGAAATACATTTTCAAGCTAGGGTAAGTTCCCTAACTGCTTAAGCTGGTTTTCCAAGAAATCGTTGTGACGTTTGGTACGTGTGGAAGTAGCCATGCCTGTATTTGGGTAGCATGGGCTATGCCTAAATAAGGGCTTGATTTCTATGGCTATATAAGGGCAATGTGAATTGTACCTATATAAGGGCATGAATCGGGAAAATTCACTCTGAGATTAAAACGCCACAAAACAGCAGGGGACGGTCCTCCACCCGAACTTGTCCGGCTTCCACCTACATGCGTGGAGATTAGGCGGCAAGAGTTGATTCCTTTTTACTTGCCTCCTAAGTCTGTGATATCATTCTGGCAGCCAGGCGTCCCTCCACTAAATCGATATACGCCTGCAGGTGGAACAAATTTGTGGCATGGTGCCCAGCAGAGGCTGCGGATCCCATTTCTGCCCCTCTTTCAGAAGTCCTTTTGTTACTTCTTTTTCTGGCCCAGAGAGGGCTGATCAGGATACCTTTCACAGGCTTCCTGATCAGCCCTCTCTTTTGAAGTCCCCTGTTGTGAATAGATTTCTCAAAGGCATTACTCACCTTTTCCCTCCTATTCCGTTTCTGATGTCGCAGTGGGACTTGAATCTGTTTCTTACCTATTTGATGTGCGCTCCCTTTGAGCTGCTTCACAACTGTCATCTTTGTTTATTGACTTTGAAGACTGCTTTTCTGGTTGCCATAACGTCCGCTAGGCGCGTGAATGAGCTCCAGGCTCTTTCCTGTAAGCCTCCTTTTCTGTCAGTCCATCCGGACAAGGTTGTGCTTCACACTTGTCCTTCCTTCCTGCCAAAGGTTGTCACTGCCTTCCACATCAGGCAAACTATCACCTTGCCCACTTTCTTTCTGCCTCCGCACCCTTCCATAGAGGAAGAGAGGCTCCACCGTCTGGACCCAAAATGTGCGCTCTCATGTTACCTGAATCGCACACAACAGTTCCGGGTGGACGACCAGCTCTTTGTTGGCAACTTGGGTGCCAAGAAAGGCCAGGCTGTACACAAGAGGACTATCTCCCGCTGGGTCGTCTTGTGTATCAAAGCCTGTTATTCTCTGGCTAAAAAGGAATCTCCTAAGAGGTTTTGCGCCCATTCTTCCAGGGTGACAACAGCTACTACTGCATTGGGACGTGGTGTCCCCCTGCAAGAAATCTGTCAGGCAGCCACGTGGGCCTTGCTGCGCACTTTCACTAAGCATTATTGCCTTGACAGTCAAGTCCAGAGAGACAGCTTCTTTAGCCGTTCTGTTCTCCGTGACTTTCTGGTGTGATCTTTGTTCGCAGACCCACCACTGGGGTTGGTATCACTGGGGTATCTATTCTAAGGTAAGGAATCTATCACTAACGTGTTTCTTTCAGATGAACAAGTTACTTACCTTCGGTAATGATATATCTGTAAGAAACATTAGTTAGTGAAAGATTCCTTACCTCCCCACCCATCCTCCCCGTTCGGCGAACTTATTGCTAGGGTTAAGGTCATCCCTTTCAGGGCCCTCGTTTCAATGCACCAGTGGTCTGTATCTTTGGCTCTGCGTTCCTGGCGTGGAAAGTCGTGTACAGAACTGACGTCAGCGCGCATGGGTGCATCTAAGTAGCGCCAACGACGTCATATCGGCGACTACGATGCCAGCGACGTACATGGAGCCGCACGACGACACCTACCGACGCTGATAAAAACTTTCCGGATCCAGTCTGACTAGGCGGGGTAATTCTAAGGTAAGGAATCTATCACTAACTAATGTTTCTTACAGATATATTGTTACCAAGGGTAAGTAAGTTGTTCCTCAAGGTCACGGTCTACCCAGTCCATTGCAGCCCCACCAGTCAAGCCCATGTAGCTTTTTCTCAGTGGAGCACAGCCCCCTGGTGGCAGGCATGATCTGACGATTCTTGCTGAGATGGCAGGCCACAACATCAGACATGTGAGTCCTGCAGATTATTTAGCTAGGCTCTGCCCTACCTTTTATTCTCTCACTTCTGCGCCTTTCACCGTCCCCCCAGTGACTGAGGGAGGACTATCTCTCCATTTTGTGGCAGGAAGTGCACGCCCTTATGGTCAAAGTGTCTGTTGAGAGTATGGGTGTGCCAGAAGTAGCAAAAATGGTTCAGGTCAAAGTTTACCTGAAATAACTTGTATGATCAGCAAATGTGTTTAACATACAAAATTGTAAATAAATTCATCAAAATACTAGCAATATATACCACAATTTGTTTTGAACCCCAAGACTGTATTTCCTAGGTTATCACATCACCTAATGATATCATTTGTATTAAAAAATGAATTACTTTTCATGTGAACAATAGGTCTTTCAAACTTGAAAATCACTTTATGACGTAACATTAACATAGTCTCTTTGTATTTTCTTTTCTTTTTTCTTCAGTAACGTCAACTTAATTTCTTAAGCTACCCTCTGCATTTTAGGACAAATCGTCCCTTCTTCAGGGGATACTAAATAAACAGAAATGCAAAAACAATAAATCTCAAGCAACCGTAATCCCAAAGCAACCTCAAATATCAATGTTCCTTAGGAGGATTAAACCGCAACACCAGCATCATAGTCTTTAACCATTAGTTTATCAAACGCATCATGCGTATCGCTAACACAGTGCTAAATATGCCTATGTCCTTCATGCAAAGTACCAACATAAGTGAGCTCCAACTATCCAGCTATAGTCATGTGACTGTACACCCCTTATTTCGAAAAAAGCAAACTATCACAACATGTATTTAAGTGCTACACTATAGTTACACCAGAAGTGGATTCATCAAGTAGTATCCTAAAATAACAATATGTTGTCTTTATTATCCAACTGATGCTTTAAACAATACTGCCCTGTATTTGGCGATCTCGCTTACCTTCAAGTGTTTTAACCAGGGGACTCAAAATTAACTTCTGTTGAAATGACGAAGACACGTCACTACTCAGCTGCACACCAAGCGCCACTCTGTAAAGAATACATCTTGTTATACTGACATAGCCCCATACAACAGTGCCAGAAGTGGGACATGGTTCTTATTCCCACTACTTTATGGTGCCCAAGAAGGGCAGGGGCCCTTGTCCTATTTTAGACTGGTGCTCCCTCAGAATCTCCCTCCGTAAGGAGAAATTCAGAATACTCACCTAGGGTCTGGCTTTTCTGCCCTCGACCCTGAAGACTGGATGGTGGCATTGGACCTGCAAGACACCCATTTCCATAATCCTGTCCTGCAGGCCCATCGGTTCAGCCTGTGATTCGTGGTGGAAGAGGAGCATTTCAGTTAGCTGTGCTCTCCCTTGGTTTCACCAGCGCCCCTCAGGTGTTAATGAATGTGATGGTTGTGGTCTCAGCACACCTTAGGAGGTCATGGATGCCAGTCTTTCCCTACCTCGACAACTACCTGTTGAAGGTAGGCTCACTCCAGGCAGTTGTCAGCCAACTTCAGACTATAGCAAACTTCCTGTCAGACTTGGGGTCACATCTACCTCCTTCTCAGACGCTTCTCAGATGCTCCCCTTCATCAGAGCCACTCTGGGCACATTTTGGTTTCATGCCTTTGCCCTGGGAAAGAGAGTCCCAGACATTCAAGCATTGATCCTGATCATTTCAGCCTCTGATGGAGTCATGGCTCCATATCAACCTACTGGGGTCGAGGGCCATTCGCTTAGCATTGAAAGTGTTCCTTCCATCCATCATGAGGAGGCTGGGTCAGCAACAAACAGGATAGGGTGGGGTCAAAAACCCTTTTCAGGAGATCCTCCGCCTATAGGAAATGCTAGACCACCAAGGAATTTTCCTGGTGGGGAGTCCCATGGCAGGCTCTTTGAATGCCAGGGCCTACGAACTCAGCAGTCAACGCCTAGTGTTTCATGAGTGGCAACTACGCCTGAAGGTGGCACAAGGTCTCTTCTGCAAGTGGAGAAAATCTTGGCTCGATCTCTTTGCCACCACTGAGAACGTGCAATGTAAGCACTTGTGTATGTTGGAATTTCCAAGGCATGCTCCTCCTTGTGTGGAAATTGAGATTTCTGTATGCTTTTCCTAGGAGCGGCCGGTCCATTGAGGCTGAGGGGCCACGCCCCTCCACCCTTCGCCCTCACGAACATTGTCAGTCAAGCTGAACAAAGATCAGCCTGACAGACACTGTTAGCTTTCAGGTCAGGCTGCCAGGAGCCAGACATGCGCATTTATCGCAGACTCCTGGCTGCCTGAGCTGAACTTTTCTGGACTAAGGAGGTCACAGCTCCTGTGGGCATGACCTCAGCTCAGTGACGAGGGGTGGCGTCACTGATTGCCTAGCACCTGGGCACTTCAGTTTTAAGCCCTGAAGCACCCAGGGTCGAGTGTCAATCAGTGACACTTCATCACATAGTGGGGTGGGTTCAGCAGTCTCACTGACCCCATCCCACTCTGTGATGACGTTGGGACTGCTGCCTTCATTCATTGGCTGACCTGAGGTCAGCCAATGAGGGAAGGCCGCAGTCCCAAGCCTCCTATAACCTCTGAGGCAGAGCTGCTTGCAGTTCGTTTTTGTTTTTGTTTTAAACTGTTTGGTGCGTCCATATATGTATGAATGTTTGGTGAAGAGTTGGGAATGGATGTGTTTGTGTGCGTGTGTATATGAATGTTTGGTGAAGAGTGTTGGGAATGGATGTGTTAGTGTGTGTACGTGCATGTATGTATGAATTTTTGGGGAAGAGTGTTTGAAATGGATGGGTTTGTGTGCGTGAGTGTGCGCCTGTGTGTGAATACATTGCTTTGAGTGTTGTGTGTGTGTGCGTGAGAGTGTGTCGTCCAACCCCCTCCCTCCAGTACTTACCAGCCGCCACTGGCCTTTCCACTCTTCACTCCTGCAGCAAATTCTCAAGAAGATCAGGACCGACTGGACCTTTGATAAGGTAGACCGGCCGTTATTATGGAGGAAATTACATAATATGGGATTTCCTGCTCCCCTGCTGTCCTTAATTATTGCATTACATTCTCAAACTTGGTGTCAGGAAACCAAGGTTTAACATCTGTAATTCCCATAGAAAATGGGTTGAAACAAGGTTGTTTATTAGCCCCGCTACTATTTTCCTTATATTTAGCAGATTTACCCAACTGTTTTTCCCAGTGAGAGGGAGATGCAACAAAGATAGCAGCCACCCTTTTGCATGACTCCTTTATGCAGACGATATAGTCGTGATGGATCTTACTCCTATTGGGCTAAATACAAAGTTGATATAATTACAGAATTACACAATGGCTCATTTATTGAAGATCAATGTCTCTAAAAGTAAAATTTCAATCATGAAAGATAACAGAAGTAGAAAATCAAGTAATTTCAAATGGCATATTGGTCTTGAAAAGCTGGAGGTTGTTGATTCATATTTATATTTCGGGAAAATAATAGCGAGCAATAGGAAGAATAAACATCATATCGAACACCCGTTCCTGTAAAGCTATGTCCCACAGTAATGGGCTGCACCTTTTGTTACAGTACAATGGGTAGAAGGCATTTTTTACATCTGCTGACGGTTTTTAAAGCAAACATTTTATCAACTTTGCTCTATGCTATTGAATCAATTCCTTTAAAGGACTAGAGTTTTTTTAGATAGGATTGAAGGCCAGATTTTACATAGATTGTGTACCTTTAGTACGCTAGTTCCATTGGCTGCTATTAGATTGGAATTTGGACTGATATGCACTTATATCCAAGGCGTTTCCAGAATTTTACGATGGGGATACCAGTTAAAAAAAAGTGAACCTTACTCACTTTCATGTGTCAAGAAATCTTTGGTGGTATGGGGGGGAATATTCCTTATATTGTGATTTCTCTCTGGCACAAAAATTCTTCTGGGTACAGGAAGAATCGGTGATTACCCTACCGCTATTAGAATTTATCAGGTAGATTCATCAAAGACCCGTTTTGCGAGTCTTTAATAGCGATTCATAAGGAATCGCTATTACAGACTCGCAAAACAGGATTCATGTAGGAATCGCAAAATAAAATGCGATTCCTACACATTCCTTATTTGCGATTAGCAAGTAGCTAATCGCAAATAAGATAGCGATTTTAAGGGTGCCAGGGGTGTCCAAAGTTAAGAAATGGGACGTATTCTCCGCCCCAGACCAAACGCACAGCGAATTATGCCACCTTGGCTCTGCTTGATTCCTTTTGAAACCACTTTAATTTGTTTTATTCATCCTTGTTCTCATCTTTTTGTTTTGGCTCACTTGAATTATCGTCCCCACATGACTTCATATGCCTTTTTCCAGGTTTCTAATGTTCTGCCTGTGCCACTCCGGGCCTCTTGACCTCTTGTTTAAAAACCGCCCATTCTCCTCTTCTTTCTCAAACAACATGCTGTTTGAGAAAGAAGAGGAGAATGGGCGGTTTTTAAACATCGTTTGGCAGTGACCCCCGAAGAAGGGCAATAAATGCCCGAAATGCATTGGGTTCTAGTTAATAAAACACTGCTTTTTACGAAACTTTTGCATCAATCATGTTCTTTCAAGAGGCCCGGAGTGGCACAGGCAGAACATTAGAAACCTGGAAAAAGGCATATGAAGTCATGTGGGGACGATAATTCAAGTGAGCCAAAACAAAAAGATGAGAACAAGGATGAATAAAACAAATTAAAGTGGTTTCAAAAGGAATCAAGCAGAGCCAAGGTGGCATAATTCGCTGTGTGTTTGGTCTGGGGCGGAGAATATGTTATGTTATGTTAATTCTGCTTATATAGCGCATGGCTACCCCAGCAATGGGGCGTCCCAGCGCTGCGGACATACCTGGAAGTAGAGCAACACAACAGAGAAAGTGGAGCTAGATGGAAGAGAATGGAGCTAGATGGAAGAGAACAGCCACGTTTTAATCTGTTTGCGGAACAGCAAGTGGTTGGAAGTGGCCCGAGCCCCAAGGGGGATCGAATTCCAAAGCTTCGGCGCCAGATGCCTAAAAGAGCGACCACCCGCTCCGCACCTACGGATCTTAGTCGTGCGTGCCAGTGACAGGTCGGCTGAACGAAGGGCGCGCGAGGGGACATAGAAGGAGCAGAGTCCCAGCAAGGTTTGAGGGGCGGTATTATACAGGATTTTATGCATTAGGCAGAGGCTTTTGAACTGGATACGTTGTTTAACGGGAAGCCAATGTAACCGATGGAGAATAGGGGAGGTGTGGCATCTTTTTGGCAGAGCGAATAGGATGCGCGCCGCGGCATTCTGAGCTCTCTGAAGTCTGTTTATCACCGTCAAGTTAGAACCTAGCATCAGGACATTGCAGTAGTCTAGATGGGATAAGACAAGGCCTGAATTATAGTCTGGCGGATGCAAGGCTCAAAGAATCCAAGGATAGGTTTAAGAGAACGCAGGCGACCATAGCAGGTGCCTGCCACTCTCTTAGCATGAGTTTCCATGGAGAGTGAGTTGTCCAACATCACACCCAGGTTTTTTACAGCCTCTTTGGGGACAGGAGATGGTCCCAGAGTAGAAGGCCACCAATGTGCATCCCATTTCTCGGTATCTTTACCTACAATGAGTATCTCCGTCTTGGAGGAATTTAGCTGGAGATAGTTCTGTGACAGCCAGTTCGATATAGCCAGGATATCTTCCTGGAACTTAATTTGGTCAGCCCCACTGTTCTTAGAAAAGGAAAAGATGAGTTGTGTATCGTCCGCGTATGATGTTAGTTTGATGTTACGATCCCTGGCCAGCATGGCCAGGGGGCGGACGTACACATTGAACAATGTGGGGCTGAGCGCAGAGCCCTGCGGGACTCCACAGTCCAGGGGATGTATGCTGGATGAGTACGGCGGGGCGTGCACTTGGAATGAGCGGTCAGATAAGAACGACGTGAACCATCCCAAGGCACTCTCCCTGACTCCGATCTCCCACAGAATACGTACCATTTCTTAATGTTGTTAATCATTCAGTGTCTTTTGGGCAGGACACTGTGACTTAGCTGCACGCAAAAGGAGTACATTGAGACAAACTGAATTTGAGACAGTACGAATAGGTGTGCATTCCACACCCCCCTGCATTGTTCATAGGGGTGTCCAAAGGACACCCTGTAGCACCCCTGAAATGCAAATTTACACAGGTGTTGCGCACACACATGTCCAAAGGACATGTGTGTGTGTAACATGCAACAGAGAAAAATGCACTAAAGTGCTTTTTTCTATTTTTTCGCAATTTACCACGAAGTCAGACTTCGTGGTAAATAGCGACCAAATAATGCGAATTCGCAATTTCAAATTGGTTAATGAATTGCATTTAAGGAATCTCTAATAGAGATTCCTTAAATCCAATTCCTCGCAAATATGCGATTTCGCAAATAGCGATTTTTGCATTTGGGATGATGAATCCCAAATGCAAAAATTGCACTCGCAAAGGGCCAGATTCTCAGAATCTGGCCCTTTGCGAGCGCAATTTAGCTTGATGAATCTACCTGTAAATCCTTTATAAAAAACTTAAGTGATAAGATCAGTTTTAATATAGATATTGAGTTCTGTAATACTAAAGAGAGATTAAAGATAATAGCCAGGACAACTTCCCCGAGAATTTCCCAGAAATATTTAACCTGGAACTTAGATCATGGAACAAACTGTTGGTTCTCCTTATTTCGCCTAAATCTCCTACCTCTAAACGATTTAACAGCACACTGGTTCCAGAACACGAAAAATGGGAAAAACTGTAATTTCTGTGATCTGAGCATTCAGAACCTGGATCATGTTTTGTTTGTTTGCCCAACACTCGTCTTAAGTCGTCTTCGCTGGCTTAGGCCGATGTTTTTGCGAAATGGTGTTAAGGATTTAGCTTCAGCTCATGACTTTCTCCTCAATTCTACATAGAAGCTGTATTTTTTTCTGCATATAATGCTGCTGTAACACAACTGATTTTTTCCAAGTTAACTCTTTGCTGAAATTGGATTTTTTAATTTTAATTGTATTTTTGCACATGATCCGGCTGCTTTCTAAATATTCTTTGCACAATTCAAGATATGCCCTGTTACCTTAATTTGTTGGCTGCTAATTATAAACTTTATTTCTTTAAATTGCTATATGTTGAACATTTTCGCTCTGAGCTGATTGTCATTAATGCGTTGTCACATATTTTTATTATATTTTATGTAATAATTGGTATGTATCCTTTTAAGTGGACCTCATTGTAGTTCCAAAACTTTAATAAATATTGAATTGAATTGAATTGGCCTACATTATCCTAGTGGCTGTGGATTAGGCACGGTGGTAAAAGTATCCAGAGTTCCTGAGTTTGAGAATCCATCCTTCGCTCAGGCTTGCTCCCTTAGGAGGATCTGCTGTTGCAGCAGCAGGGCAAGGGTCTACAACCGAGCCTTTCTAAACTCCGCCTTGATGCTTGGAGATTGAGTCATGAGAAAGGTCATACCATTGACCTGAAAGCAACACTCTTTAGTCTTCCCCAATTTTACTGTATGCTTGATTTTAGATCTTTTAAATGCGATAAAATCTGTCTCACTCTTTGACCCTGGTCCTCTTCATATTCTGCGCCAATGGTCTGACAGTATATCCCTACTTTGGTGGATTTCTTTAATCATTCCCCCACCTGTGGGCTAGTTTCCCTCGCAATGGATGCCTGCGGTGGTCAAACCCCTATTAAGCCTGGATTAGATCCTCTCTGCCAGAGCAATTACAGGCCTATCTACCTGCTACTTGGCCTCTCAAACTTCCTGGAGAAGCAGGTCAACAATAATCTCTCTGCCTTCCTGGAGTCCAACAGTTTTCTCCACCCCACACAAATGAGGTCGGACTACAGCACAGAAACAGCTTTTCTGGCTGTGGTCTAGGAACTCAGATCTCTGTTGGACAGAGGAGGCTCAGCAGCATTCATCCTTTTGGACCTGAATGCAGCCAGATCACTCCACACTTATCCATAGGATACCTGAAGCGGCGCCGGCACCCATGCTCTGACCTGGCTTTGTTCTTTTTTGATGGACAGAACCTTCCAGGTGCTTGATCACTCTTAGTACTCCACAACCTTCCCCAATGTTTTGGTGTGCTCCAGGGGTCTTCCTTCAGGCCCACTCTTTTTAACCTTTATGTGTATCCTCTGTCTGAAACTGTCCTTTCTTTTGGGTGGTCATTGGTTTCTTAGGCCGATGACACCCAGCTGGTGATTTTGAGTTTCCCAGACTCCAGTTACCTCAGTCTGGCCGCCTATCTTTAGGAGGTGGCCAAATGGATGGCCACTCCCAAACCGAAGCTCAATGAAGACAAGTCTAAGGTGATGATATTGGGCAATAATTTTAATAAAAAGATTGCACGTTTTGTGCCATTTTTCCTGCAGAGACTCACGAGCCCCATGGGGTGATAAAGAGCCCTGAAATGTGGCTAGATTCTAATCTTACTATTGATTTTCCAGGCAAAAAAAAGTACAAGCATCTGCTTTGGCGTCATTACACTGCTTAGAAAGATCTTAACCCTGCTCCCTTACCTAGCTAGATGATTAATTACCCAGGCCCTTATCATCCCCTGCCTCGACTATGGTAATGTCCTCAATCTTGGTTCACCTACCTATGTCACAGAGACTATAGATTACGCAGAACGCAGCTGCTCAAGCACCAATCTGTAAAAATGGCCTTAAAGGACCTCCACTGGCTCTCACACTCACAAACACGGTGGCAGGGTAAATAATGCTGCCCCAACTACCAGTGTTTGTCCAAAATAATAATCAAAGCAGTTTACAGTAATTCATAATACAGTTATTAACAATAAATGCCCACCTCTCAGAAACCAGCCACCATTAATGGTTTTAAGTATAATCTATACACACAAAAAGTGAAGAGCCATTATAGTAAAATACAACACTTTTAGCGTTCGATCCCAGAAGCACAGAAAAGAAACAATGACAAAAATATATGCTTGTTCTCTAGGTGCTGTGATGAATTATTTTATTCATTTGTTTTACACATAACAGCCATCGCGTTTCACCCTTGCGGGCTTCTTCAGGTCTATGATACGATCCGCTACATGCAAGGTATTGGCCCAGGTAAGTAGATGATATCTCCAGTGGATATTTGATTAAAAAGTCTGAATCAGAGTGCTCAGGAATACCCGCACAGAATGTAAGTCGGTTGATCAAGTGTACACGGTTCACACTGACTGCAGTATAGAACCAAGATGCGTAGTGTATCGCGCTGCGCCGCAGGCCTGTGCAGCAGCACATGAAGGAAATCTTATCCCGTCACTTCCAAAACTGCCCGGGCGATTTTGAGTCTGCAACAGTTCATTTTGGGTTTTGGAAGTAGAGAGTAAACCGTGGATTTATGAGATCTATTTTTACCTTTTTGTAGAGGGGGTGAAAGTGTCCACAATTTGAGCGATGCTTTACACAAGGGCTAGTTTTGTCTCTTACAAGTCTAAACTGGTGTCACAAGAGAGGTCTTATAGAGAATGATAGGTAGAGTTAACTACTCACTAGCCTTATGGGCAAAAGGATAGAGCGAATAGGCTAAGATGCCCAAATAAGCACACCTAGTGCTCTAAATGTAATGGAGCAGAAGGGCAGAGCTTCAGCGTGAATGACTTTATTGAGGAGTATGCAAAACAAGGGAAGAAAGAGAATCCACTACTAGGAAATGAGGATGAAATGAGATACTCTACTACGGGCAGTAATTCGAATAAACATAGTGTAGTGGTCAAGATAGTTTGAATTTTTGAGCCTTTTCTTTTAATTTACCATATTTACAAAACAAAATCTTAACCGTGTCTGCTTTTAGCTGCAGACCTACTCCTCTGAGCTATCAACACCTGTAAATCTGGGTGTCATTGTTGAATCTTGTGGCTGCCTGGAGGTAAAGACTGTTCCTATGTTGTGCCCTTGATGAAGATGCCTGTTGAAGTTCGTTGCACAGCTCACAGTTGTGAGCACATTATTCTGCCTGAAGCCTACTCTTGCCTAAGTACACTACATGAATGTGTCTGCAGAACTTGCCCTGAATGCAAAACAACTTCATACATGATTCATACTTTTTGAGTTGCCATACTGACCTAAGTGGTGTTTCTTCCCCCGCTTGTTGCACTGTGTACTGAAAGCGGAGTCCTGTTTTAAATGCCGCAGGAATATATTTTCTGTTCAGTGTTAAAAGATAAAAAACAAATTCAGATTTTCCTTCAATTTAAATGAACACTTCTTGATGTTTCTCTCTTTACCAGAAACAAGAAATGCTGGATCTCTTTGCCTCTATTTTGTACGAGTGTGTAACACGAGAAAATCCCGAAATGCTGCCGGCCTACATAGCAATTGATCAGGTGAGGCAGAATTTGTTTAAGAAAATCCAGCTCTGCAGATTGACTGGTCACCAGAGACCTTTGAAGATACAGCGTCAATGCGGTCTGTCAGAAGGAGGTGTCATGTGTTTGTATGATCAGTACTGACTAAAAAATAGGCAGCATCTCCTATTGCATTTAGTAAACAGATATGTGGAATTGTGGCACTTTTTATCTATTGCCCGCTTCTTGCTTACCCTCTTTTACTCTCACTTCCTCCTCCTCTGATTACCATCTTCTGTTCTCTCTCTGTCGAAACATTACCCCCATTATCAATTGCAGCCACCTAACACTCATTGCACTCTTGGCTCTACCACCCTCATCCTCAGATAGTCTCTGATTTCTCTTTTGCTTGTTCCAGAGTCTGTTTCTGGAGTGTTAGACCACTGTTTCTGCAAACTCAAGATGCACGCTCAACTGGCACATTTGTTGGCAGTGTAAACAAAGAAGTCAGTGGCCTAATCTTAACCTTAAGCAATGTTGATGCGCTGTGACTGGAAACATGGAAAATCCTGTTTTGAAATGGTCAATTTTAGTGCATCAGTCTGACCTCATTTACCAGCACAAAATTTACACAAACACCTAGAGCTAGGTTAATGTGCAGGATACACTGTTCGGAAAACTAAAACCCAGTGGAAAAGAACCCCATGTCAATAAAGCAACAACTTTCATAAGTAGATAAAAAATACGAAGGAACGTGCAGGTACATTTTCCAAGTCAAATACAAGTGTAATTTAACTTGTATCTATTGGTTCAATACCCATGGACCACAACAAAAAATATTGTTCATCCTTAGGTAATGACTTGGATGTCCTAGTCCTGGCCAACAAGAGGGATTCACTTCAGATTAGATTTATCATTATTACATCTCTATGCAATTTTGTGACTGTTTATTTTGTCTGTTCCAGGCTGTTAGAAGGATAGAAAGAAGAGCCACAACTGAGACCTTTGAACTGTGGCAAATCAAGCTGGTCTTAGAATTTTTCAACTCAAGAAGCCTACAAGAGAGGATGCATCAGAACTCTAGCCGGGCCCTTCTTATGAACTCCGAGCTTCTGCCGTTGATGAAGTGCACCATCGACAATGCTCTCGACCAGTGGCTGCAAGGTGATTATAGCCTCTCTGTATGGAACTGCCATATTGTAAACACATGATGCTAAGCTGCAATAGCATGTCATGCCAAGAGCATCTTTTAGAGTATTCCAATTTAACTCTCGCTCTCTTTCTTTGCCTGATATCCCTCAAGTGCTTTTTCCCCCCTCTCTCATAATCCTCTACTTCAGCTTTCTACTCTGACTTATACCGTTTCCCAATACAGTCACGCCTCTCCCATGCCCCTTCCGATTCCATGGTTACATTTCCAACTACTGCTTAGGTTGTTAAGATCTCTCGTTCCTCAACGCCTTTAGGTTCTACTCCTAAACTGGCTACCATTTTAACCTCTCCTGTGAGCTTGTTTCCATGACTTGCATCATGATGGGTGGTGACACCTCTATTAGTTCAACAACAACAGATGACTTAGCGTTTCGAGCTGATTATAGTTTTGGATTCAGAAACTTCACAAAACCCTACTTCAAAGTATACTCACAAATTATCACATCTAGAGAAACATTTCTCTCATACACTACTTCATGAACAAACTAAATATTAATTGTGTGGCCCTTTCAGCAGCATAGCTCAACAATGCCACATGTCCTCACATCCTTGAAAGATCTAAACCCTCAACAGATATTAAATCAGCAAAACTGGAGGAGACCTCACCTCCACATGCCACAGTTGCTGGTATTTCACCCCTCTACACGTTGCCCTAGGTATTTCCTTTAGTCCTTTAGAATGTTCATAGCCTGACGACTAATCCCAAAAATAAATCCTCTATTTCGTTTCGAGATTGCCTATCTCGGGCTGGGGGGTGGGGGTTGGTAATACTAACTTTCCCTCAAATTTCTAGCACTTCTCTAAGAGTCACAAGTTCAATCAACAGGGCTTTATTACTGGTGACTTTGCAATATGGGTGTATGACCTGCTGAATGCTTATGCATCCACTATTTTTAATTTCCTTAAGGCCTCCAACAGACTTTTGATCACTTTCTTTTAGTGCTCTCCCACTCCATTACTCCATCCATCTCCTTCATGTGCTCATGACTGTGATGAATTGGTTTTCTAATCCCTGTAACCAGTACTGTACAATCTAGAAGAAATTTGCCCTGTCTGCTTTCGGTGATGGTTTGGAAGCTCTCTACTTAACCCCAAACTTCTCACAACAATATTGATCACATAACTACCACTTTGCTAACGCTTACCGATCTTCACAGCACTTCCAAGCCCTCACGTGGTCCTATTTGTTGATTGTCAGCATCAGTGCTTCTCTGCGGAACGTTCATGTACAGGATTCAGCCGGTGTAGACAATAGACATCATTTATGAATCATAGGTGCCATCCCTAGCCTCCAAAGTACCCATGTTACAGCAAATAAGAGCAACCCACCAGCCAGTGGGAACCTGGGTCTATATATATTTTATAGTACAGTAGTGCACCTGGAGCACCTTAGAAGAATAGGACAATTTCGTAGTGAAATCTCTGTGCATAATACATGTATGTATATGTAATTGAGCCATGCAATTATTCTAATCGCAAATTTTAATGTATATGTCGATAGAAATTTTCAGCATTATCAATGTTTGCACAATAAAAAAGTGCATTGTGCCCTCAATGAAAAACAGAAGAAACCATAGAAAGGATGGAGTGAACACCTAGTGAGTGAAACAAACTTTGTTTATTTGAAGCACTCAACTACAGTCTGTTTGAAATTAAAGGTGTAGGTAGCCTGTGGCTTTATTAAATCTTCTCAATCTTTGACTGTGTGCTGTTGGTTGTTATTGGGGTTTTGACCTCTATTGCTGTTCTCTCAAGCAGTCCTCATGACAACACTCTCAACGCGTGGTCCTGTTCTCTTACATGTCACTGCCAGCTCACTACTGTTGAGCACCATTTGGATTATCCTTCACAAGCCACACAGTCTTCCTGTGTTGTGACACACCAGCACCTATTCTTTAATGATTACATGGGAATCCATCTGTTACAACATACAACTCCATGGTATGTTAAGGAACCACTTCCTGTTACATTGTATTGTTTTATACATTGGGCGTCTTATTAATGATTGTTTTGTCCCTTCCTGATTAGGCCACCCGCATTTACCCAGCATTACGTAAATCAACTATTTATTCAGCCATTGTTTCACTGGTTTGTTATCATAGATGAGGCTCTCTGGCTATTACGGCATACCGCTGTTATACATGCACTCTCCTCCAACACCATTACCCCTGACTGGTGTACAGTGCAGTTTCATAGGTTATCTCCATGGACCATGGATGTAAGCTAGTGTCCACTCGTATATCCTGAGGTATGTATGCTTTCTAATCTTTCCCAGCCAAATAGTCTATCCTTAATACTGACCAGCAATGATGGTTATTATCAGTAATACTGACTACTAATAGTTATTATATTTCACCATATAGATGTTCCTTATACCGAGCTTCCCTGATGAGACCTCTGTACTTCAAAAGGGATTGAAACGTCATCAACAACCAGCTGCACACAAACTCAGTGATTGAGAAGAGCTTAGTTAAGCTATAGGCTCATCTACTCCTTCCTCTTAAAGTAGACTGTAGTTGTGTGCTTCAAGTAAATGCACAGCGTGTTTCACTCACTGCGTGTTCGCTCCTCCCTTTCTGTGGTTTCTTCTTTTTTCTCTGGGGCACCATACACTTTCCTATTGTGTGAACATTGATACACTAGAAATTGTCATTCTGACATATGCATTAAAAATGTTTGAAATAATTTCATGACTTGATTAATTATGAATACATCTACTGTGCGAAGCGATTTTACTGCTAAATTATCGTATTATTCTGGAAGAGCTTCAGATGTGGCAAAGCAGTGCCAAAAATAGAACATGAACATTGTTCTGATAAGCACAGCTTACATTCTGCAATGTGAGATTAAACTTTTAGTTAAAAATAAACACATTAAGTGCAATGTGCACTTGGTACAATGCAAATAAAAAATGGAACAAATCAAATAAATTCAATTTGTTGCCATGTTTGATAAAAAACATTCTTTAACGGAACAGGCATCTCTTTCCTACCTACGTGTGATGAATCTTTAGAAGTGATCATCAATCAGAATGTATTAACACTGCTAAAGCATAAAGCAACCCAATAACATAGTTCATATGCAATATCTGGTCCATATAAATCAAACTGAAACCTGACCGCTATTCTTTTTTTAAATTTTTTTATCTCCTCTTTATCTCCTTGGGATTTGGCAACACATTTTCTCTTTGAAGTATACACTAGGCTTTAGTGATGTCAATTTTGGTATTAGGATGACTGTCTTGTGGCTTCACCTCCTGCATTTCAGGTCACATGATTTCACTACCTGTGATGTCATAGAAGACAAAGGGTGATTGATGTCACTTATGCAACCCCTGGCATTATGGCCAATCGACGTCCATGGAATGGATCTTTTTTTCCAGGATCTGCTGTTAGAAAGTGAGCTTCTAAATATAGGCATTGATGGAAATGTGCAAATAGAGGCAACGGTGGAAATGCAAATATCTTTAGTCCCATTAAACCAATTTCATAAACCTGACAAAAAGAGAACATTTCACATATACAATTAAAAAGAACTCTCTCAAGCGTTTTCTCCAAGCCTGTAGAACTCGTAAACTGGGCAATCTTTATAACAAGTACAGCTTGTTGTATCTTTTATTTGTGTCATGGACTGTCATTGGCTACTGGGCTGAAAGTGATGTGGGTACTCTTGTTACGACACCAATCCCATTTGTACTCACATTGGACATCCAGGGGTCCAATGTGCTAAGCACTTTTAGATTCACCAACCCTGTGATCTGCAAAATCAAAAGGTTTGTGAGTGCAAAAATGGTATGTGAAAAGTACTAAGCCCATTTTGAGAGATGGTAATTTTTTTCTGACCCGCAAATGGGATTTGCAATCCATTCTGAATTTCATTCAGAAGGGGCCATGAAAGGGACGTCCCCTCCTAATTGTGAGCCCAAAGCTATCTATAAATGGATTAAGACCACAATTGCAGTCGCAAATCATTGATGGGTTACTAACACAACAATTGACGTGGTAACTGATTCGCATAGGATGAGAACAGTGGTCCAGGAGATGTCAATTTTTTAAGGTGTTACTTTGTTTGGTGCAAGGTTGAAAAGCAGTTAGTTCCAACTTCCTGTAATTATTTTGTTAAAATAGAAATTTATTTGTTCTGCTAAATATTTTTTGGTGCAAGTGTATCATAAGAACTCAAAGTTCCAGTAAATGAACATAAAGTAGTTATTTTGCTGTTTCTTGGGTTTCTTCCTGTAGCTGGAGGTGACGTATCCGTGCACTCCTACTTGAGTGGTCAGCCTGCTGACGAACCCAGTTTGAATATGCTGGCATGCTTCCTGGTTTACCATTCTGTCCCTACTGCCCGAAAGCTGTCTGCAGGGAACCTAGAAGGTAATGTTATAATTGATTGATGTGCCCCTGTCATTTCTATTGCCATGTTCTCTCTTCTGCTGTCTTCGTTTTTACAACCAGTCACTACCTACATTTCCTTTGGACATGGTAGGGCGGTCAGACTTTCCTGTGAGACTCTGTACTAAAAATACCCACATTACTTTGTGGCCAGGCATTATGATGAGAAGGGACAGAGCTCACTGGACACTTTACGCCTTGCAGGAAAAATCTGCTTAAAAGTTATTCTTTTTTAATTGTGTGGCAAGTTTAAAGAGCAACCACAGTGCAATCTAATCCGTGTGTTGCAAATGAAAGAACAGCTTGCTCAAAAATGTATTTGAAGCGTGGAAATCCTTTAGGAACTTTGCAACTGGTTTCAGACTGTAAGTCCCTTACTCTGTTACAAATGTTGCACGGAAACACTGACTTTTGCGCTCTCTTGCTCTCTCTCTTTATCTTGATATCCTTCCCTTGCTATCCCTCCCTCTCCGACACTCCCTCTCCCATTTGTAACAAATGCACACTGATTTCTTACCACTAGCTACCTGTTTTCACTATCCAGTTAGTGGTAACTGGCATTTAACATATGCTTTATCCTACCAAAATCAAGCATCAATCAAAGCTAACAGGTAATGCGTATGAATAAAAGTGTTTATTCATTTATTGGTGTGCTTTTGGTTGCACTGGTGGGTGAATTTTAGAACGAGTCCATGGTTGGAAGAATCGGCGTGTGTGACTGAGTATCTGGTTGAACGGGTAAGTGTACGTGCGATGCATAAGTTAAGAGTGCATAGTTTGATGAATGAGTGGTGGGTGAAAGGGCAAATTGACGTGAGTTCATGGGTGGAAGTATGAAAATGATTTGTTGAGAAGGGGAGAATATGGCTTGCCATCAGTTGAGTAAGATGCAAGGGGATTCTGTTCCTTAAACTACCTAGTATACTGCAGTCGACAGTTTGTCTTGCATACAACTGGTAATTTATGTGAGTGGATTAATCATCTTAATAATGGAGGCCAGGATTAGTGGGGGATCAAGGGTCATCCAGTGAGAATAGCCGGTTCAGACTCTTCCAATGTGATCTCAGAGAATTCACATAAGTTATTAGTGTCTGTCCTCTTATTAACTATTGGTCTTCTCTCCATGCTATAGGTTCGCTTTGAAATTGGAAACAATTTTGTCCTAAAAAATAGAGAGTTCCATAGCGGAAGTTGCAATTGGCACTCTATTATACAGTACTTCACTCTACGCCACTCCACTTTACTTCACTCCTTTCTCTGCAACTCCATTCTATGCCACACTACGCTATTCTACTCTGTGCCACTCCACTGTATGATAAAACACGTCATCCACTGAACTCCACTCCACTCTTTAACACTCCACTCTGCGAAACGCCACTCCACCCTACTGTAGTTTACAACCCGCCACTACGTTCTATGCCACTCACACTGTGACACACCACTCAACGACACTCTACTCCACTTCATTCTGATACTCAACTCCCCTGAATGACCCTTGACTCTATGGCACTCCACTCTATGCTACACCGCGTTACTCCACTCTACTCCTCTCGCCTCCTCTCCACCCTATGCCATTCCATTGTACAACACTACTCCACTCTATGCCACTCTACTCCCTTCCACTTTATGGCACTCTACTCTACAGCACTCCACTCTACGATACACTGTGCCACTCCATGTCACTCCACAACACTTCATGACACCCTGCGACACTCCACAACTCTCTACTGCATGCCACTCTGTCCCTCTGCTCCACTCTACGTCACAGGGCTCCACTCTGTGACTACGATTAACAACACTCTACACCATTCCACTTATGACATGACTCTCCATGGCACTCTTCTCTATGCCACTAACTTTTAGCCATGCTGAACAGCAGCCACACTGGTGTACAACCTATCTAAAACACATTGGCAAGACCAATAGTTCTCACATAGGCAAGTCCTATTATCTTTGCCAATGCTTATTGTAGTGTTAGTTGGTGAGACTAAGGCTGTCATTACAAGTGGCCCAGTTTTATGTGCAATAATTATTGAGCATGATAAAACAGGCATTGGTATGTGCTCACTTTATTGTATAGTCAAAACAATAAGAGAGAAAGGGCTGAAAAGATCGCTCTTAGGACCCTTGGATAAACTATTTCAAACAACTAAAGAGCGACAGGAATACAGTAAAACCAAAAGACCAATCCCTTATAACCCACATTCAGTTTTGATGAAGGGGAAAAAAGGAAAAGGAAAAATGGAGAACAGAGACAGTTAGTGTGAAGAACTGTGAGTTGGAAAATGAACCCTCATACACCAAACAAGTAGGTGACCGATTTCATCATTGTTTTTTTTTTCTCAAAGGGCCTATGAATTAATGCCCGAAAGATACTTTCAAACTCCGGAAACTCCTGTGTAGAATCTCCTTAAATTTGCTAAGGGTCTTCAATCTAAAACAGAAAAAATCATTCCAACAAAGCATATTAGAACATTGGAATGTTGGGAGTTCCATTGAAAACAATGGAGTGCTCTGGGCTTATAATGGCTGGTATAAACTAAGGAAAAAACAGGTCTATCATAGCACTCTCACATTTGTTAAGTATTTCAGACAATAATTATTGTCATTCACAAATTCTAAAGTTGAATAGAAACAAATTGTTATCAATAATAAAGCTTCAATGTAAAGAAGATTTCAGTTGTAGAAAGTAGATTTCCAAAATACGGATCCAAACAAGATGTTAAGCTTCAAGTTCTTTATTTAATACACATTAAAAGTTATTCCAGCTCACACCGCCGACATGTTTCGTCTCATCGAGACTTTTTCAAGGCAATAGATGTTATGATGAGATGTGTGTGTGTATAACACGGATCTTATTTTCAGGTATCAGTATGGATGAGGTCAACAGTAGTACACTCAATATAAGTCCAGTTGGAATTTTCAGGGGTGAATAATCCTTGCAGTCCTGGTTACTCAACCCAATGTAACAATAAGGAATGGGTGGTGATCCAATGTCGCAGTCCAAGATTTAGGTAGTATTCCTATGAATTTAGTAGGTTCTTTAGTCTTGCTGCGTGGAGATTAGTTCATAGCTTCATAATTAGTATAGGGACCATGATAAGTCTCTTCTTCGAAGTATCTTCTCGGGGAAACCTCCACTGCTCACAGTTGACAAATGTGAGAGTGCTATGATAGACCTGTTTTTTCCTTAGTTTGTACATTAGCAATCTTTGCTAGTTTGACACCCCTGTTGGTGGGTGTATAACAGGACAACATTGCACCTTACTTAAATATATTTATATATATTGACATCACACGTAGATATGCTTTGAGAGCTGTATTACCTGTATGTGTGGACGTTTTCTCCTTGAGAAACACTACCACCAAATACCCTCTCATAACAATGGCTGGTATAAGCCTGGAGCTCCAACATTCCAATGGTTCTTTGTTCATAGCTCTGGCTATGAATAAAGGCTTCAGGGAGCCTGAGGGGATTCCAATCCCCTCCCGCTTCCAAAAGGCTTTGTTTTTTTTGTTAGAACATTCTGTCCTCTAGTGGCAGATTTCTTCTAATAGCCTTATAGCCCTTCGTAGATGGGCTATAACGCTATTAAAGTCCCTCTCCCTTGTTAAAGGCCCTCGCCTTCGGCTCGAGGCCTTTAACGCTGGAGAGGGCCTTTAATAGCCGGTATAGCCCTCTACTGTGGGCTATAAGGCTATATTATCACCGTTGGCAAGTATTAAACATAAGCAGCAGTTCATTAAACGCCCAAACTTGTGAATGTATTGTCAACCGTATTAACAAACACCCAATAATTGAATGTTCATACAATGGTTATTCAAAAAGACATATAGTTCTCCATATTGTATCAACTACTGAAAACAAAATACACATGCTCCAATCTGTATCATCACAAAATTCCATGCCTAAGTGGATCATTATGAAAATCCATGCCTGAGAGGACGTCCAGCATTTAACCAACAGTGTTTGGTTGTAGACTGCAAGGAATTGTGAACGTTAAAAATATGTCAAAATGTTTATTCGTATTGACGCTCACTCCCATGAATTGCGAAGGGCTCGAAATGTTACTCTTTAGTAATTGAACCGTCAACCAATTAAGTGTACGGTAACCAGAAAATTAAATAAACAAGTGCCAAAAACCATACCATACTCCATGCAAGAACAATAAAGTTAAAATTGAAAAAAATTGAACAGAGCCACTCACATTCTCTAAAGATTGTATAAGCAACTTGGGCTCGTGGCAGGGACAACCTTCACGCCCAGAGTTACTGTAAAACAAGAGAGAATTTCAGGGAAAGTGGCATAAAGTAATATAGTTTTTTGAAAAAAGAGCGTTAATCTACTTATTTTCATCCCAGATATCAGTAATATACCTGGGAGAAACACATCCAAGAATGTAAAACGCTGTGATAAACACTTACTTCAGTCCGGACGACTACCCGCTTGAAACCTAAGCGTTCACATCCACGGCCCGAATGGAGCTGAGGTGGAGTAACGCTGAGTGTTATCAGACGTAACGTCGTTCGTCACATGACGGAAGCCTCCTTCAGTTTCTTAAAGGGCCCGTAGTTTTTATCGTATCAGCCCTTTGTTAAAAGCAATGGCCCAAAACGAAACATAATATGTTTATTGAGGACACTTAGAGGGACTTTATCAGATCGGCCAAATGCTCCATTATAAAAACAGTTTTAATTAGGCACGAGTGTTACATGGCTATTAAGGATATTGTGTCCGCTTATTTTTTTGAGTAAAGAAACTTTATTGACAACCCTCCCTCTCTCTATAGATAACTACATAAATGCTGAGCAAGGCAAAGCACTGCCATGCACTCTGATAATATCAGCACTCGTTAGATCAGCGCTGGTTAGAAAGCAAAGGAGTCCGCTAATATATATAAATAAATATAGAGACACACCCACCCATCACCCAGAAATGGAGATGCGGGGGGTTGGTTATAAAAGTAATTCTTGGCAAAATAAGCCTATATGCCACACACAGCAGTTGGCATGGCAGCATTCAGGTAACCCAAAAATCAGATGAAATGTCTCTAAAGTTTCACTGAAAAGGTTGTGCGACCCAGAGGACAGGATATTAAATACGGCTTCTCAGCATCTTAAAACTGAACCCCAAGGAATACCATAATTAAGACCGGAAATATGGGTGGAAAGGCGGTAAATCCACCGCTGTTCCTTCTCAAATAGACTGGCTTCTGTACCCTGTCTCAGCTGTTCAATGATGGTCCATTTGATATCGTTGGGAGTATGGTTAGCTTGTAAAAAGAGTCCAGTCAGTTTTGTGGTATTTTTGCGAGACCTAATATTACTGCGATGTTCGCAGATGTGCTGCTTTACTTTCCTGGTCGTCATGCCCACGTATTTCAAACCGCATGGGCAAATTATCAAATAAACTACATTACTAGAATTGCAGTTTGTATGATTTCTCTGTTGCCAGAGTTTGCCAGGCTCGAGGTCCAGTGTCTTGGTACTAGTTGTGAGGTGGCAAACACTACATCCTCCACAAGGGAAGTGGCCAATCACTGGCTGTAAGCCCCATGCTCTCAGAACGTTTTGATGTGTATCTTTATTTACTTCTTTTGGACGGGTATGCACGAGGGCATCTCCGAGACTTCTTTCTCGCTTGTATGAAAACAGGGGTTTCTGCCAATCATGCCTATTACTCGACAGTATCTTCCAATGTTTGCTTATACAACGACTCACAGCATTGGAGATATTGCTGTAAGTGGTCACGCAAGTCAAAGGGGCACTAGCTTCAGGATTCTTCGGGTACTCTTTCAAAAGCGCTTCTCTGTGTTGGTTTTTGCTCTTTGTAACTCTTATTTAAGATGTTACTGGGATAGCCTCTTCTCTGTAATTTCATCGTCAGACCCTCTGATTGTGTTTTAAAGTCAGACAGCTGCTTACAATTCCTGCGTATACGCAAATATTGGCCGAAGGGAAGGTTTTCCCTAAGGGAGCGCGGGTGGAAGCTTGACAAAAAGGAGAAGGTTATTTTTGCTGGTCGGTTTGTAGTATGTTTTTGTTCGCAAGTGATCACCCTGGTTATAGTCACATCTAGAAAAACGATTGAGTCTGTAGAATACTCATGGGTGAACATTAAATGGGGGTCACATGTATTCACCCAGTCAAAAAAGGCCAAAAGGCTATCTTCTGAACCCTTCCAAATAAGCAGCACATCGTCAATGTACCTTTGCCAAAGAATAACATTGGATGTGTAAGGGTTGGACGCCCCAAGGATATGGGTACTCTCAAAGTTGTAAACGTACAGCCCGCAATACTTGGGGCGAATGTGCTGCCCATAGATGTACCAGTCTTTTGAAGAAAGATCTGGCCTTGATACTCAAAATAATTCTGTTTTAGTGCCAAGGTGGCGCAGTCGATGACAAAGGTCCGGTAGGTGGTGTAATCCCAAGGCGATCTTTCCAGGACATCAGCTAGTACTTTGATGGTAGCATCCTGCGGAATGCAGGTGTACAAGCTTTCTATGTCTAATGTGACAAGGAATCAAGGTTCGTCCGGTATTTCCACTGTGAGGAGCAAACCTAGAAGGCTCTTAGTGTCCTTAATATAAGTACACGTGGCTTGTACCAATGGTTTTAGGAAAAAATCGCAATACTTGGACAGCAGTTCCAAAAGGGAACCAATCCCCGAAACTATGGAGCGCCCAGGTGGTGGATGGCGATTTTTATGCATTTTTGGTAAGGTATAAAAATATGGAATTTTACCTTCCGAGATAGCCAGGAAATCAGCTTCTTGCTTGCTTATCAGCCCATCGTTTTCTGCTGTCGTGGCTAGTTCTAGAATCTCATCCTTCAGGGACTGCGAAGGATCTTCTCTAAGGATCACGTAGTTGGTACTATTATCAAGAAGTCTCCTACATTCCAGATCATAAGCTGAGGCATCCTGAATGACAATACCTCCCCCCTTGTCCGCACTTTTGATAACTATTTCTGTCTTATTTCGAAGCGATTGAACGGCTTTGTATTCTTCTGCTGTCAGATTTTTATAGGGAGTTGGTTCTTCTAATGCCTCTACTTCATTATATACTGCCTGTTCAAACGCAATTATTTCAGGTGGTACCATATGCGGGGGGTGTAAAAGTCGACTTTAATCTTAGGCCTGTGTCGCTACTCACAGCCTGAGTACTGTCCTGAGATTGATGTTCAAAAAAACTCTTTAGTCTGAGCTTGCAGAAAAAATCCATCAGTTCGCAATTCAATTTGAACCGGTCAAGGTGGGGTGTAGGTATAAACCCCAAACCTTTTTCCAGAATGGAAGTCTCCGCTGGACTTAGGGGTACTGATGATAAATTAGTGATCAAACTCTCTGATTGCTGGGGCCTGCCCTCTGTTCTAGGGTTTTGCTCCTAGTATTGTTCCCTACTGACTCCGTTGGATCCCAATTCACCTGGTTGGCCCCTCTCTTCCTGCCCCTGCCCCTCCAGCCTCTCCCTAAAAAATGCTGTGGATACATGTTGCCATGGAACTGTGGGGGTGGTGCAAAAGGTGGATTCCATCCCACCATAGGAGGGAAAGGGGGCTGTTGATAAGCATTGGGGTGGAAACCCCCTTGTTGTCGATATGGGTACCAGGGTTGGATGTTCTGGTTTCTTCTGCCCCTACCTCTCTGCTTCTTCCCTATACTACCAGTACTAGACCCACTCCAATTTGCATCTTCTGATGTATCTGAGTTATAGTCTGTTCGATTGGGTGGAGTATAGTCTGGACTCGCATATGGGTAAACTTTAACATAGGACCATCTCTTTAAGTCTTTTTGGAACTTTTGGACCTTAGATTGCGCTAGAGAGTCCTTGTACTCATTGAGCTCTCTATTAAACTCCTCCAGTTTCTTTTTATAGCTGGTTATGGTTGTTTTGATGTGATTTTCTGCGGCTTGGATCTCTATTAGTAAAGCTTCTGAGAGGCGAAGAGCTGTTTTTATAATCAATATTGCCCAGTCTCGAGTGCAATGCCAGGCGATCTGCGCCCACTCTTTTCTGAACACAATGTCGTCCAAGACAATTCGTGGTGCATTCGTCACTAGCAAGCTTTAGGTGCCATGTTATCCATTAAATATTCCTTGAGCATGGTGCCATGCAAAATGGCACGTATGCGACTTCTTTTTTGTTCTCCCAATTTATCCCACTCAGAGGTTTGTGAGATTGCTTGGGGGACCAAAGGGTCAGAAAAGAGAGACGGATCATTTAAAATGATGTCAGCCTCCTCCCTAGAGTAGGAGAGGCCTTGATCTTCCATGGCAACGGTACAGGTATGGCACTTGAAAACCACTAAAAAAACTCTTGCAGCTGTGCGCTGCCAAACATAGTCAAAACAATAAAAGAGAAAGGGCTGAAAAGATCGCTCATAGGCCCCTTGGATAAACTATTTCAAACAACTAAAGAGCGACAGGAATTCAGAAAAAACCAAAAGACCAATCCCTTATAACCCACATTCAGTTTTGATGAAGGGGAAAAAAGGGAAAGGAAAAATGGAGAACAGAGACAGTTAGTGTGAAGAACTGTGAGTTGAAAAATGAACCCTCATTCACCAAAGGTGACCAATTTCATCATCGGGTTCTTTTTCTCAAAGGGCCTATGAATTAATGCCCGAAAGTGATAGTGTGATTTAAAAGAAGACACAGCAGTTCTCTAGACCAATTTTAATACAGGGATAGCCGTCCATTATTAAAACATAAGTGAAAAAACGGACACCAGATGGATGAGTCCATTTGAACCATAGTGTCCTATCTAAACAAACGTGGTTCACATATTTCTGCTATAATGAGCACCTTCCACTCAGCATTCATCAGGACCAAAAACTATCCCACTCTGGTATACGCACCCTAAAGCGTACCCAGACTGTGGCGATAGACAAATACTTTCAAACTCACGGAACTCCCGTGTAAAATCTCCTTAAATTTGCGAAGGGTCTTCAATTTGAAACAGAAAAAATCATTCCAACAAAGCATATTATCACCGTTGGCAAGAATTAAGCATAAGCAGCAGTTCATTAAACGCCCAAACTTGTGAATGTATTGTCAACAGTATTAACAAACACCCAATAATTTATTGTATTGTATTGTATGCCATATTAAATCACTTATTACAAGTTTCCCCCCCAAAACATTCAAACTTGGTGCTTACTGCCTCAAAATGTACACGTTTACGGATTTACAAGTCTTTTTCCATAAATTAATATCACCATGTTTCGCCTGCAAAATTTATATAGTGGATGCAATTTCTTTTGCACCAGTATGAACCGGGTGCGATAGGACCTGATTTATCAAACTTTTTATATTCTTTGTCTGTGGGTATGCATCATCAGTACACCATAATCGCTATTTGTGCGGTAACAGAAGTTACAGCACATATCAGAAGTTATTAGTTCACTTGTAATCAGGGCCTTAATAACTCTTTGTTGGTCTTTATCCCGTAACACAAGGAGTCTGCTCAGATGATTGTTTCCATCATATACTTGATCATCATTTTACCAAACGTTGTTGTGAATCCATTCCTGTTATTTCTTTCCCCTCTGTTTCATAGGCATTGAAACTTTCTCTGAACTGCTCTTGAAATTTAAAGAGATGAAGATGCCAGTCCGAGCATTATTGCGCCTTGCGCCTCTGCTTCTTAGCAATCCACAGGCCATGGTGCTTTAAGGATTCCATCTTTGAAGGAACTATGATACAGCAAGAGATGCAACCTCAATCTATTTTGCTAAACCTATGACATGTAGTAGAGGAGGCTGTTAAATGAAATTAACTTTTTGATGTAATGGTCAGATGTCTTACAGTGTAAGCTTGAAGATGGTCTTTACTTGCTGCAATTATTTGCATATTTCATGTATGATGACATAAGAGTAAGAAATACAACTGTGAAAAAAATCATAAATAAAAGCTTTTACTTTTGTACATAAAACTTGCTGGACAAACGGTTGTCATTATGCAACACACATAATGTTGAAATAATTGTTAAGGAACTACGTTTCCTCAGAACCATTTTTCCACATCCCCAACCCATGTACTGCAACTGCTATTTAAATAGATTTGATGCTCTTAAGAAATATATTGGGGGAAAGTAATTTGACTTAACTATTTGTACAATTGTTTTGGCTCTGTTACTTGTAATTTACTATATTGTTAGTGTGCCTATGAAGAGTTTAGTTTGCATCTTTTAACAACATCGGTTATAGTGTATCAAATACCGAAGTTGAGTCTCTGTTTCCTTTGAACCATGGAATAATAACCATTTTACAGGTATGGGTGTGAGAGAGAGAGAAATGTGAGTGTGTTCTGTTCATGCTCATGTGAATGGTCTCTCTTCTGTGCTCATGATTATTTGTTCTCACTCAGCAAGAACAAATTCTTACCTGGAGGAGTACAAATGAGGTAAATTAGGTTATCTTTCACGTTCTTTTTAAAGGGAGAGAAGGTGCCATCGTGGTGTTTGCCATTATGTCTCTCCCAGTCACAGCGCCTGCAGTGAAAAACTCTAATCTGCAGTTTTTGTTCTAAGAAGAGAGATACGACTACACTAGCAAACTTCAAATAAGGGAACTCTTCTTTCTGATGGATACTTCATACCACAGATTACTCACTTTAAGAATATTCTTCAGGTGCCAGACTGTATCAGGAAATTTTCTTAGCAGTGCTCCTGTACCTCTAAGAAGCACTGTGCGTCTCCCCATTGACTCTGATTAGCCCATGAAGTGACGGAGCTGATATGCATATAAGTACCTCTCTTGGGCACCAATGTCACTTATGTTCTTTCTTTGCCTTTGTGTGTGGTTCTAAAGCTCTGCTTCCACTCTCCTCGTTCTTTCAACAACTCCTCAAAACTAAATCCAGTTTGCAGAGGAACGATTCCTAAAACTACAGACTTCAAACTATGCTGTGACTGCAGGAAACCGAGGCCGGTCACATACGGTGTGTCTTTGGTGTTTGGGCTTGTGGCACGGTTCCAAGTCGTGAATGGAGTGCGCCGTCATACATCCATAGGTTATCCGAGACCAAGAAGCAAAGCTAGCTGTCTGTTGCCGAACTCCAGAAGAAGCTGTGTGCCTCCCTAAGTCCTACTCCAACCCTAGGGTGCAGACCGCTATTACTTTCAAGGTTGCTCCTGTGAGAAGTTGTCTTTGCGGTTGAATACTCTGGTAAGTTCAAGTTCAAACAAAACAGAAGAAGGTGAAACAGGACTTGTCCCCATCCAGTCAGTCTCTGTCTAAAGAAAAGGTGCAAGAGCGTCACAAGGTCAAATGTTTCCTTCCCAATCTACATTGCAGAACCAATTCCTTATGCTCCCCAAATTTCCCAGACCAGGCGTAGCAGGCGACACTGTAGATCAAGCACTTTAAAATGGTCATGCAGCATATTTTTGTCACTCTTCTGGCTTCCTCTGATGTGCTTCCAGGGCCCTAGGATTCCCATAGGCTCTCACAGTGTTGTCTGAACCCCTCGGACCCATAATGATTTCTGCACTGGCTCTGGTGCAGACTTCCCTTCAGCTCCACACCCTGAGTCTGTACCTCCTTGATCGATGTAGGTGTTATGTAATGCAGAGTTTTAGAGCGTACTATCACCCGAGAGGCACTTAGCAGGTAGGAAACTAGGGCCTAGTGGAATTACTCAAAAAGCCATGTCTTCAGCTCCTTGCAAAATTCAAAAAGTCAGGAGGAGGCTCTTATGTGTAGAGGGAGGTTATTCCTCTATGTAGGAAAAGGCATGACTACTCTATCTGGTTTGTGTGTGTGTGTGGGATTTATGCAAGTTGGAATCCGGACAATCAAAAGTGTCTGGAAGGTTTGCGAAAGCAGACGTAATTGTTGAGGTATGCTGGGCAAGGCTTATATAGTGCCCTGAAAGTTTGGGTGAAGAGTTTGAATTGTGCTTGTTTGTGAAGGGGTGCCAATGAAACTCCTTCAGGTGTGGTGCAATGCGAGTGCAGCGTGGGAGGTTCAGAGTGATTCTGGCTGCCGAGTTTTGAATGATCTGCAGACTTATGGTGAGTTTGTTGTTGATCTAGGCTTAGAGGTTGTTCCCCTAGTCCAGCTTGCTTGTGACTAGGGCATTTGTGATGGTTTTCTGGGAGCCGTTTGAAAATCTTCCTCAATCTTCAGGGTATGGCAGCATGAGACGGTGATGGCATTGACTTGGGCGGTCATGTTGAGTTTGCTGTTGATTATCCTGAGGTTCGTTATGTGCTCCTCCCCAAGGTCACTAATTCTGTCTTGTTGGTGTTCAGCTTTAGTTGGTTGGTCTTTATCCAGTGGGTGATTTCAGTCATGCAGGCATTTAACTTGATCTGGGTACTGAGTGTCATGTCCATTAGGAAGAGAATGAGTTGTGTCATGGGCATACAAAAAGGACATTGATGCTGGTAATACGGATCATGTATGCGTCACTGGCATACGAAGTGTACGGTGCCAGGCTGACTGACTGTCTTTCCAGTTGAGAAGGAGCCAATACACTGGAGTGCATTTCCTTTGGTTTCTGATGGTGGCTAGGTGTTTGCGCTGAGCATGGTGTGAGACTGTGTCAAATGCTGTGGAGGCAATGAAGACCGTGTCCGTGCTGTGGTTGGGTCTGAAACCAGACAGTGGTGTGGAGGAGTTTGTGGTAATTAAGATATTTGATTAGATGTCTGTCTTTCTCGAAGACCATGTCCGTGAATGGTAGCAGGGAGATCGGTCTATAGTTGGTGAGCCTTGAAGGGTCAGCAGAGGGTTTCTTCAGAGGGAGAGGTGTGGCGCCTCAGCCAGGGTGACTGACTCCGGAATCTGGGGATCACGGTTCGATCCCCGGGGCCGGCGGCAGATTAGCCCAGCACCATGTGACTCTGGGCAATAGCTTGCTTAATCTTCCCGACGGCCCCCAGCGCCTAGAGACCCTAACGGGGGATGGTTCGCGCTTTACAAATGTGGAATCTTATTATTATTATTATTATTATTATTATTATTATTATTATTATTATTATTCAGCAATGGGAGGATAGTTGCAGGTTTCTAAGTATTACACAAGATAATGGAGTAGGTGGAGGCATTCAGAATGGGTGTGAGCATTGCACTGATGGGTTACAGTCCTCTGGGGTAGATGCAGTAGTTGCAAGGGTCCAATTGGGCTCCCTAGTGGATGGACTTCATTGTGGTGGCGATTACTTCTAGAGTTGACGGCCTATGTTGTTAGCATTGATTCTCTGGATAAGACCAGGATGCATTTGGCGACATCTGTTGAGTCCGGTGCTGGTGAAAGTTGCTGTAAATGGCAGTAATTTTGTTGCTTAAGAATTGAGAGAGATTGTTGCAAAGGTCCTGCAAGGGAGTGATCGGGTTGTAGGTGGCCAATGGTGAGGTAAATCTTTCATAATGGCAAAGATTTCTTTCTTGGTGCTATCGTTGATGCGGTCCACCAGAGTGGCTCATTTGTTGGTCCAGATCATTTGGTGGTACCGTCCTAGGGTAGATTTGATTAAGCGTCTGTCGGCCTTGTCCTGGCTCATTCTCTATTTGCGCTCCTGTTGTTTGCAGTGGCGTTTCATCAGGTTGAGTTTCTCAGTGTACAAACGGGCCTGGGGGTCTGTATCTTGTTGTAGTGATGTATTTTAGGGGAGCCAGGTGTTTGGCACAGGAAGGATTCCAATTGTTCAATTTCTTGATTGCTTTGGGGATACTGTTGCTGTTTATGGGTCTGTGGGTGTTGAGTCAATTTTATTCAGTGATACTGTTCCAGTTTTGGGGTACTGGTCTGGCAGTGGGGTGTTGCCACACTACCAGTGCCAAAGGAGAATCCATTGTGTGCTCCAGTATCTCATACCAAGCTTGACCCAGATTGCAGTCACCTGCCAAATCCACTACAGAGCACAGTGTCACCATACAACCAGAGTCTGATTCTATCTGTCTATGCAGCAGAGGTATACTTATACGCTCCATTGTTTATTTGGGTCTGGCTCGGACCACAGCGTTCCATCACTCAAAGATTACCATGGTGGGTGGGGGTGGGGATGATTTGTCCCCTGATTGTGATATGACTGTTTTTACATGGACTCACAGGAGGCCAGTGGACTTGATACTTCCCATAATGCAGGGTTGAACACATCTTTTTGGACTTCCAAAGGAAAAGAAAGTGCTCCCTTTGCTGTGGTGATCAGCTAAAGTTCTGGACCTACAACTGCCTTCTGTTTCAGTCAAGACAAATGTCCTGACATATATTTTGCAACCTGTGTCAGCCTCATTTGAGCCCTTTCTTCCTTTCAATGACACCTTAGAGGGCACTTGGTCTAAGTCTGTTCTTGCCAACCTTTGAATAGGAGGGTGCCCAGATGCCACTGACTGATGCACCTTGATCCTGATTTCCTTACAAAACATCCTACTACAGAGAGACCAGTGGTCAAGGCTTCCACCTGCAAGGCGAGCCCCTATTCATATTCTGCGACCTGCCACCAGACATGGAGTTAAAGAGGATTGTGGCATTCTTGAAACAAATGCTCTCTTCAGCCAGTCTAGCACTGAGATCTGTCAGTACTGTTTGTTTGGCTGATATACGCACGCCTTCTGGGACATTGCTAGCAACATCTTGCCCGCAGTCCTGGAAGAACGTAGGACCTTCTTGACACAAACATTCAAGATGTTCAGGAAGCGACCAAATGCGTGATTCGTGCTGGCCTTGATACTACTAATTGTCTGGAGTGAGCGGTTGGCACGAGTGTGATGCTCTGTTGCCGTGCATGGAGGTTTTTGACAGTTTTCTCTGGAGATGTATAGGTTTCCCTTATGGATATGTCTTTCAATGCCTTATGCCTTTTCAGCATGAAAACTGCTGTAGAACGCTTCAAGGAGGGTAGGAATATACCGCAGTTTCTGGGCCTTTCACCTCCTGTCAAACCATTTCCTCACCAGTATAGTGAATTCTGTTTCTACCGACAACACCAGTCATCCAAGCCCCAACAGCAGTCACCCTAATCCTTTCAAGGCCAGTGACGTGGATCTGGCACGCAATGAGCAGGTAATTACGGGCATCAGTCCTCCCAGTCCCCCTCCCCTGCGGAAACATCATCCAAACTGCTTTAGCACTTGCCATTATCAGCATACAATCATCTTGTGGACGGCAGAATCCTGCCAACCTATTAACAGCATTGGGGTTCTCAATCACTGAGCCATGGCTGCGCCTGACTCCTTCACAGAGGCTTCCTTTGGAAGGAGCTGTCTTAGACACAGTACTGTTCAGGGCCTTCCCCGCCATTGCAACAAGTCCAGGTTATTTGGGCTATAATCCAGTTGTTTTCACCCTCACTCCTGGATCTTGATGAGGGTAGTTCTGAGCCTTCTTGGCCTCTTACCTTCCTGCATCCTCATTGTTGACTGTGCCAGGTGGCATATGCAAACTCTGCAATTGAGTCTAAATTTAAAGTGAGCCCAGCACCAAGGAAACCTGGCAGATGCCAATCCGATTTCAGAGAAGGCTGTGATGCTCAGCAGTAGTGGCTGATTGACTGCAATTGGGCAATCAGTAGACCCCTCTCTATTCCCCACCCAGTGCTGGCAGTGTTGATGTATGCTTTGCAGTGGGTTGGGTTGGCCACCCAGGGGAGGCAGAGATCAGAGGGATCTGGCTGCCATCATAAATCTAGTTCCATTTTAGTCTGTTGGAGGTGCAGGCCATTTGTCTAGCATTGAATGCCTGCCTACCTTCCCTTCAGGTGCAAGTTCTCACAGACAACACCAATGACATGCAATGCTGTAACAAGCAGGGCAGAGTGTGGTCCTGTTTCAAGAGGCCCTGCCTTTCTGGATTTGGGTGGAGCGTCACAGGCTTTTTCAGGAGACGACGTCTGGCAGATCACTAAGGGCATCTACATCCCGAGGTGGTGTAAGACATCTTCTGGCAGTGAAATAAACCCTGGATCTTTTCATTGCCGTCGACACCGTGCTGTGTCAATAGTTTTGCATATTAAAGTTCTCCACAGAGACTCTCTCTGGGATGCATTCCAGCTGCAATGTAACGCAGGACTCCTGTACGACTTCCCACCCCGCCTCTCTTGCCCCGAGTTCTGTAAAAAATAAGGAACATCCGGGCCCAAGTCATATTAGTGCCTCCGGACTGGCCCAGGAGAGTGTGGTACCCAGAAATTCTGGTATGAAAGCATCTGCCCTCCAATCAAGCTTCCATTTCAGAAGGATCTTCTGTCGCAGCAGCAAGGCAGGGTTCTTCACTGGAACCTGTGCAACCCACACCTCCATGAGTGGAGATTGAGCAGCCTCTGTTGACTGCATATGATCTGCCCCTTGTAGTGGTGGATGTCATCCTTGCCGCCAGGTATCCTTCCATGAAGTCCTTTTATGCCGAGTGCTGGGACATAATTGTTGCCTGATGTGGAGTCTCTAAGACCGACACTTTATATGCAAAGGTGTTAAATGTTTTATTGTTTGTTTTGTATTTGACCCAGCAAGGCCTTGCAGTGGGTACTATTATGGATTATTTGTCAGCCCTTTTGGCCTTTTTCCATTTACCAGACCAGCCATCCTTGTTTGAATCTACTGGTATAATTCAGTTTAATAAAGGTGTGACACACATTCCCTCCCAAGCCATTTGTAATACCCCAGTGGGAACTTAACTTTTTATATGCTCATTGGGACCTAAATTATCATGTGTTCACCCTTCAAACTGATGCACAGCTGCTTGTTGCGTCTTCTCACTCTGAAGACTGTGCTCTTCATTTCTTGATATCTGCGAGGCTGCAACCTGGATGTTGATACACACATTCATAAAGCACCACTGCCTTGATATTCAGGTCCGACAGGGAAGGATACTTTGGTTGTTCGTTCCTGCCGGACTTTTCAATTTGAGTCCATCCCACAGACCCCCTCCACCTTGGGAGGTACTGCTTTGGTATCTATTCTAAAGAGGAGGAATCTGCAGTTAGAACTATCCATCAGAAGCACAAGCTACTTATCCTAGGACTCGCTGTTGCTGATGGATATCCTAACCGCAAATTCACCATTGCCCTCCCACATCCCAGTTTTGTGGCACGACCTCTTTGTAGTATTTAAAAAGTTCTCAAGTTAGAGATCTGCACCCTGATAGATATTTGTTGATATTCTTTCTGAGCGTGCTGAAAGAGTCCAGAAAGAAACTGGCATCGATGTGCAGCATTGGCGCTTGAGTGAGGCTCTGCTGTGTCACTTTCCATCCAGTACGAAGACACCCAGCAGTGCTACAAAGAAGTCTGTATCCAATTTAGATTCTGGGGAATATTCTAAAGGTATGGAAGCTGTTGTTACATATTGCATCCACTAGCACAAGCATTACCAAATGTAAGTAACTTGTTCATCCTTAAGCACATTGTACTTTTGATCTTCTCTTAATTACAAAAGCTCGAAGTCTGCTTTCGGAAGCTGTAAGCCTGTGACGTGAAGAAAGGAGGAGTGGCAGGAACTGAGCGGTGTAAAAGTCTCTGATTGACCGGTTTCATTTTTTTCAAATGAGCAGCTGACTAGAACTGGGCAGTCAACTGTTTTCTCTTAAAACACAGTACACTTTGACCATAACTCACATTTAAAAGCTTGAAGTTCACCTGTGGCAGGTGCAAGTCTGCCGTGCTGAAGAAAGAAGTGGGAGGTGCCATTCAAATTGTAGCAGACTCGGATTGGCGTGTTTCAGCTTTGAAAACATCGGGCCCCTAAGGCAGGGTGTACTGTGCATATTACGTGTGTAAAGTGCCGATGTCCTGTAGGGCAGGGTTCCCCAAAGTCGGTCCTAAGGGGCCAAATCCATGCCCGATTTTTAAGATAACTACATTTATCTAAATGGGGATATGCTAAAAATTTGACATGGATCCGGCACTCCAGGACCAACGTTGGGGAACCCTGCTGTAGAGCAAAGGGACAAGGTCGGGTGTCTTTCCACGAGCTCTATCACAGGCATGTCATGTCTCGGAACTTCAGGTTCTTTCCTGAAAAAAAAAATATATATAACTACTAAAATATGCACCATCCAAGGTTGATGACTCCTAAAGATAATCCTTGACCACTGTAACGACTTACCAATGGGATCCTAAGTAACTTAATTTACCACCTGGCATGGCTGACCGTATTGCTCAGAATAATAATAATAATTAATTAGTGATCACTAATATTTGTTTAACTTATATCAACAATGACGAGGTTTAGTCGCTCATGGTGCCAGCTGCAGTACATCCTGCGTCACCCTTCAAGATTTGCAAACTACCAGTCCGATGAATGTTGAGACTTGACAGTCTGGCACTCAGTAAAGAACACAGTTAATTTTGCCACTCCAGATTAGTTCGTACATATCTGATCCTCGAAGGCAGCTAGTTTCCTTGATAGACAAATACCCATATTAATTAACACCCATTCAAACAGTAACCTCATTATTTTACTCCACTTTAGATAATACTTGGATGCTGTTTTTATTTATTTATTTTTATTTTATTTAAGTTTTATTACAGAACACAATATACAAAATAATCCCAATCGGAAACATTACGTTATAAGACCTTAAGCATAACAATCCTTCTGACAGCCCATTAAGTATTCTGAATGTAACACCATGTAATTTTACATGATAACATTAAACATCACGGGGCCTGGGCCCCTATGGAACTTCTTAGAGACTTGTATCACAAAAAAGACTTCCCCAGTGGCATGTGTCCTCGCCACCCACCATCCCAGCAAGACCGTAACCTGTAAAGAAACGAGTCCCGGTAAGTATCTTACAGCCCAATGCATCTATATCTGTTCATCTGTCGGCCCAATCAGTTCCTGCTCATGAGGACGGGGGTTATCCGCAGACACTGTGTTTTCCTCTTTGCTAGCCAGGTAAGTTCTGTATAATTCCCCCAATCATTTTGGGCGATTATGTGGGGGAAGGAGCTCACTATAGTTTTTAGTTTGCGTACAGCAGTAGATCATGTCCCTCGACCAGCTAACCACAGTGGGCCTCAGGACCTACAGATCGCGACCAGGGGTCTAGCTATAAGCAGCCCCATGTCGACCAGCCTCCTGATAGATTTTGGGATGTGTAGGGAGTAACCCAGCAGAGCCAGCATAGGGTCGGGAGTTAGTGTTACTCCTAGGGCCTTAAAAATCAAAACCCAAAAGCTGGCTATCCATGGCCACACCCAGGCCAAGTGGAAGTAGTCAGCCTGGCCAGCAACACAGCGCTCGCCGCTCGCATTCAGAGGAATCTCTCGACCCATATCTATGCAATCTCTCAGGGGTGTAGTGCCCTCTATTAGGAAATGTAAAGGGAATAAGCCTATGGCGACCGTTTAGTGATATCCGTTTCATGCTCTCGCAGCAATATTTCAAGATACTATCATCTTTGTCTTTCCCTGTATCTGTCTGCCAGGCTAGTCTAGCTTTAGTGTAATAGTTTGCTCTGTAGCTCTGGGTCAGTTTATACAGTTTAGATACAGTTGTGTAGTTGATTCAGTTTTTATCATATATGTAAGAGCGGCCACATCAGGTGGCTCCGACATGTCACTACCCAGAATCTCCTTAAGTGATTGCCTCCTTCTGTGGAATTGAACTCTATTAAGCCGTGTAAAATGTTGTTCCAGCGTCGCCACTTCATCCCATGTTTTCGCAACACCCCCTTCAAACATCTCTCCTATCGTTGTGATATTCGATCCGGTGGGTTGCATAAAAGCGCTGGTAAAGGAAGCGGTGTTGCAACTACTTTCTCGATATGAATGTGTGGTGTATCAGCAGGTCCATGTAGCCTTGTGCGACCCTATAATACAGATTAAGGTCCAGCGCACCTAGTCCCCCTCCCCCCCCCATGTGACATGGGAGCGTAAGTATGGTCCACTTGACCCGGGCATGTTTCCCTGCCCAGGCCAGCCTGAGTAGCAGAGATGTGAGCATTCTGAAAAACGAACTGGGGAGGACCATCGAGATGTTAGCTAATAGAAACAAGAACCAGGGCAGCACCACCATCTTCATGATTGAGACCCTGCCAAGTAAAGAGAGAGGCAAACGTATCCAGCGTTCCACATCATCTGCCTGTTTGCTTAATGCGACCCCAAAGTTTTCCCTCAGTACCACCTCAGAATTTGTGTGTACTTTGATTCCCAGGTACCACACTGGTTCCATCGTCCACTGCAAGGGGAATTCGGGGACAAATTGAGCTGTGTTGGGGGTTAGCTGGAATATAATTGATTTGGTCCAGTTTACTTTTAGGCCCAACATAGCTCCAAACTTTACAACTTCACGCAGTACGGGGCCAGGTTCTGTTCGGGGTCTCTAATACTTGGATGCTGTTATTACAGCGTGGAAGTGGTTAGCTTTGTGACTCTCAGCACTACTTCTCACTGTGTTGGGGTTATCTAAAGGACTGTTACACCATTTCTCAATGTTTAAGCTCCAAATTTCTGACACTTATAGGTGCGTAGTTTTGATGCCCCGGCACTTCGCACTGCTTTACAAACTATATCTGTGGATCTTTGACCCCAGAAACACAATTTCACCTTCTTGCGGATAGGCTCGGGCAAAATGGGCTTCTTAATAACCTAATTATGTGATAATAGGTTTTCCTTTTCTAGCCTTTTACTTTACTGTAGCAACTACTTTCCTGTTTTGAAACCCTTCTCGCCCTTCATCCCTCTTCTTGGGGAATGTGTGGCGGAGCATAAAAGCAGAAGTTCCTCCGGCAGAGGTGGACCATGGTGATTCCCTACAGTGTTCCGGGCAGTAGCATTCCTTCATATACTCTGTTGAAATGGGATCAGCTTGACAGACACGCTCAATCAATCAATCAGGGGAATTGTAAGCATGCTACTCACCAGTGCATGTCTTAAGGTGCTGGGGGGAGGGGGGGTTTGAGCCGCTCCCTATCAGTCGAAAAGCCAGATCTTGAGCCTCTTCCTGAAGATGAGGGAGGTGGCGCATCTGATGTTGAGCGGGAGCTCGTTCCAGGTCTTGGCTGCAATGTAGGAGAAGGTTCTTCCACCTGTTCTGGCTCTGCAGAAGTGCAGGGTTTCGGCGAGGTCGGCGGATCCGAAGTTTCTCTTGGGTACGTGGAAGGAGATTATCTCGTTGAGTTATTGGGGTCTGGTGTTGTGGAGTCATTTGTAGGCTTGGGTGAGTATCTTGAAAATGACACTCTTCTCCACTGGAGCCAGTAAATGTTCCGTAGGTGTTGGGTCGTGTGTTCATGTCGAGGAATGCAGAGGATGAGTCTGGCTGCGGTTTTCTGTATGGTCTGTAGCTTGCGGAGCAGAGGCTTGTTGATCCCGACGTGGAGGGCGTTTCAGTAGTCCAGTATGCTGGCTATGAGTGTGTGGGTGGCGGCCTTCCTTGATTTGGGGGGATCCACTTGAAAGTCTTTCGGAGGATTTGGAGGGTGTTGAAACAGCTGGAGGCGACGGCGTTGACCTGTCGTGTCATGGAGAGGGAGGAGTCTAGTACGATGCTAGCAAACACATATTGAGTGATCCTTGCTGGCATGTAATCATCATGCAATCTGCTAAGATATGTATTCACTAGCACCCTTTTATGGACTTTCAGAACTTTCCGGACACAAATGCATTTTGTTTGCATATTTGTAGGTATTTAATTCAGTTACTAACCAAGTATGACAATCAGGCTGAAATTGTTGATTGTGCCTTTTATAAATATTACTTTTTTTTAACAACAAATATAATGAAATAAATCGCCTTTCTTTGTACTCGCTATGTCTACAAAATTCGTATTCGATCTCCGCCATTAAATCTATCTTAGATTCACATGCTTTGAATTATTCCCAGTCGAGCTGATAGGGAATACTCAGTATAAATAAATTATAAAAGCTGTAACAAGAAAAGCCTAAAATATAAAAATACACATAACGTAACCTAGTGTTACACTTCACGCATACCACAAGATCATTCTACAGCATTTAATGCCTTACCCCTCCACTTACTTAGCTGAATGTCACACCACCCATAATAAAGTACAATATATACATTAGAGTAGTGTTGCATGAAGGGAGAGGATGTAAAGTTACGGCCAGAGTTGCCAACTTTAGAACCGAGTAACCAGGTTTGAGGCCTAGCGGCAGATTAACATCCTGTGATTCTCTGCAAATCACTTATACTCCCTATGCTTAAAAAAATTAACCTTGTGCAATGTAACCAGTGCTCATGTAAAACTCCACAATGCTTTTGAGCCGAGTGTGTGCTATAAAAAAACTGCTAAAAAAAGGGATCATACTACAACCCCAGAAAATAACATAACATTGGAAATAAATACACCACCTCATACTTTACCATGCAAAAACTGCACAGCGCTTTATATGACATGACGGTGCCACATAACTTCTAATAATATGTAACATAGCATTCCTCCTGAACGTAACATAAAATAAACAGATAAGATAAAATCACATAACACAGCACCTCTCCATCCATCCCTTTTCCTTTATTTTATTTATTTATTTATTTTATTTTATGGGCTTGTATAGCGCCTGAATAGACCCCCGAAGGGGTATCTCTGCGCTTTTGCTAGCAGAAGGAGCATATACTGTACCAGGTCATATCAGAGAGTAACTGGGGCGTGAAGTGTGTTTTAACTACTTGTAAATAGGTGGGTTTTGAGGGTTTTTCGGAAGGATAGGTGATTGGTAATATGTTTTAATGCTAAGGGGAGGGAGTTCCAGAGAGCAGGCCCAGTGTGTGCCAGAGCACGTCCTCCTTGTCGAGATTTTTTTATTTTTGGAACCTGTAATAACTGGAGGTTACTGGATCGTAGGGAGCGGCCTGGAGCATAGGGTTGGAAGGCCTTTGTAAGATATTTGGGGCCCTTTCCTATCAGACATTTGTGGATAGTACACAAAATTTTAAACTTAGTGCGTTGCCACACTGGCAGCCAGTGGAGTTCAGCCAGTAGAGGTCGGGAGGGAGTCCTAGATGGAACGTTAAGGACTAACCTCGCCGCCGTATTTTGGACTACTTGCAGTTTGTTAAATTGGCCTTCATTGGTTGATAAAAGAAGGCCATTGCAGTAGTCCAATCTACTAATAACTAATGCCTGGACTAAGGTCTTCCTGTGGTTGTCAGGTAGATAGGGAAACACCCTTCTCAACAGTCCATTGGCCCTAAAACATGTGCCGGCAACTTGGTTGACATGATCTTTAAAAGTCAGGGCTTGATCGAATAGCACACCCAGGTTTTTCACGGTCTGCTTTGGGATGGGAACAGGTCCCAGTTCTAAGGGCCACCACTCATCAGACCATAATGTCACTGCTTCCCCAAACAGTAATACTTCTGTTTTGCCTACATTGCATTGTAGGCAGTTCTTAGCCATCCACTTTGACACTGCCCTCATTCCTTCTGCAAAAGATTTTTGCAGAGCAGGTGTAAAGGTTTTAAAAGGGAACAGAAGTTGGGTGTCGTCGGCATAGGACACCGGGGTAAACCCAAAGGACCTCACTAAGTCAGCCAGGGGGGCCACATACACATTAAATAATGTGGGGCTTAGGCATGAGCCCTATGGCACACCCCTGGTGAGCTCCCTAGAGATGGATTTATGGGAGCCCAGCCTGACTTCTTGAGAGCGGCAGGAGAGAAAGCTTTCCATCCAAGACAGAGCTGCACCTCCCAGCCCTACATCCCTCAGACGGCCGAGAAGCACTTCGTGAGACACCGTATCGAAGGCAGCGGATAAATCCAACAGCACCAGAATCATAGACCCCCCACTATCCAGTGTCATCCTGATGTTGTTGGTCACTGCTAGTAGGGCCGATTCGGTGCTGTGATTAGGCCTGAACCCAGATTGTGAAGGGTCCAGGCCTTCCGCTGCCTCGATATGATTTGATAAATGGGTGTTCACGTGCTTCTCTGCCATCTTACCGATGTAAGGTAGGAGGGAGATGGGCCGGAGGTTAGAGAGATCTGTCCAGGGGGAGGCCGCTTTTTTCCTTATTGGGTTTACCACCGCAATCTTCCATTCCCTTGGGACTTGTCCTTTAGCCAGTGAGATGTTCATAACTGACTGGATAGAGGGTCCCAGGAGGGAGATCAGAGGGGCCACCATTTTTGCAGGGAGGTAGTCATTAGGAGAACCAGTTTTCATGTGGTTAATGAGGGGTGGGAGGTCTAAATCACTGACTGGTGGGAAAGTAAGTAGTGAGTTTATATTCTGTGTAGGTGGGTCATTTGGGAGGGAGGTCGTGGTTCCTACATCCCTAGAGGCCATAATTTTATTGTAAATGAGATTAATTTTGTCCTCAAAGAACATAGAAATCTCATCACAAAGAGTTTGTGATACATCATCGGGGCTCTCATTAGCTGTGGGTTTTACAAAGCTCTGCAAGATTTTGAACAGTTCCCTTGGACAATTGCTTCCTAGCTCAGGCTTATCTTCACCTCACATTTTGCCTGTCCATAACAGTCTTCCACTCCACTGTGACTAGAAAACATTGACATCCTCTTTCTGATCATTCTGGCCAGACAATCCTTCTCAAACCGCTTTAGCTTCCTCCTGGACTGTAGGTGAAGGAGACTCAATATTTGGGGGATATTTGCATCGAACGAGAAGCTTGTATGCCTGTGTACATGATTATCCGTTGCCCTATTACTGGAGACTGGCAGCTTGCTGCTACTGTTGCCTCTCTTCCAACAATTGTTGAATGAAGCAAACCCAGGTTACAGCCTCAATTGCAATAAATACTGGCATACTGTTACGTTAGGCATGCCTGGCTGCGCATTTCTGGTTACTAACCAGTATTCTTAATCAACCTTTTGACCAGCAACATCTTTTTGGTCCTACAGTTGGTACTTCACTAGAAAAAATGAATAAAGATACTGACACTGCAAGCCCATGAAAGCTTTACATACACAGACTCCCAGAGCGTCCTTTCGTCGCTCCTCTTACAGGGGTTCTTCTTCTTACAAAGCACCCACCCAATCCTCTCCCAATAGAGGTTATTACAGAGGGGGATACACAGTCAACAACACTAAAGGTAGAGGCAGAGGTAACAACATCCGTACTGCCTCCACTCCCAAACAGTGACTTCCATCCCCTTCCCCCAGACCATTCCACTCCTGTTGGGGGAAGATTACAACAATTCCTACCTGTCTGGAATTCTATCACAACAGACAGGTGGATGAGACAACTAGTTCAGTCAGGATATTGCCTGGAGCTCACTTCCACTCCTTCAACAATACCACCCAGACAGCGTCCCATGTCCCAAGAGCATCTCACACTTCTAAAACCAGAAGTGGCCATTCTACTGCAGAAAAATGCAATAGAGCTAGTTCCAGTACACCATCAAAACACAGGAGTGTACTCCCTTTATTTCCTTATTCCCAAAAAGGACGGCTCCCTCAGACCTATATTAGAGCTGAGACCCCTACATACAGCCCGACCACTTCCATATGGTCACATTACAGCAGGTCCTTCCTCGGTTAAAACAAGGCGACTTCCTTGCTACCCTAGATCTCAAGGATGCATACTTCCACATTCCCATCCATCACGCTCACAGAAAATACCAGCGATTTGTACCCGACGGTCAGCATTGCCAATTCAAAGTCCTACCTTTCGGAGTAACTACAGCACCTCAAGTTTTAACAAAGTGTCTTGCTTTAGTGGCAGTACACCAGAGAAGGGAGAACATCCATGTCTTCCCATATCTCGAAGACTGGCTAATAAAAGCCAAGTCATACCACCAGTGCGTGCAGCACACGCACTAGACCATTCACCTATTACACAAGCTTGGGTTCATTATAAACCAGACAAAGTCATATCTCCAACTGTCCCTGTCTCAACAGTATCTAGGTGCCACAATAGATACCTCCAAAGCGCTTGCATCCCCCAATCCAGGAAGGATACACAGTATCCAAGCTCTTATACAAAAATTCCAACCGCAACACTCACTACCAACTCGAGTGTTCATACAACTAATTGGAATGATAGCATCTTGCATCTTCGTAGTACTGCAAGCAAAACTCCAAATGCGTCCCCTGCAAGAGTGCTTAGCAAGCCAATGGAACCAGGCTCGGGATCAATTAACAGATCTGGTGGTGGTGGACGGCCGGACCCATCGCTCTCTGCAGTGGTGGAACACCAAAAACCTTTCCAAAGGACAGCTGTTCAAAGAGCCAGTTCGACAAGTGGTGCTAACCACGGATGCATCCCTCACCGGCTGGGGAGCTCATTTGACACAGCACATAGTACAGGGCAGGTGGACAGCGCAGCAAAAGCTACTCCACATAAATCATCTGGAGTTGCTTGCCATTTTTCTAGCTCTAAAATCTTTATTTATTTATTTATTTATTTATTTGTGATATTTGTAGAGCGCATACAATGGCCCAAGGGCGTCTCAGCGCTAAGTGTCTGAGTGTTTACCCTAGAAAATGAATGATTTATTGACTAAAGAGCCAGGTCTTAAGTTGTTTCCGAAAGGACCATAAAGATGGACTGGCTTTAATCGTTGGTGGCAGAGTGTTCCATAGCTTGGGGGCTGAAACCAGGAATCTTCTATCGCCCCATGAGACCGTTTTTGTCCGGGGTATAACAAGATCTCCTGAGCAAGATGACCGTAGCGTTCTGAGCGGGCGATAAGGGGTCAGATTACGGACAAGATGTGCTGGTCCTTGGTTGTGCAACGCCTTATACACAATACACAGGATCTTGAACTTTATCCTGTTTCTGATGGATAACCAATGCAGCTCTTTGATGGTCTTAGAGGCAGAGTGATGTTTAGGGATATTTCCCAAAAGCCTCGCTGCAGAGTTTTGTATGGATTGTAGTTTATTCAAGACTCCTTCCTGTGCACTGAGAAACAGAGCATTGCAGTAGTCCAAGGTGGACAGCACAAGGGATGTGACAAGAGTTTTTCCGGCTTTATCAGGGAGGAAAGGGAGGATTTTTTTGATTAGCTTCAGCTTATAAAAAGCTGAGGAGGTAATCTGGTTGGCATGTGGATGGAACGTGAGTCGGTCATCAAAGATGACTCCCAGATTCCTTACTTTACTGACAGGCTCAGGGGGGGGGGGCCTAGAGAGGAAGGCCACCAATTAGATGACCACTCCGGTGTTAATTGTCCAAAGATAACTACCTCTGTTTTATCTGAGTTTAACTTTAAACAATTGGAGGCCATCCAATTTCCTATTGCCGTCATGCCAGCCCTAAGGTCACCTGCCACTTTATGGCCATTGTTCTTAATGGCTAGAACCAGCTGGGTATCGTCAGCATAGGACGTGAGGCTCATCCCATAAGCCCGAATGACATTGGCTAAGCCCGACACGTAGATGTTAAAAAGTGTCGGGCTTAGGGATGAGCCTTGAGGTACTCCACATGGCAGTGACATAGTGGACGATTGAAATGGTCCCGTTGTAACCACTTGAGTTCTGTCAGCTAGAAAGGAGGCCAGAAGTTTACTGGCCATCCCTTGTACACCCAGGCCCTCGACACGGTCAATCAGGGTGGTATGATCGACCGTGTCGAAGGCTGCAGACAGATCAAGTAATATCAGAACTGCTGTACCCCCAGTGTCACGGATGAGTCTGATGTCATCAGCTGCTTTAATTAGAGCTGTCTCAGTCCCATGACATTGGCGGAACCCAAACTGAGTTTCGTCAAGTAGCTGGTGTTGTTCCAGAAACGCGGATAGTTGTTTATTCATAGCTTTTTCAGCTATTTTGGCCAGGACCGGTAGGTTGGCTATAGGTCGGTAGCTTTTGGGTTCAGCCTTGTCCAAATATGATTTCTTTAACAGAGGTTTTATGATGGTTCTTTTTAAACTTTTGGGGTAGATACCTGTTTTAAACATGGCGTTGCATATGGAGGTTATGGCCGGAGTAATTTCCTCTAGGACTGGCATTAGAACTTTAACAGGACAGGGATCAAGTGCTGAACCTGATCTGATTGTGATAATTATGTCCCTTGCCTGAGCTTCTGAAATTTCGACAAATTGAGTGAGCATAGGACCAGCCTGTGTTTTGAGTGTACTTTCAGAAGATTTTTTGGTTTTGGTGGCAAATGCAGCATATATGTCATTAACTTTACTAAAGAAAAACTTGGCCAATGTGTCACAAAGGAGTTGCGATGGAGGTGGGGTCAAGTTAGGAGATTGACCGGCTAGTTGTTTTGCAGTCTCATACAAAATTTTATGTGAGTTTTTTGCGGTTTCAATTTTATGACTAAAAAATGATTTCTTGGCTTCGTCAATCATTTGTTTGTATTTAGCCACCGTTATCTTATATTTGGTTTTAGCATCTTCGGCATAATCTTTCCGCCAGAGCCTTTCATTTTGTCTACATCGTTGTTTCTGCTGTCTTAAGGCAGCTGAGTACCAGGGGGCTGAGGGAGTAGATCTATTCCGGGATATTTGCTTAGTGGGAACCAGCGAGGATGCAGCTGTATCAACCCAGTCATAAAATTGGAAGTAGCTGTATTTGGGTCCTGTGACAGGGAAGGCATGGAAGCTACTAAAGAGGTTTTAAAGTTAAGGCTATCTATATCGTTCCATGCCTTGAAAGTTTGATCAGTATTGATGAGTTTCGCGGGGACAGCTGATTGATACGGGTTGAGTGATGCCATGATGACATAATGGTCTGACCAAGTGACCGGAAAGGTTTGGGTTATAAAGAGGTCATTGGAATTGGAAAATATGCCATCCAGAGTATGGCCCCTATCATGCGTGGGAGATTTAACCATAAGAGATAGACCAAACATAGTCATATCCCCAAGGAACATGGCAGTATCCTTGTCATCTTTCCAACATTACCTTTAAAGCAAGGCTGTTTTAGTCACCACCGACAATATGACAGCCATGTACTATATCCAAAAACAAGGAGGAACACACTCCTTACAGCTCTCCTCGCTGGCGCAGTGCATATGGAGGTGGGCTATTCCTAAAAAAATCTTCCTATTGGCAGAACATCTACCAGGAGTTCACAATCAGGTTGCAGATCTGTTAAGTCGTCAGAGACAACAGATTCACGAGTGGGAACTTAATCCGCAAGTTCTTCAACCTTTCTTTCAACAGTGGGGACAGACAGAAATGTATCTGTTTGCCACACACCTCAACTCTAAATGCCCAAGCTACGCCACCAGGTATCCACACCCATTGTCCAAAGGCAATGCAACATGGATGAGTTGGTGAGACAGATTTGTGCATGCTTTTCCGCCTCTCCCACTCATTCAGTTAGTGGTGCGCAAGCTGCAGCAACACTCCCTCACATTGATTCTCATTGCACCAACCTGGGCAAGGCAACCGTGGTACAACACACTACTAGAACTCTCAGTGTTAACTCATCAGAAACTAAATCTCTCTCCACACCTGCTAACGCAGAGCAATGGAGAGATCATGCATCCAGATCCCATGCAGCTCAACCTAGCGATTTGGCTCCTGATGTCTTAGAATTTGGATATCTCAATCTCTCACCTGAATGCATGAATGTTATCAAAGAAGCTAGACATCCCACCACTAGGGCATGCTTTGCAGCTAAGTGGAAAAGGTTTGTTATATATTGCACCAATAATAACATTAACCCACTGGATGTTTCCATCCAAAATATCATATGCAACTTTCTACATCTACAAAGATGCAATTTAGCATATTCCTCAATCAGGTTACATCTTGCTGCTATAGCAGCTTTCCTTCAAAACAGACAGCATCTGTCATTATTCAGAGTTCCTGCCATCAAAGCCTTCATGGAAAGGCCTCAAAAGAATAATTCCTCCCAGTGTACCACCCTCTCCTGTATGGAATCTAAACATTGTTCTCACTAGGCTTATGGGCCCTCCATTTGAATCCATGCCTAAGTGTCACTTACAATTTCTTTCATGGAAAGTTGCTTTTTTAATTGCTATTACTTCACTCAGAAGAGTAAGTGAGATCCAGGCATTAACAATTCAAGAACCATTCTTGGAACTCCATCACAACAAGGTGGTCCTAAAGACAAATCCCAAATTCCTCCCAAAAGTCATTTCACAGTTTCATTTCAATCAGTCTATAGAGTTGCCAGTATTTTTCTCCCAACCTCAAAAAGTTGCTGAAAGAGCTCTCCATACATTAGATGTCAAAAGAGCTCTCCTCTACTATATTGATCGGACAAAGCCATTTCGTAAAACAAAACAGCTTTTTGTGTCCTTTTCTCCTCCACATAAAGGTAATCCCATCTCAAAAACTGGGATTGCAAGGTGGATTGTTAAATGCATTCAAATTTGCTACCAAAAAGCAAAACGCACTCTGTCCATTTCCCCTAGGACTCATTCCACCCGTAACCTAGGGGCATCTATGGCATTTTTAGGAAACATTCCCATAGATGATATCTGCAAGCAGCCACATGGTCTACACCGCATACATTCACAAAGCACTACTGTGTAGATGTGCAAGCAAAACAACAAGCTGCTGTGGGCCAGGCTGTACTCAAAACACGTTTCCAAACCACTGCAACAGATACTGGTACTCGCCGCTAAGGGAGAGAACTGCTATGCAATCAATGCACTAGTGTTTGATGGAAAATGCTACTTACCAGTATTCATCTGTTCTTAGCATGTAGGGCTGCAGGTTCACACATGCCCACCCGCCTCTCCGGCTGCCTCTATCTGTTCCAGTATTATCTTAATTAGATTCACCATACATGGACATCTCTTTCTGTTCTCACACAACTCCACCATTTTCCCTAATGGTGAAAAACAGTCTGAAGATGGAGTCGATGCCCATGCACACTATTCTCCAGAGGAGGAGTCATCTACCATACAAAGACTCTTCCAGGACAACAACAAAGTGTAATCATCCTGGCCCACCACCAGGTGGCGATCTTTGCACTAGGGCTGAGGTCTTCAAACTTTTGTCGTCTGAGCCCCCCCATCTAACCCTTTTTACACATCGAGCCCACCACCACCACCTTATGACAAAAAATTTCTGGAAGCTGGTATTCTGCATCATTGATGGCCATTCTTTCCTGCAGAACCCAGGTCATATAAGGTAAAACATATAAATAAAGTAAGAGTGTTTAGTAAACTAAAGTTTTTATAGTGCTTGTGCTTAATATAAAGGTCAAACGAAAAGTCTCCCAAGAAAAAATAAGCACCAAAAATTACATTGGTGCTTTATTTTTCACATAAAACACAAAATTTGGGCTAGATGAGTAAAACACTCCCAAAACACAGGTGAGGAGCGTGCCTGTTTTTCTCCACAGAGACGGACAATGTGTGGATATATTCTTGCTTTTGCCATCCTCAGGTTGTGCTCCACTTCCAGTCTTGAGCAGTACCTGGAAACGGGAGTGCTCACAACATTTTGTAATATATTTTCTTCCGTTTAATATAGAGCGAACATGACCCAAAGGTATTGGAGCGCTTTACAGGAGCATCTTTTACATTACACAGACACACATTCATTTTTGTAAACACAGTGATTTGCCCAGAATCACAGGATGTTGAACAAACACCAAGAATTGGTTCCCCAGCTCCGCGGTCATCGGCTTTGGCTGTTGCGCCACATCCTTGCCCCTAGACAAGATATCAGAAAAAATTTGCCTAAAGGAAGTAATGACACAGCTGATCAAGAAGTGTGTGAATGCACAATGTCTCTGATATTTCTTATGTGTGCCTTTTCCACACCAAAAAACTATATTTTCTTTTAAAAGAACACATGACCACTAATATTGAGCATGTACATATTTAACATTTGCTCATAATGCAAAACATGTTGCTCTTAGAGAGGAAAGCCTTATTTCTAAGATGGCACCTATCTAAACAAAGAGTCCTTACCATGTGCTAAAAACAATGCATCATAATTCCCTACAAACTGACAGTGTTTCCTCAAGAGTACAGGATTGTGCTAGCTCCCAGATCAAGGGGGACCCGGTGAAATGCTTTATGTCTCCTTATAAGATTCTTCCTTTTAGAGAATGAAATGGTGCAGATGATAAAACGCCAAGAAGGAAAGACTAACGTTCTTGAATAATTTGCAAGATTCCGGCCCCACTTGTCTAAATCCTGCCTTTGATCGCCTTCCTGGTACAGTTTCCTGCTAGGAATGTTTCCTCCCTGGAAAACGTGTATTTCCACACTCTTTATAGGGAGTGATGCGGAAATCCAGCCAGGCAGGCACAGCCTAGGCATGCTGGAGATAAGACTCCAGACACTGCCCAGCTGAGAATATTATTTTCAATTTTTGTTTCTTTTTTTTGGATGAAGGTAACAATGAGGAAAAGACAAGTAAATATTCCCAAAAATAGGACAGTGTGCCTCAATGTGAACCTCACAAGTCCACCATGGTTTTGTTTGTCAGACGGAGGCGACCACCCACACCATTAAGCCAGGTGCAGAGCTAGGGCAGTCACCATGATAGATTGAGAATTGATTGATATTAGTTTATTGTGGTGCCTGATCTTTACTTGGCTACATCGTAAAAAAGATGCAATTCTTCTTTCCCGTTGTTTGCCAGATACAAGAGAAACAATGTGCACATAGAGGTAGGCCCAGCACTGCTGCAACGCTCTGTCACAGACTATTGGCACCCAGCCTACACTATCCCTTCTAAAGATCAGGACTAAGGTCTGCACCGAAGAGACACAATGCCGGATGAGTGGAGGTAGGCAATTCACCAGAATGCATATGTACAAGGTGTGAACACCATGAGAGCAGCAGCTCGAGCAGAGACACACGGCGGGGGGGGTGGGGTCGGGGTAAAGCACTTTCAGCCTTACGTGGCCTTTCGAGCTGGCCCCACAGTTTGAAGACCTATGCACAAGGGTGTTAATCTGCAGCCCTACATGCCAAGAAAAGATGCATACTGGTAATTAGCATTTTCCTTTAGAAGGTTGCCAGTATGTTGCCCAAGTTTCCTGTGGACATTCGCACATGCTGGACAAATGACAGCCTCCTACCCTCATGGGGTAAGTGTGAATGACTTGCAGGAGCGCAAACAATAGACACCAACCATTGGAAGAGGTGTTACCTCTCCCTAGCTGGAACCCACACAGGATGTGATCCCAAAAGGCGAGATTGAATGGGAAAGCAGCCTTTGAAGGGCAAATGGTGGACACACATGAGAGGGGCAGCTTTTTTGTTCATTTGGACAGGTTGGCATCAGGGACAGACGATGATCAGTTGCCATACCATTTTTTCCATTGGTATGTAGCCCTCTGCTACAACTCTAGGGTGGGCTTCCAAGCTCCACATACTTAGAGAAGGGTTTAGGCACCTTGGGAGTGAGCAGGATAGTGCAATCTGAAAGAGACACGTTAGTGATAGATTCCTTACCTTAGAATATCCCCAGGCGTCAGACTGGATCCGGAAACTTTTGCGGAGCAGTACCCTTGCGTGTCGGTAGGCGTCGTCTGCGCCGGGATGACGTCGTCGGAGTACTTAGACGCCGCCTCCGCGTGCTGACGTCAGTTCTTCTTTTTTCCGCGCCAGCCAGCGCAGATCTGGAAAGAGCAGTTACCCAAAGTCACTTTTTGACTAACTTTTTGATCTCTTTTGATCATTTTTCGAAGTCTAACGACTCCGATCGGTGCCGCAGGGATCCCCGGTTTTAAACACTGTGAGGAGTGCGACCGCACGATGTCGGTCACGGACCCCCACCACCTGTGTTTGACCTGTTTAGGCGTCGACCACGACGACAAGGCCTGCTCCGACTGCCGGGCCCTATCTTCGAAAGCCAGGCGGGAGCGGTCCCGCAGGCGACTCGAACTCCGGCAGTCGGCCCCGTGCCGCGTGAGGTCCCGGTCCCACGGGAGGTCGAGGGAAAGGTCGCGGGGACGGAGCCACCACAGCTCCGGGAGTCGGCACCACTCCTCCGGGTCGAAGTCGTCAGTTAAGAAGCACAAGAAGTCGAAGAGACGTCATCGCTCTTCTGACTCCCCCCGACGCTCGCGCGATGCGGCCGGGGGTTCGGGTGACACCGCCCACGCGGCTCCTTCGGAGTCGCGGGCGTCTCGTCCCGCCCCACACCCTCCGGTCCCTGGGCAGGACGCGACGCCGGAGGAGATTGAGCGCTTCCTCATGGCCATGAGGTCCCTTTCTCCTCCGACAGGCTCCGCGGCGCCTTCGGGCCCAGCGGACCCGTCTAGGGGCCCTAGCGGGTCGGGGGCTTCGACCCGCTAGGGCCCCTAGACCTAGGCCTAGACCTAGACCTAGGCCTTGACCGACGTTCTTTTGAGCACTTGGTCCAGGCCCGCTACGGGTTCGCCCTTAGATAGGAACGTGGCCAGACGCCACCGCGTGGCTCCGGGCGGCCCATGTTTCCTGTCCTCCCACCCCACCCCGAGAGTCTGGTATTCCAGGCCTCTAATTCCCAGACCGCATTCCCGACAGCTCCGCCGGACAGGGAATCCAAGAGGTATGAGAATTATGGTAAGAAGATATTCTCTTCCCTTAGTTTGGGACTGCGGTCTTCCAACACTGCATGCCTCTTGGGCTGCTACAACCACTCTCTGTGGGAGACGGTGGCGGAGGTGCTGCCAGAGTGCCCGTTGGAGGTACGGGCCAAACTCGGCCAAGCCCTTGTGGAGGGCCGAGATGCAGCCAAGTATTCGATCAGGTGTGGGCTGGATACCACCGACTCGCTAGGCAGAGCGATGGCTACGACGGTGGCGGTGAGACGCCACGCCTGGCTGAGATCCGCCAATTTTTCGGCAGATGTCCAGAACACTCTGATGGACATGCCGTTCGATGGCCGTCGCCTTTTTGGTGACAAGGCAGACTACGCGCTTTAGCGCTTTAAGGACTCCAGGGCTACGGCCAAGTCCTTGGGCCTCTCGGCCCCACGCCAGCAAACGGGTGCCTTTCGCTCCTTTTGTGGCCAAGGACGGGGCGTCCCCACACGTGCCGCCAGCCACTCGCCGCAGACTACCATCCAGCGGCGGCGGCAGCCGTGGAAACCGCCGTGGAGGCGGTCGGGGAAACTGGCGAGGTCAGTCCACACCTTCCCCCGCAGCATCCGCCTCTAAACCCTCCTAGTCCGTGCTTTTCGGCCCATGTGACGCCAGTGGGAGGCAGGGTTCGCCATCACCACTCTCACTGGCGCACTGTCACTTCGGACAGGTGGGTGCTGCATATCGTCCGGAGGGGCTACTCCCTCCCCTTCGAGACGACTCCTCAAGCCATGCCACCGCAACACCATCGCGTGTCGGGGGATCACTTGCGGCTCCTGCAGGAGGAAGTTTCGGCCCTCTTGGCCAAGGGGGCCATCGAGCTCGTTCCTGGGCCAGAAGTAGGACGTGGTTGCTACTCCCACTACTTTCTGGTACCCAAGAAGGGCAAAGGGGGCCTACGCCCTATCTTGGATCTGAGGAACGTCAACGGCTTCCTCCGGAAGGAGAAGTTCAAAATGCTGACTCTGGCTCAGGTCTTAGCTGCCCTGGACCCAGGAGACTGGATGGTAGCGTTGGACTTGCAGGACGCGTATTTCCACATCCCGGTCCTGCCGGCCCATCGGCGTTACCTGCGGTTCACGGTAGGCCACGAGCACTTTCAGTTTACCGTGCTCCCCTTCGGCCTTACCAGCGCCCTACGGGTGTTCACGAAGGTGATGGCAGTGGTCGCAGCTCATCTGCGCAGGTTGGGGGTCTCAGTCTTCCCCTACCTTGACGACTGGTTGTTGAAGGCGGGCTCGCCCCAGACAGTCGTCAGCCACCTCCAGACTACGGCGGATCTCCTGCACCAGCTGGGGTTCTCCATCAATGTGCCGAAGTCACACCTGTGTCCCTCTCAGAAGCTCCTTTTCATCGGAGCGGTTCTCGACTCTGCGCAGTTTCGGGTTTACCCGCCCGAACAGCGGGTTCGGGATATACAGGCTCTGATTCCAATCTTCCGGCCTTTATCCCGGGTTTCGGTCAGGTTGACGCTGCGGCTTCTGGGGCTGATGGCCTCCTGCATCCTTCTGGTGCATCACGCACGGTGGCGGATGCGGGCTCTGCAGTGGGACCTTAAGTTTCAGTGGGCCCAGCATCAGGGCAACCTGTCCGACCATGTCCTGATCTTGGAGGGCACTGCGAGACAGCTGCAGTGGTGGCTCACGGACCGCGATTGGGTCAGCGGCAGATCCCTCTCCCTTCCCCAACCGGAGCACGTAGTTGTGACGGACGCGTCCCTCCAGGGCTTGGGAGGCCACATGGGAGAGGCGGAGATCAGAGGCCTCTGGTCTCCGGCGGAGTCCCGGCTCCATATCAACCTTTTGGAGCTGCGGGCGATTCGTCTGGCACTGAAGGCATTCCTCCCGTCTGTCCGAGGGAGTGTAGTGCAGGTGTTCACGGACAACACCACTGCCATGTGGTACTGCAACAAACAGGGCGGGGTGGGGTCGTGGACCCTTTCTGCGCCTCTGGCAATGGCTGGAACATCAGGGCGTGACTCTGATGGTTCAACACCTGGCAGGTTCTCTGAACGCCAGGGCGGACGAACTCAGCCGCCGGTGCATGATGGATCACGAATGGCGTCTGAACTCGGACGTGGCGCAAGGTCTCTTTCTGCAGTGGGGAGAGCCTTGGTTATATCTATTCGCCACCGAAGAGAACGCACAATGTCATCAGTTCTGCGTGTTGGAATTTCCAAGGCGGCATTCGCTCGGAGACGCTTTTTGTCGCGAGTGGAGTTGCGGTCTGTTGTACGCCTTTCCGCCTATACCACTTCTGCCCAGAGTGCTGAAGAAGATCAAGCGCGACCGGGCACAAGTCATCCTTGTGGCGCCGGACTGGGCACGAAGGTACTGGTATCCCGAGCTACTCAGTATGTCAGTCGATCCCCCGGTTCGTCTGCCTCTTCAGGAGGACCTTCTGTCGCAGCAGCAGGGGACGGTCTTTCACCCGAACCTATCCAGTCTCCACCTCCATGCTTGGAGATTGAGCGGCGACAGTTGAGGCCATTTGACTTGCCTCCTGAAGTTTGTAACATCATTCTGGCAGCCAGGCGTCCCTCCACAAAGTCGGTATACGCCTGCAGGTGGAACAGATTTGTGGTATGGTGCACAGCAAAGGCTGTGGATCCTCTTAATGCCCCTCTTTCTGAGTTTCTCCTCTTTCTTCTTTCTCTTGCCCAGCAGGGCTCTGCCCTGGGCACTATCAAGGGCTATCTTTCAGCTTTTTCAGCCTTTCTGAGGCTGCCTGATCAACCTTCTTTGTTCAAGTCCCCTATAGTTAATCGTTTTCTGAAGGGCATCACACACACGTTCCCTCCTGTTCCCTTCGTGATGCCTCAGTGGGACTTGAACCTGGTTCTTACATTTCTGATGTGCGCTCCCTTTGAGCCACTTCACAACTGTCCTCTTCGCCTTCTCTCCTTGAAGACTGCCTTCCTGGTTGCCATCACCTCTGCCAGGAGAGTGAGTGAGCTCCATGCTCTATCTTGTAAGCCTCCTTTCCTTTCAGTCCATCCGGACAAAGTTGTGTTACGGACAAGGCCCTCCTTCCTACCCAAGGTAGTCATGGCCTTCCACATTGGGCAATCCATCATCTTGCCCACCTTCTTTCCGCCTCCTCATCCCTCGAGAGAGGAAGAGAGGCTCCACCGTCTGGACCCAAAACGTGCGCTCTCATTTTATTTGAATCGCACACAACAGTTCCGGGTGGATGAACAACTCTTTGTTGGGTACGCGGGCGCTAAGAAAGGGAAAGCGTGCACAAGCGGACCATCTCTCGGTGGATCATCTTGTATATTCAGGCGTGTTACTCCTTGGCTAAGAAGGAACCCCCTGTGGGGCTGAGGGCTCATTCTCGAGCCACAGCAACTACAACTGCCTTGGGCCGAGGTGTGCCCTTGCAGGACATTTGCCAGGCGGCTACGTGGGCCTCGCTGCACATGTTCGCACGACATTATTGCCTGGATAGTCAAGTCCGGAGGGATGGCTACTTTGGCCGTTCCGTCCTCCAGGACTTTCTGGTGTGATTATTGGTTCGCAGACCCACCACCACAGGGTTGGTATTGCTGGGGTATCTATTCTAAGGTAAGGAATCTATCACTAACGTGTCTCTTTCAGATGCACAAGTTACTACTTGTGTAACGATATATCTGTAAGAGACATTAGTTAGTGATAGATTCCTTACCGACCCACCCATCCTCCCCGTTCTGTGAACCGATATCTAGGGTTAAGGTCATCCCCTTTCAGGGCCCTAGTTTCCTGGCACCAGTGTTGGTTTTTGGCATAGCTCTGCGTTTCTGGCGCGGAAAAGCTGTGTCTAAGAACTGACGTCCGCACGCAGAGGCGGCGTCTAAGTACTCTGACGACGTCATCACGGCGCCCACGACGCCGACGACGGACGCCGAGCTGCAGACAACGCCTACCGATGCGCAAGGGTACTGCTACGCAAAAGTTTCCGGATCCAGTCTGACGCCTGGGGATATTCTAAGGTAAGGAATCTATCACTAACTAATGTCTCTTACAGATATATCGTTACACAAGTAGTAACTTGTGCCTCTGGGATAGCTAGATGCCACACATTGCAGCAACTCGTCACCAAGCAGTAAAAGTCCTGATAGCCCGATGGCTAGTAACTGCCACATCCCTTAGGGCACTTTCTGGGACTCCTGGTGCCCAGACCTCAGATCACATCTGGACTTAAACCACCACCCACCAGTGTGGTGCAGGAACAAAATCCCATCTTAAAACCTCTTCTGATTGATTCACAATCACAAAGTTATGTCTACATAAAGTGCCAAGAGAAATAGCAGTTGATGAGCATTGCTATGCAAACACCAAATAACATAACATAACAATAGCTTGTTTTGTGTGCTAGCTTATACACTAGATTGTGCTTTAGGCTGTTTTTCTGCCAATTAAATTAGCTGGGCTCCTCTCCTATGGGTCCTCTTCAGATTCTCACTGATAGGCATGTTACTTGGAGTCTTCAGAGACAGCTTAACATTTCTGAAATATATACTGCAGTCAAGATTTATTTTACTGAAGAATTGTCTTAGCTGTAGGTCAGAGGTAATATTTCTGTTATTTGCTTCGGAAATTTCTGGGCCTTATCTAACTTGATCAGGCATCAGGTCACCACGCCTTTCCAGAGGGTAAGTCACTTAATACGTGATTGCCACTATCCACCTGGGCCCAAGGATCACCTTACACTACCCTTTTGGGTACATAGCTCACTTCATATAGCGTCACTTCACCGTTCATTGTATGTTTCTGTGTAGTACCAGCAGGTTTGCACCTGAACTCTGAGTAGAGTCTGAGACCTGGGAAAGAGGCGCCACCATGATGTCACCCTCCTTCAGTGAAAGGGGGCCATAGCATGCTTTCTGAATGTTCGGGTATTAGGATTATAGCAACAAAGATACTGCATATGGATGTCTCCAGTATATATGTCCTCCCATAACGCACTGCACCCAACACACCTGTTCTCAGTTTTTTATTGTGATGGTCTAAAAAGCATGTCCATATGAAGGATTGGTGGCACTATCAGGAACATCTTCAGTGCCGATGAGCACCCATTTTGCTGAACTACCCTGCTTAGTGTATTCTTTTCATTCAGAAGATCCACAAAGTAATGTGTGATTGCAGACAGTACAGTTCAAAAACATAAAGCAGTAGCCACGTTTCTGTGTTTTCTAGTGTGTGCTGCAATTAGTGCAATTTCGCCCAAAACAGGTGCATGGACTCCTCCTGAGCTTTTACCCAAATGTGAAGTCTCTTTACTTCCTCTGCTGTTTTTTTCATATATTAGCACTATTTATAGGCTTCTGCCCTATGACCAGGCAGGCCAGGAATTGCCCCACACCGGAAAGTAAACAGTCAATATTTCTCATAGAGACTTCTAAGAGTGGATCCTCACCTTAGAATATTCCCTAGGCATCAGATGGGGTCCATAAAATCTTGAACAGTACCCTATATGCTAGTAGGTGGCGTTGGTCAGGATGACCTCATCCACATTGGAAGTGACATCGCTGTGCCGATATATGCACCATCTCGGCACGCTGACATAATTTCCTTTTTTTCCACGCCAACAGCGAGGATCCAAAGAAATACCCCTGTCACTTTTTGACCATTTTTTTTTTTACTTTTTCCTGAATTAATATTTACTCCCAGTGTGCTAGAGATATACTCCCTAACAAACCTACTGGTTTTAAACCTTGTAGAGGATGTCACAAACAGATGTCTGTGTGATACTCACTTGTTCTGTCTCTGGTGCCCTGGGTTGGGCCACAGTCTCCAAGGCCTGCACAGAGTGCAATTCAATTCACCCTGCGGAGATCTGCGAGCCGGATATGAAGCGCCTGCCAGCGAGGCAGAAGGCTATGCCTTGTTCTTCACTGTTGAGGAAGATCTCAGAGCCATTTCCGCGAACTGTCGTCTTCCCACTCCAAATTGTCATCCTTGAAGTTGGGTAAGTCCAAGAAGCCTGAGAAGTCTTTGAAGCGTTCTTCGGCTTCTCTATCCAAAGGTTGTACTTCTAGGCCCCACTTCCGTACTCCACCTGCGAAGCCAGCGCCGGACCCACACCACACTTATCCAAGTCCTCCAAAGCAATTCGTGCCCAGCCCAAAGAATTATTTGATGGCAAATAGGCCATCTATGGCCCACCGGCTCTCTGGTGCACCTTCAGACCTCACGAAGCCAAGAGGTACCCCTGCTGGAGTGCTTCTAGCAGGTTCGCTCCCGAAACCAGTGGGCCATTGGATCCTTCCCCAGATCCTGTCTGACACCGGCATGTGTGCGGCTACCAACACTGACTCCTATCACCACTGACGCCGCCGGACAATGAACCTATCCCATTCTTCATCTCGGAAACTGCACTGCCCCAACGTCACTTGGCGTGGACTCCGGTGCTGTCCAGGTGATACAGACCCCTGGACAGACCCTTTCTGTCTGAAGAAAGTGATGGATGAGGAAGAGTGGTATAGCCCTTTTGATGATGACCTCGGTCAGGAAGACAATTGATATGAGGAGCTTGTGATGGCAGTGGCCTGGATACCTCACCAGACTCTGGCATGCTTTTTCATCTGGGCCCTGTTTCTGCAGAAGGCAGATCTTTTTCAACTGTTATATGAAGGGCATCGGAGGTCCTTGACCTGCGAATTCCAGCTATCAAGGGCAAGATCAAAATCTTAAAGGAAGTGCTTCACCCAGGGATGAGCTCTGCTAAGCCACTGCTCCGCTTTAATGAGGCCCTTACTGGCGTTCTCCTAGGGGCCGGGGCTAAACCTTACACAGGGCCTCCTGTGTACTGTATGATTGCCTTTCGCCATCTTCCTGCCCCAGGAGAACAGTCTTCCTCTCCCAGCATCCCTTGTTTGAGAGCCTGGTGATGCAGGGTTCAACAGCTATGGGAAACTCTTTCACCCCACCAGATAGGGCATCCAAGACAAGAGGCTGGATAATTTTGAGAAGTAAATGTTCTCTTCACCAGCTTAGTCGGTGAACACCTCATGTCTTTTGGGCCAGTAGTCCCAGATTCTTCCTGTGCTCCAAGAAGAGGACCCCGTCCCTCCGGCTGCTGCAACCTCCTAGCCACTTTAGTGAGCCCTCCACCCAGCAGAATCATCCTGATGGCGACAGAATAAGGCACCACCTGCCCAAATGGAGGGAAATAACCTCAGACTAGCCAGTACTCCAAAGTGGGTAGAAGGGTTATACCCTCCCATTTTAATGAAAATGTTCCGCCTTTGCCACCATCCCAGAACAGCTGATGAAGGACCATCTCTCTTTGCTCCATCTGGGAGTACAGGCTCTGTTAGCCAAAAGAGCCATCAAGAGAGTGCAAGCTCCAGAAGTTGGGCGTGGTTGTTATTCCCGCTACTTTCTTGTGCCAAAAATGGATGGAGGTATGCACCTCATACTAGATGTGCACTGTTTCAATGCCTTTCTGTAGAGATAGAAACGAAAAATGCTCAGGTTCTGCCTTCACTGGATGGTAGCGTTGGACTTGCAGAACACATATTTCCAAATCCACATCCTGCAAGCTCACAGGCATTACCTGTGGTTCCCGTTAGGTCACAAGCATTTCCACTTTGCTGTGGTCCCATTCAACCTTACCAGTGCCCATGAGTGCTCGCGAAAGTGATGCAGTGGTTGCCGGAAGTCACAAGTTCGAGTCTTCTCCACTACCTTCACGACTGGCTGCTGAAGGCATGCTCCACCCAGGCAGCTGTCACCCATCTGAAGACTATGGCAAACCTTCTGCACTCGCTGTGGTTCACTATCAACATACCAAAGTTGATACCTATCAAACTACTTTAAGCCCTCAAACCTGTGCTCTACTGAGTGCAAATATGGACAAACCCTGACCTGGCCATCTATCGAATAGCCAGGAGTGAAATCTGAGCACGAGATAGAGTGAGAAGCCTCCCACGGTTCAACATGATCTCAAGAAGCCTTCTAGCACTAGGCTACGAGAACTTCTTGAATAACCCGGAGGTAAATGACTCCGTCCACCCTGCAACTAATAAAGGATTAGTTCTGGGCTTGTACAAGAGCAGATAAGGAGGGTACAATCTGAAAGAGACACGTTGGTGATAGATTCCTTACCTTAGAATATCCCCAGGCGTCAGACTGGATCCGGAAATTTTTGCGTAGCAATACCCCTGCGCGCTGGTAGGCGTCGTCTGCGGCTCCGCGTCCGTCGTCGGCGTCGTGAGCGCCGGGATGACGTCGTCGGAGTATATAGACGGCGCCCATGCGCGCTGACGTCAGTTCTTCTTTTTTCCGCGCCAGCTAGCGCAGATCCTGAAGAAACTCTACCCCCAGTCACTTTTTGACTGAAAACTTTTTTGATCTTTTTGATCCTCTATTTAGTCGATCCTCGACTATCGGTGCCAGGGATGCCCGGGTTCAAGCCTTGCTCGAAGTGCGGCCGACTCATGTCGGTCACGGACCCCCATCGCCGGTGCCTGAAGTGCTTAGGCCTCGACCACGACGATCGGACCTGCTCCGACTGCCGGGCCCTGACGTCGAAGGCTAGGCGGGAGCGGTCCCGCAAGCGTCTCGAGCTGAGGCAGTCGGCCCCGCGCCGCTCCAGGTCCCGGTCCCGGTCCCACGGGAGGTCGAGGGACAGGTCGCGAGGTCGGAGTCATCGACGTTCCGGGAGTGGACACCGATCGTCTGGTTCCAAGTCCTCAGGTAAGAGGCATGAGAGGTCGGAGCGACACCATCGATCCTCCGACCCGCCCCGTCGCTCGCACGATGCGACCGGGGACTCGGGCGACACCGCCCACGCGGCTCCGCGGGAGTCGCAAGCGTCGCCGCCTGCCCCACACCTTCGGGTCCCTGGGCACGGCGCGTCGCAGGAGGAGGTCGAGAGGTACCTCATGGCCATGAGGGCCCTCCCTCCTCAGTCGGTTCCCGTGGCGCCTTCGGGCCGATCGGCTCCGTCTGGAGGTCCTTCCGGGTCGGGCGCTTCGGCCCCGACGACGTCGGGTACTTCGGGCCCGGCGCCGCTGGCGACTTCGGTCCCGGCGCCGCACGACCTCGCTGGATCCGGCTCCGGATCCGGGACCTCGCCGGTCGACCTTACGACCTCGCCGGCGCCGTCCCTTCAGGTGTCGTCCCCGGCGACCGATGTGGTTGCCGCCCCCAATGCTTCCTACGGTCCTCCTCAGGAGTCGGAGGGGCGCCGCTGGGCGCCGATTCCGTCGGCCTTCGGAGAGTTCTATCTCCACGAGGAGGCCCTGGCTGTTAATCCTGGTCTCCGGGAGCCAGGTGACGAGGAGCAATGGGAGGGGTCCGAGGACCCTCTGGCACGTGATTGCCAGTCGAATCAGGACTGGACATATGAGCTTGGGGAGGCCAGTGGTATTGACACCTCGCCAGACACTGGATTTACGTCGCCCCCGACTGTGGCTTCGGAGGCGGGTTCTGCTTACAGTGTAGTGTTGACGAAGGCAGCTAAGGCCTTAAACCTTCAGCTCCCCGTCGCGGCCGTGAGGACTAATCTCCTCACTGAGGTCCTCAAACAGCAGTCCGGCTCCGCGGAGCCCCTCCTGCCGTTCAACGAGGCCTTGTGTGACGTTCTTCTGGGCACTTGGTCCAAGCCCGCCACAGGCCCCCCTGTGGACAGGAACGTGGCCAGACGCTACCGCCCGGCACCGGGCGACCCTTGCTTTTTGTCCACCCACCCCACCCCCGAGAGTCTGGTCATCCAGGCCTCCAACTCCCAGACTGCATTCCCGTCGGCCCCGCCCGACAGGGAATCCAAGAGATATGAGCAGTTCGGGAAGAAGGTCTTCTCGTCTGTGAGCCTAGGGCTACGGTCAGTGAACACCAACTGTCTCTTGGGCCGCTACACCCACACTCTGTGGGACACGGTTGCGGAGGTGCTGCCACAATGCCCTGAGGAGGTCAGGGCTAAACTCAGCCAAACCCTTGCGGACGGCCGAGATGCGGCACGTTTTTCTATTCGGTGTGGGCTGGATACCACGGACTCACTGGGCATGGCGATGGCAACGACGGTGGCGGTTCGACGCCACGCCTGGTTGAGGTCCGCCAACTTTTCGGCCGATGTCCAGGCCACCCTCCTGGATATGCCGTTTGATGGCCGTCGCCTCTTCGGCGACAAGGCAGACCATGCGCTGGAACGTTTCAAGGACTCCAGGGCCACGGCCAAGTCCTTGGGCCTTACGGCCCCACGCCAGCAATCGGGTGCCTTTCGCTCCTTTCGTGGCCACGGAAGGGGCGCCCCACCACGGACCGCCAGCCACACGCCGCAAAATATCCAGCAGCGCGGTGGCGGACGTGGGAACCGCCGCGGCGGTGGTCGGGGTCAGCGGCGAGGCCAGTCCACACCTCCCTCAGCAGCCCCTGCCTCAAAACCTTCCTAGTCCGAGTTTTCAGGCCCATGTGACGCCTGTGGGAGGCAGGGTTCGCCATCACCTCTCCCACTGGCATACAGTCACTTCGGACAGGTGGGTGCTGCAAATTGTCCGAAGGGGTTTCTCCCTCCCCTTCGAGTCTTCCCCTCCACCCATGCCACCTCAATACCACCGTGTGTCGGGGGATCACTTGCAACTTCTGCAAGAGGAAGTTTCGGCCCTCTTGGCCAAGAGGGCCATCGAGCGCGTTCCTGGGCCAGAAGTAGGACGTGGCTGTTACTCCCACTACTTTCTGGTACCCAAGAAGGGCAAAGGGGGCCTACGCCCTATCTTGGATCTGCGGAACGTCAACGGCTTCCTCCGGACGGAGAAGTTCAAGATGCTCACTTTGGCTCAGGTTCTGGCTGCCCTGGACCCAGGAGACTGGATGGTAGCGTTGGACTTGCAGGACGCCTATTTCCACATCCCCGTCCTGCCGGCCCACCGGCGTTACCTGCGGTTCACGGTAGGCCTAGAGCACTTTCAGTTTACCGTGCTCCCCTTCGGCCTTACCAGCGCCCCACGGGTGTTCACGAAGGTGATGGCGGTGGTCGCAGCCCATCTGCGCAGGCAAGGGGTGTCAGTCTTCCCCTACCTCGACGACTGGTTGTTGAAGGCGGGCTCGCCCCAGACAGTCGTCAGCCACCTCCAGACTACGGCCGACCTCCTGCACTTGCTGGGGTTCTCCATCAATGTGCCGAAGTCACACCTGTGTCCCTCTCAGAAGCTCCTTTTCATCGGAGCGGTTCTCGACTCGGCGCAGTTTCGGGTTTACCCACCCGAGCAGCGGGTTCGGGATATTCAGGCTCTGATTCCTGTCTTCAGACCGTTATCCCGGGTCTCGGTCAGGTTGACGCTGCGGCTTCTGGGACTGATGGCCTCCTGCATCCTTCTGGTGCGTCACGCCAGGTGGCGGATGCGGGCTCTGCAGTGGGACCTGAAGTTTCAGTGGGCCCAGCATCAGGGCAACCTGTCCGATCATGTCCTGATCTCGGAGGGCACTGCGAAACAACTGCAGTGGTGGCTCACGGACCGCGACTGGGTCAGTGGCAGACCCCTCTCTCTACCCCAGCCGGAGCACGTAGTTGTGACGGACGCGTCCCTCCAGGGCTGGGGAGGCCACATGGGAGAGGCGGAGATCAGAGGCCTCTGGTCTCCGGCGGAGTCCCGGCTCCACATCAACCTTCTGGAGCTGCGGGCGATTCGTCTTGCACTGAAGGCATTCCTCCCCTCTGTCAGGGGGAGCGTGGTGCAAGTGTTCACCGACAACACCACCGCCATGTGGTACTGCAACAAACAGGGCGGTGTGGGGTCGTGGACCCTTTGCCAGGAGGCTCTGCGCCTCTGGCAGTGGCTGGAACATCAGGGCGTGACCCTGGTGGTTCAACACCTGGCAGGCTCTCTGAATGCCAGGGCGGACAAACTCAGCCGCCGGTGCATGATGGATCACGAATGGCGTCTGAACTCGGACGTGGCGCAAGGTCTCTTTCGACAGTGGGGAGAGCCTTGGTTAGATCTATTCGCCACAGAAGAGAACGCGCAATGTCAGCAGTTCTGCGCGTTGGAGTTTCCAAGGCGGCACTCGCTCGGAGACGCTTTTCGTCGCGAGTGGAGCTGCGGTCTGTTGTACGCCTTTCCGCCTATACCACTTCTGCCCAGAGTGCTGAAGAAGATCAGGCGCGACCGGGCCCAGGTCGTCCTTGTGGCTCCGGACTGGGCACGAAGATACTGGTATCCCGAGCTACTCAGCATGTCAGTCGATCCCCCGATTCGTCTGCCTCTTCGGGAGGACCTTCTGTCGCAGCAGCAGGGGACGGTCCTGCACCCGAACCTGTCCAGTCTCCACCTACAAGCTTGGAGATTGAGCGGCGGCAGTTGAGGCCATTTGACTTGCCTCCCGAAGTCTGTGACATCATTCTGGCAGCCAGGCGTCCCTCCACGAAGTCGGTATACGCCTGCCGGTGGAACAAATTTGTGGCATGGTGCGCAGCAAAGGCTGTGGATCCCCTCTCTGCACCCCTTTCGGAAGTGCTGCTCTTTCTTCTTTACCTTGCCCAGCAGGGCTCTGCTCTGGGCACTCTTAAGGGGTACCTTTCTGCTCTTTCAGCCTTCTTGAGGCTACCGGATCAGCCTTCTTTATTCAAGTCCCCTATTGTGAGTAGATTTCTGAAGGGCATCACGCACATGTTTCCTCCTGTTCCCTTCGTGATGCCCCAGTGGGACTTGAATCTGGTTCTCACCTATCTGATGTGTGCTCCCTTTGAGCCACTTCATAACTGCCCTCTTCGTCTCCTTACTCTAAAGACGGCCTTCCTGGTTGCCATCACCTCTGCCAGGAGGGTGAGTGAGCTCCAGGCTCTTTCTTCTTCTCCACCTTTCCTGTCTGTTCATCCTGATAAGGTGGTGTTGCGTACACGACCTTCCTTTCTGCCCAAGGTTGTCACGGCCTTCCACATCGGGCAGTCCATCACCTTGCCCACCTTCTTTCCGCCACCGCATCCCTCGAAAGAGGAGGAGAGGCTCCACCGTCTGGATCCAAAACGTGCGCTCTCCTACTACCTAGACCGCACTCGCCAATTCCGGGTGGATGACCAACTCTTCGTTGGTTACGTGGGCGCGAAGAAGGGAAAGGCTGTACACAAGAGGACCATCTCCAGGTGGATCATCTTGTGCATCCAAGCATGCTACTCCATGGCGAGGAAGGAGCCCCCGGCTGGATTGCGGGCTCACTCCACTCGGGCCACGGCAACGACAACTGCCCTGGGCCGCGGTGTCCCCCTGCAGGACATCTGTCAGGCAGCCACGTGGGCCTCGCTGCACACGTTCGCAAGACACTACTGCCTGGACAGTCAAGTCTGGAGGGATGGCTTCTTTGGCCGTTCCGTCCTCCAGGACTTTCTGGTGTGATATTGGTTCGCAGACCCACCACCGGGGTTGGTATTGCTGGGGTATCTATTCTAAGGTAAGGAATCTATCACTAACGTGTCTCTTTCAGATGCACAAGTTACTACTTGTGTAACGATATATCTGTAAGAGACATTAGTTAGTGATAGATTCCTTACCGCCCTCCCATCCTCCCCGTTCTGCGAACCGATATTTAGGGTTAAGGTCATCCCCTTTCAGGGCCCTAGTTTCATGGCACCAGTGTTAGTTCTATCATGGCTCTGCGTATCTGGCGCGGAAAAGCTGTGTTATCAGAACTGACGTCAGCGCGCATGGGCGCCGTCTATATACTCCGACGACGTCATCCCGGCGCTCACGACGCCGACGACGGACGCGGAGCCGCAGACGACGCCTACCAGCGCGCAGGGGTATTGCTACGCAAAAATTTCCGGATCCAGTCTGACGCCTTGGGATATTCTAAGGTAAGGAATCTATCACTAACTAATGTCTCTTACAGATATATCGTTACACAAGTAGTAACTTGTGCTTCATGACGTAGCTCATGAAAATCAAATCCAATACATCATTGGATGCCATTATGGATAGCATCTTCCCTGCAGTGAAATGGTCATTGTTCATCAAATTCAGATTGGGCATCTTGGCAGTCAAAATGTTTACCAGAAATTGAAAAAGAAATCGCGAGGCATCCCCCCCCATCAGTGACTGTAAATAAGACGTGGACCAATCGCTGCTTCACTTTTTGCTACTCTGCACGAAGTCCTTAATAGCCAGAAAGTACCCAAGACTTTTATTCATCAGCCACAAAATAAAGCGCTGTATTGCAGCCCTGTTGTTCTGAGCTCTCTATGGGCCAGTCGCTTCATACATTTATGCTGCATGGAAAATAAAAAAAAGGAAGTTTAGAAGGCCTTCTTTCCCACCAAAATCAGACACATCTAGCTGTGCCATTTGCGACTCTGCACACGTACAATATTTTAGAATGCCATACCTCTTTTTAAGACTTTGATATGTCCCTGATATCAGTAAGATTCACATAATTATACTGATTCAAGTAAGACCCACTTACTTACGCTGCTTGGAAAGTAACATGAAATATTATCCAAGACGCGCCCAGGCTTAGAATTGCAATTTTGCACATGTATTACTAAAACGTTACCTTTTTATATGTGGAAAGTAACAAGTAGAATTATTCAAGATGTGTCTAGTCTTTCAATTGCGATTTTGCTAATATATTATTGAATTATGCTTTTTATAAATGTAAATGGAGAAGGGTTGAACATTTCTAAGTTAGTTCGCCCAGGCCAGTTTTTACCGAGTGTGTTGGTATTCTCATGATTTTGTAAAGGATGATTTTGTACTAGGTTTTTTTTCCAGCACGACTGGAAATTAATTATAATTAGTCTCCTAAGAATCATTTTACATGATAGCCATGGGGCGGGGCAATGACCATTCCTGAGCCGGATTTAAATAAAATTGTACTAAACCCATGTTTTATTTTATGCCTTAAATATGTAAAGCTGAAATAATAAATATCACATTCTGTAGTCATGTCACACCTGACCCCCTGTCAGACGCTTCCATTCATCTGAGCCTTTCTGGACACTGTGCAGTTCTGCTTTTCTCTCTGGAGCAAAAAATCCTAAATATTCTGGATAAGATCTTAATGTTTCAACCTCAAGTCTAGATTTCATTGAGTCTGACTCTGAGGCTGCTGGGTCTGATGTACTCTTGCATCCTCAGACCGTGTCCAGATTTCAAAGGAGACTGAAAAAGATCCACAGTGGTGGCTACGAGCTGCAGTTGGGCAAGCGGCACACTCCTCTGCTTTCTGGGCCGATGCAGCTATCTGGGAGAGGTGGAAATCTGAGGACGTTGGTCTCCAGCAGAGTCACAGCTCCAAATCAATATCCTGGAGCTGAGTGCTAAGCGCCTGCCATTGAAAGCCTTTGTTCCATCCATCAAGAGAAGTCTGTTGCAGGTGTTCACGGACAACACCAGGGCTATGTGGTATTGCAACAAACAAGGCAGGTTGGGGGTCATGAACCATGTACGGGGAGGCTCTGCACCTTTGGACTTTGCTGGAGCACCAGGACATCTTTCAGGTCATGCAGCACTTGGTAGGATCCCTGATTGCCAGGGAAGACCAATTCAGCCATTGATGACTTGCGGATCGAATGGTGCCACTTCTGTGCATCAAAGTTTACAAGGCGGCTCTTGCTCTGAGGTACGTTCCGATTACACTGGAATCTGTGACTCCTATGCACCTTGCCTTCAATGCCACTCCTGCCTCTAGTTCTCGAGAAGATCAGACCCGACTGGGCCCAAGCCATCTTAGTGGCTCCAGTGTGGGCATGGAGACAATTGTATCCTAAGCTTGAGCATCTGTCCTCTGATTAGGGTGCTTTTTCAGTAGGGTAGGGTACTGCACAATGTCCACCTTCAAGCCTGAAGATTGAGAGGCAACATTTGAGAAGGTGTTTTTTAATCTTCTTCCTGAGGTCTGTTATCTCATCTTGGCATCCAGGTGTCCCTCAACAATCAAGTGGGCCCCCTTTCGGTAACTCTGTTAAAGGTGCTGCTGTTTGTGTTGTCTTTAGCCCAGAAGTCACCAAATTTAGATCTGATGGAGGACTTTAACACACAATTAGATATTGTAACTGAGTCCATTCCATTGGTAAATCTTGCCAATGGTTTAGACCCAGTTGTGATAGAGGCATCGCAAGCCATCTTTAATATTGAAAATACCTCTATCGTGAATGATACATCAAACATAAATTTGGACCGTTCTGTTCCTAACCTTACTCCTGACATACCCATAGTTACCAGTAGTAATACTCTGGATGACTCAACTATCACTTCAAGAAATCTGAGAGGTCTGAGGGAGGGGGCTGTACAAAAATTACCGCCACAAAAGTTAGCTACAAATGTACCAAGTTCTAAGGGGAATCCTCAGGTTCAGAAAAAGCAGGGGAAGGATCAAGCAAAGAACAGCCTTAAAAAAGGGAGTAAAAAAGGAACTGCAGATCCTGTATGTGCTGGGGAAACGCCCAGCCTAGCCCTGTTGTGTAAAGATTGTACCTCCAACAGTCAATTAATAATGAAGGTTGGAGAACTTGTCACTGCTCATCTTGCGACCATAGATACACGACTGGGACTAATAGAAAAACAACTGAATGAATTAAGCACCATAATTAAAGGACCCCCAGCTAAACCCCTAAAACCTCCACCCCCTCCTCAGCAAAAAATTCCCCAGCCAACACCAAGAACTAATCCACCCCCTACTACTGCCATAACTAACTCTAAGGCACTTGACAACAAAACCAATGGTGCAAACCCCAACTGCAAAACCCCAAGACAATAACAAAAATATTGCAGGGGATAATTCCACCATTGGTAAAGAAAAAGCCAAAGAGGCAAATAAGGGAAATGAGTGGCACAAAGGGAAGAATAAACGATTTGCAGCCAATCTACCCCCAGGTTCAAGCCCCTATGTTGTAGTGATGACAGGAGTACCTGAGACCCCCGATAATATAGATGAGCCATCCTGGTCGCTACTTAACAAGGTCACACACTGGCTGAATAATAATAGGCCTTTACCATCATACTATGTAAGTAAAATCCTGACAGTACGAAGAGTACCTTGGGTTGGCCACGAGAAAAAGAGAGTTCAAGGTGACTGTGTTATTATTAATTTCAATGACCCTCGCACAGTGGATTATATTTGTTCCTGGGTTAATGAGGGATATACCGAGGGCATTGAGACAAGGCACCTTTCATACTTCTACCCGCCAAGAGGAAATCCCAGACAACAATGCTATGATGATTATGATTGTGGTTTAGACGAAGGGTGGACCCAGGTAGGACAGAGAAACAACTGGGGAGAATGGGGGAGAAATAACCATAGGCAAAATAATAATAACAATCATTGGAATTTTCAAAGACCCCATTTAGCAAGGGATCCAACTTGGGGGTTCTCTACATCCAATAGATTCGATGCCTTCAATACTTTGGATATGGTAGACTGACTCCCATTACCACTCGAATTTCAAAATAACCCATTAGATGCCAGTGTTAGGGACAAAAATATCAACGAAGCTCAGGCAGGAAGCATACAAATAGATGAGATAAATGCCACACCAGTACAAGGATTGGTCAATGCATTGGGTGTGTTGGGGCAATTAGTGCTCTACGGAAAAGAAGAATGTGCCACACCCCATGATTTGGGAATACATGAAGGTAGTGAATACCCAAAGGAGCATAATAAGGAGTTTAAGATCATAAGCTGGAATGTTGCTGGATTACAGCAAAGGGTCTCTGATCCTGAATGGTTAAAGGTTATTTCCGAAAAGGATATAATATTATTCCAGGAAACTTGGGCGACAACAGCGGTGCATATAGAGGGTTTCCACTGCCATTGTATCAATGCCAGAAAGCCTGTCTTTGGCCGCCCAATTGGAGGTCTACTGACAGGGTTTAAGATAAGCATAGGAGGATCTATAAAATTGATTCATTCAAACAATCCAAATATCCAAATAATTGAGTATACTCGAAGGGTACCATACTATCTTATTAACTTTTATAATAACGATTTTAGCTCTACTCCGAATAGGAATTTTATTGAACTTTTCGGAGAACTATCTAAAATAGAGGAAAAGCTCCATTATCAAATAAGCACCAGGACAATATTGGCAGGAGATTTTAATGCCAAGTTTATAACATCAAAAACGAACAATGTACAAATAGATAGGGCATACAAACGGGGCAAAGAACTAGAATGCTTCCTTAATGAACACATCCTAATAGATATAATGGATGTTGACAAAAAGGAGCCACTTATCTATATTCCAACCTTTAGAGGAAGAGATTCTTCTAGTACAGTGGATTATATTTTCATGTCCTCTGACCTAATAGATAGAGTTAATAAGGTTGGCATCCTTGAAACTGCCTTTGGGGACCATAACGCTTTAGAGGTCAACATTGGCTTAGGCCCCACGAATGCCCTTGTTCGATCCCTGGGGGCAAGGGATATTACGGTTTCAACTAACAAATTGAGGTTAAAATGGCGGGGGGTAAATAGTAAACAAGTAACGGACACTATCACAAGCAACCATGGTCCGTTACTTGAATCATGTTCTCTGGATGATGGGAACCATTGCAGAATAGTAAAAGACTTTTCTAAACTCTGCATTACTATTAAATCCCTCTTAAGTGTCCCTATCAAACAAACTGCCCCTGAGCCAAGGTGGTTCGATCGTCACTGCTCGGCAGCAAATAAAGCTCTTCGTAGAGCTTTAAACTGTAAACCGAGAAGTAAAACAGATGTGAGGACCGCTAGAGTAAATTATAAAACAGCTACAAGCTCAAGGAAGGCTGCTCTACTAACTGAGCAATGGGAGGCACTAACAACTGCTGCCACCCTGGGGAGCAGCACTACCTTTTGGCCTGCCGTTAAAAAGATGCGGGATATGGGTAAGCAATTAACCCCGACCAGTTGTACCATAGCAAGCGAGCAATGGGAATTGCATTTTTCTAAAATATATGCCAGCCCTGGCGTGGTTTTAGAGGATTATACCCCAGGAACAGTGGAATCCCTAGAAATCACTGTGGGGGAAGTCATCGTGGCCATAAATCAGAGCCTTGGAAACAAGGCACCTGGGCCCGACGGCTTCCCAATAGACATAATTAAGCACAACCCAGAACTCTGGGGAAATATTTTTGTCAACCTTTTTAATAGTCTACCGTTTGCCCCAATACCCGCAACTTGGTCCACGAGCATAATAGTGCCTATTTATAAAAAGGGCGAAAGATCTGAGCCCGCAAATTATAGGCCTATTTCGCTCTTGGACAATACTTTAAAGATCCTGGGTAGGGTACTCTATAATAGAGTTAATGATTGGGCTGAGGAAATGGGGGTACTTGACCGTTGCCAAATGGGTTTTAGACGCAAGGTGGGAACCATCGAACAATGTTTAAATTTAAACCTTTTAATTAGCAAATATAATATTGCTAAGGCGTCTCCCATTTACTTGGCGTTTATGGACTTATCGTCCGCATTTGACCTGGTAAACAGGTCAAAATTGTGGGCGATTCTATTGTCGTATGGCCTGGACCCCCCCCTGGTACACTTCCTTGCCTATTTACACAAAGATACAAAGGCACAAGTACGGATTGACATGGAGGGTACACTCTCTGGTCCAATTAATGTAGAGAGGGGGGTGAGACAGGGGTGCGTTTTAGCACCCCTATTATTTATTATCTACATAAATGGCCTGAGAGACTCCTTAAAAAAGGCTACCCAAGATGTCCCTAAAATTAAAGGTCAGCAACTACCGTGCCTTTTATACGCGGATGACGCTGTGCTTATGGGATTAACACCCAACGCCCTACGGGCACTAGTCAGGGATTTTGCATCATATATGGGGAATTTGGATTTAAAAGTAAATTTTAAAAAATCATTCATCATGTCCTGTGGGCCGGGTGCTAAGCAATTAAATTCTATCACGATAGGAGCTGACAAGCTGCTCCTAACTAAAACATTCCCATACTTAGGTATGGTCTTTGCTGCGAACGGCCTGTGGAGTGGGCATATTGCCCACGCCACAGGCAAGTTCTCAAAGGCCATAAACTCTATTTTATCTCTCCCCAAACCGAGGAAAGTTGGAGCAACTAAAGCAATTTTAAAGATTTATAGGCTCCAATGCATCCCAGTGGCAACTTATGGTGCCGAAATTTGGGGGTCGGTAAAAACCCCCTCAATACAAAGAGAAGAAAATCGGCTCTGTAGGAAGCTACTGGGGGCTCCCATTTCATCGTCAGGGTTTATCTGTCACTCGGAGCTGAATGCACCCTATATTAGTGACTTTATTGCAGCCAGGCCTGCATTATTTTGGCTAGCTATCTGGGTAAACGAATATGCTAGCCTAACACATGACATTTTGAGGGAATGTCTGGCTTGTGATAAATGGAATAAGATCCCATGGTTCCGTGGCATACAAGAGAGTCTGTCTAGTATAGACAGGGGCAACCTCTTTGAAAACCCATCTTGTATACAGAGGGCAGACAAAAAAGTAGTCCAACTTGAACTGTATGCCAGTTACAGGGAAAAAAGATTGTCCGAAGAGATAAAGAAACAAACTGTTGTGTCCTATATTAACAATGGTCTATTAACCCAGCAGCTTCCGTTGTATTTGACTCTACCAATGTGCTACTGGGAAAGATCTCTATTGTTCAGACTGAAAGCAGGAACGGTAAAATTTTTACTTTGTTTTCCTCTGGGACACACTGTAGTTGACAAGACTCCGTGCCCCTGTGACGGAACCAGCAAACAAAATGATGTACATTTCTTCTTCATGTGTAAGTTTTATATGAAATACATTAAATGGTTTTTAGCACCATATTTTAAAAAATGTAGACCCATTTCCCTGAACCAGTCTTATTTGATGCTTTTAAGACTGGAGGATGATGAACTCATATTTCGGACAAGCTGTTTTTTAAAGGTTATTTTTAATGTACGTAGAAGTATGGAATACCCATGAATTATTAATGTCTATTGTTTCTTTTTTGCACTTTTGAAATGCGTGACGTAGTAAATGCACTAATAATGTACCTTATAGTGTCTATTGCACCTATTGTAACTGTAATTGTAAATGCCAATTGTTTTAAAGTGTGCTTTTATGGATTTTTGAAATCCGAATAAAGATTTTTGAATTGAATTGATTGCTGGACCAACTGGTCCAGAAGCTGAACTACCTCCCCAAACACTTGGAGGTCTGTCCAGTGCTTCAGCAACCACTGAGTATCTCCCTTGGGGTGGAGGAGCCATCCCCCTGCATCTGCAGGCACCAACCCACTTGTCCGGTGCTTTGCTGACCATCATGCCTACCAAGGGAGCATCTCACCAGGAGGAGGTCACCATGGTTCCAAGAGGTCAGCCTCATATCTCCAGCGAGTTTAGAGGCGCTAGACCCTCCAGGAGCCCTCCTGCACCAATACCCGAGGTATCAGAGCATTTGCCTCAAACAAGGCTTGGTGAGTTTTCAGTCTGAACACCACCAAAACCGACCTGCCCACCAAAGGACGTCAGGACCAACAAGGCCTACACAGAGAGTGGCCTGCTGTCTGTTTTCTTCTCCTCTGCAGGTCAAGACAGAGAACCATGAGAGCCTCTAACACAATAGAGCAGCTAGCCCAACATCTCTGTACCTGAGCCCCACAGACTAGGTTCAGGGAAACAGACTGTGTTCCCTTGCTCCCAAGACCCTCATGAGCCTAGCCCCACTTTGAGTTATTCTGGACTTGTCCCCAAGTCCCCTCTTGCAGCCTTTTTGGTACAGGTACTTTGGATTAAACTGTGTAGCGCTCAAGGCTACCAACGTGACCAGCACCTCTGCATCTGGAAACACCAGGGTGAACCCAAACTGCTGGTGGCTTTTTGGCCAGTCGCCACCATAAGCCTAAAGGAAACCCTCTACAATCACTTACAAGTATATGTTTGCAGTACATGTCTGTCCTTCCATAGGATAACCGTAGGAAAGTGCTCCTTTTTGCATGGTTACCCCCTACTTTTTGCCTGACACATGATATACTCTGACTTGGTGTGCCCTGGGTCCCTGCCAATCAGGTTCCCAAGGCCTCTGTTCTTTCTCAAAGCTGTACCTTTGTAACCCCAATTGCCACATTTCTGGCTGCAGGTAAGCCCCTAGTTAAAAGTACCATGAGTATCAATGGAAGGCCTCCAAGGGCTGCAGCACCGATCATGTCACCCTGGGGGCCCTGTACCTTAACACCTACACACTGCCATTGCAGACTACGCGTTTTGGTGCAGATAAAAGTAAAGAGTCGACATGACACACATCCCTGTGTGCCATACCTGTAATCCACTGCCTGTGGCCTAGGTAAGCCACACCCCTAGCAGGGTGCACAAGACCATTGGTGAGGGTACAGTTGTGTGAGCACTGTACCTCTACAGTGTCTAAGTCCATTCTTAGACATTGTAAGTGCAATAATACCATAACGAGTATATGATCTGGGAGTTGGTCTTACAAACTCCACAGCTCCATAATGGCTTTACTGAAAACTGGGAAGTTTGGTAGCAAACTTCTCAACATATTAAACCCACACATGGGGTTAATGTAAAATGCACACAGAGGGCAACTTCGAGATGCCCCTTGAAAAATGACCAGCCCTGGAATGGTTCCTGAATGGTTGCACACCATTTGCCACCACCAGAAAGAGCCTGCACTTTCTGGGTCCTGAAACAAAGCCCATCCTGAGCAGAGGTGACATGGCTCCTCCCCCAGAATGGGCTGGGTCCACGAGAAGGGAATCAATTCAATTCAATTCAAAAAAGTTTATTTGGTTTCCATAATTTGTTGAAAAAACATAAAAGTTCATATAAAAATACAGTCATTATTTACGATTCAGTTCGGTATTGGACTAAAAAAATGCAAATAGTTACAAATTCATCAAATATTCATACATTATTATAGATAAAAAAATAAATACAGTCTAATAAAAAAGCCTCTATCACATTAGTTAATCCAGATTAGGACGGTTATTAACACAAAATTTCAGGAAGCAAACTATCGCTTTAGCCTATACTTCATTATCCAGAAACTGCAGCACTAAAAAAGCTGGGCGACGTCCATGAATGCCCATCAATCTCAATAAAGGTACAATCCACCGTTTACGTGGTGCAATATAAAATTTACAGAAAAACAATATGTGGGTTGAAGATTAGGAAGAGATATCATCACACGGACAAACATGTAAGTTCATGGACCAGTCATTTTGTTGGGGGAAAGAAATTAACCTATGGAAAATATTAAATCTAAAACGGGTCAAAAGGAATTTTTCGTACGAAATCATACTGTATGTTAAATACGGTTGCAATGCAGGGACAGTCTGAATAGACAATAAATGCTGAACTTATTTTTTTCTAATTTCATTTGAGAGACGGAGCTCTCTTAGATGCGCTAATGAAATCTTTTTTAATTCTCTAGGCAGCTCATATATAAGTGGAGGATTAGTAAAATATCTTTCAAGCCCAAGATCTTCCAAAAAGTTTTTTACATAAGCTAACCATTTAATTTTATCCATGTTATCAAGTGACAGACAGTCATGAACTAAGGAACGTGTTAGCTCGCACTGATCTGTAGACCAGATCCTATGCCATAACATGATTGGTTGGATTCGGATGATGTCTGTTATGTAATCCAACCCTAGCTCTAAATGACATTCATAGGTCGAAGTGCTCCTGGGGACTGCAAGTAGGTATCTTAGAAAGGTGTTCTCAATCTTCTGTAAATCTTCCACTTTAGCATGCCCCCACACCCCTGAGCCATAAATTGCAACACTTGTACATTTGGCCCTGTAGATCTTCAACATTTCTAACGGAGCTCTCTTGCCTATTTTCTGTGCAAATGCTACCAGAGCAGTGGTAGCCCTCAGGAGTAACAGCTTCCTTGAATTGATGGCCTGTGTCCATTTAGATTTATTATCTATTAGAATTCCTAAATAAGGATAAGATGTAGTACATTCTAATACGGTGTTGTTAACATATATATCCTTAATTTTCTTTGGTCGGGGCCCTGCATGCATAGTGTAAGTTTTCTTTAGGTTTACTTTAAGATTTAAACTATTCATGAAACTGCAGTATTTATTTAGGGTCCGCTGTAACTGAATAGGGGTTCTAGCAAGGATCACCGCGTCGTCGGCATATAATAATGCTGGAATTGGCCGACGACGAATTGTTGGGACATCTTTGTACCCTTCCAACATGGCTACTTCTAGCCCGTTTGTATATAGTGTGAATAGGAAGGGGGCCAGAACATATCCTTGTCTGACCCCCCTCTCTATCCGGAAGGATTCAGGAAGTTCTCCCGCCGTACTGTGTCTTACTTTAGATGTTGCTCCCAAGTACAGCTCGCGCAAGAAATTCACCAATATAGGGTCCACTCCCATTTCTAGGATGATTGACCACATCTTTGTATGACTAATGCAGTCAAAAGCTGCGGTCAAATCAACATATACCATGTGGAGGTACCCCCGTTTAGCTTGTAATATTTTCCAATGAAGAGTGTTAAATTCAACGCCTGGTCCACTGTGCCCAATCCTTCCCGGAACCCATATTGTAGGTCTGAGATTATTTTATGATCAGCAGACCAGTCGGGAAGTCGCTCCAATAATATGCGACCCACGATCTTACCGAAGGAGTCTAAAAGTGAAATTGGTCGGTAACATGTTGGACTTTGCCGGTCACCTTTTTAAAAAATTGGGACTAAAATTGAAGTGGACCAGGAATCGATTAGTCCCACATTTTTTGCTGCTTCAAGCACTATTGTAAGGATAGGGGACCAAAGATCGAGATTATGTTTAAAAAGATCCACAGGAACCCCATCGGGCCCTGGTGCTTTTCCTGATTTCGAAGCTTTTAAAGCATTTAGTACCTCCGAGTGAGTGAAGGTTAGCTGGAATGGGTAAACCACTTCTGGAGGGGATATTTCACTCCTAACATACTCGGAATGCTCTATATTCGCATCTGAGTCTTGACTGAATATTTTTGAGAAGTGGTTGATCCATGTTTGGGCATCTGTGGCAACATCTAACTTTGGGGTATCGTTCCGTTGAAGTAGGAAAGGGGATTTAACTACTTTCCAAAAAGTAGAACTATCTTTCATTGTACAGCTATTATGTAGCTGAACCCATAAATCATTCCTCATTTCTTTTTTGCGTTTTTTTAGAGCCACTGCATAAGCTTTTCTAAGGTTAGTAATCTCTTTTCTGTCCCAATTACGTTTGCTTAGTGCAACTTTTAGTGCAGAATAAGTTTTGGTGCAGTCGTGATTAAACCATCCCTTTTTGGAATTTCTTTTATTTGAATGTTTACGTAGTTCTTCATACCTAGACAAGATTTGTTCAGGAGTGGATTTGGGGTCAAGACACATTTCAATTAAAAGCAGAGCGTGTTTGACTATTTTGGCCATTATCAGCTCTTGGTCTATTTTACCCCACTTTAAAGCAAGCTAGTTTCAGGTTCTCTTGGTCCAAAAGGCTTAGATAGACAGACTCCTCCATTTTAATAGGTATACTTATAGTTAAACTAATGGGATAATGGTCACTTACTACATTATTAACAGTGTCAAACTTCTGAATTGTTGGTGCTAAACTGTATGAAGCAAGCACAAAATCAATTCTACTTTTTAATCCCCTCCCATGAAAGGTAGAAGAAAAAATTACAGAAGGGGTTACCAATTCATTTGCATACCCCAACTCCATCCCAAATATAATCTCATTCATCCGATTACCATGTTTAGTATGACAAAAATGCGTTAGATTGTTTCCATCCTCGTCTTCATTACCACAGCTTTTAGTACAATTATTTTTACACAAAAATAGGTCAAAATCACCACCCCAAATCAATTCAAACAAATTATTTATATACTTTGTACGTAATTCCTGTAATAAAAAGGAAACCTTATTTAAAACGTCAATTAGATCACTTGAATTCCGATTATTATAGAAATTTACTAAAAAATAAGAAGTAGATTTGTTTGTTTTTAACATTAAAATCTGATAATTACTTTCCAGGCTGAGCGGGACTAGTTCATTTAGCACCAAAGTATTTGACACATATGTCGTTAAACCCCCCTTCCTTCTCCCAGAAGATGATGGAGTAGCCTGAGAAAAGTAGGTCTTATAACCCTCTAAATGAATTGGGGTACTAAGCCAAGTCTCTTGGAGACAAACTATATTATGTACCCTCACCACTTCCAACCACTTGTCGTTTGTACACTTTGAAAGTTGACCTGCTATATTCCAGTAAACAATATTACGTTTCAGGGCTTTCAATTCAGACTTAGTTGTAATCGACTGGGAAAATGGCTCTGAATTTAATGGATGTATTAGACGGCCACTCCCTGACTGCCCTTCATTTAAAGGGAGGACCACCAAATCTATTATTAATAAAGGGTCTAAACTAATTGAGCTGTGAACGGCGAGATTGGGTAAGTCATAAATACTCTCGGAGAGCTGTACTTGGGACTGACTAAGAACCACTCTATTAGTCTCTCCTAATGAATCTCCTTTTATTCTGTGTCCTAATTCCTGTTCCAGTCATTCATTATCGTCTAGTCCTAAAAGAGCATTGAACCTGTTATAAATGGGTGTGGGCTGGGGTACCCATTGATCAGTGAGAGGGTTTCTCCAATTTATATGAAGGTGGTTATTTCTTTTAGGGGGATAGAAAAATCCTAATGGTAACATGTTTATCCCTATCACGTCTACAGTATGATTAGCCCCTATTCTCAAAATTTCATTGACCAACGGTGGTGAGCTAAATGTCAGGACTATACAGTCTCCCGACAAGACCTTTTCTCGCAACCCCATCCACTGTACGCGTCTGACCATCTTAAAGTTCTGGAATAATCGTCCATATAAACCTACCCTACTGCTCAACCAATGTAATGATTTGTTCTTGAGTGATGTCCATGTTTCCTCAGAGGGAGCTTTATTATTGGGCACGTTACCCAGAACAATGAAATAGAGGGTAGCCTCTGGAGGAAGGTCAAGGTGAGTATCCGGAGCCAATGTGTCCTCGTTTAATAGCTTCGGAGAATGAACTCGTTTGGACTCAGGCAAAATGTGTGGGGAATGTACCTGTTGTGAGTTTGCTTGCGAAGTTGTTATGTTTTTATTAATCAAACTATTCTGTGTTTCCAGTAAGGACTGGGTCCTTTTATCTGATGGCTTTTTATATGATAAGTTAGTCTGTGGAATAGTGTCTACTACAGGGGGAATGTTCTTAGTTGTTCTGGCCCTGGGTGAATGGTCTATTATTTCTATGCGAGTATTTGGCAAGCTGGTAGGATGCTCAATATTATTTAGGTCTGAGCCCGTTACTTTGTGTTTACTTTTTAATAGATTTTCTATGTTGTCCATTCTAGATGTCAGCTGGTCCAACCTCAGTCTAACGTACATGTCTAATCTCTCCACTAAAGATGTCAGATTCTGAATCTCAGGCTTGCAATCATATTGATTTATCGCAGCAGTTGTTAACCTGGCCTTTTATTTTACTAGGGGGTTTTGCTGGTCTCCCCGTTTTTTCCTTTGGGTGGAATGTTTCATTTGTTTTTTTCTGTTTAGACGAGGAGTGTATTATGATTGGAGTGATGTATTTCTGGGCATCAGCTTTTTCGTTGGAAATTTGTTTCTTCATTTTTTTTTGAGGAGGTTGTGTGGGGGAGTCATTAGTAATCAATTCTAGATCATCAGAGCCATGTTGGATACAACCATTTGATGGATTTAGATTCTTTTCCCCTGTGGTCGATTGATAGGTAACCTCATGACTAGGCGACTCTTGACTAAATCTAGAAGATGCCCCTTCAATTGACTCCTCTACAGATAAAATATGTTTATCTAAAACACCTACAGCACCTGTTAGATAATCCAGTATGGTTTGCTGAGTGTCTAAATTACTCTTTGAGCCTTTTGGGCTTGCTAATTTCCTTTTGCCCATGATCTATAATAATTTAGGCTAACTTTCAAAGGGAAATCAATAGACACACATTAACAATAACAGCAATCATACAATATACTATTACATGGGATAAAAGGACAAGGGACCGGGCCCAGCCCAGCCTCCTCCAGGCAACGACGGGCGTGGCCGGTCTTATGGGCCTCAGTCGCCCTAGTGCCGCGTCACGGACTGTGCGCGCCGCGAGGCCCCCTGAGAGTTATGGTCCGGGGCCTCGCGAGTGTCCCAGCGCGTCATCCACTTATCTTGGCGCCCACCCACAGCATGGCAGAAAGTACTGATGGGACAAAAGTTCCCGGGCCCCCCATAAATGAGCCAAAGATCCAGGTACGTTTTTTAAAAAAATGAACAGTCAGCAGCAGCCCCTTTATTTAGTTAGTTAGTAAAAAGAGTGCCAGGTACTTGACGCATAGGGTGTTTCCTAAGCACCAGCGACTGGGGTTACCCACAGGGAGAGAAAAAAAAACTTTTCAAATGTCTCTTTTAGAACCCTGAAACTTTTATGTAGGAGCCTTATAACCCTGCTGATAAGTAACTAATCCAATGAGCGCTCTGAATGATCCATATGCACCTTAAAACATCGCTCCACCCCCTGCTTCTTTTGGGGAGTCAAAGAAGCTTTATCGGCATAGACACCGTCCAGTCCCTACCAAAAGTGTAGTTCCTGCGCACAGGCTCAGGTGGTTAATTAAACTTCTTTGGGGAAGGTCTTAGCACCATGCCACACCTTGATACCACCCTGCAACGTTTTACTAGGTGGTTCTACCTCACAAGCTACTATAATATCCTTTTCCTCTCAGCGTCAGCATCAGTACCTCCAAAGGGGCTCACCCGTCCTCCTCCACCGTCGTCGTTCGGACCGGGTGGCCGGGTGGTCAGATTAGAATACAGAGCAGTGCAGGGCTCGGCGCTTTTGTCTCCCGCTACCGTTCGCTCATTACCAGCGGGAATCTTAAAAGGGCTGAGGGCTTTGTTAGCTGTCCTTGTCTTCTGCTGCCCCCAGCAACTGGCTCCCAGCAGTTCAGACCCCACTGTGGGTAAGAGAATTGGCTGGAAACCCGAGCTAGGAGGAGAGGTGTGCCCACCTTTGCCAACACCACCCCTCAGGTGGGGGAGGCGATGTGAAGCACACATCTCTGTCCCCTCCATCTTGGAGATGAGTAGATCCAACCAATTAGGAAGAGGCTCATACCCATCTCCCACTGGAGGGTGGCATAATAGGGGGTGCACTAACCCTAAGGAAGGGACCCATTGGTCCCGACCGGCACACCCCTGTAATGCCCTTAAATGTAGTATTTAGGGGCATTCCTGAACCTTGTCTTCTCAGATTAGAAGAAGAAAGAAAAACCTACCGGCCTGTCCTGACTTCGACCTGCCTACAGAGAAACCCTGGCGTGCCCAGTAGCCCTCCAGAGCCCAGAGGACCTACCCTGTACTCACCTTACAGACTCTATCTCCTGTGAGCACTAGATTTGCTCAAGCAAAGACACACCCACAGAATCTGGATCCAGGCAGATCCACGATTCTGCACCAGACATCCACGGGCAGAGTTAGAATGGCCCAACACCACAAGGAGGTCTTCCCAGCAGTCCTGACCAGGGATCTGGTGATTCCCGATCTCCCTCAAGCTTCAAGCCTATGCCTGCGGCCTCAACCTGAAGGTTCCAGCGACCATAGCTGGTAAGAAGAACCCGATGCCAAAAGACACCCCTGCACCCGACGCCCCATGTCCTAAGGTGGGTCAGCCAACGGTGTCCATGCTTACCTCTCCAGCCACTGGTCGCCTCCAAGAAGCCTCTCTGCCTGAGCCTGCAGCATCTTTACTCAACCGGAAATCTCTATTGACATCCAAAGGGTCTCCGGGGTCGCCTTGGTACTTTGCACCCTGCCTCCTTTGTTTTACAGCTGGTGCATCTCCTATGCTGACTGTTGGCCCCTTCAGTGCTGATCATACCCCCAGGAGCTTTGCTCCCCCAGCCAAGTGGCCTACTCGTAAGCAGTCCCTGACCAAAGGCACCGCTAGCCCCATTGGCTAACATTGGGCCCCTGCACTCCGCCCCGGCCTCCCCAGTGCACAGTGAGTGCCTACCTGAACCCTGGGGAGCCTTAGTTCTAGCTCCCCAAAACTATACGTGCAGGTCATTTACTTACCTGTAAACCGATAACATTGTTTTCCCAATAGGAACCAATGTTGTGATGTTTTGTTCCTAAAAAATGTTCTGTTAAGTTGAACTTTTGTATGAAAAGAAATTAAGTGTGCTTTAAATCAAGAATTATCATGCTTACCTGTAAGTGTCAACAGCCAGTGTGTGGTTTTTGGTATATCACCTCAAGATCTAAAAATAACTGATCAGTAATCCAAAAGTAATGTCACTGTATTTAAAACTGATTTAAAAGTAATGCAAACCTGTAAACGATTCCAATACAAACCACAATTGCAGTTCTGTGTACAGCTTTGCATTTGAAAGTGTTCTTACTTATCTGTGCCAAGTCCAGCTTGGTGCTACAAAATAAAATACAAGTATATCTGTTTATACTTACCTAATTGGTCTGGTTTTTGTCTCTGAGTGTGTGTAATAAGTCGTTATTTGTGTGAATAAACTGAATGCTTAACACACCCTCCTGATAGGCCTAACTGCTCCCCCACACTACCACAAAGATTGCTGTTGGTACTTATCTAATTTAGCCTCTGCTATACCTCTTGGGACTCCATGGACTCTGTGCACATTATACCTTACTTTGGAATAGTATATACAGAGCCAGCTTCCTACAATAACATTACCGCGCCATTACGCACTCATACCTCCAAAACCGTTATTTGAGCATTTTAGTGTTTCTTTGTAAAAATCATAACTTCGAAACTAATTACTTGATTCCGATGATCTTGGTGTCTAAAATTATATAAAAATCTGTTGTTTTTTTATAAATTGATCTTGGACTTCTTCTTGAGTGTGTGTACTATTTATTGACTGTGTGTGCAATAAATGCTTAACACTCCCTCTGATAAGACTAGCTGCTCGACCACACCCCCTTAAATAGAGCACTTCAATTATTAGAGTAAGCCCTTCGAACCAATAAGGTTCATATGAACTTCTTGGATTGTGTTCCTTCACATTGGCACACTACATAAAAAGCCAGCTGCCTACAGTGGACACCACCCTTTTCTGAGCCTTACACCTTTTCAAAGGATTGCAGACATAAAGTAGTTGGTACCATCCTTCAAATGAGGCACACAAGTTCCGGAATAGAGTCTCACCTCCTTTGACGGAAGGTAATGTACCCTGCTCAAGCTGCTATTTAGACCGGACTTCCTCTCTCAGATGATGTGCTGCACCCCAATCTCCAAGGATTCTACCGACATGCCAGCTGGCACAGGAGGTAGTTCACATCATTATTTCAGCATGTCGCCCCTCTTCAAAATTCGGTAATTCTGAAAAAGACTTCTAACTGCAGATTCCTCATCTTAGAATATTCCCCAGGCATTAAAGTGGGTCCAGAAATTAAAATTACCACCTCTGCATGCCAGAAGACTGTATGGTATCTGTGGACACTCATTTCCACATCCCTGTCCAGCAGACTCACAGACCCATCTTCAGTTCATGGTGAGTGTTGAACTTGGCCCTTTTTGCAGGGTCATCCATGAACGTTTTGCCTTCCTCTTGTATTTTGTCTGACCTGTTTTTGTTGGTTCTATGACTCTGGGCACTTTACCACTGCTGATCAGTGCTAAAGTGCCTATGCTCTCCCTATTGTAAATTAATGTATGAATTGGTGATTCCATGATTGGCTGGTTTGGTTTAGCTGTCAGACCCTAGTACAGTGCACGAGGAGTGCCCAGGGCTTGTAAATCCAAATGCTTCTGGTGGTCTTGCAGCACTGGTTGTGCCACCCTCGGAAGCAGCCTTGTAAAATGTGTCTAAGGCCTGCCATTGCAGAGCCTGTGTGCAGTCTGGTACTGCCATGTTGACTGGGCATGTGCACCCACTCGCCAGTCCCTAAACCTTCCCTTTTCTTCATATCAGACACCCCTATGGTAGGCCCAAGGGCAGGGTGCATTGTAAGTATAAGGTAGGACATGCCCTGGCGTGTGCGGCATGTCCGAATAGTGAATTACAGACATTTTCGTTTTTCACTATTGCAAGGCTACCTGTTCTCCATAGGCCAGAATGGGCAGTTAGATTATTACATTTTATAATCCTAACTGACTCAGGGAACATGGTGGAAATTCGAGTTTAGTATGCCTAAACTCCGAATGATAAAATACATTTTTTAGTGAAGTTGGTTTTAACATTCTGTGTTTGAAAATGCCACTTTTAGAAAGTAGGTATTTTCTTGTCTAACTACCCAAACCTGCCTCTGCTAGGTTGTGTATTTCTTGTCTGGAGTTTGAGTGACAGGGCTGGGGGATTTCAGGAGACAGGGTGAGTCCGCCCAGTGGTGAATAGAGAGATCTGCATCTAGATGGGAGGGAGGAGTTGCACCTGGGACCTGAATAGGACTGTGCCTTCCCCCACAGTGCTGGCTCCACCCCCTGTGCTGCGTCGTCTGTCTCTGCCCTGCACTGTGAAATGAGAGAAGGAATCTAGTCAACAGAGTGATCCAAGGCTGTGCTTTCCTCCACAATGCTGGCTCCACCCCTTGTGGGGCGTCTCATGTTTCTGCCCTGCACTGTGAAAGGAAATAAGGAGTCTAGTAAACAGAGTGCTCCAGAACTGGTTTGGACTAGGCAAAGGCCCCTTTCCCCTCAGAAAACAAAGGATTTTGGGGTATAAATATTGGGACCCTGATCCCAAGAAATTATATCACTTTTGGACTACAAGACGAAACCTTTGCTGAGGAGAGGAACCTGAAGAAACTTAGGAGAGACTATCCCTAAGCTGAAGTGCTGTTTGGGGGATTGGCCTTTAGTGGTTTCCTGACTGCCAAAGAAAGGAGAAACAACTTTTGTGTAGTTTATTTTCAACTTGTGAAGGATCTCTAAGGGCTTGGAACAGAGCTTGCCTCCTGCTGATGTCTCAGGGACAACAGACTTCAAACCCCAGCTCCCCAGAGTTCTTTGGAAGTGCCTGCTGCTGTTATGGGCCTTCTGAGGGACTGCGTTTGCAAGGAGCAGGAAGCGTGACTCAAGAGGAAGAAGCGTGTCGCTGTCGCTGCTGCTGCCGTCGCATCTTTGATGTCGCCACTGTAGCTGTCATATTGCACCGCATCGAGAAAAGCGCCTCGCATCTACGGAGAAGCGCACCGCCTTCGGATCTGCTGCCGTCGCATCTTGAATGTCGCCACTGTAGTTGTCGCATTGTGCGGAAGCCTTTCGCAACATCGGAGAAGAGTGTCGCAGCCAAAGCTGTTGTAGTCGCATCACGGAGCAAGGGTGTCACCGCTGCAGCTGACGCATCAAATTGAGACTTCTCGTATCATCGAAGAAGCGTGCTGCATCTCGAGGATCTTCACGTCTTTATTTCTTTGCACCGGAACTTTGCAGCATTTCCATTGCTGCAACACTTTTGTTGTGGAAGCGCAATGCATCGCAAGGTACATTGACTTAAAGTGTCGCATCTTAAGAACTGAACAGAACTAAGCTAAAACTACCATTTTAAGTATAGTATTGTGGATTTTTGTCGTTTGTGGTCTTGTAATAAGGCTATATAAAGAATACTTATTTTTTTATATAAAACCTGTGTGGTGTCCATTTGTAGTGTTGTCACTTGATTACTGTATGTGGTCACAAATGTTTTACCCCCTGCCTCTGAGATAAGCCTGTCTGCTCGTGCCAAGCTACCAAGGGGGTGAGCAGGGGTTATTTTAGGAGTGTGCCCCCTTACCCTGACTAGAGGCAAGGGTCCCTATTTGTCACAAGTACCTACCTGTGCCAACTAGAGACCCCCAAATCTAACATTGGTGGTCAGCGGTGAGGATTCTGGACTTTCATTTGTGACTCATGTACAGTGATTGGTGAACATTACTAGTGAGTGCAGACCAAAACGCCACCACATACTGTTTTTCTGTTTTCTGGTGCCCTCCTGGAAGTATTTTTGATACTATGACTCGGGTTAGTTTTTGCAAAATGGAACTCGACTTCTGGCACATGTTTGTCTACACAATGAAGGAGCTACCTGTGTTTTGCAAGGAAAGAGGGCTGCCTGTGAAGAGAACTTCCAGGGAGGATCTAGAGGCATCCCTATTTCAGTATGAGTTACCCAGCTGGAAGGCAACTACCAGTTGAGTCTGAGGAGGAGGAATTCCCTAAAAGGGAGGGAGAAACAGAAAAAGATAGCTGGCTTCTGGCTCATGAGCAGAGGCTGAGAGAGATCGATGAAGAGCTGAGAGAGATTGAGGAGGCTCAGAGTGCCTTAGCCCAAGAAGAAGACATTTGGGCATCCCAGGAAGTGTGCTTTACTGAGTTGGAGGGGGAGTCCAGCTCAGATGGTGGCAGCAAAAGTGAGTTATCTAGTGCTGAGAGAGCAGTACATATACCCAGAGATGTGGCACCTGACTTGGAGGGGGTTAACATACACCAGGAGGTTCAAGGACATGAGGTAGCTCCAGTGGTGCGCAGTGTCCCTGAGGAGAATGGGGAAACTGACACAGGGGTTGGCATCATCCGCACCAAAACTGAAGTGTGCATACCTGTATAGGTGAAACGCTGACGTCAGTTACTTTCGCAACTTTCCAAGCACGGAGCCACAATGACAACTGACCACTTGTGTGAACAATTAAGACCCAGTGGAACAATGCTCTCAGCTTCCACCTCCCAGACCCTACACACAACCCGGCACAAGCAGGAAAACATTTTTTCCCAGTGGATTATAGAATGCACCTACAACATCACAAGCTGGTTCACTGAGGAACTGTACCGCACCAAATGCAACTGCGGGCAACTAGAGAGGAAGTGGCACAGCAGCTAAAAAACGGTAGACCACACCGCTATCAGAACTGCTCTCAACCAGTTCCATCGCCTCCTGAAAGACCACTTTGAAGCTAACGCAAACCACAGCAAGTAACTCTTCACCATTGTGAGGGAGTTCTCCAATCCTGCAGCCACAGAGAACGACATTACACCCTCACAGGAACAGTTCAACAACCTTACTGACTTCTTCCATGACAAGATAATGGCCATCTACCAAAACTCTGAATGCCAACCCGCTGCTGCGAACAGAATCAACCAGCTCACATCCACGATCATAAACCCCGGACTCCTGCTTACCCACAAGGACTTCCTCACCACGCAAGACACCATCTCTATCAGGCACTCCGTGTACTCGGGAGCACCCATGGACCCTTGCCCCCACTACGTCCTTAGCCTTGGATATAAGACAATCAACGAAGAACTCAGGAAGTCCTGAACACCTCAATTACTGCAGACTCCTTTCCAGAGGACTGGAAACACGTAGAAGTAAGGCCGCTCCTCAAAAAACCATTCACCAACCCAGCTGAGCTGAAGAACTACCTGCTCATCCACTGCTCCCCTATCCAGCTGAAGTCCTCGTGATATCGATCAACCAGCAACTCCCTCAACACCTAGAAGACCATAACCTCCTAGACCTTTCACAATCTAGATTTGGGGTTAGCCACATCACTGAGACAGCCCTGATAGAAGCCACTGACAACATCTGAGCTCTCCTGGCACATGAAGAAATGACAGCCCTCATCCTCCTGGACCTGTCTGCTGGGTTTGACACTCATTTCCCATCACATCCTGATCAACAGACATTGAGGTCTAGGGAGAGTCCTGAAATGGATCGCCGCATACCTCACCGGTAGAACCCAAAGGATCCATCTTGTACCCTTCATGTCGGGTCCCAAGACGATTATCTACGAAGCCCCCACTCTGCCCCACCCTCTTCAGCCCCTACATAACCCCCATGGCTGACACGGTCAGATCACACATACTTAATATCATCTCCCATGATGATAAAATTCAGCCCATCCTCTCACTCTGCGAAGACCCCTCCACCGCCAAAACCAACTTCCACAGATGCATGATGAACGTTGCGTACTGGATGAAGGACAACTGTCTTAAACTCAACACAGACAAGATGGAATTACTCCTCTTTCTGAGCAGCTCCTTACCATGGACAAAACCTGGTGGCCCTCAGAACTCTGCCGACCTCCCACTACTACAGACCATGCCCCCAACCTAGCGTCAACCTGGATAGCAAACTATCCATGAAGAAACAAGTCAATGCAATATCATCTACCTGCTTCCACACTCGTCGCATGCTCCGCAAGATCTTCAGGTGGTTCCCAGTCCAAACCTGAAGGACTGTCATGCAGGGACTCATCAACAGCAGACTAGACTTCGGAAACACAGTCTACGTAGTAATCACTGCACACCTCCTGAAGAGACTCCAGAAAATATAAAACTCATTGGCAAGACTCATCCTCGACCACCCCAGAAAGGCCCACATCACACCCCATCTCAAGAAACTACACTGGCTCCTCATTCAGGAAAGTTGCCAGTTCAAGAGAAGGAGGAGAAGTGTGGCTCAGGGGGTTAGAGGCGGCAGACCTGGAGCTTGAGTTCGGCCCTGGACCAGGGTTCAATTCCCTGCCTCGGCGGGTCTTGGGCTCAAAAATTCCACGGACTCGTTAATTCTCGCTCCGGTGCCTTCTCGACTCACGGGTTCACACTCTGCGACTCTGGGCAACAGCTTGCTTAATCTCCACAACGGCCCCTCGCGGTGGGATGCCTGGCTTTCACCTTGTGGATACCCTGCCAGGGTTATCTCACAGGGGAATACCAGGACGGGTTCCCTAAGCAAGCGCGGAGATGCCCCAGGGTAAGTCGTGCGCTATATAAGTTTCATTCATTTCATTTCATTTCATTTCAAGATGCTAGCCCACGTTCACAAGGTAGTGCACAACAAAGGACCAGCACACATCAACAGGCGCCTGACCTTCCAACAATCAAGCAGATACCTTTGATCCTCCTCCCGCTCCCTCGCAGACACCCCATGGATCAGCCAAACCAACAGCAGAGGCCACTCCTTCTTGCCCCTGTCAGCCAAGGCCTGGAACAACTTCCCTCCTGTACCTCAGTACGGCACCGTCGCTCCAGCAATTCAGGAAAGATCTCAAGACCTGGCTGTTTGAATGATCAAACCACCACGCAACAGGCAACGTCTCCAGCACTCTGAGACCCTCATGGGTGATTTGCCATGCTCTATAAATGTGTGATTGATTGAATGAGAAGGGTGTCCCTCACTCTTCCGTCAGCTCACAGACGAGGTAGGATGGGAGGGTCAGTAAGGAATCTGCAGTTTGATATAATGAACCAGATAAGACCTTACAGAAAGTAAATAACTTGTCCATCCGATACAGACCTATAGCCACATTCACCTTACCTTAGAATAGATACCCAAGCAATATCTCTGCAGAGGTGGGTGTGCAAAGCCAATTTGAAATCAAAAAGTCCTGCAGGACCGAATGAGCGAAGTGCCTGTCATTATGGACCTGGCTGTCTAGACAGTAGTATTTGGTAAACATGTGCAAGGATGCCCACATTGGTGCCTGACAGATATCCAAGACTAGTAATCCGTGGTCGCAGCCTTAGCTCTGGTGGAATGAGCACACAAACCCTCAGGAGGTTGCTTCTTTTCCAGTGCGTAGCAGATCTGAAGGTGAGTACCCTCAATCTTGACATGGTCTGTTTTTGTACAGCCTTCCCTTTCTTCGCTCCCATGTGCCCCACAAAGAGTTGATTGTCCACTCAGAACTTTTTTGTGCGATCAAGGTAGAACAACAGTGCTCTGTTTTTGTGTCCAGACGGTGAAGTCTCTCCACTTTGGAAGGACGAGGCAGAGTAAAGAAGGTAGTTGGGTAATGTTCTGGCCTACATTGAAGGGAGTTACAACCTTTGGAAAGAAGGAAGCACATGTTCAGAAGACCAGGGCGTCTGGGTAGCAGGTGGGTGCGCTGAGCGTACATGCAATTCGCTGTCCCTCCTGTCCAATGTAATAGCCACTAGAAAGGCAGTTTTGATGGTCAATAGCCTAAGAGGGCAATTGTGTAGAGGCTCAAATGATGCCCATAAAATAAAGGTGAGAACAAGATTTAGATACCACTGGACCATAATGAATGGCCTGGTGGAAAATGTGTTGCAAGCCTTTTGAAAACCTGGCCACAACAGGTTACTTAAATAAAGGAGGTTAGTCTGGCCACCACTTAAATGCTGAAATGGCTGAAAGTTAACTTTTAACTGTGCTCACAGCAGAGCCCTGCAGTGCCAAAGGTAGAGCAAACAGAAGAATCTTGGAAAGAGGTACAGAAATAGGATTGATGTTGTGGAAATCGCACCATGTCACAAACTTATCCCAACAGCAGGCATATACCAGCTATGTGGATGGATGCCTGGCTGACAGTCAGTCTTCAGGAGGAAGATCGAAAACTGTCATCTGTTGCAATTGAATCTCCATGCAAAAAGGTGAAGGGTGCCAGGTTCAGGTGCAGACACTGCCACTGTTCCTGTTACAGAAGATCCTTTCGAAGAGTCAGCCTAATCGGATAACCTATGGTCAAGATGAACAGCTTGGGATATCAGACTCTCCGTGCCTAATCCAGAGCCACAAGATTAACTTGGACCCAGTCATTCCTGATCTACTTGAGAACTCTGGGCAGGAGTGATATGGGTGGAACGTTATACATTGTCCATTCGAGACAAAAATTGTCTCCAAGAGAGAGTTGCCTTGGAAACTCCTGCTGACATTGCACATTCTTGGCAGTAGCAAACAGATCTAACCACAGCTTTCGCCACTGCTGAAAAAGTCCTGGCACCACCTCCGCGTGGAGACACCATTTGTAATCCGCTAGGCATCTGTGGCTGAGTTTGTCCACCCTGGTGTTCAAACAGCCCGCCTGGTGTTGAACCACCAGGGATATGCCCTGGCGTTCCGGGCATGTCCAGAGACGTAGAGCCCCTGACAAAGGTTCCACGACCCCTCCCACCCTGCTTAATGCAGTAGCACATGGCGATGGTGTTGGCCATGAAAAAATGCACCAAGCTTCCCTTGATTGAAGGAAAAAAGGCTTTCAATACCGAACAAATCACTCAAACCTCCAACAGGTTTATGTGGAGCTCAGACTCCGCTGGAGACAAGAGTCCTCTGATCTCCACCTCTCTTAGATAACCCCCCATCCCAGAAGTGGCACATCAGTCACCACAGTCAGCTCTTGAGGGTGAGCGAGAGGGGGTCAACCGCTGACCCAATCGCTATTCCTCAGCCACCACTGCAGATCTTTCGCAGTTCCCTTGAGATCTGGACCATGTCGGAGAGATTCCCCTGATGCTGCGCCCACTGGGGCTTCAGGTTCCACTGCAGAACCTGCATAGGCTAACAGATACGAGTTATAGGCAGGAGGCCATAACGCTCAAAAACCTCAGGTTAATTCTCACCGTAATTCCAGATAGAGGATGAAACATCTGTATCATTGCCTAAATATCCCGGACTTGCTGCTCAAGGGGATAGGCCCAAAACTGCACTGTGTCCATAACAGCTCTGATGAAAAGGAGGGAGTCAGGCGTGACTTCGGCGTAAACTCTAGCGAGTGCAAAATGTTTGCCATGGTCTAGAGGTGCAGGATGACTGCCTGAGGGGAGCCCGCCTTCAACAGCCCATCATCAAGAAAAGGAAAGACTGGAAACTCTAACCTCCGCAAATGAGCTACAGCCTCCACCATCACTTTCGTGGACACTTGAGAGGTGTTTGTAAGGCCAAAGGGGAGCACAGTAAACTGAAAGTCCTCTTGGCCCACCATGAACTGCAGGTGACATCTGTGGGCAGCCAGAGCAAGGGAATTAAACATGTGCACTCTGCAAGTCCAACGCTACCATCCAGTCTCTTGGTTCCAGGGCAGACAGAACTTGTGCAAGTGTAAGAATCCTGATTTTCTCCTTTTTCAGGAAGAGATTAAATAGGCACAGGTCTAGGATAGGATAAAGAGCTTTGTCCTTGGGCACTAGAAAGTAGCGGGAATAGCAATCACAACCTACTTCTGATGTAGGTACCCTTGCTATGGCTCCCTTGAATAAGAGAGCCAGCACTTCCTGACGAAGAAAGGAGAGGTGGTCTTCCATCCGTCAGTATTAAGTGGGTGGCATGGGTGGAGGGGTAGCCAGAAAGGGGATGGAGTAACCTTTGGACAATTTGCAAAACACAACGGGCTGATATTACCTAGATATTACGGGACATTGTCCAGTTACTTGTAAATAAAATGTATCTTCCCATTAAGTTAAACCAGGACAATTTTTAACACACTTTTTTTGCACTTCCACCCACAACCAGCTCCACTGTAATACAGGTGTTGTAGCACACCCTGGTGATGCTAGGCCACCAGGGTGGACCCCGATGATGAAGCATGTCACCACTAGGTTGGTGAGTGAGGAGTTTTTAAATAAAGGATGCATTCTTCCCTTTTGTCATTTACACACCCCATTAGGAATATTTCTTGATTCTCTATGGTGGTACTCCTCTCTTTGTTTATTTAGATGTGGTATCCTGCCCGCCACTGAATGCCCATGACGGTTGTAGGGCAAATTAAAGGGATTTCGAAGCTGCCGCTGTGGTATCGGACTGACACAACCTCTGGCTATCTGTCCCACATGCTTTATGGGGTCCGCGTCCTTGGCCATGAAAAGGATGGGAAGCCTGTTGGCTGGGAGGGTATGGACGTGGTTGGATGCCCTTTTTGTGGCCATGACAGGGATGGAAGGCAGACTGAGGGTGAGAGGCATCATGGGCAAGCCCAAACCCCCTGGCCTTAGCTCGGCTGTCCTTAAAGTGGTCCAGTACTGAGGCCGCCTTCCCTTCAAAAAGACCAGAACCATCAAAGGGCATGTCCTTGAGCGAGTTTTAGATGTCCCCTAAAAAGCCATTGGTTCTCAGCCAAGCATAATGCTGCAAGGCCACTGACGATGAAATTCCTTCTACCCAGCGAGTTGGTTGTGTCCAGACCACGTATACACAAAATGGGCTGCCCCTAGTTTGGGTTCCTTCAGTTTCCTACAGACTTCTATTGAGGTGCAGCACTTGTGGGGGCATCTCGCAATAAGTGACGGACTGGCCTCACACACCACCCGGTGTCATGCTTCATCATAGGCTGCCCTCGCCCCTCTAAAAACTTCATTTGATAGAGGGCGGGCATACACCTGGAGACAGGGATGCACTTCTAAAACTAAGTGGTGGCCCGTGAGGTAGTGAGAAGTAATCTAAAAACCATTACACTTGGCAATAAACATGGGACGTTACTCTCCCTACATCGTGCTAAGTGTGGTTAACATGTTTCTGCCCTCGTGTCCCCGTAGGGTACGTGGCATTCGTCAGGACCAAAGGGTTTCAAAAAAATGTGGGCTCTGCCTCTTTGCAAGTAGTACAAATAGGAACTACCACTCAAGGGACAGGGGTTGTAGGTATGTAAATTCCCGCTCAGTGTAGTACTGGGATGAATGAATCTGTAGCAAAAGAAGGAAACAAGAAAAACATACATACCGCAAAGTTAAGTATATTTAAAAGTGGCCCAGTGGCCTTTCATGCGTCATCACACCTACTGCACGCGTGGTGTGGTTTGTATCAGACACGTGACTAGTATACATGTCATCACTCAGCAGACGAAATGACAAGAGTTAATTTCTTACCCTAAATTCCTATCCTACTTGCTCTGAGGTCGAGGGTGGAAGGGCTTACTGTGACTTTCTGTAATGGAGAGGTACACACTGGTCAAAGCCTGTGGATGTGACTACAGGTCTATGACTTAAAAAACATACTTAAATGCTGTTAAAAAGATTTTTGCCCAGTGTAGGCAGCAAACACACACACTCAACAGAAGGTGAACTGCAGAGTCTCCTTATAATTGTACTGGCGTCATGTGTATATACACTTACTGCTAATAAAAAGATTTGACAAAAAAAAGCATCTGATGTCAGTGTCCACTCTATATAGGCCTTCTCATGTCCCTTCCGGAGCAGAGCCACATTGATGTGAAGCCACCAACATCACTTGTCATGACTTCACCTTAGAATAGATACCCCAGCAATACCAACCCCGGAGGTGTGTCTGTGAACCAAGTTCACACCAGGAAGTCCTGGAGAACTGAACGGCCAAATAAGCTGTCTCTCTGGACGTGGCTGTCTAGGCAGTAGTGTTTAGTAAACATGTGCAAAGAAGCCCACGTAGTTGTCGGGTAGATGTCATGAAGGAGGACTCCACCTCCCAAAGCAGTAGTGGCTGCCATCGCCCTGGTGGAATGGGCACGCACCCCACTGGTGTTTCCATTTTCACCAAAGAATAACACATTTTTATGCAAAGAATGACCCATCAGGAGATGTTTAATTTTTGCACGGCCCGACCTTTCTTGGCGACCATATAGCCAACAAAGAACTTCTCATCCACCCAGAATTGTTTTGTGCAATCCAGATAGAATGAAAGGGCACTTTCTGGAGCCAGACAGTAGAGCCTCTCTTCCTCCTTAAAAGGATGCGAGGCAGAAAGAAGGTGGGCTAAGTGATGGTCTGTCCTATGTGGAAAGAGGTACCCACTTTGGGAAGGAAAGAAGGCCTAGTGCGAAGGACAACCTTGTCCGGATGAACAGCCAGGAAAGGAGGTTTGGTAGAAAGAGCCTGAAGCTCACTCACCCTGTGAGCAGAGGTGAGGGCAACCAGAAAGGCAGTTTAAGTGTCAGAAGTCTGAGAGGACAGTTATGTAGCTGCTCGAAAGGAGAGCTCATAAGATAGGTCAGAACCAGGTTCAAGTCCCACTGGGGCATTACAAAAGGAATGGCAGGAAACAAGTGAGTAATGCCCTTAAGGAAACAATTTACAATAGGGGACTTGAAAAGAGAAGGCTGATCAGGAAGCCGAAGAAAGGTCGAAATGGCAGAAAGATAGCCTTTTAAAGTACCCAGAGCAGAGCCCTACTGGGCCAAAGAAAGAATGAAGAGGAGAACCTCTGAAAGGGTGGCCGAAAGGGGATCAACAGCCTTTGTTGTGCACCATGCCACAAATGTATTCCATCTACAAGCGTATACCATTTTGGTGGAGGGGCGCCTGGCTGCCAAGATAACGTTACAGACTTCGGGAGGAAGGTCGAAAGCCGTCGACTGTCGCCGCTCAATCTCCATGCAAGGAGATGGAGGCTAGACAGGTTCGGGTGGAGGGCCGTCCCCTGCTGCTGCAACAGAAGATCTTCCTGAAGGGGCAGTCTGATCAGAGGATCGATGGCCATGTGCAAGAGCTCGGGATACCAGACTCTTCGTGACCAGTCCGGGGCCACAAGAATGACTTTTGCCCGGTTGCGCTTGATTTTCTTGAGCACTCTGGGTAGAACTGGTATATGTGTAAAGGCATATAGAAGACTGCAACTCCATTTGCGACAAAAAGCGCTGACAAGCGAGTGCCGCCTTGGAAATTCTAACGTGCAGAACTGCTGACATTGCGTGTTCTCGTCGGTGGCGATTAGATCTAACCAATGGTCTCCCCGCCGTTGAAAGATACCTTGCACCACCTTCGAGTGAAGATGCGATTCAAGATGCATCATGCACCAGCTACTGAGTTCGTCCGCCCTGGCGTTCAGAGAACCTGCCAGGTGTTGAACCACCACCAAGAACATGCCCTGATGTCCGGCCACTTACAGAGACGAAGTGCCTCCTAACATAGGGTCCATTATCTCACCCCTTCTTGTTTGTTACAGTACCACATGGCGGTGGTGTTGTTTGTGAACACCTGCACTACCCTCCCTTTGAAAGAAGGAAGTAATGTATTCAGTGAAAGATGGATCGCCTGCAACTCCAGAAGGTTGATGTGGAGCCCGGACTCTGCCGGTGACTAGAGGCCTCTGATCTGCGCCTCCCCAATGTGGCTGCACCACATCAGAAGTGATGCATCTGTCACCACTGTGAACTCCGGCTGGGGGAGGGAGAGGGACCTGCTGGTGACCCAATCCTGGTTCGCTAACCACCACTGCAATTGGTTTTCAGTGCCCTCGAAGATCAAGACGAAATCAGAAAGATTCCCCTGACACTGTGCCCACTGGAACTTTAGGTCCCACTGCAGAGCCCGCATATGCCACCTGGCATAGTCCACCAGCAGGATGCCGGAGGCCATGAGGCCCAGTAGCCTCAGGGTCATTCTAATCAAAACACGCAATAGAGGCTGAAAGATCAGAATCATAGACCGAATATCCCAGACTCGCTGCTCAGGAGAATAAGCCCAAAACTGTGCTATGTCCAGAACCGCTCCAATGAAAAGGAGCTTCTGAGAGGAAATCAGGTGTGACTTTGGCATGTTGATGGTGAACCCCAGTGAATGCAGGAGGTTGTCCGTAGTCTGGAGGTGGGAGACGACAGCCTGGGGCGAGCCTGCCTTCAACAGCCAGTCGTCGAGATAGGGGAAGACTGGAACCCCTGATCTGCGCAGATGAGCTACGAGCACCACCATCACTTTCGTGAACACCCGAGGGGCGCTGGTAAGGCCAAATGGGAGCACTGTAAACTGAAAGTGTTTGTGGCTTACCCTGAACCGTAGGTAACATCGATGAGCCGGCAGGACAGGGATATCAAAATAAGCGTCCTGCAAGTCCAACGCTAACATCCAGTCTCCAGAGTCAAGGCCAGATGAGGCCTGAGCTATCACATCGTCGCTGTGGGTGTTTTCGGCGGGACGAGGGCTGTGGATGGGTGCCGGCTGTTTTACTAGGAACGGCCTGCTGGAACACAGTGCCCACACCCTCCTCCCATGGACTAATAGGACCACCTGTCCACTACTATTTCTACAAATTACTCAGTATACGGTTTGAGACAGACACAAATTAAGGTGGCAAGAACGTTTTCACTGCTCAGGAACCCTGTAAAGCACTACCTTCATCGTCCATTAACATGCTTACAGTCCAACCCTGTTAGTCCGGCATTGGAATGAAATAATATATATTCCGGCTCGCACATCAGGATTACAGTGTCCGGGAAGGCGCCCCTTGGACCCCGGTTCCTTTCACATTCTCTCTACAAGCGACGTACCACAAACTTAAAGCCCTGAAGAAGTCCCAGCTTGGGACGAAACGCGTCGGCTGTATGTTTTACTGCAAACTGAAAATAAAGATTAACAGAAGACTATCAACATCTCTTTGAGAAATATTTCTTCATTGTGCTGAAATACCATTTGCACTTATTGTCTTGCTTTTTGTGGTGCACCTTTGCGGTTGTTTTATTTGCACTGAAATTCCCTAGGGAATGGGCATAGTTATGATGGGTGCCATCCAGTGTGCACACAATCCCCTTCATTAACTCAAGGGCCATAGAATATTACGGGGAGGAAGATAGTCAGGTGCTGACATTAGGAAGGGTCCATCATTATATTTTGAGACCTGAGCTAGTGTCAACATTTTGAACTTCTCCTTCCGGAGGAAGCGGTTGATGTTCCTGAAATCCAAGATAGGACGCAGGCCTAATGTCCTACATGGGCACCAGAAAATAGTGGGAATAACAACCACAACCTACTTCTGGGGCAGGAACTTTCTCGATGGGTCCCTTGGCCAAGAGAGCCGTAACTTCCTTTTTGGAGAACGGCCAAGTGATCCTCCGACATGAGATGGTATTGAGGTGGCATGGATGGAGAGGTAGTCTCAAAGGGGAGGGAGTAGCCCCTTCGGACTAACTGCAAAACCCACCTGTCCGACATGATGATGATCCATTGGGAGAGGTGATAGCGAATCCTGCCGTCCTCTGGCCCCCAGACCCGCGACAGTGGGACCCACGTCCTCAGCTGTGCAGAGGCTGGACAGCTCGCGCTGGCCTGTGGCTCTGGGCGGAACGTGGTGGGGCGCCCCTTCCATAGCCACGAAAGTGGGGAAAGGCAGACTGCACTAGGCAGGAGGTGGAAGCGAGGCCCAAGGATCTGACCTTAGCCCTGGAGTCCTTAAAGCGCTCAAACGTGTTATGGCACCAAGGGCTCCGCAAGACCGATGGAGTGGCCCTTACGCTATCCTGGAGAAAAATAGTGAGGTCACTTACTTAGTGGACCTGGGCACCAGCAGGACACCCAAAAGGGTTATCCATGTGAACCGGCTGAAACTCTACAATGACAGGGCTGACCTCACCATGCTTTCCACCATCAACAGGGTGGAAAGAGAGAGATGATGTTCTGTGTGGACTATAGAGGGCTCAACTCTGTCACTAAGACAGAGGCTCACCCCATTCCAAGAGCAGATGAGTTGATAGACAACCTAGGGGCATCCAAATTCCTCAGCACCTTTGACTTAACTGCAGGGTACTGGCAGAAGTGTGGCTCAATGGTTAGAGCGGCAGACCCTGATGCAGAGGTCTGGCCTGGGACCAGGGTTCAATTCCCGCCTCGGTGGTCCTTGGGCTCAAATTCCTCGGACCTGATTATTCTCGCCTCAATGCCTATTCTAATCATGGGTCCCACTCTGCAACTCTGGGCAACAGCTTGCTTAATCTCCACAACAGCCCCAATAGTGCTGGGATGCCTGGCTTCATCTTGGGGGTGCCCAGGAGTGGACATTTCACAGGGAAAAGCCGGAAGGGTTCCACAGCGGTATGCGTACAGCGCCAGGAAACCCCGGTTGGGGTATAAGTGCGCTTTACAAGTAGGAATTCAAATTAAAAAAAATAATTCAAAATTGGCATGTCCCCAGGAGCCAAAGAAAAGACAGCATTCTCCACCCCTGATGGACACTATCAGTTCACTGTAATGCCTTTTGGGTTAAAGAATGCCCCTGCCACCTTCCAGAGGTTGGTGAACCAAGTCCTGACTGGATTGGAGTCCTTTAGTGCAGCTTATCTTGATGATATTGCTGTCTTTAGCTCCACCTGGCAGGATCACCTGATCCACCTTGGGAAGGTTCTACAAGCCATGCAATCAGCAGGACTGACTATCAAGGCATCCAAATGCCAGATAGGGCAGGGCATTGTGGTGTACTTGGGCCACCTTGTTGGTGGAGGCCAGGTCCAACCCTTACAGCCCAAGAGCCAGAGCACCCTGGATTGGGCATCTCCAACCACCCAGACCCAAGTCAGGGCATTCCTTGGCTTGACTGGGTACTACAGAATGTTTGTGAAGGGATATGGGTCCATTGTGACTCCCCTCACAGAACTCACATCCAATAAAATCGCCATGAAAGTGAACTGGACTGTTAGCTGCCAAAAGGCTTTTGACACCCTGGAAGAAGCAATGTGCTCAGCACCCATTCTAAAAGCACCAGACTACTCCTAGCAGTTCATAGTGCAGACTGATTCCTCAGAACTGGGGATAGGAGCGGTCCTCTCCCAGATCAATGAGGAAGGCCAAGACTAACCTGTGCTTTTATAAGCAGGAGGCTACTCCCCAGAGAGCAGCGTTGGAGTGCCATTGAGAGGGTGGCCTTTGCTGTGGTTTGGTCCCTGAAGGAGTTGAGGCCCTACTTCTTTGGAACTCACTTCCTGGTTCAAACTGACCACAGACTTCTCAGATGGCTAATGAAGATGAAAGGGGAAAATCCAAAACTACTGAGATGGCCCATCTCCCTACAGGGTATGGACTTTGAAGTGGAACACCGACCAAGGACTGCCCATACCAATGCAGATGGACTTTCCAGGTTCTTCCACTTAGACAATTAAAACTCCCTAGGGCAAGCTTAGTCTCATCACCTTTCGTTTGGGGAGGGGGGGTGGGGGGGGGGGGGGGGTTGTGTGAGAAAGTTCCATCTTTCTTGCCTTGGTATGCCCCAACTTTTTGCTGAACTGCTGATGTGCTTTGCCTGAGTGTGCCCTGGGTTCCCGCCAACCAGGTACCCAGGGCTTGTGTTCCTTCCCTAAAACTGTGCTGAAACTAAAAACCCAATTGGCATCTCTGGTCACCTGTCAGCCCCTAGTAAATGGTACCCTTGGTACCCAGGGCATGGTGACCAGAGAAGACATGAGCCCTGTGCCCCTAAAGTACCCAGGGATATTCCTGGGCACTGTAAGGGCAGTGATGCCATTAAGAGTATATGGTGCTAGGAGGTTGTCATTACGAACGCCACAGCACCATAATGGCTACACTGAAGACTAACAAGTTTGGTACCAAACTTCTCAGCACATTAAACCCGCACTGATGCCAGTGTGGGATTTAATTTAAAATGCACCAGAGGGCATCTTAGAGAGGCCCTCTGAAATCCTAAGCTACAATCCATGTCTGGGCTGAGTGGCTGCAGAGGCTGCCACACAGCAGACATGTTGCTGGACCCCTGGGTAGAGAGCCCCCCGCTCTCCTGGGCCTGCAACAATGCACATCCTGGCGAGGTGCTAGGTCTCCTCACCCAGGATGGGCAGGGGGAAGCTTCAAAGGCATGCCACCTCTGTGAGCTTCTCCAGACCATTTGCTGTACCCAGCAACTGACCCCCACTCTGGCGGGAAGACTGGTGGGAAAAATTACATCAAGAAGGGGGGGGGGTGAAGCACGACCCCGGGCTCCGGCCATCTTGTAGATGGGGAGCCCTGCCCAATCCCAGCTAGGCTCCTGCCCCCCTCCAACAGGAAAGGAGCTTGCTAGGGGGTGCACTCACCCCAGGACAGGGACCCATTGGTCCCTGTCCTTGCCCTACCTGTAACGCCCCTAAATTCAGTATTTAGGGGCTCCCTGAAACTTCTTTCCTCAGATCCCGATAAAAAAAAGAAGAAAGAAGATCAAGAAGAAGAAGACCCGCTGTGCATCTGCTAACAAAAGGACGACAACAACTGACTTGGCCCCAGCCCTACGGGCCTGGCGATCCTGGAACCTGCTCCTGCCTAATACCGGCGACTCCTGCGGACAGCAACCTTGGGACACCCGGAGGACCTGCCTGCCCTGACCCTCTTAAAGACTGGGACTCCCATCAGCAGAGGCTCTGCTGCAACATCCCACCTGGTGTCAACCAGGAAGCTCCGGACAAGCCCACTCTGCACCTGCCGAGCCCGGGCCGGGCCCAACCGAACCAAAACCACGAGGACGCCCACCCGTCGACTGGGACCCGAAGTCCAGTGCCCAAAGACCCTCCTCGACGAACCAGCCGACGCCTGCAGACTCAGAACCAGGGGCCACCCCAACCGCTACCAGCCAAGTGTAAGCTCTTCCGACACCCAAAGACACCCCTGCACCTGGCGCCCTACAGCACCCTGTGCCTCCCTTTGGGGTACCTACCAGCGCTCCAAGATCCCAACTTACCTCTCGAAGTGCTGGTTGCCCCTGGAGAGTCTCCATCCCCGAGTCTGCAGCCTTTGTTCCTTTTTGACCTTTCCCATTAGATAACATTGAGCGACCGACGGCTCAAGAGCACCCTGCACCCAGCCGCCCGAGTGCCACTGGCTGTGCCACCTTTGTCCTATCCTACTTCCCCCCTTGCTCTGAGCAAGTGACCAGGAGCCCAGCTCCCACAGCCGCGTGTCCTGCTAGCTAGCAGCCACCAACCGAAGGCCCCCTTTCTCTCATTGGATATCATTGGGCCTACCTACCTCTGCACCCGGCCGGCCCTGCGCTGCTGGGGCGGAACCGACTGTACTTAGCTGACCCTGGGGGACCCCTGAGTCTATACCCGGAACCTTAACTTCACCAGCCAAGTACTCACCTGGAAACCGGTAACTCACTTACCTGCCATTGGATAACATTGACCCATTCTGACTTGAAAATTTTCTAAGTGTGAAGTTTTGAAAACTGCAAATATTCATATAAAATTAGCCAAAGTCCGAATTCCGAAGTACTCACCTGCAAGCAGGCAAGAAGCCAGTACTGTACCTTGCAGCCCAGTACTGAACCGCAAAAGTAAAGCTTACCAGGTTTACTAGTAATCTGTATTTTCTCCATAGGAACCCATTGTGTGCTTTTCTACAACATTTCTTCTAAGTGCCTTCTTTTGAAAGATTGAAATATTCTTTAAAAAATCATGCAAAATACTGAAACGCAATCACCTACCTGTTTTAAGTTCAGACCTCAGTGCTGGCCCTAGAAGCCCAGTACTGGATTACAAAAGTAACGCGATCATACTTTACCTGCAACCTGAGCTTTCTCCCATTGAATAACACTACCAGATTGTCATTTGAAAAGTTTCTAAGTGTGAACTTTTAAAACAGCTTTATATTCATGAAAATTCACCACAGTAACTAAAACGTTTTTGCTAATCTGGTTTCAGCTGAGACCCCAGGACTGAATCTAGGATCTAGTCCTGGAACTACTAAAGTAATCTGTACTGTAATCAACTGTACTTTTATGGTAACAATCCATTAAGCTCAATGCTAAAGTGTGTCTAGACTTGAGTTGCCTTTAGCAACTCCTGTACCTATTGTGTTCACCAGCTTTATTGCTTCCTTGCAAAGTAATTACATGAGAGTTCTCATATCTAGCAAAGTATATTTTTATGCCTGTTGGTTCTAAAAATAAAACAACTATATCTTAGGACATAAAAACCATTGGCCTGGAGTTCAGTCTTTGATTGTGTGAAATCCTTTGCTGACCCAGAAAGGGAGGAAGGCTCGGGGTCAACCCAGCAGGATCTACGGGTGGAGCGATACAACTACCGTCCTCAACCCGCGTCACGTCTGCTGGCGGATAGGTAGAGCGTGAAGCGCGACGATGCTTCTTCGCCTTCTTTTTGTGCTTTGACTTACCCGAAGATGAAGACTTCGATGATGAATGTTGGTGATGGCTCTGCAACCTGTCCCACGACCTTCCCCTTGACCGGGACCACGAGCAGTGCAGAGCAGACTGCCGGGCCTCAAGAAGCTTTCGGGACCACTCCCGCAAAGACTTTGGGTTCATGACCCGGCAGTCGGAGCACGACTTCGGGTCGTTGGTCGCTTTCCAAACACCAAAGGCACACGAGGTACAGGTTTGTTACCGACATCAATTTGCAACAGGAGTAGCAAGCCTTGAAGCCGGTTCGAGGAAGGGACATCCCTGCATGCACCAGGAGTCGATCAACTCGAAAAGATGTCAACAAAAAGTTGCAAAAAGAGAGTAAAAAAGTGACTCGAGGTACCGCTCTCTCCGGATCTGTGCTGGCTGATGCAAAAAAAGAAAGAACTGACGTCAGCACGCAGGGGCGACGTCTAAGTAGATTCCGCAATGTTATTCCGGTGACCACGATGCCAACGACGAACGCGGAGTTGACCAATGCCATCTACTGATGCGCAGGGGTACTGCTGAAGAAAAATTCTCCGGATCCAGTCTGACTCCTGGGGTAATTCTAAGGTGAGGAATCCATAACTAATCTGTGCCTCTTACATATAGTTACCGAAGGTAAGTCACTTGTTCGTCAAGGAGTATTTAGCGGAATTGTCAGCATTCCTCTGTCTACCAAACTATCCATCCATTTTTCAAATTCTGCATTGTGATGTGATTTCTGAAGGTGTTGACAAATCTGTATCCTCTAACCCCCTTTGTTGTTCCCTAGTGGGATATTAATTTGGTTTTAATGTTTCTTATCAGGGGACTCCATTTGAGCACATACATAGCTTTCCTTTAATGATGTTGACCTTAAAAACTGTTTTCTAACAGAGATAACTGCAACGAAAAGGGTGAGCGCGTTGCAGGCTCTTAGTTCCCGTCCACCCTCTATATAATTGTATCTTTAAAAGGAGATGTTGAAAATCAGTAATACCTGCCAAAGGTGTTGACTCCATTCCTTCAGAGTCAGTCAAACTCCGTTTTGCCCTTCTGACCCCTGTCACATCCCAAGAAGGGATAAGTCCAGTTTCATAGGTTGTATCCTAGGCAGGTGGTGATCTACTACCTGGACCGCACTAAAGACACACAACTGGATGACCAGACCTTCATGTGGCACTGTGGTGCCAGGAAATGCAAAACGGTGCAGATCAGGACCCTTTCATGGCGGATCATCCTCTGCATTGAGACCTGTTATGCGTTGGTAAAGAATGAATTTCTGGAAGGGATCAGGGCCTATTCTACCAGGGCCAATGCCTCCACTTCTGCCCTTGCAAGAAGAGTTCGAATTACAGAGATATGCAAAGCACCTCTGTGGGTGTTTCTGCAAACATTCATCAAGTATTACTACCTGGATTCCAAGGTGCGTAGAGATGGTCATCTTGCAAGATCCATATTACAGGATTTCCTGGTGTAACCATTCATCAATCCTGGGTGGATATGCCTATGGAATCTATTCTGCAGCCGATGGATTTGCAGATAGAGTGTCCATCAGAAGAAAAAGTTACTTACCCAAGGTAATGATCTTTCCAGTGGATACTCTATCTTCCCGTAGATTCATCACCGACCTCCCACCTCCACATTTGATGGGTACTTGGAGGAAAAGGTGAATAAGACCCCAAATATACATATATTTTGAAACTTTGCTGCTCTATCTATGTAAGTTTGTCCATTCTCCTCAAAGGCTTTGAAAAAAATGGAGGGAAACTGATGTTGTTGCAAGAGGGCGGGCGCTATATGGCTTCAGTGACATCATCTGATGCCACTTCCATATTGATATGGAGCCAGCGCCCCATACTAGCAACCTAGAGCTGTGAAGTGCCAGATTTAGACTGATACTTGTAATTATTCTACATGTTACGAATCTACAAGTAAATAGATTATCCACCAGAAAGATTGTTGCTGCAGTTAACTAACTTTTTCTTTTTTGCACACTGGTTCCGAAAAAAATTCTAGGTGCAATGAAAGGAAGGACTCATGTATGAATTTCCACTGCTGCCTCACATGCCTCGAGTTCTCTGGGAGATTAAGAGCGACCAGTCCCAAGTCATTGTCATCACCCCGGACTAGGCCATCAGAGTGATACTGAGAGGTCCTGAGCTTTATCCTCCAATCAGGGTTCCACTTTGGGGGGACTGCCTGTCTCAGAAACAGGATAGGTCCTGCCTAGGAGTCACCACAGCCTACATCTCCTGGCATGAATATTGACTGGCGGCAGCTAAATAGGTTTGACTTGCTGACTAAGGTGGGCAGTGTCATCATTGTAGCCAGGCAGCCTCCCACAAAGTCGTTCTGCATTCAGCACAGGAACAAATACGTTTTCTGGCGTGGTCACTGAAACACTGACCAATTACAGGCCAAACTTTCTGATGTTATTTTGTTTGTTCTTTCATTAGCTCAGCAAGACCCTACGGTGGGCACAGTGAAAGATTATATGGCTCCCTTTTTTGGCCTTTCTGTGTTTGCCTGACCAACTGCCTTTGTTTGTTGTTATGCCTATTATTAAAGGTTTGGCTTACATGTTTCCTTCTAAGCCATTTGGCATTCCCTAATCGTATCTTAACGTTATCCTGACTTTTCTCATGCGCATGCCTTCGATCCAGTGCACAGCTATTCCTTAAGACTTTTGATGGCTTCCAGTGGCTCAACGGGTATTGTTTAAGACCTTTATTTTTTCTTACAGAGCCATTCAAGGGCAAGGGCCCCTGTACTTGAGGAGACGCTTCCCTTTGTATATGCCTAACCGCCCCCTCCGGTCGGCTATTCAATGCCGGCTGGTTATTCCCCGATTTCGACTGGTGCGTTTGGGCAGGCAATCTATTTCTGTGAAAGTAGCCGCTGCTTGGAATGCCCTCCCCGTGAAGCTTCTGGTCACTCGGGACCTCAAGCTTTTTAAAAAATTACTCAAACCTCACCTTTTCAAAATGACTGAATAACTCTCCCTTTTTTCTGCTTACTGCCACTCTGCATCGCGCCAGGACACTCCTGAGTATTTGAGCGCGCTATAAAACTATCTATAACATAACATAACAAAACAGTCTTCCTCAGTGTAATTGCATTAGCATGCCATGTGAGTTAACTGGAGGCACTTTTGGTGCAACCGCTGACACCTCCTTCTTTCTAGACAAAATGATAGTGAGGTCCTACCAAAAACCATGAATCCACACTGTCCAATTGACCAATCTCCCGGGGGTTTTTGCCGCACGCCCCCCCTCAAAAAAGGGAGATTCCATTTCCTCGACCCTAAGAGGGTGTTGTGCTTTTACATCGACTACATAAATGACCAGTGTGTGGATGAGTAGCTCTTAGTGTTTTTTTGGGGCACAAAACAAGGTAAGGTGGTGCAAACAAAGAACCTCTCGAGGTGGATAATACTCTGCAGCAAAATCTGCCACACACTAGTCAAGAAGCAGCCCCTGAAGGCCTGCTGGCCCATTTCACCATGGTCAAAGCTGCTGAAATGGTTTTGGTGAGAGGAGTATCTGTTCGTTACACGCAGGTTGACCTCTTGAACACCCTAGCACTGTTTACAGCGGGGATCGATAACAAATTGGACAAACTAAACAACTTAATTATAGGAGCACAATCATCTTCAAAACTAGTACAGTGGTCTGCTGCTGCTCACCCATCATTGACTCCCTCTCTTCGCTGCCAGCCTTCTTATCCAACGTTATAAGTGAGGTTCAGCAACTGAGGGGAGGTGGCTCATCCGAATGTCCTCCTCAGCTACCCCAAAAACTCCCAACCTCAAATTCGGTACTACCCAACCACTGGTCTACACCCGCAATCGGGTTGCAGTCGAGTGGGAAACCAGAACCCACAACAACTCAGACTGTTCACCAAGACGTCCCCTTCCACCCAAAAGGTCTCCTTACTCCTGCAGTGCCAATGGCACTCCCGGCAATAAAAACCGGGTCGGCAATCAGGCAAACAGACCTTACCGACACCCATGCGGCAGGGTTGCATGTCAACCCCCCGCTGCTGCCGTTCCCAACCCTGAAATAATCCCCGCTCCTCAGCTCCCACGCAGCAAGAGAGAGCGTAAACGTTAGTGCAAACAAAAGAACAAATCAAGATTAAACCCAACAGTCGACCCTCCCAAACTATTCCCCTTGTTTGCCAATGTAGCCAATAAAAAAGCCTTAAGTGTTTCACAATCCCCACCAATGCCAATAATCCCCAGTCATAGTCTACCTAAGGCTGACCCAACTTCCAGTGCCAGCCAACAGATTTCTGGTTGTAGTCATGAGTGTAACATCACACCTGTCGAAGCCGTGGCACTGGAGCCTCAGCCTGCCACCGAAATATCGAGGGTCGATCCCAATGTACCAACCATATCAATGATCACAGTCGCTACAACACAACCTCAACCAGTTTTTCCCTCGAGTCCACCCCTGTTGGGAACTACAAACACCGGTCTAAACTTCACAAAGGTAATTTATAATAAGAAATCAACTCCTCCCGCAAATACTCAGGCCCTAAGGTTCCGTCCACGTGATCCTCCCCAACCCCAATTGGATTTAGACATGGGCTCCCTAACTAATAAACCAACTCAGCCCAATTTAAGCCCAAGCAGTAAGGGCCCTAAATGCGATCTAAAGGGCTCCAAATTACTATTTGCCCCTGAATACAAATCAAAAGGTAGGCATGACATCCTCAACAGGTCAAATATAATAAAACTTGCGAACGGCGTCCCAGTTTTTGAGGTTCTCACATCGGACGATATTGAGGCCATTGAATTTCTCCCTCCAAGAAGCACACAACCCTCTGAGGTAACTCTGGTGTCATTTAGGTCCCCCGCCTGGGCACGAACATTTTTAGAACATAAGGTTATCTTCCGGGAATGGGGCATCAAAATATATCCCTTTACTACCCCGGGTTATCCTACGGCGCTATTAAACCAGCCAGTCAATCTGTTAAAAGCCGAATCCCCCAGAACTGGAGTCAAAACCAGGCCGTATTCAATTTTAAAAAACGCCCTAGGAACAACAGACCTGGACACTAACTTCACTAGTGAAGTCCCTAACCTCGACAAAACCGAAGACTGGGGATGGCTCCCAGGTGCTCTGTCTTGCAGGAAAATAGTCTGACCAATCGAAGCTCCCCCTGCACCCCCAAGCTGTAAGGCCCTGCGGCCACTAAGAACTTAAGCTTCTCTACCTGTAAAGCCCCTAATCTCCAGGCCTCATCCTTCCTTTACATTATGTTCATGGAACATTAGTGGTCTCCAACATAAAATCATCAACTCAGAGACGCATCTTTCATATCGGGGCACACTGTTATTGCTCTTCAAGAAACATGGGCAACTGGAAACTGTCCTGTGACCGGCTTCGTAGAAATCTGGAAACCAGCAATTAGAGACTGCCCCTATGGTAACCCCAAAGGGGGCTTGTCGATCTATGTCTCAAACAACTTAAAAGGCCCGATAACGGCATTAAACTTTGACGAAGACTAGTTACTTGGTGTCAAATTTGACTCATGGAGCAAACAACGTCCACTTTTACTACTTAACATCTACATCAACCTGAGTACACGCACAAAAAAGGTCCATCTAAATCGCTTAATGAAAATTGTGTGTGACCTGGCCGCGGACCAACCTCACTCTAATTGTATAGTTTCAGGGGACTTTAACACCACCCTCTTTCAGGGCAATACAGCTTACCACGAAGGGCTCTTCCCATTTGCATTTACTGCGGTAGAGGCACAGTCCAATCCACCAAAACAAGCATACTGCGGTCTGGGAGAACTGTGAGTGCTGCAACTTCATAGTGCTGGATTTCTGGTATTGAACGGCAGATCAACGAGCGACACTCCACCAAAATGGACCTGGACAAATGGTCGCAAACAATCTTATTTAGATTACACCATTTGCAACCTAGCCCTGCTCAAACACCTGGGCGACCTTAGAATTCTGCCTCGGACGGAAAGCGACCACCGCCCCCAGATTGTTACTCTTCACGCAAAGCCAGATTACCACATACCAGCCCCAACAACATGCACAGGAACGTACACTGAAAATCTGAAGCGCTTAAGATGGGGTGAAGACACAAGCCCCAACGTCATGAAGGCAAGTCTGGCTCTTATAACAGGTGGCATTGACCCGGCGATCTCTCCCACTGTAGCATGGTCAACGCTCTGTTTACAACTGATATCTCTCTTTCCAGCCAAACAGCATCCCTACAAGGCTTCTTCTATTCGCCAGTTCTCAATTTCAAACCAAACGAGGGTGCTGAAGAAATCAAGAAACAATGCCCTGCGGGCCCTTACGAAATCCCCAGAAACAATGAGTACCTAACTGTGTACAAAACTGCTCACAAATTATTTAGGCAGACCATACAACAAGATAAAAGACTCTACCAAAGTCAATTCTGGTGCAAACTAATATGGGAGAGTAAAAAGCAAAACACAAGAAAATTCTGGGCCTTAATCAACCGCCACAATTCCAGCTCATGCAGCTCTGGGTCAGCAAACATCCAAGAAGCTGACTGGTCGGCCTTTCTTACAGACCATTTTAGGACTCCAGAGGGAATAGTGTCCTCAGAAATATGCGCTCTCAACCAGACGGAAATAAGCCAGAGTAAGAGCGGGAGTATGCCCTCCGGCTTCCTAGACCACCGCAGTGACGTCTTGCAGATCTCCCAAGAAATTGTCACTAACGCTTAGCTAAAAGCAAGATCGGATGGAGCCCCGGGCCCAAACGGCCTACCACAGAACCTTTTCAAATCAAATATAGTTCTTTGGTCGGGACACTTAACGAACTTGTTTGACTTCGTTTAAGAACTTCAAATATTCCGGACTCTTGGTGCGGTGCAATAATTCATCCAATCTATAAATCAGGCTCCCACTCCTCTCCAAATAACTACAGACTAATTGCTCTCCTGGACATAGAGGCTAAGCATTATGCAGGCATTCTTCTGAAGGAGCTGAGATCATGGGCGGATCAGAACAACCTGATTCCAATTAATCAAACCGGTTTTACCGCCAAATCCGGCACACTGACTAACTTATTGGCATTGTCTATAATCGTTGACAACGCATGTTCCACATCTACGGCTGTTTTTTGTTGTTTTGTTGACTTTAAAGCCGCTTTCGACCGGCTTCCCAGGGCTGTCCTATGGGAAAAGCTAAAAAAAATGGGGGATCCCGGAAAAACTCCTGGAGGCAATTGTTCAACTACATTCAGGCGCATGGGTCCAAGTGAAGCTGGGGTCCGGCACACATCTATCTCGTAAAATCATGACAACTAGAGGTGTCAAACAGGGATGTGTGCTGGCCCCTCTTCTTTTTAATCTGTTCATAGCAGACTTGTCGGCTGCTCTAAATGAAACAAACAATCATCCGCCCAAATTGGGTGGTTTACCAATAAGCAATCTCCTCTATGCTGATGACTTGGTTCTCTTTAGTTTCACACGGGTGGGGCTGCAAAGGCTCCTGGACAAATTACACAATTACACCATCGCAAACAAATTAGAGGTTAACCTAAAGATAACCAAAGTGGTAACCTTTGGTAGAAAACGCAATGTCGGCGCTGGCTGGCGGTATAACAATATGAGCCTGGCGACAGGAGGCACCTACAAATATTTAGGAGTTAATCTTGACTCCAGGGGCAACTTTCTCAAACAGCGTAGTGAGTTATCAGCTAAAGCCATGTTCCTACAGGTGACCCTCTCCAAGCTCTCAAAAATTCTGTCTGGCCCAAGTCTATCTCCTTTATTAGAAGTCATGAGAGCAAAAGTAGGGCCGTCCTTGTCATATGGCATCAAGATTTTTAGGGGTAACTTAAACACCACCCTAAACCAACACGTGACTAAAATGTATAAAAAAAGTCTTGCATCTGCCGAAAAACGCATCCGCCTCCCAGATCAGACTAGAGCTGGGCTTATTAAACTATGAAGTCTCTAACATTGGCTCGTATTTAAACCTCTGCCATAAACTAAGACAAGCAGACACAGGCTCACTACAGTCATTAGCCTGGCAAGACATCTCCGAGAAAAATCCAGGGGGTTCGTATGGACGCCTCTTTAAGGACTCCATCCGCGAAATGTCTGCGGGCGACCTTTGGGCCCTCAACCCTAGCACTACTGTATTCAAAACCTGTATTAAGAAATGTGTTAGACTGAACTCCCTTACTATTGACAAAGCCCAATTTGCCAAACGCAGACATGCATGGGCAGTTATGAAGTCCTATGGGCAGCTATTTTCCACTATCTACCTGCCCTGCACTTACTCCCTTTATTTAAAACTCAGCTTCATGGCTATTAGACTGGGCGACTGGCAATTTTTAAAAGACTTGCCCTCTTGGCGTCGCACGTCAGAAGATTTACTGTGCAGAGGGTGCGGCAAGACGGCTGAAACCTTGGAGCACGTGGTCTGCCTTTGTCCCGCCCTCATGTCTCCGCGCAGACACAAATTGAAAACTGAGTGGAACAGGTTGGGTATTCGGACCTGCAGACAGGCAATTATTGCAGCACTAAATCTTGAAAATAAAGCCCTAAATATAGGCCTCACAACCTATATACGCCCTGCATATCGATCCTTCGTGCATGCTTCTCCTTTTAGGCAATAGTTTAAATCAAATTGCACCTTACTTCTAAGCTGCTAAGACTGTTTTTTCTTGACTGTATTTTACCACAACCCGCTGCTATAGACGTGTTGCTGCTGAGTTCTATCCGTTTTTATACTTTTTTTTATAACCCGCAGCTACTTGATGTATATTAGTTTGCTTCCACAAGCTTAATAACGCTAACTGTCGGTATTACAAACCCTTCTGTTTTAATGTTCTGTTTATACATACGCTGAATGTGTTTTATAATCATCCATATGTAATAAGTACCCTCATAATGCTATTTGGAAGCCTTTTATTTAACTATAGTTGTTTTACTGGCTTGTTTTTTCTCAATGATGTGTATTGCTGTCAGAGTCATTCTGATGCTCTTTTAAGGATACTTTATATCCAAATAAAGATTATTATATATTCTTTACATGTGTGAGCCTTCAATGCCGGCTTCGGTGCATACATTCACAAACACTTGAAAGTCCCGTCTGGTGTGAAGATCCCTTCACTCACTTGGATCTGCTGGACTTATTGAGGTGAGCCCCTTTGCTGCTGTTTCAGATTTGGTAAGTGCCGCTATGGTGACTATTATAAAGGTTTGGAATCAGGTTTTATCCTGTTTGCTGAATTTGTTTTTGTAGGCTTTAGGGCACTCTGCACTTTATCACTGCTAACCAGTGCTAAATTGCTTCTGCTCTCACATTTAAACATAGTAAAGTTGGACTACACTGAATTGGTGCATTTAATTTTACTTTTAAGACCTTAGTAAAAGGTACTACCTGTACCCAGGGCCTGTAAATTAAATACTACTATAGGACCCGCAACACTCCTTGTACCACTCATTAAAGTAGCAGTGTAAAACATGTCTTGGGCCTGCTGCTGCAGCCTGTGTGGGCAGTCTTAAACTGTCATTTCGACCTTGTGAGAATTTGGCCTGGGATATGCTGTCCACTAATTAAAGTGGGCACCTTGTACCAGCCCAAAAAACCTATATTGGAGATTAGGTTAAAGATAACCTTTATGAAAGTTATCCTAATTTTAACTATGGAGAGCAGCCTTCAGGGTAAGTCTTGAAGGAATGTAAAACAGCTTGTTTTACCAGATCAGAACCTCTTGAATAATCAAATGAAAGGAGAACCACACAAGAGATATATACAATATATGTATTTATTACTAAGCACTCTCTACTAACCTCTTTAACACCTTGAATGCTACAGCAATTCTCCCCTGGTGCTGGTGTCCCTTGAATCCCATTGTTCATGACGAGCTCAGCTCGTCATGAGCACACAAGCAGTGTACTGCATGACGAGCTGAGCTCGTCATGAGCATGGAAAGGGTTAAGAGATTAGAGCACAAGGCACACAATACTTCAAGTCAAGTCGAGTTCTTTATTCGGTGATTAAAAAACACCATAAAAGCACATATATACAAACAATTAAAATACAATTAAATCATTAATAGAACCTCGACTGCAATTAAATGCTGGATTTAAAAGAGACTAGCAGAAAAAATTTATTATAATATAAACAATCAGGCCTATCCTCTAGTTAACCTCAATCGCACCGCTACTTTGATAAAAGTCATAATGCAACATAATGTTAGGGGGTCAATCGCCTTTTGTAAAAAAAGTAAAGCGGCTTTGGCATGTGTCAATTTGGCTTGTTTTAAAATTCCTACCAGAAATCTGCGCCTAGGTATTGAGTAAAAAGAACACAAAAGTACAAAATGAAGGGTGTCCTGCGGAGATCTATTGTCGCAGCCGCAGGCTCCCTTCTGCTCAATTAAAAGTGTAAAACCTGGTGGATCCGCCAGTAAATATGGTAACAAATTGAGCCTAAAACGAGATATTAAAAACCTGTTCTGGGCGTTATACATAAGGTAGAGGTACGGCTCCATTTCTTCAGTGCTTTAGACAAGGCTGTGGGCGTCACAGTACATTTGGTCCCTTCAACCTCTGTTCTGTGTGTGGATCTCTGGGCCAAAAAGGATCTCTTTATGATCAGCTTATCTTGAGATACAATTGCCGCGGGATTTGTGAAAAGGTACTTGTGACCGAGGCTATCCAAACTAGTCTTCACATAATTAAGTCATGGTATACTCATACTTTTATCCCTTCCCAGGCAATCACCTAGGATTTGCCTACTCAAAGTCGCCTCAGGATTTATCCAAATTTTTAACCAGGCCAAGATAGGTCTAAGCTTAACCAAGTCTTCAAGATATGGCCTCCCTAGTTCTCTATGGGCTATTACAGCTGGGGTGCTCTGCTGGATTTTCAGAATTGATCGTAGGAATTTATTTTCCTCCCGCTGTAATTGGTTAATATTCACAAAGACCCATACTTCAGCCCCATACATGGCTTTGGAGCAACAAATAGAGCTATAAAGATTCATTACTTGTTCAGGGGACCATCGGCCCACCCTCCGCCCATAACTTGCAATGGCGCCATTATAGAACACAAATTTACAGCAACGTTCCTGCACCAAAGGATTACATTTAAAAAAACATCAAATAATAGGCCAAGATATGAGAAGGACTGAACCCTTTCTAATATGTGGCTTCCTATCTTATAAGTGAAACTGGTACAAGGTTTATTACCCGCCAGCATTACAAATGATTTGCCCAGATTAACAGACAGATCTAAAGTTTCCATAAACTTAACAAATCCGTCTATTAAAATCTGAAGGCTCTTTGGGGTGCGCGCGAGTAGGACCGCGTCATCCGCATACAAATGTACCGGAATGCAGCGGGACCCTGCTCTTGGGCAATCTGTTTTTAGGCTAATCAAAAACTGCTCTAGATTATTAATGTAGAGTGAGAATAAAAAAGGGGCAAGGATAAAACCTTGCCTCACCCCACTTGTACATGGGAAGGATTCTGTCAACCCCCCATCCATGTTGTAGCATACCCTAGCAGTAGTATCCCTATGTAACTCCCTTAAGATGTTGATCAAACCCAGGTCAATCCCCAAGCGGGTCATCATAGCCCAAAACTTATCCCTATTCACATGGTCAAAGGCCGCTGCCAAATCCATAAACCCCAAAGAAATGGCTTCATTACTGGCTTTAGTATATTTTGCAGTCAGCATATAAAGGTTCAGGCATTGGTCACTTGTAGACCTCCCTGTCCTAAAGCCATACTGAATGTCCGAGATGATGATGTTGTCCTCGGTCCACTCAGTAAGGCGGTTAAGGATTACCCGACCCAATATCTTAGCTGACACATCTATTAGTGATATCGGTCGATAGCACTGGGGATTGTCCCTGTTGCCCTTTTTAAAAAATAGGGACAATTATGGCCGTAGACAAAGAGCGGGGCAAGCCAGACCTGGTAGCAGCATTTATTACTCTTGTCAGTACTGGGGCCCACAGCTCAACATTACTCAAAAACAGGTCCGGTGGGGTCCCGTCTGGGCCTGGGGCTTTATTTTTTGTCAATCCCTCAATTCCCACAATAATTTCATTTAGGGTAAAGTCTACTACCTGTCCCATCTGGGAAACTCCTGCCTCCTCTGGGGCAATTTCTGCTCCGTGGTTATACAGGCCCTTAAAATGTATAAGCCACTGATCCTGCAGAATATTTGTCCCGATCTCAGGGGCATTACCGTCCTGAAAACATGGTCTATTAACAATTCTCCAAAATTCAGCAATGTCCCTCCTTTCTGCTGCCTTCCTTAAGTCTGCCCATGCTTCCCCCTGAAGAGCTACTTTCCTCCTCTTGGTCTCCCTATTGTATGTGTGTCTACACTGCGCTACTTTTTGTATGTCCCTTGGCCTATTTTTACGGCTAAGTTTAAGTTCCCTTAGGGCGCGTGAGCAATCCCTATCAAACCATCTCGGGTGATTATTTTTTCTTGTCGGCGCACTTGATTTTAACAGCCCCTCTACCAGACTGGTTATCTGCCTAAATGCGTTAAGTAACCGTAGTCCTACTACTGTAGTATCTAGGCACTCATCAATGGGAATTTTCCCGATGTCCAATAGCTCTTTGTAAAAAATGTCCCCATCTATTTTTGACCACCTAAGCCGTCTACCCTGGTCCCTTACACTCTGGGAAATGCCGCCAGGCTGTCCCATCCTGGACCAAGCCAGGTAAAAAAGCTCCATTACCAGGGGGTTGTGGTCACTAAATGGACTCCTCGATCCCCACGGTAATAATCCGATTTTTTTTAAATCTGGATACTGAAATATAATCGATGAATGACGAGCACCCTCTCCCCTTAAAAGTCGGGGAGGGTACCGTCTCTCTCCAAATCCATCATATTGACCGTGTGCTCCATGTCATAAGTATGTAAGAGTTTACTGAAAGCAATTCCTTCTTGTGTATGGTCAAAATGAGGGCCATTCTCCACGAGAAAATGTGACCATTGAACATCGATGGGAAACAAGGAGGGGCATAGGTGGCAATTAAAGTCTCCCATGACAAAAATGGTTGGGGCCGGTGCCCCCTTCATCGCTGCAATCTCCTGGCTCAATCTATAGTCCAATTCCCGTTTAAGTGGGTTATTTTCTCCGATAGCCCCCTTGTTGTAAACATTAAACTGGATCAACCTTAGCCCTTTGCCCCCAAACCACAGAGCCTGTAAATCCTGAGAACACCATGCCGTGTTGGTCCATGTTCCTTGCAGGTTTAAATCTACATATATAGACAGTCCTCCCATGGCTCTACCTGATTTTGATTTCTGGGCGTGTACAAAGAAACATTTGTACCCTGGCATATGAAAGGGGCTATTATCAACCACCCAAGTCTCCTGAAAACTAATTATCTGAAACCGGTTTATATACTGTCGCCACTCGCAGTTATTAAATTTACGCGCCAAACCGGCTATATTCCAGGAGATAATTCTTAATCCTTCCTCTGCTTTGTGTGCTCCATCTGTTCCACAAATATTAGAATTTACATTAGGAAGCCCTTCTTTGGTTCCTGTATGCCCTGATTTGGTCTCTTTACCCGGTGATGCTTGGTCATTACCATTGTCCCTTAACTCCCTTATATCTGGCCTGCCTCCCCCATTGGGTATGGTTAGATATACTGTGGTCTTAACTGGACTCTCCCCCCTAGATTTTGATAGTATATCAGCCTCATCTATAGACCAAGCGGTCAAGGGGACATTATTTTGCAATACTTCCATCCCTTCCTCTTGTGGATCATCAGAGTTAATGTTCCCATCTTCTCTTGTTTGCTGCAATTCTGCGAGGAACAAGGAACTATTTAGTCAATCGTTCTCCTCTAACGACGCCAAAGGACTAAACCTATTTCTCCAACTTGATGGTCCAGGATTTCTCAGCCCAGGCCCACCACAGATGTAACCTTGGGACCTGTGTGGATTAGATCCCTCCATGAATCTCCCATTTTGATGAGGTGCATCCAAAGATACTGGATATTTGGGATAAAAGTATCCTAGTGGCAGGGTTTTTATGCAACTAGCATAATTAGCTATCCCACCTGTGGTGATATGTTCCACTACTCTCTTATCCCTGAAATTAACAATAATGCAGTTTCCTGCAATATCTTTACATCTAGTACCTAACCAATTTACCCTTCTGACGTGTAATATTTCCCCATTTTCATTGCCTATCAAAGATTTGTTTTGATTCAGCCAGTGTGTGGTCTTATTTCGTAGTTCCTGATGTGTCTCAATCTGCTCACCCTTTAGTTCAGGTGCCCCTGCCAGAACTACTACGTAGGGGCACGCTTCCGGTGGCAGATTAATAGTGGGCAGTGCATTGCTATTTAATCTAGTGGTCACACAGACTGACTGATTTGTTATTTGTTCCTTGGGGGTTACGGGCTGATTTATTGGTTGTACTAATGAGAATTGATCAGATGAACCCTGTCCTATCTGTGATGCCCTCACACTTGAGATCGTGACTCTATCCTGCTGCACTGGATGGCCAATTAATCTAGGAATCTGTAGCCCTGTGGGTTGCCCATTGTTCGACCCACTGGGTTTCAAAACCATCTGTGGGGCTGGGCAATATCAGAGGTAATTATAGTGTTGTTTAAAACCTCTGGTATTCCCAATGTTCTACCTCTGTTTTTTTTACCTCACTCAGGTCTCAGTCTACTAGCCAATGGCTTAATTTGGCTTACTATAAATGATTCCAGATGAGTTTGTATATCTAGCACTGTTTGCGCCATCCATATTGGTGGGACTGGCGCCTGAATCACATTTTCTGCCCTGCCCTCCCCTCCCCTAATATGCTTCGTGTTCCACTTTGGGTATTACTAGCTCTACTTTTCTTCTCTCTTGACTTTTTTAGACAGGCTCTTCGTTTCCTATTCATTAAGGGTGGAATACTAGGGACCACTATCCCCTTATCTGCCCCTATGTCCGGCTGCGCACAGGGGAGATCATGTTCCAAAGATTCTATCGAGCGAGATGGTGAAATAGCCCTGACCTCTCTTACTAGCCCTTGTGTTGAGACCGGTAACTCCATTGATGGTGTTAAGGACAGACGTCTCTCAGTCCGACTGATTTCTCTTGATACTGCCCCAATCGCTTTTCGTAACATGCAATCAATTGCCGTTGGCTTTAAGAGGGGGGGTGGCGGTGTACTTTTGTCGAACAGTTGCACCTGTTGCAAAAGGGGTGAGTTTGGCTTTGCTTTAGTCGAGCGTGTTTTAACCCTACTGGCCATGCTGCCTACAAACACAATGGCCCAAAGACCTTCAGTATCTTGTCACAATTTTAGTCCCACCTTACACCCCTAGTTACCACTACTTGCCCCTAGGGACCTTACTACTTTACACACACATTTCAAACTTTTTCCCCGCTCTAAAATCCTAGACCCAAATCTCCAGGCGACTTGCGTTTTATAGTACCAGTGTCACGATTCGCGCTTCCAGTCCTGTCCTCCCTTTCCTCGCTCGAAGGCAATTTCGTGCCCCCTATTTGGATAACACGACCACGAGGGGTGGCCAGGCCCGGCCTCCTCCGGCCCCGGACGGCCACAGACGGCCCCACCCTTGTCCCGGGCTTCTCCCGGCACCGCCCGCGTGCGTCCCGCGACGCAGGAGGAGCAGCTCTCCTTTGAGCGCCTCCGGGCGCGTGAGTGGACGTAAGTGGGCATCTTCCGGTGTTCAGGGAATGCTGGGAGCTGTAGTCTCCCTTCTCGGCGGCCGCGGTGGTCTAGCAGCGGCAGTGAGGGAGAACCACAGCGTAGGCAAAAGCGTCTGGACAGGTGAGAGATTGCTTGTCAGAGCGTGGCCCCCAGGAGCTCAATTGCCAAGCCCCCGCTCCACCACAGAAGCAGCTCTCCTTTGAGCGCCTCCGGGCGCGTGAGTGGACATAAGTGGGTGTCTTCCGGTGTTCAGGGAATGCTGGGAGCTGTAGTCTCCCTTCTCGGCGGCCGCGATGGTCTAGCAGCGGCAGCGAGGGAGAACCACAGCGTAGGCAAAAGCGTCTGGACAGGTGAGAGATTGCTTGTCAGAGCGTGGCCCCCAAGAGTTCAATTGCCAAGCCCCCCACACAATACTTAATCAATAGAACGACAGTAAATAGCACAATGCACAGCGGGCTCCAGGGGGAGACTGAAACATATACTAAACAAGCATTGGCATAGCCAGTAGGTCTCCCCTTTGGGACCTTATAAGTGTTTAGCCATGCAGCAGTTGAAGTTGTTGCACTAAGCATATTGTGCTGCATAATTAAATACGATCCCAACAGCGAGACCTATTGGCTATGCCAATGCTTGTTACCTCTTCCTGGCAGACAAAAAGTGCCAGTCTGTCTTTCTGAATTCGCTGGATCCGTCAAGATAAACAGAAAGAGCACGCTTAATATCCAATAAACTCAACATCTACTCTTCCTCCGAAGGAGAAAGAAAGAATGTCTGAAGAACCATTTCCTATGAAGAGTGAAACTTAAAATTCATTTTAGGAAGAAATGCAGGCTCTAATTTATGTACCAACGCATCATCCAAGAAAGTGTAGAAAGGGTGAGGACATAGTAAAGGAGACAGTTCCCCAAACACTCAAGTAGAGGTGATAGCCACCAAGAACAGAACCTTATATGATAGAAATATTAAATCCACTGTGGTTAAAAGTTTAAAGGCTTTAAAACCCAGCGACAAATCCCACGCAGGAGCTGAAAAAGGAAGGAGCATGCCTAGAAATAGCAAAATGTTTAAACATTCTGGCCGCCAAATGTTATGCCTTCGAAACAACATCAGTATTGTAAAAAACCTTGCAATAGGTCTCGTATTTACCCAAGTTTAAGCTATTGGCATTGTAAATGATAATGTCTTTTATTTATGTTTTAAAAACAGAAATAAAAGACCTTGTTATTTGCAATGTCAATAGCTCAAACTTGCATAAATGCAAGACCTATTGCATTGCAAATGCTTGTTTTTAAACCCAGCAAGGATTAATATGTTTCTTGGGCGCTTATTGGTTTGGACACTGTGCATTCCATGATAGGCTCTTTATGTGCTATGTAGGAAGGTGGATATCTGACTATATGGTTACCCCAACTTTTTGCCTAGTGTTTAGCTGGTTTTCGACTTAGTTGGCCTGGGATACTGCTAATCAGGGCCCCAGGCTATCTGCTCTCACTGTAAAATGGACTCAAGTACTTTAGGTACATCTCCAATTGGATATTGGGTCACCTTATGAGCCCCTGTATAGTGTACCATAGGTACCCAGGGCATAGGTGCATCCAAGGCCTACCAAGGGCTGCAGCATGTATTATGCCACCCCTGGCTGGCCATCCACATTGACACAACTGGCTGATCACTCAGCTGGGGCAAGGTCGTGTAATCACCCCTTGCTTAGGTATAGTATCCCTATACCTGCCATTACATATAGACACATATATACCTATAAGTCACTCCTATGACAGGCCTTAACAATCTTGGAGGCAGAGTGACTGGTTTTATGTGAGATGGTGCTCTAGCATGAGCTGAGCCTGTCTGCAGCTTTCAGAACCATGTCCTTATAGCTGTTCTATGATATAGCCATACCATAAACTCTTAAGTGCATTATAATGCTCGCGGTTAAGGCTAACTTTGGTTTGGCTTTATCAAAACATGTCGTGTAAGGTGTCATACACTTTGGAATACTACCCCCTCACTAGTTCTGGCGACAGGGGTAGCATTCCACCCTTCTAGAGGGAGAAGACATGTTAATCCCGGTTAAAGTTAACCAGAGACTCAGCATCACAAAATGGATGCTGCTGCCACAGACACAAGTCTGACCTCCTGCTGCTGGGAGTCCTTCCAGCGAGGGAGGCTTGGACAATAGGTTTCCTGTCTTGTGAGGTGCTAGCACCACCCCAGACAGGCAATAGTGTATTGGGGCATGGAGGGCTGAATGAAATGAGACACTGCCTGGGGCACACGAGGTGCTCCATGCATAGCCCGGTTCAAACCAGTTGCTGGGGCACTCCAGCCCCAGCTCTGGCGCGAAATGGACAAAGGGAAAGGGGTGTAATCACCCCCTTCCCTGGTCCCACCCATAGGAGGGACCTAGCAGGTAATCCAGCCCCTTTAATCAGTATAAAGCTAGGAGCTGAGTCTAGAGACTTTAGATTTATTCTGAACTGAAACTTGAAACGAAACTCTGGACCTTCGATATTCTACTGCAACTAGAAGACTGAAGAATCTGCCGTGTGGTTAAGGAGTGACCACCTCTGTGCAAACAGGCACCAACAGCGACTTGCCGGTTTGCTTTGTCGACGCTCCAGCCGGAGCCCGAGCACAGAGCCAAGCAGGAACTGTACTTCCAGACTTCTCTGACCCCGACCCACATCTGCAGCAGAGCTGAGACCTGTGGAGGCGACGAGAGACGTGGGACCGAACATCTTGAAAAACCTGCATATTGCTAATTGCGCAGCATCTGAGGCTCCCTCGAAGTTGTGCATCGGGGATTGAGAAGCCCCTGCCCCGAGCCACATTTGCACCGACGTACAGCCCTCCACACTCCACGAGTGCCGCGTGGGGTCTGCTGCTGCTTTTGAGCTCGACGTGCCTTTCCGGTCACTAGCCCATTGGCTAGTGGCCTCTGTGAAGGCGAACCTTTGAATCTACACCACTGGCCTGGTTGCTCCAGGCTTGCTCTAGGCTTGCTCCAGGCTTGCTCCAGGCTTCCATGAAAAAGAGAAGCCCCCCAGACCTTGCTGGTCTGACTCGAAGCGAATATTCGATTCCTGCATGGGTTGCATTTGTCAACGCTCGTTGGGTCCAATCCGGGTCCCGACACCTAAGACATCTAGATCCATCATGGGACAGCTCGATTCCAGTGCCTGGTTGTTGTTGATGCCTCCTGGACCTCGTGGCTGCAGAGACAAGCTTCACGGCATCACCTGATTGCTTCACGACATCGCCTGGTTCCTTCCTGGTCACTGGCTAGTGACCCAGACTCTTTCCCCTCTGCATTCAGGTACTCTTCATCCTCGATCCACCTTTGGATCCAATCGGACACTTCTCTCCTGGTCGCCTGCAGCATCTTTTTACAGGTCTCCATAGGATTCAGCGACAAAACCCGACACAACTTGACACCTATGCACCCGGCTCCTACGGGTGAGGTAACGCGAGTACTCCGGTGCTCCTGTGGGTATTGACTATCCAAGTGTCCTAGTTTTCAGTAGCTTTCTCCTAGTCCATCCGGAAGTGTCCTAATTCAACTAGTTTCTGACTCTTACGTTCCCATTGTATCCCTATGGTAACTCGCTTGGGCCTCTTGCTTCCTAACCTTTGGTAGTTCAGTGTAGCCCCAGCGATTCCCTAGGCCCTAAGCCTACTCGCTGTTCGTGACGTGGTTCTTATACCACTATTTTAGTATATGGTTTGCAACGCCCCTAGGGCTCAACTGTATTTTGTGCAACTTATTGTATGATAATTAAGTATCTTGTTATGTGCTTTGGCCTCTGACCTCATAAAGAGTTCAGAGGGGTTATGTTAGTAATAAATACATATATATTTTATATATAACCTGATTGGTGTCCTTTCATTTGGTATTCAGGGGGTTACATATGGTAAAACAGCTGGCTTCACATGCTGTCTGAAGTTTTAGCCTAAGACTGCTTTGTCCATGCTACCACTAGGATAGCTGGTCCATAAGGTTGACTTTACAACCATCACCATAAGGGTTGTTTGGACTGATACAGGGTGCCCACTAGAATAGTGGACAGCACATATCAGGCCAACTTCTCACATGCCAGAGTCTAGTCCCAGAACGAACCACAGAAACTGGGAAAGAGATCAATACAAATGTTTTTAAAAGGTTTGTGAAACGTTATCAAATACAGTTACGTATTTGTGCACCCATGTGACCAGATACTGGCCTTCAGTTTACACCTTGCATATAGATGTAGTCCGAAAACGCTAAATGGTTCTTTTTGTTTTCTTAGTAAATTATTGTGACTAGGATCAAATATAAAATTTATAAAATGTTAAACATGAAATAATATTTTAGGTTTCTAAATATCGAAATAAGGCTGCCAACAACCCAGGAACAATTGGATGAGAATATAATTTTTCACCCATATGTTCCCATCCATTGCAATGTGCTTTAAATCATGGGTGTCCTGCGCATCCATAGGCAATAAAGCCAATCATAAGGCACCCACATTGCAAAAATAAAAAGAGAAAAAGCATCCATTAATGAAAAGATGGCCTCCATGCCCTGCACGCTAGTTTTATTACAGTAAACAAGTCAACCTGCACACTTTCCACTTTAAGATGGCGCAACAGCTTTGTGTACTGATGAAGACATCATAGAGATCTATGTGTCACCTGAATGTGAAAGGTCCTAATCCCTGTGAGCCCTTTCGTCCTTCAGAGGTTAGCATGACGACCATTGAGTTTGATACTAGTTTACAGCTCTCACATTATCTAGAGACCTGACAAGTGGTACAACACAGCTGTTACTGTTTCCTTGCCTGTGTCTGCATCGAAGGTCTGGCAAAATGCCTTTGCTGCTGTTATGAATTCGCACTTGGACATCAAGCCGTGCATTTGCCAGGCTTCTGACCAGGCTCTGAGGGTGTTGGTGCGCAATTTACCTTCTCTCTCTCTGGATAATTTAGTAGTTACAGCCCAGTGGAATATTTCATATCATTACTCAGTGGAGGGAGGCAGTCTGTTTGCTGACTACAGTTTCCAGAGCAAAAATACTCGGCTTGCTTTCATGGACGTTCCGGACGGGCAGAGAAGGAAAAGGTCGCTGTCTCTTCCTTACTGCCCAGCGAAGACACAGACAATGTCCTCTTCTTTTCTGTGCTGGCAGCCGCCCCCACCCCTCTCTTCCTATTATTCCCTCTCTTTCTGTCTTGCTCCTCACTTACTGAAAACCATGACTTGAAGAAACGGTTCAAAAACTCTTTCCTTCTTTCATTTATATGCTTCCCTGTGAAATGGCTCTAAAAAAGACAAAAGTGCACCTTGCGCTGAGGAGGAGAGGAGGAGGCAGCAGGGATACGGGAAGAGAGGAGGGGGCCTTAGCTGGATTCCCTTGCGGGAGCAAGCAGGAACCATATGTCAAAGCTCGCTCCTGCATGGGAATCGCCAAACGTGCATGCGTTGCCATTGAAGGCAATGCAATGCGTGCAAGTTTTTGGCAGCCAAACTAAATCGATTGCTAAAGGTCTTTTTCCTACGCAACGCATGCGCGCTGCGTAGACAAGACCTAAAAAATGGTATAACAACAACAACTTCACTAGACACAGTGCCTAGAGCACGTAGAATCGCTGGGACCCCAAGTGACCACCCAAAGAAGTGACACAGGGAGCCCACGGAGGACGGTGCAGTGTGAGAACACAGACACGTGTTCCGTACAAATCTATGGGAAAGTCACAGTTGGAAAATTGCAATTTAAGGACACTTTGGAGAGGACTTTAAGTAAACCCTATGGAACATAGAAGGTTTTAAGGCCAGAACCCTTGTGCATACCGAGGTACCCGTGTTACCTATCCCAGGGAAGCCGGGTGCATAGGTGTCACGTGGTGTCAGAAACCTGCGTCGTTTTCAATAGGGTGACTCAAAGAAGTCCTGCTGCCAGGTAGATAAAAAGTGTCCGGTGGAATCAAAGCCTGCGTCCGAGGTGAGAAGAACCTGAAAGTAGAGGTGACAGATTCTGGGTCACTTCAGGGTAACCAGGGGCTCGGTAGATGAATGCCCACTGATGTCGGGTGCTTTAGGTGTGAAGATTGGATGCTTGACTCTGCAGCCACGGCGACCAGGAGAAATCGACGATGACCAACGTCCGAAGGTGAGGTGTCCCACAAAGGATGTTGAGTGCTGAGAGGTCAGTGTCCCGATTGAACACAACCAAGCCTTGGCAAATCCAACCCACACGGACAGAGGAAACAAGTTACGGTGAGGACCAGCAAGGTCCTGGAGACACTCCAGGCTATGGGGAGTCAGGGCATGTCTGGAGCAACCAGGAAAGCCCAAAGGAAATCAAAGTTATCTTCACAGGGACCCACAGGCCAACGGACCAAGGATCGCGAAGGGACCCCGAGCTGAATCACAAAGTACAAGCCCACGGAGCACTTGTGAAGTGGAGGCCGGAAATCTTCAGTGGAAATACTGCTCCGGGTCAGGACTACACGTGGCCCAAAGCACAGCCTCAAGGATCACCAAAAAGCATATGCTGCTGCAAAAGTACACAGTGCATAGGGGTTCAGGTTGCATGTTCCCCACGAGGGATACTGGTCTTAGAATTGCTGAGAGAGCAGATCTACCTCAGAGATGCTCGGGAACGTAGCGTGTTCTGTGTTTCTGTGTTGCAGAAATATTCAAAGTCCTCAGGAGCTCGGGAGATGCAAATTGGTCAGATGCGTTAGGGTGCCTACTTCAGCAGGGGAGTAACTCTGTTACTCCAAGAGAGATTCTTCTGTTGCCCAGCAAAGTGTAGACCTGCGAAGTACTTGGTTTCTGCTTGCAGAGTTTAGTCCAGGTGAAATCTAAAGTCCTGTAGTCATGGTTACTACTTTATAACCAAGGAAGGGGTTGGACAAACTCTGGGGACCCACCTATGGGAGGGTGAGGACAGAGAGGTGGCTACACCCATGTCCTTTGTCTAGTTTTGCGCCAGAGCAGTAGCAAATGGTTCCTGCAACCGGTTTGAGCTGGACTATGCACAGGGACACCAAATATGCCCCCGGTGCAGACTTTCAGGCACTCTCAGAGTGTACCCACCCAGCCCCAATACACTAATGCCTGTCGGGAGGTGGTCACACCTCCCTGTGACAGGAAACATATTGTCAGGCCTTCCCCTGCTCTACCTCAGCTCATCAGCAGGAGGGCAGACTCGTGTCTGTGGCTGGCAGCATCCATTTTGTGATGGCCAGGTCGAGAAAGAAGCTGGTACCGCCAGTTACTGGCGGAGAGGTATGATTCCAAGGTGTTTGACACCAAACACGACATGTTTCTAAGCAGCTGTTTTAAAGTTAGCATTTACCGCGAGGTTATAATGCACTTAAGAATATATGGTTTGGCTGCATCACAAACAACCCCGGAGAATAGATTCCTAAGGCTGCAGAGGGGCTCTGCTCATGCAGTGGCACCCTCTAACACAAAACCCAGCACCCTGCCTTCAAGATTAATAAGGCCTGCCATAGGGGTGACTGATAGGTTATATGTGCAGTGATTTAGAATAGTTGTAGGTAACCTATATCTAAGTAAGGAGTGCATGCACCACCTTACACAGGCTGAAGTAGCAAACCTGTGGTGTCCTTTTGAATGATCTCTCAGGGGTGGCATAATACATGCTGCAGCCCCTGGGACGCCTCTGGGGTACCTATGCCCTGGGTACATGGTGTACCATATACTCGGGTCTGATAAGGGTACCCCAGTATCCAATCTGGGGTGGACTTAAAGGACATGCAATCAATTTATAGGAGAAATCAGATAGACTGGGGTCCTGGATAGCAGGATCCCAGTCAGTCTAAGTCAAAAACAGTGATACATCAGCAAAAAGTGGGGGTAATCATAAGAAGCCGGTCCTACTCTTCTACAGAACTGGCAAAATGCACCTTTTTAATACTTATAAGTCACCCCCAAGGTAGATTCTAACATTTCATTGAGCAGGGTACATTGTATTAAGAAAGTGGGACATGTACTTAAGTTTTACATGTCCTGGCAGTGAAAAACGCCTAAACTCTTTTTTCACTTTTGTAAGGCCTATCTCTACCATTGTCTAACACAGGTTTATCTTATTACATATAATAAGTACTAACTTTAGATTGGAAGCAGATGGAAATAAACTGTTTGCACTCAAATAAATTGTAATATAAAATCCTCTTTAATGGTGAAGTCAGATTTTAAGTTACATTTCTGAAAGTGCCACTTTTAGAAAGTTAACACAAGGCGATGATGGACGGAGCGCTGAAACTTTTCAGAAACTCACCCCCAGTCACAGATCTGGGTTGAATCCATCATTGTTCTGAAAAGTTTCAACACTCCGTCCATCATCTCCTGTGTTTGCCTCGTTCGCCCTACATTGGCAGTGTATGCCCAGACGTGGGTTCCTTGCTGACTTTACCACTGGATAGAAGCTTTTTCGAAAACAAGGGGGACCCTATAGTTGGCTGTGGACCAAGGGTTTTAGACAATTGCAAACAAACAGTGGTCCAAAGCAGTTCAGAAATAACGAGCATTGATAATAAGACTAGCCTTGAGCAGCTCATCAAGGCTAGTCTTATTATCAATGCTTGTTATTTCTGAGCTGCTTTGGACCGCTGTTTGTTTGCAACTGGATAGAAGCTAGCCTGGCTGAAGAGGGGTGTTACCCTCAAACTAGTCCCAGGATTCTTGTTTCCGGTCCAGGGAGGACCTGGCCTGGCAGTTTAGGCTGGACTGTTTCCATGAGGCACAGGTTCAGGACTGATTTGCATATGGCTGGGTCCAAACTGGGGTGGCAAAGTGAGATAAAGAATGATGATGGGTTCAACCCAAATCTGTGACTGGGGGTGAGTGTCTGAAAAGTTTCAGCAATCTGTCCATCATCTCCTTGTGTTTACTTTTAGAAAGTTGCATTTTCCAACTGTGCCTTCTGCAAGTGTCTTGGGGCACATGACTGTGAATGGCTCTGCTGTTGGGGTTTTTGTATTACTTCCAGATATTGACACAAAGGTCGTGTAGGTGTGCACAGGATGGACCATCCTGGCAGGATGACTGGGATGGGGCTGTACTGAGCCTCACTACCACTTCAATGGTTTGCCTACAGCATACAGAAAGGAATCTGACACCAGGCGTACTATGACTTTTAGCACCCCAATCAGAATTGAGGTTTGACCAGGTTACGGTGAAGAACTCTCCAGACCAATTATTGAGGGTAGGTCAGGGAATCCCTTACACAAAGGCTAGCACCAGGTATAAATATTGGACCTCCGGAGCCACTCATTAGAACACTTCTGGACCTGTGCAAGATTTAGAAGGGCTGCCCTGCTGCCAGAGGATGGCCATGCCGAAGTACTGACTTGCAGTCTGAAGAAGGAATTTGGACTTGCTTGTCTTGACCTCAGGCTACCCAGAGCGACTCCAAGGGTCAGTTGACTGACCTCGTGTGTGAGCTACAGTGACACAACAAGCTTTAGAGGCCTTGATGCACCTGCCCAGCTGACCAGCGGCAACTGGACCTGCCTGGTCCTGATGGTGACCTGTGCTGGAGTGGGTCCTGATCTGCAAGAAGTGCACCCCCCCCCCACACCTTTCCTCACCGGTCCTGCACTCTTGACTGGCATGATTGGAAGCTCCCCCAAGAAGATATGGTGAAAATCCTGAAGCTTGGACTCCTTACGACCGTGAATGGGCCCGTTCACACTGAAATTTGGCTGCCTGCTATGACCGCCAATGAGACGTTCCAGTGAGATCTGATCTTTATGCTGACAATGACAGTCCACGGCAATCAGCAATGTGCGACATGCACTTTGCGCTACAGCAACGACTCCACACACTGACCATCTATGACAATTTCCAGCGATGATCGGTTCTTCGTGCTACATCAATGACCGTCCGCGATGCTTAACCTGCTCCTCTCGCTGAAGAAATCCTCCTCGTGGCCTCCTCCAACTCAAACAGAACTCTTCGCGCTGTACTTAAAAGGTAACTCTTCAACAGGACTAGCCTGGTCCCTTTATCCAACCTGCACTTCTTCGCAGTCGGCCTGAAATTGTTACTTTTCCCTGATGAAGAGCGAGCAAATGCCTGCTAGTGGCGCTTTCTGCTTTTAGGCCCTATTTTCACTCCAAACTTTGAAATTGAATATCTCCAGCTCTAATGATTGGATTTTTGTTGTTCTGGTATTATTTCATCCTTTCATATTTACTGTTTTTCTAAATTCTTTCGGGATTTTTCTTGTGTTGTGTCGCCACTTAATTACTGTTTTGGTGCTGCATAAATACTTTACACATCACTTCTAAGTTAAACCTGACTGCCGTTGTACCAAGCTACCAGAGATTTAAGCACAGGTTAATTTAGTGATATTTGTGATTCACCCCGATAAGGATTGTGGCTGTTGCCTGAGTGGAGAAGTTTCTAATACACTCAACAAATAACCCAATTTCTTAGATTGACCTTTCTAAGGTAATGCTCATTCTTGTGGGTACTTTAACCACAGATTTCTCACTGCCATCTCACCTCCTCTGTTCTGGGGAGCGCCCTACGTAACATCTGGAATGGTCTAAAATTAGAAGATACGGATACCGTCTCTCAATTTGTTCTGCCTCTGTGTCAGGTGGCACAGTCATAGAAAAACTACTTGAAACTTGCATCAGCATGCAAGGGTGGTGCTTATAAGCAACTCCTGTTTGTCAATACCCGCACAGTACAGAATCATCTACTGGCACGTGGGAGCATTGCTGAACAATTCTCCAGATCCAGTCTGGCTCTTTGGGTTATTCTATGGGTGAGAAATCTGCCGTTAGATAGAGTATCCACCAGAAAGAGTGCTCCCAGAGGTAAGAAACCTGTTCATTGGTTTCCCCACTTTGACTGCTAAGTTCATGTTACCATCACCTGCCATAATATATGGCCCTCAGTGTTTATATTGATATTATTATGATGTATGTTCACATTGCGAGCATTTTTGCGTCACTGGGCACCTTTTATACCCAAACCAAAAGGGCCTAGATATGCTTGTGATACTTCCAATCGTGAAGTAAGAGTCACTACTTCAGGCTTCATCTCTGCCACACAGGCACATTTACAAGATAACATTGCATAAAAAAATTCTCTGAATGTTTTGTAACAAGTATTTACACAGAGAACCCTTAACCAGTGAAACATCTAAAAAGCAAAAAGGAAGCCATCCTACAATGTCTCTTAAAAGAGATAGAATCCAATTGCTTTTAATAGTCAGCTAAAGGATTTCCAACAGATGTCTGTCTATACAGTACTCGTGAAACTGCACAAGAAAAAAATAACAGTGCAGTAATAATCGCAATGTGAAAATAAATACATATTTTGCAGTAGGTTGTACCATTTTCTGCTCCAACAGAAGGATATATAACCTCTGTTCTGCCCAAGCTAAGAAGATGGATTTTAGAGCACCCTCAGCTCCAGTGAGCTGGGAGTTACAGGTTCAAATCCCTGCAAGTCCGAGTCAGTCCTTCCTGCAAGATGGGCAAATTGAGTAGCATTAAAGTGAGCAAAAGTTAATGTATTATTTACACATAGAGGTGCTGTACGAAATGTTATGCCCGAGGCAGGTTATTATAATATTCAATAGCAGTTTGTTTGGAAGGACACAAGAAAAGGTTACTTGTCTTCTGTGATACTCTTTTCGCAAATGCCTCTCCTTGTGAATCTCCCCAGGTGCCAGATTAGATGAGGATTCACTTCCAACAGGTTCTTAGTGCTGGCAGGTTGTGTCATGGATTGCTTTGCAACTATGTCCCACCTCCGGACATGACAATTCGAAGGCTCATACAGGCGCCCTCCCTGCTGGCCTCAGTTGATTCATTGTTCTTTTTCATGCCATCAGACACAGAGTACGACTGGCAAACTGAAAACATTGACATTGTGCAAAATCTATCTTGGAAGCTTATTAACTCCCAGAAGTCTACTCCATGGAACGGGGAGGTGGGCAGGTGCTAAGAAATCTATGGTTAGACAGAGTATCCACCAGAAATATCATTACCAAATAGAAGTAAACCTAACTTTCAAATGGATCTTTCTAATCACAGATTCCTCACCTTTGGTATAAATCCAAAGTAATGTCCCATCCAAGGAGATGGGTCTGAGCAATAGGCTTTATACCAGGAAATTTTGGCAGAAAGGAGAGAGGAGAATTACCCTCCATGGAGACCTGAGAATCAATACCTGGTGAAAGTATTGATATGTGCCCATGTGGCTGACTGGCAGATGACCAAAACACGGACACCTTTAGTGTCCTGGAATGAGCCAAAGGCCCTCAAAAGGGACCTTTTGGCAAAGGTATAACACAATTTGATGGAGAGGACAATTCATTGAGATAAGGCACATTTTGGAAATTTCTTTTCTTCACACAGGCAAATCCAATCAAGAGCTGTCCTTCCACCTGGCTTAACAATGCCTTTACTACGTTAGTGCCTTCAAAAAAAATGCTACCCAACCGTAACATACCTTCCGCCCCTTGGTTCTCAGAAACCCTCAGGCTAGAAAGGCAACGGTGCAGAAACTTAGAAAGACGTTGGCGCAGAGACTATGATAACAACAACAAAGATCTATATAAAAAAGCATGGGCCACATATAGAAAGCTTCTAATCACAGAGAAACGAAAATGTTATCTCGAGCAAATAGAGTCAGCTAAAAATTCTACTAAACAACTCTATCAAGTCATCACGAAGCTATCCATTCCACCAGTATGTACCACCACAAAACCGTCCCAAAATCTGTGTAACGACCTGGCGGACTTCTTTAAACTTAAGGTAAATGATATCTTTTGTAATTTTACTGCCAAGGTGACCACTGAACCTACTAGCTGCAATAACAGTGACCCCCCCCCCTCCCACAGTTTTTAATGAATTTAATCAAATTTCCCTAATGCAGATAGTTGAACTTATGACTACCATCAAATCAGGGTCACCACTTGATCCATGTCCGCCTTTGATTCTTAAGCCAGTGACTAACCTGATAGCCCCAACTCTTACAAACATTTGTAACTCTATGTTGCTTTCGGGCTCTTATCCGTTGATCTGGAAGAAAGTAATCATTAAACCTTTACTGAAAAAAACGAATCTGGATCCCTCAGAACCCAAAAGTTATCGACCGATTGCATCTCTTCCCTTTCCCGCAAAAATATTTGAGAAAATCATGAATTGTCAGCTGGCCGATTATATTGATCAGAATAACCTCCTTGACGACACCCAATTTGGGTTTAGGAAAGGGCACGGGACAGAAACAGCACTGATAAAAGCAGCAGATGAAGTCAGATTGATTATGGATCAAGGAGGTGCAGCAGTTCTGATATTACTGGACTTGTCTGCGGCCTTCGACACGGTTGATCATAACATCTTGATCTCTTCTGGCTTCCTTTCTGTCTGGCCGTAAACAGTCCGTCAAACTGGATGGTTTCTACTCTCCTGTTTTCACCTTACCATGTGGTGTCCCCCAAGGATCCTCGTTAAGTCCGACACTATTTAACATCTATGTGTCGGACTTGGCGAGGGTCATTAAATCATACGGAATAGGGTTGACATCATATGCAGATGACACCCAGTTGGTACTGGCCATCCATAACAACGGAGGAGCAGTTGCGGCCAATTTTCAGGAAGGCATGATGGCTATCGGCACCTGGATGGATCACAACTGCTTAAAATTAAATTCAGACAAGACGGAGGTCATGGTCTTCGGTAAACTGACCCCGTCTTGGTCCCCAGTATGGTGGCCTTCGGACCTAGGAGCCCCCCTAACACCGGTTACCAAAGTCAGGAACTTAGGGGTATTATTTGACAATAAGTTGTCTTTTCTGAGCCATGCTAATGCAGTAGTTTCTGCATCCTTTTATACTCTTAGGATGGTTAAGAAACTACTGCCTTTCCTTCCAGTGCAGGCAAAACCCTTATGTGTACCTTAGTACTTTCTAAAATCGATTACTGTAACGGTCTGCTACTAAACGCCCAAGAACAAGTCCTTAACAAGATGCAACTAATTCAGAACGCGGCTGCTAGAATTCTGACCTGCACATCAAAATTCTCTTCCATCACCCCCATTGTTCACCAACTTCACTGGCTCCCGGTCAAGAGTCGTACCAAGTTTAAGGCGCTCTGTATCACTTATAAAGCCATGAATAACACAGGGCCAGAATTTTTAAAAAAAAGCATTGTGTGCTTACATCCCAAAAGAGCTTTACGCTCATCCTCAGCCCACTTTCTTCCTATCCCGCGAACAAAAAAAGTGAACTGGGGAGACAGACGATTTATAGTATCTGTCTCCAGATTGTGGAACTCTCTCCCCCAATATATAAAAAACAGTCCTTCTTTAATGACTTTTCGGAAACAATTAAAAACATGCCTTTTGAATCAATAATATATCAGCGCCTCCCTTCAGCTTATAATTTGAGCAGCGCCGAGACACCTCAGGGTATTTATGCGCTATATAAATTGTATAAATAAATACAATAAATACTCCTTGGGCCATCAAGGTAGAAGTTAAGGGCTAGAAGTGAATGCAACTAGGGTAGCTTCTCATCCTTGGAGGAAAGTGGCAGAGAGGAAATTGAAGGCTGAATTATGAACTGCCCTACATAAAAGAGTGACTCCACTCTCAGAAGAAAGGATGAAAGTGACCTAAATATCAGCTTGCCAGTGAAGAATGTAGGTTATGGTATCAGGACGTGCAATGCCTGCAGCTTGCTGACACAATGCGCAGAATTGATTACAGTGAGGAACATGATCTCTTGAGTTAAACGTCTCAGGGTACAACTACGAAGAGCCTCAAATAGATCTCACATCAAAAAAGTCAGAACTAAATTTTGGTCCCACAGTGGCATAATTAAGTGGGTAGGGGAAAACTTGTGTCAAAGCACTTTTAAGAAATGCATCAAAATAAGTGATTTTAACGAAGAAGGATTACTGGCCAAACAAAGAAAGGGCAGTGGAGCAGACAAGTAACCTATAAAAGTTACCACAGCAAAGCCTTGCTGGACCAAAGATATCACAAATAAAAGGAAATCAGACCAGTTATAGAAGGATGGTAAGCAAGACAAAATAGCATCTTTCATCTCACATGGCAGATTGAAACTTCCCAGCTGTTTTTTTTAATCTCCATGCTTGGAGGTGTGCATTGTGGAATTTGAGGAGTAACTCTCTGCCCTGTTGGGATAATGGATCCAAAGAAGAAGTTGAAATGGCAGGCAGATGCTGAGGGACAGCAATTCTGAGTTTCAGACCTTCGTGGACCAAACCAGTGCTACCAGAATCAACTGTGCTCAGTCTCATCTGACCTTCTTCACCTGCAGGGTCAGTGTCAGAAGTGGAAATGTGTGTAGAGTGATTAAATTCCATTGACGGCAGGACACATTCCCTAGAGACCTCTCAAGAGGAAACTCTGGATCGCAGAAGGCAGGACACTGTGTGATTTGGAGCTGGTGAAAATATCTACAAAGGGCACTCCTCCCCCCCTCCACTGATCGAAGATATCCTGCACTACTCTGAGTGCAGACAACACTCATGTTCTTCAGGTGTACTGAGTGTGTCTGCCCTGACAATGAGGGACCCAGCAAGGTGACCTGCTCTCAGCGAAAACTCTCTGATGATCCAACCACTTCAAAAGCCTTGTGGCCTCCAGAGGGCAAGTACCCCTACTTCACCAAGCTTGCTGCAGTCTGACGCAGCTATCGTATTGTTTGTGTGTACCTGAATCAACCAGCAATTGATAGAAGGAAGAGTTGCTTTGAGAGCCAAGTGGATGGCATGCAGCTCCATAAGACTGATGTGATTGTGCTGCTTCATAGAAGACTAAAAGCCGCTCCTCTCCACCTCGTCCAAGTGACAATCTCAACCTGAAGTAGGTACTCTGTCTCCATTGACACCTATGAATGAGGAGTGGAGAATGGTCTGCAACATGTCAGACTGGCATCTGACATTCCCCACTGATGGTCCTTGGCTACCTGGTAGGAGACCTGAATCCTTTTCTTAAGGCATCCCCAATGTTGGGCTTACTAGACGCAAAGATTCTATTGAAGAGCCTGCAAGTTTTGAAGGGCATGGGGCAATAAAAGAAAGAAGCAAGCTAGAAGTTCATGTAGACTCAAAATCTTCACCTTCAAGGCTTGGACAGTAGCTCTCGCCTGACACATCGGGATCATGCCCTGAATGTCTTGGATGCTCTGCAATGGTAGTATCGCTCTTATGGCTATCATATCCAGTATGGCCTGATTAAGGGTAGCTCTGAGAAGGTAAAAATGGAGCTTGGGCTCCTAAATGGAGAATTTCACAGAAGACTGTAGACACACAGCCAGCAGAGGTTGAAAAACTAGCTGTGATAAGTGCGCCTTCAAAAGCCAGACGATGAGGTACAGGAATATGTGTATCCATGACCTGTGAAGGTGGGCCGCCTTCTCCAACATAACCTTTGAATAGAAAGTGGTTCATTGCCACTAAATAGCAGAGATACATACTGTGGCCAGCAGGATTAGCACATAAAAGCATGCAACCTGCAGGTCTAGGGACTCCATTCAGTCTTCAGGAACTAAGGCCAACCGAAACTGACCCAGTAGCATAATTTTGAAGTCCTTCCTGAATGATGAGTTCAAGACTCTGAGGTCAGAGTGAAATATTAGAGAAGAAACATGGGAAATCACAGGGCAGAGTGCGGCAATGGCCTCTATCCGATAGAGAGTTCTAGCTGCAGATTCCTTGTCCTAGAATATTCCCCTGGCATCAGACAGAATCTGGAAATGTTCAAGCAATTCCTTTTTACTCCGGTGGTTAACGTTGATCTGCTCCGCAATGGCACTGTCCGCTCTGGATGTGATGTGTGTGGTGCCTATATAGGCACGACCCCACAGCTCGAATATCAGTTCTTTCCTTTTGGCGCAATTAGTGCAGATCCTGGGAAAACTACCTCAGTTACTTTTTTCTGGACTACTTTTATGACATTTTGGCAACCATTTCTGAGCTTTTTGCTCCCAGTGTGTGCAGGAATGTCCCCTAAATAACCTTTGGGGTTTAAAACACTGTGCTCTCTGTTGCAGACAAATGTCTGTGGTAGACCACCATTTGGTTTGATTCTGCTGCTTGGAGCCGGGGTACGACTCCATGGACTGCTGACCATGAATCTGTTGCTGGAACATGAAATACCTTAAAAATACAAGAGGTGTTTTGCAAAACAGGAACAGCTTGTTTAATTAAACAGTGGGGCCAGGAGAGCAGTGACAGACATAGGGTTTGGGGACTGTCTCAACTTACAATCAATCTAACATTGGTTTTAATACAATTTAGTGAATGCCATAAAACAGTTCGGTGATCCAATTTTGGTCAGGAATGTGAACCTCTGTCTTTGGAGCCATAAATTAATGTATTCGATGAGGAATCCAGGTGGGACTCGACCTTGTGTGGACACAATGTGGCCGGTGGGTAACGTTTCCAGATGTCCCGCATGGTGAGCACTTGATTACTGCGTGTGTGTACTGTATGTGCTGTGTCCTGATTGCCTATGTGTTCCTGACTTTATGTGGCATCTGACTTTATGGTGTTTTGGAATTCGGTTACCCCACCGACCATGTGTGTTTTACTGGGGCCTATCTCCCTGGACTATTGTGGTGTTGCTGTGCCTATCTGTGGGAATCATCTGGGGTATACTGTTCACATGTTTGTCAGCTGGCAACCTGCCACCCCACCTGTTGCGTGTCAGTCAGTGACGTTGGTCCTGGGTCTCAGAGCCTGCCTAACTACATACTTCTGAGTCTGGGTTGACATGGAGTGCATAACATACAAATTTGTCAAGAAAGATGCAATTTTGTTTTAATACATGAATGTATCGTTATTCACATTGACATCGACTTTCTCAATATTAACAAATCCAAAGGCAGTTCGAGAGCATTACTGAAGCTTATGGTCACCTGGCGCCAGTCAACTCCACAACACTCCAGGTCCCAGTACGGTGCTGTTTACATCTCTCATCATCGCCCTCAAAGTCATCATCGGGTAAAACCCATTAGAAAATCGAAGAAGCTGAAGATCTCTTCAACCTCACTGTGCCGTCCAAGTCTTCAGATGAGGTACTGCAACAATGGCACTGTTCTAGGCCCTGCTCCCATGCGCTAGCTGCAGAACCTGAGCTTGGGGCTGTGCCGCGCCTCCCAGTATTTCCCAGTGAAGGAGCGACCCCCGCCCAATTAAGAGTTTTATGACATCATGCACCTCATATCTGGGTGTGGCCAACCCTACTGGAGTGCTTTCAGGCCCCACTTGTTCGGCATGTGCCCCAAGAGATTCCAGCCAGTGGGTCCTCCATAGGATCTAGCTTGGCCCCTATAATCCATTTCCAGATCCAGATTGGATCAGATCATGAAACCAGGACATTCCCTGGAGCTGGTCCCAGTGTCATCGTTCCTGCATCATTGCAGCACTAATCGCATCCTCATACCGAACTCAAATGCGGATGCTGGAACAGCGTCACCCGACGACTGGAATTCGAAATTCTGAGTCGGATACAGGGCCTGCTTTTTTCGATTGGCCCTGTAGCTGTAGGCAGTACAATTGGGAGGGATCTGAGGATACTTACTATCTACTGCAACTCCTTGGAAGAGCCCGAAGAGAACTGGTATAAGACCAGTGGTTTGAAAACTTCCCCAGACACTGGTTTAGTGTGGGTCCAGAGGAAGGTGCTTAATTCGCCATAGGGTGGTGAGCGTGGATGAGGTCATGGACCTTACACAGCCCTTGGTGGCAGTCAACATGAACATCTTGACAGAGGTGCTTCAGTCAGGAGTCACCCACACATAACCTCTTTTCCCTTTTAACAAAGCCCACACAGATTTCCTGCTCCAGAGTATGGGCCAAGCCATGCACAGGGGCCCCTGTGCAGAGGACAATGGCCTGTCACCACTGCCATGATCCTGGGGACAAAGCTTTCCTCATCTAGCACCCTACCTCGGAGAGCCTGGTCATCCAGGGCTCCACATTCGAAGTCAACCGTTGCACTTCCCTGCCACACCACTGGATATGGAATACAAAAGCCTGGACACCTTCAGCAAGAGAATGTTCTCTTCTGCCAGCATTTCACTGCGCTCAGTAAAGCCCACATATCTCTTGGGCCAGTATCCCCACACAGTTTTGGATTTGGTTTCACAAGTGCTGCCCATGGTCTCGGAGGAGGCCTGAGCCATCCTGACCCAGGCTGTTGCGGACGGCGGGGACGCAGCAAAGTTCCCTATTCACTTCAGACTGGATACGAATGACTCTAGGCAGAGCAATTGCATCGTCAGTGGCACTCTGAAACCACGCTTGGCTAAGATCTACTGGCTTTTTGGAGGATGTGCAGGCATCCATTATGGACATGCCCTTTGACTGCACCCGCCTCTTTGGTGACAAGGCAGATTCAGCACTAAAGCGCTTTAAGGACAGCAGGGCCTTGCCCAGTTGCTCGGACTCTCCATAGCCCCAAACCAGCCCCACTCTGCCTTTCACCTTTACTGTGGCTATGTTTGTGGCTACTAACTGCATCCATTCCTCCTCAGCCACCAAGGCCAACAGGCTTCCCAGTCATTTTGTGGCTGTGGACATGGGGCCATATTATCAAGGAAGGGCGATACATTATCGCCTCTTTTATCAGCAGGAAACTGCTGCTAAAGCGGCGATAATGGGCTTGATAATATGCTCTTGTGAATTCCCATAGAAGCCCAGGTTCTGGTGTTAACCTGAGCTTCTATGGGAATTCACAAGGGCATATCATCAAGCCCATTATCACCGCTTTAGCTGCAGTTTCCTGCCGATAAAAGAGGCGATAATGTATCGCCACTTCTTGATAATATGGCCCATGGTTCCCACAAGCCCCATGGGACCCAGGGCCAGAGGTCTACCCAGTCCACCACTCCCTCAGCAGCTGCAGCCTACAAATCCCTTTAGTTTGCCCTCTTTCCATCATGGACAGCCGGTCGGTTACAGATCAAGCACCACCTGCCCAGCTGACACTGGACAAATGGGTGTTCCAAATTGTTCAGGGGGGTTATACCCTTCCATTTATTGAACCCCCGCAGCCCAGGCCACTATTCTGGGATCCTTGAAATATGTGTTCACATGGAACTCATTCAGATGACACTTATAAATACCACAGACATTTCTGTGTGGATTAAATCCAAACCATAACAATATTACAACAAAATAATTAGTAAAACAAATGATAATTAAGCCAGTATGTATCACGGTTCAACCAAACCGAGTTTTATACACAATTCTTCTTCTATAAGTTAAGAATATAGTCAAAAAAGAAAGAGAGACCCCAGGTGTGTAAACAAACTAAAACCAAAGAAAACATAGCGCAGAGTGAAATTAAGTATCAAGAAAACAAGGTGGTTGGTTGGTACAGAAAGGAGGCAGCAGTTATAATGAAAAACAATCATGGATACAGCAATTCAATTATTGTATCAAGAACACGAGGGAACATTGTCTGCCTCTGAAATCATGTAGATGGCGTTTCAACCCTTAAAGGATCATAGAGTCTCATCAGGACTAAGGAAATTTGGGGTTGGCTGGACTGAAAGCAGAAAAGTCTGTAAAATCTCTGTGGATAAAATTCCTGCATCCCCATTCAGCTGGAGCGTACACACGCAGAGGAGAATCTGGATCTATCAGGGACTTTGCATTGTTTTGAGCCCTTATTCATGGATAAATGACAAATGACTCATTAGTCCACCATTGAAAGTTGACAGTGGACACAAGAGAATTCTAAGGAATTCCATCCTGTCAAGGTTATTACAGAGATTTTACGGACTTTTCTGCTTTCAGTCCAGCCAACACCAGATATCCTTAGTCCTGATGAGACCCTATGATCCTTTAAGGGTCGCAACGTCATCGACATAATTCCAGAGGCAGACAATGTTCCCTCATGTTGTTGACACAATAATTGAATTGCTGTATCCATGATTGGTTTTCATTATAACTGTAGCCTCCTTTCTGTACCAACCAACCACCTTGTTTTCTTGATACTTAATTTCACTTTGCCATATGTTTCCTTTGGTTTTGGTTTGTTTACACGCCTGGAGTCTCTCTTTTTTGACTACATTTTTTTAAACTATATTCTTCACTTATAAAAAATAGAATTGTGTGCTTGTTGGCTCTATTGTGAATAAAACTCGGTTCGGCTGAACTGTGTTACATACTGGCTTGATTATCATTTTTGGGATAAATTATTTTGTTGTAATATTGTTATGATTTGGATTTAATCCACACTGAAAGTTATGTGATATTTAAAAGTTTCATCTAAATGAGTTCCATGTGAACGCATATTTCAAGGACTCTTGATACTCCTGTTCACATGGACATATGGGTTGCTCTTGTTGTTTCATTTTAACACTATCCTGGGATTGGCTGACAGAGGAACACCTCTCACTGCTCCACCAGGAAATGCGGGCTGGTGTGGCCAAAGCAGTTAACTAGATGGTGCCAGTGTTAGAAGATGGTTGTGATTGCGATTTCCTACTACTTTCTGGTGCCCAACAAGGAAGGAGGTCTCCGTCCTGTACCCCATCTACTCTCTCTCAATCTCTTCCTAAAGATGGATAAATCCAAGAAGCTCAAGTGAGCTCAGGTTCTGTCTGCCGTGGACCTTGGAGACAGCGTGTTATGTTGGATATGGAGGTTGTCCATTTTCACATACCCATCCTGCCTGCCCACAGGCATTACCTGTAGTTCAGGCTGGGCCATGAGCACTTTCAGTTTGCAGTGCTCCCTTTTGGCCTTATCAGAGTCTCTTGAGTGTTTACAAAGCTGATGGTGGTGGCAGGCCATCTGCGGAGATCAGAGGTCCAGTCTTCCCCTACCTTAATGACTGACAGTTGAAGGCTGGCTTGCCTCAGGCAGTCGTTTCCCACCTGTAGACTACAGGGGACCTCCTGCATTCACTGGAATTCACTGGAGTACATTATCAACGAGCCAAAGTCACATCTGACTCCCTCTCAGACACTATTCTGCAAACTGTGTAGTTGCAGGCCTATCCTCCGGAGCGACAAGTCCAGGATATTCATGCTATTATTCAGATATTTCAGCCTCTGTTCTGGACTTTTGTGGGACTGGCTCTGATACTGGTGGTCCTCATGGCGCCCTGCATCCTGCTGGCAACACATGCAGGCTCTGCAGTGGGACCTGAAGCCCCAGTGAGTGCAGCATCAGGGGAATCTCTCCAACCTGATCATGGGTATCAGAGGGAACTGCAAAAATCTGCAGAGGTGGCTGATAATTTAGCAGTAGCAGACCCCTCTCCCTTCTCCACCCAGAGCTAACTGTAATGACAGTTGTGCCGGAAACGCGCAGTCTCCTCATTTCTGCACACAGAAACCTCCAAGGCAGCTGTCGCTCACAGATCAATTCCATCTCAAGTGGACTTCAGGCCTTCTTTACGCAAAACTTTGTCTTTTCCTAGAAGTCTGCATTGTTGTTCTTGCAGCCTGGCATCGCTTAACCAAGACAATATATGCCTGCTGTTGGGATAAGTTTGTGGCTTGGTACACTTCCAAATCTATTCCTCTCTCTGCACTTGTTTTCCATAGTGTTGTTATTTGTTCTGTCTCTATCCCAGAAAATATTTGCCCACAGTTAAAGGGTATCTCTTGCCCATATTTGCTTTCTCTCAGTTGCCTGATCAGCCCTTCCTATTCAAGTCACCTGTTGTGACTCGTCTTCTAAAACAACTCCAAAAGGTTTCCTCCAAAACCCTTCTCATGCCCCAGTGGGACCTGAACTTAGTCTTGATGTTTTTGATGTGCTCGCCCTTCATCCAGTGCATAGGTGACCTCTGAGTCTCTTGACCATCAAAACAGCCTTTCAAGTGCCCATTACATTGGACAGGAGGATTAGTGAGCTGTAAGCTCTCTCTGTGCACCCTCCATCCACCAACTTTTTTCCTGACAGACTAGTTCTGAGAACACGTGCCTCCTTCCTGTTGAAAGTGGTGACACTCTTCCACATCAGCCAGATCACATTGCTGCCCTTCTTTGCTCTGCCTCACCCTTTCAAGAGGAAGAGGGACTCCATCCCCTGGACCCAAATCAGAGTTGTTGTTCTAAATAGATTGTACAAAAGAACACCAGGTAGATGATTAACTCTTCATTGGGTACGCCTGGGAAAAGAAAAGGAAAGCTGTACAGAAATGGACCATCTCCAGATGGATTGTACTCTGCATTAAGATCTACTACACTCGGCTGTGAAGATCGCATTTCCCTCTATGCAGATGACATTCTATTATTTTTAGCCTCCCAAGGCTCCTCTATACGGGTGGTACTTGATATATTCACTGTTTTTGGGAGGTACTCGGGTTACAGAATAAACTGGAGCAAGTCCTTCACGGGGATCCTCCACCCTTGCCCCGTGACTGCCCGATGCAGGCGGCGAATGGTGGATTTCGATACCTGGGAATATTTATTGCTGCGGATCCTAGGATTCGTTATGAGCGTAACCGTCTTCCCCCCTTGATGAGGCTTAAATGAGACGTCGAGGTGTGGAGACAGCTCCAGCTCTTGGGTAGGGCAACATTATTTAATATGATGTTGTTGCCCCGCTTTCTGTACGGCCTGCAGAATTCTCTCGACCTGGTCCCGACCAGTTATTTCAAAGAAATAGAAGCCCTGCAGAGAACCTTACTGTGGGAAGGTAGGCCTCAGATAGCACTCCAAAAACTGATTTTGGGTTGGTACGATGGAGGTATTGGATTACCGGACATACAGAGGTACTATTGGGCCGCGAATTTGGTGGCTATCAACCACTGTGTATATAAACCTGAGAAGGACCCTGCTTACAGGATGGATAAATGGTTGCTTCCTGGGGGCACATACCATGGAGCGCTCTATTCCAGACCTAGCCAGTATCAACTCATAGGCCCGACCAAACACTCAGTGGTGGTGTGGCATACGGTGAACAAGAGCCTTGGGTGGGATGGGAGACTTTCTCTGGCGTCCACCCTATGGGAGTCAGAAAAGCTGGGCACACTCTCCACCACCAAAGGTTTCTACAAATGGGATATTATTGGGATCTCAACCACTGGTGACCTGTGGAAGGGGGGACGAATGGTGTCATTTGCAGACCTGCAGCATGGCCACGAACTCGCAGACTCAGAGCACTTCCGCTATCTAAAAGTCCGACATGCACTACATTTGAATATTACTGTGGATAGAACCCCGCCGGAGGCCTCGCCGTTAGAGAACATGCTGCTTGATGGCTATTTACCAGAAAGGGTCATATCCTTGACATATAAGAAGTTGGTCAACAATGCACCTGACCCCCTAGCACTCCTGAGACAGCGCTGGGAAAATGAGGGGCACGAGATAGAGGATGAGGAAGGGCAGGAGGCCCTGGCCTCCCCCAGGGAAGTGGCCATCTCTTCTAGACTGCGTATAGTACAATTAAAGATCCTACATCAGATTTATATCACTGGCCCAACACTGGTTAAAATGGGCAGGGTGGATGAGTGTGAGTGTTGGTGGGGCTGTGGACAGACCGGCTCCTTTATGCATATCATCTGGGAGTGTCCCCTCATTCAATCTTACTAGTCCAACGGGCATGAGTGTATGAGTCAGGTTACAGGGGTAGTTACCCACTCGGAAGCGAAGCAATGCCTCTTGAATATCTGGGGTCTTACAGACCTTAATAGCAGAGATAATTGTGGATTACTTTGGGCCAGATGATAGCTAAGAGGAACATAGCACAGGCATGGGGGGGGGGGGGGCGAGGGGACCACCCGGGTGATCTTTTGGAAGAACAACATGAACTGGTGCATGTTTAGGGACAAAACTGTGTATATCTCCCGTGGGTGCCCCAGGAAATTGTCCTCCATATGGGACAAATGGAACAATTATCGAGGGGAAATTTGCGCTCCCCCCCTGGATCCTGACACTGATAACCAACTTACACTTTAACTTCCTATTGTACTGCTCTGTAAAATATATGATTGTACCCAAGATTACCACAAGACTCGAAGCTGCTGTATCTGCAGTTCTCAAAGGTGTGTTCTGTCGACATTGTTGTAAGTTAATAAAAGATTTACACTCCTGCCAGAAAAGAACTCCCTTAGGGATTGCAAGCTCATTCCACCTGATCCAAAGCTGCAACTGATGCATTAGCCTTTGGAGTACCTGTCCTGGACATCTGTCACTGTGACATGGGCATCTTTGCACAAGTTTATTAAGCACTACTGCAGTCAGGTCCATCATGACAGGCATTTTGCCCAATCAGTTCTCCAGGACTACCAAGTCTGAATTTTTTGCCTACCCACCTGGGGGGCTGGCGGGGGGTATTGCTTGAGCACCTATTCTAAGGTAATGAGTCTGCAGCTAGAAGTTTCTATCAGATGAACAAGCTATTTACCTTCAGTAACGGCATATCTGGTAGAGACTCTATCTAGCTGCAGATTCCTTACCGATCCTCCCAGCTTCTGCAAATGGATTGTTTCAATTAGTATGGCCCCTGTAGGTCCTTAACGTCAGCACAATTGTATGTCAGCTTTCTATAGTGACTCTGTTCTTCTGGTGCGGAAATGCCACAAAAAGTAGCTGATTTCACCATGCTGAGGTTGCTCCTATATAGGCGCCATGCATGTCACATCAGGTGCTGACGACGCCACCTCCCAGTGAGCAGAGGTACAAGCTAAAAAATGTTGGGATTCAGTCTGACGCATTACCAAATGTAAGTAACTTGTTCATCTATACCAAATATAAGGAAAATGCCTTCAAGGTACTAACTAGATGGTACTTGACCCGGTCAGGCTTCAGGCCATATTTGCAACCGCCGACGAATGGTGTCTGATGAGGGGTATGATGACACATATTTGATGATCTTGCCTGCAACCTAAACGTTTTAGGTGGCCCTGGTAAACTTCATAAAAGAAATTAGGGACTCTCCCTCCCACTCAGACCCAGTTGTGCTCTTGTTAGGCCACCCGGAGACCCATTTTCTTCTCGCAGGTAGATTAACCTCTGCCCATCCTGGAAGCAACCACCCCATAACTGCTGGGTCTATGGTGGGCAAAAAATTGGTATATGTACACAATGGAAAAACAGACTACTTTCCTTGCTGATAATTTCTTGTTTTACAAGAATATTGAAGCCCTTTAATACTTATATAATAACTCAGGTTTAGGATTGGCCAAGGGCACGACATCCCGATGACTTGATGAGAAAGAGATGACATTGTCAAATGTCTTGCTCCTCTGGACAGGGCACCTCGGGCCCAGACTAAGAGGGAAGAGGGACCATTGGCCTCCCTCATCCTTTGAGAAAGACGTGAGGGCTCTGTTGTTTATTGTGTACCATGATATTGCTCTGTATTTTGTGATAGTCCCGCCCCCCCCCCCCAAACCCTCTCCAAGGCTCCTTACTAGGGCCCCTATTGGCCTCCAATCTTCATGCTTTTATGCTATTGATTATTATTTCTTCATGGTGCACTAGGCTGGTATGTTTGCAAACTTTCTGTGATGATATTCACAAAGATTAGAAATGAAGTGTTGAGACTCTGAGGTCCAAAATCAGTCTTAGGTCCCCATTCTTCTTGAGAACAAAGAACTCAGGATCGTCCCTGCCTTGTCGATCCCTAGGTAAGGTTCACCTCTGGTATGGTTTAGATTGCTTCCCTTGCAAAGCAACATGATCACTTATTGGAATAAAACTGCAGCATGATCTGCGGATGTCAAAACATAAACTGGAGGGATGTGATGGGGGATGCACAAAAAGGGACAGGCATAACCTCATTGAATATCTGAATGATTCATTGGTTGGATGTGATAGAGTGCCAGTGGGTAGGAATTCGCCCCCCCCCCTACTGCCCTCATTGCCAGATGGAAGGGAAACTAAAAGGATTGGCAGAAGTGACTCAGTTAGAAGGAGGACTGCTGTTGTTGTAAGTGACCTCTTCCCTATGCGCAACCCTGCCCATGGAGCTAAAAAAGAGCTGAATTGGTTAAATGGGTTGCCGGGTCGATGAAGGCAAGGCCCCTCGAATCACTTCAGAACTTCTGATATTGTGGTCGAATTGTGGGGTGGGTGAGAGTAACCCCAAGGAGTGAGCCGTAGCCCTGCCATTCTTCAACCACTCTATTGTAGAACCTACCCCCTCACCACTCAGTTGAGCCCCATCAAAAAGCATGTCCATAAGTGAAGCTTAGATCTACCTGGAAAACTTGGTTACATGATTTCAAATATGACCATAGCCAGAGCAACATAAAAGGTAGTATCCAGTCCGGGTATCAAAATATACTTTGCTGCATCCTGGTCATGCTGTGCAAATGAATTGTGGAAGTCTTCATGACAAACCAGTAAAATCTCATTTGGCATGTCCAAGAGGAATTGGATGCAGTGACCCAAGAGACAAACTGCATTCAAGTATTGAAGCACCAGTCTAAGGAATGAAAAACATATTTTTGCCCATTGGGTTTTTCTTTTCTTTTACTCCCTGTCCAGTGGAGCAGTGGAAAAGAATTTGCTTTGACTTTGCTCATAAAGGCCCAAACTATAAAAGTATCTGTAGTAAGATGCTGTGTCAGGAAAGTGAGATTGACTGGAGCAGGTCCTCTGGGAATCGGGCGACTCACTGACGGGGTCAGGCATGGATTGGGCCAGGTTGACATGAGGATCTCAGTTAAAGCTTCATTGGATGTCAGCAATGGCTGTCAAGTGGGTGGGGGGGGGGGTTCAGACAGCAAGATTCCTCTCAGATGATTGACCTTATTCTCCACAGTAGGCAATGGCTGATCTAGCACCTCAACTCTGTGCACTACCACTGCAAAGAAGCACTTTCTTCCATAGAGTCCCCAAAGAGCAAATTGAGTTCCATCTTTGGAAGCATTTTATAGCTCAAGATATAGGCCAACATTAGTGTAATGAGGTGGAATCAAAAGGTCCTCATCCTTGTCTTCATTGTGGGGAGCATTCACAAGACATTGACGAGCGTCAGTGTCAATGAGGGACCCTAAAATACTGTCTAAGAGCAAGAAGACATGAGGATAGTCATCCTTATCCTGAGGTTGAACTCTGTTAATGGTACAGCATGCAAAGGGTGATCCCCAACTAAAATATGTTATGGCTCCACAGTCTAATCAGAATCTGGTACGTTGTCTCCTGGGACAGGGGCGGCGCTTCTAAGGGAACAACTGAGAGGCCTGCAGCAAAAGATCTGTGGCATGGCTCGAAGCTGGAAGAGGAGCAGGCTGGGGGGGGGGGGAAGGAGGTGAATTGGGAGAGGGTCCACCAGCGGAAGCCTGAGAGGAGGCCCAGATTGATCTTTTAGGCATGAAGGCACACCACAGAGTTTAGGAGCCATCATGAAGCGATGCAGTAAGACATCCTTGAAGGCCACAATCTGCTGTAGAGTAGCTTATGGCCCAGAGAAGTCGGGGCACGCTTGGTCCAGGACCCACATCAGATTCGTGTCAGACACTGAAGCTGAGATTAGGCATCTATAAGCTATAGTTGCTTCATTTACAGAATTTGAAGCAAATCTTTACTCTTTCATTTAAAACAGTGGGATGGCTACTGGTGGAGCAAGGACTCGCTGGATCACCACAGTGCGGCGGGCACCCCTGCAAGTAAGAATAATGGATGTCCTGCTGTCCGACATGGCTATTAAAAAAAAGCCATATCTGAATTGCAGTGGGCCCTCCACAACCCTGGCCCCTGGTGGCCCTGCCTTTCTGCTCTTTGAAGATCTACAACCATCCAATCAACTCGCCCTGCGCATGCCACTTTCCTCACTTCGTAACGTTCTCTAATCTCGGGGAATGCCAAACAAAATATTGGGGTACTCAATGAGACATGATAACTGGTTCCTCACTTTAAAAGGCTGCAGAAAATACTGCTGGCATTGTGGGATCTGTGCCTCCTCTGGCTTCAACTAAACCACTTCACACCCAAAAGGTAGCACGCAAAAACACTAACACGAGGCATGCCCCCCAACAACTCCCTACATTTGCGAGAAACATGTTCGGACTCAGCCTGAAGGGTTTTCACTGTTACAGCTGTGACATACAGTTTGTTGAGGATTGCCTCAGTCAGTCAGTCAGAATACTTTATTTCGATAAATCAATATCATAAAAAGGCAATAGTACTATACAAAGCATGCATAAAATACATTGGTTATATATAAAAGCAGAATATTAAACCCGTTAAAATTTATCCATGAAAATTCATAGCCTCAGTCTTGATAACATCTCTCTGCCACATTGCACTTGATGGTTGAACCGCTTATCGCTTTATAGCCTCTCACTGGCCGCACCGTCGTCTGCTCCTTGTCTGACAAAGCAAGAAAGGCGTTTTGCAAATGAACTTGCCAAAAATGGGTGGTGCTGAAAAGAAGTTTCGCAGAGCACCGAGCTGACAGCAGGCTGAAGAAACACCAGCAGGAATGAGGAAGTGTGCTGAAGGTGCCGTCCTAGGCACGAGCGGGTTTAAGGGAAGGGCAGCATACAGCAGAGAGAGGAGAACATTCCGCTCCCTTGCTCTCTCAGTGTATTATGTCCAGTGTGCTCTTTTCCTTTGCTCCCCGCATTTCTATTTATTAATAATTCGAATTTAAGTTTATTGGCTCATTGTTAGATGTATCCAACTAACTAGCTTCACCCTCTACTTGAAAATACTGCGTCAGGAAAAGCGGTTGTAGTCGAACTTCAAACTACTTTTTTTTTGGGGGGGGGAGATTTTTTATATAGTGCAACCTCAACTCTAAAATATCGCCGTATCAGAGCCTTTGCATGAGCACCAGTTGCGTTACAGAGGGATGCATTCATTTTTTTAGGCATAGGGAGATTGAGTGATTTGCGACAGAATCACAGGATGTTGAGTGTCCTTGCTGAGACTTGAACCACATTCCCCAGCTTCAAGGTCAACTGCCATAGTCATTAGGCCACATCCTCTTCCACTTTGTGGGACGCTGGCTTAGTATATGGTGTACACCCATTGGGCATACACTCTGCACTGAGTCAAGGCAACCCTTAGTGATAGTGTAAGAGGTCCTGGATAACCAAAGCTCTATAGGGGTAGCTACGTACTATTTAATACAACAATAGTTACTAAACTACTTTGGTATATCTCCTACTCTGGTGTACCAATACTCTTTATTTGATGTAACCAAATTAACAGCAGCAACTCATGAGAAGTATTTATAAGTGAAAACATAGGGGAGAAAATGAAAGTTATTGCACTGGTGGAAAGACATTTCCTCAGCTAAGGCGATATACGTTTTTCATCACACCATCTACATTTCACTTACACATCGAGGGTCCACACAGCCCACTTCTTTGATGTAAGCTTCTAAATGCAGAATCCTAATGTTGTGAATCTCTTCAGGTGCTAGACTGGATCTGGAAACTCTTTTACATTAGCTCCTGCCTGCTGGCAGGTGGCACCATCGGCCTTCATTGAAACTCCATCCTCACTCCATATTTGACAGCAGGGAGCTGATATAGGTGGCTCACCTGAGCACTGACGTCAGCTGCTCTTCGTCCATTCCTTCGATGCAGATCCAGAGCTTAGCTTCTTTTTTCCCAAACTCTTTGAACATTTAAAATCGGAACTTTTGTGACTGTATTCAGGTATGTTGCCCCCCCCCCCTCCCTGAAAACAAACAGGTGTAAACTATGATGTGCATGTTGACGGCAGATGTCTGTCACAGACTAAATTGACGTCTGTCTATGGTGCCTATGCATCAATTCTGACTCAAAGTCCTACAGAAAAAGCTTACTTATGCACCTGAAGGCCATCAGGAAGTGGGAAGATAAATTCAGCATCACCAGCAATATAAATGGATCCAAGTCATGAAATCATTCTATATACCTCTCTGATTAACCATCTTTGGGGAAGTCAAAGTTGAGGCCCAAATCAAAAGGAAAATGCAAAAAGTTCAATACAGGGCTCAGCCTCTCTGCAACTCTTTCCATGGAGAGGTCCCATAGGCGGCACTCGAAAGACCTGACTTGTGTACAGATCTTCAAGGTAGAGTCAAGAATACTACATTTAAACTTACCAGTGTATACTTACTGATACAATATTTTGGTTGCTATATTTTTGCTACAATAGTCTTTGTGAGGAAAAGGGTTCACATTTGCTTTCCACTGGGAACCAAACAACCCATTGTAGAGCTTGACTCTCTCAGGATAGCAGAGCAGTCCAAGGCCTAATCAAGGGAGGTGGCCTGGTCTAGTAATGACCATTCACTGGCACACAGTAATAACATTCAATAAATAATTGCAGAGTGGGTGCTTTTTCTTTAGAAAAGTAAAAGTGCATTCAACACACACTACTCAGTAATTTGTAAATATACATAAGGCTGGTGGAAATACCTTTGGCAACATTACTTTTGACCTCTAAAGGTCATGACCCCAAAATTCACAGTACACCCCACTCATGTACTATATAGCACATAACTTCTTGGACCGTCTGAGGCCCACTGCACCTCACCGGTTCCTTGTTGCTGCTGCCTAGCTGAGGTGGGACTTGGTCCCCCAGCGTCCCATGAGAGGAAAGAGGCTAGACTTGGCTCCCAAACACGGTAAAGGTGTTAGGACACTCCCGCAGCGTGTACCCCGCGTGGCAAAGCCCGGAACAAAGGCGGGCCCGTCTGTGCCTGTCAGAACCCTGAAGAGGCTGGGCTGGTCCACTCCCTTAAGCCTTTCTTTCCTGGACATTAAGGTACTATTTGAACTAACAATCTTTGTACCCAGCATCAGGGCCTAGGCCCCGCTTAGTTATATTGCCTAACCCGACTTGTTACTGTCTGTTTAAAAATCCTACTTTTTTTTAATACATACGAGGATGGGTAAAAGAAAGACGGTAGACGGTGGGGGTGAAGGAGCGGTAGAAAGAAGGAAAAAAGCAACAAAAAAAACCCACAAAAGTACGCTGGTAGGAACTGCATGCTTGATTTCATCGGCTGCTTGCTCATCAAACGGGCACAAGTTGAGGATCCCCCCCCATGTCCCAAGCTGCCCCTTACCGAACACAAATACAAGTCCAAGCACCTCTCCTGTGATCCAAATAATGTTTATGAAAGTTAAGGCCAGGAGTCCTGTAATATGTGTCCATTTAGCTTAAAGCCTCACTGAGGGAGATTTACTTTTACATTCTGACCGATGTCCCCTGGGCCCTTCTGACCAAGTGATTCTCTGCAGTCATAGATATACCCCCCTTCCAGACTTGAATGACGCTTCCCAGGACACTATCAAATTAGCAAGAGCGGGGGCTCCGGCATTGCCAGTAGCCGACCCCCAGTACCACGACTCCAGCGACCTCAGAGCTGAAGTGGTTGCTCTGAGGTCCATGATAGGCGACCTTACAGGATTAATGAAAGAGCTGGTGGAGAGTGGTCACAGAGTCTGCATAAATAAAGAGGCTCCACCTACTACGGCTAGCAATCATGCGCATGAGCTATTCAACATCCCACCTTCTTTAGGGCGCAGAGGGACTCCCATTGCCCCTAACAGAACCAAGTCCATTTACACAGCCAAGGGCCCCAATCATTGGGCACATGCTAAGAGCTTCCCCAACAATAACTCTATTCTGAACCTTAGGCCAGGTGGGGGGTCAATCTAGCGTGATAACATACAACCAGCCTCTGGGGGCAGAGTTCGGAAAGGCAGCAAGCCATCAGGCTCCCTCTCTGGAGTTACTCAAGACGACATCATCCCGGAAAATCTACATGATAATCGTACCAAAAATAATAGCTCAGAAGGGGCACGAGGGGAAAGATTCATTAAGGAACAAAACAATACACTGGATTCGTCATGTGAGAGGGTGCAGATCCCTAATACAAGACAATATCTTAAGTATCTTAAGGGCAAGAAGATGTGAGACCCCAGACTCTCCCACTGACTGTATAGAACTATTTCTAAAGGACAGAGGAATGGTTGAAAATGTGTTAGCCCTTGACATCAGAACATGCCCCCCTGCAACGTCCAAAATCCAATTCAAACAATACTTACTCACTGGACAACAAGCTGTCAATTCCCCATGCCAAGTAGATCACTTAGGCCCTGACTCATCCCTGGGGGTAAACGACTGACTCCCGAACATAGATCCCCGGGTCGACTAGTTCTCTCCCACTGAACCATCGAAGCCCTCCCCCTGCTCACCACTGGATGATATATTGGCACAAATCAATAGAAGCGGGAAAGGAGTGGGCTGTTCAGTCATTAGGAGTAGAGCATTCAAACAGGCTCCGGGGGGGGGGGGCGTGGGGGGGGGCCATTAGGCACCAATTTTCTAGATAAGAACACGCCAGTCGTATCCACCAGCAGAAATCCTGAAAGCCCAAGCACTGCTGTGCATGTTAGTACAGGAGTTGTCCCAAAACTTACGTAAGTTTCCTGGAATGTGGCAGGGTTAAAGAGTAAACTGTCTCTTCCCCGTTGGAACAAATTTATAGAAGGCTTTGAAATGTGTTTACTACTTGAAACCTGGAGCATAACCCCAATATACAAGGTGGGGTATGTTAGCTGCTGTCTCCCAGCTGTTGCAAAGAAATTAGGTCTTCCAGCAGGGGGACTGATAATATGGGTCAAAATAGTCCTTGGCTGCAATATTACACTCCTCCGCTCAGAAAGCCCTGATATTTTGGGGATATGTCTCAAGGGCCGCTCAGGCTAAACCATTGATATATACAATATATATACCAGAGGGACAAGAAGGGGCAGACCATCAGCCACAATCCAACAACTTGAGGAGCTGCTGGACTAGAGAACTACATCAACCCCATTGTTAATAGCGGGCGATTTCAATATCACATTCGAACCTCTAGATAGAAACGATGTGACTGAGACAAACGAGGAGGATGCTATGTGGTCTGTTCCCCCACTAGATCTCACCCTGGTCAATCAATCAATCAATAAATCAATAAATCAATCTATTTGTAGAGCGCGCTATTTACCCGTGAGGGTCTCAAGGCGCTGAGGGGGGGGGGGGGGGGAGAGGGGGGGGGGGGGGAGGGAATGGAAGCTTCGCTACTATTTGAAGAGCCAGGTCTTGAGGAGTCTTCGGAAGGCGAGTAGGTCTTCGGTCTGCCGTAGGTGGGTAGGAAGGGTGTTCCAGGCCTTGGCGGCGAGGTAGGAGAAGGATCTGCCACCTGATGTTGTTCGTTGGATGCGGGGGACGGCGGCGAGGGCAAGGCTGGCGGAGCGGAGCTGGCGGCGAGGGGTGTCGAAGCTGAGTCTGCTGTTCAGGTAGGCTGGTCCGACGTTGTGGAGTGCTTTGTGTCCGTGGGTGAGGAGTTTGAAGGTGATCCTCTTGTCGACGGGGAGCCAGTGTAGGTTACTCAGGTGGGGGTGATGTGGCTGCGGCGGGGGACGTTGATGATCAGTCGGGCGGAGGCATTTTGGATGCGCTGTAGTCGTCGTCGTAGGTGTTTGGCTGGGATTCCGGCGTAGAGTGCGTTGCCATAGTCCAGCCTGCTGCTGACAAGGCCCTGTGTCACCGTTCTTCTTGTTTCGGTCGGGATCCACATGTAGATCCTGCGGAGCATGCGGAGGGTGTTGTAGCAGGAGGAGGAGACGGCGTTGACCTGTTTGGACATGGAGAGGGAGGAGTCGAGGATGAATCCAAGATTGCGTGCGTGGTTGGTGGGTGACGGTGCTGTCCCCAGAGTGGTTGGCCAGCAGGAATCGTCCCAGGCTGAGGGGTTGGGTCCGAGGATGAGGACCTCCGTCTTGTCCGAGTTCAGTTTCAGACGGCTGCTCCTCATCCAGTCGACGATGGCCTTCATTCCGTCATGGATGTTGGTTTTGGCGGTGCGTGGGTCTTTGGTGAGGGAGAGGATGAGCTGAGTGTCGTCAGCGTAGGAGATGATGTTAAGGTTGTGGTGGCGGGCCACTTGTGTGAGGGGGGCCATGTAGATGTTGAACAGCGTCCGGCTGAGGGAGGAGCCCTGGGGGATGCCGCAGATGATGTCGGTGGCTTCAGGTCGGAAAGGTGGGAGGCGGACGCTCTGGGATCTGTCGGAGAGGAAGGATGTGGTCCAGTCGAGGGGCCTTCTCTTGGATACCGGCTTCTTGGAGGCGTGTTTTTAGAGTGCGATGGCAGACCGTGTCGAAGGCAGCCGAGAGGTCCAGGAGGATGAGGGCAGATGTTTCGCCGTTGTCTAATTGGCGCCTGATGTCTCTGTGGTGGCGATGAGGGCTGTCTCAGTGCTGTGGTTTCGTCTGAAATCGGATTGGGACGGGTCCAGGATGTTGTTGTCTTCGAGGTGGCGGGTCAGTTGCATGTTGACGATTTTCTCGATGACCTTCGCTGGGAACGGGAGCAGGAAGATGGGCCGGAAGTTCTTGAGGTCCTTGGGGTCCGCCTTGGGCTTTTTGAGGAGAGCGTTGATTTCGGCGTGCTCCCAGCTTTCCAGGAATGTCGCTGTTTCGAAGGAGATGTTGATGATCTTCCGTAGTTGGGGTGCGATGGCTGCATCTGCCTTGTTAAATATGTGGTGTGGGCACGGGTCTGTCGGTAATCCTGAGTGTATGTGGTGTGGGCACGGGTCTGTCGGTAATCCTGAGTGGATGGAGTTCATGACCTTGCGTGTCTCGACGTCGCTGACGTTGGACCAGGAGGTAAGGCGGTTGGTGCTGTTGGTGTTCGGGAGAGGGGTAGAGTCTGGCGTGGTCGGGTCGGTCGTGGTGTTGAAGCTTTCGTGAATGTTGGCGATCTTGCGGTGGAAGAAGATGGCCAGTGAGTCGCACAGTTCCCGTGAGGACGGGATATCGTTGGTGTTGGCGCTGGGGTTGGAGAGTTCTTTTACAATGCGGAAGAGCTCTTTGCTGTCGTGTGCGTTGTTATCCAGGCGGTCTTTGAAGGAGGATGTCTTGGCTGATCTGATGAGGTGGTGGTGTCTGCGGGTGGTGTCCTTGAGGGCTGCGTGGTTGTCCAGTGTGCGTTCGTGGAGCCATTTCTTCTCCAGTTTCTGGCGTGCCCGCTTGGAGGCCAGGAGCTCGTCGGTGAACCAGGTGGCTCTCTTGCTGGCATGGTTGTTGGAGGGTTTCTTCAGTGGGGCGAGGGTGTTGGCACAGTCGTTGATCCACTGTCTGAGGTAGCGGGCTGCAGCGTCTGGGTTGGTGGGGTCGGTGGGTGTGTTCCTGGAGAGGGTGGTGATCAGCTGATCTTCGGTGACTTTGCTCCAGCAGCAGCGAGACAGCTGTTGGGTGCGATGGTGCGTGGTTGTTTTTTTGAAGGTGAAGTTAATGCAGCGGTGGTCGGTCCAGTGGGGTTCGGTTGTGTGGTTGAAGGTGACGTGGGTGCTTGCGGAGAAGATGGCGTCCAGCGTGTGGCCGGCGGCGTGGGTGGGCGCGGTGACGAGTTGTCTGAGGCCGAGGTTGGCGAGGTTGTCGATCAGCGTGGAGGAGTTGGCGTCGTTGTTCTTGAGGTGGAAGTTCAGGTCCCCGAGGAGGATGTAGTCCATGAAGGCGAGTGCGTGGGTGCTGGCGAGGTCAGTGATGGAGTCCGGGGGGTCTGTAGAAGAGAGTTCCTCTGAGGGTGGCGTTGGGGTCGGTGTGGATCCGGAAGTGCAGGTGTTCGGCGGTGTTGAGGGAGTCATCTGCGTGGGTGGTGACCTTGAAGGTGGACTTGTGGACGATGGCTATTCCTCCTCCGATGCCGTTAGCGTGGTCCCTGCGGGTGATCTTGTATCCGTCTGGGATGGCTACGGCGATGTCTGGTGCAGAGGAGTCGTTCCACCACGTCTCAGTCAGGAAGGCTGGTTCTTGGTGGTTTTGATGGTTTGATGGTTCTGTCGCAGGTGAATCTGCAGCTGCGGCAGGAGTAGGGTCTGTGGGTGTTTTTCGGGGCGGCCTGGTTGCAGCGTTGGTCTCGGCAGGTGTTGAGAGCGTGTAGGGAGTCGGCGTCGTAGCTAAGTCTGGGTCGGGTGAGGTGGGGTCGCGGGGGCCAGGGGTTCTGGCGCTGGGCGCTGTCAAGGCGCGGACGGGCACAGACGGGCTTGCCTTAGGTGCGCCATAGGCTTCCATATGAGGGGATGTCGGAGGGAGGAGCAGCTGGAAGGCGGGAGCGGGCGGCGAATGGGATTGCAGGTGGGCGGGGTCGCAGGGACACAGCGGCGGGAAAACCGGGCGGGGCCGCGGGAGAACTGGGCACAGGAAGGAAAAATAAGTTTAGGCAAGAAAATAAGTACAGGCACAGAGGAATAAAAACAAGTCTGGGCAAGAGAGCAAGTTAGGCACAGGTGAATAAAAACAAGTCTGGGCAAAAAAGCAAGTACAGGCACAGGGGAATAAAAACAAGTCTGGGCAAGAAACCAAGTACAGGCACAGGGGAATAAAAACAAGTCTGAGCAAGAAAGCAAGTACAGGCACAGGGCAATAAAAACAAGTCTGGGCAAGAAAGCAAGTTAGGCACAGGGGAAAAATACAAGATTAGGCAAAAACAATGCAGGCAGAGCCGTGCAGCAGCGTGGGGAGCGACCTGCCTGCGAGGAGGGTCATAGGTCACTCTGTTCCCATGTCAATAAATGTTCCCAGGCTGTGCTCCAAGTTAAAGCCCTGAGTATGGAGTTCGGGTAAGGGCAGCAAACGGTAGGATAAAATCTGACTTAATGGGTGCTAATACTTATAACAGGTCAAATAGTCTGAGTCGCATAGACTATAATATGCCAGATCTGAGTCTCTGGCGCAGTCTCATCAACATGGCCGTGGGTGTAACATCTGATAGTGACCCCAACCCGCTCTGCTTAAGTATGATATCAGTGTGGGAGGCATAAGCAATCAGGCCATTGTTCACCAGCTAACGAGGGAAGTTTAATCAGCTAACAACAACTGCCACCTTAAGTGGCACAAGATATTCACATGTGAAGGCAAGTTTTCCAGTATGCATCAGGATCTGTTGGTTTATACGACAGAGTTACTGTTCCTGCTTGAGAAGCCAGGAGGGTTAGTGGAGGTCAACAATGCCCATTCCTACTTTTTTGAGCAATTGGGCTCTTATTTTTACCGTATCTGGGCATTACACAAATCCCAGACACAAAAACCAGGAGCCAAAAACATGATTCAACAAAGAGTGTAGAACATCCAGAATTCAACTAGCTGAGGCAATAAATTCCAATGCTTGCTGACAAATTAGAACTACAAAGGAAGATTTACACAAATTAGCTCTCCAAAAAGCAAAAAGAGAGTGGGATGAAACCTGATGGCAGCTCATAAAAGAAGCTTGTGCTGCTAGGGACTCAAAAAAGTTTTGGTGATTGGTTGTATGGGGTGACAAATCAGGTGCTCCACCACCCCCAAACCACACCCTGACCTCAGTCTGGTATGAGCATTTCAAAATGCTCTGTTCAGACACTGGCATGCTGGCCTTCGTGGCAGATTCTCCAAGCCCCCCTCAGATTATCAGCAGTGACCTCTTCTTCTTGAGTGGGGTTCATAAACTTTTATTCGATTATTAAAATTTACATAATCATAAAAAGTACAACGGTTTTAAAAAACAGTCAGTTTTAAGCTAGAATTCACATGATACATTTTATAAAACAATGTCCTGCCGTGTTTTTATAACTTTTTTTAAGAAAGTCGCTGTCATTTTGGCTTCATGGGGGTTTAACGGCGACTGAAGGTAGGCAAGCGCTGGATATGTATTCCTGAGGCCGCTTGAGCGTAAGAGGGGGAGAATCCATTTTTTCCTAGCCATGCTGTAATATTTGCAGAATAAAATGACATGGACCGTATTTTGCGTGGAGGCCCCATCACATGGGCAACAGATCAAAGTCCGTGACCATGTTTTCTGTTCTGGGAATGTGACCAGGCGGAAAAAAAGATCGAACCTGAATCTTGTCAGTAAAAACTTTTCATAGTTCGATAAGAAGAACGTAAGGTAAGGCTGTATCAGTCTCCCTGTTTGTATTTGGGAGATTTTACCATTTTGCGTTTTCACTATCTCCGCCTGGTTACGAAGTTCTCTCAAATGTCCTAAACACAGGTCTTTCAGCCGTTTCTTGGATATGTCTTCAATTGAGGGTGGATCATGAAAATAATGTTCACAGTTAAGGTCTTTAAAAAATTTGAAGACATAATTAAGCCAGGGGATTTTTCTCCAATGTGCTAGGCTCAGGCAGTCTGTAATGATGGAGCGTGTGACGTGGCTTTCAGGATTGCACCAAATGCGATGCCATAAGATGAGAGGCTGGCAACGTATGGTGTCTGTCACATATTCCATCCCTAGCTCTCGATGTGACGCTAAAATCGGGGAACTTTGAGGGAGTGCCAGGACATACTTAATAAAAGCGTTCTCGGTTGCCTGTATTTGCTGGATGTTTCCGTGGCCCCAGATGCCTGCTCCATAGCTCGCCACGCTGTGGCATTTTGCATAGTATAGTGTTAATAGTTCGGATGGAGCTGGTTTTCCTAATTTCCTGGAGAAAGCACAAAGTGCTGATGTTGCTCGACGAAAATTTAGGTTTCTGGCTTCGATGGCTTTTCGCCAGGTCATAGAGTCGTCCACGAGTATACCCAGATACAGGTAGGTTGACGTTTTTTCCAGCTTAGTGTTGTTTATATGTATAGTTTTTGTTTTTCCAGACTTGGGGCCTATGGACATTGTAAACGTTTTCTTCGTATTTACTTTCAATCCTAGGGAGTCCATGAACGTCACGTATTTATTCAATTGCCTTTGGAGTTGATTGGCTGTTCGGGCCAGGATGACCGAGTCGTCGGCGTAGAGTAGAATGGGTATTGGCCGCCGATCAATTTGCGGGAGGTCCTGGCTTCCTGCCAGCATTGCTTTTTCAATCCCGTTGGTGTACAGGTTGAATAGGAAGGGTGCCAGTACGCACCCTTGCCTTACTCCTCGCGTGATTTTAAAAGGACGTGACAGGTCGCCGCCAATGCCGTACCGCACTCGGCCTTCTGCATTGGTGTATAGGCCCCTGAGAAAGGCCAGTATCGGTGGATCTACTCCAAGGTTCGACATAATTTCCCACAGCTTTGCGTGCTGAACGCAGTCAAAAGCTGCGCTCAGGTCGATGTAGACCAGGTGAATTATCCCATCTTTTGCATGGACATATTTGTCGGTCAAGAGGGTCAGGTTGAGGGCTTGCTCCACTGTACCGAGCCCCTTCTGGAAGCCATATTGCAGGTCCGTAAAGATATTGTTTTCCTGAGCCCAGGATTGTAATCGGTCCAGGAGTAGTCGTCCTGCAATTTTTCCCGTGGCGTCCAGAAGGGAGATCGGCCGGTAGGACGCCGGGTCGTTGCGGTCCCCTTTCTTAAAGATTGGCAAGAGTGTAGACGATGACCATGATGGTAGGAGACCGATCTCAACGACTGCGGACATTACCCGGGTTATTATTAGCGACCAATAGTCGCTGTTGTGCAGGAACAGGTCCATGGGTACCCCGTCTGGTCCGGGAGCCTTTCCAGTTTTGGATGCTGCAATTGCTTTTCTAACCTCGGTTACAGTGAAGCGTAGGTTAATGGGTAAATTGTTAGGGCAAAGGTGGGGCTCTGCTTCGGCCGCGTGATCTTGTTGGGACGTGGCAGGTAGTGGATCAAAAATTTTCGAAAAGTGGCGAACCCATTCGCATTCGGTTACTGCTACGTCAAGTGGGTTCGGATCATTTTCTTTATCGAAGAAGGGTGATCTGATGGTCTGCCAAAAAGTTATGCTGTCCTTTTTTAGTGCGCTCTCATGCAGTTGGCACCAAAGATCTCTCTTTATCTGGGACCTGCGATTTTTCCTGGCTTCGTTGTATGTTTTCCTCCGGGATGAGATTAGTTGAGCGTCTCTTGGCTCCTTGCGGAGGGCTTCTTTTAGCAGCGACAGGGCCTTTCTGCAGTCTGAATTAAACCATCTTTCGGTTTGGGATATTGGTTTGTTTGACCTTTGTTTTGCTAGCTCGTCTCTTATTATCCCTTGGACGTTAAGGAAGGAAGTGACGATTGATTCAGGCGAGGCCTCTGCAGCGAGACAGTCCTTTAACCAGGGATGGGCTTTTTCAAATATTCTTTGTGAGGTCACCTCAGGATCAACTTTGGCCCATTTGATTGCGAACCCGTTTCTTTTCCTCAGTGATAATGATTGTTGATCAAGAGGACTGATTTTCGTTAGGGGAGGATCTGGTTTCTCCATGATGATCTCCACACTTAGAGGGTAGTGATCGCTGATCGGGCAAGACCCTACTTTGTAGTTACTTAGCGAGTTCTTACTAGTGATGGAGGCTAAAATAAAATCAATGGTGGATGTGCTACCACGCCCGTGGAAGGTGGGTTGAAATTCCCGGGATGGGTGCACTAGCTCGTTTACAAAGTCAAGGTCCAGAGTGAATACTATTTCGTTCAGCTTATTTCCACTTTGGGTATGAGCGAAGTGGGGGATCGGATTGCCAGTTTCGGATTGTAGGCCACAGATCCCGCTTTTGTGATTTGGACATATGTAATGGTTAAAGTCACCACCCCAAATATATTTTATTGTGTTGCTCAGTTTCGGGTTTTGAAGTGGTGATATGTGGGCTACCATTTCGTCCAAATTTGTACAGCAATCCTGTGTGCCTACGTTGTTGTAATAATTTATAAGTATGTAGACACTCTTTGTTGCGGTGTTGTGAGGCGTGATCTGGATGACCTGAAAGGTTGGTGTTTCTTTCATGATTTTTACCTTTACTGCCAAGGTGTTGGAAATGTAGATCAGGAGGCCGCCTTTTGGTCTCCCCATTGTGCTTGGCGTTGCTCGCGTGAAAAAGGTTTTGTATCCCGCTAGATGAAGGGGGAATAGAAGCCAAGTCTCTTGTAAGCACAGGATTTGGTAGCTTCGTGCAGTTTCCAACCATTGGGGGCATGTTATTTTGCCCATCAGACCAGCTACGTTCCAAAAGACTATGCCTATGGTCGAGGCCTTGTTTACTGTTGGGGTTACCCCTGCTGTTTTACTGTTATTCAAGGTTACAGTGGTTGAGATTTGTACTGTGGGTGGTCCTGAGTGCGCAGCCAGATTTATTGGAGCCGGGAGGGTAGGTGGATTGTTACATTTTGTCGATCGGATCTCTGATACTTCCGGCTGTTTGAAAGGAGTTACCTGGTATGTAACGGGAGCTATCTGATGTGTATCAGGCGCTGTCAAGTGTAAAGCGTCAGCTAAATGTGGGGAGACAGCTATGGGTTGTTCAGGGTTAGTGGTGGGTGGTCAATCGATCATGTCGAGACACTCGTAGCGGTTTCGGGTCGGAAAACCCTGCCACCCCTCCCACCCCTCGTACGTTGGGTAAAATCTGTCCTGCCTGTATGGAGTTTGACTGTCGACATACCTTTCCCTTGGCCCCCCCCTGTCAAGATGTTCAGACTGGAAATCCCTTCTGATCCATGGTGTTTGACGCCATGGGTCCTGGTTCCGTGGGCCTTTAGGGAGGTGATGCCATTCCCATGGTGGGGGATTGTGTTGATGTTTCGTAGGGGGGTAAAAAAAGGAAAGGTGACGGGTGTCTATTCCCCCTTTTTTCTCTAGTTGTGGCCAGGCACATATATAGTCAACCGTTGCGGGATCTTTGCAAGTTACAATAATGCAGTCACCGCGTGTTGTCTTCCTGGTTTTACCTATCCAGGTTACTCTACGTGCTGACGTAATTCCTCCTGATAGATGTGACTCAAGGGGTCTATTTGTGCTAAGCCACTGCATGGCCTTGTTTTTAAGCGACCACGCGGTTTCTGGGATATCATCTGCGAGCTCGGGTACTCCTGTTAGAACTATTGTATAAGGAGTAGCCTCAGGGGGCAAGTGGGCAGGGCGTCTCACTACTGGGTATTTTTTCTGGGCTGTTTCCGTTACGTTCTTAGGTGTTTTTTGGGGGGGTGGGAAATTCGTAAGCTGAGATTCTGGTTTTTCCAGGTGGACCCTACTATGGTCTAAGGGTTGTGCTAGACAAGGGGTTTGTACATTGGTCTTCCCTTTGTTATTTGCCTGCTGTGTTTTTTGAGTTGTCTTCTGCTGCGGTGATTTATCCTGCTGCGGGTGAGGTGTGTTTTCTGTGGGGTTGGGTATTGCAGAGAGTGAATTGGGATTCTTTTGTATTGTTCCTGTAGTGTTTGTGGGATTAGCTGCTTTCTGAGTAGGTTTTTGGATTTGCTTTGGTGGGTGTGTGGTGTTACGCTGGCCCTTTACATCTATCCTTGTATTTGTATCCAGAAGGATAGCTGATATTATTGTTAGTTGGGCCTCGAGGTTTCTTACGCTCAACTGGATGGGTTTGAGGTACTGATAGAGTAAGTCTTTTGTAGTAGTTAGCACTTGGGATGTAATTCTGCACGTCTTACATTGCTCGGTTGCGTTACTGCTGCTGGATATTGGCTTGTGCGGGAGGGTACAGTCGGGAATGTGCAATACGCTGTTGGAGCATGAAGAGGTTAAATTGGTCGTTGGTGCACTTTTTGTTTCATCTCTGATTAGAGGTCGGGTTTCCGAGGTTCCCTTTTCTTTCTCTCCATGTTGTGACAATGTGTTGGAAATTTGGGTACCTTCTTGCGTGTGGCAACCAACTAAATCTGGGGTTGCTTCCAAGTCATCTGTTGACAGTGAGGGATCTGACTCCGAGTGCGTAACTGACAGATCTACAACAGATGGTACGGTATTGAGTTCAGTGGCTGGAAGGAGGACTAAGAGAGAGCTGTTTTGGGGGGTTGGGTTAATTGGGGATGCAGCGTTCGCTATGGCACCGAGTGATGAGCGTTTGGCTTTTGCGCTCATGAGATCCATGGAAACTCTTTTTTCCATCAGGGCTATGCTTTGATCTATTGTTTCGTGTACCCGCGATATAAATAGGTCAATGGGGCCTGTTACCTGAGCTACCTCCTGCGCATGCTTGGACTTTGGTTTGGGCTTGGAGGTGCTTCTGGTTTTTGTCGGCATGTTTTTGTTTGTTGCCAGTTCGTTGATGTTACAGAGATTAGAGATGGGGCCCGGTCCGGTCTCTATCGGGCACTAACGGGCAACAACGGGCCCGCCCTTGGCCCGGGCTTCGCCCCGGGCTGCGTCCCGCGCGCGTCCCGCGCAGCGGGTGCCGCGAGAAGTTATTGCGCTTCACTGGGGGCGGGGCACTGGAAGGGGGCGCGGCTCTCCCAGGAAGAGGACCAGCTGAAGGTGGTGAATGCTGGTCCTCGCAGTCCTGGGGCCGGCGCCTCGTCCTCCTCTGCGGCCCCCTCCTCCCAGTCGCGCTGCGGGCTTCTGAAGATGCAAAGCGCTACTCCTGTAGCGAGAAACGGGAGCTGGATCACGCAGTAAGTCCTTGGCAGTCGGGCTGTTTCCACGAGTGGCACCCGCGCAGCGGGTGCCGCGAGAAGTTATTGCGCTTCACTGGGGGCGGGGCACTGGAAGGGGGCGCGGCTCTCCCAGGAAGAGGACCAGCTGAAGGTGGTGAATGCTGGTCCTCGCAGTCCTGGGGCCGGCGCCTCGTCCTCCTCTGCGGCCCCCTCCTCCCAGTCGCGCTGCGGGCTTCTGAAGATGCAAAGCGCTACTCCTGTAGCGAGAAACGGGAGCTGGATCACGCAGTAAGTCCTTGGCAGTCGGGCTGTTTCCACGAGTGGCACCCGCGCAGCGGGTGCCGCGAGAAGTTATTACGCTTCACTGGGGGCGGGGCACTGGAAGGGGGCGCGGCTCTCCCAGGAAGAGGACCAGCTGAAGGTGGTGAATGCTGGTCCTCGCAGTCCTGGGGCCGGCGCCTCGTCCTCCTCTGCGGCCCCCTCCTCCCAGTCGCGCTGCGGGCTTCTGAAGATGCAAAGCGCTACTCCTGTAGCGAGAAACGGGAGCTGGATCACGCAGTAAGTCCTTGGCAGTCGGGCTGTTTCCACGAGTGGCCTTCTTGAGTGATATTGAGGCTTCTATTGGCCTAATTGTTCAGGCAAAAGGTCAAGGTCCAGACGGTATACCAGGGGACCTTTTCCTATATGACAGGCCTAGTTGGTCCCTTTACATACTACTACTCCTGAATGCAAATGCAAGAGGTGCTCCGGTATCAAGGTCTTGGAGGGGAGCAGAGGTGCTCCCCTTATTCAAGAAAGGTGACAGAGACCTACCTTGTAACTCAGGCCTATTAGCCTAATAGACTATATCAAAAAGGTATTCTGCCAAGCTCTTTTACAAAAGATCCAGACATGGGCTGAAGAAAAAGCTATTTTAACACCTTACCAAGCAGGCTTTAGAGAAAAGATGGGGACAATAGACCAGGTATTCTACCTACTCCTTTTGTACTGGAAAATAGTAGTCATCGGCCTGAGCAGCCTGCATATAGCTTGTATTGACTTAAAGACAGTCTTTGACTTAGCCCCCAGAAAAAACCTGTGGAAAGTCCTCAAAAACATGAAGATTCTGAGCTAATTACTCAATTTGTTTATACGACTCCACAAAGCCAACTTTACCCGAATGAGGTGGGGATTACAGGGGCAACTCACAGACCCTATCCCAGTTAGCAGGGGAGTACACCAAGGGTGTGTACTGTCACCTGTGCTCTTTTCCCTATACATGAATGTTTTACATTTCTATCGCAGGACTTTGCTGATGCTCCAACTCTAGGCAGGAATAAGGTAGTGACCCGATTGTTCACAGATGACACCCTACTGTTGTCTAACACTCTGGAGCGGGTGGGGGGGGGGGGTTACAGTTACTTCTTAATCGATTCCAAGACTTCTACAACAAGTGGGGTTTATAAATATATACATCAAAAACAAAATGTATGACCGTAAATCCTCATAAATCTTATAGGGGAAAGCCAAGCCTGGGAGGGGCATCACTGGAGAGAGTAAGTACCTTCAACTTTAATGGGGTAGAATTATCTGAGCAAATGTGTTAGAAACCCCAAGTAATAAAAAAAGGCTTTGAAACATAAGCAGATAGTAGGGGTCCAGGGGAAAGAACACCACAGCTCTTCGAGTAAACCTGTTGCCCCCGGCATGCACATTTATTACTCAAAAGCAATTAGTTATGCCTTGTATGGGTCTGAATGTGGGATTTAGACAAAATAAAAGAGTTCAGCAGATCAGAGCACACATTTCTAAGAAATCTGCTGATGCTGCCCCAGAGCACCCCGCTTCACCCCTTAAGGCTGGACATTTGAAGACGATCTTGTATTGATGTTGCCAAGCTTCGTCCACTATTATTCTGGATTAGAATTACTCCGGAACTGTGTCTGTATGCCAACTCCCTGGCAGAAGTAACCCGCCTGGATAGTTACAACAAGATTGGCTGGTTAGGTAACATAAGGAGGATCTTATCGGATATAGGGCTGCAGAGAGTCTCGGAAAACAATGAACCATCTTTGTTCCCCCAAAAAAGTTTAGTAAAGCAATGCTATTGAGATTGGATTGCCCAAGTAGAACGCTGCAGATCTTCTTATGGGAAGTTAACAACAGAATTTAGGGTCCACAAACAGGATAGTTCCCTGGAGCCCTATCTCCACTTTATACAAATACAAAAGGATAGGAAACTGTACATCCATTTTAGATTTGGCACTCTCCCCTTGAATGATTTTCTAGGCAGATGGCATAGTAACGTACAACATTGCGTAATTGCCCAGGGTGCAAGGCACCCAAGGAATCTCTGGCCCATGTTATGTTTGCCTGTCCGGCCTATGCACGGCTTAGACCAAAATGGTTACGCTCTATCTGCAAACAAATAGGAACACGCAATTATTCAGAGGCCATGCAAATGTTAAAATCTGACGCAAGACCACGGTTTGCCTGTGCAGTGGCCAAATTTCTCGGCCACATGTGGTATATCATGAAAAGGGCCCAAATGACGGGGCAAAGATAATTCTAGTATACATAATCTTTCCCTTTCCGCTCCTCTGCTGTAACCCTGCACTTATAAGCAACTGAATTTAGGAATAAATGGAAGTCTCTCAACAAGTTTAAGATGGGACAGTTTTAAACTGCTAATTTTAAATTAACTTTGAGGCTGCTTTTTCGAATGCAAAACAAAGATCTCCAGGGGGGTTTTAATCCGAACAATGTGGAAATACGATTGTACCACACTTGAAAGTGCATTTTAATCCCCGTAGCTGATCTACTTTTTAACTACCTATTAACATTTTTAACTGTGAAATTTAAATAACAAAAATGGTTAACTTATTACAAATGGATTCTTGTTCTTTGCATGTGTACTGAGAATGTGGACACTTTTATGGCATGCATGCCGAAATAAAGTATTTTCATATATATCACATGACCATATATGGGAGATTCAGTTGCATTAGGTCAATGTTGTCACATCTCAAGTCTAGAATCACAGGTTACCAGGGAACTTTTTGAAGGGGTTGCCACCCGCTCCCCCCAGACACAGTCATGGGAGCAGGCCAGGCCACCAGGGATGGGGGAAGTGTGGTTGCACTCCTCTCTCCTCCTCCACTCCATTGGGGCCCGGAGTTGGGATCCCAGGCCCTGTCCCATTTTATTTTATTTTTTATTTGTATTTATTTATAAAGCACCCGAAGCACCCCATCAGGGGTATCTCCGCACTATGACTGCCAAAGACAACCAAGGAGAATGAATCAGAATAGTGTCGTTTTCAGCAGCTTTCTAACAACTAGGAAGTTGGTGCATTGACGCAAGTGGATGAGAAGTTGCTTCCAGTAGATTGGACCCAGGTAGGAGAAAGCTTTACCCCCCCCTGCAGGCTTGTTTAATGCCAGGAATATGGAGGAGAGCTTTGGACCCTGACCGAAGGGGCCTAGAGGGCATATATCTCACCAACTTGTCTGTCAGATAGCTAGGACCCTAATTGTTCAGAGCTTTGTAAACCATACAACATACCTTGAATTTAATCCTCTTCCGCAGCGGAAGCCAGTGTAGCTTTCGGAGTAGGGGAAGAGAGGCAGTTCTAGTGGGGGCATTGCTAACCAAATGGGCCCCCATGTTCTGGACTATCTGCAATTTGTTTAAGGAGGTTTCCTTGGCTGAAATCAGCAAAGCATTGCAGTAGTCCAGTCAGCTTAAGATCAATGCTTGGATCAAGGTTTTCCGTGTGGAGAGTGGCAGGAGAGGAAAGACTCTTCGAAGGAGACTAAGTGTGTGAATACAGGCCCCCGCCGTGGTGGTGGCATGCTCCTCCGGGGTAATTTATGATCTATCCGCACACCTAGGTTCTTTACCACCTGTTTTGGGGTTGGGGCAGAGCCAAGTTCCTCTGGCCACCAACTGGGAAATCACCTCACTGCTGCTTCTCCAAACAACATTATTTCTGATTTTTCTGCATTAAGCTGGAGAAAGTTGACTCTCATCCAGTTTGTGATGACTTTCATACCCTCCGAAAAGGTGGTCTGAATGTTGGTGTTGGTTTTGTCAAAATAGAGAAGCAGTTGAGTGTCATCAGCATAGGAGATAGGCATGAATCCTAAGTTCCTCAGTAATCCAGCCAAGGGAGTAACATAGATTTTGAATAAAGTAGTGCTCGAACAGGAGCCCTACTCTCTGTGGGAGTACGGGCAACAACACTCCCTCGTTGGCATTGACATCGAGGTCTGGAGTTGGAGTTCTGGGCCCCCAAGATCAAAGAACTGGCCTGGAGGTTGGGAAGCAGGTCTACTGATTTCTCGCGGACGGCCTCCCACACCCCTCCCAGAGTTTAAAAATTGTGGATGCTTCTTGCAGCAAGCAGTGGGCCATGGCCCACCCAGGAAGTAGTTTCCAACTCTGCAGAAGAGCCCCATGTGCTCCGTGATTGCTCTAGGGGAGTGTCAAAGGTTGAATCCTTTGTCCTCTCATGTCTTGGGCTCCGTTGGGCCGTTTTGCATGCTTTTGGCTCATTTTTCTCATGGTGGCGAGCCCTAGCTGCCTTGAGCACTTTCCCTAGGCCTCCTGGCCTCCTGGCCTCCAAGGTGGCAAAGTGTGAGGGAGTTGGCCCCATTGTCTCAACACACCAGCCTTCCTGTTTTTTCTCCTCTGGTGCTTCTCTCCTCCTTGGTGCAGAAGTCCAGTTCCTTCCCTCAACTAGTCCTTAGGGGGTGTAAGTGGACCAGCTTCCAGAAGTGAGGCACCTTTGGCCTATCCTGTATTGCCACATCACCTCTCCACCCCTGTCCCAACACTCCTGCACAGCAAGCTGGGACAGATTAAGATGGAGTCACCCAGGAGTCACTAGTAACATCTCCTCTGCGGGCCTCAGCGCTGCCTCTCACTGACATCATTGCCAGGACCTTTCCCACCACAGCCTCCAATTGAAACCCTGATTGTGTGGCTCCGGTTCTTTGGGCTTCCTCCTTTGTTCAGTGGGCTTAGGCTGGCCCATTCCTGGTACAATGTAGTAGCTAGTTGATGGATGCAGATCCTTCAACCCCACCCCTTTCCTGCTCAGGAGCTCAGTGAAGCACTGTTAATTGCTCCCTTTATGGGGAGTGACCTTTGTTCCTGCTGACGGAGAGAAATGCAATTAATTTGGCACAGCAGGGTGACAAAAGGCCTGGGCTCTGATCCTGAACTGAGCCAGAGAAACATGACAACCGTGGATGACCCATACCCTGTACAGATATTTTCTTGGAACTCCCATAATTGTGTTTGGCATAAAGATTCCAACCCAGTTCGATAAGTCACATATCTCTGTAGGCCAAAGGTAAGTGAAACGGGACTCTAAGGCAGTCTTCCCCATACATGTATAATGAAGAGTCACTGCAGACAAGACAGTAAACCACACTGAGACTTACCCCAATATCCAATGCAGCAGAGTCTTCTATGTGCCAGGCTACCTGTATGCAGTTACTAGGTTAAGCATGGCAGGAGTCTTACACGAGCAGCCCCTGCACGTGTGCACACATGTTCAAGGTAACCAGCCGGGTGCCCTTTACCCTTGCTGCATTGTATCAGCCTTGTCCTAAAAAGCGGACACTAGTGGAAAACACATGCAGTTCATTTACCATATATTTATCATGGAGGAATCACCAGTGGTGATGATAAACCACAGTAAAAAGGTCACATGCCAGGTTGTCAAAAAGCAAAATAATCTGTGTGGATTTAATGGGCACAACCCATCTGCTTAGAGGCTTGTACCCAATTGAAATAAACTAACTTACATCTGAGTCCTTAGTATATGGTATCAGGGTACCCTAGGCCTGTAAACTTGGCACTACAGCACTTGTTGTGACACCCTGCGTGGGACAAGGTAAAGTGTTACTCCCAACCCGCCACTGCAGGTTGGCAGAGCAGTTACAACTGCTAACTTGACTTAGATATTTTAAGCAATGGAAAAGCCCCAAACTCCCTTAAGTCACTCTTACAGCAGGTCTATCGAGTCCTATGGCAAGGTGCACCATATTAAAAAATAGTACAAAGGTTTTACATGTTCTAACAGTAAGAGGTAGGAGAAGACTGGAAACTCCATTGGTAAGTACAGGGTTACAACTCAACTGTGCTAACTTCTGTATGGGACTATCAAAGTTTGTACTTCAAGTCATCCAACAAGTCATTACATCAAGTTTCACATTATGCCCAAGTTGAGATTAATGTAACTTGATGCCACATGCAACTTTTAGAACGTTGACACGTTTTCCAGTGGCTATTTGCCAAGGGTGGCCATGAGGCGGCCTTCTGCCTGCCTGGTTGGTCATGTAAACGGCTACCAGGGCAGGTAATAATAGAGGCCTGCCTTTGGAGGAAGTGTTACTTCTTCCTGGAAGAAAGCCACATAGGGTGTTAGCCCAAAAGGTAAGCTTCAAGGGGGAAGCGACCTTTGAAGGGCAAATACTGAACACATTCGAGAGAGGATGCTCTTATGTTCAGGTAGATAGGTTAGCTTAGGGGATAGAGAGGGAGAAGAACTGGCCAACCTGGTTTTTAAATGGGTGTGTAGCCTCAAGTAGCCCTCTGTGATAAATAGATGTCCACTCCACAGGAAGGTGTCATCGGGCAGGAGGGAACCAAGTAGCCCATTAGTTGGTGACTGGGATCTCTCCCAAGGGCACTTGCTAGGCATAAAAGTGGCACCCAGAATTCAGATCTTGCTTGGACTTGAGAAGAGGACCGAAGAAGGACTAGCCTTCTGACCGTGGAACCAGAAAAGAAGAGACAACACTGAAGTTAGATTGCACCTGCTGCTCCTTAGACTAGTGAAGGAAAGGATTGTGCCTGCTGTGTTCTGCTCGAGTAGAAGTTGTCACCTGAGCTCAGCTGAAGGCAGAGACACCAAGAGTCAGTAGGCTGACTTCCTGTTCACAGCACAGGGCCACAAAACCTGAGGAAGCCTGCCTGGGTGAGTTTTCAGCCTGAGAGACCAAGAACCCACGCTCAAAAGTTGCACCCAGGACCTCTGGATCCAGGAAAGTCATCAGTGTGCAGTTCGGCCACCCAGCAGGAAAGTTATCACCAAAACAAGGGAACAACTGGTTTCTTTGTGCCCTGTGATCAGTAGTCCAGAGGTGATTTGACTTTTGCTGGACCAAAGAGGACTTTGAGGATCAACCGCAATAGCCAAAGTTGCCCAATCTGGACAGAGGAGTGGCCCTAGGAGGACCCCATCAACGGCACTGCAGCTTCAGCATCCTTGGACATCTACATTAGGCCTCAATGGTGGCAGGCAGACCCTGTAGTTACACATTGGTCAAGGGTATCGGCATGTTCAAATGACCTAGTGTTACCAAAATGCTCATGGCCATAAAGAGCTCCATCTAGAAGTATTGGGCAAGGTGTACTCAAATGAACTGTAAGTTATTTACTTGCATGAGTGAAAGGATTCATTCTAGACCTCACCATCAGCTCATTAATTGTGACTATAGATACACTACGTATAGAACTGTATTCCCATACTTAGAATAGACATCTGTTTAGAGAGGTGCTGAGGAAAGCCACAAGACCCGTCTGGGCGAAGGTGGCTAAAACATGTAGACCTCTACAGTTGAGGGTTTTAAGGGACCATTGACATGTCCTCAATTTACATCTTATTTGTTTTTAACCTTCCCCTTATCCCTCACAACGAAATACAACAGGCAATTAGAGATAAGTTTAACACACACTACACACAGATCCCACAGATTTTTGTGCACGTAGAAGTGCTCCAGCCTCAAGGAGGTTGAGCTCCCTCAGCCGCACTAGGTGTCTCAAGTGCTGACCTGATGATGAAGCATGCCACTAGTAAACTCTAGTGGGTGAGGGTCTCTTAAAAAACTCCTAGGGACTCCTGATCAAGACAGGCATTTCTGGGGCTCCACTCTTTTTGTTTGTTTACATGTTGGAAGTTCAGTGGCCATAACCCGAATGCTTGTTTCTCCTCCACCGATTGATTGTTAACAAATTGTGAGATTAGCCTGGTCACCAGGTTCACTCTCTACGTGGAGACACATTTTTAAATAGTGCTATACACTTGGAATTTAGACAGAGGCCTGGCTTGTTATACCGCTTTCAGAAGACAGGTGTTAATTTGTGCATAACGTGTCATAGTGCAAATCCCAGGGGCAGACAAAATGCAAATTCTGATTTGTTAGTTGTGATTTTGGAGAAATGATTGGATCTTCTACATGGGTGTGCCTGAGACTCCTAACCACTCTTAGCTTTGTGAAAGCATTATGTCAGAGATAACATTATTGAAGGCTACAGAGAATTTAACGAGTATTAGTTCTTCCTGGCAGTTCACACCAAAAACAATGTAAAATCCTTTTGATATCTGCTAATCCAGTCATTGTTCCTCGTGTATTCTGAAATCTTCATGGCATTGCTGAAATCTGTTTTTAAAGCTTCACATTTTTCTAAAGTTCATGTATTTGCTGTGTTATCTAGCCCGAACAAACATTTTGGGGCATATTACCAACAAGTAGCGATATTTATCGCTAAATAGGCTTAGCAGCGATTTTTTTTATCTCTGCCTATCGCTGGATATGTTAGCGGAGAAAACATGCTATTAGCAACGTTTTTCTCCATTGTGCTAAAATATCCAGCGATAGCGGCGAAATGCATGAATATCGCTGAGAATACAGCGATATTCACGCATTAGCGACAAAATGCTCTTAGCCATGTTATCCACCCCCCATTGGATAACATGGCTAAGATAAGAACTGGTCTGAGCAGGCGTTAGTTTTTGGCGATAGCGGGAATATTTCCATCCTTGCTAATAGGTGATAGCGATGTTAGCGACTGCTTTCAGTCGCTAACAGGTTGGGTACGCCCACTCTGCATGTCATTAGCGATAAATATCGCTGACATGCAAAGCGGGCCCCAAACCGCTCGCTATCGCCTAAAAGCTGTCGCTAACATCAGTTAGAGACAACTTGCTAATAGAGCGATAGAATTATCGCCGCTTAGCTAAACCGGCGATAATTGCCTATCGCCCCCCTTGGTAATATGCCCCTTTGTTTCTTAACAGAATAATTCGCTACATGATTCTCTCCATTCCTTCATTTCTCCCTCTATACAAGGTCTGCCTGGGATAGGCAGAGTTAAGACTAAGGATACACCCAGGCTGCAGAACATAACAGCCCAGCGATGCTGTCGTCCATATTGAGGGCTGCTTTGGTTCATCATGAGTCTTTGCTGTTGGTACACTGTTCCTGCTGGCCTCTTGAACAATGAATTGTGTGGGAATCTCATCATTGCTGCACACAGATGACTCTATTTGCTTACGTATGAATATTAAAATATGTAACGGAGTCGCAGAGCAGCTTGTTGTTAACAGTTGGGATTGTGAATCTGGCTATAACTAGTGTCCCTGTTTACCCACTGCATTTGTGTCCTAAATAAAGAACATTTAGATTCTACACTGGACCGTATAAGTGTATGTCATCAGGCGCTTTTAGACTATTTTTGTCACTCTTGAAGGAATGTTTCACTATCGCAGAATGGCTTTTGGCCTTGCTAAAGCGGCTTCTGCTTTCTAAATGTGATGAACAAGACTTCGAATGGCATCCTGGAGTGATCGCCTTTCAGGTGATATTTTAGTTTTTGGACAGAACATCAAGGTGAATGACAAGAACTTACATATTGTATTGAAGACCTTGCAGAAGAATTGACGTACCCAGAAATTGTAGAACTGTATACTTGGCAAACAGGAAGTGGACTATTTAGGCCATACTATATCTAGTATATATAATATATATGTTGAATCCATAATGGAAGCCCCTTCACCATCAACTAAGGATCAGTTAGTTGTGTTCCTTGGTCTTACTGCATTCTATTCAAAGTTTAGCAAAGACTATGCCTACAAAGTAGAGCTAATTAGATGTTTTTTAAAGAAGAATGCAACATTTGTCTGGGGGAGGAAACAACTGGAAGCCTTGGATCTATAGAAGAATTAGATCAGCAGCGCACTCTGGGGCATATTATCAAGAAACAGCGTTAACTTTATCGCCGCTTTAGTGGCAGAAAACTGCTGCTAAAGCTGCGATAATGGGCTTGATAATACGCCCTTGTGAATTCCCATAGAAGCCCAGGTTCTGGTGTGAACATGGGCTTTCATGGGAATTCTCTACGGCTTATTATCAAGCCCGTTATCGCCACTTTAGCTGCAGTTTTCTCCTGCTAAAGCGGCAATAATGTTAACGCCGTGCTTCATAATATGCCCCCATGTTTAAAACCTTCAGTGAAGGGAAGCAGATGACCATTGCCGTCGATGCTGGCAATGATGGCTTAGGATTTATATTATTTCAAACCAATGGCTGAAATGAATGGATAGTGTCTTATAGTTCAAGAACTTCATAGGATTTTGAAAAGCACTATTCGGTCATAGAATAAGAACTTTTAGCTTATGTGGGCAGCAGAACACTACATTATTTTCTTATTGGGGCCGAAGTTCATCATAAGAATGGTTCACAAACCTCTGGTTAACATGTTGTCACCAGAAGGGGGTAGAACACTGACAGCAAGATTTGCTATGCTAGCCTCTAAGCTTTACACTTTCCAATATTGCATTGAGCATATACCTGGGAAATAAAGGGATCATGAGAATGCATGTCTAGATTACATTTGAGAATGGAAGATGTTTGTAACAACGTTGAAACTGAGTGTGAAGTTGCTTTTGCATTTTCCGGTGTCAGCAAAATGGAAGTCAATAAGAATGACTTGGAAGCAATAACTGTACGGATGTGGTATGATGAGGTCAGAAATGATAAACTGTGAAGGGGTGTTCAGGATCATGGTTGGCCTGCAGAGCAATATAGGTCTGGCGTATTTATGTGTTCCTACAAAATGCAGGGTGAATTAGATATTGAGAACTGTGTGGTTCTCAGATGGGACACGGTAATTTCACCTTTCAACTTAAAAAGTAAACTTCTTGAATGTGCCCATGAAGGCCATGTTGGAATATCAGGCACTAAAAGGAGGGTATGTGAACAATATTGGTGGCCTGGTTTAGAAGATATGGTTGAGAATTGGGTGAAACATAGACGCTCTGTGCTTCGAGTGATAAATCTGTTAAGGCTTTGGTGCAGGAATCCTGTCCGACTGATTTACCAGATGGGCCTGGGAGAAAAAGAGGTATTGACATTTTATGCTCATTTTCTGTTCAATAGTTATTGTAGATTATTGTTCCAAGTGGCTGGAGGTTATAATGGGGGGGGGCAGATTTACTCAAGATAGTATTGTGGTGTCTTTGGCTGAGTTGTTTTGTAGAGAAGACCTATCCGAAGTGGTCATTTCTGACCATGGCCCTCAATCTGTTAGCAAACACACAAAATAATAGAGCCAAATGTTGTTCACAACATACGAGAATCTTGCGGTTTCATCCTGAAGTCAGTGGTCAGGTTGAGATTTTAGCAGAGTCATGAAGGACTCTACGCAGCTAGTGGTCAAGAATGGATGGAGGAAGGCTTTGTAAGATCCTTTGCTCACTTACCTTGTTACGTCCAATCCTGTCACAAACTTATCTCCTTTTTAACTATTGGGAAGACACAAAACTAGTACCGTGGTGGCTTAAGAATAAGTGTGGGAGAGATTTTGAAATTGACTACCATAAGATTAGAAATGCTGTTGTTGCATATAAACGTAAAATGAAAAATTACTTTGACAACAAGAGCGGGAAGAGGCACATTAACCATCTTGTTAAAAAAAAAGGTGACTGGGTGGAACTGAAATACGTTTCTGTCTCAAGGTGGTCCAATCCTTTGCTGGTTGTTGCAGTCTTGAAGTATGCTGTTGAGGTTGAAGGTGGTGGAGTTTAGAATTTTAAGAGGGTCTGTGTTTGCAGGATGAACCTACTATGTACTGTGATAATGACAGTAATGTATGCTTGGATTTACCTGGCACCAGTGGTGAAAGCATGACAATGGAGCCAGAGCAGTATTCAATTGTTGCAGGTGGGGCCAACCACATCACTTTTGGGGACCAGCACATTTCCCCCATGAACGCAGAGCAAGAGAAAGAAAAACACACAATGGGAAAGAAGTAGGAAGAAAAGGTGGCAAAGGGGGGAAACAGAAACCAGAGAGAGCGAGATAAAGGGACAGAGAGTGTCTGGTGGTGGATTAAAGAGGCCTGAGGTGGGGGGCGTGGCTTGATGCCCATGGGAAATGGCGGCGGATCAGTGAGCTCCAGATCTAGGGCGCAGGCGGAGGCTGTTTTTCGCAGGTCCTGCGACCCGTACGGACACTGAAGTGCGTTTTTGACATCATGGACCGCTCGATGACCATCTGGTAGTGCAAAATGCACACCAGCAACGTTTTTCTCCAGGTACTTCGGCATCATCACTGCTACTGTCAACTGAACCGCTCTTTAATACGCTGACTGCTCTTGTGCTCTTTTTGACTCTCCTCTGCAATTGTTTTTTGTGCTACCATCCTATTTACATCTCTCTCAAGCTACCCTTGCTCATTTTATGGGGAGACTGCGGAGGCTCTCTTCTTCTACAGTGTCTCCGTCTAACAGATTCATAAAAAATTCTACAATCTTCTCCAAATTTGCTTCCTCCTCTTCAACGAAGCCTGGTGCACCTTCACAGACACAGTCGATGGTACCCATCCTAACAAACACAGTCAAAGCTAATTCTAAATGACTCAAAAAAGACCCTCTGTCTCCTTCAAAGTCTCCACCACCTGCTTCATTAGACTTGCTTTTGGAGGAAATACGATCCTTGAAACCCTTTATGGAGGAAGCAAATTCAAAGCTTCAGTTTTTGACTGATGGATGGTCCAAATTAGAGGAGAGGCTTATTGCGGTGGAACAAAGTGTTTCTTTTTATAATGAGACTGAAACTAAAGTACATGCTCTCCAATCACAATTGTCTCTTCTACAGAGGCAGGTAGAGGAGTTGGAAAATAGAAATCGAAGGTACAACTTACACATTTATGGCCTTCCAGAAAACACGGAAAGCTCAGACCCTCTCTCCTTCTTCAAGTCTTTTCTGCCTAAAGAATTGGGCTTATCTATGGAAACTGTCTTAAATATACAACGTGCACATAGACTGGGTCGTCTACAAGGCTGATACTTCTGCTTCAAACCGTCCACGAGGAAAAGTCTCCGTGCATCTCATGGTTGGGTCATACGCTGTTTTTCTCACAGGATTATGCTAAGAGTACTGCTGACCGACGTAGAGAGTTTCTACTGATGAGCCTGGCTCTTCGTGATCTTGGAGCTAGATATGGCCTTTTTCATCCTTGCCTCTTTAAGGTCACCTATAGAAACAAGACAACCACCTATGAGGATCCTATTAAGCTGAAATGTTTTCTCAACTTGTGTAAAGCTGACACTATGGACACTTCTAATGCTTCTGCCTCTCAATTTGGCTGATTATCAGGACTTGTTTAATGTTGTTGCTTTCTTTATCTCTTGTACATTGGAATAACATGTTTTTTTCTTTTTGCTGCTCTGTTCCTGTTATATTTGTTCCTGTTGTCCTGATTATGACCCATTTTTTGTTGTCAACTTTGTAGTTTTAATGATATTTCTTTCCCTTATAGGTACCTTTGATGTGTTTTCCTCCTGTTGTTTTGCGCTACGTGATGTTTGGTCCTACCTCTACCTTCCCTCGTGGGTTCTGGATGTGCCGCCCTTCCATGTGGTTTCACCCCCCCCCCCCTCCCATTTTTGGTAGTTTGTAGGTATGTGTCATTTTTTTATGTTTTTCTCCTTTTATCTCTTACTATCCCTCCTCTCACTCTTTACCCTCCTTTATTGACTTAGCTTCTCCCTTTTTTATCTACTATCTTACGAATTCTCTATTAATGTCACTCTCTTTCTCTTGCTCTTCTACTACTCTTCTTGCTAAAGATATACATCATTCCTTTTCTGTCTTCTTATTTTCCTAATTTTTTGATGATGTATATTTATTTATATTTTCTTCCCTCTTTTTTCGTCCTTTTTCTTCCATTCTTACCTTTCTTCTTATCTTTCTCCCTCCTTTTTTCCATTTGTTCATTACCAATGTTTCTCTTCCTTTCTCGATCTTTTACTGTTTCTGACTTAAGCCGATTTGCTCTCTCTATAGTTGATTCCTTTCTTTTTTACATGATTTTCTCTTCATGTATTATTGGGTTCTTTTACTTTTACTTGCTGTTGTGGTCTACCTTGTTTCAAGTTTATTTCCATATTTGGTCTCATTTTAATTGTTCTTTTAAAAGTAAATGTCATTGAATATTGTTACTTGGAATGTCCGAGGTTTATACTCACCGATCAAAAGACAACGAGTACTATCTCACTTGTCTAAATTGAAGGCTGATATAGCCATGATTCAAGATTCACATCTCATGGAATCCGAATCCTTAAAGTTGAAAAGATACGGGGTTGAGGATGTTTTCTTTTCCCCTGGTGATGGTAAACTCAATGGAGATGTTACTTTGTGCCATACATCTCGTCATGTTAAGCTCATTTCACAGGAAAAGGATGATGTAGGTCGTTGGTTACTTACGGACCTATTGATTGGGAGGGTTCCACTTACTTTGTTTAATGTTTATGCACCAACTACAGGTGATAATCTTTTTTGGTCTCATCTTACAGAAAAATCGATGCAATTCCCTCATGACAATCTGATTTTAGCTGCAGACTGTAATCAAATTATTGATCCCTTCATAGATCGTAATGGAGACTGTGCAATCCCACTTTGAGGGAGTGCACATTCTTTTCTCCAGTTCATCATACACAGTCACGCATTGATCATATTTTTATCTCCCATGTCCTCTCTCAGTCCATTAGATCTGCTGATATTGGCTCTATCCTAATTTCCTAATTTCTGATTTTGCCCCGGTATCACTTTCTCTAGATATACTCCATAAATCTTCTGCCCCTAGACACTAGCGTTTTAATAATTCCTTGTTGCATGATCCTGTTTTTACATCCTCTTTCACTTTTTAATTAGTATTTTACCTTCAATGAATCAGATACCTTCCGTTTTCATGTCATATGGGATGCTTTTAAGGCCACTGCACGGACTTTATTATCATTTACGTTTCCAAGACGCGTCATAATGCTCGAAAAACGTCCATGGCTCTCTAAGATAAAAAATATGGAACATTCTTAACACGCTGTAAAATTTAAAGATTGTTTAAAAGATCTAATAGCTGCCAAACTTCAATTTAATAAAGAATCTACTGAAAATGTTTCTTTATACTTACTTAAATCCAGTGCAAAGTTTTATGGCAGCCAAAATAAGTAATGCAAATTATTGGCTTATTATCTTAAAGTCAAAAAGAATAAATTTATCATTGATTCAATCCTTGATGATCAACAGACACCCAGATTTAAAGACTCAGAAATTTTGCAAGAATTCCATACGTTCTGCAACTCTTTATATATGCCTGAAACTACCCCTACGGATGAGTCTATTATGGACTATCTCTCTTCTATTGTTAAACCCTCTGATATCCCTTCAGATTTTGACTCTTTAGAACCTGATGTTTCTGTATCAGAGCTACGCACTGCCTTGCTTACTCTAAAAAAAGACAAAGCCCCAGGTCCAGACGGTCTTACTGTTGAATTCTTTTCCCATTTTTCCCAGCTCCTTCTTCCTAAATTGTATAAACTTTTGATATCCTTTTTCTTAACAGAAACTTCTTCAGGTTCTTTTCCAGAAGCCCTTATTTGCCTTATTCCTAAGGACAATAAAGATCCACGCTTTTGTAAAAATTGCAGACCGATTTCCTTAGTGAATATTGATTATAACATTTTCTCCAAATCCTTGGCCCTACGATTAGAATCGTTTCTTCCAGATTTTCTAGGCATAAAACAATCAGGTTTTGTGAAGGGTCGTTTTCTTACTGACAACACAAGTCTATTCTTTGATATACTCTCCAAATCATTTCATTCTTCCACATCTCAGGCGGCTATAGCTTTAGATGCGGAAAAAGCTTTTGACAGAGTTTATTGGCCTTTTATTTTTTCAACACTTAGGTGGTTTGGTTTTGGCCCCAAAATTAGTAAGTTAATTTCCCTTTTATATTTTACGATGCCTTTTCTATATTGAACGATCATGCCGATAGAGCTACACTTAACCACCACTAACTGGTTAAAATACTCTTACAATGGTCATGTGAAAGTGCATCAAATACATACTGCGAGGCCTGAAGAAGTCCGTTTGTGGACGAAACGCGTTGGCAGTTGCAAAACATTTTTTAAAACAGAAAAATAGAGGATGAAGTTTAACATTACAAAAAACAACTGTATTCTAAGATAGTTCACTGTTTGATATTTATAAGTGTGCTGGGCTATTTTCTTTGCTGTGGTTTTGGGAAAGCCAGGTGGGCAACTACTGGCTTCCCCATTCTGAGGTATAGGGGATTGTGCCTCAAGCTCTTTTGCATTTAACAATCAGGGATGTCAGGACTAGTGCGGGTATCTATGCTTTGATCCTCAAAATCTTTGTAACAAATCCTCCCTCCCACCTCCCCTTCTTATGGTGGCCGCGCCGAAGGCGCGCCTAAGGCAAGCCCGTCTGCAACCGTCCACGTCTGGACCACGCCCAGCACCAGAACCCCTGGCCACCGCAACCTCCAAGACACCCGACACCGCTACGATGCCAGCACCCTCCACGCACTCAACATCGTACAATCCAATAACCTGCTTCCTGGCCACCCAAAGGGCACCCAAGGACCCTTCTCCTGCCAGAACTGCAGCTTCACCAGCATCTGACCTGCCAAGCCACCCACCAGGAAAGAACCCAACTACCTCAGATGTATCCTTCTCAACACCCGCTCTGTCCACAAACACGCTGTTGAACTCTGGGACCTACTCGACTCAACCTCTCCAGACGTTGCCTTCCTGATGGAGACCTGGCTGAACCCCTCCTCGGCACCCGACATCGCCATAGCCATCCCGGACAGCTACAAGGTCACTCGCAGGCACCACACCAACGGAGTAGGAGGAGGAATCGCCATCGTCCACAGGAACACTCTCAGAGTCACGACCAACACCAACGACACCCTCAGCACCACCGAACACCTACACTCTCAGATCCACACCGATCCCAACACCACCCTCAGAGGAACCCTCGTCTACAGACCACCTTCCACCTCGAGGACAATAATGACCGCAACTCCACCACCCTGATCGACAACCTCGCCAACCTCAGACTCAGACAACTCGTCACAACGCCCACCCACGCCGCAGGCCACACACTCAACCCCATCTTCTCCGCAAGCTCCCATGTTTCCTTCAACCACACCACTGGTCTACTGGACCAACCATCGCTGCATCCAATTCACCTTACGGAAACCCACCACGCACCATCGCACCCAACAGATCCCCCGCCGCTGCTGGAGCAAAGTCATTGAAGACCAGCTAACCACCACCCTCACCCAGGGCCCACCCGCGGACTCCGCTGACCCCACGGACCACCACTCCGCCGCCCGCAAACTCAGACGATGGATCGACGACTGAGCCAACACCCTCGCCCCGATCAAGAAACCCTCCAACAGACACACCAGCAAGAAAGCCAGCTGGTTCATTGAAGACCTCCAGACCTCCAAGCAAAACTGCCAAAAGCTAAAAAAGAAATGGCACCGTGAGCAGACACTGGACAGCTTCGCAGCCCACAAGAACGCCTCCTGCAGACACCATCACCTCATCAGATCAGCCAAAAGGGCCTCCTTCAAAGACTGCTTAGACAACAACGCACACAACAGCAAAGAGCTCTTCAACATCGTGAAGGAACTCTCCAACCCCAGCTCCAACACCAACAACATCCCACCTTCGCAAGAACTGTGCAACTCCCTGGCCACCTTCTTCCATCGCAAGATCGCAGACATCCACGACAGCTTCAAAGCCATGACCATCCCAACAACCACTGAGACCTCCGTCCCCACGGCCACCATCCGCACCAACCCACTGCTCTCCTTGGCCAACATACCGATGACGACACCATCGTAATCATGAACACCATCCACTCCGGATCCCCATCAGACCCATGCCCTCAACACATCTTCAACAAAGCTGGCACCACCATCGCACCCCACCTCTGGAAAGCCATCAACATCTCCTTCGAGACAGGGACCTTCTCAGAGAGGTAAAATGACGCCGAAATCAACGCCTTACTCAAAAAATCCAAGGCTGACCCGAAGGACCGCAAGAACTTCCGACCCATCTCCCTGCTCCCATTCCCAGCGAAGGTCATCAAGAAGACCGTCAACAGACAACTGACCCGCTACCTCGAGGAGAACAGCATCCTGGACCCATCCCAGTCCAGGTTCCGCAGCAACCGCAGCACCGAAACTGCCCTCATCGCCGCCACCGATGACATCAGGGCCCTGCTGGACAATGGAGAAACCGCGGCCCTTATCCTCCTGGACCTGTCAGCTGCCTTCGACACCGTCTGCCACCGCACCCTATGCACACGCCTCCACAACGCTGGGATCCAAGCGAAGGCTTTGGACTGGACCACTTCCTTCCTCTTCGGTAGAACCCAGAGCACCCGCCTCCCCCCCTTCCACTTCAAAGCTACCAAGATCATCTGTGGCATATCTCAGGGCTCATCCCTCAGCCCGACATTGTTCAACATCTAAATGTCACCGCTCACACACCTCGCCTGTCTGCACGACCTCAGCATCATCTACTACACCGACGACACCCAGCTGATCCTCTCCCTCACCAAGGACCCCCTCATCGCCAAAACCAACCTTCACGAAGGAATGAAAGCCGTCGCCGAGTGGATGAAGAACAGCCGACTAAAGCCGCACTCGGACAAGACGGAAGTCCTCATCCTCTGCTCCACCCCCTCGGCCTGGGATGACTACTGGTGGCCGACCACACTGGGAACAACTCCAACACCCACCGACCACGCACGCAACCTAGGGGTCATCCTAGACTCCACTCTCTCCATGACAAAACAGGTCAACGCTGTATAGTCCTCCTGCTTCAACACCCTCCACATGATCTACAGGTGGATCCCCACCAAAAGAAGAAGAACGGTCACCTAGGCCCCCGTTAGCAGCAGATTGGACTACGGAAATGCCCTCTACGCAGGAGCCTTGGCCAAACTCCTGAAACGACTCCAACGCATTCAAAACGCTTCTGCACGCTTAATTCTCGACATCCCTCGCCGCAGCCACATCACACCCCACCTGAGAGAACTTCACTGGCTCCCTGTCAACAAGAGGATCACTTTCAAGCTCCTCACCCATGCACACAAGGCACTCCACAACACTGGACCAGAATAACTCAACAGCTGACTCAGCTTCTACACCCCCAACCGCTAGTCCCGTTCCGCTGACCACGCCCTCGCCACATTCGCCCTCATCTGAAGAGCGACCTCCAGTGGCAGATCGTTCTCCCACCTCGCTGCTAAGACCTGGAACACCCTCCCCATCCTCCTACGGCAGACCCAGGACCTGCATACCTTCAGAAAACACCTCAAGACCTGGCTTTTCAAGCAGTAGCAGCATTCCCCCCCGCGCCTTGAGACCCTCACGGGCAAGTAGTGCGCTTTACAAATGTTATGATTGATTGATTGAATGATTGATTGACCTACAATGCATCTGGTCTGCGACAGTGAAAGCACACCTGAAATAGCTATACAGTGATTAATAATAACCTAGTCTTAAAGCAAGAACATTTATGAAAAAGGTGGGGATAAGAAAAATCAAAACTGTTTATTCCTATGGTGTCTCCAATGTTATTAGTCGTCTATGGAGGACTCTTACTAGGTATAGCACAATTTGCTACTTATAAGTTCGGTTCCGGATTTTCCAAGGACAAAAAAATTCTGCAATTTTTTTTTCTCAATATTTTGATTATGAATTTAAATGTATTAATACAACCCAATATCAGTGTTCCTTATGACAAATACAACCCGGTTTAGTCAGTTTTTGTCCAAGCATTCAAAACAATCACATTCAATAAGTGTTTTGCAACATAGTTGCTTCTCCAAGGCTTATTCCTGCATTTGGTTCCATGATTGATTATTGGATTTTGTGGGTGTCCTGTTTACTCTTTGCTAAGGCTTCTAAAATGTCATGCTTTTTCACATATCCGATTTGAACCTCTTAAGGACATGTGGATAACATTCTGAAGAAGCCAACTGTGGAACACATCTCAATGACCTAGAATATAAACATAAAATATGAATATGTATATAGTTGGGATCAATTTCCATGTCAACATACAAATCAGATTGTGGAAAATATATAATTGAAACACTTTAAATACCAAAGTATCAATTATAGATTCAAAACTTGACCGTGATATTTTTACAATTCATGGCATAACTACTATTTAGAATTCATAGTAAACTGAGAACGTATATAGTTAATTAAATGAATAAATAGTTAATCTTTGTTATGACCCAGCATAGTTCAACCTTTTTTTATTTTCTGTTCTGATTACCATTGCTAGTTCAGCAGGATTCACTGGCATTCAATCTCTTTTTCCTCACTTCATACCAAATTAATCCCACCTTGGCGGCTATTGAGTGGAACAGGTGACCACACTAGAAGCATGAAAAACAGCTCCCAAATCTGCTTTAATATTATGCATTGGGAAAGTACATAATCCAGTGATAGGCTCAGTTTTTCCACCATTTTTCCCAATTCAAGGACAATTTTTGCATTGTGTGAAGTATACTGATTCACTCCTTAGTGTCTGGCACAATTTACTAATTCAAACCTTAATATTTAAATCCCAGAAAACAATTTTTATATCTGAAATTTTTAGGATAATATTTTCCACAGATGAAGAACATTTTTTATTTCATTATTATTGTTTTTATTTCGAGCAGTCTTAAACAAACGTATGTAATTTAGATCTATATCAAAGGTCCATAAACATATTTACAACAGTAATGTGATTTAAAGATCCAGGCAGTACAGAAAACCGCTATAAGATTTTGAGTAATTTAAAAATGACTGTTTATTTGATAACACTAAATTCATGAAAGGATACCTGATGACTTAACAATAAGAGTGCATTGCTGTATTCAAGGGATGGAGGCCGAAGATGTAATTCCATGAGTCCCAATTACTTATCAGTGTGGAGTGAGCCTGACATGGTAAGGCTTCCTAGAATAAATTGGATTTGGGCTCAACAACTTCATTGAGACATCATTAATCCTTTCAAGGATACAATACTAGGTAAAAAATTGTATCTCCAAGAAAGTCGTTAAACAAGGTTAAGCTGATTACATAGTTTGTGGAAGACAGTATTACACACTCTATGTTCCAACAAAAAATAGAGACTTTATTGTCAAGGTTTATAAACAGTGTAAAGATCTCAATTTTTGGTTTGGATTCAATACCTTTATTTGAAGAATAATTTAAAGTCACGATCAAGCATTTGATGTTGATAAAAAAGGCTAACTACAAAGGGGTTGAGGAAAAATATGACAGTGTGTTTTGAGATGATATCGGAAATCTCACAAATTGTATGCATGATGTGAGAAGTTGGCCTGGTATATGATGTCTACTAATTAAAGTGGACACCTAGCATCAGTCCAAACAACCCTTATGTTGATTTAAGATGTCAAAGATAACCTTAGAAAGCTATCCAAGTGGCAGCTGTGAAGTGCAGCCTTCAGGCTTAGTCTTGAAGTAATGTTAAGCAGGTTCTTTTACCAGAATGCAACCTTATTGTATTGGTTAAATAAAAGGAGAACCACACAGTAGTTATAGGAATATATATTTATTATTATAATGCCTTAAATACCTCACAGTATCTGCTACACACATATAAACACACAGCACACAATACTGTAGCGCAGAAACAATAGTAAGTCGCACTAATACACAGTGCGCTCCAGGGGAGACCAAACCAGATACTAAAATAGTGGTATAAGAACCATGACTAAAACAGTGTCTAGAGGATGTAGAATCACTGGGACCCCCAAGGAACCACCCAAGGTGAGTAAGTAGTGACCCCATTGAGGATGGGTGCAGTGTGAGAACACGACCGCGTGCTACGTACAATTCACTGGGAGAGTCACAGTTGCAGCTTTAAAGTTTAAGGACCCTTATCAGTGGATTACGAGGAAACCCTTTGGAATATAGAAGGTTGGAGAGCTACACCCCCCGTAGATACCGAAGTACCATTGTTACCTATCACAGGGAAACCAGGTTCATATGGCTGAAGTGGCGTTGGATACCGCCGTCGTTCTCAATGGGAGTCTTCAAAGAAATGCCACTGCTGGAAAGAATAAAAGTGTCCAGTGGAATCCGCATGTGTATTCTTGATGGAAGGAACCTGAAAGCAGAGGGGACAGAGTCTGCGTCACTCAGGAGTGACCAGGGGCTTGGTAGACGAATTCCCACCGTGGTCGGGTGCTTCAGGTGTGAAGAGGGAGACCTTGACTCTACAGCTGCACGACCAGGAGATGGTACTGAGGTACCCTTGTTAGTCCCTAGTATATGGTACACATGTACCCAGGGCATAGGTACCACAGAGGCCTCCCATGGGCAAATGCATGTATTATGACACCCATGAGAGGCCATCCAAAATGGAACCACAGGTCTGCCATTGCAGCCTGTGTATAATGGTATATGCACCACTTACTCTAGATATAGGTTTACTATATCTATAGGTCACCACACTTAAAATCTATAAGTCACCCCTATAGCAGGCCCTGACAATCCAGAAGGCAGGATGCTGGGTTTTACATGAGAGGGTGCCCCTGCATGAGCAGAGCACCCCTACAGCCTTTGGAGATCATTCTCCTGGGTTGTCGGTGACGCAGCCCAACATATAGGTAGAGGTGCATTATATGCTCGCGTAAAATGCGTTCTTGAAAACGGCTGCAACAAACCATGTCGTGTTTGGTATCAAACACCTTGGAATCACACCTCCACACCTATAACCGGGTTGGGAGGTATGATTCCACTCTTTTGAAGCAAGCTTTGTGGGTCCCTGGTTTTCCCTGTACCAGCCTTCTCGACCAGGACAGCACAAAATGGTTGCTGCCAACCACAGACACATTTTTTGCCCTCCTGCTGCTGAGCCAACATCAAGCAGAGGAAGGCAGCACAATAGGCATCCTGTCACAGGGAGGTGTGACCACCTCTCAGGCAGGATTCTGTGTATTGGAGCTGCGTGGGTGCACTTCCAAAGTGCCTGAAAGTCTGCACGAGGGGCACCTTTGGTGTACCTGTGCATAGTCCAGCTCAAACAAGTTCTGGGAGCCATTGGCTCCTGCTCTGGTGCGATATTGAACAAAGGACATGGGTGTAACTACCCCCCGTCCTGACCCTCCTCTGGGAGGGCCCCTGAATCTGTCCAACTCTCTCAAATGGGTACAAAAGTGCTTACCTGGTTGTAGGACCCTAGATTCGACGTGGACAAGATTCTGAACAAGAAACCACTGACCTTCAACCGTCTGGACGCTCTGGACTTTGCTGGACTTCGACTGGGCCCGACTTCGTCTCCCTCTCCATCCAAAGCATCGTCTGTGCCCATGCACCATTTAGGCTCTGTGCAGGACCTGTGTACAATCAAGGACAACTGAACTATCTCACTTGCTGGTCCTAAGCTCCTGTCGACTCCGAAGGCTCCAGCAACACAGGAGGTTGGCTCCTACGTTCCTTGAGGTTGAGCTGCCCTCTCACCAAGTTTGAGGCCAATATCCCTCCTGGGGACCGCTTAATGCGAACCCCTGTGCACCCCATACATTTGCAAGTGCATATGCTTGTTGGTGTTTCCCAAATTTGTGCATTGGGCTGTCAATACCCCCATGCTCTGCACACATTTCGTACAAAGGACTTTGGTTTCCTTGCACTCTGTGCCCTGCAAGCTGTTATTTTGTGAACCTGCTAGAGGTCCCCTTGCAACTCCTGTGCCTTCAGCCTGTGGGTCCATTTGAGGGACAATCCTGATTTTCTTGGGCTCCCCTGGGTACACCAGGCCTGCCCTGCTCCCCCTGCTGTGTTGAGACTCCTGGTCCTTAATGGGCCAGACCATGACCACCTTCGTGGGTTGCCGTTGTCAAGGTTTGTTGGTGCTCCCGCCAGACACCGACCCCTCAGCACTCGACATCCTTCGTGGGACAGCTTGTATCCGGCTCCTGGTCGTCTTCAACGTCTCCTGGTTCCTGCAGCTGTAGAGTCACGGTCTCCCTCTTCACACCGTAAGCACCTGCCTAAACATGGTAGCCATGCACTTATAATAAAAAAATGTAATTAAAAAAATTCTGCATAAGTTTTATTAGGGCATTACTGGTGCTTCTGAGCAGGCAGGTGTACTTAGGAAAGATAAAGAAGCCCGTTTTATTTTAATGCTCTTCACAGGAAAGTATGTTTCATATTGGTGCAAAGAAAAGGTGGTATTCTCTTTGAATTACTGTAACCTGAACATGTAGGATAAATAATGGAAGGAAAAAAGCATTCGTCAAATACCAAGAGAGGGGCCCCACAGACCAAAGGTACAGGGCACCGAATAAGACTCAAACGTTAAATATATAAATCCCTTTAGATACACTTATCTTTCAACCACTCCATATACACTCTACACACATGCATTAACTACAGTCTTCAAAGAACCATGAATCTCACGGGGTATCGAAACACTTATAAATCCTATTTAATAAACATATTCCATAAAAAAATACATCATTTGCAATTAAATACTGAGATCTCTAAAAACATAAATCTTAGAGATTTTACAATATAAGAATGAGAGAGACAATACACAGACATTCACATTTGTTATAGGAAAGTTAATTTGCGAACATAAATTGAAACATCAAATTGCAAATTGCAGTTTTTTGTACAACAGGGCGTCAACGCGTTTTGGTGGGTTGAAGCGAATAGGACGACCTTCTTCAGGGTAATAAACGTATATCTTCTACTACAAATTCGCTTCAAAAACCTATTCAAGAAAAAACATTTATGATCCATATTCTAGTGAAAGACACATTTATGAATAATTCCTTACTTAATCCAGACCAAAAACATAAGTATTCATATAGCCCCGAACCCATATGTTTCCCTTAAGACTGAGGTTATTATTTAAAAAGGCATCACTTTATCATCAACATACCTGGTATTCATTATGACGTTTTTCATAAACACATGACAACCCAAACATTCCTAATGTTCACTCTGCCACTTTTCATCAAAACATGACATTACCACACAATAGTGGGGTTTCCCGACATCACCCTATCTCTCATTCTCTTTTATATCGGTCAAAGGGTCATTCAACCAAATAGGAATAACTCAACAGTGAAAAATAGTCAATGAGACATCGTTTATGTTTGGATAAATGCCAGTGGTGAGAACGAGGATCTGCATATGGACAAATAGATAAAAAAGTGGAGAGGGGACATTATTAGCCCATCACCCCAGATAGCTCATTGAGACAATATACCACAGTTATTTTAAATCGAAGCATATCGATTACGTATGTTCGGCTTATTATATCAGAAATGCCTTGCACAATTCATACAATTAATTTGTGGGCTGAATATGCTCCACCCCTGCTCCAGCACGACCCGACAGTTAGTCTACAGTGTCCCTGAAATGATAGTCATGGTTTGCAAATGTAACGACTCCCCCAACTCAAACTTTTAACCTTATAAAACGAGGAAGCGGTCCTACTAGGTGAAATTATCATAATTTCGTAATTAAATTTCTACCCTACATTATCACATTCCTGCAGTCGATGGACATCGATGAAACCACACCCCGTGAGTCAAAAAAAAACTTCCCTCTGTCGTTTTGAACTGGGCAAATATTTATGGTTTTGCTTCCGTCCCCATGACCGAAAACCAAATAACACAACACTCATTCATTCATTCATTAAATCTTTATTTCAATTTATTAAACCATAAAAGATACACAATAAACAGTTTATACATGTTTGATTTTAAAAACGTGATTTAAAATTCAAGACATTCTTTTGATATTGAAAATAACATCGACAATGAAAATGTTAATATTGAAATGTATAAACAGATGCTAAACTTCTAATCCGATATAGGTAAAAGCACAGGAGAATAGGTTTAAGAGTCAAGACGACAACCAAAGTTCAGGTGCTTTTGAAAATGCATATAGACAAGATGGAACAAAATGAGACAAGTTCATTTAGACCACTACCCATTTTCAAAGTGCAAGTGCAAAAATAAGAAAGTACATGCTGGAAATTACAGCTACACATTAAAACATTAAAATGTCAAACCTTTTTTCTCTCTTAATATACCGACAGCGAATAAGTATGTACTTATACTAAAAACTATTTTATGTCAGGTATTAGTTTTTAGTATTCTAAATGCTTTAGAGCAAAATCTAGTTCCCAGGTTTCGACAAATGGGTTTAATCCATTTTTGACTTGGCATGACATATACAGGGCAAAATAATAAGATATGTACCTAATTTTCTGGTGAATTGTGTTGAAATAAGATACAGCAGTCATCATTATTGTTCACATCAGTCCTTTGACCCCATTTCGCTGTGTTTGAATTAATTTGCAGTATACCATAGCGAAATTTCATATACAAAGTTTTTGCCAACTCAGTCTGTACCTCATCCAGATATTGTTCAAAAACTGGGAATGGTTTTATAAGCAGGAACTGAGACATTAATCTTCCTGTTTCTCGGTCGTGGGAAACACTATTCTGTATAAACGCCCAGAAAGGAGTTTTCAGTGTCTTTTTGGCTGTTGCTGTCAGTAGAATAGGAGTTTCCCAAAAGTGCTTTAGCCCAGGTTTATCAAACCATGCATGCAAATGCTTAACCCACTGGGGAGTGTTACTTTTGTCGAGCTCTTGGATCTCCTCTAACCCTTCCTTGTAACTAGCTAATTCTGTTGCAGTCCATATTCGTGCCCACAACAACAAAAGTCTCAGTATGGCCTGATGGTCAATGCGTTTTACATCCAAGTCCATAACAATGGATATGATAGGTGTTCACACAGGAAGATGTAGCAGCGATCTAAAAAACATATTTTCTTGCCTGGCAAATGTGTTCCTACAGCTAGCCCCCCATATTTCTGCACTGTAGAGGGATGCTGCTTGTGCCCTGTATTTACATACTTCAAGTGCGGGGGACACTGCCTTTATGATGCTATTCCCGTGTTATTTTATTATTGGTAGGGAGTTTTGACTCAGGATATTCTTACTTTTTTCCAAATGTGGGTGCCAGGTCATTTTGGTGTCTAGTGTTATGCCTAGATAGTTAAAATTTGTCACATATTCTAGCTTTTGTTTTTGGACAGTTATATTCTTCTTGAATAATCTGTGTGGATTGACTGCCATATATTGTGTTTTGCTTGAGTTAATTTCTAGGCCCTTGGAATCGCAATAGACACTAAAATAATCTAGTAGACCTTGAAGGCCCTTCGGGGTCTGCAACACTAAAATAGTGTCATCCCCAAATAAAAGAGCTGGTACTGGCACCCCACCTAACTTTGGTGAGTCATGGGTGCATCCCAAAACATAATTCGGAGCATCATTTCCATATAATGAAAATAGGGTTGGTGCCAGTACACAGCCCTGCCTTACACCTCTCTTTATCGGGATTGCCTCAGTAAGCTGTCCCCTTGGACCCCATTTAACCTTTACATAATTATCTTCGTGCAATCGTATTATTTGCGCAAGAAGATCCTCTGGTACACCTTGGCTTCTTAAAGTTTTCTAGAGCAAATCTCTAGGGATGAGGTCAAAGGCAGGGTTTAAATCTATAAAAGCTACATACAAGTGGCCTTTTTTTAAAATCGTATATTTCCAGCTCATACAAACAAATCTAAAAACGTGTTCAATGGTACTGGTCTTGGCTGTAAACCCAGACTTGTATGGGGATAAAATGTGGTTCTCTTCAATCCAATCATTTAATTTTGATGAAATCTGCTTAGCATTTGTTTTTTGAATAACGTCAATTAAACTATATGGCTGGTAATTAGCAGGGATTTGGCGGTCTCCTTTTTTAAAAATAGTAATGTTTTCAGCTCCTTTCCAGGACTCTGGTATTGGAGCACCTGCAGCCACCTGCAAAGGCATTTGACGTATGGTCCCCATACATCTTTATCGTGCTTTAGCAGGTCACCAGGTAGTTTATCTGGGCCCGGGACTTTCCCGGGTTTTATTTAATCGATTGCTGCTAGGGTGTCCTCTACGCTAAAGAACGGTGTTGTTATTGCAGAATTTGTTGCGTTACCTTGCTGGATGTTTACTGTATCCATTGTCGTTCCTGAATACATTTTAGAGAAGTGGTCTACTCAATTACCAGGAGCTAAATAGAGATCTTTGGTACTTCTTCCTTTTTTGTTTCTGTTAGCTATCAGACTCCAGAAACTTACATGATCCTTACTTTTTGCTAAAATAATCAGTTCCGTCCAGACCCTATCATCCCACTCTTTCTTGGTTTGAGTTAACAATTTTTTATATGTTAACCTTTTATCTCCTAGTGTAATAACATCATTATTTCTGCTGCCGTAATTAATTCGCACTTGGCTTTATGACACTCACTATTATACCATTGGTTTACTGAATAGTTGACAGATATCCTCCCGCCCTTCTTTCACCCCAGGCATCCTACTCAGAATTTGTTTTCATTTGTCTGTCATTATATTGTGGATCTGTATTATTGGAAACTCTGCAGTGGGCAAGTCAATATACCGGGAGATAATGCCTGAAAAGGTGTTATAAATATTTGTTATGATCTCATCTTTACCTACTATAGAAGGCCATTTCAAAGCTCTATGATTATTAGTTACTGTGGGTTCAATTGAAGGAGGAATATTGTCATTGTCTTCCCAAACAGTAGGATCAAAAGAATAGCCTGCTATTGTGAGCCACAGATGATAGTGATCACTGTCATCTCTCATTTAAGCCTTTAAGTCGTGGAGATTTGACCAAAAGTTGGTGAAGACCAGTATATAACCGATGATGCTCTTGCAGCTCCTCCTGCTGAATGTAGCAGCACTTGTTCTATCGGACGGTAAATGACCATTGCAGGCCTTAAGTCCATGCCCTACGACTAGTCGGGTAAGTTGTGATACTAAAACTGTACAGGATACTACAGTGTTACAATCCAATGGAGGAATATTGGGACATATTATCAACAACTAGCGCTATTTATTGCTAAATGGGCTTAGCGAGTATTTTTTATCGCCAAGCATCACCGGAAATTATCGCAGAGATAACGTGCCATTAGCAACGTTTATCTCTAAAGCGATAAAATATCCGGCGATAGCTGCGATATTCACGTATTAACGCCAATAGGGTCTTATCCATAATATCCACCTCCCATTGGATATAATGGCTAAGAACTGGTCTGAGCAGGCGTTAGCTTTTGGAGATATTCGCGCTTAGCGCGAATATTTCCATCGCTACGCCTGCGTTGATAATAGGCGATAGCGATGTTAGCGACTGTTTTTAGTCGCTAACAGGTTGGGTACGCCCACTTTTCATGTCATTGGCGATAAATATCGCTGACATGCAAAGCGGGCCCCAAACCGCTCGCTAACGCCTACAAGCTGTCGCTAACTGCTGTTAGCGATAGCTTGCTAATAGGGCGATAGAATTATCGCCGCTTAGCGGCCGAAAACGGCCGCTAAAGCGGCGATAATCTCTTTTCGCCCTCCTTGATAATATGCCCCATTATTTGCAACATCCTCCTCTTCAAAAATATTTTCTAAACCCGCTACTGGTTCATACTTGCAGTTAAAATCTCCCCTACAATTACTATAGCCCTTGGATCCATTGTGCTTAAGCATAAGTAGTCATATAATAGCTCTAGTACAGGGGATTCCTTACTCAATGGGCTTGGTCTATTGTAGATGTTTACTATATGTATTCAGTTTTATCACTTGTAGAGATTTTTATTCAAATTATATCCTGCGTTGCAAAGTCCAACTGGGTTATATCAACAGTTAGGGTGATCTCAACCCCTATAACTAGCCCTCCCGACGGTCTGCCTCTTAATGAGGGGGTGGCATTCACACTATATGTTTTATACCCAAGCTTATATGAAGTTTCCAGGGCCCATGTGTCTTGTAGCAGCCAAACTTGATTATTATCAATATTCGTGTCATCAAGGTCCTTCAACTTCCTTTTCAGTCCTGCAATATTCCATTATATCAATTGTAGTATAGATTGCTGGCTAGGTACATTTGGCGTGTCTGTTTTATCAAGGAGTCGGTCTGCCCTTATATCACCCCTAGTTTCTTGAACTTCATGATTATCATTATGAGGGACAGGGGAATATGATTCAACTCTAGGTAAGCCCAATTCCTTGCAGTATAGTAGAGTACAAGTCGGAGAAACCGCTGGTGCCAGTCATTCCACCTTGTCTAAGATTGAATCAGGCCCTGGCCGTGCGACAGGACGCTTTTGGGCATGGGGCTGGAACCTACTTTTTAAGTTATATTTCATCTGTATGCCTGTCGGAGTAGGTGGACATGCTCTCACTTCTAATGCTATTAAATTGTGCACCAGGTTCCCCTCTCTTAAATGTAACTCAGTGCAATCCAATTGAGTATCATGGTGACTCAGCCTTTTGGCCCATAGTATGTCATCTCTGATGAGCGATCTACAGCCCCTAACCTTTCTGATCCAATGGATTGATTTATTGATTAGGGAATTGTGGTCTTCATATGTATTGTGCAACTATATTTTAGGCACATTAACCAGACAGATGCTCTTTGACGATTATTTGGACAGTACACGTGAGTCACTTTAGTACTGCATGTTGTTATCCTTTGATATGTCATTTCTACCTGCTTTTCTACCCTCAAGTTCCTGAGCCTTTGTGAACGATGGTCTTATAGGGGGACATGTAGAAATGGAGGGATGTCGGGAGTGGAATTTCAAGGAGCAACATTTATCTGGTGTGAAAGAGGGAGTGTTACAGGGCCACTGGAATAGTCTGCGCACGTTTTGGGTGGCTCCCTACCCAAATGTTGTTTGACCTGATCTTTAAGGTCTAAAATTAATAATTTAAGTGAATTGACTTCCGTCCTTGGGTCATTGATAATCCCAGTTGTATCCTTCCCTAGAGGAAGGACTCTAGGGAAGGACTCTCCTGACTTGGTCCTGTTTTTATCAATGTTACACGTGTACTCCTCTTGCACCCCACATGCAAGACCTGATCTAGGCAAGTGTGTCTCCATCCCTACCTCATTCACTCTCTCTACATTGTTGTCTATTATACCTAGTAGGGGAGAAAACCTATTGGTGAAGGGGGTTCTGGACGGGATAGTCAAACTATCTATTTCACCAATATCGCCATTTACCTCAACTGTCTGACTTCTATCATCAGCTACAAAAGAACCATATATTCCAGGAGCTTCATCGTCGGGGTTTGCTACCGACTCATTGCCCTTCTTGAGCTGGGAGACTTGTTCTTTGTGCTCCTAATAGCATGTTTGCTAAAGATGGAAGGGATTCATGCTGCGGGTTTCTGTTTTGAACTCATAGGAGGTACAGTCTCATCTAGAGCCTGAGGATTAGCTACGGGAGATGGATTAGAGTCTGGAGCTAAGATACCTTGTCACTCCTCAAGAAGATTGTCTATACGATCTAGCACACAAATATTAGCTGCTGAACTATGGGCAACTTTAGTTCTACTACATTTCGAACGCGGCCTATCAGGCTTTGCAGTTCCCTCACTAGTAGTGGTCTTCCTTTTCCCCATTTTGTCAAAGAGAGGATAAATCAATGAGATTAGAAACAGTCGTAGACTTTAGACAGCCCAACTGGTGCTTGTTAATGTGTAAACCAAGTTAGTGACGTAAATATTATAGCGAATATGCAAAACGACCAAAGTACAGATTTGAAGAGTATTTCGGAACTCACGTTTTGTGTCTTATCGAGCCAAATTGTCCCAAACCCTGCAAAGGTTCTTGCACAACCAAGGGGGGTGGCCCAGCCCAGCCTTGTCCAGTCACGGACGGTGCTGACGAGTCTGTCCTTGGCCCGGGCTTTGCCCGGGCGCGGTCAGGGGGAGCCCGCAAGTACTCTTAACATGCCTCCTGGCGCGGGTTGCTGCGGCAGTGGTGGCGTCTGCTCAAGGGGAGCTCAATGGAGTAGTTCCTTGCTGGCCGTTCCCCTCACGGCTACAGCAGCAAAACTACGGTGCTGCGGGAGCCCAGAGGTACTCTTAACGCGCCTCCGGCCTATCAGAAGTGCCATGCACACTTCATACAATTAATTAGTGGGCTGAATATGCTCCACCCCACTCCAGCCTGACCCGACTGTTAGTCCACAGCGTCCCTGGAATGATAGTCATGGTTTGCAAATTTAACGGCACCGCCAACTCAAACGTTTAACATTATAAAATGACCAAGCGGGCCTACTAGGTCAAGTTATCATAATTTTTTTATTAAACTTCTACCCTTCATTATCAAATACCTGCAGTCAATGGACATCATTGAAACCACACGCAGGGAGTTAAAAATACGCCCCTATGTCATTTTGAACTGGGCGAAGATGTATGGTTCTACTTCCGTCCCCGTGACTGAAAACCAAATAACACAACACTCAGTCGGCTTATCTTTACATCCTCTAATGTAGTCCTAACTGCATTAGTTCCAACTAGTGGAACTTACCAAAAAGGAAAAACCTTGTGTCCTCTAGTGTTTAAATGGGTGTCTGGTATGGGGGCACAAACTATTGCATACAGAGGATCTCGCTCTTAAAGGCCCACTGCACCTCGTGGCATGGTCACCTGCACCACATGATTTGCTTTATTGAAAAACTAGTATTTATCCATGGCCCGGGGGGGAGGGCATATTTGAATGGTGTCCTAATTGAATATAATCAAAAAGATAAAGATTTCTGGTAGAGGATAATCTTGTTTTACAAGCGTTTCCACCCCTTACAGTCCTTGTTGAGGGGAGTGGTGGAGAAAGTGTTGGGCTTAGACCCTGTTCGTGGATGCTGGCACCACTAGACTTTCGGGGAAAGGTGTTACAAGAGAAAAGCAGGGTCGCCTGAAGCAGGACGATGGTGCCTGGCAGTTTGTCGATTGATTGGAGTGCCAGAACAAGGCTTTGCCCAACCCCCAAGAAGGTATCCGTCAGTGCCTAATTAAATGGAAGAAGGGTTTCAGGGGATTTCCTAGGAGGTATCAAAACCACTAGACTCCTGTAAGACATTGTACCAATCATCAATCCTGTAGGGCTGAGCAAACTAATCACCAAGTTCTTATTAATTGTTTGAGGCACAATCAAAAAGGTAATGCAGGTTATGCGTTTTCACTACTGAAGGCAATAATTGAAATGAGGGAAGTGGTGCCTCAGTTGGTATCGGGTGCGTCTTCTATCAAGGTGGGATCGGAGTCAATTCCGAGTCAGTGAGAAATATCCGGACCTCCTCCTCTGGCATCCATGGATTAGGCATTGGATTTGAAGTGCCCTAGGGCAGTGTAGTTTGCAATGCCCCAAGTAGGGCCGGGATTGGAGCTGGAGACAAGACGGGCTTGGAAGGTCCAAATGGCGCTGAGGGCCCTAAGATGCACTAGAGGTAGTCAGTAGTTATCCAAAGATCTGAAGCATAGCTGCGTGGAATTCTTTGATCTGTGTGGCGTGGCTGTCGCCCCAGAAACTTGGGTTGTGCAGGAACCAATTATGGGATTGACTCTGAAGTCCGACGACTTTGGGAGCGAGATCCAGAGTGGTGGCCCCACCCAGGGTCTATTTCAAACAAATGCGAGTGGCTCGAGGAGGCAGATTGCCACTTTGATTTCCCGTGCTTCTTTTTTGACTTACCTAATGATTTAGATCATGATGAAGGCTGCCTCTAGAGCGGATATGTCAGAACACCTAAGATTCACTGGCACGTGTCAGGACACCCAAGATTCATTGGCACGTGTCAGAACATCCAAGATTCACTGGCATGTGTCAGGACACCCAAGATTCATTGGCACGCGTCAGAACACCCAAGATTCCCCGGCACGTGTCAGGACACCCAAGATTCATTGCCACGTGTCAGAACACCCAAGATTCACTGGCACCTGTCAGGACACCCAAGATGCACTGGCACGTGTCAGAACATCTAAGATTTACTGGCACTTGTCAGGACACCCAAGATTCACTGGCACGTGTCAGGACACCCAAGAGTGGCACGTGTCAGAACACCCAAGATTCACTGGCACGTTATGTTATGTTATGTTAAATTGCATTTTTATAGCGCTCGGCTACTCTGAAAGAGTGTCCCGGCGCTTTCCACAGGCAACTTACAGTGTTTGATCAACATAACAGATAAAAACAGACCCCGATAGAGAAGAAAAAAAGAAAACCACCTAAACAGAGAGGTTAAAAAGCCACGTCTTCAAATTCTTCCTAAAATGAAGCAGGTTGGGGGTACTACGCAGTGCCAAAGGGAGCGAATTCCACAACTGGGAGGCCTTGAAGCTGAAAGAGCGCCCCCCAGTACGTGCCTTCCTCACGCGTGGAACCACAGCAGTGAAGAGGGATTCTGAACGCAGTGAGCGAGCCGGGCGATAGAAGACTAGTCTTTTTTTCAAATATCCAGCGCCTGAGCCAAAAAGAGCCTTGTGCATCAGGGTCATAGATTTGAAGACAATCCGCTTCCGAATTGGCAGCCAGTGGAGCGACTGCAGTAACACAGAAGCCCGTGCTCGTCTGTGCAGACCGAAGATTGCCCGGGCTGCCGAGTTCTGTGCCACCTGAACACCTAAGATTCACTGGCACGTGTCAGGACACCCAAGATTCATTGGCACGTGTCAGGACACCCAAGATTCACTGGCACATGTCAGAACACCCAAGATTCACTGGCACCTGTCAGGACACCCAAGATGCACTGGCACGTGTCAGAACATCTAAGATTTACTGGCACTTGTCAGGACACCCAAGATTCACTGGCACGTGTCAGGACACCCAAGAGTGGCACGTGTCAGAACACCCAAGATTCACTGGCACGTGTCAGGACACCCAAGATTCACTGGCACGTGTCTGAATACCCAAGATTCACTGGCACGTGTCAGGACACCTAAGATGCACTGGCACGTGTCAGGACACCTAAGATTCACAGGCACGTGTCAGGACACCCAAGATTCACTGGCACGTGAGGACACCCAAGATTCACTGGCACGTGAGGACACCCAAGATTCACTGGCACGTGTCAGAACACCCAAGATTCACTGGCATGTGTCAGAACAGCCAAGATTCACTGGCACGTGTCAGGACACCCAAGATTCACTGGCACGTGTCAGAACACCCAAGATTCACTGGCACGTGTCAGAACACCCAAGATTCACTGGCACTTGTAAGAACACCCAAGATTCATTGGCACGTGTCAGAACACCCAAGATTCACTCGCATGTGTCAGGACACCCAAGATTCAATGGCACGTGTCAGAACACCCAAGATTCACTGGCACGTGTCAGAACACCTAAGATTCACTGCCACGTGTCAGGACACCCAAGATTCATTGGCATGTGTCAGAACACCCAAGATTCACTGGCACATGTCAGAACACCTAAGATTCACTGGCACGTGTCAGGACACCCAAGATTCATTGGCACGTGTCAGGACACCCAAGATTCATTGGCACGTGTCAGAACACCCAAGATTCACTGGCACGTGTAAGAACACCTAAGATTCACTGGCACGTGTCAGGACACCCAAGATTCATTGGGATGTGTCAGAACACCCAAGATTCACTGGCACGTGTAAGAACACCTAAGATTCACTGGCACGTGTCAGGACACCCAAGATTCACTGGCACGTGTCAGGACACCCAAGAGTGGCACGTGTCAGAGCACCCAAGATTCACTGGCACGTGTCAGGACACCCAAGATTCACTGGCACGTGTCTGAATACCCAAGATTCACTGGCACGTGTCAGGACACCTAAGATGCACTGGCACGTGTCAGGACACCTAAGATTCACAGGCACGTGTCAGGACACCCAAGATTCACTGGCACGTGAGGACACCCAAGATTCACTGGCACGTGAGGACACCCAAGATTCACTGGCACGTGTCAGAACACCCAAGATTCACTGGCATGTGTCAGAACAGCCAAGATTCACTGGCACGTGTCAGGACACCCAAGATTCACTGGCACGTGTCAGAACACCCAAGATTCACTGGCACGTGTCAGAACACCCAAGATTCACTGGCACTTGTAAGAACACCCAAGATTCATTGGCACGTGTCAGAACACCCAAGATTCACTGGCATGTGTCAGGACACCCAAGATTCAATGGCACGTGTCATAACACCCAAGATTCACTGGCACGTGTCAGAACACCTAAGATTCACTGCCACGTGTCAGGACACCCAAGATTCATTGGCACGTGTCAGAACACCCAAGATTCACTGACACATGTCAGAACACCTAAGATTCACTGGCACGTGTCAGGACACCCAAGATTCATTGGCACGTGTCAGAACACCCAAGATTCACTGGCACGTGTAAGAACACCTAAGATTCACTGGCATGTGTCAGGACACCCAAGATTCAATGGCACGTGTCAGAACACCCAAGATTCACTGGCACGTGTCAGAACACCTAAGATTCACTGGCACTTGTAAGAACACCCAAGATTCATTGGCACGTGTCAGAACACCCAAGATTCACTGGCACGTGTAAGAACACCTAAGATTCACTGGCATGTGTCAGAACACCCAAGATTCATTGGCACGTGTCAGAACACCCAAGATTCACTGGCATGTGTAAGGACACCCAAGATTCAATGGCACGTGTCAGAACACCCAAGATTCACTGGCACGTGTCAGAACACCTAAGATTCACTGCCACGTGTCAGGACACCCAAGATTCATTGGCACGTGTCAGAACACCCAAGATTCACTGACACGTGTCAGAACACCTAAGATTCACTGGCACGTGTCAGGACACCCAAGATTCATTGGCACGTGTCAGAACACCCAAGATTCACTGGCACATGTCAGAACACCTAAGATTCACTGGCACGTGTCAGGACACCCAAGATTCATTGGCACGTGTCAGAACACCCAAGATTCACTGGCACGTGTAAGAACACCTAAGATTCACTGGCACGTGTCAGGACACCCAAGATTCATTGGGATGTGTCAGAACACCCAAGATTCACTGGCACGTGTCAGGACACCCAAGATTCACTGGCACGTGTCAGAACACCCAAGATTCATTGGGATGTGTCAGAACACCCAAGATTCACTGGCACGTGTAAGAACACCTAAGATTCACTGGCACGTGTCAGAACACCCAAGCTTCATTGGCACCTGTCAGAGCACCTAAGATTCACTGGCACGTCTCAGAACACCCCAAATTCACTGGCACGTGCCAAATCCCCTAAGAATAGAGAAACGTAAAAACGCTGCATAGGATAGCGAACGACACTACCAGATACTGAAAAATATAGAAGCAAATCCATTTGTATTTGTTCACTGCCATAACAAGTTTTGACATAGCACTGAAACAGTAAAACAGGTCCTGTGAACGAATAGGCATTTTATTAAGCAAAATGCATGGTGCAGCTGCCACCGAGATCAGAACAGCAAAGTAATAAAAGATAACATGTTAATTATTTTCACCATAGCGAGTGCTGGAGAGAGGTGAGGGGGATGGGCGTGCGTGACACAGAGAAAGAACTGCACGGGTGCCTAGGCAAGACACACCCACTTGTACACAGTGACAGGGAGTGCAAGCCGTGCACACAGCTGAAAAATATATTTGCTGCTTCCTTGGACACAAACACACACCGCATTAGCGACATGGACTGTAAGTGCAGGAAAAAAGGCGTTCAGTACTTCAATGCAACAGTAAATTAACGCACGAAGATGCAAAGAAATGTACATTTTAAAGATTTTGTGTTCGGCCTCAGCCACCTTTTCAGATGCTCTGCAGAACTGGAAAATGCTACATGGACAGGTAAGCGTAAAAAGATCTGAGATGGATTTTAAATTGCCTTTGTAAGAGCTGCAAAATTCATAGTTTGCATGTGAACTCACAATGAACTGTGTGTATATGTGTGTGTACGTATGTGTGTGTGCGTACCTGTGTGGGCGTGTACGGAATCCTATGTGTTTTTTGCCAAAATTCCAAAACGGAAGGATTGACATGCCATACACATAAAGCAAAGCGTGCACATGATCTCCGGTCAATTCAATGTATATTTCTGCACACTGTATCCATTACTGCATAAAAGATTCGTATGTAATAAAAAGAACCTTTTACGAGCCAATATTGCCGTTTTTTCCGTATTACACTCAGAGGGTTTCTTTCTCTGCAAGGTAAAGTACACATTTGGCCAGACACATATTTTATTCTGTGACAATACATCCAGAGGGTGTGCATTAAAGAAAACACGCCTAAATTTGCCTGTTCACGGATACTTTTGTAAGAGGAAGTATGTGGTGTGGAGAGGGGGAAAGGGGGGGGGGGGAGGAGGGAGAAACCACTAACACGATAACGACAGGCAAGCTTCCTCTTTCCCTTGTTAGCTATTACTCTCCGTTTCAAACGACTCCAGTGTCGGCGAGGAATGGTTGTGGAAATGCACTCCCAGGTGGATTTGTGTCGTGCTGTCGTAGCCAGGTTAACGTATTTAATTTAGCCCAAAAAAACTACTTTTTAGACTCTTGAATGAATTTGCTCTGCAGGGACATGATAGTGGGGTCGTGCAAAATTCATCATACTGAAGGGCCGATTCACCAACGTAATTTTTTTCGTATATTTATAACTGAATTTTCGTTTTTTAATGCCTGTCAATAATTTTAAAAGGCACTGGTGGCGCAGGGTTGCTTACACCCGTTCAACCCAAGGCGTAGCTGTTCAATGACGAGGAGTGTTTCCACTGCTGTTGCCTTATCTTATAAAAAAACACAAAGGATAATTTTAATGCCTTTGCATAACATACCCAGGTCAGTCAGGCTTTTATTGGACCCAGAACAAAACTAATTGCGGGGCCCCGATCCAGAGACCTTAGTTTCAATCACAGCTCACTAGCTTGACCAAACTGTGTGACCCAGGGTAATTACTTTTCTGGCCTCTGCTTCCTTTTCAGTGATCACCACATTTAATTTAGCTCAATGAGTCCACTGTACATGAACCTCTCTTGTATATGGTTTAATAGAGGATAACATTGCTCTACCTGTGACAAAAGTAAAGGTATTTTACAAGATTCATAAAGACACTGACTTGCCTCTTGGGTCGCGAACAGCATTTTCATCTAAAAGGCCCATTTAGCTGTAGATTCCTTACTTTGGAATAGAATAATCCCCAGGCTTCAGACTGAATCTGGATATTTTTCTTGAGCAGTACACTCCAGCGCCAGTAGGTGGCATCATTCTGCTCAGTGTGTTGTCGCCTGAACCGGAAATGACACCTATGTAGTCACCACCCAGCATGCTGATGTCAGTTATTTTCTTTCTGTGCCCGTTAGCGCAGATTCGGGAAGAGCAACCCATTACTCAATTTTTTACTTACTTTTTTCAACTTTTTGTCAAGGTGTTTTGAGGTTTTTTAGGTCTTGCCTTTTCCATTCCGAAGGAATGGGAAATGGCGAGAATTCAAGTGTTCAAAATACTCGTGAAACCACGGGTTTTTTCGTGCGGTTTTCTTTGAGTTCACGTGGCCACAGGCACGCGCTTTTGGGCCATAAATTTTCACGGCCATCTGTTCCCCAGCTCCAGCACCTCCCCTCTCTCTCCCCGCGCACAGCCTTACTTGGATTTCTCCTCCCCCTCCCCAGCCAGCTTCCCCCAGGCCGTGTTCCCTCCCCTGCTACCCCATCCTCACTCATCCCTCGCACCCCCTCCTCCTTCAGGCCCCCACCATTTGCTCAGGACATTGCTTGTTTGCATTTGCGATATTTATTTGTTGTAAGGAACGTGTTTATTTAGGGGTTTTGAGTTGCTTGATTTAAACGTGCATGTAGCTTGCCTTGCGGGCTTTAGCAGTGATCTGCATTTTTTTTTTTTACTTTAACATTTTGCTGCTTCTCTTAATTTAGGTAATGTGTATTCCACAGATGCGGTAAACCTAAAGATAACAATCTTCACTAGAAGGCTGATTTTTGCTTCATTAGCGGTTGCGTCTTCACTGTTAGGAACGGACCATGTTTTTCTCTTGTGAAGGAATTGTGCTTTATTTTGAGAAATATTTTCTGTTTCCTGGCTAGATCTGCTTTTAATTCAGATGGAAGGACTGTTTTCCCTGTTTGGAACGGACGTGTTTTTTTCTTCCAAAGGGTTTTGCTTTATTTTACAATTTGTTTTGTGTTCTTTGGCTTACATTGTTTTTATTTCAGATGGAAGGGATCTTGTTTTCCTGTCTGTACATAAATGAAGTGCACGCAACGTATTCAGCACACCGTGTTCAATGACCCCAACATAGTTAATAAAGAAAGTCTCCTAACCCCACTCCCCTGCGTTCCCACCAGCCCCCACCATGTGTTTTCCTGTTGATTCCTTACAGAGACAACTTTTTTCAATTCAACAAAACACAGACATGCTTCTTAGAAGGACGATAGCAGTCTTTATAGCTTTTCACAACTACAAAGCATTCTACCTGTTCCCGCTGCTACACCCTTTTTGTTTTGCTAATTTACTATCGTTGCAACCAAAGGTTCCTAAGTTTCGTTGCAAAGTTAATTTAGTATTCAAATGCTTTTAGGCTGTAGGACCTTCTACTGTGCTTACACCTTCAATTTATTTAAAGAAAAAACGCTACAAGAGTCAATTTGCAGTCCCTGAACATGGTTAAACAGCCTTCCTCTAACCTCCAACTCCCATGCCTCCCACCCCACCCGTATGCGAGCACTTTCTAATGGGAACATTTACTAATACATGGTCACGGTGCAATAAAAAACACAGATGCTTCTTTCAACACTGATAACAATCTTTACTGTGTGGCAGATTTACAACGGATTGTACCATCTCCTCCTACTTCGCCAATGCACTGTTTCTCTGGTCAAAACCTCTCTGGTCCGTCTCAAACATAAAACAAGCATTGGCATAGCCAATAGGTCTCGCATTTACGCGAGTTTGAGCTATTGGCATTGTAAATGACAATGGCTTTTAGTTTTCTTTTCATATTTATGTTTTAATAACGAAAACAAAAATAAAAGGCATTGTTATTTGCAATGTCAATAGCTCAAACTCGCATAAATGTGAGACCTATTGCATTGCAAATTCTTGTTCCTCCTGGTTTTGCACGAACGTCATCAAAGAAGGCCGACTTCAAGCTCTGTGGTGCCTGTCATCGCTCGATGTCAGTGATGGACCCGCACCTTGTTTGCCTTTCATACCTTGAGTGAGACCATGACCCGAAGGCCTGCTCTGAGTGCTGCGTCATCCACCCGAGAGTCTTGAGGGAGTGATCCCTCAAGCTCCTGGCAGCTTGACGTGTGACGCCGCGACAATCCAGATCACGGTCAAGAGGAAGGACCTGGGATGGTCGCAAAGTCCCAGAGTTTGTCACACTCGAAGACTTTCGGGTGAATCGGTTAAGTCCTGCTCACACAAGAAGAAGAAGTCGAAGCATGATTCGACTTCACCTCGTCCATCGAGACGTGGCAGCATCATCACTCAAAGCATGGCTCCACTGTTGAGCGAACGCCTGGGTCGCCTCACCGCCTCTCCGAATTTCCGGGAGCTGGAGTGATCCCAGCCCAATTATAAGAACTTTTTGAGGCTATGCACCTCATATTTGGGTGTCCCGTTCTCTCCCGAATGCCTTCGGGCCCTGCAGGTTCGGGAGGGGTCCCTACTGGATCCATGGCACCGGCTCCTGAGCCAGTCAGGACCTAGGGACCCACAGATGGATCCAGATTGGCGACGGTCATGCTATCTCGACCTTCCTCGGTGCTGGCCTCGAGGCCGAAGTTCTCAGTGCTGCTTGAACCCTCCGGCGGCACCATCTCCAATTATATCCCTGACTTTGGCACAGCCGCAGAGGGTCATCGCCCGATGCCGACTCCAGCGACAAATGGAGCCATGCCAGGCTGGACCTTGAGTCCTATTCTTATGGGCTAGGACTCGGGAGGAATGGAAGGGGTCAATTGGCTCTGAAGAATACCAGCATTATGATACCGACATGGACTGGTGTAAGGATTTGGCAGACGTCGGCGGACTGGTTACATCTCCAGATACTGGCATGCTTTCTCCCGCTATCATGGCTACGGAGGAAGAAGCTTGATTCACAGTGGTGGTGAGGACGGCTGCTGATTGTCCTGGACCTTAGCTTGACCTCGTGGCTGTTAAGACTAATTCAATTCAAATTCATTTCAAATAATCTTTATTCGGATACATAATTTCCATAAAAGCACAGGTCACATTAAAAACATTTTCCATAAAAATCAATAAATATTAAGACTAACATATTGACAGAAGTGATTCAGCCGTGTGAGTCCCTCTCAGAACCACTTCTCCCATTTAATGAAGCACTTACAGATGTCCTGCTTGGGACCTGGTCCAAGCCCAACACAGGGTCTCCTGTGAACAGGGCAATAGCCCACCCCACACCCCCATTCTAGGGGCCCTTTATTCCTCACAGAGTATCCCTATTCAAGATAGTTTGGTGGTCCAAGCCTCCACTTCCCTTGTAACTCCTGGTGCATTCCCAACCCCATCACTGGATCAGGAATCCAAGAGGCTGGACAACTTAGGCATGAAAATGCTTTCTTCCTCCGGCATGGCATTGCGGTCTATGAGCACCGGATGCCTTTTGGGACACTATTCCCATGCTCTGTGGGATACGGTTGCGCAGGTGCTGCCAACGGTTCTGGTGGAGGCCCAAGCTGTGCTCCCCCAGGCTGTTGCAGATGGGAGGGATGCAACTAAGTTCACCATTAGATGTGGACTGGATACCAAAACTCACTGGACAGAGTGGTTTTGTTGACTTTGGCCCTATGGCGATATGCCTGGTTGAGGACTACTGGCTTTTTTCGGGATGTCCAAATATCACTTATAGACAAGCCCTTTGATGGCTCCCGTCACAAGGCGGATTATGCACTGGAGCGCTTACGGACAGCAGAGCTATGGCCAGGTTCTTTGCCCTTTCCATGGCCTCTCCTCACCCCAATCCTCCTTTTGCTCCTTTTGTAGCCACAGCAGGGGCTGCCAGCTGCATCTTTACCACCTAGCCACCGTGGTGCTTACGCTTCCCAGCCTATACATGGCGAAGGATGCAGTATCCACAAAAGCAGTGGATCGGGCAGCCAGAGGTCGGGCCAGTCCACCACTCCCCTGGCAGCCACAGCCTACAAACCCTGAAAGTCTGCCCTCTTACCACAATGGGGAAAAAGAACAGATGATGGATGGAATGATGAACAATGCAAACATTCACCACATGTCACAAAGATCTGGTTTTACTCCATCGTTTTTTTGCTCACCACGCCATCCCAGTTTGGACCCATACATATACAAATCACCAGTCTTGACCCTGCTCCTCATCCTTGTGGTTCTGTGCTGGGCATGGAGAGTTTAGTATCTCGAGCTCTTGAGCATGGCCATTGGTCCTCCGATTAGGCTGTGCTTTCGGGATGATCTTCTGTTGCAGCAGCAGGAGAGGGTCTCCACCTGAACCTCTCAATGCTCCGCCTTCTTGCTTTGAAATTGAGCAGTGACAGTTGCCAAATTTTGACCTTCTGCCAGAAGTCTACAACGCTTTTCTGGCAGCAAGGCATGTCTCCACTGTAGGAGAGTAGGGTCTGCTTTCTATGGTCACCCCCACTTTTTGCTGTGATTCTCTGGTTTTTCGACTTTAGTGTGGCTGTGGGCCTGCTAATCAGACCCACATCCCAGCTGTTCTCTCTTGAAATTGATACCATGTACTTTAGGTACATACCAGATTGGATATTGGTTCACCTTTGTGAGCCCTTGTATAGTGTACCATAGGTACCCAGGGCATAGGTGCATCCAAGGCCTACCAGGGGCTGCAGCATTTATTATGCCACCCCTGGCTGGCCATCTAAACTGACACCACCAGCTGCTCACTCAGCTTGGGTAAGGTGGTGTAATCACTCCTTACTTAGATATAGTATATCTATAGCTACCTTATATATAGACACATAGTAACCTATAAGCCACTCCTATGGCAGGCCTTAACAATCCTGGAGGCAGAGTGCTTGGTTTTATGTGAGAGTGTGCCCTAGCATGAGCTGAGCCCCTCTGCAGCTTTCGGAACCCTCTCCTAATAGCTGTTCTATGATATAGCCTTACCATATACTCTTAAGTGCATTATAATCCTTGCGGTTAATGCTAACTTTGGTTTGGCTTTATCAAAATGTTGTGTAAGGTGTCAAACACTTTGGACTACTACCCCCGCCAGTTCTGGCGGTGGGGGTAGCCTTCCACCCTTCTAGAGGGAGAAGACATGTAGTTACTGCTTTACCCGGTTAAAGTTAAACAGAGCCTCAGCATCACAAAATGGATGCTGCTGCCACAGACACAAGTCTGACCTCCTGCTGCTGGATGAAACTCTGGCAAGGGAGGTCTGAACAATAGGTTTCCTGTCGGGGGAGGTGCTAACACCTCCCCAGACATCCTGTAGTATATTGGGCAGGGTGGGTTGAATGGAAAGATGCTTTTCCAGACACTGCCTGGGGCACACAAGGTGCTCCATGCATAGCCCGGTTCAAATCAGTTGCTGGGGCACTCCAGCCCCGCTCTGGCGTGAAACTGGAAAAAGGGAAAGGGGTGTAACCACCCCCTTTTCAGGGTCCACCCATAGAAGGGACCTAGCAGGTAATCCAGCCCCTAAAATCAGTAGAAAGATAGGGGCTGTGTCTTGAGACTTTCGATTAATCCTGGAAGAAACTTTGATACAAACTCTTGGACCTTCGACGTTCTATATCGACTAGAAGACTGAAGACATCTCCCTTGTGGTCAAGGAGTGACCACCCTGTGCAAACAGGCACCACCAGTAACTTGCCACTTTGCTCTGTCGACGCTCCCGAAGACTCAGCTACTCAGGAACTAGACTTCCAGACTTCTTCGACTCCGATCCACATCCACAGCAAAGCTGAGACCCGTGGTGGACACGAGAGACATGGGACCGGACACCCTGGACATCCTGCATTTTGCTAACAGTGCAGCTACCGAGGCACCCTTGAAGTTGTGCATTGGGGTTTGAGGAGCCCCAGACCCGAGCGCCATTTGCACCAAAGCTCAGCCCTCCACACTCCACAAGTGCCACGTAGGGCCTGCCCCAGCATTTCAGCTTGACGCGTCTTCCCGGTTGCTAGCCCGTTGGCTAGTGAGCTCTCCGAAGACGAACCTTTAAAACTACTCCACTGGCCTGGTTGCTCCAGGCTTGCTCCAGCTTCCCTGCAAAGGAAAAGCTCCCCAGACCTTGCTGGTCTGACTTGAAGCCAATCTTCACTCCCTGAGTGGGTTGCGGTTACCAAGGCTTTTTGGGTCTAATCCGGATACCGACACCGCAGTCAACGAGATCCTTTGTGGGACAGCTCGAATCCAGCTCCTGGTTGTCGTCAACACCTCCTGGTCCTCGTGGCTGCAGAGACAAGCTTTGCATCTTCACCTGAAATCACTCGACATCTCCTGGTTCCTTCCTGGTTCCGTCCTGGTCACTGGCTAGTGACCCAGACTCTGTCCCCTCTGCTTTCAGATTCTTCTTGTGTCCGGTCCACCCTGGGATCCATCCGGACACTTTTCCTCTGGTCGCCTGCAGCACTTCTTTGCAGATCTCCATGGAAAACATCGACGAAACCCGACACAAAAAGACACCTATGCACCCGGCTTCCCTGGGTGAGGTAACTCGAGTACTCCGGTGCTCTCGTGGGTGTTGACTCTCGAAGTGTCCTAGTTTAAAGGGGTTTTACCGTAGTCCATCCGGAAGTGTCTTAAAACTGTAACTTTGCAACTTCTTCGTTCTCCATTATAAGTCAATGGTTACTCGCGACTGTGTTTAGACACTGCACGCATCTCCCGTGGGTCTCCTACTTCCTAAGCTTTGGTTGTCTAGTGTAGTCCCAGCGATTCCCTAGGCCCTAGGCCTATTCCCTATTCCTTAAGTGGTTCTTATACCACTTACTTAGTATATGGTTTGTGAGGCCCCTAGGGCAGAACTGTATTTGTGCAACTTATAGTATGCTTAATGAGTAACTTGTGATGTATTTCGATCTCTGACCTCATAAAGAGTTCAGAGGGGTTGTGTTAGAACTAAATACACATATATTTGATATATACCTTGTGTGGTGTCCCTTCATTTGGTACTCAAGGGATTATAATTGGTAAAACAGCTTGCTTCACATGCTCTCTGAGGTTTTAGCCTAAGACTGCTGGTCCATGCTACCACTAGGATAGCTTGTCTATAAGGTTGACTTTACAACCACCATCAATAAGTGTCGTTTAGACTAGTGCAAGGTGCCCACTAGAATAGTGGACATCATATGCCAGGCTAACCTCTCACATCCACCAAAATGGTATATGCCTGCCATTGGGGCAAATTTGTGGCATGGTGTACAGAGAAACAAGTTGACCCTCTTTCTGTTCCGCTTCCTCAGGTTCTCCTGTTTGCTCTTTTCTGTGCCCAGCAGGGCTGTGTTCTGGGCACTGTTAAGGAATTTGTTTCTACTATATCTGCTTTTCTGTGGCTATCTGACCAACCTTCCCTCTTCCAATCTCCTATAGATTCTTGAAAGGTTTGCAACATATGTTTCCTCTTTCTCTCTTCATTATGCCTCAGGGAGACCTTAATCTGTTCCTGATGTGCACTCCATTTGAGTGCTTGCACAATTGTCCTCTCAGGCTCCTTACCATCAAGACTGCCTACCTGGTGGCAATAACATCTACCCAGAGGGTCAGTGAGCTTCAGGCCATGTCATCCAAGCCTCCTTACATGAACATCTACCCAGACAAACTGGTGCTTCCTTTCTCCTGAAAGAGGTCACTCTCTTTCACATAGGCCAATTCATCACCATGCCTACTGTTTATGTTCTGCCTCATCCATCCAAGAAAGAGGAGCTACTTCGCTGCCTGGACCCAAAAAGAGCGTTTTCGTTCTACCTTGACAGCAAACAAGAGTTTGGGGTGGACAACCAACTCTTCGTGGGGTATGTCTGAGGGAAGAAAGTACTGGCTGTACAGAAGATGACCATTTCATAATGGATCTTGCGCTGTATTCAAATCTGCTCTGTGAAGGGATTGTTTCAAACAGTATGGCTATGTAGTTCTTTAATGTCTGCAAAATTGTACATCCGCTTTTTATTGTGGCTCTGCGCTTCTGGTGCAGAAATGTCATGAAAAGTAACTGATGTCAGCACACTGGGGTGGTGCCTATATAGGCTCCATGAATGTCACATCAAATGCCGACGACACCACCTCCTAGTGCGCAGAAGTACTGTAAAAACAATTGGGGACTCAGTCTGACGCTTTGAGAATATTCTAAGGTAATGAATCTGCAGCTAAATAGAGTCTCTACCAGGCAAGGCATTACCGAATGTAAGTAACTTGCTCATCTGCACCAAATATCTAGCCCCGGATTCTATACTGACCCATTCATCCTCCCTCTTCTGCAAAATTTCTAGGGACAGGGCTCTTCCCTTTCAGGGCCCTAGTATTTCACATTAGCGGTGAGTGTGTTTCGTGTCTCTGCGCTACTGGCGTTGGAAGTTGTGAAAAGTAACGGACCTCTGCGTGCTGGAGTGGCACCCTTATAAGCACCACACGCGTCACTTCTGGTGCGGACATTGCCACGCGCAGCCGAATGACACCACCTACCTTGAGCAGGGGTACTGCTCAAGAAAAAGTTCTGGATCCAGTCTGAAGCCGGGTGATAATTTTAAGGTACGGATTCTGCGGCTAGATAGAGCCTCTACCCTGTAAGGTATTACCAAAGGTAAGTAACTTGTTCATCAGGACAGAAGGGCAGAAGGGGGGCAAAATGTGATATGCATCCAAGAACTGAATTGCAAAATGTCTAATCAAGAAACCTGGTTTCAGTCCCAACTTCCAAGCTTGACTAAACAGTGTGATCCTAGGCAAATACTTTTCTCCACTGTGCCTCCTTTTCTATGATTACCCAATTTGAGAGCACTTTGAAATAGTTCAGGATGCACACTAAACACCCTCTCTTGTGTATGTTTTAATAGACCATGATGTTGCACCATCTATAAAAAATAAAAGGCTTACGTAGGAGGAAACAAGACAACTGACTTGCCTCTTACGTAAATAATAAAACTTTCACAGCAGAAAGGGTGTGGTTCACTAATTTTGATGAAAGAGCAGTGATATGATCTAAGGTGCTAAACATGGATGTCATTTAGGGGTCACTAGTGGTTGCAGCTGCAACCCCTTGGTTGCCTTTTGAGACCCCTGCCAGTGCATTTGCAGCCCAGGTCTCAGTGGTGACAAAATCAGTGCCAAGAACACACTGGGGCTCTGCATTCCTTATTGTCTGCTTGTTTTTCAGTATACTAATAGTGACAAATATACTTGTATTCACTATTAGTGTAATCCGAAGGAATGGGAAATGGCGAGAATTCAAGTGTTCAAAATACTCGTGAAACCACGGGTTTTTTCGTGCGGTTTTCTTTGAGTTCACGTGGCCACAGGCACGCGCTTTTGGGCCATAAATTTTCACAGCCATCTGTTCCCCAGCTCCAGCACCTCCCCTCTCTCTCCCCGCGCACAGCCTTACTTGGATTTCTCCTCCCCCTCCCCAGCCAGCTTCCCCCAGGCCGTGTTCCCTCCCCTGCTACCCCATCCTCACTCATCCCTCGCACCCCCTCCTCCTTCAGGCCCCCACCATTTGCTCAGGACATTGCTTGTTTGCATTTGCGATATTTATTTGTTGTAAGGAACGTGTTTATTTAGGGGTTTTGAGTTGCTTGATTTAAACGTGCATGTAGCTTGCCTTGCGGGCTTTAGCAGTGATCTGCATTTTTTTTTTTTACTTTAACATTTTGCTGCTTCTCTTAATTTAGGTAATGTGTATTCCACAGATGCGGTAAACCTAAAGATAACAATCTTCACTAGAAGGCTGATTTTTGCTTCATTAGCGGTTGCGTCTTCACTGTTAGGAACGGACCATGTTTTTCTCTTGTGAAGGAATTGTGCTTTATTTTGAGAAATATTTTCTCTTTCCTGGCTAGATCTGCTTTTAATTCAGATGGAAGGACTGTTTTCCCTGTTTGGAACGGACGTGTTTTTTTCTTCCAAAGGGTTTTGCTTTATTTTACAATTTGTTTTGTGTTCTTTGGCTTACATTGTTTTTATTTCAGATGGAAGGGATCTTGTTTTCCTGTCTGTACATAAATGAAGTGCACGCAACGTATTCAGCACACCGTGTTCAATGACCCCAACATAGTTAATAAAGAAAGTCTCCTAACCCCACTCCCCTGCGTTCCCACCAGCCCCCACCATGTGTTTTCCTGTTGATTCCTTACAGAGACAACTTTTTTCAATTCAACAAAACACAGACATGCTTCTTAGAAGGACGATAGCAGTCTTTATAGCTTTTCACAACTACAAAGCATTCTACCTGTTCCCGCTGCTACACCCTTTTTGTTTTGCTAATTTACTATCGTTGCAACCAAAGGTTCCTAAGTTTTGTTGCAAAGTTAATTTAGTATTCAAATGCTTTTAGGCTGTAGGACCTTCTACTGTGCTTACACCTTCAATTTATTTAAAGAAAAAACGCTACAAGAGTCAATTTGCAGTCCCTGAACATGGTTAAACAGCCTTCCTCTAACCTCCAACTCCCATGCCTCCCACCCCACCCGTATGCGAGCACTTTCTAATGGGAACATTTACTAATACATGGTCACGGTGCAATAAAAAACACAGATGCTTCTTTCAACACTGATAACAATCTTTACTGTGTGGCAGATTTACAACGGATTGTACCATCTCCTCCTACTTCGCCAATGCACTGTTTCTCTGGTCAAAACCTCTCTGGTCCGTCTCAAACATAAAACAAGCATTGGCATAGCCAATAGGTCTCGCATTTACGCGAGTTTGAGCTATTGGCATTGTAAATGACAATGGCTTTTAGTTTTCTTTTCATATTTATGTTTTAATAACGAAAACAAAAATAAAAGGCATTGTTATTTGCAATGTCAATAGCTCAAACTCGCATAAATGTGAGACCTATTGCATTGCAAATTCTTGTTCCTCCTGGTTTTGCACGAACGTCATCAAAGAAGGCTGACTTCAAGCTCTGTGGTGCCTGTCATCGCTCGATGTCAGTGATGGACCCGCACCTTGTTTGCCTTTCATACCTTGAGTGAGACCATGACCCGAAGGCCTGCTCTGAGTGCTGCGTCATCCACCCAAGAGTCTTGAGGGAGTGATCCCTCAAGCTCCTGGCAGCTTGACGTGTGACGCCGCGACAATCCAGATCACGGTCAAGAGGAAGGACCTGGGATGGTCGCAAAGTCCCAGAGTTTGTCACACTCGAAGACTTTCGGGTGAATCGGTTAAGTCCTGCTCACACAAGAAGAAGAAGTCGAAGCATGATTCGACTTCACCTCGTCCATCGAGACGTGGCAGCATCATCACTCAAAGCATGGCTCCACTGTTGAGCGAACGCCTGGGTCGCCTCACCGCCTCTCCGAATTTCCGGGAGCTGGAGTGATCCCAGCCCAATTATAAGAACTTTTTGAGGCTATGCACCTCATATTTGGGTGTCCCGTTCTCTCCCGAATGCCTTCGGGCCCTGCAGGTTCGGGAGGGGTCCCTACTGGATCCATGGCACCGGCTCCTGAGCCAGTCAGGACCTAGGGACCCACAGATGGATCCAGATTGGCGACGGTCATGCTATCTCGACCTTCCTCGGTGCTGGCCTCGAGGCCGAAGTTCTCAGTGCTGCTTGAACCCTCCGGCGGCACCATCTCCAATTATATCCCTGACTTTGGCACAGCCGCAGAGGGTCATCGCCCGATGCCGACTCCAGCGACAAATGGAGCCATGCCAGGCTGGACCTTGAGTCCTATTCTTATGGGCTAGGACTCGGGAGGAATGGAAGGGGTCAATTGGCTCTGAAGAATACCAGCATTATGATACCGACATGGACTGGTGTAAGGATTTGGCAGACGTCGGCGGACTGGTTACATCTCCAGATACTGGCATGCTTTCCCCCGCTATCATGGCTACGGAGGAAGAAGCTTGATTCACAGTGGTGGTGAGGACGGCTGCTGATTGTCCTGGACCTTAGCTTGACCTCGTGGCTGTTAAGACTAATTCAATTCAAATTCATTTCAAATAATCTTTATTCGGATACATAATTTCCATAAAAGCACAGGTCACATTAAAAACATTTTCCATAAAAATCAATAAATATTAAGACTAACATATTGACAGAAGTGATTCAGCCGTGTGAGTCCCTCTCAGAACCACTTCTCCCATTTAATGAAGCACTTACAGATGTCCTGCTTGGGACCTGGTCCAAGCCCAACACAGGGTCTCCTGTGAACAGGGCAATAGCCCACCCCACACCCCCATTCTAGGGGCCCTTTATTCCTCACAGAGTATCCCTATTCAAGATAGTTTGGTGGTCCAAGCCTCCACTTCCCTTGTAACTCCTGGTGCATTCCCAACCCCATCACTGGATCAGGAATCCAAGAGGCTGGACAACTTAGGCATGAAAATGCTTTCTTCCTCCGGCATGGCATTGCGGTCTATGAGCACCGGATGCCTTTTGGGACACTATTCCCATGCTCTGTGGGATACGGTTGCGCAGGTGCTGCCAACGGTTCTGGTGGAGGCCCAAGCTGTGCTCCCCCAGGCTGTTGCAGATGGGAGGGATGCAACTAAGTTCACCATTAGATGTGGACTGGATACCAAAACTCACTGGACAGAGTGGTTTTGTTGACTTTGGCCCTATGGCGATATGCCTGGTTGAGGACTACTGGCTTTTTTCGGGATGTCCAAATATCACTTATAGACAAGCCCTTTGATGGCTCCCGTCACAAGGCGGATTATGCACTGGAGCGCTTACGGACAGCAGAGCTATGGCCAGGTTCTTTGCCCTTTCCATGGCCTCTCCTCACCCCAATCCTCCTTTTGCTCCTTTTGTAGCCACAGCAGGGGCTGCCAGCTGCATCTTTACCACCTAGCCACCGTGGTGCTTACGCTTCCCAGCCTATACATGGCGAAGGATGCAGTATCCACAAAAGCAGTGGATCGGGCAGCCAGAGGTCGGGCCAGTCCACCACTCCCCTGGCAGCCACAGCCTACAAACCCTGAAAGTCTGCCCTCTTACCACAATGGGGAAAAAGAACAGATGATGGATGGAATGATGAACAATGCAAACATTCACCACATGTCACAAAGATCTGGTTTTACTCCATCGTTTTTTTGCTCACCACGCCATCCCAGTTTGGACCCATACATATACAAATCACCAGTCTTGACCCTGCTCCTCATCCTTGTGGTTCTGTGCTGGGCATGGAGAGTTTAGTATCTCGAGCTCTTGAGCATGGCCATTGGTCCTCCGATTAGGCTGTGCTTTCGGGATGATCTTCTGTTGCAGCAGCAGGAGAGGGTCTCCACCTGAACCTCTCAATGCTCCGCCTTCTTGCTTTGAAATTGAGCAGTGACAGTTGCCAAATTTTGACCTTCTGCCAGAAGTCTACAACGCTTTTCTGGCAGCAAGGCATGTCTCCACTGTAGGAGAGTAGGGTCTGCTTTCTATGGTCACCCCCACTTTTTGCTGTGATTCTCTGGTTTTTCGACTTTAGTGTGGCTGTGGGCCTGCTAATCAGACCCACATCCCAGCTGTTCTCTCTTGAAATTGATACCATGTACTTTAGGTACATACCAGATTGGATATTGGTTCACCTTTGTGAGCCCTTGTATAGTGTACCATAGGTACCCAGGGCATAGGTGCATCCAAGGCCTACCAGGGGCTGCAGCATTTATTATGCCACCCCTGGCTGGCCATCTAAACTGACACCACCAGCTGCTCACTCAGCTTGGGTAAGGTGGTGTAATCACTCCTTACTTAGATATAGTATATCTATAGCTACCTTATATATAGACACATAGTAACCTATAAGCCACTCCTATGGCAGGCCTTAACAATCCTGGAGGCAGAGTGCTTGGTTTTATGTGAGAGTGTGCCCTAGCATGAGCTGAGCCCCTCTGCAGCTTTCGGAACCCTCTCCTAATAGCTGTTCTATGATATAGCCTTACCATATACTCTTAAGTGCATTATAATCCTTGCGGTTAATGCTAACTTTGGTTTGGCTTTATCAAAATGTTGTGTAAGGTGTCAAACACTTTGGACTACTACCCCCGCCAGTTCTGGCGGTGGGGGTAGCCTTCCACCCTTCTAGAGGGAGAAGACATGTAGTTACTGCTTTACCCGGTTAAAGTTAAACAGAGCCTCAGCATCACAAAATGGATGCTGCTGCCACAGACACAAGTCTGACCTCCTGCTGCTGGATGAAACTCTGGCAAGGGAGGTCTGAACAATAGGTTTCCTGTCGGGGGAGGTGCTAACACCTCCCCAGACATCCTGTAGTATATTGGGCAGGGTGGGTTGAATGGAAAGATGCTTTTCCAGACACTGCCTGGGGCACACAAGGTGCTCCATGCATAGCCCGGTTCAAATCAGTTGCTGGGGCACTCCAGCCCCGCGCTGGCGTGAAACTGGAAAAAGGGAAAGGGGTGTAACCACCCCCTTTTCAGGGTCCACCCATAGAAGGGACCTAGCAGGTAATCCAGCCCCTAAAATCAGTAGAAAGATAGGGGCTGTGTCTTGAGACTTTCGATTAATCCTGGAAGAAACTTTGATACAAACTCTTGGACCTTCGACGTTCTATATCGACTAGAAGACTGAAGACATCTCCCTTGTGGTCAAGGAGTGACCACCCTGTGCAAACAGGCACCACCAGTAACTTGCCACTTTGCTCTGTCGACGCTCCCGAAGACTCAGCTACTCAGGAACTAGACTTCCAGACTTCTTCGACTCCGATCCACATCCACAGCAAAGCTGAGACCCGTGGTGGACACGAGAGACATGGGACCGGACACCCTGGACATCCTGCATTTTGCTAACAGTGCAGCTACCGAGGCACCCTTGAAGTTGTGCATTGGGGTTTGAGGAGCCCCAGACCCGAGCGCCATTTGCACCAAAGCTCAGCCCTCCACACTCCACAAGTGCCACGTAGGGCCTGCCCCAGCATTTCAGCTTGACGCGTCTTCCCGGTTGCTAGCCCGTTGGCTAGTGAGCTCTCCGAAGACGAACCTTTAAAACTACTCCACTGGCCTGGTTGCTCCAGGCTTGCTCCAGCTTCCCTGCAAAGGAAAAGCTCCCCAGACCTTGCTGGTCTGACTTGAAGCCAATCTTCACTCCCTGAGTGGGTTGCGGTTACCAAGGCTTTTTGGGTCTAATCCGGATACCGACACCGCAGTCAACGAGATCCTTTGTGGGACAGCTCGAATCCAGCTCCTGGTTGTCGTCAACACCTCCTGGTCCTCGTGGCTGCAGAGACAAGCTTTGCATCTTCACCTGAAATCACTCGACATCTCCTGGTTCCTTCCTGGTTCCGTCCTGGTCACTGGCTAGTGACCCAGACTCTGTCCCCTCTGCTTTCAGATTCTTCTTGTGTCCGGTCCACCCTGGGATCCATCCGGACACTTTTCCTCTGGTCGCCTGCAGCACTTCTTTGCAGATCTCCATGGAAAACATCGACGAAACCCGACACAAAAAGACACCTATGCACCCGGCTTCCCTGGGTGAGGTAACTCGAGTACTCCGGTGCTCTCGTGGGTGTTGACTCTCGAAGTGTCCTAGTTTAAAGGGGTTTTACCGTAGTCCATCCGGAAGTGTCTTAAAACTGTAACTTTGCAACTTCTTCGTTCTCCATTATAAGTCAATGGTTACTCGCGACTGTGTTTAGACACTGCACGCATCTCCCGTGGGTCTCCTACTTCCTAAGCTTTGGTTGTCTAGTGTAGTCCCAGCGATTCCCTAGGCCCTAGGCCTATTCCCTATTCCTTAAGTGGTTCTTATACCACTTACTTAGTATATGGTTTGTGAGGCCCCTAGGGCAGAACTGTATTTGTGCAACTTATAGTATGCTTAATGAGTAACTTGTGATGTATTTCGATCTCTGACCTCATAAAGAGTTCAGAGGGGTTGTGTTAGAACTAAATACACATATATTTGATATATACCTTGTGTGGTGTCCCTTCATTTGGTACTCAAGGGATTATAATTGGTAAAACAGCTTGCTTCACATGCTCTCTGAGGTTTTAGCCTAAGACTGCTGGTCCATGCTACCACTAGGATAGCTTGTCTATAAGGTTGACTTTACAACCACCATCAATAAGTGTCGTTTAGACTAGTGCAAGGTGCCCACTAGAATAGTGGACATCATATGCCAGGCTAACCTCTCACATCCACCAAAATGGTATATGCCTGCCATTGGGGCAAATTTGTGGCATGGTGTACAGAGAAACAAGTTGACCCTCTTTCTGTTCCGCTTCCTCAGGTTCTCCTGTTTGCTCTTTTCTGTGCCCAGCAGGGCTGTGTTCTGGGCACTGTTAAGGAATTTGTTTCTACTATATCTGCTTTTCTGTGGCTATCTGACCAACCTTCCCTCTTCCAATCTCCTATAGATTCTTGAAAGGTTTGCAACATATGTTTCCTCTTTCTCTCTTCATTATGCCTCAGGGAGACCTTAATCTGTTCCTGATGTGCACTCCATTTGAGTGCTTGCACAATTGTCCTCTCAGGCTCCTTACCATCAAGACTGCCTACCTGGTGGCAATAACATCTACCCAGAGGGTCAGTGAGCTTCAGGCCATGTCATCCAAGCCTCCTTACATGAACATCTACCCAGACAAACTGGTGCTTCCTTTCTCCTGAAAGAGGTCACTCTCTTTCACATAGGCCAATTCATCACCATGCCTACTGTTTATGTTCTGCCTCATCCATCCAAGAAAGAGGAGCTACTTCGCTGCCTGGACCCAAAAAGAGCGTTTTCGTTCTACCTTGACAGCAAACAAGAGTTTGGGGTGGACAACCAACTCTTCGTGGGGTATGTCTGAGGGAAGAAAGTACTGGCTGTACAGAAGATGACCATTTCATAATGGATCTTGCGCTGTATTCAAATCTGCTCTGTGAAGGGATTGTTTCAAACAGTATGGCTATGTAGTTCTTTAATGTCTGCAAAATTGTACATCCGCTTTTTATTGTGGCTCTGCGCTTCTGGTGCAGAAATGTCATGAAAAGTAACTGATGTCAGCACACTGGGGTGGTGCCTATATAGGCTCCATGAATGTCACATCAAATGCCGACGACACCACCTCCTAGTGCGCAGAAGTACTGTAAAAACAATTGGGGACTCAGTCTGACGCTTTGAGAATATTCTAAGGTAATGAATCTGCAGCTAAATAGAGTCTCTACCAGGCAAGGCATTACCGAATGTAAGTAACTTGCTCATCTGCACCAAATATCTAGCCCCGGATTCTATACTGACCCATTCATCCTCCCTCTTCTGCAAAATTTCTAGGGACAGGGCTCTTCCCTTTCAGGGCCCTAGTATTTCACATTAGCGGTGAGTGTGTTTCGTGTCTCTGCGCTACTGGCGTTGGAAGTTGTGAAAAGTAACGGACCTCTGCGTGCTGGAGTGGCACCCTTATAAGCACCACACGCGTCACTTCTGGTGCGGACATTGCCACGCGCAGCCGAATGACACCACCTACCTTGAGCAGGGGTACTGCTCAAGAAAAAGTTCTGGATCCAGTCTGAAGCCGGGTGATAATTTTAAGGTACGGATTCTGCGGCTAGATAGAGCCTCTACCCTGTAAGGTATTACCAAAGGTAAGTAACTTGTTCATCAGGACAGAAGGGCAGAAGGGGGGCAAAATGTGATATGCATCCAAGAACTGAATTGCAAAATGTCTAATCAAGAAACCTGGTTTCAGTCCCAACTTCCAAGCTTGACTAAACAGTGTGATCCTAGGCAAATACTTTTCTCCACTGTGCCTCCTTTTCTATGATTACCCAATTTGAGAGCACTTTGAAATAGTTCAGGATGCACACTAAACACCCTCTCTTGTGTATGTTTTAATAGACCATGATGTTGCACCATCTATAAAAAATAAAAGGCTTACGTAGGAGGAAACAAGACAACTGACTTGCCTCTTACGTAAATAATAAAACTTTCACAGCAGAAAGGGTGTGGTTCACTAATTTTGATGAAAGAGCAGTGATATGATCTAAGGTGCTAAACATGGATGTCATTTAGGGGTCACTAGTGGTTGCAGCTGCAACCCCTTGGTTGCCTTTTGAGACCCCTGCCAGTGCATTTGCAGCCCAGGTCTCAGTGGTGACAAAATCAGTGCCAAGAACACACTGGGGCTCTGCATTCCTTATTGTCTGCTTGTTTTTCAGTATACTAATAGTGACAAATATACTTGTATTCACTATTAGTGTAATCAAAATTTGGGTATACTTAGAACCTATAGAGGCAGCTGTGGAAAGTAAAAAGGTTTTATATGTTGTATGCATGCATGTATGTGAGAGCATGTTTGAGAAAGTACATATTGTTAGAAAATGCTTGTGTGTGAGTGAAAGTGAATCAGAGTCAAGTGACACGTAGTGAGTGAGATTGTGTGAGTTTGAGGCCCTAATTTACTTTTCTTTGAAGCAAGGCAATGCTGCACCAAAGTTGCTGCACTGCCTTTCATCCAGCCTTGCATCAAAGCCGGAAAGAAAAGTGCGCCATATCTAACAAGCTGAACTTTTGGTAGCAATGCGCCAACACACCTACCCTGGTGCCAGAGTGCAAGATGCGTGCATTCTCTGAAGCATAAGTTTTGTACTGGTAGGGGTCTCTTCCATTACCAAAACTATGCTTGAAGGCGTTTCCCACTTTGCATGTGTGCTGTTTAACACAGCACACATGCAAAGTTATAAAAAGTAGAAGAAATGAAAAACTGTGTCCTCTTTACTCCTGCATCGAGGAGGCATATTATTTTTGTGCAAATTCCCACCTGCCAGTGCTTGTAGATAGGGATTCTGCCAAAACCCATTGGTGGTTGCATTGAAACCTCCGTGCATCTATCCATCCCCTTGATACCAAATAATGCAAAGTGGTGCATATCACAACTTTGTGATACTATCCAACGCAAATACTCAATTGTTCTGATGTGAGTTCATTTGACTTCTTCCTGGAAATATCAGGGTCTGGGGTCAAATGATATCACTTCCAGTGATGTAATTGAGGTCAAAGATATGCAATGTCACTTACACTACCCCTGTCATATTGGTGATATTATGCCAATGGTTCAAAAGTGAAATAATCCAAAATATACCTTTTTTATGTGAAAGTTCTTACTTCAGGTATAAATAAAGAGACAGTCATCAACTTTAGCAGAGGGTGGGAGGTTCAGGCTAAGCCAAGAGCTGTTCCCTCAAGCCTCGACATCACTGCGTTCTAAGACAGGAAGTAACATAGATGGGCTTGTGGAGAATAACAGGGCTTAGCAGTCACTGCCTCACTTCCACTGCCCTATTGCAGCGAGGCAGGAGATTGCTTGACTTTGACCACATAAATCCTGGTCTTATTGCCTATGAACTCCTGCTGCCCAAACCCAGTCATCTGCAAGTGTGGCTTGGCAGCATGGGCACGGTCTGTTTTATAGAGCAGAGTGCGATTACAATGACTCATCCTGGGAAATATGCTGCCTGCTGATAACCAAGCCAATAGCCTGACGCAAGCCTGCCCAATGACCTGCCACTCTTCTGAGGCTGGTGAACATGCCCTATGAGGCAGGGATTGTTTCGCAGTATTTGATGTGAGAAACCAATATTCCTGGGGAAGATGCCTGAGGCCAAAGAGGCAATATTCAAGCACCCAAACATGTTGATGAAAAAGAGTTGCTTTGTCCTCCTGTTTTCAATCACGTCCGTAGTAGAAATATTTCTAGTTTACCCACATCATATTTTAATATAGCTCTGAAGTTTAACAAATAGAGTACATGAATAGCAACACAAGTAACATGACTTCACCCAAACTAGGGAACCCATAACTAGTGGACAGTTCAACTAGTGGACACTTTTACTCTTGAATATTTCCCAGTGCAAGATATAGAACCCACTGATAAAGCATACGACACTATTTAGGTGAGCATTCATTAACCTATATAAGTACATGAAGTTATGGTAGGCTGTTGCAGGAGTATTGTACTTCCAGTATGTTAATGTCTGTTTACGAAAATTATACAACTGTCCTTTAACACCTTTCCTTCACTCTTTGATGAATTAGCTACCTGTGCTGTACCTGTCCTGATTGCGTGAGAGAATCTTTTGATGTCCTTTCTGCTGCTGCCACCTACAGTACCTTGTTATTTGTTTTAGGGAAGGTTGTACTGTGGCTGTCCATGTTGTAACTTTACTTTGTTGTGAAGCTTGATTTAAAACATTCTAATCCACATTAAGAAATCCACATTACCAATGCTTGTTTTAATGCACAATGTCAGTAAAAACGTACGAACCGTCTCAAAATGTGTGAGCAGAGTTTACTTTTGGTTTAAGGTGTGAAATTAGTAGTTTTCACATGGAGTAGGGGACTTTATAACATTTTAAAACATAGCTCGCAAGTGCCTCCATGTCATGTATAAGACTTGTAGCCGTTTTAGCCAACATCACTTTGCATGCTGGGGTTTTAAGCCCATCATGAAACTGCCAAAAGCAAAACTACCAGCACCACAATGCAACATACTGCTGGCTGAAAAAATGCATGTTAATATATGTCATTGTGCCAAAGCGCAGAGTTGTAAAATGTAACATAAAATGTAGTTCTTGGCCTTCCGGCTGTTTTATTCCTTGTAGGCGAAAGGGCAGAGACAACGTTTCAGATGCAAATGCCAGATTCTCTTGCTATTGGACTGACAATAACACTCCTTGGAAACCCAGCTTGCTTTAAGGAGCTATTTACCAGAACAATACGAGCATCAGCAAGACAACTGTGTCTAGAGACACAGAGAAAAGAAAAACAATGACCTTTCACAGCCGATCCTCAGACTTTGCTTGAATTGGGTGGTGCACTCACAACACCGCTGTGATGCACTCTGCCTCAAATGCAAGAAGCATAGCCTGCAGATTCTGTCCCGCGAGGGCTCCCAGTGTGCAGAGGGATTTCTGGCCGACATAAACCTGTTCACAGGTCCTGAGATCTCCATCACAGGTGAGGCGATCCCTGCAGCTGTAAATCCCTTTCAAAAGACCCAAGGTGTGATTTGCCTTGGAGGTTTGGGAAAGTCAACAAGCTTATAGGTTTGTGGGCAGTCTCAGACTCTAATCCTTCTACCTCCTACCCTCAAAGGGTCATAAAAATACTCCAGCACAGGGCTGACGTAAGTCCATTCCCAAGGTGGGAAGGGGAATGGATCACCTCTATAAGTGCTGAGAATATAGGGGAAGGAGTGTTGTGTCTATGGCCACGCCTATGACTCGGGGCCTTTGCAAGGCGATGGAGCTTGGCGCAGTGACAGAAGTGCAAACACAGGATGTGGTCTGGCGTGGAACGGTCTATGCGCAGCCCCACCCGTTTATTTATATTCCACGGTCACATGACCACAGACACATCCAACAGGGTGTGAAGGGAAACACTCCTGCGTGGCAGAGAACATTACAGTGGTTTCTCCATGGGAAAATATTATTTTCATCACAGAGAAAAAAAAAGTGCACTTACTCAGCGGTCCTGCTCCCCTTGGGCGGACTTCTCTGCTAAGGAGAACACTACACGCAGGAATATTATCCTGTAGGGAAAGTCACACGACCTTCCCAAGAGAATGCGTGGAGACCTGCACCTGGCACAGCTGTCCAGGATTAGTCCTGGGAGTGTTTGAGAATCTATAATTTTTCTTCAGATATACATACCAGTAAATGGTGGAGATCTGCTTCTATATTTTTCCCACCTTTATTTTGAATCAGGAACCCATTGTTCGTTTGCATTGCCTACCGACAACAAGTTCAGAAATTTGCACTAACCAGAAAATCCGCAAAGCCTCCCTCGCTATATGTGTCCTGTCTATGGTCAGTGTGTCAGTTTTTAAGGTCTTTTTGAACAGTTACTTCCTTTGCAAAATGGTAGCCGACTGCTGCAGCCCATTGCTATGTTCTTCACCACGGGCCACATTATAGAATACGGCGCACTCTCCTTGTCAGCGCCGACCGCATCTCACAAAAGATGTGCTCAGCGTTACCAAGGAAAGTGCACCCTATTATGTTGAATGCCCTGCCCCCAGGGCAGCCCCCAATGCACGCTGCCCTGAGGGCAGTGCAGTCATGTGAAAAACTGAGCGATTTTAAAGCACTGTGCAGGTAGCAACCTGCATGCACTTTTAAGACGAGAGCAGTGAGTAACTGCACCCAGGCCCGGACTGCCCATTGCAGGCACCAGGCAATCCCCCGGTGGGCCGCAAAGGTGGGGGCCGGTTTTGGGCCCCTTGGGGCCGTTTTTGTTACAGGGCTGTTTTTGCAGCATAGCTGCAAAATTGCGCCTGTAACAAAATCGGCCTAAAAGCGGCCCTGGCAAAGTGCTCGGTCGCACCCCAACCCCCTCCCCCAAGTGGGCCGGCCGAGCACTTTGCCAAGGCCGGTTTTGGTTCCCAGTCCGGCCCTGACTGCACCCCCTGCAACGGGATGTCGGGGGAGTCCATAGGACCTCTTTTCCCCACTTTAGAGAGCTGCCATCAGGTGGCGCACTGTGACAGCTTATTTGTCTCTGCGCCCGCGTCAATAAGAAGGTGCAGGCGCAGAGGCAAAGGGATTCCCTCATTTGCACGGGACCCTCTAGTGATAGTGCTGGCACTATATGTATTACGCACAAGCATCTACAGCCCTTTCTGTAGTACCAAGTGCCCCTGGATCACTCTTTGTCCAGCCTCACATCACGTGCTGCAGCATCTTCAGTGGGAGCTGTCCTCTTCCATAATTATTTCCTAGATCACACTGCCCTGCCTCTCACCCGCCCATGTTGTAGAGTCTTCAGAACGTCCATGCCCAGAGAAGGCACTGGGCAAGCAATCTATGATTCTGGAAAACATAAAACATAAAACTGAAGAGGACAGCAACAGACCTTGTTGAGAAGATCTTTGGAGGAAGCTGCAGAGATTTGCTGTAGCTGCTTGTAGAGAAATCATCTGTGGCTTTGAAACCTCACACACTTGAAAGAAAAGATCCCAAAGCAGCTGAATAGTATGGGGAGTTCGCCTTTGAAACACACATCCATTGCGGTACTAGTGACTTTGTGAGTCACGGCTAACTTAGATCAGCATGTGATAGTGCTTTGATATAAACAGAACCAAAACATATATATCCATCTACATGACTTTAGGCAGGGTACTGCCACAAATCAATCTCTTCAGCACTTTTTTTAATTGCTATTTAAGATGGCATAAGAAAACAAGTCTTTGTCTATGTGTCAATCAATCAATATTTTGTTAAGTTACAAAAAACCACCAAAGTACATTGGAAACAGTACCAATATAACATTCATCCGAATACGTTGAAAATCAAAATATATATATGTACATTTTATACACAATTTTAAAGCATGGCAAAAGACACTTACATTGCAAGTGGTCCAGGCTAAGCCAAGAGCTGTTCCCTCAAGCCTCCACAGCACTGCTTTCTCAGACAAGAAGCAACATAGATGGGTTTGTGGGGAATAACAGGGCCCAGCAGTCACTGCCTCACTTCCACTGCCCTATTGCAGCAAGGCAGGCGATTGCTTGACTCTGTGCGCATAAATTGCGATTCTCCGATTAACATGACTAGAGAATCTGGATTTCATTAAAGACACGGAGGCTAACATTATGCATATAACTTTTAATGCAGACCCAAGCAGCTGCATATGTCACAAAGCAATAGTTCCATATAGAACATTCTTAGCAAAACTATTCCAGTAAGCACTAGGCAATCAGCCTCTTTTAAATGTGGAGCAAAGGAGAAAGGAAATGTCCCAATAAAAACTTCAACAAAGGGTCAACGAAACTTCACAAAATCAAGAAAGATGAAGGATGAACAAAATCTCCAAGATCCATAGGGAAGGAATCAGGAACATGAGTTCACGAGAGATTATCTGAAAAGAAAAAGGTGTAAATAAATCCAGAAAATATAAACAAAGATCAATCCTGAAAAGGAACATAAGAATATAAAAGCAAGTTAAGTATTCAAATAAACATATCACATGAATTAAACAGTAAACAAAAATCAACATCAACCACCCAAGGGAAGGGTGGGAGGGATAATGTTAGCCTCCGTGTCTTTAATGAAATCCAGATTCTCTAGTCATGTTAATAGGAGAATCGCAATTTCATTACAAGACTGGAGGCTACCATTATGCATGTTGGTAGCCATGTAAGACAACATCAGACATATGAGTGATCGGTTTGCAATAATGATGAGCAAAAGTTCTAGAATTCGACCAATCAGCAGCTTTAAGAATATCATCCAACTTACCTCCTGACCAAAAGGACTTACTGGCCATAGCACCTCTGATAGAGTGCGGTTTGAAGATATTTAGATCAACACCAGCAAGGTTCATAACAATTTTGACCCATCTTGAAATAGAGGCAGAGGAAATACCCTTATGAGGTTTAACGAAGGATATAAGTAACTGATCAACACCACATGGGCGAAGAGCATGCATTCTCAAATCATATTGTTTCATACAATCCACAACACAGAGTTTTTTACAAATATCAAAACATGGATAGAAAATAGAATCAGACATAGTCTTGGTCCTTCTGTGGAGTTCAAATTTGACACCAAACATATCATAAGACCTATAGGAAATATCTAGAGCTCTAACATCAGAAACTCTACGACAGGAAATTAAGCAAAGAAGAGTAGCTAATTTGATAGAAAGGTTCTTTCTGTTCAAAAGACAGTTATCTGGCCAACTACAAAAAAGGTCAAGAATTAATTTAACATCCCACAAAGATTGATATCTAGGTTTTGGAGGTCTTCTAAGTCTGATACTTTTAAGTATTCTACAAATAATAGGATTTTTACCTACCGTCTTAGCATTGACCAAGGAATGACCAGCAGAGATAGCCGATCTATAAATATTGATAGATCTATAACTTAGACCCCTGTCAAATTGTTCTCCGAGAAAATTGACTATATCAACAATAGGTGCTTCCACAGGCTCCAAGTCCCTTTCAAAGCACCAACGTAACTAAACTTTCCAAATGTTGTTATACCGGTAATGTGTTCCAGGGGCCCATGATTCTCCGAGGAGAGTTGAGGCTGTTGACGAAAGCCTTGCAAGATCATTGGATCTCCTGACACTCTCCAGGCAAGAAGGTTCAAATTCCATGTTTGGACAAGAGTGTGAATTCGACCGTCTATGTCGGTGAGAAGGTTGTTGAGAGAAGGAATCAGGAAAGGAAGATCGTAAGACATCTCTAGGGTAGTTGGGAACCAGGCTTGGGAAGGCCAAAAGGGAGTTATCAGGACAATGGAGGCCTGTTGATGTCTCACTTTCTGAAGGACCCTCTGGATCATAGCAAAAGGAGGGAAAGCATAAGCGTTGACTCATACCCATGATTGGAGAAAAGTGTTGACCGCTAGAGCACCTGGGTCGGGCATCCAGCTGTAATAATGTTCCAGTTGAAAAGTCAACCTGCTCGCAAAAAGATCTATTTGGAAGGGACCCCAAAAGTTGTTGAGGAATCTGAAAACTAAGGTGCTGAGTTTCCAATCGAGTGATCCAAAAGGCATCTCGAATTCCAATCTGCAGAAAGGTTCGATTCCCCTGGAAGGTATTCTGCTCTTAGAGAGATCTGGTGTTTCAGGCAGAAGATCCAAAGTTTTTTTACTAAGTTTGACAAGTCTTCAGAGTTTGTTCCTCCCAGGCGGTTTATGTAGGCAACGGCGGACATGTTGTCCATTTTTAGAATAACTGATCTGCCTTGAAGAGCGTGTTTGAAGCTCATTAGAGCAAAAAGGCCTGCAGTCAGTTCTACGTAATTTTTATGGAGTGAAGACTCCTCTTGAGACCAAACTCCACCAGTGTTCTGATCTAGGAGACAGGCACCCCAGCCATGAAGGCTCGCATCTGAGTCCAAAATAAAATCTGGTGTTGAACCAAAAATTGCTCCGCTATTCCAAGCATCAAAATTCTCTAACCACCAAGTTAGTTCTGAAAAGGATTCTTGGTTCAGGGAAACACGGTCTCCGTACCAGAGACCCGATCTCAAGGCTTTTCCTTTTATCCTTTGAAGGCCTCGATAATTTAGAGGGCCTGGAAAGATAGCTTGAATGGAGGATGAGAGAAGACCCAAGAGTCTGGCTAGTTCCCTTAAGGAATGATTTTGTTGTTTGAGGACATGTCTTATCTCCTTTCTGATTTTGCAAATCTTCTTCGGAGGAAGAAGGAGAAGGCAATTGGTGGTGTCTACAGTGAAACCTAGGAATTCCATGGACTTTGAGGGAGACAGTATGGACTTTTCTTTGTTTATAATAAATACTAGGTTTTCTAAAAGATCCATTACAGTTTTGAGATCTTGAAGAATTTGAGTATAATCTTGGTACATGATAAGGATATCGTCTAGATATATAATCATACGAATACCCTTCTCTCTTAGAGATGAGGCGACTGCTCTCATTATTTTGGTGAAACACCAAGGGGCTGATGACAGTCCAAAAGGGAGAGTTTGGAATTGATAAAGCCGGTTCTTCCAAATAAATTGTAGGAAGGGTTGATCTTCCTTGGCCATAGGGATGGTAAAATAGGCGTCTTTGAGATCTAGTTTGACCAATCAGTCTCCTTCTAATAAGAGATCTCTCAGAAGATGGATACCTTCCATCTTGAAATGTCTGTAAACAAGGTATTTGTTGAGTTCCCTGAGATTTATGACGGGTCTCCAACCTTTGTCCTTTTTTTCTGCAAGGAAAAGAGTGCTTACAAACCTCAGAAATTCCATAGAAACTTCTACGATTGCGCCCTTCTGGAGCATCGAAGAGATCTCCTCTTCTATAATCTTCTCTTGATCCGGAGAGAGGAACATTTCTCTTGGGAAAGAAACCTGAATCGGAGTATCTATGAAATCTATTGTAAAACCAGTAACAGTGTTCAGAACCCAAGGATCCTGAGTAGTTAGTTTCCAATTCTGGATAAAGAATCTTAGTCTGCCTCCCACTTTCGTTGGAAGAGAAGAAGGATTCAAAGCACTTACTTTGTGGGTTGGCGTTGTTAGATCCTCCTCTCGCTCTTGAACCTCTTGAACGGAAGCCTCTTCCTCTTGGAGGGTAAAATTGGGGTTGGTAGGAGGACTGGAAGCCACCTCTTGCGTTATAACCTCTGGATCTACCGTAGGGCCTACGATTAAATCGGCCGAAAGATTGACCCCTTCTTCCGGCCCTGCCAAAAAGGTTATTGTTGTTGAAGACCTTTTTCATGTTCTGATGGGCTTTATCCAGGGCTGTAAAGGTGGACACGTATTTACCTAATGTTTTGATTAGGTCTTCACCAAAAAGTAGGCCTTTAGGATTAAGTGAGGGTTCTTTATCGGCTGTCGCTTAATTTTGGGCTAATCTTAGTGAGAACGACTCTTCTTCTTTCAGAGTTGAGACTGGCATTGGCGTTTCCTAAAAGTACTAGTGCCCTTTGACTCCAACCACGGATAAGATCAGTGTTCAAGGTGGAGTCGTTGATACGACTATCTTCAACTGCATCAATAATTTTAGCGAGGGGACCTAAAATATCAAGAGGTCGGTCTTCACAAATTTTAAGGGATATCTCCATATCCTTCCTGGGGTCCCTACCAAGCTTGAAAAGATATTTTATCAGCTCGGGATCGAGGTTAGGTGTTTGGCAGACCTTACCCTCGATAGAAGGCCTTGAGCATTCTGTTCGTAAGAGATTACGGGTGTCTCTCTCTAGAATATTCCTGATCCATTTTGTAATAAATTTACTAACGTGGTCATTAGGAACCCAATCAGAGCTTCTAGGATGTTTGATGTTAAGAGGTGAAAACACCTCCTCGCCTAGAGGGTCTAGAATGCTATCCTTTGAAGAGGAAGGTAAATTATCATCAAAGGATTCAAAATCTTGGTAATCTTCATCCAAGTCAAGGATGTATTTGTTAGGGAATTCTGAGGCAATATCATCATGGTCATAGTTATTAAAATCATCATCGTGGATGAATTCATTACTCTGAGCACTTGGATAGGTTGTGCCGCGGAGGACACCTTTATAATTTGTGCCGCGGGGGACACCTTTAAATGTTGTGCCGCTACGGACACCCGAATTGCCTGAGGCAAGATGACCTCTATCAAAATTCGAGGTACTAGGACCTGAAACAGTGCTCCTAGGGGTATAATCAATATTATTAGTTGTTTTACTTTTCTTACCCCTTATTCCTGTGAGGTCATCATCATTTCCAAATTCATACTGAAATTCATCATCCTCTTCTGGTGAAAAGGATCTCTTAGACACTGGGGGGCAGATTTATGAAGGGCTTGCGCCACGTTTACGCCGCCGTTGTGTGACGCAACGGCACGGAAACGTGGCGCATCCCTGCGCCCTATTTACAACGTGACGCATCTAGGAGATGCGTCACGTTGTACAGCACTGCGCCATGAGGAGGCATTCCTGCGCAGGGGGGGCGTTCCTGCGCAGGAACGCCTCCTGAAAGTGGCTGAGTGAAATCTATGAGATTTCACTCAGTCACTTTCAGGGCAATGCTGCGTCAAAACCCTGCCCCTGCTTGAAGCAGGCGTAAGGCTTGAGGCAGCATTGAAAGAATAGGCCCCCCCAGAGCATTGCTGGAGCTGCGTTGCGCTTGCGACGCAACTCCAGCAATGCGCCACATTTCCGGCACAGATGCGTCACGCATCTGTGCCGTTTTTGCCCCATGGTGCGCCGCATCATAAATGCGGCGCACCATGGGTGGCGTAGCTGTGGCGCACTGTGGCGCATGTTAACTGGCGCATCCCTCGGGATGCGCCAGTTAACATAAATCTGCCCCCATGACTTTAGAAAGTGTAGAAAATATACAAGACCTCATTTCTTTATGTATCAGAGATTTAAATGCCTCATTTTCAATGTTGGGGAGAGAAACATTATCTTGGTCTGAATCTGTGTCAGACATAATGAGGATGGGGAATCGAGAGGTATAAGAATAAATAAATAAATAAGTAAAGACCTCTCTTTTTTTGTTTTTGTTTGATATAAATATATAAATATATAAATGTAATTCCCTTTTTTTTTTTTTTTTGGAGAGAGATTAGACTAGATGGGGTGGGATTGTGAATCGTTTTGAGATTGTAAATAAAATACAATCTAAACTGGAGTTAAATTTGAAAAAAGTGGTAAGAGATGATAAAAATGCCTAAAACAGCTGATCGCGTCGGAAAACTGCCAGTTTCCTCGAGCGCGATCAGCCGGTTGCCCAGGACCGCTCATTGTGAGGTGGGAGACTGAGGAAAGCACCTAAGCAACGATAGCTCGCAGCGCATGTGTTGCTAACGGTCTTTTCTCAGTTTTGGTAAAAAACACGGTCACGGGCAGCGGTGAGGGGAGAAACTCGATAAAGCTATCGAAGGAGAAGGAGGCAAGGTATGACGAAGCGCAAGCCGTTTCAGTCAGAATCAACAAATATAATTCTATAGCGCGAAGTGAGAGCCCGATTACTAAATAATGTGAGCAAACAAAGGAAATGAAAAGCGCGATTACTATATAAAATAATGTGATCAACAGAGGCAATGAAAAGGAGCCGACCTCCATAAATTAGAGGACGGGCGGTCGAATCAGGGGAGGGGGAGGGAACAAAACGTCCCAAGGGAAGCATGAGCAAGGAAAATTGAACTAAAGCATCACACTTATCAGGTAATAGTAGCAGAAATGTAACAGTAGAGGTTACTAATAAGTATAGGTTATAGATAGCAGTAAAACAAACAACAATTAAAATGACTAGTCATGTCAAAGGAGAGTAAGAGAAAAACAGGACTTATCTGCTTGGAGCCGCATTTAAAAGAGGCTGATTGCCTAGTGCTTACTGGAATTGTTTTGTTAAGAATGTTCTATATGGAACTATTGCTTTGTGACAAATGCGGCTGCTTGGGTCTGCATTAAAAGTTTTATGCATAATGGTAGCCTCCGGTCTTGTAATGAAATCCTTGTCTCAATGCCTATGCGCTCTGTAGTAATGACACCGGACGACATAGACTTCAGGAACAGTAATTTATTGTGGTACAAACAGTTCCTCAGAGCGGCATACGAGCGTGTTACTCCACGCCAGCCAAGGACCAACAGACATTAGTGGCACATCGCAGCACAAACATTCTAACCACCGGAATCAGGGGACTGGACGCAGCCGAGTCCAAAAGGTAGATATGACATCACTACACACACCCCTCCCTTCACCCAAGAAGAGAAAAGGAAAGGGAAACGAACAGGTTTGAAAGTAGAAAAACAGAAATCATGTAAGTACCTAGTCTGCCAAATAACTGGGCAGCCTGCGGTCATGGCAGGGGCGTGAAGACTCAAGCCCTGCAGAAGGTGAAGAGGTGGCAGGGAAAAAGTTGTGGGCATTGCAAGAGTCACTCCCCCGTCCTCCTTCACCCCCACCACTCCCTCCATTGGCTTCAATACTAACATCACTCAAAAGCCAAAGTCGTTAGCATTTTTGTCAGAATTTTTTACATTAATACCATCTACTTTTTTTTTATTGCTTTTTATTGTTCTTTGCATAACAAAACAACAATACAAAGAAGGAAGAGACATTGCAGTGCTTGACTATTACAGGCAGATATGACATGTCCGTAGCACATCCAACACACATTTACAGTTAGAGTCCACCATGCACAGTCGATAGTATATAACCTTATGGTATATAAGTCCCACAAGACACGTACATCCCCACCCGCCGACCTTCCAACAGTACCATAACCCATCAAATAAGCGCTCCCACAGGTGCACCTAGCAATCAGGCCGTTCACTACCCCTCGACATCCCTGGCACTTAGCCAGGTGACAAAGGGTCCCCAGATATCTTTGGGTCTAGTTTTGGCTGGTTGAAGGTTCCAGTATTCGGTGAGCTGTGTACTGCAATAAGCTACCTGTGTGATCCAGTCCCTAGACAGCGGTGGTCTTGCTATCCCCCAGTGTAGTGCTATCTGCCGTTTGGCCATCAGGAGCAACATTGCAGGTAGTTTACACAATTTCGGCCGGACCTCTACGAGTACACCAAGCAAATACGTCAGGGAGTGATAGGAATGTCCAAGCTGGTTATGCTTTTTACATGCTGGTGAATTTCTAGCCAGAAATTCGCTATGGGCCTCCAGCTTCATGCCAGATGGATGAAGGAGGCAAGTGGTGAGCCGCATCTCCAACAACGGTCATCTGCTTTGAGACCCATTCAATGTAGTTGTATGGGAGTACGATAAAGACAATGTAAATATTTGAAGTGGATGAGCCTAAGGCGATAATTAGGTGAGAGTCACTCTAGCTGTTGACAGCTCATTCGCCATTGTCTTTGGGGTGCACCATATACAATGTGATATCATCCGCGTACATGGAGACTGGTAACGCTCTAGTTGTGAAGCCAATGCCTCTGGCTGCATGATGTTGGCGCAGTCGTGCGGCTAGGGGCACTGTTGCGATGGCAAATAGCAAAGGCGACAGAGGACATCCCCTCCCGCATACTGCGAGTTACCGAGAATGGTTCAGATACAAGGCCTTTTATTCTGAGGCGTGCTGTCGGTTGTGTGTACAGGAGTTGTATATGTTCTATAAAATGTGGGATTAGACCGATTCTCTTAAGGAGGGGGAAGAAAAATCCCCACTCTAATGAATCAAATGCCTTTGAGGCGTCTAAAAGAGCAGCAGCCGCAGGCAAAGTCGGCGCCAGGTAGTGTAAGAGCCCAACTAGTGTTCTTATGTTATGCGAGGTTGCCCTGCCAGGTATAAAGTCCGATTGGTCTGACAGGACTATCATCAGGAGTAGTGGTTGAAGTCTAGTTGCTATTAGTTTAGCAACTATTTTGGCGTCCAGGTTAATTAATGAGAGAGGATGATGAGTTGCAGTGCTGAGGATCTTTATCTAGCTTGAGGAGAGCAATGATAATAGCCTCTTTCATCGATTTAGGGAGGATACCATTTTCCAATGCCTCTTGATACACTGCCAGGAGGTGAGGGGCAATCTCTTGTGAATATTCTTTGTAAAACTGTGCGGTGAGACCATCTGCACCCGGCACCTTATCCGCCTTCATGCCCCCACTAACTGCTGTACATCCTCGACTGTAAATGGTATGTCCATATACTGTCAGTGTATATTATTGTACCACACCAGCCCTATTGACTCAAAATAGTCCTCCAGTTCCGAGTCTGCGGGCAGTACCTGAGTCGTGTACAGCTGTGAGCAGAAGTCGCGCATAATATTTAATGTTCGGGGGTAAGTGGACAAGAACAGCATCCGGAGTCAGGAGTTCAGTAATATATGCCGCTCCTCTGGGCGGCTTTAGGAGATTCACTAACGTCTTCCCAGGTCTTTCCCCTTCTCCATATTTCCTTGCAGTTGCATATTTATGAAGGAATTTTATCTCTCTCTCAGCCTCTTCCTGGAAGGCAGTTAGTTTACTATGGATGTTGCCCAATGTCTCAACAGACTGTGTCTCATAGTAATCTAGTGCAAGCTTGTGTATCTCTGATTCCAGCCTATCGAGGGAGCCCCTATTGTCTCTGAGTACTCTCTTCTGTCCCGCTATACAGTGCCCGCGGATTTCTACCTTGAAGTCCTCCCATAGAGTCCCAACCGAATCTACCTACCCCATGTTTATGTCGAAATATTCCTCAATATGTGTACGCAGTTCTTCTTTAAATTCCTGATCTAGTAACACGCTGGGGGGCAGCCGCCATGAGAATGGTTGCCTATAAGGGCGAGGTATGGTGAGGGACATTGTGACTGGAGAGTAGTCAGATAGCGTACAGGCGTGGTGGGAGACATCTGTTACCCAGGAATGGAGATCAGGTGAGGTAAGCCAAAAATCTAGGCGCAACCAGGCATTATGCTGCTGCGTGATACAGGTGCCTTCTCGCTTATCAGGGTGCAGGTGTCTCCAACTGGCTATAAGGCCGCAATCCTCCACCAGGTGTTTCAGGACTGCAACTGCTTGAGGGTGATGTGTGTGAGAGGTTCCCACCCTATCAGCGTCCAATGACGTGACCGTATTAAAGTCCCCCCCAGATCAGTGCTGCGTCCCCCAGTGCTTGTATGGAATGCTACACTTGTTGGTAGAATGCAGGGTCATCTGCATTTGTCCCATATACATTAGCGATGATGACCCTTTTATAAACAACTGTCCTGGAGCAAGAACATACTGCCCTTCAGTTTCCCTTACTACCTTCGAGGTCTTCCAGGGAGTGCCTCTTCTGATTAACGTAGAGACTCCACGCGAGTAGGTGGAGTAGCATGAAGAGAGCACTTCACTCCATTTGTTTGTTTTCAACATAGCGCAGGATCCATCCTGCAAATGCGTCTCCTGTAGGAAGCAGGTCGCCTCAGAGTGTCTGGTCAGGTGGGACTATACTAGTCTCATTTTTCTATGGTTGTTCAGACGGCGCACATTCCACGTGAGGCACGTCAAGGTGGACATAGAAGTTGGAGGTAGTATATGTTGCTCTCCGCAGCCAGCATTGACCCTCAAGAAGGTCCTAGTGATTCACTACGTTACCTCCCCGGACCTTGCAGATCCTACCAGGCGCAGTGAGACATGTCTAGTTCTAGTGGTGCTCCATGCAGAAGGAAAAGCACATTGCAATGAACAACAAACAATGAAAAACATTCCCCCACCCCCACCCCCCTCCCACTCCAACCCCCCAATCAGGTTGAGTTCCAGAATCATCCACCCCTAAGAACACCCATTAAGCAAAAGATCTCCCAAACGGGAGCTTAGGGGAATCATCCCAGCGGGGGTGCCAGCGAACTGCTCTGTCATTAAGACAACAGGGTGGCCGAGCAGTAATATGGTTAGGCCAAGGTGGGGTAACATATTTACAATGTGTGTACAATGACCAGCCATTACAAACTATATAATTCGGTTACAGAACCAAACATTCAGACATTACACACTCTACTCAACATCACTTAGCTGGCCCTTGTGAGGAAGTCTCTGGTTCGTGTGTGGCAGTTTTCATTTTCTTGGCATGCTGTTTAGCAAATTTTAGGGCCTCTCCAGCCGCAGTGAAGAATATAGGTTTGTCATTTGTTTGTACTTGTAGCTTTGCAGGGTATAACATCGCATATTTCGTACTAACTTGCTGAAATATCTTCTTAGCGGGAATTAATTCCCTGCTAGCTGCCTGGACCGCCTGAGTAAAGTCCGGATAAAACGCTATCAGGTTATTCTGGTATTGGAGCGCACCCTTTTCCCTTGCTAGTCGCAGAACTGTATCTCTGTCTCTGTAATTGAGTAGTCTGGCAAATATGGCCCTGGGAGCGGCTCCCGGCGGTCGCCACGGGCCAAGCGTACGATGGGCGCTGTCCACGAGAAACATGGGTGACAGTTCTTCTCCAAAGAGATCTCGCAGAAAGCCCTTGACGTATTTTTCCATATTTGGAATATTGATAGATTCGGGTATCCCCGTCAGGCGTACAATGTTGTGTCTGGACCTCGCTTCCAAATCCTCATTCCGCTGTTTTATCACCTCAAGACCTTTGTCCATGCGCAGCAGCTGTTCACACGTTCCCGATTGATTGTCATCGTGGTCCGAAACTCTCATCTCCAGCATGTCCAGTCTGTTCTCATGTTTATCCACTTTGCGCAATACCTTGTCCATTCGCGCCACCAGGGAATCAAGCTTCGAGTTAATATCTTTCAAACCAACCTTGACATCTCTAAACATAGTTTTGATGTCATCGTCTGGTTGCGACTCCATCTGTGTCTCTGGGACTGTCATCTGCAACGCCATATCTGCTTCTGTTTGACTCGTGCTGTGTTTATCAAAATTCAACTTGAGTTGCTTATTATCTGGTTTCCCCATGGTTCATCGGTTCCTAAGATCCCTGGCACTCGCAGAGTATCGCTCCCTCCGTTTATTTCCGCACACCTCTATCGAACAGGCGCAGGCGTGTCCTCCAAGTACCCAGCCCAGCAGGTCAGTCACTGCAGGCTGTAGTCAATCACAGGTACCTTGGCTATGTATGTCTCAGATTCGCACCACAGGTGGCCAGTGCAACCCAAGCCCCCCCCCCCGCCCCCCAGATGGTAGCGCGCGTCAGGGGGGGATCTTTGAGTGCACCCAGCCACCACTCCAGACAGCACCTCCAGCCTCACACAAAGTTGCAGTCTGAAATTTGTTGTTGTGACCTCGTGGGCACCTCTGATCTGCTTTATTTGCCGGATTCAACAAGCCGCCCTCCAAATCACATGAGACCTGCCTCAATAACCATTTCAAGAGAAATATATAGCTGCAGGAGAGGGGCTGCACTCCCCAATTCCCAGTTTTTATGTGGTGAATGAATGATATGGCCCGTCCTGTCTGTCCCTTGGGCCTTGTCTACGCTACAATTCCTGCGCTGATCACTAAATATGTTGCGGGCCCCTGACCGCCGGTTCTGTGGTCTTCTGAGTGCTGCCGCACCCCCGGAGCATCGGGGGCCGCCCTGACCTTCACGCTCACGAGCGCGGTAACTTCCCGGCCCTACAATGGCCTGCAGCTTGTCCCGGGGATCCACCGCGGCCTCCCGTCGCTCCTCTCCGCTTGCGGCATAGGGAATGCAGATTTGTTAAGAAATAAGCCGAGCGGCGGCTCCCGCAGTCCACCCCAGTATCTTTGCAGTAGAGCCTGCATTCAGGTCAGAAGCCGCAGCGTCGCGCACAAGCCGCCAGGGCAGCCTCCCCATTCTGGCCTCCAGGCAGCTCAGGCGTCTCCGCAACGCCCTCCTCAGCGCTGGTGTTCTCGGCGGTCCACACAGGCCGTCCACTGGGCCTATTTGGTCCAGCCAAAGCGTGGGAAGCTGTGCAGCCCCTCTTTACTTGAATTCCGATCGTGGCAGCGACTCTATTGATGTGCCCACGCGACCATATCTGCAGAAATATGTGTATTCACTAGGAATATCTCCCAAGTTTCACGTGCCACTTTCATTAGCTTGGCATAGTGTACACTCTGAATATCTAAAGCAGAATATAGATGGCACAGAATATCGAGGCCAAAATATGGAAACGAAAACATTGGCAGATAAGTATAGATTTTCTATGCCTAACTCCACATATGTACACCTTGTTAGTATATCTTACATTTAAGTAGATGTGGAGTTAGGAATTGTAAATCTATACTTCTCTATATATGCACTTACCTTTCAATATTTTGTCCCTAGATAATCTGTCCACGCTATTCTTGTAGGTCAATATTCTGGGGTTCAATATTCAACAGTACAACTGCCTGGCATATAACAAGGAGTTTTCTGCTCTAAAGCCAGTTAGTGTTCTTACTTCCTTAAACGTGTGCAGCACTTTGCTCTCATTTAGGTCTCTCAATATTTTATATCCAATAGTTAACCATCCAACCACGTGGCTTCTTTCTATAGTATATGTAGTCTCCATAAAGGTCCTGGCAAGCAAATATAGCTTTTTTTTCAGAACAGTGTGGGTTGTCCAGAGTGAGAGTAAAGCCATACCCAAAAATGTGGGTACCCAAAAATTGCCCCATTCCGTTCTCCCACAGTTTACTAGATCTGAGACAGTTTTAAACCTCAATTTCCTGAAGCAATGTGCCCCAGCTTTAAGGCACCTCCCCAGACATCAATTAGCGGAGTAAACACAGTTCAATAAATAACAGGGTTCTCTCAATAATGTAGGTGTACATCAATGAAAAGTTAAAGCGATTTATTACAGAAATTCAAATGAAGTGGTGCAGAGTGAATGCCATGAAGGCTCTCAGATGCAAAGTTATTCAGAATATGTAAATTCAGAAAATGTTCTCAATTCCAAATGAGTAGCAAAATCAGAAAAAATGTGTGTGGGGGGGGGGGTCTCTAGTAAAATAGGATAATATTCTGGCATACCCTCAAACTTAAGGGGTTCTTACACAAAATTCTTGCATAAGAAATCCGTAATGCTACAAAATCATCATGATATGAGCAGAAGTATAAATTCTTTAGCAAAACAGAACACAAGACAGAGCCATAGCAATGACAAAGTCAATCACAAGCACTTTGTCAATACTCAACACCACAACTCCACTGCCTCGCCTGTAAGCAAATATTGACTACCCTTCTGCTACATCGTATTGCAGGCTTTAACATAAATTAATTGTGAATAAGGAAAAATCACTAGGCAACATTCTGGTCGTAAAATAAACTCCTAAATTTTATTTATACAACATGTTAAAATAAGGGCTCAGATTATATCGATCACTGAAACATCAAACTATATATAAAAGGTGACAGAACAATATATTATGACATAAACAACATCAAACTATATATAAAAAGTGACAGAACAATATATTATGACATAAACAACCATAACAATAGAAAACGATCTTACGATGGAATTAAGAAAACCATGAGAACTATGAAATTATTCTCACACAATAAAGTATGGAAATCACAAAAAAATAACAAACTATACATCAAAATGTATAAGGAAAATACATATGTTTATACAAAAAACCGAGCCAAATAAATTAAACAGACATAAATATTAGGAATAATTAGTTGATCAAATGGAACAATGTTGGTTCTTTAGAGAATTCAAATAGTCCACTGTTGCTTCTTCAGAAAAAACTGCTTCTCTACTTTATTTGACTCGTTTTGTACAAATAAAATTTAGGAGTTTATATCTAATTTTGGTGCATTGGGTTTAACATAATTTCTACTAATCCATGGTCCTAAACATTTTATGTCTGTGAAACAAACAAGGACCCCCTGATATGGATCAATTTCCTGGGTCAGGGCAAACAATTTGTGTGAATATAATACCCAGGCAAATCTCTAATAACCACTAGCACATGAAAAATGGCATTTGTCAAACAAAATAACAGTAATCAACAAACGTTTTTGCACATAGGATACATTTTAATTCCTTTTGTAAAACATGATTAAATAATAAGAATTGGTACATACATGATAAAAATATTTCTGCATTATAGCATATGCATAAATTCAGACATTTATTAAATACACTTTAAATATATTAAAAGATGGTTTCCTGTCTACGCGTTTCGACACAGGTGTGTCTTCCTCAGGACTGTACCATCATATTTCTGTAAAACATATTTAAAAAGATATTTTTATAAGTTTATATTTACAATGCAAAAAACAGTTTGTAGTTTAGATTATACTATTATATATACAAGGCTAGTGGTTTTCACATCTTGGATAATACCGCTACTCAATGATATATAGGTTTGCCAAAAAGAAAACATAATTTGTACATATATACACATCCTCAGTCAAGTCTATACATATCTATTTACATAATTACAACATATTTATGAACACCTAATATGTTCAATATGAGCATTTTATGTTAGTTCCCTCATATTAAGAAGTATATTATATTTGAGACAAACTAACTTGAGACAAACTTGCGACAAACTTGCGATAGGGAAAGAAAAAAAGAGAGATAGGTGGGAGAGACAAGAAAATAAAAGACATTTTTACTGGATAACGAGTACTTAGGCAAGACATTTGAATTATTTGTCATAAATTACCCATAATAATTTTTTATAGTAAAATGTAACTCTTTAGTATTATTTTATCATATTGTATAGTCTATTTAGATTGTTCAGTTACCCATGGATCCATCTAGAGACAGTAACTACTAACCCAACGTTACATTTTGATATATGCTTACCTAGGTGGACTAATTATAACGGTTAACATCAGATACTAGCATGGGAAAGGATTGTGCCGATATGTGGGTAGAAGCAGATGATTAAATTACCTGAAAGTGGATAACAAGCATTAAAATCTGCAAAAACGGGTCATTGTTCATTGCAGTAATCCAGGTGCATAGTTAACGCTATTTTATTTATTCTATACTGCAGCACGCTTTCTATTTGTGTTAGTATGCGTTTTCCAGATACTTCTTACTTGATTTAAAAAAGAGACATATCTAGTGTTTACCAATGACATACTCCAATGATTAAGTTCATAACTCATGCTGTTGCGTTTACCTTATTCTTTTTTCCTTTATTGCCTCTATTACTTATTTATCATCTTCGAAGGACATTATGTGATATTAATTACAGTCCGAATAACAAACGGGAATATAACCCACATGAAGTTACCTAGTTAACATATAGCATTTTCCCTACATACTACTATGTAGTAGTTTTCTTACCAAATACAAATGACTCTGTTCTCTGCGGTAATGGTTTCTGTGAGGCACTAAATGGCACTTGTTGGAACGAACGTCCCTGGTTGGAAGCTTTTCTCTAGATCCTAAAGAACATACGACTCACATTAGATTATATCAGGTGAACAGAATATTTTTCCATCTGTTAACAAACGACAACTAACATTTATAGTTGATTAGGTATTGTGCATCTTTTATATTAGTTTATCGAAGGATAATAGCCTTCTTACCCACTTTAAAAATCTCCAGCGGTATGGTTGTTGTGAGATGCCACGTGTTGGTAGTTTAATTAAACGTCCCAGATACGATCGTCTTAACTATAGATAACGAGAGAAAACGCAATACGGATGCTATTATTCTATCCGAGTCATATTACAAGATCTCATAAATACAGTCCGCCTGATACCAAGAATTTATATTATTACCTGTATAGATGTCGGTTAAGACAAACCGGCTACCGAATGTTCCCGGCGTCTTTTATCTACAGAGAAAACAAAAGGGCGACTCGCGTCATTTTACAGGGGCTATAAGCCGACTCCTAACGCGCATTTATGCAGTGTAAGGCTTACCGTCATTTGTATCAAAAGAGCAGACCGGTAGCGTTGTGATCCCGGCGGTATCTGAAATTTTTGACAAGAATCTAACAAGCAAGCTTGCATTGGTTTATATAACGCCTACGTCTATTGGTTTACTTGTTGTCACGTGTGTCTTAACCCCTTCGAAGCTAATGACGAGCTGGGCTCGTCATGGCGCTTACCTGCCGTGCGCGGATGACAAGGCCAGCTCGTCATGGTGTATAGGCTTTTTGTTTTTTTAGCGCAGGACGGGAAAACGCCTAGCAGCCATGTGGTTAAAGGGAAACACCTCACTCTTTGTATTAACGGTGTATCCGGACATAATATAAACTATTTTATGGAAAATAATTTTTATGGGACCTATGTTTAAATCCTGTGCAAAGCTCAAGTATATATTTATTCTACATATTGTAGGTATTAAGGGTGATTAATTTATTCCATCTATTTATTACAGTATCGCGTTTATCCATGGTAGGTCATTATTTAAACCATGGGTGAATGTGTTTAAAGAAAAAATCCAATACACCTCTCTTTTTTTTCTTATTTTATCTCCTCCATTACTGTTGGGTGTATACAAACTGTTTTTTGCACTGTAAATATAAACTTATAAAAATATCTTTTTAAATATGTTTTACAGAGATATGATGGTACAGTCCTAAACATTTTATGACCAGAATGTTGCCTAGTGATTTTTCCTTATTCACAATTGTATTTTCCCTGTCCTCAGAACGCTCAAAGTAACAGGGGGTCCCTATTTACACATTTGACATAAATAATTAATCCTCTGAACGCCCTTCCACTTCTGGAACAGCATTTAATCCTGTCACAATACATTCAGTATCTCTAAGGTTTGTGATGTTCCAGAACATTTATCCTAGTTTTCCATTCGTTTTCCATTACCTATCAAATCTACAATTCACATTAGAAAATAAAAGTAAAAATTAAAACAACTTCAAATGCTAGAACCAAGAATATCATAATGCAAATGAGAAATAGACTATCTGCTATGTTACTATGTTTTTCCCTAGTAGAGCAAACCTCAGGTTTCCCAGGGCAGCACCAAACAGCATTCGTAATGGACATCAAGAAGCAAGTCCATTCATGTCAGCTCTGGCAAGTCTACTAATATTAGCTTCATTATGTTAGGGCTTGATAGCACTGACCGAGTTGCAGAGTTCTACATTTATTAGTGATCACATGTTCTGACAGGGCCCCTGTAGATGTAGTATGTGTATCTATTCCAGACTGTTGATTTGGCCCCAAGCATTCTGTTTGCTTTCTAGGGCTATCTCAGGATCTATGGAGTCCCCGAAATTGTCTATCCAGTCCTGTATCTCAGGGGACTGAAGGAAATGTGGCCAAACATCTTTTAGTACCTCATGTTTAACAGGAAAAAATATCATGTATTTGAAACCGATTTAACTAAGCAAACTTTTATCAAACTCAAATGATCTAGATTATCACTGCACGGCTTGTTTGTAATCCCGGTAGAAATGTAACTTGTCCTTTGAAATGAGCCCTTCTGTTGTGCTTGCTAAAGGACTGCAACCCCTTTGCAAAGGGGCAGTAAACAGGTGAAAATGACATGTGGAGGCATTCCTTGTTTGTGAGGGCTCGCAAGCAATGGAGCAATGGAGTCTTTCTAGAATAAAAAATGTGGAAAGCCCTCTGGGTCTCAGGGTATCCAATTATCTTTTCTCTAAGAATCATTTTTCTTAAGTGCCCTTTGGTTTCTCGGAAAATCCTAGAAAGCATGGGTTGTTTTGTCTAGGTCTTCCCTCAGTACCTTCCGCCCTCATTTCAAAATGTCCGGTAGTCTCTTATAATTTAATAATCGCTGTCCTCATCTACAACTTTTCACCTGCGAATGTTTTAACTGTGTGATTAGTCGTCCTGGACTTTTCTGTGACTTTTTTTTTTAGGTTGGTTCTAATGAGGGTCATCTGAACTAATATTTTATCAATTTTATGCTTGACAGTGGCATGAGAATGAGTATTCACCTTCATTATGTCAGCCAATGTAGGCATCTCCTACAAATTGTTTCCAGCTATTCGGACACCTACTGCCTAGGAACTTTTCCCCACAGAGCTAGATGTATATTATAAAATTATGATGGCCTGCGAGAGCCAAACCTTTTTGTCTTTCACATTCTGCAACAATCTAAATAATATACCTATAGATGCATCAAGCATCCATTCTGCGAATCCTAAATAGCGAAAAATAACGAATCACTATTTAGAAATCGCAGAATGGAATGCATCATCCAAATTGCAAAATATCTGCGATTCGCACCCGCCCGCAATCAACAAATGTGACTCCGCAAAAATCCCTACAAAATCGCAGTCGGCTGTTTCCAACCCCCTAATTGCGAATCCGCAATTACCGATTTCGCAAATAGCGATCTCGCTCATTGCGAGTTCGCAAAAACGTGAAGTCGAATTTGGAACCCAATGATGACATAACTACCAGTAAGTAGCCTGCTCCATGCTTCATTCGGACCACAGAGCTGGATACAGGAGGAGGCAGAGCACTGAGCTCCAGGAGCCACACCCTGCAGTGCTATACAGGAGTGGAAATCAAACCACAATGTCCCAGGAAGCTGCAGGACCAAGTGAAAAACTCCGCCAGCGCAGAAGCAGGATTCTCCCCGTGTGCATGATGCACATGTGCAAGTGGCAGGTCGTCCCCCTCCGAATCACTACCAGACGCCTCAACAGTTATCCTCCGCTTGGTGGCAATATTGTGCAGCGTGGCGCACACGGCCACGAAGCTGCATCAGATCTCGGGCCGGTATTTGAGGGCCGCGCCAATCTTGTGGAGGATGCAGAATCTACTCTTTAACATGCCAAATGTTCCCTCAATCACATTTCTGGTGTGTATATGTGCACCATTGTCCCTCCGTTCCTGTGGTGTTGCTGGGTTGAGGTATGGGGTGAGGAGGTATTCACAGAGGGCGTAGGCGCTGTCACCTGAAGGGAGGAGCAAAGGGTCAGTGCCTGTTATGCGTGGCAACATGGTCTCAACATACTGTATGTGGGCATGTGTACTTACCTAGGAGATGTTCTCGCCAAATTCACCCTTGACCATGCGGGTGTGAATTCCGCTGTGCCGGAAGATATGAATCATGCGTGCTCCCTGGGTATTGTGCCACAATGTCTGTAATGATGGTGTTCACATTGCAGACCACCTGAATGTTGAGGGAGTGATATGACTTGCGGTTCTGGTGCATGTATTCGGTCTCTGCGGGTGGACAGATGTGTATGTGGGTGCAGTCGATGCAGGCAATTACATGGGGGAAATGGGCGGTTTGATAGAAGTCCTGTTTAGTTTGCATTAAGTCCTGTTGGGTTATTGAGAAGGTGATGTGATGATGGATCCGGCTCAGCATGGCGTCCAGGAAACTCTGTAGGCAGCGTGAAAGTGTACTCTGGGATACACCCCCTGCAACTGCGACTATCCCCTGGAAGCTGCCGGAGGCCAGGAGGTGCAGGCAGCACAGGACCTGGGCATGGGTGGGCACGGAATTGGTCCTCTGTGTTGGGTGCTGCACCAGGGTCTCAAGGTCTCTGATGAGCTTAGGATCATTGCCCCATTGAGCCTGTATTTGGAGTAGATCTCATCTTCAGTCTGTCCCAGTAGTGTAATCCGCAGCCGGAAGATGTGTTCATGGATCCTGCGTCTGTTCTGGGCTGCAGCCAGGAGCCTCGGCCGCCTTGCCACGATGTATAGACCTGCCATTGTGACTTTTCTCATGCTCCTAATGAGTATCCTTGTGTGTTTGATTTAGCCAACACCTATTTGTTATTTCCAACATTTTTTTTTGTTACCACTTTGACTTCATGGTTACTACCTGGTTTAGCTTCTCCTTAAATTGCGACTCGTATTTTGTGAAATGTGGTGTTTTCGCTATTTGCGATTGCTGATGCATGTGGATAGCGATTTGTTTGCTAATTCGCTATTTGACTGCGAATTCGCTATTAAATTCGCAGAATATGTGGAGAATCGCTTTTAAGGAATCGCAGTGGGGGTTTATACGGGTTTAGCGATTCTTTGTTTTGCGAATTCGCAAATTGTTGCTTTTCCACTTGATGCATTGCGGAAGTGGAATTTGCGATCGCTGTTTCGCAGCAATTGTGATCACAGATTCGCTTGATGCATCTATGCCATAGTCCTATGGATAATATGTCAGAACCCCAGGCAAAGTGATGGACAGCAGCAAGCTATTCCTAATAGACTGCTTAGTCCTGCCTATCAGTACAGAATATGCTGTACTTCAGTTTCTTTTTGACTTATCAAAAATAGCAACAGCTCTCCCCTGGGCATGTATCACATCCGCATCATTTCAGTACTAAACACTGTTTGCATCTTAACTCTGACCATCTTCAAACCTCATGTGGTGGATTGGACACAGCAGGTTATAAATGTTCGGCGGATTGGTAGTTGCCATGCTCAGCATGAGCACTGCCTCGCCTGGCTGCCGCTGGCCACAGGTCAGGTTTATGGCAGGATGTGATATTTATTTCTTATTGCACATATGCGGAACACAAGGCACTTGCATGGATATTATTTCCTTCTGGTGAACTCAGCGTAATTCTTTGGTATATAGCCCAGATGTGGGAGTCTATCTTGAGCAATGTTTCCAAAGGATTCTCATGGCCTAAGGTGTCTGAACCTGTGGAACGTGGAACTTGGAGATGATTGCATGCTTCCCTCAGACCCTTGGTGGACTGTATGCCATGGGCTGCCTGTACGCAACTTAGCAGCAGCATTGATTCGTTTCAGGCCCCCTCCTGTCAATGGGGGAAGACTGCAACTCATGTTGCACTGCAGACACAATTTACAGCATGCTGTAGTGCATCTCACGGCAGTCCTATCCATATCCTGTACAGATCGGGGTCCTTTCTTCAGCCGCTGTAATCGCCCCTAACTATGTAACCACCATTGTAGGGCCCTCTTGTTTAAGCGTTTCAACCGTGCGTGGGTGCCATATTGTCTATTAGCTATGTACAGGGGCCCCCAATTCTGATGCTGATCTCTCTGACTCATGGATGTTAAAAACAGCAGGAACATACCAGAGATAGTGCAGAATCATGCCTATTTGTATTGTGCTGGTTTCAGTAAGTTGAATGATGAATTTTAAGCACATGTGTTCTACAAGTTGTCTGCGGCTAGTGAGAGAAAGTGGGCTTGGGGGTTGTTGGTCATCATGCTGACTTGGACCCCCCTCTTTATGGGTTCAACCAAAAACTATCAGAAATTGACCAACCACTTCAGTACAATAACTGATCCACTATGCAAGCTACTAAAGAGAGGTCAAAACTTCAAGTGAGGAAAGAAGCAGGTTTCAGCATTCAAACAGTACAGACATAATTTTCAGAAGCACGTAATAGCATATGGCACTGATAACATGCAACAAGTTAAGGCTTAGGAGCATTATTAGCACAAAAGGATGACCATAGATATGAAATAATAGCTGTTGCTTCAAGGACACTCACCAATACAGACTGGAGGGATGCTGTAACAGAAAGATGAATGCTTTATTGACTATTGGTCACAGCACATTTTTATGGAGGCAACAGCTTACAATGATATCACATCACACACTGCTACTGAAAAGTCTAGATCTGGTGGTGCGAACAAGGTTGTTGTATTGGCTAATGTGTATCACATTAATAAACCACATTCCATTGAATTGGATTTTAGGCAAGCCATGCTTTCCGACTAGCGATTTCTTATCTCTGTCATCACTTATTTAGCTGCTGATAGTAGAAAGCAAGACAGAGAATTTTTAAAGATCCTCCTTCTAGAGGCAGGAGACCTGGGGAGATTAAGTGAAGTGAAGTTTCTGGACCCCTCGGAACCAGACCTATGTTGCGGAACTCCAACAAACAGGGCCGCTACCTGGATCCTCGTGGGTGATGCACGGTTGATTGCGGCTGATAGTGGCTGTCTCAGTCTCACCGGCCTACCTGAAAAATCTGCCAACTGCTTTGCCATTTGTATGCCACACCATCCCAGAGGCACCTCACGATGTCACATTTGGAGTAAGTCGCCTATCGCCCTGCCTCTTCGCTGCAATGCAGACCCAGAGGATCTAAACAAGGCAAGGACAGAACAAGGTGAGGACAGGCAGTGGAGGTGATGCAGAGACAGGGGTGGGGGCAGGCATTGGAGCAAGGGGTCCTTGGGGTAGCAGGCTGCTGCTGGACTGGTGGTCCCACCTACCTAGTGCCCTTGATGCTGCAACGCTTGGTGTGGGGCAAGGGAGCCAAGTACAGTTTAAGCATTGGCATACCGTTGTAGATTCAACTTGGTAACTGTGCCAACTTCCTTTTATCATCATACAAAGGGATCACGTACCTTGTTCACTCTTGCTGCCAGCTTCTGCATTTGAGGTCACAGCGGTAACTAAGGTGCTGGCCCTGCAGGCCCGACAAGCTGCACACATTTACAAGTGCATAAACTCTTAGCTGCCACAGCTGACCTTTCCCTGGCTCTTGGTTGACACACAGATATTTGGAGATGACTGCCAGGGACCCCAGTTAAGTGATAATAAAATTAAATGACCATTGACAATAGCAATCCTGGTACTACTTCCCCCACAAAGATTAAATATCTTTTCCTGGAATATGGTAGGCATGCTGATGAAAATCTGCAATCCAAAACTAAGAAAGCATTGGGAAGGCCACCAAATGTTAATGTCACAAGAAACATGGACTCAATTTAAACACCTCTAATTAAGTTTATCAAATTTAACCAACCAGCTATTAAACTAAGGAAAAAAAGGTCGACTGAGAGGAGGTCTAGCCATATACAACAGCTCTAACCTAGATGTCAAGTGTACTCATTTTAGCACTGAGAAGCCATGACTACTTGCTGTTAAAGTAGAGATGCTGATGGAGGGGCTCCCATTCTCTTGTATAATGGTTAATATTTATATCCATCCAACACATACAGAGAAGCAAAAAGCTGTGGCCCTCCTCAGCTCATTTTTAATTAACTTAAAACTAGTTCATAGTGGATCTCACATTATGTGAACCAGAGATTTTTACATGGATTTGTTCAGTAATCCATATACTAATGAACACGAGTTTGAGCAGGACTTGGTTTGAAACATACCATTGCAGGCGATTCCGACCACCAAGCAATGCAACAAGAACACAGAAGGTCTCTCCAAGGAAATAAGACAGGCGGGATTAAGAATAGTAAATGGAGGAGCAACGAAGGATCAACTGTCTTCATGGACTCGTATCTCAGATACTTCAAAATCGATGATTGAGTACACCATAGTGAGTCTATCCCTCTGGTGTTCAATTGTGAGTTTTATAATAATTCCTGAAACTGCAAGTGACCACTTTCTACAGTTTTGACTGACTTTTACATTATATTACCTGTTCTGTCAAAGTCAAACTGACCCATGGTCCTCGCATATACTGAGAACCACAAGAGGTTAAAAAAGAATGATCAATCAATTCAGTAGATCAACCAGCAAAGTAGGGTGCTGTTAAACTCTTGAGAAACTCACAGGAGGAATCTTTCACAAGGTTGGGAAATGTTCAAAAAGAAGCTTTTAACCACATTTCCTAATAATGAGTCCAATAGGACCTTATAGATCAGTGATGGTAGACAGTCTAAGGCCTTGACATCAAAGGCAGTCCGCTTAAGTAAACGGGAGGTAAATCAAGCACTGAGAAGGTTAACGAGAAATCCTAACAGTGAGCTCTTAGTATATAACCTATGATTGACAACAACTAAACAGTTAAAAAGAGGGTCCAAGGGATATATAGTTTAAAGACCCACACCTGATTTTATCCCCAGCTCCTACTCAATGTATAACACAGAAAAAAAAAGGAGGTGAACACTACATGCATAAAAGAAACCGGCACATCATGGGTTATTCATACATAGCTGACAAATCCAAAGCAATTAGTAAAGGGTTCCCATCAAATTGACTCAATGATCAGTCCTATCATTTGGCCAAACCCAGGTGCATATTAGGCTGGTCCCCTGATCATTGGGGACATCAAACACCGCACCTTATTGCTGTTTGGGGATTTGGTCCACCAAAATAAACAAACCGTCCATGATGACTGATCTTTTGATGGTAAAGTAAACAACAGTGCAACAAAAAACTTTGTGACTTAAGATAGGATGAAATGCCCTCCTTCTGACAACTTTATTCTGCGGACAAGACACGCCTCCTAATTAAAAAACCAGAACAGTACAAGAGAGACAGTAACAAATATCTATCTAGAAATGGGCCAACATGTTTCTGCCTGACGGGTATTTAATCCCTTGGCATTCATCAGGGCCTCTGTTCTTATAATAGTTGCACTCCTAGTAGTGGCAAGAAGGAAATATAAAAAGACCTGCTTTCAAAGAAACAACACAAATGTTTGGGTGAAACTCCTTCTTTCAAGTAAAGCTAAAAACTTTGCAAGGCACCGGTCACTTTACAAGTTTTCTATTAATACATTAACAAGAGTATGAGAAAAGTGTTGAGTAACCAGGATCAATTGGTCATAACTAAACAATCTCATGCTTGAGTGGTTCTAAAAAGGTATACAACAGTGCCTGGCCAACCGTATTCTTCGGCTATCATACAAAAAACACAAATGGCATGTTGTACAGCTTAGTTTACCTGCCAACCCTTGAGTTGGGCCAAGGAGAGGGACAATATTTTGCATAGACTGGGTAATAAAGCAAACGTTTCCTTAATCCAACTGAGCAAAGTTCCTTTATTCATGCTTAATTACTTAAAACATTTGCATGATAAGCTGCAAGCATTAAAATTATATGCGCTATATGTTAACCCGTTTCTTTAAAGGTCTTTGGGGCATATGTACAAAGAAGTGATGGAGCGGGGCATTAGCCTTCTTGGCTTAATGCCACGCTCCAACACTTCTGAAACGCAGGGCTGCACCATACATACAACAATACTGTGTAGCCATGCGTTTCCCCCTGCGCTGTTTATGTGCAGGAAGGTGTCCCTTCCTGCACAGAAACAACTTTAAATGGCGATTTATAACTTCTATGTGTCTAGCATTGTGCAGCACACATAGAAGTTGCAACTCGTCATTTTTAAAATGATTGTTTATGTTCAAGAAGGGACACCTTCATTGCATGTAAACAATCATGCATGGCGTTTTGCTTTTTCCATGTGTGCTGCACAATGCAGCACACATTAAAACATCAAAAACGAGGAGAAGTAAAGCATTTCTCCTCGTTGCGCCCTGTTAAAACCAGGTTTTCCCTGATCTTAATTTACGCACTGCCCCAAATTTACGCCACTCTTGTAAATATGGGGCAGCGTCAAAAACAATGGTGAACATCCACCACAAAACCCATTGCCCACCCCTTTCATGCTAAGTATAGCGTGAAAGGGGGCCTTATTTACAAGGCAGCGTTGTTGCGTTGTAAATAAGGCAAAGGAAGAATTGCCACCACAACGTCAAAAAAGTGACGTTCTTGTGGCGATAGTGGCTTGTAAATTTGCCCCATTTTTTTCATTGAAAGGACCAGACAAATGCAGATTTCTTTGCTTCGCTTTGCAAGCCGTGCTTTCACGCTATCTGCCTGACATGGTGCTTTCCAACGGAACCTGGAATCCACCATTCGAAATGCCACCTGGGAGCTTAGTTGGTGGATTTCAGGGAATATAGGCATTTTGTTTATTTTTGACTAGAATGAACATTCATTACTATATTTGGTGACGAGTTGACGATATGGACCGGGATCATGTTACCAATCTCTCAACTTCAGGCACCATTCCCAAGTACTCTAGCCCTTTCAAACAGGTACTATTGTGCTTAGTACACTATACCTGCATGTTACAGCATTTATACAACTTATTTGGCATACCTTACTAAGACTGTTTTGTGTCATTCTGCCAATATTTGTCACAGTAGCATTGCTAGAGCTAGACCTGTTGCCGCCCATGGCTGTCCCTGCGTTTGCCACTCCGCGATGGCCGCAGGTAAGAGCGGGAGGGGAGTCCTGGTGATCCCTGTGTTTGGCGTCCAGCAATGGCCGCAGGTACCGCCCGAGGCAAACCGCCCCCTCTTGCTACGCCACTGATTTGTGACCCGTCACCTGATGTAGACCATCTCTACTCCAAGCAGCGGTGTTAGCAGCATTCTATTACCCCTAGTAAGGCAATGTGCTGTCCATCACTGCCTTGCTGTTTCCTTTGGAATGTGTGGGAAGAGCGGATGACTTGCCTTAGGCTACTTCTGCATCATATTCATTGTCCCGCCCTATTAGGAACAGACAGCTCTTCCTTTATTCATTCAACAGCACCGCCCTCAGCTCTTCAATGTCTGCCCCCCCCTTCCTGTGCTGATGTATACGACGACCGGTATCCTATTTCACAGATGGCATTGTACATAGTTCACTTTTATTTCTCTTCAATGTGCATTCAATCCAATTCTCTAAACAAATTTTGACTTACATATAAATGCTGCTTACCGCCATTCCTGATCTCTCACTGAACTCAACTTACCCATGTCCACATCCGCCCACAAACTCTACAACCACAGTGGCTCACCCAAGACTCAGGAACCTTATGCCACCCAGGAACTTGAGACATCCTAGGGGCTAGGAGCCAGACATAAAGTTAATAATACAGGGTAGTCTTTCCCCAAATAAATCAGCAGGAAGTCTGACAACGTCACAAGGAGGCTTCCCTTTTTAAAACATCTTTTTTATTGTTTTACCCCCATTTATTTTGAACCCCCCAGGCACATTGGGAAATATACATACAATTCAACATGATAATGATACAATTCAAACCTAGCATGAAAAAAGAAAAGAAAAAATATGAAGAGCAAATAATAAACAATGGCCAACAAAATACATCAGATCCCAGTTATCCTAAATCTGCCCTTTGACCCTTTAAATTATAGTTAGCTTAATCACCCCCATTCAGCCCCGACCTTCCCAACATCCAATCTCAAATGGGCGCCCAAATTATAGCACCAAATCTTGTCTTCCTTCTCCCTTTAATTCTATATATTGACGATTCAAAATTATACATGGCCAACAATCTAGCTCTCCAATTCAAGAAAGTTGGAGGCTCAGAGCTAATCCACTCACTAATGATACATGCTCGAACCACTGCCATCATAATAAACAAAAGTGCAGTATCAACATTATTTCTTGTATTGGCCGGTGAATCCAAACCCACCCCCATATCCACAAGTTCACCTGTGTTTATTATCTGAGTTCGGAAGATAAAACTTAAGAAACCCTCCAAGTCTTGATAAAACCCCCCCAGTCTTGAACAAGAAAAAAAATATGGATTGAGTCACCCGCAAACAACCCACATCTATTACACTTCTCCCTGACTGTTGTTCCCCACCGGGACACTTTCCAAGGGGAGTAATATAAATCCCATAGAGCCATGTAGTGCTGGCTACGAAGCCTACCTGTCATTAGAACACTGTTAGCAAGTTCCAGCAACCTACTTATATTAAGGCCCACCATGCCAAATGTTTGCTCCCATTTCATTTGACAATTCTCCAAATCATCTGGAAGGGCTGCGACCAGTTGTTGATAATACTGTCCGATCGGAGTCTTCTTCCTCATTTGCTCAATTAAATAATTTTTTCCAAATGCTTTCCAATATTTGTACGAAATTTAACCATAAAACTGCGAATTTGTAAGTATTTAAAAAAGTCTTGTTTGTCTAGGACGAACTTTTCTCTAAGATCTGAGAGTGCCAACAGATCCCCTTGTTCCAACAATTCCCCTAGACAAGATATGCCTTTTCTACCCTATTTAAATACAACATGATCTCTAAAAATTAGGAGGACCAACCCAGAGGCATTAAAGGGAGTATAGAAATTCAATTTTGAGATATGGCATAGCCGTTTAATTTGCTCCCACACTCTGTGGGCTGGCCTCAGGATCTTAAATCTTGTTTTTTTGTAATAAGATGGCTCTACAATAGTCACTAAACAACCATTGGCTTCCTCCCCCATAACAAGCTCATAAATCGATGGACAATGGCATAAAGCTTTATAGGGGCTTTCCTCCCCAAAATAAATGGGCCCATAATCTGCATCATGGCAGCCCAATAGTACATTATAAAGTGTGGAACCCCCCACCCACCTTGATCTCTTGGAAGAATCATTCGCTTATGAGCCCTTCTTGTTCTTCAATAGCCCCTCATAAATCTTGAGCATAGTCTCTCCAATTTTAAAAACACTGAATTGGAGAATTCTAAGGGGATTGTTCTAAATATATACAAAAATTTAGGAAGAACAAGCATTTTTAAAACATAGCATCTACCATGCAAGGGGAGATGGAGGTGATCCAAGGGTTCCAGAGGAAGGATCCAAGGAAGCTTCCCAATAACACAGACAACTACACTGCTTCTGGGGCCGATAAGACTGAGCGCACTTCAGCAGAGCTGATCCACAATCTGGAACTCTAGTTTCTTTCAGACCTAGAAATCGTGGGAACTCGGCTCACTGCTCTAGAGACATCAGTCGGAAGGCTACAAGGTTCAGTGGACATTACTCATACACATCTTGACAAATTGCTCCATTTTGCTGGTCTTTTTCTAGCTCTCTTACGACCACAGGCCCTTATCAGGGCTCCTCAGCCTGTCTGGAGCCCTTTCTGCTGCACGCAGTTGTTAATGGCTCTGTGCCTGAGGCCGCTCATCCCACACGATTAACGTCACTACCCATATGGTCCAGAGAACTAGCTCATCAGTAGCCTCCTCATTTTGCTCAGCCACCTGATAACAACCCAATCAAAGGCCCAACAGTAGCAGCCCAACCTTTGTCAGTCTGTGCCCACAGTCTACCCCTTCAATGATGCAATCCAGCTGCCCCCAGCAGCGACCCCTTATGTTGGTATTTTGATGGACGTTCCTCACCTAAGAAAGGAGACTCAGGGAAATTATGAGCAACTAAAGAACAAAGTGGTGCACTGGCTGTCATCCAGGGTATATTTGCCTCAGCCCCCAGCCCAGTTCTTGTCAAAGGAAATCATTGTGGCACGTAGAGTTGGCTGGATCAGCCTCTCCCTCAAGGTATTCCCAGGTGATGGTATCATCATCAACTTTAATAATACTGAACGGCTGGATGCATCCTTCATACTTCTGGCCTCCAGGGATCGCATCACGGTGTTCCCATTGGGCTTTTTTTAATCCTCATCGCACTGCAAGACCTCTGGAACAGGGAGGTCAGCATTTCGACCAGTGCAGATTACAAGGTGGATTGGTCAATTATACTCGTCAAAGCGGCAAGCATACCTCTCAGTAACTGCTTTGAATCCTTGTGCCAGCTGGAAGACTTTGATTGACTGGGTCCTGCCCCCGCTGATGAGGACCTGTCCAACTTTCCGGTATCCAGTAGTGCCTTGGTCCTTAAGGTTCTTAGTTGGAACATTGCTGGGGTATGGGATAAGTTAGCTGATGCTAGTTGGACCAAAATGCTGACATCTTATGGTATTGTTTGTCTTCAGGCGATGCGGGATGCCAGTGATTGTCTCCATCTGGATAGCTTTTCCTCACTCACTGTTCTAGCCACCTTGTTGCCCAGTGGACATGCTGGTGGTGGCCTCGTCCCTTCAGTGAATCTAGGCCTTAATTGCATGGTGGAACCTGTTATGTCCAAGTCAAAGGAGGTTTAGAGTACTCTCTTAACCTTTAGAAATAATGTAGACTCTTGGTCATGAATTTTTATAATGCTGCTATATCTAGGTCCGAAGTAGACGCTGTCTCTAGTTTAAAATATTTAATTGATGACTTTGTTCACTTGGAATCTTCATTCACTGTAATAATGCTGTTGGGGGAATTTAATTTACATCCTTGTTTGTCTTGTCAATTCAATGATTAACTTGAGAATGTAAATCCAGGCATTAATCAGGTGCACCTTCTTCACACACTGCAAGGGGAGATTGAGGACAGTCTTATTGCTGAATATAACATCGGTTAATTTAATGGACCCGAGTTCAGAGGGTTCAACTGAGGGGATCCCCATGTTCAAGGGTAGAGGCCTTATCACAACCATAGATAATATCTTTGTATCTTTTGTTTATTTTCAGCTCTTATAGACTTAAAGGTTATGTGGGACAACATGAGTGACCACAACGCTTTATCGGCTGATTTTTTGTGGGACAAAAAGCCCAATGACATAGCCTATTCCTACAAGGAATCAGTATTCTTGGTCCATCAGGGCCGATGGTTGCGGTGGGCCTCAGTTGTCCCTTTTTATTTTCTCTCCAACCTGGTTATCTTTTTGAAGTACCTATCTCTTTTCTTGTCTGACTGAGGATGCTATTGGCTCACAGTATCATGTTGTTCTTCTCAAATATCTGCAGGTTTATCAAATTGGCTCTTAGCAAACAGGGTGGCCCTGAAACGCATCGACCAGTTAGATGATAAAATGTGCTTGAAGGCGCACAAGTATCTGTCGAAATCCTTGCTCAAAAAGGAAAAGATTAAGAGAGCCAGGGCAGTATATTGTAGGTCCTACAAGGAACATATGATCCAACTGAAAGAAGAGGCTGCAACAATTTACTCACCGCTAGCATGTTGAGGGATAGTGCCACCTTCTGGCAAGTGGTTACTCTCCCCTTGTTCAAAGGTGATCAACGTTCTATCCAAGCATCAACTATTACTTCACAAGTCTGGGTTGAACATTTTAAGGATATTTATAGCCAAGACAGAGAGGACACCCTCTCAGATGGCAGCGAGGATGATTATCCTATTACATTTATATTGACTTAGGTGACCTCTGGGATCACTAATCTTTCCTCTAACAAGGCCCCGGGCCTGACGCATTCCCTGGGGATCTTTTCAAATTTGTTGTCGATCTCTGGGCTCTCTTAATAACACAGCATTTAAATGCAGTCACTAGAAGTTCCCTCCTATCAACCTGGCGCCAATCAGCTATAGTTCCAGTTTTAAATAAGGGAAACAGGTTAGATCATGCCTGGTATAGACCAATATCCATTATTGATTGAGAGGTGAAAATCATAGGCCGGATCCTGGTGGAACGACTCTCTAACTGGGCAGAGGAACATAATATCCTGTCTGATCTGCAATATGGTTTGAGGCTGGGAATAGGCACTGTCTAGCAAAATGTGAATCTCCATCTGCTGATTTGCAAGTATACCAAGGCTAAGAGGGGGCAATCCATCTGGCTTTCATGGACCTCAGCCCAGCCTTTAATAGAGTTAACCTCTCCAAGCTGTGGCCCATGATGGCTTAAATGGACGTAGAGTCTGCCCTAGTATAGTTTTTGCGTGATTTGCACATGGACCTCTCGGCCTCTAACAGATATGGCCCCAATGGTGAATTCACACCTCAATTTAAACTAAAGCAAGGGGTTCACCGGGGTTGCATGCTTGCGCCATTTTTATTTTTTGTATACAGTAATTATTTATAATCAGGTCTCACAGACCCTCACTGTGATGCCCCTATGGCTGGCAGTTGCATGCTCCCCCCTCTGCTTTATGCAGACAATACCGTTTATACTGCTCGGACTGCTAGGGGGTTACAGAAACTTTTAGACTAATTTACTGATTTTATTAGCAGCCTTGATTGGTCCATTCATTTTTCTAAATCACATGTTATGAATTTGGCCTGCCTAGGACAAAGACAATGAAATTCATAGCAGTCATCATATTAGCCAGGTTAACAAGTCTCGTTATTTGGGGGTTCAATTAGACTCTGGTCTCAGTTGGCATCCTTTAATAAATCACAACGTGGTGGCTTTTAACAGGGCTATATGTAATATTGGAGATTTCTCCCGTCGTCTAGGATGCACTCACATAAACAGTCCTGGATAGCCCTGGATATATTCAAGGCCATGTGTATCCCAATAGCTAGCTATATGTATTGAATTTGGGTATATAGGCAAGTTACCCTGAACCAAGTGGCAGAAAACAAATTCCCCTGGGCCCCTTCAGGGTCCCACAAAGTATACCTTCTGAGGTTGTTCATGAAGAGTTGGCCATGCAACTGATTTTATTCGGCTCTGCCCTCTGTTGCTTTGGCTTTCAGTCTGGTGCAATGAGGAGCTAGGCCTCAACAGGTTGATCATGCAAGATTGCATGAACCTGGATAACTTATTTTCTCTGATCCATTGGCTGACTTATGTCTCCTCCAAAATGAAAAGCTTAGTGTAACTAGAACTTTATCATGATCTAAGTGGCATTGATTAAACCGATAAAAATCTTTCAAAGAAGCGTTCAGAGATAAGATGACAGCAGATCGGGAGGCTTCAGCTCGGAAAAAGCTTTTAGTACGTCATACACTTTTAGTGAAAACTGTAAGCGGCTTGGAGCCATAGCTTACCTTGGAGATGCCTCGTCACCAGTGACAACTATTGACTTTCTTCAAACTTAATTTATTCCTGCAGCTTGTGCCTTTTAATCATGGTTATTTTAATGACTCTAGGCTCCCTGTGTGTGATTGTGATAATGTTTTCATTAACAATACCTTGAACACAGTCATGGTCTGCTCGAAATACAACCATTGGCCCTTTAAATAAATACTTCCACTCTTGAAGAACATGAATTTTAAGCAAGTGAGACCTGCCTTACTGTTTCTTAAGGTCTTAACCACTCCCACTGTGTGCTATTTTTTATCTTGCTATCTTTTGGGAGTATTGAAGTCAATCTAATTGTATTTTATGGGATTTATAATTTTTATGAAATTTATTTTTTTTCGTGTCTGACTTGAATGATTTTATTTCTTAAAATCGAATAAAGAAGGTTGGTGGTGTGATGTTGAATATATATATATATATATTCACGAAGAACTCCAAAAACGCCACTTCCAACCACACAGATCGGCGAAGCGCTAAGCAGGAGACGGACCACCAGATTGGATAACAGTTCTTCAATCCAGGTTAGATGTTATTTTGCAGGAAATGCATAACGCGTTTCGGGCTGCAAGCCCTTGCTCACATGCATAAAACTGTCTTTTACATCTTTACTTTTATAATGCCAAGTGATCACTGGTGCAAACCCCTCCCACATATCATGTGATCATAGACAAGGTAGACATACTTCTTACCGCGACATGTGCAAACAAGCTATATAAATAATATAAATACTTGTATTGACATTTGAGATGTCATCAGTGATGTCACTGACCTTGTCATGAATGATGTAATATGTGACATCATCAGCAGTGGATTTATTTATTTATTTATTTATTTATGCATTTTTATATAGCGCGGACTTTACCCGAAGGCGTCAGAGCGCTTCACATTAGGAACAGAAATGAAACATAATGAGAAACATTGCAAAAGAACAGATTACAAAAGCATACGTTACGTTACATAAGGTAATAGTGACAATTGTGAGCAAACAAAATACACGAGGTAGTAAAAATTGTGAGCAGCCAAAAATACATGAGGTAGTAAAGGTAATAGTGACAATTGTGAGCAAACAAAATACATGAGGTAGTAAAAATAGTGAGCAATCAAAAATACATGAGGTAGTCAAAGGTGCACAAGAGGAAAAGTGACAAGTGTGCAGTTATAAGAGAAAACAAAGTATAATTTGAGGTATAATACTGCAATAAGTGCTAGACACTCAGGCACAAGAACAAGCGTTACGTAGGCAAGGTGGCACTTGTGCAAGTATCAAAGGTAAAAACATGTGAGAGGTAGCAACCGTGTGTTACAAGGGCAAAGTGGTGTGTGCAAGTTACAAAGGGCACCGAACACAAGTACATGGAAAATACTGCAAAAAGGCAGACACTCCAACCACAGGACTACATTGGGAAGGCACTTCCATGGTCATGGAAAGTAGAAATTATCAGTAGTGGGAAGTCTTCCTCCAAATAGCAAGAGGACATGAATTACTTTTGGAGGTGTCTCTGGAGGAGGAGAACTTTGAGGTCCCTTTTGAAGGCCTGGGAGGAGGCGGTGGTCCGGAGCTGAGGTGGAAAGGAGTTCCAGATTCTCACTGCGTTGCCTGAAAAGGATTGGGCCATTGTTCTTTTCTTCTTGAAAGTGGGAGGTTCAAGCAGTAGATTCTCTGCATTGCGTGAAGGCCTAGAGCCTCCAGAGAGTTTCAGTTTATTCGCCAGGTAGCGGGGAGAGGAGGAGTGCAAGGCTTTGTGGGTGATACAAGCGGTCTTGTAGATAGCTCTAGCCTCGAAGGGAAGCCAGCGGAGGGTGGATAACATCGGTGTGATGTGATCGCTTCTTTTGGCCCCATAAATGAAACGAGCTGCTGAATGGAAGACAGACTTAAGTGGGGACAGGTGAGATTTGGGGAGGCCAGTAAGAAGAGAATTGCAGTAGTCTAGTCTGGACAGGACCAGCGATTGCACAAGGGTTATAAGGTCCTGCTCCAGGAAGAAGCGACGGATTCCCCAAAGAAGGCGCAGTTGGTAGCGAGCAGATTTTGCAATTGAATTGATGTGGGGAGTTAGATTGAGTTTTTTGTCTAGAATGACACCAAGGGATTTTGCGCTGTCGACAATGATGGGTTTATTGTTTAGTAGATTCATCTGATCCATCCAAGATTGAACCGGGGGAGGAGAGAGTGAGGAGGAGAAGAGGAGGAATTCAGTTTTGGAGGGATTCAGAATCAATTGATGAGTTGACATCCAGTTTTGAATGGAGTCAAGAGTAGATCTTAGGATGGAGAGATCATGAGTGGAGGCAACCTTGAGGTAGAGTTGAGTGTCGTCTGCATAGAGATGATAGTGAATCCCGGATTTGCTTAGGAGGTTTCCCAGTGGTCCTAAGTAGAGATTGAACAATGTGGGTGCAAGTATAGAGCCTTGGGGAACACCTTGACCCACCGCCACAGGAGAAGAAAGACTGTTCGCTATTTTTATCATTTGAGATCTGTCAGAGAGGAAGGATGCAAACCATTTAAGCACAGTGCCCTCCATGCCCATTCTCTGTTGAAGAATATTGAGGAGGGTGTTGTGATTAACAGTGTCGAAGGCTGCGGAAAGGTCAAGGAGAATTAGCAGACAGGACCCCCCTGAGTCGAGTATCCTCAGCGCATCATCAACCACTTGCAGTAGGGCTGTTTCATTGCTGCAGTTTTGGATGAAGCCGGACTGACAATTGTCAAGAAGATCATTGTCCTTGATATGACGAGAGAGTTATTTTGCTGCACATCTTTCTGTGATCTTCGCAAGAAAGGGAAGGTTAGTGATGGGGCGGAAGTTGTTGAGGTCATTCGCATCAGCAGTGGGCTTTTTAAGCAGAGGGGTGACCTGCCCAGTTTTGAAGGAGACAGAAAGGGAGCCTTGCCAGAGGGAGAGGTTGATCAGAGTGGTCCAATAGGAAAGGGAATGGGTATAGAAGTCAAAGGCAATGGCACTGGGGATAGGGTCAAGAGAATGGTTGGAGGGCTTTGTTTCGCGTATGCACTTGAGAAGGGCATCTTCAGATATGGGGTCAAAGCTCTGCCAAATGGCTAAGGATTTGCGCTCCTCTGGAGGTGTAGGATGAGCAACCTGATCCACAAGTGATTTCACTTTTCCATCGAAGAAAATAGCGAAATCCGCTGCTCTCTTTGTAGAATCCTCCACCTTGGAGGTTGGGGGAGAGCAGCTCGGAGTCTTGGTGAGATCGAATAGTTTTTTGGGTCTATTTTTGGCGAAAACGAGGAGCGTTTTGAAGTGCGTCGCTTTCTCAAGGAAGATGTACTTGTGGTACTTGGATCTTGCTGAGCGAAGCATGGCTAAATTGTCAGTGGAGGGCAATTGCCTCCATTGCTTCTCCAGGAATCTTAGCTGCTTCCTTTCCTCATAAAGGGATTTGTTGAACCAAGGTGCTGAGGGAGTGGGCCTTATCCTTTTGCTTTTGAGTGGAGCGACGTTATTAATTTCAGCAGCAAGAACTGTGAGGCATTGGGAGGTGAGATCGTCAACAGCTATGTTCGGGTCTAGCCTTGGAAGTGATAGCAAAGCTGATTCACAGAGGGGACCAACATCAATGTTTTTGACATCACGGAACCAGGAGATGGCCCTCTTGGGTTGGACAAGAGTTATAGAGTGTGAAAGTTGAAGAGAGAATGGAATGAGGTGGTGGTCAGACCAATCTACATGAATTGGGGTAGTAGTGGAAAGCATGCCTGCTTTAGAAATGACAAGGTCCAGGACAGCGCCTTTGGAGTGTGTTGATTCAGTGCAGTGTTGGATAAGATCATTTGCAGAGAGGAAGGTGGCCAGTGAGTTCGCAGAGGAGTCTTGCGGTACGCCCCAGTGGAGATTGAAGTCACCCAAGATAGTCTGATTGTCACGTTGAGAGTATTGGTCACTGATGAAGTCTTTGAGATCTTCTATAAACGAAGAGCCACTACGAGGCGGGCGGTAAATGATATGGAATCTGAGCGGTGAACGGTGCTGCAATTGAAGCTCAAGAGAAAGGCATTCAAAGGTGTTGGAGGAGCTGATAGGAGACGCCTTAGGTTGGAGGGCGTTTCTGAAGATGACTGCAACACCTCCCCCCGTGTTTTCAGTTCTGTCATTCCTAAATATGGAATAACCTGTGGGTAATAGGAGATCAAAAATAGAGTGAGAGGTATCTTTGAACCAGGTCGTGAAGGGCGATGGTGTCGGAGATTTCAAGTTTGTGTTTTACTGCAGATCTGCAGTTGTGAAGCATACAGCACAGCACTGTAAAGACTGTTTTGGTGACGGGGGCACTTGGGCTCTGAAGGGTGATCGGGATACTGTACATTTGCCTGGGTGCTCGGGAGGGTTTAGGTGGACGCTTTGTTCTGACAGAGGTGATGGTCGGAATAGTGTAGATAGTGGGGTTGCTAGGGTATGCCTGTTGAAGAAGGGTGGTGTTCAAGGGCTTGTGTGAGTTAACGACGTTTGCAGACGAAAGGTTGAGCTTGGCTGTATTGGGGTGAGGGGGCGAGGTGCATTTCTGGGGAAGTTGGGAGGGAGTAGAGGTGCATGGAGGGGTGAAGATCTTAGAGCATAAAAGTGAAATGGCAGCTGTAAGCTGGGAGATGGAGGTGATCAGAGAGCTTAGCGTATTTTCCAGTGAGAAAGAGGCAGAGCACGGAAGGTTGGGTGGCTCGATTGAAATAAGGGGGGGTTGAATTGGTGGTGGAAGGGAGGGAGAGGTGGGGGGACAGGAGGTGAGTTGGGGGGTGGGGTTCACAGGTGGGGAAAGGTGGAGGTTGGGAGCGGGAGTAAGTGAATAGGGGGTTAAGGGAGAGTTGTCATTGTTGGTGTTGCAAGAGGGAGAGGAATTAAGGACAAATTTAGAGGGAGAAAGGTGCGGAACACGTCGGTAGGGAAGTAGGAGGGGGGAGGCCTGTGTGGCGTCATGGGAATGTAGGAGGTTTGGGAGGAAAAGAGGTGCAGTGGTTGCGGAGGTCCTGTCAGTTAGGAGAGGTAGCAGTGAGGGAACGGTCATCTGGCAGGGTAAGGGGGGTTGAGAGAAAGGGAAGTTGAGGAGGGGAAGTGGTTCTGCTGGGCCCGAGGGAGGGAGATGGAAGGGGTTACTAGGAGGGGAAAGGGGGTAGTGCAGCAGTACTGGAGGAGTAGGAGAGAGGAGAGAGATGCAGTGGGAATGTGGCAAAAACGGGGTGAATGACGAGGTGATGAAGGGGTGGAGAGGAGGGATGGAAGGAGGGATAAGGGGAGTATAGGGAAAGTTAATTGGGGGAGAGGGTTGGAGGAGAGGTGGACTAAAAGGGGGGTGATGGGAAGAAGTATGGGGGAGGAGAAGAGATTGGAGTATCGTGATAGTGCAGATGGGACGAGGAGCGTGTTAGCTAGTGGTAAGGCTGAAGTAATGTGGGAGGGGACATACTGTGAGGGGGAGGAATAGGAGATGAGGTAAGTTGGGGGGGGAGGGAAGAGGGCCGACCTGCGCTTCTCGAGAGTGCAGCCAGTTGGAGTGAGGTGGGGTCGGCGGAGGAGAAAGGGAGTAATGGGTGGAGCTGGAAGGAGAGTCAAGGGGAAACCCGGTTGCAGAGAAGGGGAGTAAGGAGGGGAAGAGGTGGTCAAAGAGCGAGAGGCAGGAGTCTTTGCCTTGGATCATGACAGTACCGTTGTTATAGAGTGAGATAGTGAGGTAGCCATTGAAGCACTCAGAGGGGGAAATTTTTAGTTGTTTCCCATAAGGGATAGAGGAGGAGGAGGTGACGTTAAGGGAATTGTAAAAACTGTTGGACCAAGAGGGGGTGTTGCGAGTGTAGAAGATGAAATCGTTTTTGAGCCTCCCAAGATGACCATTGTAGAATTGATCGACAAAAAGGGAGTCCGGGAAACGTTCAATAGTGTTATGCTTCAGTTGTTTTATTGTAGCTTTAGTCTGTTCGGGAGGATAAATGATTTTGTAGCAATTGGCTCCAGACTTAACTCGAGAGGTGGCTATGTTGGGAAGATGAGGCGAAGGAGGGTGGGGGAGAGATGAGAGGGGTGTTACTGGGAGAGCGGTAGTGAGGAGAAATAAGAGGGCAAAAAGGGGGCGCATAATCCAAATGTTTATGGTGGAATAACCGAGATTAATGTGCCGTCAGGCTGTAAAAAGGCCTAAACGATGCAGCTGGCACTACTTGCTGCGCAGCTGTAAAAGGCCTAAACGGTGCAGCTGGCACTACTTGCTGCGCAGCTGTAAAAGGCCTAAACGGTGCAGCTGGCACTATTTGCTACGCAGCTGTAAAAGTGTTCAAAATAAAAACCACACAATTAAAGAGTTAAGCGGATGGCGATTTTGATGGAGGAATGCATTACTCGATTGCAGGTGCGCGATATATAGTTAGTACAACTAACTATATAGGAGCAATTTCAATGGTTTTGTATGAGTGAAATGTCCAGCTAACTATAACATAACTATAACACCCCTAAAAAGTATAGTTTTTTGAGTGAATTTTAAAGGTTTTTTAAATGCTAATTCCCAACTATATAAGACCTGAAACCTATGGTTTTTTCAGTGAATATATATATATATATTCACTGAATATATATATATATATACACACACAAGCACAGATTATTTCATTTCATATTCTTTCCATACTATATGCATTTAGACATGCTTCAGAAATTCCTATAATCTAAGGGGGGATCCACCCATTCCTTGGAATAGGTGAAAAGTGAACTTTTAACATATCTTACAGGATACCAGTCAACAAAAAAAAAAGGCATTTTATTACATTGAATTGGTTCCAAAGGCCAAGAAGATGTAGGGCACTACCTATGGATGTTCCAGCTGAGGGTGCTTTTAATTTAGATTGAGAGGGCTAAAGTGAATAAACAATCAACTTAATGCCAATAAACACCTTGTTTAGACACGGATCACTGGAGTGCGAGTCTGTTTGTTCCTCGTGAAACCCTACCGAGAAACCTTTCGCCGATATATATATATATATATATATATATATATATGTATATATATATATATATATATATATATATATATATATATATATATATATATATATATATATATATATATATATATGAATTCACAATCCTGAATTGCCTTTCTCGCCACAAACATCAGGTACGGATCACAGCATGCATTGATAGTTTCAAGTGCGCTTTATTGCAGAGATATCAGCTTCATGGATAACATCAAGTGCCCAGCATTACGCGTTTCGACAGTGAAACACTGTCTTGATCACATGCATATATATATGGATGTTCCAGCTGAGGGTGCTTTTAATTTACATTGAGAGGGCTAAAATGAAAAAACAATCAACTTAATGCTTCAAAGAAGTTACTGAAGATAGTACTGAACAAAAAGTTAGCTGAATACATAGTATTGATGAAGGGTGATAAACTTGAAAGCAGCAAAAATAGAAAAGCGGAATCTAGAATGAATGAGTAGGAACTTGACATACCGTGACAGCGAAGTGATGAATGTAACAAAACTGCAGGTTTTATTGGCTTTCCTAAAAGCAGGAAGTGCATCCATTTTCCGGACAGATTGTGGTAAAGAATTCCAACATTTGAACTCTTGGAAGCTAAAAGATTTGCCCTCATATGACGTTACAGTTGTGAAACTACTTTCCACTTTGCTTCTTTTGAGAAATGCCTTGTAAAAGGCAAATAATGTAAAGTGTGGAGCAAACAGGGCCTATTGCCAAGATCTATAGGAGTGCCATACAGAATCTAAGTCTAAAGATGCACATTTCAGAAAAGTTAATGACATATACCTTAAATGTGAAAATATCCAATAAATGGTTCTGGTGCTAGATAAGAGCTTGGAAATTATGACTGATTCTGGTACTTCTTTCATCGTTATCACTAAGGAAGTATTTAATAGAACTCTTAGGGCCCGATGTAGGTAATTCCGATTTACCTACTCTTACATACCGAATTGGTATTTAAGAGTAGGTAAATTGGAAGTAGGCAGATGTAGAGTAGATGTAGAGTAGGCAATAACACTCAACAGCCATGTCCCCCTTCTTTCCGCTCTCAATACTAGCTGTGTCTAGGCGCCGGGAAACCCTTTTTGGGTAGCTGTCGCGCCCTACAAATTGAAAAAATAAAATAAAATATAATGTAGGTAATTTTTATTTTTCAATTACCGATTCTGTAAGATTCGGTATTTACTGATTCAGTAAATACTGAATCGGTATTTCCCATAGATTCCTATGGGCCTTGAAGCCCATAGGAATCAATGGGAAATACCGAATCGGTATTTACCGAATCGGTAAATACCGAATCCTGGCAGGGGGAACGGGGTGTCACTTTGACACCCTGTAGCACCCCAATTGCAGGCTTGTGTGCCATGTGGCACACATACATGCCCTAAGGGCATGTCTGTGTGTCACATGGCATAGGTGTACATGCACAGATGTGCATGTACACTGGAATTCGGTATTTTACCACCCAATATGATTGGGTGGTAAATACCGACTCCTAAAGGGCCTGTGGCACTCTTTGAAGTGCCAGCTACATCTCGAAATACCGATTCGGTTAATATACCGAGTCGGTATTTTACCGAATCTGTAAATTTACCGAATCGGTAAATTTACAAATTCTGTAAAATTCGGCCCCCGTACATCTCAAAAACCAATTACCGGTCGGTAACGGCCGAAATTGGCCGTTACCGACCGGTAATTGGCGACCTACATCTGGCCCTTAGTCAGGTCAAATGCAAATTAAGATAACTTGATGTCAGAACTGTTTCGTTTGATGATAACAACATGGATTTATTGACTATTTCCCTGCAGAAGTACTATTGAAGGGATGATTAACTTTCACAAAAATATATATAACTCTCAAGTGTTCATGTGGACTAGGTTGACACAACCAAAGCAGATCTGAGATACTTGTGAGTTACTGTACTTCCAAACAAGTGCACGTAGTAAAAGGATAGGATTCAGTCTTTCAAATTGTCATGCAACTTTCCCCCATATTCAATAATATTTTAGGAAAACCTCTAGAATTATGATAAGGGAAGATGACAACTGTGAAACAGAAGTTGAGAGGTGTCCACATTCCTATAAGGAAGTTACTGGAATTATTGGATGACATGGTAAAACAGGCCATTTTTGAAGAAGTTGAATCATCCCAGTGTGTGTACCCTATTGTCATAACTAAAATGAAAATGGACATTTGAGTTCATGTGTAGATCTGAGGGTTCTTAATGAAAACAATTTGCTTGACAACAAACCCTTTCGAACCCAAATATGGTTCAACATTTATTCCAAATTTGAACTAAGATCTAAATATAAGTAGGTAAAACTGACACATGTATCCAAACTTTTATTAACAGTCATCACCCCATTTCTACTTTTTAAAAACGCATGCCCTTTGATCTTGCATCTGCTTCACCTGTCTTCAAAAGGATATGTTCCCAACGTCCAAAGATATGGATTGCTGCATCAAATTATTTCAAGATGCTATTCTGGTGTTCTCCAAAGACACTGAATCACATTAAGACTGTTTTGGGGGAGGTTTGCTCTAGATTAGCACAAAAGGACTGAAAGGTGTTCTTTGTTTCAAAACAAAGTCAATTAGTCCAAGCAATCTATGAATGCTCATGTTTCTTTTCTAAGAATAAAGTATTGTAATGTAATTGCTTTGTGAATACCATAGCAAATTTGTGAAAGATTTTGCAAGCAAAACGGAATATCTTTGTAAATTATTGCGCACAAAGCAAAAATTTGTGTGCACTGAATGGCAGCAGTTAGCTTTCAACAACGTCAAAGTTGCTGTTGCTTCTGCTCCTACTTTGAAATACTCTTGCACAGGCAAAACCTGTGTCATAAATGTGAGGTTAGTGCATATGGTTTCGGCACTGTATTAGACCAGGTTGCAGGTTAAACAAGAATGGAATGTTTTGTTTGCTTCAAAGTCGCTATCTCCTAGCAAACGCAAATATGGTGTATTTGAAAACGATTTACTAGCACGCGTATAGGCTATCAAGCATTTTGGACATTATGTTTGGCAATTCAAATAATGACCACAAATTTCTGGAGGTGGTATTTCAGCTACTGTTCTCATTATCCACTTGTATTCCAAGCTCTAACAATACAACTTGGAGGACATGTTCATACCAGGAAGGAAGAAGAGAACAGCATACTTTTTTATCAGGTTGATCTGTTGACAAGCAAACGTTCTGAACCATCTGAAGAGATATACTTGGAGTTGGTCATTCACAAAGAAGTTGATCAGTCTTTCTTGGGAGTTACAGGAGTTGCATGGTATGCCACTGATACCAATGATATCATCTTGACCCAAGTAAAACAATTTGTTAATAAAAGTGCACCATCCATGAAATCCCTACAGGGTCCCTTTAAGTCATTTGCAAGAATTTAGTTTGAAAAGCAATCCTGTTTTCAGACAACAAATGCATTCTACTAGAGGACATAAAACGTGCTTACTTCAAAGTGCACATCATGGGCACTTGGGAATATCTGCTCTCAAGAATGTCTTGCATACCCGTTTCTGGTGGATTGGAATCAACACTGATGTGTGTACTTCGAGTGACATAAACAAATGTCTTTACTTCATATCTACCCATGTCTCCCCCACATTGGTCAAAAGCTAAATGGGAAAAACTAGCCTCAGATGTGTGGGTGCCCTCGAAATTCTTCTGGCTCATAGGAATTTGCCATTGTGTTAGTTGACTGTCACTTAAAGTGGCTGAAAGAGCAATTTGTTGAAAAAACCACCACCAGAGCTATTTTGAACCGTCTTTTAGTTTAAAAAGAAAGATGTATTCCCTGAGTCACTCATTACAGACAATGGTATGCAATTGAGCGCCACATAAATGAAAGAATTTCTAATCCAATATCAGATAAAAAACATCAACACTGTTTTGTATCACCCACAGTGTAAAAGTCAAGTTGAACATTTCAATGGCCACCTCAAGCACAGTATTAAACTGGCACAAATTACCAATACTTCTCGGATAAATACTGTTAAAGAAAGCCTGTGGGCATAGTTTTCCATTCAATCACTGGTACAAGTCAGTTTTTCCTTGTCAGAGGAAGGCAACCTGTATCACATATTTGTCCTTGTCTAAACAATGGATCGATAAGACCTCATGTTCAAGTGCTTTCCAAATCCATGTGGAAAGTAAAGCTCAAAGCAAACAAGAGCAATACAAAAAAATTTACCATCAAAGCCTCGTAACAACACCCACCAACATAGAAGCAGGAGAGCATGTCACAATAAGAACTCCAGATCAGGCTGTGTAAGGCAAATCCAAATTAATTTGTTCCATGAAAGACATCAAAGTCACATCTCTTTTCCTGCGTGCAGCAGAACTGTTGCATCGCCTCCCCAAGGACTCAGGAACAAACACATCGCTGTGTTTTTCAATGCTTTCCTTCTCTGCAGCTGTTTGACCTTGTGAATTTTGATACACCTAAAGGCACATCGTGTAAAATCATATATCCATAGCTTTCTAAGGACTGAGTTGCTTAAAACCTTTTAAAGTCATATTTTTAATTGTGTGTGTTGGATTTTTGACATTTTGGTCTTGTTTGGTTTAGATAAAGATACTTTTTTTCTAAACTAGTGCTGTGTCCATTTAAAGTGTTTTTCACTGTGTTACTGTGTGAAAATACTTTATACATTGCCTTTGGGATAAGACTGTCTGCTCAGGCCAAGCTACCAAGGGTTTGAGCAGGGTCTATCTAAAGCGTGTAACTCGCTTATCCTGAACCTCTGCCAACTAGAGCCCCCCATTTCTAACAGGTACATTATGTGCCTTTCTTTTTTCTCTGGATTTTTGCATAAGCACCTTATTTAGAGTTTGGCAGATACGATACCCCGTCAAACCGTGACGGATATCCCATCCGAAATAATACAAATGCCAAAGGCTATAACAGAACTGTAATACTGTGGACGATTAATCAACTCGTTTGTCTGGAGTATCTCATCCAAAAATCTAAAAAAAAAAGGCCCTAAGTTACCTTGCTGCCAACACCAATGGTTAATCTTTTATATCTAAGAGGGACACTTCATGAGGTGAAAGTCATTTTAACAATAAATGAGCCAGGATCCACAAAGACAAATCAAACATCTGTAGATATGAAGTTTGTGCTGCCAACATAGTCAGATCCAAGAACGAAAGTAAGACCTGCCTAGTGAGCACCAATTCTATTCTGCCTGAAGTCGCCTTCTTTTAATGTTCAACAATGAAACTGAGTTACCTGGCATTTGCTGGCAGCGTGGGCGGTAGTGGTGCGGTCGGCCTGTAGTCAATGAATGTGTTCAAAAGAACGTGCTTTGAATAGGACCTGGACTGGGTCCAGTGCTCGGGTTTCAGCTACCAAGGAGAAATAAGAAACTACAGTTCCACAGCCCATTCATTAAGCTGCTGCACCACACGCCATTCTAACCAATGAATGGGCTGGCTGCACGCCTCACAAGCAGCCGTGCAAACAGCCTCATGCAACAAGTAAAGTTGCTTTTATGAAATTAATTCCTCCTGTGCTGCTCGGTTGAATAACGTGACGTCAAAATAAATAGTTCTTTCCCTTCTCAATATTAATTATGACTGTGCTTGTTATTCCGTTCAGTGGAGAAATTGGAGTTTCCGCCCGTATCAGGAATACGAGTTTAGGGTTACAGCTCACCTTTTGGGCTTTCCCATATGTAGCTTTCAACAGGGTAGACCTTTTGAATTCTGTACGGGGAAAATGGGCCAAAATTCAGAGAAACGCGGGACAACCGCAGACTCCTGCTTTCATCATTCCTCGTTCCCTAAATGAAAACTTGTAATCCTGCGGTAATAGTCCAAACCGGAATTACGGAAGTCCGTGGTATTGGTAATTCTGGATGCTTATTTTACTGATGCTGTGTTCCTGCGTAGCTGGGAATGATGGTCTAAGAATGTCATTTAAGATTGTGTCAGAGCCATAAAACAGGCAGAGTCTCATGCACACTCGAAAAATACACCTATGAGACAGACCAAGGTCAGACTGGAGTCAGTGGCATAACAATAGCCCCTACATCCCCTGCAGGGTGAGTGGTCCCCGAGCTCCAGGTGGCCCCTCAGGCCCTGTGCACGGGTGGTGGGCCCCTGAAGTGATAGCTACTGACTGGGTCCAGAGAGTGGGGGAGGGGGAGGTGCCTCCATGTACTTTGCAGGGTGCCCCCTCAAGTTTCGGTAGTCCACTGACTGGCCTAGAGCACAATAAGGCAGTGACTGATGGTCTCATCTGACAGGTCCGTCCGTGTGTGGGGCAGTTTTTTTGGATAATTGTGGGTAGGGCACAAGTCCTATAAAAAGAAGTGGGAGGATTGACCAAGTCAGACACTATACAAGTGACATCATGACGCATGCCGTTCAAGCGCATGAAGTCATTACCTAGCCCTATAAAAGAAATAAAATAGTGCTATTTAAATTATTTGTGTAAATACTGGGACAGACCACCCCATCTGAGTCTTCCAGTGTCTGCACCTATATACAGGGACATAACAAAGGCAAAAGCATGCATCTTTTAAGTACCTGTGAAGAGATAGCAATCTGTGTGTCTTTATTTCCCTCTGTGGCATTTACATTTGTGTTAGGTTCCAGGCCGCCACCAGTCAAGATATTGGTAAAAAAAAACAGAAAACACCCCTTGCTGCCTGCACGTTGCTGCTGGAAATGGAAAGCAAACAACGCCCAGGTGCTGCCGAACGTGTCCCAGTGTCTTACACCAGGACAAAGTCAGCATATTTCTGTGGGGCCCAATTTCTTGGTGGGGGGGGGGGGGGGGGGGGGGAATGGGTGACAGAGTCCACCCTGTGAAAATAGTGGGTGGGCGTCGTATACCTGAGTGTACCCCCGACTCGTGCCCTGATTGTGGGTTTGTTTTATGGTCTGCCGAGCTTTTTTTACTATTGAATTCCCTGATATTAAAGCAAACATTGTTTACAGCAAGTACAGGCGGGTGCAGTTTTACAAGTTCAAAACTGCTCCAGTGTACAAACATGACACTTTTTCAGCTTTCTAATTCACTAATGGGAGCCACTTTTATTTTGGTGCCTGGCCTATTTTCGGTCCCAGTCCGACCCTGAGACACACCATCAAATATACACACCCATGCATGTCCACCGTTAAACATAGAAACACACAAAAAGACACACAAACACAAAAGCATGCAACCACGCACACAGATACACGCATACTCAAGCATGTCCACACATGTAGACTAAATTACAGATAAACAAGGCACCAAGGCACACGGGCTAACAGACATAGGGGCATATTTACAAGCCCCTGTCGCCACCATAATGTCACTTTTTTACGTTGTGGTGGTGATACGGGCTTCGTCTTATTTACATGCCAGCATTAAGCCACTTAATGTGGCTTAACGCTGCCTGGTAAATAAGGCTCCCTTTCACCCTATACTTAGCATGAAAGGGATGGACAATGGGTGTTGTGGTGGGCGTTCCGCCACTACACCCATTGATTTTGACGCTGCCCGATATTTACAAGAGTGGCGTGAACATGGGGCAGCGCCAAAATTAAGACCAAGGAAGACCTGGTCTTACCCTGGTGCAACAAGGAGAAATGTTTTTATTTTTTATTAGCATAGTTTTATATAGCGCTGGCTAGACCCGTAGGTATCAGAGCGCTTTACATGAGGATCAGCAAGTTAAAGATTGCATGATTACTTCAGTTACAGATTTCAAGTATATACATAAGAGAAAGATAGAGGGAATTAAACATAACGGGGAGGCGAGGAAAACAATGTCAGATGTCCGGCTGGGTAGGTGACGGCTGAGGGAGTGAACCAGGGCCAAACTCCTCTCTAGCTGCAAAGGATAGCTCCACTGGGCAGCAGCAAAGGTTGTTTGAATTCTGCAATGAGAACAGACAGACGAAAAACATGCTATTACACGATAACATAAGTTATTTTCGCGTTACGTAGCAAAGACAAAATGTCTTATGTGGAATGGAAGGTAGAGGGGGAAAAGGTAAACAAGGGAAAAAGGAATGCAGATAGTGTCAGGCAGACCAGAGGGGGAAGGGACTTCAGGGGAACAAGCAGTCAAAGTGAAAGATAAACAAGACCGTGAAGCACTGTCAAGAACAATGTCTGATGTCCGGCTAGGTATGTGACGGCCGAGGGGGTGAACCCTAGCCAGACTCCTCTATAGCTGCATAGGACAGCTCCACCTGGCATCGGACAAGGTTGTTCGGACTCTATGGTGAGAACAGACAGTAGAAAAACATGAGATTACGCGATTACATAGGTTATTTTCGAGTTATATAGCAAAGATCAAAAGGTCTTATGTGGAATGGAAGGTAGAGGGGGAAAGGTAAACAGGGGAAAAGGAATGCAGATAGTGTCAGGCAGACCAGAAGGGGGAAGGGACTTCAGAGGAAACAAGCAGTCAAAGTGAAAGATAGACAAGACAGTGAAGCACCGTTAAAAACAATGTCCGATGTTCGGCTGGGTAGCTGACGGCCGAGGGGGTGAACCATGGCCAGACTCCGCTATAGCTGCATAGGACAGCTCCACCGATTAACGGCCAATGGTACTCGGGATCAGCGGTAATTACAAACAGATTTGGTTTTTCGCCCATGGGGCATCATCATAGTTCAATCGAAGGCATCGGTCCCGGTGTAATTGGGAAACACTCTTCGCTTCGTCCTCCCGCTAGCCTAAGTCTGTAGATTGTGGGTCTGTAGAAATGTTTCCCTTCCTGCACATAGACAATCATTAAAAAAATATGACGAGTTGCAACATTCTGCAGCACACATAGAAGTTACAAAACACCGTTGGTGATTGTTCATGTGCAGGAAATGATTCCTTCCGGCACATAAACAATCTTTCCCTGCAACGCTTCATGTGCAGGAAGTGATACCTTCCGGCACATAAACAATCTTTCCCTGCAAAGCAGGCACCCTTGCACAATGGTCCAAGAGTGCCTGCGTTGGTGCTAAGGAGCTGCAATTAGCACCAGCGCAGGGTAAAACACAGGGCTGCACGTTATTGTTGTAAATACGGTGCAGCCCTGCGATTCAGAAGTGGCAGAGTGCTGCATTAAGCCAAGAAGGCTAATGCAGCGTCCATCACTTTCTTGCACATATACCTCATATTGTGTTGTAGCACAGACAAATGGGCGTACTGGCACGTCAGTGAGTTGTGCAATAGGACCTAGGTTCTGTGCTCCACGGATAAGAAACAGCAACAATTGTCACAAGGGTTTCTTGTGCCTCGAAGTTCTTCTTAGTCTGAGACATCTTTTGTAGTTTGGTTCCAGAAGATACATAAATGTGTATCTCAAGCAGGGTTAAGGGGCTTCACTTAGGCTGGCATATTTTAACTTCACCCACCATTTAATTATTGCGCATCATAAACAGGGAGGACTTGGCCTGGCAGTTAGGGCAGGACTGTTCCCATTGGGCACAGGGTCAAGACTGATTTTCAAATGGCTGGGTTCAAACGGGAATGGCATGGTGAGCAAAAAAACAACGGATATAGGCCCAGATCTCTGTACTGGGGTGAATGTATGACATTGTTCTGCATTCTGTCCATCAATTGCTGTTTTTGCATTTGTCACCCCGAGTGAGACGGGTATGCCCAGATGTCGGTTCTGTGCTCTCCATGCCACTGGAGTCAAGCTATTCTTGCTGATGAGGGGTGAAACCCCAACCTGGTCCTGGGAGGCTTGTATCCAGGCCAGGGAGGACCTGGCCTGGCAGTTCCGGCTGGACTGTTCCCATTGGTCAAAGGGTCAATAATGATTTGCATATGGCTAGGTTCAAACTGGAGTGGTGAGCAAAAAAACAATGGATTTAGGCCCAGATCCTGGGCTTTACCTCAGCAGAGAACATACGGGGGCTGCGTGAAGGTGTAATGTCAGACAACATGTTTGTCCTGAAGAGACCCCTAAGAATTAAACAAGAGGGTCGAAACGTCAATTGTTTTATTGGGATTGTCCGCTTGTTTATATTACTTTCAGCAATCAATGACTGTATCTTGGACTGTTTTACTTACTGAAAATTCTTGGACATTCCGTTGTGTATATGGATCATTGTAAATAATGCACTTCACTGCACTTTTTGAGCACTGCTCTGTCTGCACTCCACTTGATATTGAGGATGTTCATAGGATTGTTTATGAATAAAGAGAGAATTACTGACGGATGATGTAGGTAGTGAATTCAGTTGGATTTACACACATACGAAAAGAGTCCCATGGAACCATTGTTGTTGCATTGTATATTGTACCCAAGCTCCAAATGGACAAAAGGGTTTGGTCCTGTATATCTACACACATAGGTGGCATTGCATGCACCACCTCTGTCCATTGCCCAATGAAGTGACCATGGTCCTTTGGATTGGAGATGACGATGAACTGGTAAAAGGCACTGACAATCAAACTTGTATGATTTTTTTGCAGGGGAGAAAAATGTCTTTCAGGTAAGTTAACAGGCGTTCCTGGTTTGTAGGTTGAGCCTACATGAGCACACAGATATATCAGAGATCTCTGAAATTTAAAAAGTTGCCCCATACCAGCCATTTGCCGTTAGCTGGCCTGCATCTCCGATTTGCGCAGAACTGGTGCGCTCGTTCCGGGACCTTTTCCTCTGCTGGAAATCTTCCTCTCTGTTTTCTAACTGGAAAGTCTTGGCATATATGATAAGAAAATGCCATGCTAGAAAACAGTAGCTGAGTCCCTCTGTTATGTTTATGTGTTAGTGACCTACCACAGAGAAAAACAGGGCATGATTTTGTTCAACGTTCTACGTAATGTTCAGACTGAGTTCCAGGAAGAAGTGCTGAATAACAAAACCATGTACTGTGTATTTCTATAATAATATTGTGGCCCAAATATAAATGTGGGACTTTGTAACATGTGCAAAACAAAGCTTATTGTTAGGCTAATCAAGTAGAGAACCACAGTGAGCCCTACAGGGAACTCACAACACTACCAGACAGCATAAGCTGTCTTGTTGCAAACATCTACTGTCAGCCTAACAAAAACCTACAGTGGGCATTAAATCCTTACATTGCTTATCATTGGTGAGCTTTATTGACACTCTCATTTGCTTGCTTCTTATTTGATAACTTGCCTTATCCCGCTTGTGTTTGTCCCTCCAATGGGGCCTAGCCTCTTGTGTTGTTTACTTCCACTGCTCACTTTTAGGGAACAACCTTTTTCTTTTCTTTTTGATTAAGCATTCCATGTTAGTGTATGTATTCCAGCTGTGTCCCTCAAGTGTTTATTTCACCTTCGTTTTCCATGTTGGGTATATATATATATATATATATATATATATATATATATATATATATATATATATATATATATATGTATATATTACCTACTGGCGGTCGCCAGTAGGTAGTTATAGTTAGGATTTTTTTCAATGTTAAATCTGAAAATTCTATTTGGAATAACTTTGGCACCGGTTGACGAATCTGCCTGAAAATTTCCTGAAAATGGCCTCGTCGAGCTCCGGTCCTTCCTTGAAAGTTTGGGGGGGATTCGTCAAGTGGGGGCCGAGATAAAAGGGGGGTCCCAAAACGCGTTTTCCCCATGTTAATTTCCATAGGGCGGTCGATTTCACTTTTAGCCCGAACGGCTGAATGGATTTCCACCAAACTTGGCAAAATTGTAGGGACTGGTAGCCCGATGTGCCTTTGCTATGTCTCAAGATATGTGCTCCAGTGGATTTTGAGTAATTTAGGTTAAAAAAAATATATATATCTATAGGCGCTCTCCGGTGCGCGCACCGGTGAGCGCTCCAGGCGCGACACGCGACTTGCGCGCAGGAAGCTGATTGGCTCTCAGTTGTCTGTAAACATTCTAAACAGTTCGGAGCGGCCGCCATCTTGTGTCTCGGTAGGATCGAGACACGAGAGGTGGCCAAAACAAAGGGGGAAATGACCATAAGGGGGCAGAGTAGACACCCCCTGTACCCCTAGGTTTGATGTGGGGGCCATTAAAGGGCCCCGCGGGGTCTCACCTTTTTTTTTTTTTTCGATTTTCGCGGGGGAAGCGCCTGGTACGCGCACGGGGGAGCGTATCGAGGAGGGTACTATGGAAAAATAATCACTTCAAAAAATTGTATGTTTATTAATTGTTGTTTTTTATTTTTTTTATTTTATGTAAGTACCTACATGTAGGTACTAATGAAGAGACTTAAATTTAATGTTCACCATCTTCTTTGTAGACATCTTGCATGTTGTTATTGTATTTTTTGTGGTATATGGAATTCATAACATAGTCTGTCTGGAAAGGAGAAACAGATCTTTTAAGCACTCCCTGAGAATTTCTAGGGGATCATGAGTAGTCTATCCTGCTCCCTTATGAAAATGAGGTGTAAAATATTCATATGAGATAATATAGTGGGAGAAAGGTAGTAACTATGAGTAAACTTACTATGTAACAGAAAAATAGTTGAACAGTATACTATAAGTCTCACTTTATATTTTAAACATTTTTGGTAATACTTTATGAATTACATATAAAAATGAATATTGTCTGAAACAATTTGAAATTATTAAAGATAAATTTATTCCTCTGATTCTTTTTCATAATTTAATAACATTTCTAACATAATATTGTCCGGAATTTCCTCATAATTATAAGTACATGATTCCATTTCTTCCAAACATTCTATTAACTGTTCATCCAAAGAGTCATCCATGAAATCTAGTTCATCTTTTTGGTCTTCTTGTTTTTCCTCCTTTATTTTGATAGAAGTAACATTTCCTTGATTTTCTCCTTCCATTTTCTTTCTGAAAATTGCATACAAATTAACTATATTAGTAGAGTTAGGGTACTGTATACCAGAGAAGCCTAACTCAATCCATAACTATTACAGAGAAGTCTATCTCTATCTATAATTTTTACAGAGGGATAGTATATAACTAACAGAATATTTTTTCTGAAATTAACTTAAAGTGTACAATATACTTCCATAATAACAATTTACCTTGGAGAAATCAGGTGAAGTTGTCAGTGTAATTTGTTCTCAAATGTACTTCTGGAAGCAGTAGTCAAAATGGCTGTGTTTCCCTCTCTTCTTTTATATATATTCTTGTACTTAACCAATGAAACGTCAGGAAATAGTCGTAGAAAATGAAAGAAAGTTTTTAATTGGTTGTAAATTCTAACATTTCATATGTGTTTTTGTCATGTAATTTACCTCAGGATATTTAGTCAGGCCTACAGCATAATTTTCTCAATGGAATTCCTTCAAATTTGGGTAAATGGTAGGGACTGCTATGTAGTAGGGCCTATTCTATATTTGATGAAAGTGTCTCTAGTGTTTTTTTTGTAAATTGCTTTCCCACCTTTTTTTATCGAGCGCTTACTGGTGCGCGCTCCTTTACGCGCACTGGCAGCGTTACGGGAGTCCTCCATTTTGTGTTTCGGTACAATCGAGACACAAGATGGAGGGTAAACAATGTTCGGTATGGGTAGAAGGGGGCACGGTAGAGACTTTTTGACCATCTAGGTTTTCTGAGGGGGGCTTAGGAGGCCTATAAAGGTTAAAAAAAAAAAAAATCTTTCATTTTCCACGGGGGGAGCGCCTGGTGCGCGCACCTTTAAGCGTACCGGAAAGCGTAATTTGGTGAAAAATAGTGAAAAAAGTTAGAAAAAGATAAATGTTTTGAATGATCAGAGGTAGGGTAGCTCTGAAAAGAGCTTTTGGGTTTTGTGGTTGATTTAGGTACCTACAAGTAGGTTCCAATGCACATTCTTAAATTCAGGAGGAATATTCTATTCCCTTCATCTGAGAAGTGCACACCATCTCCTCTGTAGATGTCTTGCATGTTGTAACGCAAGTTATTATTGTATATTGAACCCATTCCATAGTCTCTCATGTAAGCAGAAACAGATTTATTCACATGTTTCCGTGCTTTCTCAAATTGTGGACAAAATTGGTTGGACCAGTTCCATTTCTGTCTTTGGCATATATTAGAAAATACCAAGGCAGTTTGTGGAAAGAGTGTCATTAATTGATCAAAGGTGTCCTTTAAAAGCATTTCCTGACCAACCCCAGTCATAGTGCCTAAATAATTTCCTCCACAGTGCACTATTAAGAGGTCTGGTTTTGGCAAATGCATAAAGGTTTTCACCAATGGTATCAATTGGTGACATTTTAATCCTCTCTGGCCAATCCACTTGATTTCCACATTTGATAAATCAAGGTTGTGAAAATGTCTGCTATCTGCATACCTTTGAGCCCAGTGGATGTAGCTGTGTCCAAGGATCCAGACAGAAAACATGATGAGAGATGGTTCTGATGCAGTCAGATGATGTGTGGGAATGAAATGGCAGTTGGAACAGTAGGAGTTTACAAAAAAATAATTGTGGAGTTTCACTGCTTTTGAATCAGAAGCAACGATTGGTGGATTCAGATAGTTGAAAACTTAAAGTTAGGGTGCATGGTTGTGTTGTGTTAAAGAAGCAATTTGAATGGTTAAAAAAAAGTCACTAAAAGCTAAAATACTCTGGATAGGCTGGTGTATTGAGAGGTCAAACAGCCTTGCTGAGTTAATTTGCAACATTGTACAATAAACTTTTGAACCTGAGAGTTCAGTTAGGAGGGAGTTGCTATGGAAACAGATAGAAAGATCTGAGAGGGGGAAGGGTGTTGGTTTCAAAATAGTGAGGGAAAACTTTTGATTGGTTGAATTAAGGCATATGTGTACAAAGTTAGAGATTTTCTATGCCAGTCTGTGGTTTCAGTGTATTGAGTGCACACTTTTTGCTCTGTTAAAGAGAAATTGGTGTGTGTGTCTGACACTGTTTTCAATCTTCCAAAGCTTTTGTAAAGGTAAGTAATGATTTATTTAATTTACATAGAGACTTGTTTACTCTATGGAGAATATTTATAAGCAGATAGTTATGTTTTAGAAGTCAAATGGTATGCTAGTATATAAGTTCTGTGTTGTGTTTCTTATATGTTATTGAAAAATCGATTTTTGGGTGCAATTGATTGGTATTTGCATTTGGCCCTTTTTTATGATTGCCTTGTGCAGCTCATGCATCACTTTAAACATGGGTAATAAGTGATGCACTGGTGGCGCAAGGCCTTCATAAATAAGGCTCTGACTTTGTTTGCTGTTGATTTGATTTTGGATTTTTGATAATGCTTGATATCAACATTTGAAAGATAAAGGATTTGTTTTTGGGGAAACAGTGATGTTTCAAAAGTGATATTCTGTGCTTGTACATAGGTTGTGCGCAGTAATTTTTAAATGTTATTCAAAAATCGATTTTTGGGTGCAATTGATTGGTATTTGCATTTGGCCCTTTTTTATGATTGCTTTGTGCAGCTGATGCATCACTTTAAATATGGGTAATAAGTGACTCACTGGTGGCGCAAGGCTTTTATAAATAAGGCCCTGACTTTGTTTGCTGATATTGAGTGGTTGTACATAGGTTTTGCGCAGTGTTTCTTACATGTTATTCAAAAATCGATTTTTGGGTGCAATTGATTGCTATTTGCATTTGGCCCTTTTTATTATTGCCTTGTGCAGCTGATGCATCACTTTAAACATGGGTAATAAGTGACGCAGTGGTGGCGCAAGACCTTCATAAATAAGGCCCTGACTTTGTTTGCTGATATTGAGTGGTTGTAGATAGGTTCTGCGCAGTGTTTCTTTCATGTTATTCAAAAATCGATTTTTGGGTGCAATTGATTGGTATTTGCATTTGGCCCTTTTTTATGATTGCCTTGTGCAACTGGTGCATCATTTTATACATGGGTAATAAGTGACGCACTGGTGGCGCAAGGCCTTTATAAATAAGGCCCTGACTTTGTTTGCTGATATTGAGTGGTTGTACATAGGTTCTGCACAGTGATTCTTACATGTTATTCAAAAATCGATTTTTGGGTGCAATTGATTAGAATTTGCATTTGGTCCTTTTTTATGATTGCCTTGTGCAGCTGATGCATCACTTTAAACATGGGTAATAAGTGACGCACTGGTGGTGCAAGGCCTTTATAAATAAGGCCCTGACTTTGTTTGCTCATATTGAGTGGTTGTAGATAGGTTCTGCGCAGTGTTTCTTTCATGTTATTCAAAAATCGATTTTTGGGTGCAATTGATTGGTATTTGCATTTGGCCCTTTTTTATGATTGCCCTGTGCAGCTGATGCATCACTTTAAACATGGGTAATAAGTGACGCACTGGTGGCGCAATGCCTTTATAAATAAGGCCCTGACTTTGTTTGATGATATTGAGTGGTTGTACATAGGTTCTGCGCAGTGTTTCTTTCATGTTATTCAAAAATCGATTTTTGGGTGCAATTGATTGGTATTTGCATTTGGTCCTTTTTTATGATTGCCTTGTGCAACTGGTGCATCATTTTATACATGGGTAATAAGTGACGCACTGGTGGCGCAAGGCCTTTATAAATAAGGCCCTGACTTTGTTTACTGATATTGAGTGGTTGTACATAGGTTCTGCTCAGTGATTCTTACATGTTATTCAAAAATCGATTTTTGGGTGCAATTGATTGGAATTTGCATTTGGCCCTTTTTTATGATTGCCTTGTGCAGCTGATGCATCACTTTAAACATGGGTAATAAGTGACGCACTGGTGGCGCAAGGCCTTTATAAATAAGGCCCTGACTTTGTTTGCTGATATTGAGTGGTTGTACATAGGTTCTGCGCAGTGATTCTTACATGTTATTCAAAAATCGATTTTTGGGTGCAATTGATTGGAATTTGCATTTGGCCCTTTTTTATAATTGCCTTGTGCAGCTGATGCATCACTTTAAACATGGGTGATAAGTGACGCACTGGTGGCGCAAGGCCTTTATAAATAAGGCCCTGATTTTGTTTGCTGATATTGAGTGGTTGTAGATAGGTTCTGCGCAGTGTTTCTTTCATGTTATTCAAAAATCGATTTTTGGGTGCAATTGATTGGTATTTGCATTTGGCCCTTTTTTATGATTGCCTTGTGCTAGGCCTTTATAAATAAGGCTCTGACTTTGTTTGCTGATATTGAGTGGTTGTACATAGGTTCTGCACAGTGATTCTTACATGTTATTCAAAAATCGATTTTTGGGTGCAATTGATTAGAATTTGCATTTGGTCCTTTTTTATGATTGCCTTGTGCAGCTGATGCATCACTTTAAACATGGGTAATAAGTGACGCACTGGTGGGCAAGGCCTTTATTAATAAGGCCCTGACTTTGTTTGCTCATATTGAGTGGTTGTAGATAGGTTCTGCGCAGTGTTTCTTTCATGTTATTCAAAAATCGATTTTTGGGTGCAATTGATTGGTATTTGCATTTGGCCCTTTTTTATGATTGCCTTGTGCAGCTGATGCATCACTTTAAACATGGGTAATAAGTGACGCACTGGTGGCGCAAGGCCTTTATAAATAAGGCCCTGACTTTGTTTGATGATATTGAGTGGTTGTACATAGGTTCTGCGCAGTGTTTCTTTCATGTTATTCAAAAATCGATTTTTGGGTGCAATTGATTGGTATTTGCATTTGGTCCTTTTTTATGATTGCCTTGTGCAACTGGTGCATCATTTTATACATGGGTAATAAGTGACGCACTGGTGGCGCAAGGCCTTTATAAATAAGGCCCTGACTTTGTTTGCTGATATTGAGTGGTTGTACATAGGTTCTGCTCAGTGATTCTTACATGTTATTCAAAAATCGATTTTTGGGTGCAATTGATTGGAATTTGCATTTGGCCCTTTTTTATGATTGCCTTGTGCAGCTGATGCATCACTTTAAACATGGGTAATAAGTGACGCACTGGTGGCGCAAGGCCTTTATAAATAAGGCCCTGACTTTGTTTGCTGATATTGAGTGGTTGTACATAGGTTCTGCGCAGTGATTCTTACATGTTATTCAAAAATCGATTTTTGGGTGCAATTGATTGGAATTTGCATTTGGCCCTTTTTTATAATTGCCTTGTGCAGCTGATGCATCACTTTAAACATGGGTAATAAGTGACGCACTGGTGGCGCAAGGCCTTTATAAATAAGGCCCTGACTTTGTTTGCTGATATTGAGTGGTTGTAGATAGGTTCTGCGCAGTGTTTCTTTCATGTTATTCAAAAATCGATTTTTGGGTGCAATTGATTGGTATTTGCATTTGGCCCTTTTTTATGATTGCCTTGTGCTACTGGTGCATCATTTTATATATGGGTAATAAGTGATGCACTGGTGGCGCAAGGCCTTTATAAATTAGGCCCTGACTTTGTTTGCTGATATTGAGTGGTTGTACATAGGTTCTACGCAGTGTTTCTTTCATGTTATTCAAAAATCGATTTTTGGGTGCAATTGATTGGTATTTGCATGTGGCCCTTTTTTATGATTGCCTTGTGCAACTGGTGCATCATTTTATACATGGGTAATAAGTGACGCACTGGTGGCGCAAGGCCTTTATAAATAAGGCCCTGACTTTGTTTGCTGATATTGAGTGGTTGTACATAGGTTCTGCACAGTGATTCTTACATGTTATTCAAAAATCGTTTTTTGGGTGCAATTGATTGGAATTTGCATTTGGCCCTTTTTTATGATTGCCTTGTGCAGCTGATGCATCACTTTAAACATGGGTAATAAGTGACGCACTGGTGGCGCAAGGCCTTTATAAATAAGGCCCTGACTTTGTTTGCTGATATTGAGTGGTTGTAGATAGGTTCTGCACAGTGTTTCTTTCATGTTATTAAAAAATCGATTTTTGGGTGCAATTGTTTGGTATTTGCATTTGGCCCTTTTTTATGATTGCCTTGTGCAGCTGATGCATCACTTTAAACATGGGTAATAAGTGACGCACTGGTGGCGCAAGGCCTTTATAAATGAGGCCTTGACTTTGTTTGCTGATATTGAGTGGTTGTAGATAGGTTCTGCGCAGTGTTTCTTTCATGTTATTCAAAATCGATTTTGGGGTTCAATTGATTGATATTTGCATTTGGCCCTTTTTTATGATTGCCTTGTGCAGCTGATGCATCACTTTAAACATGGGTAATAAGTGACACACTGGTGGCGCAAGGCCTTTATAAATAAGGCCCTGAGTTGCTATTGTATAAACTTAAATATGTTGCAATTTATTGTTTATATTGTTTGCTTTTTAACATTACTTTGTTGTTTACTAATAGTGGTCTTTCATGTGTTTTTTTAACAGAACAACAGATTCCAATCAACTTCTGAAAAGCAAGCAAAAATGCCTTCAAGGCAAAGAATTATCAAAAATACCATACGGAAAAGGAGAACATCAACAACAGAGTTTATGGAATCCTCTTCAACAACTACTTCAAAAAACACCAGAAAAGTTTCTGGTAAGCCAATTAAGTCTTTTCTTCGCAACATATGTCGTAGAAAAAAAAATGATATTGCTAATGTGAATATACAGAAAAAGTCAACAAATCTAAAAAGGAAGGAGAGGCCCACAAAAAATGTCTCGATTGGAGCAGGAGAGAAGAGAATGGATAGCAATAGAAGGGTAAATCTTTTTAGGGACATTCGTAGGCGAATGTTTCGCAATAGGGTAGTTTTAAATTTGCTAAAAAATGATAGGAAAAGTAAACTGAGAGCTGCTTTTTACAAGAAAAAGAAAAGTGTAGAAAAGATTGTTGATCAGGCTTTTGAAGTTAAGAAAAAATTATTTATTATAATAATCAATAGAATTAGGATACTTAATAAGGCCATTGATGTTTTCAAATCGAACAGTAGATGGAAAAGAATTATTAATCGGAGTAATTTTTGTGAAGTATTTTCTGGTGAATGGATACATAGTTCAAGTTCTGAGCCTTTTTTCAATGAGGAGAGTTACTTTCAGGAAAATGATTTGGTGCATGCAGTTGACACCAGTGGTCGAGGATATGAAGTGAAAGATGGTTGTGTGATGGAAAAAGAGAAACTTGTATCTAGAGATGCAGAAGAGGTGTTAGCTGATGAAGTTTTAGGGAGACGTACTAAGGGTCCAGTGTACACATGGAAATGCAGTAGTATTTGTAGTGTGCGACAGGAATCAATCGATTTGCTTAGAAATTTCTTACGTACATATAGTAAGAAAAGTCTCAAACAAAAAATGAAGATCCTGCAAGAGTTAGATCCTTGTAGAGTGAGAGAAAGCACAGGTTTGCATGGGCATTCACTAGCTTGTCTTTCTAGAAAAGTTTGTCGGAGTGTTTTTCATCATTTTAGGATGTTAGCAGTGCATCATAATAACGTGAGGAAATTAGTGAGAAAGTTGTATTATGCAAAAAGTCCCGCACTTAAGCTTAAACAGTTAAACAGTGCTCTTTTGCATGGATCTGAAGTGGATGTGAAGACTATTTGTGAAGAAATTGAGTTTTGTTATTTTGGGAACAAAGAGGACAGTGTAGAAATAGATATAGTAATGGATGGTAATGCAGAAGATAATGGACAGATTTCAAGTATTGAAAAGTTTGATGAGGAAATTATCAAGTTTAAGGTGAAAGCAAGTGAAAGGCCTAATTTAACTTGTGTGTGTTGTCGACGGACTCATTATAAAATTCAGACTAGGTTAGTTGATTTATATGCAAAAAGTGAATTGGAAAATAATAGTGAATGGAAGGATTTTGTAAGTTATTTGTTGGTGGAGAATACATTTGATTTGAGTTTGGATCAGCGTATTTGTAATTATTGTTTAAATAAATTAAATGAAAATAAAATGCCTGCTAGAGCAGTTTATAATAATCTTCAGTTGATAGATATTCCTTCTGAATTGATGGATCTAAATACTTATGAATCTATTTTGATTCAATGTGTCCATCCTTTTCAGGCTATTGTACACATGGAGCCTAAGACAGGGAAATTGCCTCCATCAGATTTACTGAGAGGATTAAAGGGAAGAGTTGTTTATTTGCCTCTAGATGTAAAGAAAAATATTGATACAATTGGTGTAGAAAGAGTAGAAGAGGATCCTCTAGTTATTCTAGTTAATGGAGTTCCAACAAAGAGTAAGAAAATCTGGCAAGATTTAGTGGATGTTAAAAAAGTCAAAAAGGCAACGTTGTATTTGGTCAAAAACAATGAGTACTACAAAGATGTAAGTGTTGGAGCAGAGGAAACAGCTATAGAAGAAGATAGTGATTCTTCAGTTGGTCAAATTGAAAAAGTTGATGTGTCTAGAACTGAAGAAATATATGAACATTATACTGTTCATCCTTTGCATTCAAAAGAAGTAATGGGAAATGCAATTGACTTGTTTCAAATGAAAGCAGCAAAAGGAAGTCCCATTAGTGTATGGGAAGAAAGTTTGGAAGCTCGTTGTTTTCCACAATTATTTCCAACAGGTTGTGGTGGACGATATGATGATCGACCAGTTCAAATTCCTGCAGCTGAATACCGGACTCTAAGATTATATGCTGAAGATCCAAGGTTTCGTCAATGTATTCCATATTTATTTCATCTTCTGTTTGAAAGTGATTTGTCTGGGCTTTCTTATGCAGTTAATCATATATTGAAAAGTGGAGCTCATTTTCAAAATGTTTGTGCAAGGGACTTTATGGAGAAAGTTAATCTGCAAGACAGTATTTTGGAATCTCAGCTAATCAATCTCATGGCATGTCAACGTGGAACCAACGAGTATTGGTTTCGTCGTCATGGAGAATTGAAATGTATGCTAAGAAACTTAGGAACTCCTACATGGTTCCTCACTCTTAGCTGTGCTGAGTATGCATGGGACGATTTACTTCAATTTCTACGGGAGGCAAATGAAAACATACGAAATATAGAATTGAAAACACCAGGAGAACTGTGTTCTTTAGATCCAGTGAATGTTTGCAGATATTTTAATCATAGATTTGAAGCTATGATGTCTTTTATTACCAACAAAAAAAATCCTCCCCTTGGAGAGGTTTTGGATTTCTTTTGGAGGAAGGAATATCAAGCAAGAGGTGCTCCTCATATACATATGTTGTTGTGGATTAAAGATGCACCCAAATTTGGATCAGATTCAGATGAAACAGTGATGAGTTTCATTGAAGAGTATTCAACATGTGCTGTTCCAAAATCTACTGAAGAAAACAATTTAAGGCAACAAATTTTACGTTTTCAATCTCATCGTTGTGGAAAGTATTGTCGTCGAAAATTTAAAAACAAGGAAAAGTACTACACGAAATGTCGTTTTGCATTTCCTCGACCAGTGATTTCTAAGGGAAGAGTAAATAATTTAATGTCATCTCTACGACATACTGTGACGAGGAAATCTCCCAAAAATACATATAATTTGAAAAGAAATGAAGAATCTAAGTACATCAACGATTACAACCCAGTGATTTTGTCCACGTGGAATGCTAACATGGATATTCAGTTCGTTGCTGACAATTCTATTGCTGTGGCTCGATATGTGACATCTTACATCACAAAAAAAGAAAAGACAGAACTAAAGGAAATGTGGGAGGACATTTCACATGAAAAGAGTCTAAGCAAGAAATTATACAGTTTCAGTCTGAAGATGTTGTCGCATCGAGAAATTGGAGCATATGAATGTTCTGATCGGTTATCATCAGCAAGTCTCTATGCCAAATCAAGAACAATCATTTGGGTGAGTCTTGGTCTTGCTGCAACACGAAACCGAGTTTTGAAATCTGTACAAGAAATTGAATATTTGGCGGAGAAAGAACCAAACAGTACAGATATTTTGAAGACAAATATGTTGGATACATACTATCCAAATAGAAGTACTCACCTTGAGAACACTTGTTTGTATGAAGTTCTTCAAAACTACAGTTATAAGAGGAACATCACAGAAGATATCAATAATGGAAAATATGCACTCATTGGCTATGAAGGATGTCTAGTAAAGCAGAAAAAAGGCCATTTGATTAATCATCGAAAATTGAGTTGTGAAGTTCCAGACAAAAGAGAATTTTACTATTTAGCTCTTTTGCAACTCTTTAAGCCATGGCGTACAGAAGAGGAACTACTTGGAGATTTTCTCTGTTATGAAGACTCTTTTAATGCAACTAAGGATACCATAGAATGTCCTATTTTTCTAAATTATCTGCAAATGTTGAATGCAGAAATGGAGCAAGAAACCACAATTGCTGAAGAGATAGCTAGAAACAGTTCTCAAGATAGTCAGAGTTCTACTTCATTGAGCCAGGATCTACTAGGACGACCAATTATCCAAAATGAAGCTGCCACTGCCATGGATGAGGTGGAAAGAGCTATGGAACAAGCTCAAGAGGATGGAGTTAACTTAGAAGATTTGGTAAAGCAACTAAACATTGAGCAGAAAAAGATATATGATGAAGTCATAGAGCAGATTGAACATGGATTCAGACATGAGGAAAAAGAGTGCTCATGTATATCGTTTGACCCTGTCCGACTGTACGTAAGTGGAGAAGCGGGGACAGGAAAAAGTTTTCTAATTAAAGCCATTGCAAGTTATCTGCAGAAAAGGACTGATTCACCACTGTCTTGTGTTGTAACTGCTCCAACTGGTCTGGCAGCACATAACATTAAAGGGATTACTCTAAATCGTTTATTGATGCTGCCAGTTGAACATGATAATAAATTGCATTACAACAAGTTATCTGGAGATGCGTGTTCTGAAGTTTCAAGAGTCTTGAAGAAAATGAAACTTCTTATCATTGATGAAGTAAGCATGGTCTCAAATCTAATGCTTGCTTTTGTGCATTTGAGAATGCAAGAAATTCTTAAAACAGAGTATGATGTGTTATTTGGAGGAAAACACATTATTGTTTTTGGAGATCTATTGCAGTTGACTCCAGTAAAAGGACAACCAGTGTTTAAAATGCTTACACATGAAGATACCAGGAAGTCCCTTGGAAGCATTGGAAATGTTAATATATGGCTAAATTTTAAATATGCTGAACTGGTTCAAAATATGCGACAGGCCAAGGATGAAGATTATAAAAATATTCTACAAGATGTAAGAATTGGAAAAGTGACTGAGCTTGGGAAAAAAGCTTTGCATAGTCGATTATTTCAAATTTGTATCCAAATGAAAACATTGTTCCAGAGAATATTTTTAAAAAAATGACTGAGAAGAAATCTGGGATATGTTTGATGCCAACTCTGCAAGAATGTTCCATCTTCAACAAGAAAATGTTAGAGTTAGAAAATGAAGAGATTGTGAAACTGGAAGCAATAGATAAAATAGAGCATATGGGTGCAACAATTGTTTTGTCTGAAAATTTGAAAACTAAATTGGATTCATTGGAGAAAAGTATTTCAAAAACAGCTGGTTTTGAAAAGACTCTGAATGTGTGTTTAAATTGTCGTATCATTTTGAGAAGGAATTTAAATGTTGAAAGAGGTCTGGTAAATGGAGCAATGGGTTATGTTGTTGATTTTGTGAATTACAGAAATAGAGATGGAATTGAATTTTTAAAAATAAAATTTGATGCCATTGAACAAGTACAACAAATAAGTCGTTGTTCTGCTAGATTTTTACTTGTAAAAGACTTATATGTTCGCCGAAAACAGTTTCCTGTTTGTTTGGCGTATGCAGTGACAATTCATAAATCTCAAGGTTTAAGTGTAGATGGTGCTTTAGTGAACATTGGAAGATCTGTGTTTAAAGAAGGTATGGCATATGTGGCATTATCACGAGTCAGAACTTTATCAGGATTGTACTTGATTGCGTGTGATGAGACAAAGATTTCTGCAGATCTAGATTGTGTTAAAGAATACAATAGATTAAGAAGAGAATATGCTCCACATTTGCCTCAATATCCTCTATTTGAAAAACGTGTGGTAGGCCGAAAAAGAAGAAATGAGGATAATTGTAGTGAGGTAGTTGCAAAAAGACAAAAAGTAGAGAAAACTGTAATTGAAAACAGGAAGAAAAAGAATTGTGGAGAAAATGTTGTTGGATTTCAGTTTGAAAATAGTTCTGGTGTCAACTGCTATGCTAATGTAGTGATTAATGTTGTTTTTTTTCTTAAAAGTTTACAAGAACAGATTGTTGAAAATCGGGATCAAAGATTGTGTGGTTTATTGAATTCTGTGTTTGAGAAATGTAGCAGTGGTACAGCACAAATAGAAAGTGTAACAGAAATTCGAAATATTTTAGATATGTGTTCTGGTCAAGATAAATTTTCACAGAACATTCAGCAGGATTGTCAGGAATTTTTAATGTATATGTTTGGTGTTTTGGAAGATGAAGGTGTAGATGTAGATAAACTTTTCAGTCTTTCTTATCAATGGCAGCATGACTGCCACAATTGTAGTTCATCAAGTACTACTAGAATAGACACTGAAAGATTTATATATTTGACTTTACCAGACTGTAAATCAGTGTCATTTAAAAATCTAGTTAAAGCAGCAGATCATAATATGGTGTGTACCCAATGTAACTATCCAATGGTATCCACATTATTTATACAAAGTTATGGTCAGTATATCATTTTAGTTTTCCAACGATGTAGACCTGATGGAACTAAATTGACAACTTCTATTAAAAATTTTGTAGCTTCTCAGTTATCAATTTCAGGAAGAACCTTTACAACTGAAGCTATTATTTATCATGATGGATCTTCGACAACCTCAGGACATTATACATGCTACTTAAAATCTGAAAATGGATGGAGTTACTGCAATGATTCTCATTTAACTTATAAACAACGTTTGCCTTATGACTCTACAAATTCTTATCTAGTGTTTTTAAAACCAAAGTTTTAGTAAAGGGAATTGGCCTTTGAAGACGGAAATAGATAATAAAAGTTAGTTAGTTAGTTAGTTAATCTAATATTTTAAATTATTAATCTCATGTAGATACTTTAAGTGGATCTCAAAGTAAAAAATACTGATATATCTGACACAAATTGGCCGTGAGGAAAGTGTAAGATATGATGTTGTTAGATCTTTTTTCATAGGAAGTCGATGAAATCGAAGTTATAGAGCACAGCAGACTTTTTTTCCACCAAAAGGACCTTCACTATCTGCAATCTCATGTAGATACTTTAAGTGGATCTCAAAGTAAAAAATACTGATATATCTGACACAAATTGGCCGTGAGGAAAGTGTAAGATATGATGTTGTTAGATCTTTTTTCATAGGAAGTCGATGAAATGGAAGTTATAGAGCACAGCAGACTTTTTTTCCACCAAAAGGACCTTCACTATCTGCAATTTGGTCTCACGGAAAAGTAAGTGAATCAAAGATTAGTGTACATATATGAGATGTATGTTTGAATGGGTTTTTTTAAACACAATCTTTTAGATTGTGTTTTTTTTTTCCCGCTGTTATATGATGAAGACTTTGATCTCACTAATTTAAGTGAAATTCAATATATTCTGAGAACAGCAAAAATAAATAATGTAACATATTGTAGAAGTTATTGTGTAGTTTGCATTGTGTAATTTATATTGTGTTTACATTGTCTTACACTCATTTTCTTTTTCACCCTTATTTACCTTTCTTTACTAATTTACACTCTTTTTTCATTGCTGTTTCTTTAGTGCACTTCATTCACAACTTCTCAATCCAATAGGAACTGTCTGCATTTCCTCTGTTCCTTCCACCACTTTTTATCTTTTTCATATTCTCACAGTACCACTGCTTTAGTTTCCTAACCCTCTCTTTCTTTTTCTCCATTTTTTTTTCTTTCGCACTCATTGTACTGTAGTTCACTTAGTTCTTCCTTTTGTCTTTCTGTGTACTTACTCTCTCACTCCTGTTTTATCCATCGTTCTATACTAACTTCATTCCTTTCATCCCTTCACTCTGTGACTTCACTTCACTCACTCTCAATCATCTTCTATTCCTCTTTTTTATTTATAGTTTCTCAATCAGACTTCTCTCCTTTTCACTCATTTTTCTTTTATTTTCTTATCTTTACTGATTTTGATTTGATATCTTACATTCTTTTAGTATCTTATTTATCTTTAGGAATTTGTTTTCTTTCTATTTCTTTTTCCTTTTTTTTTCTCTTTCTACATTACTTTCTTTCTGTTTTTGTATCCTTCACTATTGCTTCATTTCTTAGTAAACTTTTGTAGATTTTTAAACCTCATGAACTGTTGCTTGTATTTTATTATATATTTTTAAGTAATTATAACGTGTTTTTTCTTTTATCTTTCACAGATACAAGTTTGCATTGATTATATGGTAAGTGTGTTTACAAAATCTTTTTTGTTATCACCTTTGGTTTTATTTTCACTATTTTTCTCTCACCCTACCTCACCCCTGTTTCCTTACTTTGCTTTTCTCACTTATTCTTTTCTTCCATGTTTACTTCCTACCACATTCAACTTCTTTCAGTACCTCTGTCTATGCACACTCCTTCACTTACCTTTTTTACTGGTTCACTTAGTTCCTTTGTGACACTCCTTCTTTTACTCTCTTTCTTTTTTCGCTCAATTATTCCCCATGTCTTACTCTTATTCACTTACATGTACCCTGTTTCACCCCTCTTTGCTTATATTCACTGCTATTTACTTTCCCTCCATCACTACTATTCCTTTTCTCTCATTCCGTCACTACCTGTCATTCACATGCTTAACTGTCCTTCCTTTTACTTTCATCATCCATTTACATTCTCCCAGAACCTCTGCTTTAGTCTTCTTCCTATTTCTTCTTTTCTTTTGCTCCCTTATTCATTTTTTTTTTCTCAGTTATTTCCTCTTACACTTTTTATCTGTCTTACTATCTATTACACAGTCCCTCTGTGTTCCTCCCTTTAGCTCTCTTTCTCTTAACACCACTCTCTCTGTCCCCATTCCTTATGGTCACTCCTTCATTATTTTTTTTTTCTTTTTTTTTTGTTGGTGCGCTGACGGTGCGCGCACCGGGGCGTTTATCGGTATGCGCACCGGGAGCGCTCCAGAGTCAAATATAAAAAAAAAGGAAAAAACTATTTTAAAATAAAAATAGTATCTTAATATACATTATAGGGTTCGTTTTTAGAAAAACATACCTTTCTCAGCTAAAGACATTTGCGAAAAAATAATCTTAGAAATTCAATAAAACGTACATAGGTATGAAGCCCTACAAAAAGTTAAAAATTAGTATTAAAAAAACCTATGAAATTCACTGAAAAAACCATAGGTTTCACACCAGTTATAGTTAGGAATTAGCATTTAAAAAACCTATGAAATTCACTGAAAAAACCATAGGTTTCACACCAGTTATAGTTAGGAATTAGCATTTAAAAAACCTATTAAATTCACTGAAAAAACCATAGGTTTCACACCAGTTATAGTTAGCTGGAAATTTTACTGATATAAAACCATTGAAATTCCCACGTTATAGTTAGTCGGACTCACTATAACTTGCGCGTGCAATGCACTGCTGATGACATCACATATTACATCACTCATGACATGGTCAGTGACATCACTCATGACACAAAATAGTGCGTTATTCACAGCATTCTCGTGTGACTGCAACCGTGCCATTGAGGAAGAGAGCTTCGCTCTCGAAACGCGTCTGGCAAATTCTGTTTGGCTGACACTGATGCTGGAAACCTGCTGGCAAGCTAACGAAAATAAAAAGGCATTGAATCCATTTCGTGTGTGGTCTCTCTCCAAAAGGGTTCCTGCACTGTGTGACTGATGTTATGACGGCCGTCCCGGTCGTGGAGAAAAGACCTGCTGCGTTTGCAGAACCAACGCTGATACCTACCTAGGATCAACATGGACACGAATCGACCAGGGGCCCTGCAGGGGGGCCTCCGTGTCACCTTATCGTCAGCTACAAAGCGGAGCAGGAATCTCGCATTTGTGTGTCCTCCTTTCCACTTGGATTTTATCAGGGTTTTATTGAACAGAGAATGCATCCACTGGGATAATACCGGCACTACAGATCCCATAAAACGCTGCTGTGATGAAACACGCCCAGTGGGCGGGGACTGTTTAAAAATAGTGCGTTATTCACAGCATTCTCGTGTGACTGCAACCGTGCCATTGAGGAAGAGAGCTTCGCTCTCGAAACGCGTCTGGCAAATTCTGTTTGGCTGACACTGATGCTGGAAACCTGCTGGCAAGCTAACGAAAATAAAAAGGCATTGAATCCATTTCGTGTGTGGTCTCTCTCCAAAAGGGTTCCTGCACTGTGTGACTGATGTTATGACGGCCGTCCCGGTCGTGGAGAAAAGACCTGCTGCGTTTGCAGAACCAACGCTGATACCTACCTAGGATCAACATGGACACGAATCGACCAGGGGCCCTGCAGGGGGGCCTCCGTGTCACCTTATCGTCAGCTACAAAGCGGAGCAGGAATCTCGCATTTGTGTGTCCTCCTTTCCACTTGGATTTTATCAGGGTTTTATTGAACAGAGAATGCATCCACTGGGATAATACCGGCACTACAGATCCCATAAAACGCTGCTGTGATGAAACACGCCCAGTGGGCGGGGACTGTTTAAAAATAGTGCGTTATTCACAGCATTCTCGTGTGACTGCAACCGTGCCATTGAGGAAGAGAGCTTCGCTCTCGAAACGCGTCTGGCAAATTCTGTTTGGCTGACACTGATGCTGGAAACCTGCTGGCAAGCTAACTAAAATAAAAAGGCATTGAATCCATTTCGTGTGTGGTCTCTCTCCAAAAGGGTTCCTGCACTGTGTGACTGATGTTATGACGGCCGTCCCGGTCGTGGAGAAAAGACCTGCTGCGTTTGCAGAACCAACGCTGATACCTACCTAGGATCAACATGGACACGAATCGACCAGGGGCCCTGCAGGGGGGCCTCCGTGTCACCTTATCGTCAGCTACAAAGCGGAGCAGGAATCTCGCATTTGTGTGTCCTCCTTTCCACTTGGATTTTATCAGGGTTTTATTGAACAGAGAATACATCCACTGGGATAATACCGGCACTACAGATCCCATAAAACGCTGCTGTGATGAAACACGCCCAGTGGGCGGGGACTGTTTAAAAATAGTGCGTTATTCACAGCATTCTCGTGTGACTGCAACCGTGCCATTGAGGAAGAGAGCTTCGCTCTCGAAACGCGTCTGGCAAATTCTGTTTGGCTGACACTGATGCTGGAAACCTGCTGGCAAGCTAACGAAAATAAAAAGGCATTGAATCCATTTCGTGTGTGGTCTCTCTCCAAAAGGGTTCCTGCACTGTGTGACTGATGTTATGACGGCCGTCCCCGTCGTGGAGAAAAGACCTGCTGCGTTTGCAGAACCAACGCTGATACCTACCTAGGATCAACATGGACACGAATCGACCAGGGGCCCTGCAGGGGGGCCTCCGTGTCACCTTATCGTCAGCTACAAAGCGGAGCAGGAATCTCGCATTTGTGTGTCCTCCTTTCCACTTGGATTTTATCAGGGTTTTATTGAACAGAGAATGCATTCACTGGGATAATACCGGCACTACAGATCCCATAAAACGCTGCTGTGATGAAACACGCCCAGTGGGCGGGGACTGTTTAAAAATAGTGCGTTATTCACAGCATTCTCGTGTGACTGCAACCGTGCCATTGAGGAAGAGAGCTTCGCTCTCGAAACGCGTCTGGCAAATTCTGTTTGGCTGACACTGATGCTGGAAACCTGCTGGCAAGCTAACGAAAATAAAAAGGCATTGAATCCATTTCGTGTGTGGTCTCTCTCCAAAAGGGTTCCTGCACTGTGTGACTGATGTTATGACGGCCGTCCCGGTCGTGGAGAAAAGACCTGCTGCGTTTGCAGAACCAACGCGGATACCTACCTAGGATCAACATGGACACGAATCGACCAGGGGCCCTGCAGGGGGGCCTCCGTGTCACCTTATCGTCAGCTACAAAGCGGAGCAGGAATCTCGCATTTGTGTGTCCTCCTTTCCACTTGGATTTTATCAGGGTTTTATTGAACAGAGAATGCATCCACTGGGATAATACCGGCACTACAGATCCCATAAAACGCTGCTGTGATGAAACACGCCCAGTGGGCGGGGACTGTTTAAAAATAGTGCGTTATTCACAGCATTCTCGTGTGACTGCAACCGTGCCATTGAGGAAGAGAGCTTCGCTCTCGAAACGCGTCTGGCAAATTCTGTTTGGCTGACACTGATGCTGGAAACCTGCTGGCAAGCTAACAAAAATAAAAAGGCATTGAATCCATTTCGTGTGTGGTCTCTCTCCAAAAGGGTTCCTGCACTGTGTGACTGATATATATATATATATATATATATACATATATATAAATATAAATATCAGGAACACTCCAAACTTCTGCATGCAAGTAAGGCACTGACTCCGTGAAATTGACAATTCCAAATAAGTTTTATTCACTTATTAGGCTGCTTGACGCGTTTCGGCGGTAAGCACCTGCCTTGTTCACAACATCTATGCAGACTGTGGTTACATTTATACCCCTCTGTCATTGCATTACATCATGCGTGTTTCACTCTTGTTTTACGGCATATTTTAGCTTGTTTTACATTTCCAAAGCCTGGTCACCATGGTTACATTAGGTAGAATTCAAGCCAGACTGACATAGAAAAGTTACTATTGCTTGCACATTCCTGGGTCACGTCACCCTCCCTTTCACGTTTGCATGTTACTATAGAAACCACCCGGCTGCATCAACCTAGTGATTTTCTCCCATTGTCCCCACGCGTTTAACCCAGTGCTGAGCTGATTTCTCGAGCGTTCCTGTCACTTGCATAGATGCGTGGAGCTACGTGAATCTAGTGCAGCAGGTAGGTGCCGGTGAGCGCGCGCTTAACTAGTTCATAGTTTGTATGTTTTGCGCTGTGTCATATATATATATATATATATATATACACACACACACAGTTCCACAAGTGCCCAAGACTTCAGGACGCACTCGCCATCAGTAAACCTCAGTTAATCAGGCAGCAGCGCAGTTTAGCAAGTTCACAGTCTCCATATTATAGTGCCTTACGCGTTTCAGATTGCAATAAATCCTTGATCATAGGCACAGGTGGCAGCACAATCAATGGAAAAAGACTCACAGTATCTTCACCAGTACCTTTTATTGCCCACAGGTCAGGGCCTTGTATGATGTTTAAAATAGCATTCTGGGATCGGTAGTCTTTACAATACATTCCTCAGTTCACAATGAAACTCATACTGCTCACTCGTTTTTAATATACTTCAAGTAAGTCATTAGTGGGCTCACTGTAAGTTGCACGCTGCGTTGCAAATTATCAAATGCCAAAACTGATGGTCCGATGACGGCTCCCAAAGTAAGAAGCCCACCGGCCCGCTGTCCTATCCCGTGGTCGTGCAACCTCACGGCAGGGCTGCCGTGTATAGATACAGTTCCACTGCCCAAGACTTCAGAGCGCACTTGCCACTGGGCTCACTGTAAGTTGCACGCTGCATTTACTGATGGCGAGTGCGTCTTGAAGTCTTGGGCATTTGGGCTAGATGTATCAAGATACACTTTTGCGATTCTCAAATAGCGATTTTTAAGGAATCGCTATTTGAGAATTGCAAAATGGTATGTATATAGAAATTTGCTATTTTTTAGCGATTTCTTAAAATTCCATAATTGCGATTAGCAAATTGCTAATCGCAATTAAGGAATAATTTACCATTCATTTCTATGGGCCAGGAGGCCCATAGGAATGAATGTGAAATTATTCTCAATTTGCGATTCGCAATTTGCTAATCAAAAATTGAGAATAATTTCAAGGGTGTCCAAAGGACACCCTGTTGCACCCCCGAAATAAGCATGCTTGCACATGTAGTGCACATACATGCCCTAAGGGCATGTATGTGCACTACATGGCACTTTGAAAAATGCAAAAATGGGCATTTTTCAAGAAATTCGCAAATTACCACCAACTTGAAGTTGGTGGTAATTTGCGATTCCTTAGGGACAATTAGCAATTTTGTTTTGCATCATACATTGCATTTAAGGAATCGCAAATTTTGCGATTCCTTACATGCAATCGCAAAATGTAATATGTGACGTCATCAGCAGTGCATTGCAGGCGCGCAAGTTATAGTGAGTCCAACTAACTATAACGTGGGAATTTCAATGGTTTTATGTCAGTAAAATTTCCAGCTAACTATAACTGGTGTCAAACCTATGGTTTTTTCTGTGAATTTCATAGGTTTTGTAAATGCTAATTCCTAACTATATATAGGGCCTCAAACCTATGTTTTTTTCAGTGAATTTCAAAGGTTTTTTAATAGCAAATTTCTATTGCTATCAAATATATTTTTAATAATGAATCCTATATTGTATATTTATGTAATACTATTTTTTTATGTATATTCTTCATTTCTTTTTTTTTTGCCCTGGAGCGCTCCCGGTGCGCGTACCAGTGTGCGCACTGGAAAGCGCAGTCTTGCGGTGCGCCCCGGTCCGCGTACCGGTGAGCGTCCCGTTTGCGCTATTGCAGCGAACGAAAACATCATTGTGACGTATCGCGTAGCCGCGTCCGCGTGATACGCACGGCGTAAGCGCATCCGGAAGCACCCGAGCGCATGCGATCGTGCTACGTAAGCACCCCGGGGCGCGCCTCGGGGCGCGTAGCGTAAGCGCGTCGGGTCATGTGACCTGAAAATAACACTTTTCATTGGTTCAGAACAGTTTTTTTTTCTCCAAATGATGAAAGCCCCCACCGTTTTTCCTCATTCTCACTTTGTACTTCGACTGAGGAAGACCTGTTTGCAGACCTATTTGTACTGAGAAATGGCTACAGTAGCAGCAGCAGCAGGAGCATCTCAACCACCACCACCACCACCACCGCAAGGACCACCACAACACCACAGTGGTGGAGAAGAGGAAGAGGAGGAGGAGGAGGAGAGGCGGTTCCTGCCTGAAGATAATACCCCCTATAAGTCAAAGGAGCACATTGTCTGGGAGTTTTTTAAAATCCCAAGGGGCCTAAAGAAAGTCAATGCTCCAAAAGTTACATGTCTGATCTGTGGCACTGTACTTTCAAGGGGGAACCCTGCCAAAAAGTATTCTTTTGGCAACAATACTATGATTCGCCACATGCAACGCCGGCACCCAAACAACTATTCTGCGGCAGAGGTAAGAGAACTGACCAGAAACCCTCCCCAATCTTCTCCCAGCACCTCCCAAAGTAAACAACCCACTCCATCGGGTCCAGAGACAAGGGTGATGGTCCCAAATATCCAACCCCAGTTTGGAGATTTTAAAATAGTTAGTAAATTTTGCAGGACTACAATTTGCTATGGAGATCAAATTATTAAACTGATTAACCGTGCTGGAGACAACCACAAGTGCAAAAACAAACCTTAATTTATTCCTGTTTTTTTTTGCTCCAGTTGAGCCGTTTACAATTCCTGTTTTTTGTTTGTCCCCATAAAAATTACAAAAAAAATATAAAATTGTTCATAAAAGCCAAAAAAAGTAAAAAATGTTCCAAAAAACAATAAAAAAAATATAAAACAACAAAAAGAATAAAAAAACAGTTCTTTTTAGAACTACTTCCAATTTATAAAAAAATGCTACATTTTTTAAAAACTCTGTCATTCTTTTTTTCCAATGGTACGCTCCCCGGTACGCTCCGCGGTGCACGTACCGGGCGCTCCCCCCGCATCAAACCTAGGGGGTCAGTGGGGTCTACCCTGCCCCCTTTTGGTCTTTTCCCCCTTTGTTTTTGCCACCTCTTGTGTCTCGATCCTACCAAGACACAAAATGGCGGCCGCTCCGGACTGTTTGGAATGTTGACAGACACCCGAGAGCCAATCAGCTTTCCGCTCGCTAACTCGCGTAGCGCGCTGGAGCGCGCCCCGGTGCGCGTACCAGGGAGCGCTTATATATCTATATATTTTTTTGAACCTAAATTACTCAAAATCCACTGGAGCACATATCTTGAGACATAGCAAAGGCACATCGGGCTACCAGTCCCTACAATTTTGCCAGGTTTTGTGGAAATCCATTCAGCCGTTCGGGCTAAAAGTGAGTCCAACCGCCCTATGGAAATTAACATGGGGAAAACACGTTTTGGGACCCCCCTTTTATCTCGGTCCCCGCTTGACGAATCCCCCTCAAACTTTCAGGGAAAGAGCGGAGCGCAGCGAGGCAAATTTAAGGAAAATTACAGGCAGATTCCTCAACCAGCGCCAAAGTTATTCCCAATAGAATGTTGCGGATTTCCTATGGAAAACAATCTTAACTATAAGTATCTGTCATTTAATAATGCTCCCATAATTTCTACATTTTTCATATTCTAAATTGGTTCAAGAACTACATTTGATTTTATGTTAACTCTTTTACCCTTACCATCTTAACTTTATTGAAAAATCAGTTTGAGAACCACCTAGTGCTGCACATATAGTATGATCAAAATCTACCTTCTTACGTTGCAACATATTTGTATTTCCTGACAAGTTTCACCTTTTTCTTTTAATAAAACATGTATTATGGAGATATCTTAAATGAAATTATGTTTCTAGCTGATTTAGAATTCTCAAATAATTTATGTTCCCCGTCTGTCTCCTTTAGCCCTACTTTTAATGCTTATGGTACATTTTCAACTATGGCTTTTATCTTAAAATCCTGTAGACACTCCTCTAGAATTGAGGATTTTTGTACCCATGAGATTTCTTTGAGCGATCATTTCGCTTTGAGTGTGGATGTATTAGTATACAATAAGGTGGTAAATACGAGAGATTATTCAACCCATACCGTAGATAATGTTACTCTGAGCAGGCAAAACTTCGTTGAGACAAACTGGATCCTGACAAGTTTATTAGAAAGGTTGTGTTAAACTGTAAAGATCTCGTTTTAGCTTGCTTAGATGAAATAACTCCTCATAAAGACATTATAGAAGGATTCTCTGCAATATCAGAATACATTAGAAAAGCCCTTTTGCTGAAAGGTAACAAAAAAGCCACCCCAAAACATGGGTGGGTTTGATTCTAAATGTACCAAGGCCTATTCTAAGCTCAAACATACGCTCCACAAAGCAGTTAAGAATCGTGATGAGATAAAGGAGGCTAGAAGGCACTATAAGTGCATATTAAAAGAGAGTAAAAAGTTACTAAAAGATGAAGCCTGGCGTGCCTTACACGTAGCCTCTGAAATAAGAGATTCTTCAGCCTTTTGAAAGATAGTTAATGCGCCCTTCATGGTTGACCGAGATAGGGCAACAATAGAGATAGCGATCAGTGAGGCAGAATGGGTAGACCAGTACTCAAAGTTGTATAATAAACCACTCCCGTAAACATATGCATGTTTGGGACTTTCAAGGTAAATTATGCATCAATGTGCCCACTGTCCACCATTTCCGTGGAGTCTAAAACACATTTCTCAAGACTTGTGGCAAAGATATACTACCATTTACGTCTTTCAGGGATCTTTCTCTGTGTTCCTGACAGGTGTCATTTGAGCTATGTTGGCCTTAAATGTTTTGTTTTTATGAACGAAAATGGTTTGTGAACTGTGCCCATATTGGGCAATGATGGTCTGGTCCTGTAACTGGAAACCCTTATCTAGCCCATAAATAATGGTGTGCTTGTAAGTGTATTCGTGAGGCGCAGGCATGTTGTAGATCTGAGCTGGGTATTATGCAGGGATGGAATTTGTATAGAAATAGAAAGGCGTTAAATAAATAACTCCTACAGTTGGTTGTCCCAGCTACAGACTGGCTTGAATGATCAAGTTTGAAATGTTCCAACTAATGAGCTACATTTGTTCCAATCTGAGTGTAGGAACATAATGTACTGGACACAGTGGTTGTTATAGAGCTGGTAAAAACTCATAATGGCGATGTGTATTTCAATCCCTTATTGGGGACAATTGGATCACTTCCTTTGTGCAATCGTGGAAGATTATGTTTTATAAGTTAAATGTATGAGAATAAATTTCTGCCTGGTATGAGGTAGCCCCATTCCAGAACTTTCTATGGTCTTACACCCACTCTGGCAAGCTGGGTATGCTGGGAGTTGATATTGTGGAATCCATATATGTGCAGTACGATATTCTTGACCTCGATATTTGACAGACAGCCACATTGTTTTCGCTAATACTCTTTTGAACTGTAACTATTAATGGGGAGGGTTTCTGTTCTTTTTTTTAAATCTGGAAATATTTTTACCATTAGGACAGGAGGTTGTGGTCATGCTACCTTTTGTGTAGAGTAGGGTGTGGGGAGGCCAGGATGCAGAGCTGGTTTGGGGAGTTTTGCCTGCTCCTCCGATGCTCTAGGAGGTGGTCAAGTGGTGGTCAGGCAGTGCCTCTGGTCTGCCACCTCTACTCTTAACACTTAATGTTCAGACATCGAAGCAAGCATCATGCTCTTTCAGTGCACTTACTATCTCTTCCTGGAGATGATATTCCTGGCTTTGAGACATTTTTTCTGACAGATATTTCTAACATTGTTGACACTAATTGCAGCTTTCCTACATACTTCGGGCTTGTGGAGACACTGGGTATGTTTGGTCTGATTATGATTGCTTAATTCTGGCCCATTCTAATGAAGGGGGTATACTAGAATTAACACACAGAGGATGCTAAGGGTCTGAGTAAAGCTAAAAATATATCTGTACACTCAAATGTAGTGTGTGGAGGACTGGTCAGTGTGTGGAGAGGAAAAAGGACAAATACCCATCAGCCCACCCATTGGCGGAGTCTCATCATCTGTGTTTTTGTGTAAACTGGTATCTACTAGATGCCTCACTGAACGTTTAGTGAGGGGTTCTAGTATTAGATCCACCAGTGAGAGAGAGCCAACAGGATGTGGTGGTAATGCTGAAGGGAAAAGGTTGCAGTGCTCAAAAGGTGTGTAAAAAGATAATAGTGAAAAGTGGTGTTTAAGATTGCCTGTTATGGTGCCAAAGGTAAGACTTTATTGAGGGGTCATCATAACGGCAAGATTAAAAGCAGAGTGATGATAGTGTGTCAACAAATACTACTATCAGTAGATGGAACTATATGGTCGACATGTTTCAGCCTAACATGGCTTTCTTCAGGACCAGTAAATATTACACTACTGCAACAGTGAAAAGTTCCACAGTGTAGTGGCAAGTTCTTGTGGAGAAGACCGGGGTCTAGTATGTACTAAGTCGTCTCGTAAGTTGGAACTTCTTTTGAAGCTCTAGGAGGTGGTCAAGTGGTGGTCAGGCAGTGCCTCTGGTCTGCCACCTCTACTCTTAACACTTAATGTTCAGACATCGAAGCAAGCATCATGCTCTTTCAGTGCACTTACTATCTCTTCCTGGAGATGATATTCCTGGCTTTGAGACATTTTCTCTGACAGATTTTTTTAACATTGTTGACACTAATTCTGAGCAGCTTTCCTACATACTTCGGGCTTGTGGAGACACTGGGTATGTATGGTCTGAATATGATTGCTTACTTCCGGCCCGTTCTAATGAAGGGGGTATACTAGAATTACCAAATGCTTGAGGGATCAAACTTGTTATGTTTTTTGGACTACTACCAAAAGCCGGCTTCTCAACAAACACTTCAGACCCATCCGTCAAAAGAAGTAACAGAATAACCAATATTAGGGACAGATACAATAACTTTTGCTCCCATTCACTGAGTGCTCAGAGTGATTTATTTTCTAAAAAGCATGTTTCTGCAATCCAGTTGACAGCGCCGAGACACCCAAGGGCATTTGCACGCTTTATAAGTTGCATAGCTAAATACATAAATAAGACAGAAATCTCTTTATTTCGTACTCAATTCCCACTGCATTAGAGTTTCCTTCAACTCCAGCTGCACTGGCCATGACCCAGGCACAGCTCAGCCTTCTTAGACAGTGATGTTGGTCCAGCAAAGCAACATGTGAATTTTCCAAGCTGACTGGACATTCACCAACCAGAGATGAGCATAAATTAAAGATCTGTTCTGAATGGTTGCATGGCAGCCACCCAGATTGCCTGAAACTCTAGGGATTTTCAGGCACTCTGATTGACTGCTCTATGACCAGTCAAATTGGATCCTATTTTGAAACCAATTGGAAATTGGATGGCTGGGATGAATAGGGACAATTCTGCCTCTGTACTCTGCACAACCAGTATGGTCTGCCCTTGGCTTTCACTTTGGGGCAAACTGTTGTGTGTCCCTACAATTTGCAAGAAGGCGGCTTTAAAGCATTTTGGGAACATTTCCCTTACTATCTCTAGGATAATTATCCAAATAATCCTTGAGAATAGAAATACTTTTGGTACTAATAGTCTTGACCTTACAACTGCCAATACAAATAGTTCTCTCACGTGCTACTCACATTGCTGATGGGGAGCTACTGGGAGACATTGAAATAATTTCCCTGGAATGTTTCAATTGCTTTTGACATAAGGGTAACTGAAGGCATGGACTCTGTCAAACAGTCTCTTAAAATATTGAAACTTTGTCAGACAGACACTATAACTATTAGCCATTTTAACCAAGACAGCTCTTGCTCTAACAGACGCAGCCACTTTAGCCCATATCCTCTCCGGATTATTTTATATCACAAAAGAAGATGCATACCTTTAAACTGTAGTGTCTTGCAAGTTAACAGTGATGGACCCCTTTTGGCTCCTGATGAAATCTGTAGAGCTTTAACATAACTGATAGAGTGTATTGCAGTGAAGGTTGCTTTAGAATGTTGAGTTTGCAGTTACCCAAGAAAGAATAAAGATGTGTAATACCAAGCTCTGTGTGCGACATAGTCATTTATATGCTCCACTGGCTGTGAAGATGCCACAAATAGTGACAAGATAAGGGATAAGTAACCCAAAGATTAACAGTGCTCTCAGAGAGTTTGCTGTGGTTCAGGCAAACTGCTCATGCATGCCACGTGTGTCGTAGTGGAAGTCCTGAATCGAAGTTCAGTGCATGTGGAATCAAAGCGCAGTTTAGGCCACTGTGAAGCAGTTGAAAGTGAAAGCATATAAAGAGAATCTACACATCGTTAGTCAAGAACTTGCTGGTCAGGCCATACATAAAGGTACTGTGCTACTCCGCAACATAGTGCCATATGTAGTAGGGAGTGATAAAGCTGCGATTACAAGTGCTGCCAAACAAAGATCAAGCTTGTGTCAAAAAGTTGAAAGCAACAGCCAAGTTCAAGATAACGCTGTGATTATAGATGCTTCAAGGCAGAGATCAACCAGGCATAAGCAAGTGCATAGACACGGCAGGAGCAAAGCGACCTAGATGTAAGACACAGTTGTCAATTTAACAGAAGTAATTAAAGAGTCTTCATACCGCAACACTGGGCACAGCAGCCCAAAGAGAAGTGCCTGCGGTTGTGCTTACAGAGCTGTCCATACCTGAAGAGGTGAGCCACCAAAGCTGCTGAGTGGGGATCAGAAGTTCACAGTTCTTTGAAGATTGAAAGTTGTTGAGGGGTTCGTAATAGTTTCATAAAGAAAAAGAATCCAACTGAAGGTCAGAGTGAAGTGTTCAACACTGTGGTGTTGGAGCACTTGGTGTTTGATAAAATACCCCTCACACACCAAAAGGCCCCTTGGTGTCATGCTTCATTATCGGGGTCTTCGCACCCCTCTAACGGGATGCGGCGTGCTACGACCTACGACTACGCGGGAGCACTTTTAAGTTATTGACTATATGTGGTGCATGTGTTTGGGTGTATTTATAAGTGAGTGGTGAGACGTGGTGAAAGGATAAAAAGTACCTGGCTCGTGAGTATGCTCGAAAATATTTTTATTCCTAACTCCGGCTGGTACTATTAAAAGAAGTGCAGTGCGGTGATCAGATCTGTCGTGTTAATGGACAGGATCTCAGGTGTGCGTCGACATGTTTCGGAGACAGGGCTCCTTCTTCAGGACGGGGGCACAACTTCCCCACCTTACTCACATTTCATTAATATTACCAAAATGTATTAAAGTTGATAACAGAAAAAGTGAAAAAGTATGTGTATAGTATTTTAAGGCTATGGTGTGCCTACAGCGGTGTGCTACAAGTTCATTGACCTGTAAGTAGAAGAACAAAAAATGGTTACCCATGTAACAGGTAGTTCAAACAGGTGCAGTCACCTGGAACCATACCATGTGCTTTAATAAGCCCTGTAAAGAGAAAAAACACTGACAAAACATACAACATAGAAACATATATTACTAGGAAAATACTGGAAGTCAAGGTCATACTTATGAAGCTTGCTTGCTTGCTTCATGAGCATTAGGAACGTCTGGGGGGTTGCTAATATGCAATCTGAAGTGAGAGGTAATGCAGGTATAAGTATTCATTCTCACTTACTTTGTTGGTTTTAGAAGTGGTTGTTTTTCACTTCATACTCACGAGCTCGGGATGAGTTATCCACTGTCTCACCCCACACGCTGCTCCGCTGAAGTGAGGCGAGCTCAAGACGATCGCTATTTATACCCTGACTGTTGTTAATTGTTTGCCTCGTTGTTGAGAGAAACGGAAATGGAAAGGTGACCAAACAAGGGTATTCCGCCGATTGGAGTCGAACCGGAGTTAAATTGAATAATTATATGCCCTTGTGTGGTATATCCGATAGCGCTCAGTAGGACTCGGTAGCTCCGTGTGGTCAAAGGAGCAGTCTGATGTTTAGCGCATGCTCAGAGGCGTATTGCTCTATCGCACATGCGCGAGGTGTTCCGGTTATCACCCGCGCATGCGTGGACAGCGAAAAGGGACGAAAAGTGTTTGTAACAGTAGAAGGCACAGTCTCATTATTGCAATTGCCGAGAAAGGTTGTGCAGTACACGAAAAGTGTTTGTAACAGGAGCAGACACAGTCTCATTATTGCGATTGCCGAGAAAGGTTGTGCAGTGCAAGATCTGCCACAATGTTTGTAATAGGCTTGGGATTAGTATATATTTGAACCCTTTGCCATAATGATAGGTGTTATGATACCCTTGATCAATGGGTAGGATTCTAAATTGATGCACAGTTATTATAGGTGTAGGAGCAGTAATAGATATCACCTATTGGTAATGTGTCAAGATGCTTAGTGGGACAGTTGTCCCCAGGGGACTTCATCGTTCAGACCTGTAATGTGGGTTCCTAGACGGAACACCCATCGTTGTTCTTTCTGGAATAGACCCACATCAGATGGCAACTGTTCAATCACTGTCCACCTTAGGTCATTAACGCAGTGTTGGGCATTGAGATAGGGTGTTGCCATTTTTGTTGTGCTTTTTTTGCAACGCACATTGATTTTGTGCTCGTTCATGCGTGTTTTTATGGCCCTGGTGGTCCTGCCCACATATTCCAAGCCACACGGACAGGTGATAAGATAAACCACATTCTTGGTGTTGCAGTTTGTCATCCTCCGTTGCTCCCAAGTGGTGCCATTTCTGAAAGTTAATGTGGTGCTCTTTTGTGTAGGATGGCAACTGCTGCAATTTCCACATGGGAAGTGACCTTGTACTCCTATGGATGGTTGTGTGGTTCCAAGGGCGGGCTTAGGTCTTGTGTGCACTAGGATGTCTTTAAGGTTCCGCCCTCTACGATGAGCGAACATTGGTTTTTCCAAATCTAGTTTCCCACATGTCAGGATACCCCAATGTTTATTGATGATCTTAGAGACTTCATTAGACATGGTGTTGTAAGTCGTCACACATATTGGTCGTTTGACTTCTGTGGGTGCCTTCTGTCTATCCTCCAGTAGAGCCTCCCTGTTGTTATTCTTTGCTCGTTTCATCGCTTTGTTGATGATTTTCACTGGGTACTGTCGTAGTTTTAGTTTCTCTTTCAGATCACAAGCCTGTGTTCTGAATTCCAAAACCTCAGTGCAGTTACGCCGCAGGCGTAAAAATTGGCCATAAGGCAAGTTCTCTCTGTGGTGACGCGGATGAAAACTATCAAACCGCAGAAGACAGTTCCTTGATGTCGGTTTGAAGTGGGTGGTTGTTTTCAACCTGCCACCTTCCGGGTAGATGTTTAAGTCCAGAAAGACCAGTGTTTGGTTAGAGATTGAACTTGTAAATTGTAAAAAGGCATTCTGATTGTTTAGCCATATTAGGAACTCGTTTACAGACTGTTGGTCACCTTCCCATATGACCAGGATATCGTCTATGTACCTTTTCCAAGCCTTAATGTTTGTCTGTAAGGGTTCTGGGTGTGGAGAATTTTACTTGTTTCTAAATGATGTACATATAACCCAGCCAGACTCGGACCAAAAGTACTGCCCATGCTGGTACCATGGCTTTGTTGATAGATTGTTGATTTGTATTGAAAGAAGTTTTTCTGCAGTGCCAACGATATGCATTCCAGTACCAGGCCTCTAGGTGTTTGGTATTGCCATGGTGTTGTAAAGAGGACCTCCTCGATGATCAGGAGCGTCTCATCATGTAGCAAACTCGTATAAAGGCTTTCTACGTCCAAACTTATTAGAAGTTGGGTCGTTGGGTCAAAGGTCATGTCTTGTAAAAGTTGTAAGACTGATTTGGTATCTTTGAGGTAGGTGTTCGTGGATTGTACCGGGGGCGTAGAAATGCGTCTGCAAACTTTGATAGAGGTTCCAGTATTGACCCAATGCCAGATACTATGGGTCTTCCTGGTGGTTTCGTGATGTTTTTATGGATTTTGGGGATACAGTAGAAGTAGGGAATACGTGGTGCTGGCTGTGCTAGGAATTCACCTTCCTTCTTACTCAGCCAGTCATGTGCCAATCCCTCTTCAATCATGCCTCCTATTTTTATACGCAGGTTCTCAGTAGGGTCTTGCTGCAGGATCATGTAGTTGCGTCTGTCTGCTAACAATCTCATGCATTCTTTGTCGTATGCCTCTGCAGTTTGTAAAACAATAGCACCACCCTTGTCTGCAGGTTTAATGATCACATCCTTATCATCAGCCAATGCTCTGATGGCTTGTTGTTCCACTCTACTCGTGTTGTGAAACGTATTGGTATTGGATGAGTTTAGTTTATTGACTTCTGTCATGATAGCTTTTTCAAATGTCAATAACTCGATGGGGAGCATTGAGTCAGGTGGAGTGAAAATGGACTTAGGACGGAGGCCTGTGTCAGTGGGTGTTACAGTGGATGGTTTGTCTATAAAGAAGGCCTGTAATTTCAGTTTCCTGATGATGTCCTGTATCTCCATGTTTAGTTTGAAAATGTCTGGTTTGTGCGTTGGCACAAAACCCAGGCTTTTGTTCAACACTGTCTACTGTATCTCAGTTAGGGGCTTTTGGGTCAAATTCACTACTAAGTCCCTCTCTTGCTGCTGGTTGAGGGTTGGTTGGGCAGGGAGCCTGTCATGCTCCTGGTCATTCGGGAGTTGCCCTGATCCTGATCTTCCCACGCAACGTTGTTGCCCTTCCTGTTCCTCCCCGTGGTCCCGGGCGGGTACCTAAAAAGGTTGTGGACCATAGAAACCGCCATCAAATTACGGGTTCTTATACCTGCATTATCTCTCACTTCAGATTGCATATTAGCAACCCCCCAGGCGTTCCTAATGCTCATGAAGCAAGCAAGCAAGCTTCATAAGTATGACCTTGACTTCCAGTATTTTCCTAGTAATATATGTTTCTATGTTGTATGTTTTGTCAGTGTTTTTTCTCTTTACAGGGCTTATTAAAGCACATGGTATGCTTCCAGGTGACTGCACCTGTTTGAACTACCCGTTACATGGGTAACCATTTTTTGTTCTTCTACTTACAGGTCAATGAACTTGTAGCAGACCGCTGTAGGCACACCATAGCCTTAAAATACTATACACATACTTTTTCACTTTTTCTGTTATCAACTTTAATACATTTTGGTAATATAAATGAAACATGAGTAAGGTGGGGAAGTTGTGCCCCCGTCCTGAAGAAGAAGCCCTGTCTCCGAAACATGTCGACGCACACCTGAGATCCTGTCCATTAACACAACAGATCTGATCTCGCACTGCACTTTTTTTAATAGTACCAGCCGGAGTTAGGAATACACATTTTTTCGAGCATACTCACGAGCCAGGTACTTTTTATCCTTTCACATCGTCCCACCACTCACTTATAAATACACCCAAACACATGCAACACATATAGTCAATAACTTAAAAGTGCTCCCGCGTAGTCGTAGGTCGTAGCACCCCGCATCCCGTTAGAGGGGTGCGAAGACCCCGATGATGAAGCATGACACGAAGGGGCCTTTTGGTGTGTGAGGGGTATTTTATCAAACACCAAGTGCTCCAACAACCCAGTGTTGAACACTTCACTCTGACCTTCAATTGGATTCTTTTTGTTTATGAAAGTAAGTCTGTGGAGTAAGAATCCTTCTCTATTTACTCTACCTCCCCCTCCTGTTTTTTGGGGGTTCGTAATAGTGGCAGGTTGTTGTTCCGATGGACACCAAGAAGGAATCACCTCTCCCGTTATCATCAAGTATGATCCAGAGGCCAATCTGTCACAAAGTCTCAGAGAGAATGAGTTCAAAACAGTGGCTGAAAGACCACCACATCCTGCCTCATTAGATTCAACACTGGTCTACAACGCCATTGCTTTCTTGAAACCACCATCATCATTCAATACCGTCAAAAAACCAAATATTGCCGACCAATGGACTAAGTGGACAGAGACATTTGAAGATTTCATTGATGCACTTGAAATTTCTGATAACAAAACGATGATCAAATACCTCTAAAATCTTGCCGGTGGTGATGTAAAGGAAGTAATAAAGAAAATGTTGCAAGCTGATGAAGAAATCACAGACCAATAGATTAAAGAAACCATGAATCTCAAGTTAAATCCAATGCCAACTATGGACTATAAAAGATATATTTTCAGTCAAGAATGACAGGAAATTGGTGAAACCATCAATACATTTGTAGAAAGACTTGACACACTCATCAACCACTGTAAAGTCAGTGAATTTATTGAAAAAGAGGCCACATGTCTCAGAGTCATTGATGGATGCTTGTCTAATTCATTCAGATGGAGAATACTGAGAGAAACTCTGAGTCTGGAACAAGTGTTAATGGCTGTTAGAGCAGAATAGCATGCCAATCGACAAGCTGCTGCATCGAAGCTGGATGTGCCGAGAACAAATGAGTCATGAGTGTGAAAAGCAAGTCAAAGCAAAAGAATGAAGGTCACAATGTGATGTCTACACGTAAAAAGAAGTTATGTTTTAGATCTGGATTTCTATTTCCACATGACGACTAATGTCCCGCCATTGGCCAGGTATGAAAGGGCTATGGGAAAGAGAACTATTTTGGGACAGTGTACAAAGCAAAGGGAAAAACAAGTGCGTCACAGTGTGGGGACAAAATGGCTGCTGAAACGTTCCAGAAGCAGCGTTCGATGACCACCTACAAGGCCCAGTGGAGACATCAGGTGCAACAGATTGACACTGAACGAAGTTGATTGTCATCTAAATCATCGTCAAACAGTTCCTCCATATCAATACCAAGTGAAAGAGAAGAAGATGGTTGTGCCATGTCGATTTGCTTCAGAAAAACGTGCAAATGTTAGACTGCCCGCATGCAAAGAAAAATGTGAAAGCACTAAAGTCATTCAAACATTGTCCGAAGAGTACACTGAAAGTAAATGGTGTACACTACCTTTCATCACCGACAGTGGTGCTTCAATAAACAAGCTAGAGGAGAAAGATAATGAACTACATCCCTTACTACAATTTATGCTGTTGAAAACCAAAGTGTATACATGGGCTGCATTGACATCCTTAAAGAGTCAAGGTTAATTTGTAGCAACGATGAAGCACAAGAAAATGAATATGCAAGCACCCATCCATGTGCTTCAAGGGACAGAGTCAAGTGCCTGTCTACTCTGCTTCAGCACAGTTGCTGATATGCAGATGATTTCCATGATCCTCAACATTCATGCTCATCGTGAAATAGGGACTCAGTTCCTTGTGTTGTTTCTTGGTTTGGGAAAGCTTAAGACTACGAAAGTAAAGTTGCATATTAATGAGGACGGCCATCCTGCTGCTCAAAGACATAGGTGAATTGCTTTTCATTTACAAGATGCTGTTGAAAAGGAACTTGAATTGTTACTTAGGCCATGGGTTACTCCCGTTGTGATAGTACCCGTAAAGGACAATGAAGGAGAAATAGGCATATGTGTTGACATGCTTCAGGCAAACAAGGCAATTGAACAAGAACAACATCCAGGTCCACACCTTGTGGACAAGATGACACATGAAAATGGTGCAAATGTTTTCTATTGTCTTGATTTGAATAAAGGTTATCATCAGTTGGAACTCGAAGAAAACTGCAGGTACATTACAACCTTTTCTACACGTGTTAGTGTGTTTCGATACAAAAGGCTAAGTTTTGGTGTGTCATCACCTACAGAACCTTTTCAAGACATTGTTTGACATATTATACAGTCTGTCATGAATGAGTCTAATTAAACTGATGACATATTGGTTTTGCTACCCAAAAAGAGCACAATAAGACTCTCACACAAGTATGTCATTTACTGGCTGATGCAGGTTTGACTTTGAATGCAGACAATTATGAGTTCCATAAGACAAATTTACAATTCTTTGGCCATATCTTTTCTGATGGAGGTATGACACTTGACCTGCTAAAGTACAAGAGCTGTCAAACTCTGATCCTTCATAAGATGTTTAAATAGTGCATTCATTTCTTTTCATGGCCAGCTACTGTTCGAGATATAAACGAAACTTTGCCACTGTAAGTATGCCGTTGAGTCGGTTGACGAAAAAGAAAGTTTCATTCAGCTGGTTGCATAAATGTGAGAACAGTTTTAAGAAAATCATACAAGCTATTGAGAATGCTACTCAAATGGCTTATTTCAATCCGAAACTTCCTACAGAGGTTGTTTTTTATGCTGACCCTGTTGGGTTAGGTGCTATCCTTGCACAACATAGTGGACACCTAAATGCTCGAAGCCATATTGCGGTGTATGCAAGTAGGAGTTTGTTTCAAACAGAATATGCTTACTCACAGTTTGAAAATGAAGGTTTAGCCATGGTATGGGTGAGTGAACACTTCCATGTATTACTGTGTGGAAAGCCTGTTATGCTGGTACCTGATTATCAAAATTTACTAACAATATTTGGCAATCCAAATGCCAAGATGAATCCTCCCATCCAACCTTGAGTACAATTATGACACTGTGAATCGTCCAGGAAAAGATCAGAACCCTGCTTACTGCTTTTCCAGAGTGCCCATTCAAGGTCATAGTACACCATTCAAGTCAGCTGAAGCTTATATTAACTTTATCGTAAAATCAAACACACCAGCTGCCATTTCCATAGCTGAGATTATCACTGCCACAAGCCTCAATAGTGACATGCTGAAGTTCAAAGATATAATCACACATCAGTATTGGAACTAGCACACTCAGGTCGAGTGAGTGAGGGTGAATAATAAAGAAATGTCAAAGATGAACTGTCCATAACTCAAGAAGGAGTTACAGTGCAAGGGTTGAGAATCTTGACAACTTAGTGTCTGTGGCAGAAAATTATTGAAGTGGCCCACAAAGGACATAGGGGAATCGTTGCCACAAAACTAGCTTTCCAAGACAAAAGTCTGGTTTCTGTAGCTTGACGAGCGAGTTGAGAAGGAATTAAAAAGCTGCTATTTATGCAACTGCCTAGTTACAAAAGTTACTCAACACACCCTAAACATGTTAGAACTCTTGAAGCATGCCTAGAAGAGAAGAGCAAATAATTTTTTCAGTCCTCTCAACAATGGACATCACCTGATGGTGATTGTGGACGAATACTCGATATTACTATTAATTGAGGATCTCTCATTCACCACTCAAGACTGAGTTATTGAGAAACTGATTGGCATATTTGCGACATGGGGTGTTACAGCCATACTAAAATCTGACAATGGCCAGCCTTTTAATATAATAGTGAGAAGGTCAAATACTTCTTCGAGCATCTGAATATAAAGCATCACAGATCACTCCTCTGTGGCTGCTGTCCAACAGACTGGTTGAAAGATTTATGAGCATACTAAAGAAAGCTGTGCAGTGTGCTACCTTTGATAAGCTCAATTTACAAACTGTGTTAAACTCTACATGGAGAGCTTACCGTTCAACACCTCACTCGGCCACCAGTGAAAGTCAAGCAAAACTGATGTTTGGGAGAGTAATGACAACCAAGATGCCTCAGTGAATCAGAGAAAAAGAGATGAGAATGTAACTTGAATGAGGGACTTGGTCCAGAAACAAAAGATGACGACATATGCTCATGGAAGATGACATGCAAAAGACATCATCTTTGAGAGAGGAGACAGAGTACTCGTTCGTTAGATGCGGAAAAAAAACCTGATTCTCCCATTGATGCACAACCTTTCTAAGCGGAGAATGTCCAGTGCCTTGGAAAGTCTATTACCAGAGACTCTTCTCACTTCTGGTGTTTAATTCATTGATCACCCGATCTCCATGATGAAGGAGGGACTGATTCTGAAGCACCAGTGACTACTGCTGCCTTTTCACCATGAGAGCAAATCTTGGATTATGATGATGACCAGTCTCCATTTCACACAACACTTTCAGATCGAACAATTACAGCACCAAAGAGACTGATTGAGGAGATTTAAATATACATTTTGTAAAATAAATAAGTTTTCATTTAGCAGGGGGAGATGTAGTATCTTGCGAGTTAACAATGAAGGAACCTTTTTGGCTCTTGATGTACTCTGTAGAGCTCTGACATAATAGATAGAGTGTATTGCAGTGAAGGTTGCTTTAGAACAGGGTTCTCGAAAGCTGATCCTGGGGGGCCAGATCCATGCCAGATTTTTAGCACATCTCCATTTAGATAAATGTAGTTTTTTTAAAAATATGGCATGGATCCAGCCCTCCAGGGCTGACTTTGGAGAACCCGTCTTTTGAATGTTGAGTTTGTATTTACACGCAGAATAAAGACATTTGATACCAAGCTCTGTGTGTGGCATCATCAGTTACAAGTGCCCCAGCTGGAATATGGTACACAAACCACAATAGACACAGAAGCTTCTTCCACTATGTGGTCAGATAGAGGACTTCCAATTTAAAACAATGCTTTTTTGTCTCAACTTGACACCCGTGGTATTTGTCAAGGGTATAGTAGTGATACCACCACAAGTCTATAGGGGAACTGTTCATTCACTTCAATACCAGCAGGGGATGACTCCCCTTTACCAAAACCAAAAACACACAAGGGCCCCTTGGTCTAGATGAAATGGAGGCATGCTAGATGCACCTTTTACAGGACGGTTTCCCTCACCCGCCCGTAGGTGGCATGCTTCATTATAGGGTAACCTCCTCGAATTGTGAACCTGGTCGCAATGCCTGTGAAAACTCCCTCACTGAGAGGGAGGAGCTGAGGGATGTTTTCAGTATTAGAAAGAGGTCTCCTAAAATCTGTAGATGAGCAGGTGTGGCGAGGACAGAAGAAAGAAATGTGTGTGAGATAAAACTAACTCCAAGGTATGCCAAAAACTTTATTGGGGCATCCGAAGGTTAGGGCTAAAACAATACTATGATAGGAGGGAAATCAACCAGTCTATATATTTATTATACAGTTAATTAAAACCGTAACATACAAACGTGATATTGATACTTGATAAAATATTAAAATATAAGGATCAATAAAAGGTTACATGCACATTTGTAAATCTGGGAATACAAATACATTTAAAATCCAAAGAGCAACATTTCAAGTTAATTGAATTTATCACAATTGGCCGTTTGATCCAGAAAAAGGTGCATAGTATAAAAGAAAATAGCAAAAGTGTCACAATACTTGTTACTAAAGGCTCATTTATGCAATAAGAGTAGGCTTGTCCGTTTCTTAATGCTGGGCATTATGTAGTGCAGTTAAAATAATGCTAACAAACTTCCCAGCTGCTGCTAGAACTTGGCCTGTGAATAAGGATTTATTTGCAATCTGAAACGCGTAAGGCACTATATTATGGAGTCTGTGAACTTGCTAAACTGCGCTGCTGCCTGATTAACGGAAATTTACTGATGGCGAGTGCGTCCTGAAGTCTTGGGCACTTGTGGAACTGTATATATATAATACCCCATGTGACTGTCGGGAACTCTTTAGGCTACAGGTATGGGTGTTTAGTTAACAAAAATGTGATGGGGGCATTTCTTTTGCTTCCTTAAGTGCCTCACCACTGCCCTCCGCCAACCCTGCATTTAATGATTCATGTTCAGAGGTCTGTCATTTAATAATGCTCCCATAAGTTCTACATTTTTCATATTCTAAATTGGTTTAAGAACTACATTAGATTTAATGTTAACTCTTTTACCCTTACCATCTTAACTTTATTGAAAAATCTGTTTGAGAACCACCTAGTGTTGCACATAGAGTATAATCTTAATCTACCTTCTTATGTTGCAAGATATTTGTATTTCCTAACAAGTTTCACCTTATTCTTTTAATAAAAAATGTGTTTTGGAGATATCTTAAATGAAATTATGTTTCTAGCTCATTTAGGATTCACAAATAATTTATGTTCCCCGTCTGTCTCCTTTAGCCCTACTTTTAATGGGCATGGTACATTTTCAACTATGGCTTTTATTTTAACATCCTGTAGACACTCCTCTAGAATGGAGGATTTTTGTACCCATGAGATTTCTTTGAGCGATCATTTCGCTTTGATTGTGGATGTATTGGTATACAATAAGGGGGTAAATACGAGAGATTATTCAACCCATACCGTAGATAATGTTACTCTGAGCAGGCAAAACTTCGTTGAGACTAACTGGATCCTGACAAGTTTATTAGAAAGGTTGTGTTAAACTGTAAATATCTTGTTTTAGCTTGCTTAGATGAAATAACTCCTCATAAAGACATTATAGAAGGATTCTCTGCAATATCAGAATACATTAGAAAAGCTCTTTTGCTGAAAGGTAACAAAAAAGCCACCCAAAAACATGGGTGGGTTTGATTCTAAATGTACCAAGGCCTATTCTAAGCTCAAACATACCCTCCACAAAGCAGTTAAGAATCGGGATGAGATAAAGGAGGCTAGAAGGCACTATAAGTGCATATTAAAAAAGAGGAAAAAGTCACTAAAAGATGAAGCCTGGCGTGCCTTACACGTAGCCTCTGAAATAAGAGATTCTTCAGCCTTTTGAAATATAGTTAATGCGCCCTTCAAGGTTGACCGAGAAAGGGCAACAATAGAGATAGCGATCAGTGAGGCAGAATGGGTAGACCAGTACTCGAAGTTGTATAATAAACCACTCCCGTAAACTTATGCATGTTTGGGACTTTCAAGGTAAATTATGCCTCAATGTGCCCACTGTCCACCATTTCCGTGGAGTATAAAACACATTTCTCAAGACTTGTGGCAAAGATATACTACCATTTACTTCTTTCAGGGATCTTTCTGTGTGTTCCTGACAGGTGTCATTTGAGCTATGTTGGCCTTAAATGTTTTGTTTTTATGAACGAAAATGGTTTATGAACTGTGCCCATATTGGGCAATGACGGTCTGGTCTTGTAACTGGTAACCCTTATCTAGCCCATAAATAATGGTGTGCTTGTAAGTGTATTCGTGAGGCGAAGGCATGTTGTAGATCTGGGCTGGGTATTATGCAGGGATGGAATTTGTATAGAAATAGAAAGGCGTTAAATAAATAACTCCTACAGTTGGTTGTCCCAGCTACAGACTGGCTTGAATGATCAAGTTTGAAATGTTCCGACTAATGAGCTACATTTGTTCCAATCTAAATGTGGGAACATAATGTACTGGACGCAGTGGTTGTTCTAGAGCTGGTAAAAACTCATAATGGCGATGTGTATTTAAATCCCTTATTGGGGACAATTGGATCACTTCCTTTGTGCAATCGTGGAACATTATGTTGTATAAGTTAAATGTATGAGAATAAATTGCTGCCTGGTATGCAGTAGCCCCGTTCCAGAACTTTCTAGGGTCTTACACCCACTAGGGCAAGCTGGTTATGCTGGGAGTTGATATTGTGGAATCCATATATGTGCAGTACGAAATTCTTGACCTCGATATTTGACAGACAGCCACATTGTTTTCGCTAATACTCTTTTGAACTGTAACTATTAATGGGGAGGGTTTCTGTTCTTTGTTTTAAATCTGGAAATATTTTTACCATTAGAACAGGAGGTTGTGGTCATGCTACCTTTTATGCAGAGTAGCGTGTGGGGATGCCAGGATGAGGGCTGGTTTGGGGAGTTTTACCTGCTCCTCCGATGCTCTAGGAGGTGGTCAAGTGGTGGTCAGGCAGTGCCTCTGGCCTGCCACCTCCACTCTTAACACTTAATGTTCAGACATCGAAGCAAACATCATGCTCTTTCAGTGCACTTACTATCTCTTCCTGGAGATGATATTCCTGGCTTTGAGACATTTTCTCTGACAGATATTTCTAACATTGTTGACACTAATTGCAGCTTTCCTACATACTTCGGGCTTGTGGAGACACTGGTTATGTATGGTCTGATTATGATTGCTTAATTCTGGCCCGTTCTAATGAAGGGGGTATACTAGAATTAACACACAGAGGATGCTAAGGGTCTGAGTAAAGCTAAAAATATATCTGTACACTCAAATGTAGTGTGTGGAGGACTGGTCAGTGTGTGGAGAGGAAAAAGGAAAAATACCCATCAGCCAACACATTGGCGGAGTCTCATCATCTGGGTTTTTGTGTAAACTGGTATCTACTATATGCCTCACTGAACGTATAGTGAGGGGTTCTAGTATTAGATCCACCAGTGAGAGAGAGCCAACAGGATGCGGTGGTAATGCTGAAGGGAAAAGGTTGCAGTGCTCAAAAGGTGTGTAAAAAGACAATAGTGAAAAGTGGTGTTTAAGATTGCCTGTTATGGTGCCAAAGGTAAGACTTTATTGAGGGGGTCATCATAACAGCAAGATTAAAAGCAGAGTGATGATAGTGTGTCAACAAATACTACTATCAGTAGATGGAACTATATGGTCGACATGTTTCAGCCTAACATGGCTTTCTTCAGGACCCGTAAATATTACACTACTGCAACAGTGGAAACTAGATAAAGTTTGGTGAACCATACATGAAGAGACCTACCGTTAGTAGAATACTATATGGTAGTCTAAAATCATGGTTAAAAGAGTTCTCTCCTGTAAAAAAAGAAGAACAAAAATGCGTCCAAACAGATATAGTAATTTGAAAAACAACAATACATATATGTATGTGTAGACGTGTAATAACATCGGATCAATGTTCATTCAGCATTTTGCGAAAATGGCTCACCCAAAAAGTTGTATGGAGATTGCCTCACCTCGCCTGGCACTCGCTCAGGTTTAAGAGGCCCCGCTCTAAGAAAATGGGGAGGGAAAAAAATATATAATAACAAACAGTTTGCGTGTGTCGTAATTCCCTAAATTGTACCATTTCTTGAAAGTCACTCTGGTGTAGGGTGAACATAGAAGAGATAGCGACTTCTGCATGCCAAAAGACTCAGTGGTCTCATGATGGTAAATAAGACTCCAATGGTTATGCTGCTATGATGTTTAAAACCATGACAAATTCCTTTATTTGAAAACTATCAGGAGCAACGATTTTGTGCCTCCATTGTATTTAATGATGTATCTATATATAAATACTGCCGCGGGAGACTGTTAGCTTAAAAGCAAGAAGACTGCTCCTAAATGGCAAAGTATGGAGATAAAGTGCATGTCTCCATTTACATAGATAATGCCCTAAGAGGTTGTGAGTACAAAAGGGCTAGGTTGAGAAAGCATCTCTCCCAGACGAAGACTGCCTTGCACAAAATTGCGAGTAAAAGCGGTATTTAGCCGCTGTTGAGCCATAGCCTTTAAATACAGAATGCAGAAACCTCATAGTTCGAGAAAGCGGCCACCCACCTGTCCGTCGGTACCTCCGGCTACCTTCTGAGCCGAGGGGAAGGTAACGGACAATGTGGCGCGGCCAGCTATATGCGAGGCATGCGGACCAGTGAGGAGACAAGTGAGAAACCTCCTCATGTTAGATGATTGGTTGTTTGGAAGGACCGGAAACGGAAACGTCTAGTTCTAAAACTGTGTGAACTTGCGTGAGCGTTTCTGCGAGCCCTATCCATTGATTGGCCGTCTCTCCAAATAGACAAGAAAATGCCAAAACCCGTATCCATTGTTGCTCGGCCAGCTGCAATGGAACAGTGCGGACCAGAGGAGACAGGGAAAAGAACTCCTCCCGGCACGCAATAGGCTGTCTAATGATCAAAAAGGGGGCTCGCACAATCCTCATCTCGTACGGGTGCGGGCGCCAAACCAGCATAGTGATTGGTTGTTTCTTAGAGGCGGAAACAAAAGACTCTTAATTATTGTCATCAACATTTCAACGCGCCCTAACACATCTGGAAAACAATAGTTATGCCGAGAATATGCACAACCTGTAAAGAGCGCTGCGATCGCTTGTTCGCTGCATAGGATGAATCCGATCAATTGCCACATGTGGCTGACTCCATAAACGCTCGGTGAGGTATACATGGAGATGAAAGATCGGGCGCCCTACTGGCATCCAAAACAAAAAGCAGCCAGACCAGCCAGATGGCCCAGGTATTAGCTTCAATGAAGAAGACAACAGACCCAGGGCACTCCACTAATAAATGTAATAAGTGCAATCAGCGTCTCGAAGGCACAAAAGAATTGTTGAACTCATTTATGAAGTGAAAGCCGAAATGCCTCGGTTACAAACTCAGATGCCCATGTAGTGAGGCTAAACATGATCATCATAAACTATTCTGCACTATATCTGTACCAACGCTGAGGCTCTGCTAAGACCGGTCATCGATGACTGGAAGTCCAATGAGAAGAACTTTTACATATTTTAATCTGTAGGGAGGGCAATTCGGACGACGAAGTGACAATTTTTTCAGAATCTCAGTGTGGATATCGGAAAATTATCAGAAAACATTTTAGTATTGGACCATCAAACCTGAATCCATGGAATTTCATCATTCAACCCTGCTGTGTCACACTTCAATTTAAAAATCCACGTCTGTTCTTTAATAAACAGATATCGGGAGATGTCACTGACATGTTGGGGAATGAACGGTTGTTCAAGGACGACTAACCATTTAATATCTTTAGCAGTATGTCTCATAGTTAGAAAGTGATCGGTCAGCCGTGTGGCCTGTTTGTTACGCCTGATAGTGCTTTTGTGCTCTTGGATTCTAAGCTTCACCTTTCTTGACGTCATGCCAACATGCTAACATACCCTTATGGATACCGAATCTGTGACCCTACCGCTGACCGGGGAGACCTAGCTTTTTGGCCGATGCCTGGTGGAGATACTTGATAGCTATAGAGGAGATGGGCTGTGGACTACCCCTTTGGCCGTCACCTACCCAGACGCACATTGGGCAGACATTACTTTGTCTCTCCGTAGTACTCGTCCCTCCTACCCCTTTACTGCACCCACTTTCCACAGTGCGCTCCATTTATCCCTCCACTCTGATCTCTAATTGTTTTCTCATTGAGACCTAGCTGCTTGACCGATGCCCAGTGGAGCTACCTTATAGCTATAGAGGAAATGGGCTGTGGACCTCTCCCTCGGCCGTCCCCTACCCAGCCGGACTTTGGGCAGACTCTCTATCGTCTCTCCATCCATCCTATCTCCATCCTTCTCCCTCCTAGTCCTTTACCCCACCCCTTACCCTTCTAAGCTCCATTTATTCCGTCTTCAGACGCTCTTGAAATGTTTTCTTGTAACTGATATAACTTGTAACTGTTGTAATTTTGTAAGTTTACAGATCCGTATGTAAAGCGCTCTGATACCCCCGGGTCTAGCCAGCGCTAAAACTCAAATATATAACTCCAGCTGCACTGGCCACGACCCAGGCACAGCACAGCCTTCTTAGACAGTGATGTTGGTCCAGCAAAGCAGCATGTGAATTTTCCAAGTTGACTGGACATTCACCAAACAGATATGAGCATAAATTAAAGATCTGTTCTGAATGGTTGCATGGCAGCCACCCAGATTGCCTGAAACTCTAGGGATTTTCAGGCACTCTGATTGACTGCTCTATGACCAGTCAAATTGGATCCTATTTTGAAACCAATTGGAAATGGGATGGCTGGGATGAATAGGGACAATTCTGCCTCTGTACTCTGCACAAACAGTATGGTCTGCCCTTGGCTTGCACTTTGGGGCAAACTATTGTGTGTCCCTACAGTTTGCAAGAAGGCGGCTTGAACGTTTTTTGGGAACATTTCCCTTATTATCTCTAGGACAATTATCCAAATAATCCTTGAGAATAGAAATACTTTTGGTACTAATAGTGTTGACCTTACAACTGCCAATACAAATTGTTCTCTCAATTGCTACTCACATTGCTGATGGGGAGCTACTGAGAGACATTGAAATAATTACCCCTGGATGTTTCAATTGCTTTTGACATGAGGGTAACTGAAGGCATGGACTCTGTCAAACAGTCTCTTAAAATATTGAAACTTTGTCAGACAGACACTATAACTATTAGCCGTTTTACCCAAGACAGCTCTTGCCCTAACAGATGCAGCGACTTTAGCCCATATCCTCTCCGGATTATTTTATTTCACAAAAGAAGATGCATACCTTTAAACTGTAGCGTCTTGCAATTTAACAGTGATGGAACCCTTTTGGCTCCTGATGAAATCTGTAGAGCTATAACATAACTGATAGAGTGTATTGCAGTGAAGGTTGCTTTAGAATGTTGAGTTTGCAGTTACCCAAGAAAGAATAAAGATGTGTAATACCAAGCTCTGTGTGCGACATAGTCATTTATATGCTCAACTGGCTGTGAAGATGCCACAAATGGTGACAAGATAAGGGATAAGTAACCCAAAGATTGACAGTGCTCTCTTTGCCATGGTTCAGGCAAACTACTCATGCATGCCACGTGTGTCGTAGTGGAAGTACTGAATCGAAGTTCAGTGCATGTGGAGTCAAAGCGCAGTTTAGGCCACTGTGAAGCAGTTGAAAGTGAAAGCATATAAAGAGAATCTACACATCGTTCGTCAAGAACTTGCTGGTCAGGCCGTACATAAAGGTACTGCGCTACTCCGCAACATAGTACCATATGTAGTAGGGAGTGATAAAGCTGCGATTACAAGTGCTGCCAACCAAAGATCAAGCTTGTGTCAAAAAGATGAAAGCAGCAGCCAAATTCAAGATAACGCTGTGGCTATAGATGCTTCAAGGCGGAGATCAACCAGGTGTAAGCAAGTGCACAGAGACGGCAGGAGCAAAGTGACCTAGATGTAAGACACAGTTGTCCGTTTAACAGACGTAATTAAAGAGTCTTCATACCAAAACACTGGGCACAGCAGCCCAAAGAGAAGTGCCTGCGGTTGTGCTTACAGAGCCGCCATACCTGAAGAGGTGAGCATCCAAAGCTGCTGAGTGGGGATCAGAAGTTCACAGTTCTTTGAAGATTGAAAGTTGTTGAGGGGTTTGTAATAGTAGCAGGTTGTTGTTCCGATGGAGACCAAGAAGGAAATCACCTCTACCGTTATCATCAAGTATGATCTACAGGCCAGTCTGTCACAAAGTCTCAGAGGGAATGAGTTCGAAACAGTGGCTGAAAGACCACCACATCCTGCCTCATTAGGTTCAACACTGGTATACAATGCCATTTCTTTCTTGAAATCACCATCATCATTCGATACCGCCAAAAAACTAAATGTTGCTGACCGATGGACTAAGTGGACAGAGACATTTGAAGATTTCATTGATGCACTTGAAATGACTGATAACAAAACGATGATCAAATACCTCTAAAATCTTGCTGGTGGTGATGTAAAGGAAGTCATAAGGAAAATCTTGCAAGCTGATGAAGAAATCACCTACCGATAGATTAAAATAACCTTGAATCTCAAGTTAAATCCAATGCCAAATATGGACTATAAAAGATATATTTTCAGTCAAGAATGACAGGAAATTGGTGAAACCATCAATACATTTGTAGAAAGACTTGACACACTCATCAAACACTGTAAATTCAGTGAATGTATTGAAAAAGAGGCCACATGTCTCAGAGTCATTGATGGATGCTTGTCTAATTCATTCAGATGGAGAATACTGAAAAAAACTCTGAGTCTGGAACAAATGTTAATGGCTGTTAGAGCAGAATAGCATGCCAGTCGACAAGCTGCTGCATCGAAGCTGGATGTGCCGAGAATGAATTAGTCATGAGTGTGAAAAGCAAGTCAAAGCAAAAGAAGGAAGGTCACAATGTGATATCTACATGTAAAAAGAAGTTATGTTTTAGGTGTGGATTTCTGTTTCCACATGACGAAAAATGCCCCGCCATTGGCCAGATATGAAAGGGCTATGGTAAAGAGAACTATTTTGGGACAGTGTACAAAGCAAATGAAAAAACAAGTGCGTCACGGTGTGTGGACAAAATGGCTGCTGGAACGTTCCAGAAGCAGCGTTCGATGACCACCTACAGGGCCCAGTGGAGACATCAGGTGGAACAGATCAACACTGAACGAAGTTGATTGTCATCTAAATCATCATCAAACAGTTCCTCCATATCAATATCAAGTGAAAGAGAAGAAGATGGTTGTGCCATGTCGGTTTGCTTCAGAAAAACGTGCAAATGTTAGACTTCCCGCATGCAAAGAAAAATGTCAAAGAAAAGTCGACATGCCTAAGCACTAAAGTCATTCAAACATTGTCCGAAGAGTACACTGAAAGTAAATGGGGTACGATACCTTTCATCACTGACAGTGGTGCTTCAATAAACATGCCAGAGGAGAAAGATAAAGAACTACATCCCTTACTACAATTTATGCTGTTGAAATCCAAAGTGTATACATGGGCTGCATTGACATCCTTAAAGAGTCAAGGTTAATTTGTAGCAACGATGAAACACAAGAAAATGAAGGTGCAAGCACCCATCCATGTGCTTCAATGGACAGTCAAGTGCCTGTCTACTCTGCTTCGTTATAGATAGGGGGGTCCCAGACTGGGAAACGTGAAATAATTAGAAACAAATTGATAAGAACACAACTTTGTTACAAATGAAAAGAGACGTAGGCAAATCTAGAATACAATGTTTTAACTCACACTCTACTAGAAACTTAATCACTGGTTATACTTTGTAGAAAAAGCTTTTGCATTTATACAAGATTTAAAAGTGCCCAAAGAGGAAAGGGTGGGAAGGGGGTGTGCTGTGAAGGGATATAGTGGAGGTATAAATGGGAAGACAATCTTCAATATCACACCAACAAATGCACTCTTTTTGGCCCACACAAAAAACTTTTTGAAATGATCCCCATATAAAGGGTCAAGGAAGTATTAATCAATACAATCAATTAGAGACCATGCTTCTGAGACAGCTGTATGAATCCGCCATGGGGTAGAAGCTGGTATGGTGTAGAAGTCTAAGTTTCGACCCTGAATGATGCAGGGATCGTTACCCTTGCGATGCAGATCTTCGTCAGGACAACAGGGTGGGGAGAAGGGGAAGGGGGTGGGCAACCTCCTCATGCAAGATCTACCGTTAGGATCCCAAACAGTCCAAAAACAACACTAATTGAAATGAGGGAACGATGAAATGTTCAAAGATGCGTCACAGGTTCAATGATGTTGAATCCAAAATATCTTTTTAATTGAAGTTCATGCAGAATTGGTGACAGCTTGTCAATAATTTCAATTTTGTTCATACAACATTAGTACATGTTACACAGCCAACCCGTTTCGTCCTGGAATGGACATCATCAGGGCTCTTTCAAAAGTGGGCACTCCTTTCTAATTCTCCATCCAGGCCGGCGACATCGGGCGTCTTACAGATCCAAACTATCTGTACTACCTGTCTACTCTGCTTCAGCACGGCTGCCGATATACAGATGATTTCCATGATCCTCAACATTCATGCTCACCATGAAATAGGGAGTCAGTTCCCTGTGTTGTTTCATGGTTTGGGAAAGCTTAAGACTACAAAAGTAAAGTTGCATATTAATGAGGACGGCCGTCCTGCTGCTCAAAGACATAGGTAAATTGCTTTTCATATACAAGATGCTGTTGAAAAGGAACTTGAATTGTTACTTAAGTCATGGGTTACTCCCATCGTGATAGTACCCAAAAAGGACAATGAAGGAGCGATAGGCATATGCGTTGACATGCTTCAGGCAAACAAGGCAATTGAACAAGAACATTATCCAGGTCCACACCTTGTTGACAAGATGACACAAGTAAATGGTGCAAATGTTTTCTATTGTCTTGATTTGAATAAAGATTATCATCAGTTGGAACTCGAATAAAACTGTAGGTACATTACAACCTTTTCTACACATGTTAGTGTGTTTCGATGCAGAACCTTTTCAAGACATTGTTTGACATATTATACGGCCTGTCATGAATGAGTCCAATTATAGTGATGACAAATTGGTTTTGCTACCCAAAAAGAGCACAATAAGACTCTCTTACAAGTATGTCATTTACTGGCTGATGCAGGTTTGACTTTGAATGCAGACAATTGTGAGTTCCATAAGACAAATTTACAATTCTTTGGTTATATCTTTTCTGATGGGGGTATGACACTTGACCTGCTAAAGTACAAGAGCTGTCGAACGCTGATCCCTCATAGGATGTTTAAATGGTGCATTCATTTCTTTTCATGGCAAGTTACTGTTCGAGATATAAACAAAACTTTGCCACTGTAAGTATGCCATTGAGAGAGTTGACGAAAAAGAAAGTTTCATTCAGCTGGTTGCATAAATGTGTGAACAGTTTTAAGAAAATCATACAAGCTATTGAGAATGCTACTGAAATGGCTTATTTCAATCCAAAACTTCCTACAGAGGTTGTTTTTTATGCTGGCCCAGTTGGATCAGGTGCTATCCTTGCACAATATAGTGGACACCTAAATTCTCGAAGGCATATTGAGGTGTATGCAAGTAGGAGTTTGTTCTAAACAGAATATGCTTACTCACAGTTTGAAAATTAAGATTTAGCCGTGGTATGGGTGAATGAACACTTCCATGTATTACTGTGTGGAAAGCCTGTTATGCTGGTACCTGATTATCAAACTTTACTAACAATATTTGGCAATCCAAATGCCAAGATGAATCTTCTCATCCAACCTTGGGTACTACGGTTACATGAGTACAATTATGACACTGTGCATTGTCCAGGAAAAGATCAGAACCCTGCTTACTGCTTTTTCAGAGTGCCCATTCAAGGTCATAGTACACCATTCAAGTCAGCTGAAGCTTATATTAACTTTATCGTAAAATCAAACACACCAGCTGCCATTTCCATAGCTGAGATTATCACTGCCACAAGCCTCAATAGTGACATGCTGAAGTTCAAAGATATAATTACACATTGGTATTGGAACTAGCACACCCAGGTCGAGTGAGTGAGGGTGAATATCAAAAATAAAGAAATGTCAAAGATGAACTGTCCATAACTCAAGAAGGAGTTATAGTGCAAGGGTTGAGAATCTTGATAACTTAGTGTCTGTGGCAGAAAATGATTGAAGTGGCCCACAAAGGACATAGGGGAATCGTTCCCACAAAACTAGCTTTCCAAGACAAAAGTCTGGTTTCTGTAGCTCGACGAGCGAGTTGAGAAGGAATTAAAAACCTGCCATTTATGCAACTGCCTAGCTATAAAAGTTACTCAACACACCCTAAACATGTTAGAACTCTTGAAGCATGCCTAGAAGAGAAGAGCAATTGACTTTTTTTTCAGTCCTCTCAACAATGGACATCACCTCATGGTGATTGTGGACGAATACTCGCTATTACTATTAATTGAGGTTCTCTCATTCACGACTCAAGACTGAGTTTTTGAGAGACTGGTTGGCATATTTGCGACATGCAGTGTTACAGCCGTACTAAAATCTGACAATGGCCCGCCTTTTCATATAATAGTGAGAAGGTCAAATACTTCTTAGAGCATCTGAATATAAAGCATTACAAGATCATTCCTCTGTGGCTGCTGTCCAACAGACTGGTTGAAAGATTTATGAGCATGCTAAAGAAAGCTGTGCAGCATGCTACCTTTGAGAAGCTCAATTTACAAACTGTGTTAAACTCTACATGGAGAACTTACCGTTCAACACCTCACTCGGCCACCAGTGAAAGTCAAGCAACATTTATGTTTGGGAGAGTAATGACAACCAAGAAACCTCAGTGAACCAATCAGAGGAAAAAAATGTGAGAATGTAACTTGTATGAGGGACTTGGTCCAGAAACAAAAGATGACGACATATGCTGATGGAAGATGACATGCGAAAGACATCATCTTTGAGAGAGGAGACAGAGTACTCGTTCGTCAGATGCGGAAAAGAAAACCTGATGCTCCCATTGATGCACAACCTTTCCAAGCGGAGAATGTCCAGTGCCCTGGAAAGTCTATTACCAGAGACTCTTCTCACTTCTGGTGTTTAATTCATTGATCACCCGATCTCCATGATGAAGGAGGGACTGATTCTGAAGCACAAGTGACTACTGCTGCCTTTTTCACCATGAGAGCAAATCCTGGATTATGATGATGACATGTCTCCATTTCACACAACACTTTCAGGTCGAAAAATTACAGCACCAAAGAGACTGATTGAGGAGATTTAAATATACATTTTGTAAAATTGGCAAGTTTTCATTTAACAGGGGAGATGTAGTATCTTGCGAGTTAACAATGATGGAACCCTGTTGGCTCTTGATGTACTCTGTAGAGCTCTGACATAATGGATAAAGTGTATTGCAGTGAAGGTTGCTTTAGAACAGGGTTCTCCAAAGCTGATCCTGGGGGGCCAGACCCATGCCAGATTTTTAGCACATGTCCATTTAGATAAATGTAGTTATCTTAAAAATATGGCATGGATCCAGCCCTCCAGGGCCGTCTTTTGAATGTTGAGTTTGTATTTACACACAGAATAAAGGTATTTGATACCAAGCTCTGTATGTGGCATCATCAGTTAACTGTGCTATAGCTGGAATATGGTACACAAACCACAATAGACACAGAAGCTTCTTCCACTATGTGGTCAGAGAGCGGACTTTCAATTTAAAACAACGCTTTTTGTCTCAACTTGACACCCGTGGTATTTGTCAAGGGTATAGTAGTGATACCACCACAAGTCTATAAGGGAATTGTTCATTCACTTCAATACCAGCAGGGGATGACTCCCCTTTACCAAAAGCAAAAACACACAAGGGTGCCTTGGTCTAGATGAAATGGAGGCATGCTAGAGGCACCTTTCACAGGACGGTTTTCCCTCACCCGCCCGTGGGTGGCATGCTTCATCATAGGGTAACCTCCTCACATTGTGAACCTGGTCACAATGCCTGCGACAACTCCCTCACTGAGAGGGAGGAGCTGAGGAATGTTTTCAGTATTAGAAAGAGGCCTCCTAAAATCTGTAGATGAGCAGGTGTGGTGAGGACAGAAGAAATAAGAAAGAAATGTGTGTGAGATAAAACTAACTCCAAGGTATGCCAAAAACTTTATTGGGGCATCCAAAGATTTGGGCTAAAACAATACTATGATAGGAGGGAAATCAACCAGTCTATATATTTATTATACAGTTAATTAAAACCGTAACATACAAACGTCATATTGATACTTGATAAAATATTAAAATATAAGGATCAATAAAAGGTTACATGCACATTTATAAATCTGGGAATACAAATACATTTAAAATCCAAAGAGCAACATTTAAAGTTAATTGAAAATATCACAATTGGCCGTTTGATCCAGAAAAAGGTGCATAGTATAAAAGACAATAGCAAAAGTGTCACAATACTTGTTACTAAAGGTTTAGCTTTCATCAACGTTCATTTATGCAATAAGAGTAGGGCTGTCAGTTTCTTAATACTGGGCATTATGCAGTGCAGTTAAAATAATGCTAACAAACTTCCCAGCTCTTGCTAGAACTTGGGCTGAATTGTTACAGAAGCACAAATCAGATGCTTCCCTGCAATGTCTGAGTAACTTTTCCTGAAAAACTGGAACCAGTAGGCGTCGGCGATCATTGGCAAGATGAGGGCAACAACATCACAGATGTAACCAGGACTCATATGGATAATTGCAGAGCCTACATGTTAGTTGACCATTCCTCCGACCCCACAGTGGGTTAAAGTCATGAATTGGAATGGCTAACAACCTCATATAAATTATTTTATTGCGAGTCTGTGATTGAAGAGAATAATTAAAATATGGTTGAGATTTCCCCTTAGTATACAAGTCGTTCAAAGCTGCAAAGAGTGTTTTTTTTGGGGAGCCGAGCAACATCTCTCTCGAATGACACTAGAGTTATTTGGCTTTTTATCGTTTTTTTCCACATTGACAGGGAAATGATTGGATTACAAAAGTTGATAATTTCAATCTTCAATGTGGAGATGGCCAAAAGCAGCTGTCTGTCTGTACGAAGGAGAGAGTTCATCCGTAAACACTGATTGCAATTGTTCTTTCATGGATTAAGCTGGTGCATGTAGAGTGCAGATGTAGAATTTAATAAAGTCTCCCAGACATTGAAGATCTGCGCTTGCCAGGCCCAGCTCAAGTCTCAGCCTCGCCCTCCTTGTATGCTGGGAAGCCGAAAATATTTTCTTATAGGCCATTATTTGAGAGTTCACTAAAAATGAATCCATTTTGCCAGGGAAGGCTAGGTGACCATAAGACACTGCCAGGAGCAGTTTGGCGCGTTGGACCCTTAAGATTGTCCGAAGTTGTTTAAGATGGGATACTTGATTTGCCTTTTCATTAAACCAAACTCCTAGATAATTATAGCTGGTGCAGGTCGCTATATGCAGATCACCTGCTCGCCAAGACAGATTTTTCTTTTTTTTATGTTTCCCAAAAATCATGACTTTGGTTTTTGATTCATTCATCAGAAGATTGTTTTTTATGTTATATGTGTTAAGGGCAGTGAGCGCTCTTTGTAGACCTGTTTTTGTATGGTCCATGATAATAATGTCATCAGTTTATTGCATATTTTGTAGTTGTATGCTACCCAATTTTGGGGCGACCAAAGTTGCACCTGCCAATTCTTTAGGCAAATCGGCAGTATAAAGATTAAAAAGTAGTGGGGCTAATACACAGCCTTGCTTTAGACCATTTTTTGTTGAAATTTTTGCAGATACTGTTGTGGCACTTGTTTTAATCCTCACCCAGGTTTTCTAATGCAGAGATATCAGTGCAGAGAGAAGTGCAGATGATATCCCCCATGAGTTTAGTTTGTTCCATAGTATCCCTCGGTTGACTCTATCGAACGCTGCACTGAAGTCCACAAAACAGCAGAATAACGGTAGATGATTGGCCAAAGTGGCTCTCCACGACAGGTAGGACAGTGCTATTATATTATCCTTTGTGGAGCAGCCTGATCTAAAGCCTTACTGAGTGCGGGGAAGAATGCTGTTTTCTGTAACCCAGTTTTCGAGTTCTACCAGCAGGACACGAGTATAGGCCTTAGCTTCAATATCCAATAAAGCTATTAGCCTATAATTGGCCGGATTTGAGCAGTTACCCGTTTTATTAAGTGGATGAAATATTGAGCCCTGCCAGGTGGATGGAATTGTGGCTGTAAGAAAGGCTTGTTTAAATCCATGGCTGCTAGAGCAATTCCCGCTGGGTGCTGAAATATTCAGAAACCCATGCTCCCTGACGAGCTCAGCTCGTCATGAGTGTATGAGAGGTGTACATCATGACAAGCTGAGCTCGTCATGAGCGTCGAAGGTGTTAAAGAGAGGTGTAAGGAGCTCTGCCCAGAACAATTGATTTGACTTAAAAACTGTAGAGGGTATTCCATTTGGCCCTGGCGCGCCGTCATTCTTCATGCGACTAATGATCTTAATTACTTCAGCTTCAGAGAGGCCTGGACCCTGGGTGTTATCATGATTTGGTGCTTGAGCCAAGGAGAGGGCTGACAGCTCCCCTGTCCCACTGCTATAGAGCTGATTGATGTGATTCACCCAAACATTCTCGGGTACTCCGTTCTCCTTGGACTGGCCACTATTACTGACTTGGTTGATATATCTTCAAAATGGAGCTGTATTGTTTTCCTTAAGAAGAGAGAAGATTTTAAGCCAGGCTTCCTCTATTCGTTTAGTGCGTTGCTACCATGCACGTTTCTTATGGGCAGCTCAAAGTAATCCATTTATGGCACCCTGCAATGCTTTTCTCACTTTTTGTCTTGCATTTGGGGGAATTTGACGCTTCCATTTGCTTTCTGGCATTTCCTTATTTGGGGGCTGGTTTAGATTGTTTGGACCCTGTTTTTGTTGAGCGTCCAATGTTCCCCCCATCGCCCGATGCAAATATATCAGGAGAATGGGCCAGTAGTCTAAGAGGGCTTGCAAACCAAGAGCAGTTTTTAGGTGTTCATCTTTAATTGTCCATGCAGACAGTTTTGTACTGAGATTGGTAGTCCATTTTATCCTGCGTGGGACTTTATCGCGTTCTTTGCCCGTAGATTCACCTATGGATGTAAATTTACAAGATGCAACAGTAGAAAGACTGAAAGATGCTCTGAGGGGCCTATGGTCACTCTCTAATCGATTGTCGATGACAAAGCTAGTGTGCTACCAATGAATAGATAATCGATTGTAGAGATATTCCTGTATGTTGTAAGCGGAGTCCATGTTTGACCCTTTGTTTTCTTGAGATTATGAGCAGAGGATATGGAGCAGGCATCAAATAAGGCTTGTCGTACCGCGACCTCTTTAGGGTGCTTGTTTTCATTTCCTGTTTTGTCGAGAAATCTGTCATTAAAGTCCCCGACTATAAGTGGATTATGATGATGATATTTGATGAGAAAATCTCCAATGGTGGCTGCCTGATCATTGAGTGCTTGATTTCTCTGATGTAGAGCTGGATTAACATAGCAATTGAAGACTAGCAATCTAAGCGGATTATAATGATTTTTTTATTCCATTAATAAGTAGTACTTGGATTTCAGGTGAGGGAGGTGCAAGTGTGATTACTTCCAACCTTCAGGAATGCCTGATGTAAGCAAAATAGCCCCCCAATGGCCGCCCAAAAATATTGCGTCTTAAAGCCGGGACATGGATTTCAAAGTACTCGGAGAGAGCTGCAGTTGATGTTTCCCATGTCTCCTGGAGGCAGATTATATCACTGCTTTGAAGGTAATCTAGGCCGAGTCATTTTTAGTCAGTTTCTGAAGGCCAGCCACATTCCAAGAAATGATTGTTAAGTAGTTATTTTGCTCGTTCAATATATGATCTGTGTTGCCTTTAAGGAACTTAAAGGTGCCGTCGGGCCGAATATTGGCCACGTTCGGCCTAATGTCCATATCGGTTATTAAAGTCCTGCTTGCTAGTAGAGACTCTTCTCTGATTAGTAGAGCAGGTAATCCTCAGAGGTTCATGTTGGGAGAGAATGCTGGTAAGATTATTACCGGGATGGATACCGTCAGGACATTTTAAGATGAAGTAAGTTTTTAAAAATGTATTGAGTAAGACATGAGGATATCTGTCTTGAGGTAAGTGCCTAATCTCAGTGCCCCAGTCTGCCAACTGATTGGCTTCACACAGCATTGCCGTTTGGTGTGACTGTTGGTATAGCCCGAACACTGTGGATTCATCGTGGGAGTCGCCTGACAGGCTTTGGAATGTAACCCAGGCAACATCTGCCGAGCCTATATGCTCTAATGATGATATGTGAGAAAGTAAGCGCAGGATGTTGCCTCTGTTCAAAACATCATTATTGCCTTTGTCATGGTATCTCGGTGTAAGTATGACCTCCACCACTCCTGATTCTAAATGGCTACTGCTCATTGAAGTTCCCGGTATGACTTGATTGTCAAGTGCAAGTGTTGGTTGATGAATTGAGCGGGTGCTATATACCATTGGTCCTGGAGGAGATTTTACCACCTGTTGATGCTGCATCTTGGTACTGTATGCAGTACTGAACAGTGGTTGCGTGCAAGCCTCCGCCTGTGGCCCTGAGTTTGTGGGTAGGAATGTCGGTCTGGGGACAAGGCTAATTCTCACATCTGTGCCTTCCGTGGACTTGGGCTGAGTTGGTGTTGTATGAGCCTCCCCTTTCTTATTATCAGGAAAAGAAGTAGAGGGGACATTGAAAGAAATTGCCCCTCGGGCAGAATCGTCAGCTAAACTCTTAGTTGATTGTTGTTTGAGGAGTTGTAGGTGATTTGGTAACACTTCTTTATCTTTCTTTCCTGATGACTTTACTGAAAAAATTGGATAGAACTTAGCAGGGCCACTATCAGGCTTAGTTGTATATGTACGAATAAGAAGGGACGCTGCTCGATTTTTAGTTTTTTCCCTTTTTTGGGCTTTCCTCAGTTTTTTCTTTGCTTTCCTAGAAAACAGACCTTCCTTCTGTTTGATCTCTGGGGTGCCATCTAGTTCTTCTATGATTTGACAGCTAGTTGAAAGGCAGGGCGCAACAGTTATGGGCCTCATTGAATAAGTTAAACTTGAGACAGTGGATGATGGTAAATGTGATATTTTCATTGGGCTTGCTAGCTGGTCTTCAGGTAAGTCGGCTGGGTTGTTAATAGGTTCTGTATTTAATTTGGTTGGAGTCAGTTGTAAGGATGGACCAAAAGGAGCTCTAGGGACCCGGACTGAGTCTGCTAAAGTGGTCAAAACTGCAGGAAGATTTGCCCACTGGTCCACAATGGCCGCGCATGAACATGAGCAAGTTGTTTGTGAAGTAGAGATCAGGTTTGTGATATGGTCCATTTTTCCTTTCAAATCTGCCAAACACAGGGCAATTGTCTGTAAGAGATCCATTTGCAAATCCATCTTGGAAGATTGCCAAAGTAAAGCTTTGGCCGTTATGTGTTGTGGGTTAGTGAGTTTTGGCGATTCGGAGGTAGCCATGAAACTTGGGTTTTCTTTGTTTTGAGAGGTGCAGTCATGATGGTTTGTTCCACTAGATAGTCTATAGAGCTGTGGGGTGGACTCCAGAGTTTGCTCAATTTTTGTTTCAAGTTGCTGTAGAAATAAGGCTGAAAGTTCTCCCAAATCTTGTTTTTTTAAAGCAACAGAAGAGCCTGAGGCATCAATCAAAGAAGGATCTTGCCTAATGGGGGAATGAGATTGATGTATTTGTGCCTCAGTTATTATAGATCTTCCTGGCACACGTGAACTGATTTAGAGCTGTCAGTAAGAGGTGACAAGTGAAGGTCCATTGAAGCAGAGCTTGTGTCAGCATTGGGGACAGAATCTGGGGCCAGGGACAATTGGGTAGGACTATTGACGATGACCGTATTTGGGCAAGAAAGAGAGCGGCTTTTTGTCTCCATAGAACAGAGGTCCTGGGAATTTGTTGCAGAGGGAAAGAAGTCTTCCTTAACACTTGAGTTATTTCATCGGTGGTCTGTCCTGCCATTAGCTGAAACTCCATTTGAAGGTTTTGGAAGCAAGTATTTAGTTATCAAGCCAGTATTGGCGTTTTTTTTTATTGTTCTGTATCTTAGGGGCTCCAAAAAGTTTACCCGAATTCTGAATACTTATGCATATTATGCTGGAATCATTAGTCAATGGCCTTGCTGGGGCTGCTAGGGCTGCCCCTCCATTGGCGTCAACTGCTGACATTGACCTGGTGACTGGAATCTTTTTCGACATCTTAGGGCAATATAAATGTGCAGCGTAATTTGTTGGTTGATCCTAGGATGGAATAGGATAATGAGCTAAGAAGGTCAAATATTTACTAGGTAGGCGTTGATGAACGTGTATATACTGTGAGCAGGGCACACTGGTGACCCATTGGCCGCACCCAACCTAGTTGGCCCGCTTCCACTGGCTCACTGGGCGCACACTCCGCGGCTGCCTCTAATGGCGGCCGCGCTCACCTACCCCTGCGGTCCTTTGTGCACGGACCGGGGGATTCACAAGGCTCTCAGTGACAATTATAGCAATGTGACCTTTCCAAAGTGCCTCAGTCTTCCGTATCACGGAGGCCCCTGCCGTGCAGCAGCAGGACTTCCGCAGTGCTCCCGCTTCTCTGCTGCTGCTGTCCTGTTTCACCGTGAAAACCTGGGCTGGAGTACAAGCCAGATTTGCCTTACTTTGCTCCATGCTATACTTGCAAGGTAGGTTTAGTTAGTTGACAATGTACATCAACAATAGAGTTGCCCAGCCAAGTAACGTGGAAGCGGAGAGCAGATGAAGAGAAGGTGAGCCGAGTTCACGAGGCACACAGGATGCACAGAGTCACTACTGCCACAATCACTACTTTTGCTGCCTACTTTTGCTGCCTGCAATTTGCGACTTGTCGTCTGCCTTTTAAGGCTCACCTGTGATCCTGAGCTCCCCCCATCAGTGCTGTAGTGGCGGTTAAAAGCAGCAATAAGTTCAATTCGCCACCGGCAGCCGCGCCCGACTTCGCGCGCCTTCAAAGATTGTACAAAGTCCCCTGCTGATTGGAGGGCAGAGAATGCCACAGATCAGCCGGAAAACCGGGAGCCGCGTTTCAGTCAGGAGCCGGGGGCCACAGCGCAGCTGCGTTCACCGCCTTCCTCCTCGCAGGAGCCGCGGCTCAGCGGTAATCAGGGACCGCAATACGATGCAATACAATGCAGCTAGCTGCAATTTGGCGGGAACCGAGGGCCGCGATGCGGAGTCTGCCTCCTGCCTCCTCCTCGCTCCTCGCTGCCGGCTGTGCGACTGGCTGCTGCTGTTGCAGACTGGTAGGAGGAGTCACGCCTGTTATATGGCAGTGAGGGTCGACTTGTTTCAGCCTCATACTCTCTTTAGAGGTGTGACAGCTTTCATTAGGACCAAAGTGATATATAGGTTGGTTAGCATGTGTCACACAAAATGATCAACCATAAGAAGAAGTGATATGCTAGGCCAGTGGTTGGAGTGGACAAATACTCTGACAAGAGTCCACTGGTAGTGATGTTTCCCACAATGTCAGGTAATAAATACCACTTCAACCTCGGTGCAACCTCAAGGGTTCATCTATGTCCTGTGATCAAAAGATGCAGAAGACGCCGGGTCGCAAGGTTGAGGTAGTATTGATCGCCTGACATTGCATGTAACATCACTACCACTGGACTGACTCACTCACTGAAAAGTTTGGGTTAAGTGCTCACATATTGGGCCTTTCTTGCAAGTCACATTTGTCCATGCTACAGAGAGCAAACTGGATGTCAATGTTCATGAACTGAAAGTATCTGCATGGATTTAGAGCATTTTAGCCCTCTCTTGGAGATCAAGGTTGCACATATGCTCGATGCACACACTAACTAAGTGTTGAAGGATACTCACTATATCCCACTTAGAAGGAAAGGACAATGTGCTAGCAGATGGCATCAGTTGCAATGGGGCAATCTTCCATGAGAAGACAGTGGCCCGAACTTTTCTACAATCGTGCCTTACAATGGCTTGGACCTATTTGAAACCAAGAGAAACAAGGATTGCTAACACTCTGTAATGATCAATTGAGAGCCTTCATTCTTTTTTAAAATCTTTTTTTCAATTTTCTTTTATATAGTTTTCTCAAACAACATTACAGTATAACATCTGCTTTGCAAAATTACCTTCAGGATCTTGTATTTCCCTCCCCACCAGCCACTGAGAGTCTGCAGTCTTCAGTCTTGATGCATCTCCTATTGCCCTGCTGGTTTCCTTGTGCAAGACAAAATTGAAAATGTTTGATAAGCCCATAATCGTTGTTTCCCTGGAATGGGCCAATAGGTTGTGGCATGCCGAAGAGCTGTGTCTGTCACTCTGAAAACGCCAGAGGCGTCTGCAGTGGTGGCGTTTCCTTTCTAAATTAAAAGGAAGCATCTTCATTTTCAGTGTTAACAATATGGTCCTCAATGCATGACTTAGTGAAGATGATGCACCAGACTCATTATCTTTCGAAAGATGTACTTGATGCCCCCCTGTCAACCTACAGAGCACCCTCAATGCAATGCGACCATGCTGACACATTCTTGATTGTATGCTGCTAAGGGGAACAATCTCTAGTCATGGACCCACAATGGCAGTCTTCAGAGTTCGCTGACCAGAAATAACATCTTGATCAGTTTATGACAACTGAAACTCTAAATAAGCAGTCATTATGGTTCTAATCAATTTTTAACATCTCCAATTAGGCCTCCTCCCTGATTTTCAGGCCACGTAAAATATGTTGTAACTGCTTCAAGCTTCAATGGATTTCAGATGATTTGCACTACTGCTGATTGATTGTATGTAGTAAAGTGGAGTGCAAAAGAGTAGAGTGTGAAAATAAAGAAGTAAAAAATAGAGAGAACAATTTTCTGACGAACATGTATGATGATGGAAGACCAGCAATGTGGAAGTAATAATTTGTAGTTTTTGCCACTACATTTATAAATTGAAACTATAAACACATTAACCTTTAACCTAATACATAACTACTACTCCATCCTTAATCATAAACATTTTCCCCTACATTATTTTTTCGCTGCTATTTTATGGGTGGATAACCACATAACCCTGCCCCATCTCTAGTACAAGTCTTCTTTGTTCACCATCCAATACTCTCACCTAATCCTAACCTAAACCCAACCAATTACCCTAAACTAACCTTAGTTCCATCCTATATTCAAACCCTTTCACCAATCTAAACACTAACTCTGACTTCAACCTTAACCTTAGCACCATTCCCTGTTCTAAACCTTACTATAACTCTAATTCAAGCCCTAAAGTAAATGTTATCCTAACCCAAACCTTACCACATCTTTAAAAAGTACTACAATCCTAATCATAATGCTTACTACTACCCCTACTGAAACCCTAAATCTAATGTACACAGCTTACTTTCCATCATCCCATACACCATCTTACTCCAACTTCAACCATGACCTAAACATAATCCTAAACGTCACTCTAACCCATTACTTCAACCTGCTATTTTTACTTCCATTTCAATGTTTTTGTGTAGTTTACTTCTTTGTAGCCTACATGTTGTTACTGTAATTGTTTTCTACGTTTTTAATGCAAATCCGGCTGCCACTCTTCTTTTTCAGTACAGTGTCAAAATATTAATGACTAGCAGCCTGTCCCGACCTTGTCCGGGAGCAATCAGGCTTCCCCGACCCCCGCCCGCCCCGACATTGTCCAGCAGCCCAGGCCCCCGCCTCGATCATTAGTGCCCTTTGTTATTTGGGACTCTTGGTATTGAGCACAGTGTACTTTTCTTTTGGAGCGATGTGACATTGCTGCTGTTTGGCTCTATCCATGACGTGTCCCCCGCCCGCCCCGACATTGTCCAGCAGCCCGGGCCCCCGCCCGCCCCGACATTGACCAGCAGCCCCGTCCCCCGCCTGCCCCGTTCCCCGCCTGCCCCGTCCCCCGCCTGCCCCGACCCCCGCCTGCCCCGACGCCTGCCTGCCCCGACCCCTGCCTGCCCCGACCCCCGCCTGCCCCAACATTGTCCGTGGGTCCCCCAGAGCCTTACCTCAGCCGCCGCTCCTCCCCCGCGCTCCTCAGTTCACCGCTCCGCTGCTCCTCGCCGCTCGTCACCGCTCCTCCCGCCTGTCAGCCGCTCCTCACCGCCTGTCCGCCGCTCCTCACCGCTCCTCCCCCGCGCCTTGTCCGCCGCTCCTCCTCGCGCTCCTGGACGCCGCTCCTCCCCTCGCTCCTGACGTCAGCACGCAGGTCGCGGCCGGCGTTACTTCGAAGGGACTACTTTGTTTTTAAATGTAAATTTTTTAAATAACGCATATTTGTATAGTTTATCTAGCCTATGTCCATCTGCATACCCTGACGATTACAATGATGTATCGGGTGTGTGGATTGGCGCTGTGGTTCCCGAGTTTACCCGCCTCAAAGGTTTAGAAGTTCTTACTTTATAATAGTAGTATAGATGAAGGATTTTGTTTTGGGCATAGGCTGTAAAAATAGTGGCTAACCGCCATAAAATTGTTTTTAATGGCTGCTGGCATTGTCCTCTGTTTACCGTTATAGTGGTGAAGTTTATAGAAAGGAACATAATCTCAGATATTAACTATTTCGACCTATCTTTCCCCCTTTTCCTTAGCCTCTAGATCCAATGATAACAGCTATGTCAGAAATTACATTGCTCTCCTCTGGATCACATTAGACACCTTCAGAAGTTTTTTATTGAGGCACAATAAATCCGTTTGCATGTAGGGCAATTAGGCAAAGGCCTTCTGACTCTTGACCAGGTAATTTAACTTTTGACAGAATTTATAGCAATATAGGCCATATTCTTATGGCACACATTATTGGCTAGAGATCAGTTGCCCAGTTGTAGCCGGGCCTGGTGGCTTAGTGGACCAATGTGTCCACTGTAGGGGCCTGTGTTTGACATCATGGTCACAGGTTCAAATCCTGGCGTGTCCACCCACCCTTTCATCCTTCTGAGGTTGATAAAATGAGTACCATTAGTTGGTTAACAATAAACATCTGTTTTTCAGTTACTCTTGGGCAAACGTGTGCTTTACAAATGCACGTTATTTTATGTTAAGAGTAGACTTGCAATGTAACATGCTGCTGTTGCTTTACGAGGGACACTTAGCCTATTCACACCCTTATTTCTACTAAGAATGCACGTTCATATCACTTCATCCAGCAGGGACTCTCAACTTGAGTCAAAGATTACTAAAGGATGGGCTTGGCCAAAGTTGAATTGGTGGTTCATTCTGTTGATCCCTAAAGAAATTAAAGACTTCTTGAACATATGTTATGTACTTTGACCTCCCAACATAGGCCACTTATAATCTCCAAATCTTTTTTTCCCCTATTATGGCGGCATAGCATTTCTCTGAGGGTGAGCCACATGTGTGTAACCCTAAGTGGGGAAGATTTGTGGGTCAGTATCTCTACGCCTAGAAAATCCACTGTAAAGCACAAATGGACTAAAACCTTGCATCGACCCCCTAGCCAGGAGTCCACAATAATTGGCCATCAAGTGTGGTTTTTGGAGCGGTATCAGGTCTGGCTCCTGTCTCACCAGATATCTTGCGAACAATCCTCACTTCATCATATTCCCCAGACCTTTAACTTTCCATTTAAGGATCTTAAGGTCTACTGTATCCTTTTACATTATGTTATTCGTGTATGTGTACAGAGGTGGCTTATCTCGTCGTCCCTCAACCGTTGCTTCCAGGATCATTTACACTGCATCCCAGGTGGCCAACTTGTCTGACTACCAAGAACATTTTGCCCCCACCCTACTACCCCATGCCATGGGTTCTGAACTACCCACCTCCCCAGCACTTCAAGTATCTGTCGCCCAAACATGAGCATTAGTAAATCAAATGAAGGAAAGAAACAATAGAGTTAACAATGCTTCTCTCTTTTCAACTGGGATGTTGGGTGGTGTGTGAGGCTATGGCATGTGACGTCACGCCTCTCCTGCAGCCGTCTGCCCCAGCGGGCAACCCTAAAGTTCATGTTCCTGGCTGACTCCCCTGACATTCTTGTGGCTTCATCGTGTGGTAACTTGGTCTCCATGATGCGTGTCTCCTTAGAACATGGTGACATGGATTCCATGTTCCGGTATGGGCCTTAATTTGGAAGCCAGTGGATCTCTTTCGTTCAACCGGCTGCTAGTCTTCCAGCCACTACAACACCTCTTCTGTTGTCATGAAGAGCCATCAGCAGCCCTAAGTTTTGCTGGGAAGATAGTCATGTGTTGGATATTGCTTTATCCAGTTCAATGCTGGTCTTGTCAAATGTGCGCCATTGCGCATGGAGTTCTTGTCTATACCATATTGTCTGATTATCACACTGTATCAGACTACGTTGGTGGGCAGCTTTAAGGATTGCATCCTTCTTTCTGTGGTTGAGCCCCCTAGCAATCAGGGACCTGGGTTTTGGCTTCTGGATTCGATGGTGCTCCAGGAGCTCAGTGTGTTTGTTCAATGGTGAATTTTGTGGAGAGGTCTGCTGGGACGATTGTAGTTTTAATGGAGTATTGTATGAATTGCTTGACTGTCTGACCCTCTACTTTTTCTGTGAAGCCCACCAGGTGGATGTTATTGTGCATACATCTGCCCTTGGTGTATTTTGCCCTTGCATGCAGAGGTTGAGTTTTAATAGAGAGGCAGCGCCCCTCCTTTTTGAAGGTAGCGACTGAGTCCAAGTGTTCTGCCAAACTGCCTTCTGCCACTGTTGCTTTGGCTGCCATTTTGTGAACCTCTGCTCTCAGCAAGTGTATATCAACTGCCATTGTATTAATTTTGGTTTCGAAGACTGAACTTAATTCCGAGACCGTCAGTAGTTGTTCTTCAAGGTAGGGTCCGAGTCCCTTGGAGGGTCCCGGTCATGCTGCATGGGTTGCCGGGCTCCTCCTGGGGGTTGGGGTGAAAAAAACTTTGATCAAGGTTGGAGGATTGGACCCACTTGCGGGGCATCTCACGATCCATGACTATTTTTGTGTGTAGTGTCACTAGTCCAGCCAGGATTTCTCTGGATGATATCCTCTCAAGGTTTACTCCATCCTCTCAGATGTTCTGTATGGGCCAAGCAGTAGTACAAGGTGCCTCTGGGATCAATGTGCCAGTCTCTAGTCTGGCCTGTTTGTGGCACACAACACCACTTCCACCACAGTCCTCTTTCAGGAGTTATAGGCCTCAGCACGCACCTCCATGAAGCACTGGATCCATATTCACCATCCTTCGGAGCAGTTGCGGCTCCTTGTCTGCAGGATCAGGCCTGGTATTCCTAAGGTGCTCCCTTCCCCCTCTTGTTGTGACCCTTTCTGGGTAAGCTCTCGTCCATCCCTGTACCTCTGCTCGCTGGTGCCAAGTAGGCCCGGGTTTGGCCACTCCCTGGCCATTGCAGAGCCTGCGGTCCTCGCTTGTCAGATTGGATTTGACCCCACACTCAGGAGCCCTATCCAGGCTTTGTATCAAGTGGCAGGTGGGTTCTTCTCTTCTTTTCCATTTACCAGTGCCTTGATCTTGGTTGTTGGGTACTTTCGGCTTGCTGCAGTGCTTGTCGGACTCACCCGAGCTTCAGGTCAGTCCCAGCAGATAACCACCAACCTAACTGCCACCACCTCAGAGAACGCCTTGCTCTGGCTGTGTCTAGTGATTCTGGGGATCCAGGATCTTCATCCGTAGTCACACCTCTGCACTAAGCGAGCGCAGGCATTCATTTTGGTTTTTTTTTGGGGGGGGGGGGGTTAGTGGCTCCCAGAGATCAGGATTTCTGCTGGCTGTGCTTTCGGTAGCGGGAACTCCAGCATAATTCGCCATCTTGGTTCAGACACGCGATTCTTTGTCCTATGAACTCCAAATCATAAGGACAAAAAAAAGGCACGCTAACCCGCAAGTTTGGACTTAGCCTATCTGTCCAACTCCAATATAAAAAATTCACACAAAAAAAGGAAAAATGCAGATTTGAGCAGCCAGTGCATAGTGCAGCACACATCAACAACCCCCTCAAGCCACCCAACATCCTGGTTAACCAGGATGAGATCCTGGTTCCCACGCAGGACCTGCGTCTGGTTCCTGGATCCCTCGCTGGACCTGCACCTGGTTCCTGGGTCCCTTGCTAGAACTGCGCTTGGTTCCTGGATCCCTTGCTGGACCTGCGTCTGGTTCCTGGATTCCTTGCTGGACCTGCGTCTGGTTCCTGGATCCCTCACTAGACCTGCGTCTGTGGCCTGGAGTGGGACGTGAAGTAGCTGTGGAGTCGATGAGCCATGGAGGGAGACATTGATGTGCGATGATCGTCCATACCTGGTGGTGAAGTCTGGCAGGTCGCCTGGAGACACGTTGCTGACCTGTGCGAAAAGCCTGTCTTGTGCACCTTGGTGCAGTTAATGGTAGAGATGATCCTGCGCACCAACGTAGTGAGGTCCGCTTCGCATACTATGATCCACCACTACACCGGGGTGCACGGAGGTGACTACCAACAGTGGGTGCCGTCTCCCTGCATCACAGGACGGATGATGTTGGACTGGCCCGATGCTCTGGAGGGTGAGGCCCCTGTGCTACGCCAAACTTGTGTGGTCTGAGCTCTGCAACTACACGCCTGAGGGAGCCCTGCTGCATCAACAGCATCAGGTGGTCCACCAGCAGACTACGCAGTGACTGCTGTACCGAGCCCAGTGAAAGCACACCTGGCTCAGGCTCCTGCTGGCTGAGTCACAGATTTGGAGAGAGGGCAGTGGATTGCAATACAGGGTCAATGTCAGGTAAGGAGAAGGTGGGACGCGTAGCGCAGGAGGGCCGGGGTAAATCGCTCATGCTTATCACACGTAGGTGACGCACCCCCAGTGGCGGCTCTACCACTATGTTCGAAGAGCTTTGGCTCACCACCTCAAGCAGTGCAGAAGAGGAACAATCATCACATGATGATAACTCAATCAATCAATCACTCAGGGTATTTGTAAGCGTGCCACTCACCCATGAGGATCTCAAGGCACTGAGGGTTGGGGGGCCGCAGATCTGTTAGCTGAAGAGCCAGGTCTTGAGGGTCTTCCTGAAGGTGTTCAGGGAGGGGGCACCTCTCATGTCAGCCGGTAACTCGTTCCAGGTATTGAATGCAATGTGGGGGAAGGATCTCCTGCCTGCTCTTGGATGCGCTGGGTTTTGAACAGTGCGAGGTTGGAAGATTGAATATCTCATTTGTGTACGTGGAAGTTGATTCAGTCATTGAGGTATTTGGTTACGTTGTTGTGTAGGCATCTGTAGGCGTGCGTAATGATTTTGAAGGCGACTCTTTTCACCAAGTAGAGACAGTGGAGTCTACGTAGGTATTGGCTGATGTGTTAGTGCTGGGGGATGCCGAGGACGAGTCTTGTGGCCGTGTACTTTAATGTCGGTAGTTTGCGGTGTAGGTACTTGTAAGTGGCGGCATAGAGTGCGTTTCCATAGTCTAGTCTGCTGGTGATAAGTGCATGGGTGACTGTCTTCCTTGACTCTGGGGGTATCCATTTGAAGGTCTTGCGGAGGATGCAAAGGGTGTTGAAGCAGCTGGAGGTGACGGCGTAGACCTGTCTGCTCCTGGTGAGGGATGGGTCGAGTACGATGCCAAGGTTTCTGGCGTGGTCTGAGGGGGTAAAGGCCAACAGGTGTTGTCCTATGCTGAAGGTGTGGTTCCAAGGACAAGGACTTCGGTCTTTTCGGCGTTGAGTTTCAGGCAGTTGTTGGTCATCCAGACTGCGACGTACTGCATTCCTTTCTGGAAGTTGAGTCTGGCGGTGGTGAGGGAGAGGATGAGCTGGGTGTCATCAGCGTAGGATACGATGTGCTGAGGCCTTGTTGTCGGACGATGGCGTTGAGGGTGCCATGTAGATATTGAAGAGGGTCTGGCTCGGAGATGAACCCTCTGGGACTCCGCAGGTGATTTACGTGGGATCTGAGAGGAAGGCTTGCAGTCTGATCCTTTGGCTTCTTCTGGGGAGGAATGATCGGATCCAGTCGAGGGCTGTTCCTTGTATGCTGGTGTCGTGTAGTCCGGCGACTAGTGTGTGGTGGGAGATGGTGTTGAAGCCCGCTGAAAGGTGGAGTATGATGAAGGCTGTGGAGTGGCCTTGGTCCAGGAGTGTGTGGATGTCATCTGTGGCGGCAAGTAGGACTGCCTCGTTGCTGTGGTTGGTTCACAATCCGGATTGGGATAGTTCGAAGATGGCGTTGTCATCTATGAATCGTGTCAGTTCCCTTTTGACTGTTTACTCTGCAACTTTGGACGCGAAGGGGAGGAGCTAGATGGGCCAGTAGTTCTTGAGGTCGGTGGGGTCAGCTGTGGTATTTTTGAGAAGGGCTCAGACTTCTGCAAGCTTTCAGTTGTCTGGGTATGTACCTGTTTTGAAGGTGGTGTTGATGGTACATTGCAGTTCGTGTGTGATGGCGGCCGTGGCACTGTGGTAGATGTGGGAGGGCATGGGTTGGTGGGGCCCACAAGTGGATGCCCTTCATGGTTGAGGCTGTGTCTTCAGCTGTGACTGGCGTCTAGTTGGAGAAGGTAGGCTGGCTGGTGTGTCCGGGGCCAGGGGTGTCTGTAGATGAGGGTTCCTCGGAGTGTGGAGTTGTGGCTGGTCGGGATCTGGAAGTGCAGGTGTTCAGTGGAGGGGAAGGTTTCTCTGGAGGTGGTGAGATCGAGGGTGCTCTTGTGGGCAATGGCAAGGCACCCTCCCGGGTGGTTGGTGCGGTACTTCCTCTGGATCTTGCATCCGTCCAGGATGGCGGTGTTGATGTCGGGGGATGGAGGAGGCGTTGGTTCCAGGTCTCTGTGAAGAAGGCGATATCGGCCGAGAGAGTCTAGTAGGCTCCAGATTTCCACTGTGTGTTTGTGCACGGAGCGCCCGTTGAGGAGGATGCATCCTAGTGTGTCACTGGTGCTGGCATCGGCTGAGTTGGAGTCCACGGTGCTGGTTAAGCTCTGGAGACAGTGGAGGCAGGAGAACTGGCCGTGGGTCGTGTTTGCCGAGGCCTGTTGCCAGTCTCTGACTTTCCCTGGGTTGAGTGTGGGGAGGGTGGCTGTGCTGTAGCAGTGGGTGGCCTGTGACCCAGGCTTCCTGGGGCTGGTTGCGGTCTGTTCACAGACTTGCACAGATGGGCTTGTCGTAGGCGCGCCTTCTGCACGCCGGCGGCACATGTCTGCGGCGCAATCGCACTGCATCTGCCATTAAGTAGGGGAGGGTGGAAGAGCGATCAGCTGGGAGGCAGGAATGTGCGAGGACAGTGGTGCGGGCCGCAGGGGCAGCAGTTGTGGGAAGCGGGAAGTGCGGGCTCAGAGAAGCCAAAAAAAGCTAAAAAATGGCAAAACAAGGGATAAATAACTGATGTGATCATGCTATGTATCCTCAGGGTCAGAGCGGGTGGGTAGAACTGCTCCAAACACGGAGCAGGGAATGTGCAGATTGGCATGCACACTCAAGTGCACAATGACTGTTTGGTCGGCCCACTAAAACTGCCCAATGCAGACATGCGCACTTCTCTGTTCGCAATGCAGGCTGCATTATAGCCTGCATGGAGAACATGCCCACCTCCCTGGCCCCTGGCTGCATGACTTGTCTGGTTGCCAATTAAAAATCCAACCGCTGCATCGCAGCATTGTGGTTGACTCAGGGGAGGGAGCCTGGCTTCCTACTACCTTTTCCTGGAAGCAGACGCAGGAGAGCAGGAGCTACGAAGACACAGGACACAGCTTAGAGGTAAGACTTCCCTCAATACATTTTTAACAACACACGCTCACACACACATCCCCATGTCCACAAACCATCCAGTGTTCTTTACCGGGTTTACCAGCTCACAGCTGTCCAGACACCCCCGCACATCTCAATGGTGGCCGCTGAGCGCCCATGCACAGCGGGCCTACCACTTGTGTGCTAAAGGCACGTACGTAGTTGCGATGCATGCCATAACATTGCATTCCATTCCAATCCATACTAATACTAGGCACATTGCAATAATAGAGTAGGTGTTACGTAGCGGAGAAATGAAGATCACAGTTCCCACTACAGTGAGTGCAACCCAAAAATAACCTTTGCACAACAAACCCAACCGTGAACTCTGGAATTCCTTTCTAAACCTCAAAAGACACCCAAAAGATCATATTTGAGACAAATGCACCCCCAAATATTTCTGACACAAAACACACCCAAGATTTAGAAATGTGACCCCAAAAAAAACACCCAAAAATGACAAAATTTACCTTGAAAAACACCCCGTTTTTGATATTTTACACCAAGAAAGTCCAATTTTCATATTTTACATCAAGAAATAGTCCAATTTTCATTGTTTACATCCAAAACCATACACACCTAAAGTTTAAATTACCCCATTACTGACCTCACAATGCGTTGTACTTAAATGCAATGTAAAGGCACATGCGTTGTCGGAGTTGCGTAGTTAATGATGTACTGCCAAAAACAAACCATAGGCTAGCCCGTCTGCGTCCTTTTGCCCCTGGACCGCACTCAGCACCAAGGAGCCTTCCTCTTGGACACTCCACCGCTACAACGCCAGCACTCGCCATCAACCCTGGATGCCACCTCGCCTGCCAGGACTAACCTCTGCTCCGGCCCGGACGACGCCATCGCCATCACTGATGGATGCAGTATCACCCACAAAGAGCAGCCGACATTTGAGGACAAGACATTACGATCACCTACAGAGACACACTCCGACTGACCATGCACTCTAATGACCCTACGTGACCATGGACCACCTCAACTCCCAGATTCAGACCAAGCCCAAGCACATCCACTGCGGTACCCTCAAGTGCAGGCCCCCCGGCCCATGGCCCCCCATTGTCAAATACCATTGTTGACCTCATTGCAACCAGGGTCTCCCATCCTTCTGTGGTGGTGAGTCTCAGCAAGGCCTACCAGTGCAAGGGGTTCACCCTTCTCTGCACAAGTCCTCAGACCAATAGGATAGAAGTTAGCACAGAAACTGGAATAGGAAAGTCAAAGTTTATTAACCTCATGAGGTGGAACTACATTCACACAACACCCTTCGGCAATGTATGAAGTAGCACACTGAATGGAAGGATCTTGGTCCTTTTATACCCACACAGGGGCTCAAAGAAGGTGGTACAATTGCAAGAAGTAGGTTTAGGCACATTTAAGGTCATACAGAAAATGCACAGTCAACAAGTGGGAGGAGCTAACAGTTGCTAATTCTGATGAGAACACATCCTGACATTTACAGACTAACAGCAGCTGCATGGACAGCTGCAAGTTCAACTGAGCATGTGCAAAGTGGAAGAGGCTAAATATAACCTGTCTCTAGGCAGATTTCAAGAGCAGACAACAGCAAGGTTGGACAGAGTACATGGCACGCACATGGTAGCACATGGCAAACAAAATGGCTGCCAGAAATACAAAATGGATTCCACAAAACGGACAAGATAACCTCTAAATACAGGATAGCTTCTGCTAATGCTAACCCAATCGCTGCCAAATTACAACAGACAACCCTTTTAGCATTAGCTGAAGACATTCGTTCATTTGGGGTAATCTAGATATGCAACCTGTACATCGATGCTCATCGGTTCAGTGACCTCTTTATTTAGCATTTGTTGTGCTTTCATTTCTGCAACATTTCTTTTAGCAGGTGTACAAGCAGTGATGCAAATAGAGCAAAGCATGGGACTACATTGTATACATATACATCATGTCAATAGTATCACCAATAGTATACATAGCATAGTCAGTAGCTTCCAGCCCCAAGTAATAAAGAGTGTCCACAACCAGTGCGTAAAAGTTCATGTACCAGTCTCTGGGTGAATCTCCGCAGCAATCTTATGTAGTTTAGAGATTGCATCATATACTGAAGGCGAGTGATCCGGAATGAAAGCACAGCAGCTGCTGCCGATGATACGACATGCACGACCTCGATCAGCCAAAATCACATCAAGTACCATGCGATTCTGGAGTGCTACAATCCTCGCAACTTGTATCTCTTCTGTAATGTTCCCAAGTGCCATTGCTGTCTGATTGGTAACAGCTTCCACAGCACGAGTCAATTGCCTTATCTTTCTGCTGTTCAATGCAGCACCCACAAAAAAGAATAAACCCAAGTTAAAGTCGACATATTGTTGAAAAGCAATGTCAGTTTGGTCAACTTCACCCATGTAGGAAGGTGGATATATGACTATGGTTACCCCCAAACTTTTTGCCTGGTGTTTAGCTGGTTTTTGACTTAGTTGGCCTGGGATCCTGCTATGCAGGGCCCCAGGCTGATTGCTCTCTCCTTAAAATGGACTCCATGTACCTTAGGTGCATAACACAATTGGAATTGGTTCACCTTATAGGCCCCTGTAACAGTGTACCATAGGTACCCAGGGCATAGGTGTTTCCAAGGCCTACCAGGGGCTGCAGCATGTATTGTGCCACCCCTGGCCTGGCCTCCAAATTTGATACAACTGGCTGATCACTCAGCTGGGGTAAGTTGGTGTAATCACCTCTTACTTAGATATAGTATTCCTATATCTAACCTTAACCTGGACACATATGTTCCTATCAGCCACTCCTATGGAAGGCCTCATCAATCCTGGAGGCAGAGTGCTTGGAAATATGTGAGATGGTGCTCTAGCATGAGCTGAGCCTGTCTGCAGCTGTCGGGAACCACTCCCTTAGCTGTTCCGGGATATTGCCATACCATATACTCTTAAGTGCATTATAATCCTCGCGGTTATTTGCTAACTTTGGTTTGGCTTTATCAAAACATGTCGAGTAAGGTGTCATACGAATTGGAATACTATCCCCTCGACAGTTCGGTTGACGGGAATAGCATTCCACCCTTCTAGAGGGACACAACATGTGTGTAGCCTTAACCCCGGTTAAAGTTAACCAGAGCCTCAGCATCACAAAATGGATGCTGCCACCACAGACACAAGTCTGACCTCCTGCTGCTGGAAGTCCTTCCAGCGAGGGAGGCTTTGACAAAGGGTTTTCTGCCTTGGGAGGTGCGAGCACCACCCCAGACAGGGTTTTGTGTATTGGGTAGGACAGGGCTGAATAGATTGAGACATGCCCAGGGCACACAAGGTGTCCCCGTGCATAAGCCAGTCCAAACCGGTCCTGGGACTTTCCAGACCCAGGCCTGGCGAGGAGCTGGACGAAGGAAAGGGGGTTTAACCGCCCCCCTTCCTGGTCCCACCCAGAGGAGGGACCTAGTAGGTGATCCACCCCTCAGATTGGGAATAAGAGTGGGAGCAGTGCCATTGCACAGCAGATCATCCTGAATCAACTTGAAACTAAGAAGACAACTGGACTTCGACATTCTGCTGCACAGAAGACTGAAGAGAATCTCCCTTGTGGCCTAGGAGTGGCCACCCTGTGAATACAGGTACCAACCAGCGAATCGACGTCTGCTTTGCCGCCGCCTCCCGCCGGAGCCCGAGCCCAGAGCCTGACAAGACTCAGACTCCCAGACTTCTCACAGCCCGATCCACAGTCCCTGCAAAGAAGGGACTCGTGGAGGCACCAAGAGACGTGGGACCGGACATCTTGGAAGACACCCGAAGAGCTGACTGCGCAGCATCAGAGGCATCCTCGATGTTGTGCTTTGGGGACTGAGAACCCCACCACTGAGCAGCCCTTGCACCGAAGATCAGCCCCCCAGCATCTCCACGATCTGCGTGGGGCCCTTTTGCACTGTGCCACTCGATGCACCATCCTGGCCACTAGCCAGGTGGTCAGTGGCCATCTTGGCAATGAAACCGAAGAACTAAACTACGGGTCTGGTTGCTCCACACTTGCCCTAACTCCTGTAAAAAGGAGCACCCGCTCTAACCTTGCTGGTCCGAGTAAGAAGCCTTTTTCAACTCCTGCGTGGCTTGCATTAGCCAAGGCCTGTTTGCTCCGATGAAGTTGCCGACACCGCCAACAGCGAGAAGCCTACGTGGGACAGCTCGTGACCGACTCCTGGACGTCCTCGACCCTCGGTGTCCACGTGGCTGCAGAGAGAAGCTACACCTCAGCGCCTGTTTGCACCCGACATCGCCTGGTTCCAATCTGGTTCCACGGTAGTCACTGGCTAGTGACTTTGAACATTGTCCCCTCTGCTTTCAGGTCTTCACAACTTCAGATCCACCCTTGGATCCACCGGAACTCTTCACCTCGAGCCGCCTGCAGCATCTTCAGCTTCAAGCACCATCGACCAGCGTGACGAAACCCGACACTACTTCGACCCTGTGCACCAGCTTTCTGTGGGTGAGGTAACTCAGCTCCGCCGGTGTTCCTACACTGGTACACATCTCTAGGGCCTGTGTCTCAAGTTTCAACTTTCTAGGTCACTCGGAAGGTTCCGAACTAACTAACTTAGTACTTTTTACGCACCATAGACTTTGCATTGGTGAGTGCGTGCACTTTAAACACTGCGCCCGAGTCCCGCGGGCCTTTCCCGACTTAGTCACTGCTAGTCCCGAACAGCTCCAGCGATTCCCAAGGCCCTAGGCCTGTTTCCTTTTAGATTGGTATCTCTTATACCACTTTCTTAGTATATGGTTTAGGTGGCCCCTAGGGCTCATCCATATTGTGCAACTTTTGTGTATTTTAAACTGTCTTGTGGTTAACGCTTGTGCTTCTGTGCTCATAAAGAGTCCAGGGGATATTTGTAGTTAATAAATCTATATATATTTTCAATATATATCTGTGTGGTGTCCTTTCATTTGGTATTCAAGGGGGTTGTATGTGGTAATACAGCTGGCTTCACATGCCTTTCAGAGTTTAGCCTAAGACTGCTTTGTCCACGTTACTACTAGGATAACTGGTCTATAAGGTTGACTTACAACCGATCATCATAGGGTTGCTTGGCATGGTACAAAGTGATCACTAGAATTAGTGAGCATTATATACCAGGCCAACTTCTTACATTGGTGAGCAGTGGGGTGGGATCTGAGCTTGCTGTTGTTTTACCATTGCAATCTTTGAGAGTATAATTTGAAAGATCATACAGGTACCTTTTAGGTACATATAAAACAAGACTAGTATACATAAGTTCTACTGAACTTAGTTGTTGTAGAGGATAGGGAGTAGCACACCCTGACTACAACTACTAGATAGGTTTAGTAGGTAAACACCAGTGTAGGTAGATTGCAACATATCCACCCACACTAGAGCAATGTCTGGAGCAGAGGGTTCCACTGGGAATGTCTCTGTTGAGAGTGACCCTCCAAGGGCACCATCCAAATTTGCTATTTTTTCCTTTAAGGAATTAAGACAGCTTTGTGTCTTAAGGGGTCTGAAGACAGGGCCTTCCCCTACTACAGACCACCTTAGAGAGATCTTAGACCAGTCTGAGACTCCAAAGACCTCTAAGGCAGACCCCACAGGGAATGCTGAAGGAGGCTCTCCTTCTGAGGATGACACTGCAGAAGCCCCTGTCCCTATAGTCCTGGTAGATGAGGAAGCCCCCATCACTGGAGCTCCTCAGGTCGATGAGGAGGAGGAAGAGGAAGAAGAGACAGAAGGGGGGAGCAGTGATTCTGATGATGACAGAAATAGTCAGGTACTGGTCAGTAGACTGAACCAGGCTAACTTAAGCCTATTTGGGACTGAATCTGGGAACAACCCATTCAGACCCCCAGGTGGACTTAACCAGAAGCCTAGGAGGAGAAGGATTCACTCAGGTGACTCTAACAACTCCCATGCTTCTAGAGGTTCTCATGGTCACTCCAGAAGGGAGATGACTAGCCCTTAGAGAAGGGAACATGAGGCCAAAATGAGAGAGGCTGAATTGAGGATCCAGAGACAAGAGTTAGAGGTTGTCCTGGCCCAAGAGAAACTTGCTAGAGCAAGACAGCCTAGAGAGAGTGGATTAGTATCCACTGGTGGCAGCACTAGCCCTAAGGATAAAGACAGGTCTTTTGATACAAGAAACCTGAGTAAGATTGTGCCCCCCTACAAAGCTGGGGATGATATCCACAAATGGATGACTGCACCTGAGAGAGCCTGCAGAGTACAGCAGATCCCTCAGGAGCAGTGGGCAGCAATCTTGTGGCTCTCCTTTGAAGGTAGAGGCCGAGACAGACTCCTCACAGTTAGTGATGGGGATTCTAGAAACTACCTGGTCCTGAAGAGTGCTCTGATTGATGGGTTAGGCTTAACCACTGAACAGTACAGGTTAATGTTCAGAGATACCCAGAAGACAAAGACTCAGGACTGGTCTGAATTTGTTGAATGTGCCACTAAGGCTCTGGAGGGCTGGTTGCTGGGAAGTAAGGTTACTGACTATACAGGATTGTATAATTTAATTATGAGGGAGCAAATCTTAAGTAATTGTCAAAATTAGCTTCTACATCAGCACCTGGTTGACTCTGATCTGACCTCCCCACAAGAATTGGGTAGGAGGGCAGACAAATGGGTCAGAACCAGGATCAGGCCTAAGAACCAGGGTGGTGACCAAAAGAAAGAGACTACCAAGCCTCAAGAGAAGGGTGGGGATAAAAGTAAGGAAAAGACTTCCCCAGGGCCCCAAAACTCCAAGAATGGGGGTGGGTCCCAAGACACTTCTTCAACCCAGAAAAAGCCTTATTGTCATACCTGTAAACAGGTTGGGCATTACAAAACAGACAGCTGTTGTCCCAAAAATGGCAATAAAGAGAATATACCTCCAAAGCCAGCTCCAACACCTCCTGTCACTGTTAGCAGTGGTCCCCCAGGTGGTGGGAGCACCCCAAAGAATTTGGGTGGGTTTACTTTTGGAGGACAGGTGGACTCTGGCCTATCCAGGTCCCCTAACTCAGATACTCTTGTCTATGAGACTGGCATGGGGTTTGCCAATTTCACTGCTTGCCCAAACACTTTGAGCAAGTATAGACAGGAGCCCCTCATCAATGGCTTGAAAGTTGAGGCCTTCAGAGACACAGGGGCTAGCATCACCATGGTGGCTGACTGTCTAGTCCCCTCAAGGCAAATTTTACCTGATGCCAGATATCAGGTGACAAACATTGATGGCATAGAAACCAATCATCCCATGGCAGTAGTCAGTCTTAGCTGGGGAGGTGTCACTGGCCCAAAGAGAGTGGCAGTGTCAGCAAACTTGCTTGTAGATTGCCTACTGGGTAATGATTTGGAAATCTCAGCCTGGGCTGAGGTTGAACAGCAAACCCATTCTAGAATGGTAAATCTCCTTGGAAAGGTTAGTGGGGCTGTGATGGCTACAGCCCCAATCCAAGATGTCCTTCCTGAAAAGGTTGGGAGGGCTGAGCAAACCTCAGCCCCATCTTTAGCTAACTTCCCTCCTGAAAAGAGTAGCAGGGCTGTACTGGTAACAGCCCATACCCAAACTGAGTCTCCTCCTGAAAAGGTTGGTGGGGCTGTGATGGCCACAGCCCATACTCAAACTGATACATGGGTAATGAAGCCTGAAATGATGGATCACTCCACCCAAACTGAGAGCATGGAGGAGGAAGAGAAATCTCCCCCTCACCAGACATTAGGAAAGGATCAGCCTCCTCAGGGAACTGATCTTACCCCTGATGAAGGAACTGTCCCAGAGGTTGTTAGGCCTGGCCTGACAGAGCCTCTGATGGCAGTGGACCCTTCTCAGGTGGGACCCAGTCTGGATCAGGTAACCTGCCCCTCTCTACCTTGCCTTACTCAGCTCAGGGCTGCAGAGGACAAGAAGGACAGTGAGACCCAAAGGGCCCCCTGTCAAATAAAGCACCCCCATCAACTGATTAGGGGCACCGAAACTAGTAGCCCTAGTGAGGTGCAAACTTTAAAAACTCCTGAGGGATCCCCCTTAAAAGTAGTTAGGGACCTCCCCCAGATGGATATTGTTGGGCACAGCCAAACCTGGGACCCTAAGGGCCCAAACCTGAACTGTCCCTCCAGTAAGCCAAACAGAGGGACTCGGCCTCCAGCTTTAGGTAGCCAGAGGTTGACCCTGAGAGCACAGTGCAACTCAGTCAGAGAAAGAAAGGCACACATGGTGGAGAGTGATTGGAGGAAGCTGAGCCCTACAGAGGAAACTCACTTCAGTACTCCATCTCAACACCAGCCTTTGACTTTGCAAAGACACACCACAGGTAGAGATTCCCTATGGTGGAGACCCTCAGATACCCTTAGGGTGAGGGATTGCTTAGTGAACCATGAGACAGGGGGTTACCAAGCCAGAGCTGGTACTTCCTTATATGGCCATTTAGGCAATATAGGCTTACCTGGTCAAGGATAGCCTTATCTCCTTTCGTTTGGGGGGGTTATGTAGGAAGGTGGATATCTGACTATGGTTATCCCCAAACTTTTTGCCTGGTGTTTAGCTGGTTTTTGACTTAGTTGGCCTGGGATCCTGCTATTCAGGGCCCCAGGCTGATTGCTCTCTCCTTAAAATGGACTCCATGTACCTTAGGTGCATAACACAATTGGAATTGGTTCACCTTATAGTCCCCTGTAACAATGTACCATAGGTACCCAGGGCATAGGTGTTTCCAAGGCCTACCAGGGGCTGCAGCATGTATTGTGCCACCCCTGGCCTGGCCTCCATATTTGACACAACTGGCTGATCACTCAGCTGGGGTAAGTTGGTGTAATCACCTCTTACTTAGATATAGTATCCCTATATCTAACCTTAACCTGGACACATATGTTCCTATCAGCCACTCCTATGGAAGGCCTCATCAATCCTGGAGGCAGAGTGCTTGGAAATATGTGAGATGGTGCTCTAGCATGAGCTGAGCCTGTCTGCAGCTGTCGGGAACCACTCCCTTAGCTGTTCCGGGATATTGCCATACCATATACTCTTAAGTGCATTATAATCCTCGCGGTTATTTGCTAACTTTGGTTTGGCTTTATCAAAACATGTCGAGTAAGGTGTCATACGAATTGGAATACTATCCCCTCGACAGTTCTGTCGACGGGGATAGCATTCCACCCTTCTAGAGGGACACAACATGTGTGTAGCCTTAACCCCGGTTAAAGTTAACCAGAGCCTCAGCATCACAAAATGGATGCTGCCACCACAGACACAAGTCTGACCTCCTGCTGCTGGGAGTCCTTCCAGCGAGGGAGGCTTGGACAAAGGGTTTCCTGCCTTGGGAGGTGCGAGCACCACCCCAGACAGGGTTTTGTGTATTGGGTAGGACAGGGCTGAATAGATTGAGACATGCCTGGGGCACACAAGGTGTCCCCGTGCATAAGCCAGTCCAAACCGGTCCTGGGACTTTTCAGACCCAGGCCTGGCGAGGAGCTGGACAAAGGAAAGGGGGTGTAACCGCCCCCTTCCTGGTCCCATCCAGAGGAGGGACCTAGTAGGTGATCCACCCCTCAGATTGGGAATAAGAGTGGGAGCAGTGCCATTGCACAACAGATCATCCTGAATCAACTTGAAACTAAGAAGACGACTGGACTTCGACATTCTGCTGCACAGAAGACTGAAGAGAATCTCCCTTGTGGCCTAGGAGTGGCCACCCTGTGAATACAGGTGCCAACCAGCGAATCGATGTCTGCTTTACCGCCGCCTCCCGCCGGAGCCCGAGCCCAGAGCCTGACAAGACCCAGACTCCCAGACTTCTCACAGCCCGATCCACAGTCCCTGCAAAGAAGGGACCCGTGGAGGCACCGAGAGACGTGGGACCGGACATCTTGGAAGACACCCGAAGAGCTGACTGCGCAGCATCAGAGGCATCATCGACGTTGTGCTTAGGGGACTGAGAACCCCCACCACCGAGCAGCCCTTGCACAGAAGATCAGCCCCCCAGCATCTCCACGATCTGCATGGGGCCCTTTTGCATTGTGCCACTTGATGCGCCATCCCGGCCACTAGCCACGTGGTCAGCGGCCATCTTGGCAACGAAACAGAAGAACTACACTGCGGGTCTGGTTGCTTCAGACTTGCCCTAGCTCCTGTAAAAAGAAGCACCCGCTCTGACCTTGCTGGTCCGAGTAAGAACCCTTTTTCAACTACTGCGTGGCTTGCATTAGCCAAGGCCTGTTTGCTCCGATCAAGTTGCCGACACCGCCAACAGCGAGAAGCCTATGTGGGACAGCTCGTGACCGACTCCTGGACGTCCTTGAACCCCGGTGTCCACGTGGCTGCAGAGAGAATCTACACCTCAGCGCCTGTTTGCACCCGACATCGCCTGGTTCCAATCTGGTTCCACGGTAGTCACTGGCTAGTGACTTTGAACATTGTCCCCTCTGCTTTCAGGTCTTCACAACTTCAGATCCACCCTTGGATCCACCGGAACTCTTCACCTCGAGCCGCCTGCAGCATCTTCAGCTCCAAGCACCATCGACCAGCGTGACGAAACCCGACACTACTTCGACCCTGTGCACCCGCTTCCTGTGGGTGAGGTAACTCAGCTCCGCCGGTGTTCCTACACTGGTACACATCTCTAGGGCCTGTGTCTCAAGTTTCAACTTTCTAGGTCACTCGGAAGGTTCCGAACTAACTAACTTAGTACTTTTTAAGCACCATAGACTTTGCATTGGTGAGTGCGTGCACTTTAAGCACTGCACCCGAGTCCCGCGGGCCTTTCCCGACTTAGTCACTGCTAGTCCCAAACAGCTCCAGCGATTCCCAAGGCCCTAGGCCTGTTTCCTTTTAGATTGGTATCTCTTATACCACTTTCTTAGTATATGGTTTAGGTGGCCCCTAGGGCTCATTCCATATTGTGCAACTTTTGTGTATTTTAAACTGTCTTGTGGTTAACGCTTGTGCTTCTGTGCTCATAAAGAGTCAAGGGGATATTTGTAGTTAATAAATCTATATATATTTTCAATATATATCTGTGTGGTGTCCTTTCATTTGGTATTCAAGGGGGTTGTGTGTGGTAATACAGCTGGCTTCACATGCCTTTCAGAGTTTAGCCTAAGACTGCTTTGTCCACGTTACCACTAGGATAACTGGTCTATAAGGTTGACTTACAACCGATCATCATAAGGGTTGCTTGGCATGGTACAAAGTGATCACTAGAATTAGTGAGCATTATATACCAGGCCAACTTCTCACAATCCATACTTATTGTCCTCTTATTTCTGTTCTTGGAAATGTCATTGTATAGCTTGAAGTTGAGATGATACGATGCAGGTGCAGGAAACACAGGGGGCAACAGAAAGGACACGTAGCAGACCCCAGACCACCCCACAGGTAGTTGGTAGTATCCCTTATTACCACAAACCAAGTATGTATTATGCAAAGACGTCAAACTGCTGTTATTGGTACCTTCAATTGTCAGAATTACAGTACATTCACTTCTCCCCACTGGAGTTCTCCCAACACTACTAATACAGAAGTCTGCTTTAGCTCTTGTCACAGAAATCACAAAAGGTCCATTGTTCTTCATTGTCCTTGTATTTGTGAAGACATGTGGCATAGAAATATTGTCAGGTTGGTACTCCTCCCATTCCCATTTTGCTCCTCTCGCTTGAGGGTACCCCTTCTCATCAGGATACCATTCTTTAGTAAGGTGATAATTGATCTGTCCTACTGTCATCTCTGTAATGTTGGCCGTTTCAGAGGCAAACAAAAGTGCAAACCAGGCTTGACAAGAACCGTTATGAGAGAACGGAAGAGGAATAAAAGGTGTTCCTCCTTTCTTTTGGTGCGCAGGTATCATCCCACACACCCAACAGTCTGTAGTATTCGTGGCATTATGTCTATGATGCAACATCTGGATAAATGTATTGTTTAGGTAGCATTGTCGATACTTCTGCTCATGATAGGGAAGTGTGAAATAGTGGTGCTCAACTGGTGCAGAAGTAGTGGCAATCAGCAATTGTCGAGCAGGAGACACTTTCTCAACAAACCAAGTTATTGCTGCCATAGCCACCATAGCAACAACAAACCCTATAGTACAAATGATTTTCTTATTGCAGATCTTAGCAACTTTTGATCTTTCAGCAGACATGATTATTTTGTTGTAAAAAAAAACATTTGTTGGAGCTCTTATCCCTGGGCAGCCGTTGATTTCTTCACCGAGGGTCAAGGCGGGTGTCACTTCGCAGGACTGATCCCCCCTTGCCACATCGGCACTCCATTTCACCAACCCAGGACAGTAGCTCAACCAGTCTTTTTCAACACTGCAGATTCTTTCCTTGGCCTCAGTTGGTATCGTGATGCTCCAGAAATCGTGTGGTCCAGGAAGACTTCCTCAGATTCGTCAGTTGGGATGGCTTGGTTTTTTCCGTATCCAGAATCTCTCGATGGTCGGTCAGCACAACAGGTTCCACCAAAGTAGGCGACACATGCTTACAGTGTGTGCTATGGACCCAGTTCTTCCTGTTCGTCACTCAAACTGCTGTCCTCGTCGCAAGGAGCACTTGCTCTAGCCCTCGCTACCTCAGCTCCAAACTGTTCGACCACTCGAAGACCTTGACCATCACATGGTCTCCAGGACAGATTTCGTGGGCCTCACCTATAGATCTGTCTGGAAGAGCTTCTCAAACCTGTTGATGAATAGAGATCAAACTGTTGGTTAACTGTGCTAAATAATCATTCATCAGAAAACATGGTACATCATGTACAGGGCGTTGCTTAGGAACTCCCCAAATGTTCATCGGTCTCCCAAATACCACTTCATATGGTGTAAGGTCATATCGTGAATGTGGCACCGATCTTATGGACAATAATGCCAACGGTAGTGCATCTGGCCACTTCAAAGATGTGGAAGCAAGTATTTTCGCTAATTTCAGCTTTAGTGTAGCGTTGTACCTCTCCACTAATCCTGCTGATTCTGGGTGGAAGATTGCATGGAATTTCTGTTTGATCCCTAATCCTTACAAGACATGCTCAACAACTTGCCCAATAAAATGAGGTCCGTTGTCACTCCACAAAAGTTTGCAAACACCATATCTAGGGAAATACTCCTTTAGAAGCACCTTCGCTGTAGTGAGAGCTGTATCATCATTTGTAGGGTATGCCTCTATCCATTTACTGAAGGCACATACCACCACTAGGACATACTTTAAGTTATTGCAGCGTTCAAGTTAGATGTAATCCATCTGCAAAACTTCAAAAGGTGCAGTCGGTGTAGCAAACTCTCCTGTAGGATTTTGTGTTCCTTTACCAGGATTATACTGCCAACAGATCAAACAGGACTGTACTATTCTTTTAGCTGTGCTGGCAATTTCAGGATGCTCCCAAACTCGCGTAAGCAATTTTGTTATTGCTAGAGCTCCAACATGTGCCAGCCCATGTGCCATTTGAACCATAGGTTGTAAATAGGCTGCAGGAAGTTTCCACTTATCCATGTCTTTGTTGCGCCAACAACCTTCATCGTCCAATATTCCTTCTTTGGCCCATTGCTCAAGTTCTGCTACCAAAGCAGATCTCTGTATATCCAGCACTTCCTGTCTAGCATCATGCCATCGCTCAGCTTGTGACTTCACTACGTACATGGAAGTAGTGCTTCGTTGCAGTGCAGTCTCACTAGCTACGCGATCTGCAAAGGCGTTGCCTTGTCCTATCTTATCAATGACTTTCTTGTGCGCGCTACACTTAATAATAGCAATTTTCTTTGGATATGTAAGTGCAGTCAAAAGATTATGCACTAGTTCTCCGTGCATTATCTGCATCCTGCGGGACGTAGGGAAGCCTCTTTCCTTCCAAAGTAGGCCTAAATCATGGGCCACTCCAAAAGCATAGCGGCTGTCTGTATAGCTGTTCACACGCAAGTCAGTGCTAAGTTGTTAAAGCTGTAAGCTCAGCTGCTTGAGCCGACTTCTGTGGTATGCGAGCTGTTTCCACTACTGTCTCAAGTGTCGTGATTGCATATGCAGCTGAAGTCATACCGTATGGTAACTTCAAACAGGACCCATCAACCCACAGTTCCCCATCTACATCTGAAAGGGGCGTATCTCGCAAGTCAACACGATCCTTTGTCTGTTCCTCAGTAAGGAATATACAATCATGAGACTCCTGTGACTGAGGCTGAGTCGCCGGATATGGTAACAAAGTAGCTGGGTTCAGTGTCGCACATCTCTTCAATGTAATGTGAGGGGCTAACAGTGTCAACTTGTATCCTGTTAAACGAGCACTAGGCAAATGTTGGGTCTTCGTCTGATTCAAAAGGGCATCAACCGCATGGGGTACTAACACCAACAGTTTATGTGACAAAACTATCCCTTCACTCTGCCGTATGGACACAGGTGTTGCTGCAACTGAACGGGAGCACACAGGCAATGCACGAGCAACGGGGTCAAGAACCGCTGAAAAATACGCACAGGGATGCTGCTTGTCACCGTGTGTCTGTACTAAAACTGACAATGCATACCCATTCTACTTGTGTACATAAAGTGTAAAAGCCTTTGTGTAATCTGGAGTGCCTAACACTGGTGCCGAACAAAGAGCTTGTCGTAACTGACGGAAAGCAGCCTGGCATTCATCTGTCCATGGAAGGGGCATTGGAGTGTTTCGGCAAGAGCGCTAGCAGGGGTTTAAACAATGTGTGAAAATCCTAATATCCATTGCCTGCAGAACGAAGTCAAACCAATGAATGCACAGACATCTTTGTGAGTAGAAGGTACTGGTATGTCTAAAATTGCTTGTATGCGATTCACTAGCTAACACAAAGCTTCTGTGAAATTACAGCATCTGCAGTGGAGAGAGAAACACATCTCATGCATAACATGAGAAAACAAATGTGTAAGATCGACATTTAATATGGCATCACTATTTCGACTAACTTAAATCAATACATTATGTCACTTCATTTGTGTGCTTAGAATCCCCAAATATGATTACCCACTACAAATGTTGTGTTCATTATACATGCGTTATTCAACATTGAGTTAGCACTTTTCAGTTAAATGGGTTTTTTTTTGGTGCAAAATTAGGAAGGTTGCTCCATCAGTCACCATCACTTACATTCGAGTCATGAATGAGATGGCTTCTTTATTTGTCACTTCTTCAATAGTTTGTAAGAGTCAGGCAATTTTTTTCTGAGAAAGGGCTATCTGATTTCTAGGCACCAGAAAAATTCATTGAGTTGTGTTTTTCCTCCTCCCCATCCTTCTCATTCCATTAGTCTGAATTTCATATCTTGAGATCAGCTTCTCCAAAGTTATTGGAGGCAGCTTGCATTCAAAACTCCTATATTATGTCTTCTACACAATACTGTTCACCTGGACCATGGCCGTCTGGAAATCGCCAGTGCATAATATGTATAGCTGTGTGCAGGTGGTGGGCACCACTACTCATTTGTTTTAGGCTTGAGACTTCTCTACATCATTAGCCTTTGATCCAGAGCAAGAGCGAGGATGGAAGAAAAAGGGAGAAAGAAGGTGAAAAGGAAGAAAATGGAGAAAGAAGGTGAAAAGAGAGAAAATGGAGAAAGAAGGTGGAAGAGAACGTGTGGAAAACAGTGTCCTGAGGAGAAGGCAAGGATGTAAAGAACCTGTAAGAGTGAGATAAAGAGACATGAAGCTTGGGGTGGTGGAATAAAGATACATGCATTTAAATAAAGACTAAGCAGCCTTGTTTTTCAGAAACCCTGGCATTGGGCACAGTGGCACCATGCTCCTAAGAAAATGTTTAGGTCCTTGCACTAAGGTTTTTACATGTTAGGCACTGGAGAAGGAGATTATCTTGTTCATCTGATATATGACAATTAGCATCGGTAGTGAATCCAGAAAGCTATAGCTAGTGCCTTTCTGAAATGACCACATCTCAAATGGACTATACTCAGTTCACCAGTTTCCACTGCAGAAATGTTAGTTTTTAAGTCACTATGCATAGTACACAGAGCTGTCTTTGTTACAGGGCCACAGTTTGTGATGGCCATATATGTATAGTTCCTTCCTAATGTACGGGTAGATCGTCCTTAAGCTTCCTGCTGCAAATTTCAAACTATGACTTGCCAGACTAGGCAGTCCAAGTTTTCAAGCGCATACATCCAATTTATGGAACTCACAGTCTGACAATACACAGGAGTAAAGTCATCTTAGCTCCTGGAATCCTTTAAAAAATAAGGCTCTTTTTCTTTTTTTAGTAAATGTATGCGTTTATGTTCTTTCTCAATTGGTTTAATGAACCTCCAAGGATTGGGCTTTTCAAGATTATTACAGGAAAACATATGATACCTAAGGGGCAGTCTACCTAAGGTCGAGCTGATACCCAAATAGCAAATCAAGCGGAGCTTGACAGGAGAATGGAAGATACGTGGAGCAATAATCAGTTAAATGCATGTTTGTTCAAATAGTACTTGGAGACAATTTTCAAAATACCAAATGGCAATAGGACCCAACTGCTGACACTAAGGGGCCTATTAAGATGGTGGTCTGACTTTTTCCAGCCGCCACCATAGCGGAGATTGGGTCCGACCGGCATGCTTGCGGCTGTCCCACCCTTGGTATTATGATGTGACCGCCGCACGCATGGCGGTGATTGGGTCCGACCGCCATGCTTCCAGTGGTCCCACCCGTTGAATTATGATGGGACCGCCACCCCAGCGGTCGCATTCCGCAGCATTAACATTGTGGCGGGCGGTGCTGGCAGCAGCACCACTGCGTTGCGAAAACGAGCATGTTGTGCATTTCACTGCACTACATGGCAGGCCCTGAACTGTGACTGTCACTTAGTGCAGTGAAAAGTAGTGGGTTCCCATGGGTACAACCCCAGTGCACCCACACCCCCAACAGAAGGGGGGACCGCAACAGGCCCCCAAACACAATCCCCACCAGGCTTTCCATAGCAGAGAGACCGCAGCGGTAAAGCTGACTTCCACTTCCACTAATCCAGACGGTGGAAAAAGCTAGGCACAGCACCATTTTAGCAGTCTAGCTCTGCTCGCCAGGCCAGCGGGCGGATTGCTACCGGTGGAAAAGCGGCAGATGGATTTTCACACCGCTGCGGTCATCACCGTCATCATAATCTGACCGGCGGTTTCCAAGGTTACGATCGCAGTGCGGAGGCCACCGCCGGCTCGGCAGTGGCGATCCGCTCCCCATAGTGATAGGCCCCTAAATATGCAAATCGTGTTCCGATCAAAATTTCAGATACTTTCAGGTTGAGAGAGAATTCTGTATCATGAATGCTATCCACAGAACTGAGATGAAGCCGATACATACAGTCAAATCCTACATTGTGCATATAGTTACACAACAGATTTGGAGCAAACTTGTTACGGCAATAGCTATGTTTCAAACAGGTCCACAAACGCAAATCATGACAACGAAGTCAGCATTTTTATCATATTTAACAGCTAATGGTTCATTATTAATGGCCTTATCTGTACCATGCAATATTTAGGATGTATTGGTCTAAATCTTTGAATACCTTCTTTTGGTTGTTGAAATACCTTAATACTATACCTGTTGAACTAAATTTCCAAACCATCCCCTCCCCCCCCATTCCTTCCACTGAATTCCTTACAGTCCGCTCCCTCGCCTTCTCCCCCCCCATCACCTGTCTCCTAATGTACCGCCCTCCCCAGCCCTTGCCTCTGTTCTTGCCGGCATTCCAAGACCTACTGGCCAACATGGTGGTCAATTATGCATCGGTCTTGGTACTAGGGGATTTCAATTACTGGCCCTCGGACCCTTCTGAGTGCACTGCCTCGAAAGAATTTACTGAGTCTCTTACATCTCTGAATTTCGTGTCGCACATCTCTGTCCCCACTCACTCTCATGGTCATATACTCGACCAGGTCTGGTCCCTCAACCTTCCAGTCTCCCCGGTGACGGTTTCCCCCTGTCCTTGGTCCGATCACGCCCTTATTTCTTTCTCCATCTCTCTCAACCCGGTATCCAAAGTCCCCCACGCCAAAAATACCTGGGCACGGAATTGGAACAGAGTTGATTTTCCCACACTGACTTCTCACCTTCGGAACTCTACCCCGACCCTCTCAGGTCTTCCGTCCGACTCTCAAGCCAACACTATCAATACTTGGTTGGCTAGAGGTTGTGACTCAGTGGCTCCCCTGCGTCGCATCTCCATCCGGCGACCCAAGGAGTCTAATAGGTGGTTCAATGACCACCTAAAAGAACTAAAACTGTCCGTTCGACAGGCAGAAAGGCACTGGAGAAAAAATTACTGTCCCTCACTCAAAACTCTTTATCTTTCATCACTCGCTGATTACAAGACCGCAATCCTCGCCGCCAAAACTTCTTATTTCTCAACAAAAATAATGTCTGCTGATAATAAACCCAGGGAGATCCTCGGCATAGTGCAGGACCTGGCCTACTCCGATAGAGCCTCACCTCAAATCCCCCCATCCCAGCCTCTATGCAACCAATTAAATACTTACTTCCTCGACAAGATCGCTACCATTAAGGCCAACATCCCCCCCCCCTCGTCTGCCTTTGTTGACCCTTCTCCTCCTACCATTCAAAACCTTCTTACCTCCATCCCCCCCCTCACTGAAGAGGAATTCCTGGAGATACTCCCCAAAGTAAAGTCAGGTTCTCCGGCAGACATCTGTCCGGCGTGAATCTTGCAACAAATCTATTCCTCTTGTCCTGAACCCCCCATTACCTTCCTTAACAGCTCCCTAGCGCAGGGAGTAGTGACCCCTGCGCTCAAATCAGCCACCATAGTGCCCATTTTAAAGAAGCCTGGCGCCGACCCAACCATCTCAGCCAACTACCGCCCCATTTCCCTGCTGCCCTACCTGGGCAAGGTGCTGGAGCGCTATGTCACCGCGGTATTCAGCACCCACGTAGAGGCCAATGGGGGACTGGCTTCCCGCCAGGCTGGCTTTCGACCTAGGCACTCGACTGAATCAGTCGTGGTATCAGTCCTGGATAACCTCAGGAAGGGTATGGATCACAACAAACACCAGGCGCTGGTACTCCTCGATCTCTCCGCCGCATTTGACACGGTAGACCATACCATCTTACTGTCCCGTGTCAAGGCGGCTGGAATTGAGGGATCGGCCCTGGTGTGGCTTTCCTCCTTCCTGAGGGACCGCACCCAGGCTGTCCGGCTAGGAGATTTCACAACCACCCCACTCCCCGTCACGTGCGGTGTCCCCCAGGGCTCTTCCTTGTCTCCCCTACTATTCAATCTCTACATCTTTCCCCTCATCTTCGCTCTTCAGCAGCTGGAGGTCACCGTGTACAATTACGCGGATGACCTCCAGCTCATCTTTGACTTATCCTCCTCTCCCCTCTCTGTCTCTAGCTTCCAGCTGACCATGACATTCATCAGGGACTGGATGAACCACAACCATCTCAAGTTGAACCCGGATAAAACCGAGTTGGTTCTTACCGGGGGTTCTTCCAGTCCCTGGAATTCTCTCTTCTGGCCCCCAACCCTTGGTCCCGCCCCCACTCCTTCTACCACGGTCAAAACACTGGGGGTTAAAATGAATAATCAGCTCACCCTTCACTCTCAAATTAGCTCTGTAGTTTCTTCCTGCTTCCTCACCCTCCGAACTATCCGCACTGTCGCTCGTTTCTTTTCCCCCCAGGCACTCAAAATGATCATGGCCACTCTAGCGATATCACGGCTGGACTATGCCAACGCCCTCTACAATGGCATACCAGCATACAGTCTAAGGAGGCTTCAGATGGTCCAAAACCAAGCTGCCCGGTTGGTTTTTGGTCTCCCACGCTACCACCACTCCACACCCCTCCTCAGGGAGCTCCATTGGCTCCCTGTCAAGCAACATTCCCTGTTCAAAACCGCCTGCATGGTTTTCCAGGCCCGTCAAGGCACCACCCCGCCTTTATTTCCTCATTAATAAAAGAATACGTTCCCCCCAGAGAACTTCGTTCTTCCTCCAAATCCCTCCTTCAAATCCCACGTTTCAGACGCAAAAAGTGGGGTGGGTCCAACTTTTCTACCTTCGACCCCACTTTCTGGAACTCCCTCCCGGACCACCTTCGTGCGGCTACCCATTATGTATCCTTCCGTAAGGAACTAAAAACATTCCTTTTTAAACAGGCCTTCCCAGTGTAATCTCCCTTCCCGGCTCTACCACTGGTTCTTACTTTGTCTCTGTAGCCAATACCCTCCACAAGCGCCAAGAAACCGTTCGGTGCACGCTGCGCTCTATAAATGTTTTAAATTAGAAATTAGTTGACACTGACAGTACCCTGTCTGATATAAATGTTTTCCTATAAGCGTTTTATATATACATATGAAATAAAGGCATATTTACAAAGTAGATCTTTAGGTTTGGAGGCACTTCCAAATTTCTGATTTGATGAAGTTGTTGCCCGCGTCATCACAATCCAGAAAGACGCATTGTTTCCTATACCGATCTTCAGTCACCATATATCCTTTATTGACACTGTCTGGCTGTCAGTTTCACTGCCATGATGCCTGCTTTCCTTCTCCCATGCATTTTCATTACTTGCCCTCTTTTTCCCCTGTTTCTGTCAGAGGGCCCTGCCCACTCACTTCCCTTTCACTCTATCTGTTTGGCGGTTGAGTGCTTTCAATTGTTTTGAATATATACATTCCTACTAAACACCTGAAACTCATGTGTTGTTCTTTTGTAAGGACTCAAACATGTATGTGAATTCTACTCACCTGAAATGATAATAGAGATAGTTTGGGTCAACTGGAGGCAGAGGTTTGGACCCAACACGTCCCGACAAGGTCACAACAATACAATGCCCAAACCCTAGGAAACATCACAGATGGAGTATAGAATGTGGAAGGCCAGGAACAGACTGCTCCTGGTTGTACACTAAGGGGCATATTTATAAGAGCTTTTTTTATGCTTTCACCACGCAACGTGGCACATGTATAACGCAAACCTCTAAGTCCGATTTATGAAACCACGCAAAGTCACTTTGCGTGCCTTTGAATAACTTAAAAAATATGGATTAATGCAATGTAGCGCAAATCGCTGAGTTGCATAACTCTGCATAAAATAGTCATTCCATGGGCGTTGTGTGGGTGTTCCCATGCAACTCCAATGGTCTTTGACACATTCCCAGATTTGCCACACCTGTTAAAACTGGGAATGAGCCAAAAAGATATGCCTCGTCAGGTGAGGCATGACGAGGAGAAATAACTTTATTTCTCCCCTTTTTCTCCTCTTTCTATGTGTGCTGCATTCTGCAGTACACGCAGAAAGAGGAAAAATACTCTCAGTATTGTTTTTGTGCAGGAAGATGCACCTTTCTGCACAAAACAAATTCTGCCTACAAAACAGGCACCCTTACAACATGATGCAAGGTTACCTGCATTGGCCAAAACGGCACCAGTGCAAGAGGAAAAACAGAAATACTCTGTATTTGATTAATATAACACATTGCTGTCCTTTCCGTGTGACACAGAGCAATGCAGTGACTTGCTGCGCTGTCCATCGCCACAAGAGTCATAAAAAGGCATCTTAATTGTTAATCGCTTTGTGTATGCCATGTGGCGATGGTGACACTTTAGTATTTAATTCAGCAGTGGCTAATGAATAACTTTTTAAAAAATAAATCTTTTTATTGAACAAGCTCAATATAAAGTACAATAACCTTTTCCAAAGCATGCACATTGGAGTTTTGTTTACATAATTTAGGATAACAGAGGATAGGGTGGGGTGGAAATCATACTGCAAATGTCTAAGAGTCAACGCTGAAGGAGCACCTCTCTCTGGTCAGATTGTGCCCAAACGGTTACTACTGGGCTCTCCAGTGACCCTCTGCAAGCTCGCCATGGCGCCCACACCTTTTTCCATTTCCTAATACACCCCCTGCTTTTGTATACATTTTTCTCTGCTCTCTGGCAGCAGTCAATATCCTTCTCCCAATCTGTAACTAAAGGAGGATGTGGCACCCTCCATCCCTTAGCAATATTGAGTTTCGCAATTCCCACTGCCAGTGTAAGCCAGATAGTTACATATTTGGACCAAAATATTGCCCCCTTAATTATATGCAGAAGCCACTTTGAGTCGAGTGGCACGTTGGAACCCACCACACTGGGCATTACTTCCGTGACCCTTCACCAAAACTGCACTATCTTAGGGCATTCCCACAAGATATGGAGGAAAGTGCCCTCACCCTGGCAACCTCGGTTGCACTGTGGTGATGGAGCCCTGCCAATCTTATGCAAAAGTGCCGTAGGGTATAGGAGCAATGCAAAATACAGAGCTGGATCAACCGGGAGCGCACTCGTATCGCAATTTCCCTTGGGCCCTGGAGTTCCTCTTGCCACTCCTTGTCCTCTATATTGCCCAGGTCATCTGTCCATGCTGCCCTTACGGCCACCAGCTGAAGGAGTAATTTAATCATTAGCTTTGGTATATTGTTGAAGTTGTTTTCTCTAGATAGGGTCAATCAATAGTCTGTCTTCAAGGGGAGAGTAGTCAGGCAGGGAGGTATCACCTTGTAGCTGAGTCAACAGGGCATGTCTGAGCATCAGATAGGTAAATCTCTGGGTCTCAGCATGTTAAAATACCCACTGTAGGTCCTCAAACAGGAGTGTGGCCCCTTCCCTCTAAACATCCCCCAGTCAATCTATTCTTATGTTTTTCAAGGCTGTAAACCCTTGAAGTGAGGCCGCCACTTTCAACTCGGCACTAAACCAGAGTGGCATTCTACTGGTTAATTTGTTCTGCCACCCCAACGCATGATTTGCCTCCCTCCAGCAAGCCACCACTACCGCTGTGTGTGGGGCCAGCTAGGATACTGTTTTTGCGCGTACAACATTGGCTCCTAGTTACCTGCAGGCATTGTGTCTCCGTCCACCCTGTACGCCGGCTCGTCTCTATCCTTATACACCCAGTCATTGACTACTAACAGTTGCGATGCCCACTAATAGAGTCGAACATCTGGTATCACCAGGCCGCCATCGTATACCCTTCTTTGTAACTTGTGCATTGCTATCCTGGGTGTACCTGCCCGCCATAACAATTCCCGAGTATCTTGGGCAATCTTTCTGAAAACCGTTGGTGGGACAGGATAGGGGGTGTTTTGCAAAATGTACAACAGAAGCAGCATGGCCATCATCTTGAAGAGGGCCACTCTGCCCACCAGGGACAGTGGTAGTATTCGCCAATGTTGCAGATCATTATGTAGTCTTTCTGACTAAGGGGTAAGATTTCTGTCTAGAAACAGCTGTTGATTCTGCACAATCTGAATCCCTGAGTATTTGAAGCCCTCGAGAACTACAGGCGCCGTGCACTGCCTCTGCAATCGTGGGAGGGGGGGCGCCAGCGGAAACACCACTGATTTAGCCCAATTTGTGGTATACCCCAAGTTTTGTTCCCAAATAGGTCAAACAGATGAAGAACTCTGGCAATAAAGTGGCAAGGCCTCGCGAGATACAACAAGATGTCATCGTCATATAACAATATGCGATCCTCCCAACCTCCCAGTGCCTCAATACCCCATATCATTGGATTCCTCCTAAACCAGTGTGCCAACGGCTCAAATGCCAGGATAAATAACAAGGGAAATAGAGGGCACCCTTGTATCGTGCCCCTCCACAAGCAGAATTGCAGTGAAAGCACACCATTGACTCGCACTTGGGCCATTGGCTCTTGATAGAGAAGTCTCACCCACTTACAAAAGTTAGGGCCAAAGCCCAGCTTTGCTAGCACACCAAACAAGTATGACCATTCAATGCTATAGAAGGCCATGGATGCATCAAACGCCGTCAGCACTGTTTGCGGACCCGAGAGCCCTCTTGTAGTATGTAGCACTCCATACAACCTGCGCAAGTTGTGCCGGGTACTTCTATGGGGCATAAAACCTGATTGATCCCTATGAACTAAGTTGGTAATAATCAGCAGCAACCTATTTCCTATGGTCTTAGCCAATACCTTGACCTCAACATTGAGGAGGGAGATTGGCCTGTATGAGCTGCACCGATCAGGGGGCCTCCCAGGTTTATGTATCACCAGGATAGTGGCCACTCGCTGATTGACTGGTAGCTGGCACTCTTTCTGAGCCTCTTGCAGCATACTACATAGTGGTGGTACTATTCTAGAGGCCAAGCCCTTAAATAACTCCACTGGAAGCCCATTAGGGCTCTCTGCCTCCCCTGCCTTCAAGGATGCCAATGCCAACGACAGTTCCTCCTTGAAAGTCGTCTTGTCTTCCGCCAACACTACTGGCAAGGAGACGTCCCTTAGGAATTCAATGCAATCACTTTCAGACATCTCGTACTGACTGGTGAGTAAACCCCCTCATAGTATGAAGCAAACACCTCTGCCACATCGAAGCTGACTGCGCAATGAATGCCATCACTGTCTTGGACAGATGCTACCCACCACCTCTCTCTATCATGCTTCTCAAGCCAGGCTAGCAGCCTGGACACCTTTTCCCCGATGTCATAAAGTCGATGTTGAACTGCCAGAGCATGTGCCTGTGCCACCCCCTTAGCTGCTGCTCACAGTTTGTACTGATGCAGGACCAAAGCGTGACGCTGGTCAGTATCTTCCCACACTGTCGCTTCCCTTACCACTGTTTTGTAGGCCTCCCAAAGAGTACGGTGTGAATCTACTATGCCAGCATTTTCCTGGAAATACAATTCAGTTCCCTCCCGCAGTATGACCCTCAGCACTGGATCTCTCTATCTTCGGGGACAATGTCCCAACCCATCCTCCCTGCAACCCTGCTCCGTGAGTAGAGAACCTCCCACCTACCCAAAATACAGAGGGCCTGTCGCTTGAACTGTGTAATGGTAACAAATAATGTGGGGTATATGTCAGCCTCCAGCCATATGGTATCACATGTAACACTCGGATAAACAATGCCATAGTTCTCTTCATGAGTGCACAACTGTGCGTATGTCCCTAGTCCAGCGTCTGCCAACTCTTCCAGCGGCATTGTCTCTATAGCTGCTCTTCAAAGCCTCAGTGTAACAGCAACTTCAATGTAGCCCTGCCCCCTTAAAAAGCCCAGTCACTTTATTGCAGACATGATACCCCTAAAATGGTCACATACCTGGCCTTTGCTGCTACGTTGGGTTGTCGAATTCCTGGTCCTCCCCTTCCTGGTATCCATCCTGTTCCCTGAGAACATAGTGTTGGGCCCTGCCACCTTTCCGGCCAACCGTTCTTCAGCCTTCGAGCCAGTCACTCGCCTCTTCTGGCGAGTTGAAGAAAAAGGTCATGCCCTCGCGATTATTTTCAGCATCGCTGGAAAGAGCATCATTTATTTAATGTTTTGATCATGCAAGACCCTTTTGATCGCATCAAAGGTTCATCGCTGATGCTGTACCTGGAGTTGAGTATGCATGATATTATCGTACAGGGGGGAGCCCCCGCTGCAGACACAGTCCCAGGGCACGGTGGGACCTCTCAATAGAGAAACATTTCGAGAGACATTTTGGATTCAATTTGTTTCAAAATCAAATCCTCGAAGATGAGGTCCACCGATGGTCCTCCATACCGTCTGGCACTCCAACCACCCTGATGTTGTTGTGTTGGGATCTACCTTCCTGATCCTCTAGTCCAGTCAGGATAGCCATCTGTTTCTTTGTCAATTTCAGGACCTGCTCCTCTAGGCCTTTAGTCTTAAATTGTAACCCATCAATGCTGGATTCTGCTGAGGTCATCTTGTCTGCCATCTTGGAAATCTGCCCTAAGCAGGTTGACTTCCTCAATAACTGAGTCCAATTTGGATTCCAGGGTTCCTCGGAGCTCCGTTATTGTACGCAGTATATCTTTCAGTGAGGGGTCCTGGGCTCGGTCCTCCCCTTTCTGTCCGGGAGCTCCCCCCATAGTGCTCTCCTCATTGGCCATACTGACGATGTATTTGTCAATTTGGTTAGATTGGCCCGCTCCCACTCCTTTCATGAGCCCCATTCGACAGCCCTTTGATATTGGCGCCGGACCAGTGTCACCCACTGCCTCCGGATGTCGAATTCAAGTCTCTTTGGAACAGCCCTGTGGTCGCGTTTGCCACTCTCCAGTCGTTAGGCCAAAGGCCTTTTAGTAGCATACCTCAGGGTATTAGGAGGCGACACTACCCCAATTGGGGAACCGCAAGACAGCCAGGTAACTCCGCGGCCCACCACCGTCACTCAGCGGCAGCGGCCCAGCCAGTGAATGTTGCTGATTCTCTTAGTCTCTACGTGCCCGCCGCATGAATATCAAGGCTATCCGCTTGTCTCAGAGGCCCAGTGGAGTGAGCTCAGCGGTCATCCAACTTGTGGAAATCCGGTAGGCACCGCGTTTATGCACCCCTTGCTCCCTGGGGGACAAAGTCTTCACGTTGCCTGTTGTACTATTATGCCTCACGGTCAGGTCTACACTCCTTCCGTGGGCACGTAACAGATTCCCCTGCTGCCATTCTTATTATCGGGGTCTGGTGGGAGGATAAACAGCAAGGGTGGGGGCTCCACTCCGGCACCTCGGCAGTACTGGCCGTGCCCCATCAACCGGCCTCTCACCGCAACTTCCAGCGGGCCGCTCGCGGAGCCTCAGCGCGCCCTTAGGGTACACCACACAGGAGGCAGTGCTTCCACCTGTTGCGCTCCTTCCACCTGGACCACTTATGACCTACAACTACTGGCAGGGGCTCCCTCACAAACGGCCGAGCGCGTTGCTGCAGTCGCCTCCAGTTGCCGCATATACTGAGACCAGGAGCCTCAAGCTCTTCTCTTCGGGGATCAGGCCCAGCGCCATTTTATACGCTTCAGCTTTCACGACCGCGGATTATTTCCTCAGTCTGTTTCTCACCACATGGCCTGAAACTCGCCAGGGTGGGCGCCGCGAGTACCCCGTCCTTTCCACTCTCTATGGGTGCACTCAACACTGCTGATTATGATGGGATTTTGCAGGGCTATTATTGAGTGGCTAAGGCAGCTCTCTCAGTTTGCAGCCATCTTGGGGGGCTGCTGGCCATGCCCCGTGCCAATGTATTCCTGATTGATAACACATCTATCACTATATCCTTTCATGATGTGGCATCCCGGGTACATCATAGACCTGAAAGGCAGCTCTAGGGCAGGAGAGTTGGCTGCATTACTTGAAAATGGGCATGAAGTACTTGTTTCAATCAGGGAGATTTGGAGATTGCAGATTGTGTGAAAACTGGTCACCTGAGCAGACAGCTACTCATGTTTTGAAGAAATTATGTCAGTAGCATAGCAAGGGTGCCACGGCCCTAAAACGGTCAAAGGTAATAGAATCTTTTAGCTAAAAATTGGCAGTGTAATGCTTGCTGAATGGGCGTCAACATTTCAGCTGTTCTGGAAAATGAGCCTGCCAACACACCACATCCTTTTAGAAATGCTTTTTGGGGAATAGGGGGAGCAGTACAGATCACTGACACCGGATGTGTGTGAAAAAAGTCACTCTTATTGAAACAGGTGCACATCATAAATATATTCCCTGGGCCTTTTGCCTTACAAAGCGCAAACCTAACTATACAAATTTGTTGCCTATGTTAAACCACCCCCACCCCTAAAAGTCCCCCGACCCACAAAACGTAAACCTGCAAGTCTCTATCTCCTCCTGGGCTGATCTTCAGCAATTGAGACCTTTAACCTCAAATACATTTTTACTGCAACTATTAACTTCTAACTCATCTTCCTACCTATTGAACCTTAAGCTTCCTGCCTCGCTCAGGCTTGAGCTTGTCTACCCATTCCCATTCAACCTGGATTGCCGGTGTCAACAATAAACTTGGCTAACCCATGCCAACTTCTAGGCCAAACACTCCTGCACATGTTTCAAAGCGACACCCATAAATGCTTTTCTTATCCCCTGAAAACCTGTTCCATTTTAGAGCCAACCCGAATATACCATTCCCAAACACCTAAACCTCAGAAACCTCTTACTTAAGTAATGGGAGGTTGGGAAAAAATGCTCCAGGACCTGCTAGCAGCGACTGTGTCACCTCTATAAAATGGTGGCTGGTAGCAAGAAAAAGCCTGGTTTAAAATCCCTGGGCTACAATATAGTTCAATCAAAGCCCAAACCACAGCAGTCGTTGGACTGCTCCATTCCCCAAACTATCCCGGGGCAGACCTCCCTGTGGTTGGCTGCCACCCAATACCCCATTGGGAAATAGGGGGAACAGCACAACCCACTGACAATGGGTTTGTGTGTAAAATGCTACCTTTATTGCAACAGGTGCAAATCACACACAAATATATATGCGATCAAGCGCTCGGGGAAGCGCGAAACGCGTCATGGTGATTTGAAATAACCAGCACGAAATAAAGAACCAGCTTTTGCACCTATTTTGGGCCCGTATCTGTTTTTGCAGCTTTGGCAACTCTGCTTTTGGACTCGGATATCCTTGGAATATATATATATATATATATATATATATATATATATATATATTTATATATATATTTATATATATTGATTCCAATCCCGAATCACAATTGAGAAAGCAGGCGGGGACTCCGTGGGATGTGCTTTTCAAAGAGAAGTATTTATTCCATGTGAAGGACTTTGACACGTTTCGGAAGACGTGTCCGCGTTGCTCACAACATCTGTCCACAGTACAGTGAAGAACGATTTATATGTGACTTGCTAGGTAAAAACGAAAGTGAATTGCCATGGCAACCAACTCTACAACGAAGGACATAGAAGAATGCATACCGTGGAAAAAAACATAAATCATGGTGAGTCATACAGTATTTCTTCTAAATAATGTTGCCCTTATAAATTAATACTGCTTTGTAGGTATTGCTTCAATTTGTTTCTAGACACAAACTTATACCGGCTGTTTGAAAACGTAAAAGATGAAGTAATGCTATGTAAATAAAGAAACAAAAATCATGTCTGATTTGCCGGTTTGCATCCTATGTGTGAAAAGACTGGTTTCAACAGTATACAGTGTGAGGTACGGGTGTCTGATTTAATGTGCTTGGCCTGCATCGCAGGATTCCTAGTGCTTCATGACCCTGATGTACAAGTGTACCAAGGTACAGATGACAGCCATTCGCGGGTGCGAAGAATGTTGGCTGAACATGTAAGCGTTCCTGCTCTGCGACACAATGTGGATGAATACTAATTTCCATAACTTGAATTATGCCGGAGTGGGTAAATAGCACCTATCACCCTTTTTCAAACACATAGTTAACAGAAATGTGGAAAAACAGTGAGAATGCATGGATGGTTGGCTATTCTGTGGAAAGGTGCCTTGCAATTGTTGAGAGTGTAGTGTGCCCATGTTCAGAGACCAAGAAAGTCAATTAAGTGAAGATTGTGAGAAGAAAAAGTGGGTGAGATGTTAAGAGGAGGGGGTCTGGGAAATGGAGGGGGCTGCTACAGTAAAGTTCAGGTAACCAAAGGCAGGTTAGAGGTGGACACTCATTGCTTCATCAGAATTCAGACTGTTGGGTGTCTTACAGTCGTGTAGGATTATATATCTGGATTCTTCTCTCCTTAGGGCTAGTTGTCGATTACCTCCCCTATATATATATACTAGCAGCCCATCCCAACGTTGTCCGGGTAGGCTTTTCGAGAGTACTGACCAGCATCGCCGCTCCTCCCCCACCAGCATCGCCGCTCCTCCCCACCGCTGCTCCCCACGCTGGGCACTTCATCTGCTGTGCACTTCTGAAGTGCCTGTCCGAACCCATACTTTACAGAGACCCGCTGAAGTGGCTCGGCACCCCTGCCCGCCCTGTTGTTCTTACCCTGCAGGTGTTGGCAAAGTGCAGTTGGAGTGTACCGCGCTGTCTGAAGGAGGGCTCACTTGACTGTTGATGTGGCGATCCTGCGGCGGGTGGGGGTGTTATCGTTTTTGGGAGATAGTGCCATGCGACAGTCAGAGGGTGCCAGATCCTAAGGTGGCGGGGGTGCACATTTTACTGGAATGGGAGACATTCCCCCGGATAATGTGAAGAGGTGCAAGCTGCGGTGGGGAGCGCCGGGGTCTACATGTCTGAGGCCCCCCCCAGCTAAGATTGAGAAGCAAATGGCACCGTCTGCACTCACAGCCCGCTGTATTTACACGTTCAACGCGAAAGAGCGTTTTGCTAACACGGTCAAGTGTGATTCCTTACATGCCGTCAAACATGTAAAGTGTGAATCTATACTACTTACTCACAATATTTGCATTGTGCGATAGCTCCTCCCCGTGCTGGGCACTCCATCAGCTGGGCTCTTCCACATGTCGGGTGTCGGTCCCTTGCTCCTTCCAGCGCTCCTGTCCGACACCGAACGCCGCATTTACATAACGCGACGCCCACACACCATTGCGCCTCTCGCAAGAGTTGTGACGCGGAACGTCGCGCGTCTAATCACTGTATGCATACGCCAATACGGACTACTTTTTCCCTAACGTTCTTCCCCCCCCCAATGTATATGGAGACGGTCATAACTTACCTGCCACGCCGAACTGCCAGGGAAGCCAAAGGACGCTAAGCCGCCACCGCCGAGAGTCAATTAACTTCAAAGCACCGCGCCCCCGCTCCGGGGACCACAACACCCGGCAGGAATCGCGGCGGCGCGTAATTGACGCAGTAATTGACGCGGTGGGACAGCGCCGCCGGACCCATTAAGAAGGAGACACCCCGGCAGAGCGGGGGAGACGGTCATAACTTACCTGCCACGCCGAACTGCCAGGGAAGCCAAAGGACGCTAAGCCGCCACCGCCGAGAGTCACTTAACTTCAAAGCACCGCGCCGCCGCTCCGGGAACCACAACACCCGGCAGGCCTCGCGGCGGCGCGTAATTGACGCAGTAATTGACGCGGTGGGACAGCGCCGCCGGACCCATTAAGAAGGAGACACCCCGGCAGAGCGGGGGAGACGGTCATAACTTACCTGCCACGCCGAACTGCCAGGGAAGCCAAAGGACGCTAAGCCGCCACCGCCGAGAGTCACTTAACTTCAAAGCACCGCGCCGCCGCTCCGGGAACCACAACACCCGGCAGGCCTCGCGGCGCCGCGTAATTGACGCAGTAATTGACGCGGTGGGACAGCGCCGCCGGACCCATTAGGAAGGAGACACCCCCGCCTCGCGGGACGCGAGCGGGACGCCCGAGGGCGGGCCCTCTACGGCCCTCATCGGCAGGAGGAGGCAGGGGCAGGGCCAGAAACGCTGCAGGAAATACTTCTGTGATACATCCCTCAAGTAAGACTTGCTGCTGCAAGACACTATTAACTGTTCTTTTTTGTTTACACAACATTAAGTTTGCTTTTACTTCCAATTATGCCTAAAAAACTTGATGAAGTCCCGCTAAACACTATTGACAATTACCTTGTTCAGACTGTTAAGAAGATAAACATGCAGAGGAGGGAGTCTTTGGGGTTGAGTCAATCTCCTGACTTACGATGTCTGTCCCCTTCTACATCTGCATCTATCTTGATTGATGACACCCAGCTGTAAGAAGATCATAGCGCGGTCACTACTAATGATACTACTTCCCAAGGAATACCTGGTACACCGGATAACGTAGCCCCGACCTCTGAGGGACCCAATGCAGAGGCTGAGGGCGACACAGATATTGACACTGAATTTGAACAAGAGAAACAGACTCGTGTTTCTGCGGATGAGCAGTCTCCTACAGGGCACGCCGCCAGGCCAAAACGACTATGCACTAAGAATCCACCAAAGCGGGGTGGGTTACGCTCAGGGACAAGACGGAAGAGGGCTACTACCCCAAAACCCAAACAAGCGAACAGTGTTGAGGATAAACCAAATTACACTTTTGAGGAGGCTTTTTTTGAAAAAATCGCAGACTTCCTCGAGGTAAAAATCAACACTGTCATCAAACCTCTAATATCCAAAATTGATAAACTGCAAGCTGAGGTCAAGAAGCTGGGAGGACTTCATAATTTGGTTGCAGCTGGTGTTGAAAATATAACTACGATAGTTACACATCTGAGTAATAACACTGGGGGAAATGTTGTTGGAGGTGATGTGGGCGACGGAGAGGGAAACCAACTGCCCGGGGAGAACTCATCACTACATCCACCAACCTTGCCTGCTAACAACGAGGGTCCTATATTAGTCAATATTCCAACAGACTCAATCCCTTCGGTCAGTATCCCCCCAGCACAAACACAAGCTCATTCAACAGACCCCCTGCAATTCATAGTTGAAGCCACACCTGTGGTTTTAGTCCTCGCAAACGTCCCCCCGCTGGAAGGGGGAACAGTGGAAAGCCCCACTTCTCTTTGCAGCAAAGCCCTACACTGGCTAACCAGTAACATGCGGCTAGCACCAGGGGGAAAGCATCATCTGGCAAGCGTAATCAAGTCAGCAACCAGGGTTCTCTGGCTGGGCAATCAGCCGAAAAAGTTTAAAGGGGACTGTGTGGCAGTGAGCTTCTCAAATCAAGACGTTCTTCCGAATATTCTTGCGAACATATTCCCTCCCCAACGCAGACGGGGTACTGTGGTTCCCTTAACTTTAAAGTTCTTCTATGGGGAACAGCAGAACGTTACTTATCCAAGCACCCCTGCCCTAGGGTGGGACAATAACTGGGATTTGAACTTTAGATGGGGACAGGATTCAAGGCATGATGTAGCAGCTCATCGTCATCAACCATTACTGTTTAATCCAGTTACACAACCACTTGAACTGTTCAATCGTTATGCGCCGTTATCTTTCATGGATCAAAACGATTGACTTTCTCCAAGACAAGATAGTGATGTAGAAGGTCCCCAGCCTGCTCTTGGTCCATTAGTTCAGTATTTTGCAGGTGTTAGGGTCTGTAGAATCATGAGCTGGAACATTGCTGGTCTTAGAGCCAAATTTAACGACAAGAACTGGCTGGACATAATTAGATCCTATGATATTCTTGCCTTTCAAGAAACATGGGAAACGTCAGACGGATTGGCCCTGGACGGCTTTTCCCCCTTTAATGTACCCGCAGACCCTAGTAAAGCAGGAAGGGCAAAGGGGGGCTTGGCTATATACATTTCATTAGATGTCCAAGGAAAACCTAGACATATTAAGCCCAACTCCAAAAACTGTTTAGCGGTTGAACTAACTACATCAAATTCCCATCCCATATTATTTGTTAACTTTTACAATTCTCCTGTCAGTCAAACCCCAATCGAGCATTTGGTAACCCTAGAGGAATTCCTGTCCACCCACAGTGAGAACAGTGCCCATGGGTATGAGGTGATCCTTATGGGAGACTTTAATATTCACCCATGCCATGTGGGTTGCCATGGGGAACATGAGGAATTTTCCCCCTATTCCTCCCCATCGCATTTTGAACATACACCACGCGGTGAGGCTTTGGAATTGCTCTCAGCTACTTTTAACCTCTATGAATCATGTAGTTGCCCTACAGGCATGAGGTTACCGACATATGTGGGCAATGACTCAGGCACAATTATAGATTATATCTTTTTATCTCCAAGTATTCTGCCTGAAGTAATTAATTATAAGGTAGAAACTACAGTTTTTAGCTATCACAATCCCGTGATTTTAGAGATTATAGCTCAGGGAGTCTTGGGAAAAAGGAAGATCGACGCTTTATGCGCGACAGAACTAGTTCTGAGAGATCAGAATCGGAGGTTGAAATTGGACCAAGTAACCCCAATCACCTTCTTACAGGAAACTTTGGCTAAAGTTGAGGGGGAGGTCATCACTTGTCTGGATAACAAGAACTCTAGTGCCACTATGATTGAGGCCTTCAATGTTATTTGCCGTCAGGTCAATCTAGATCTGACTGTAAAGGCTAAGCCAAATAGATTTAGGGGCCCCAGATGGTTTGACTCAAACTGCTCCAAGGCCCACTCAATCCTCCTAAAGGCTCTAAAAAATAAACCCAGAGACAGAGAGTTGATAGCGTCATTGAGGAAACAATACAATCAAGTTATCAGGGTGAGGAAATCTGAGATAAAAAACGAGGCCTGGAGTGATTTATTATTGCCTGAAACACAGAGAGATAGTGCAAAATTTTGGGCAGTCATAAATCATCCATACTTCGCGGGACTAGACAATCAGAGAGCAGATTGTATTATACCAGATGAACAGTGGGTGACACATTTCAGCAACATTTATAGTTGTACTTACACTACCTCAGAATGTGAAATGCCACCCACACAACCGACAACTCCCATCTCTCCTTTTAGCCAAGATGAGGTGAAAAAAGCAATTAACGATACACTCTGTAAAAAGGCACCGGGGCCCGACTGGGTTCCCGCAGATTTTTTCAAGAGTGCTCCCGAACTAAGCTCCAAGATTCTCACTAATATTTTTAACGCTACAAGGGAGCTCATTTTTCCCACTAGCTGGGCCAGGTCGACGATAGTACCAATTTTTAAAAAAGGACAGAGGACAGACCCGGCCTGCTATAGGCCAATTTCTCTCATCGACTCAAGTGTCAAAATCTTGGGAAGAGTCCTCTTAGGAAGACTGACCCAGATTCTAGAAAGGAAGGGTGCCCTATCTAACGCACAATATGGCTTTAGAGCCAAAAGAGGAACCTTAGATCAGTGCCTAAATCTTGAATTAATATTAAATAAATACGTAATCGCCAAGGGGGGTTCCCTGTACATGGCCTTTATGGACCTCTCATCAGCTTTTGACCTGGTCAACAGGGCAAAGTTGTGGAGGATCCTTCTGGCCATGGGCTTCGACCCCCCATTGGTTGGATACCTAGCTGAGCTACATAAGGATCTCATGACCTCGGTCAGAGAAACTAGGGAAGGAAGATGCACTTGTCACTTTAAGTCAGAGAGGGGGGTTAGGCAAGGGTGTATCCTTGCCCCCCTCCTCTTTACTCTTTATATAAATGATTTGGAGGCAGTCATGGCAACATCCCATATTGACATTCCGCGTGCAGGTGAGACAAAGATACCTGTCCTCCTGTACGTGGACGATGCAGTTCTCCTGGCACGTTCCGGAGTAGCGTTAAATAAACTCCTTTTATCTTTTGGAGATTTTATGTCCTCGTTGGATATGAAAATCAACACAGAGAAATCTCACATAATGATTGCTGGAGCCGCAGGCAGGAAAAGAAAGTCGAAAACATTTTTCTGTGCTGGGAAAGAGGTCAGGAGAGTCCCTTCCTTTCCATACTTAGGAGTGACCTTTGATGAAAAGGGCACTTGGGGTCCCCAGCACTCCGTTAAAAGCAACGCTGTTGCAAGAGCGGCAGCAGGGTTGCTTGGTTTTGCTAAAAAACTAGGCGCACGTCCCATGGAGAGCATCATTAAAGTCTATAAAGCAAAATGCTTGTCCGTTGCCCAGTACGGCTCTGTTATTTGGGGGTACACTAGCTCTGACAAAATACAGAAAGTAGAAAATAAATTTCTAAGATCCCTGCTTTCAGTCCCCCAATCGACTTCCACCTTTGCACTGCACACAGAGCTAGGATTGGGCTATATAACTGACATTTTAAAACTAGCCCCAGTGATTGGTTGGATGAAAACTTGGATTAACCAGGAGCTTACTTTAAACCACATTATTTTAAAAGATTGTTTAGCCCTGGATAGAGCCCTTAACATTCCGTGGGTAAGACACGTACAAACGCAGCTAATTCTAGCTGGACGACCGGAGCTCTTTTCATCTCCAGATGTGATAAGTCAGGAAGATCTTAAATCAGTAAAAAATACCCTGATAAATGTATATGTCCTGGAGAGGGAAGCTATAGAGCTAAAAAAAAACCATGGTAAGGAAACACTGCTTGTTGTCATCTGTTCCAGGAATGGAACCATATCTCTTCCTGGTAACTAATTCTTATCATCGTTTCCTTTTAACGAGATTCCGTTTTGATTTGATCCATTTCATCCTGGGCAATTTTAGAACCTGGAATAGACCCGATGATGCTGAACCATGTGATTGTGACCACTTTTCCACACAGGACACGATGCACTTTATCATGTTTTGCGGACATTATACTGAGATTAGAAAAAGATATTTGCTTCCAATCTTACGTAATCAAGGCTTTATTTAGGTTAAACCAGCCCTGATGTTTTTGCAACTCCTCCCTAATGCAAGAGTAGCTTTTCATGTTGCTAGTTTCTTAGTTGCAGGAGCACGTTTAAACAAGCACCGTACAAGATTTAGGCACCCTATTCCTGAACAATGATTTCCCTTTTTATCTTATTTATCTAAACGCCTTGTCCTTTAATAAGCCCCTTTTTTATCATTTTTAATATCTTTGTATGATTCATTGTGATTTTAGTGTTTTTAAAATAATGATTGTCTGTTTTAATTATGTACCAACTTGTGCTCTGATGAAATGTTGCTATGTAATTATGCTCGTTCTTTTATGATTTCTAATAATCGAATAAAGATAATTGACTGACTGACTGTATATGGTGTGTTGATGTATAGCCTATGTCCATCTCCTGGACCTCCCCTTTCCAATGCTGTATTGGGTGTTGTGATTGGTGGTGTACTTTTCGAGTTTACCTGGCTCAAAGAACACAGTTCTCTCTTTATAATAGTAGTATAGATATATATAATCTCTCTCAGGGGACTCCAACCTTTTGTGTAGTAAGAGCTACTTCTGGTCATTGAAAATTGTCGTGAGCTACTAAACCTCAAGCAACTTGTGCATTTTTCTGAGAGACCTACCACGCCCCATTTTTTTGATGTTAAGCCTCATTTCTTCAGAGCCCATACTGTGGTTTGAACACAATACTAAAGAGTTCCCAATTATTATGTTTTTTATAGTTATTCCTGGTACTGTACAATGGCTTCGTAGTGCAAATATGTCATAACTCTGCGTTACCCTTTTATCAACTTCAGAAAGGTTGAAGGCTAAGTTTGCCTTACCAGACTGAGGCCTCATCCAGCTGGTGTGACACACAGTCTTGCAGCAAGTGCCAGTACCTCCTGAGTCCCTCAGGTGTGTGCTGATAAACTCCAGAGTCCATGCATAACCACTGAGTACGCTTGTGTAGGCACACTTTTTTGTAGAAACCAAAGGACAGGTGTTGGGGAGGAGAAATGACCCCTGAATGGATCTGGAGCTGCCTCGAGGTCATCAGAGGAAGCTGTAGGTTGGCTGTGTGGTTGAACAAAGCTGGGAAGCTCTCTGCTCGCCTGTTGCTCGTTGCGCCGAGTCCAGAGACAGTTCAGACACAAACAGCCAGCCCTTTCCAGAACTTTCACAATGGCACAGATGTGAACAGATCCGCCTTCAGAAATGGAGTGCTGCATGGAATACCCAATCACCAATTTTCAGCCCTACGCTGGCAAAGAAGAGGACCGCAGTGAAATGTCATTCGAAGAGTTTTGAACATTTCATTACCGGGGCGTAAAAGCTTAACAAAGAGACACTGAAGAAAATGATGGCCTCCTAGTCTACTCTAGTCTTTGGTGGTGGTGGTAATGGGAAGAAAGATAATCAGAGTGATTTCCAGGAGTTTTTGAGCCTGATTGGGGGTATGGTGATTCCTTGCCACAAGGCAATAATGTGAAGGCAAATCTGCACCCAAGCCAGATCTCAAGTATGCACAGACGTACATCACACTTTGCTTCTTTACAGATACCTTCCATAAAAGATTACAGCACATTTGTCATAATGATCAGAAATGGGGGCCATTTCTCACAGTCACTGTATTTTCGCTGTTGTTTTTGACTGGAACCCACACTCTTCAGATCACCTCAAGAGGGTAATGTCCACTCCAGAAAATAGATTTATTTTAATTTAAATTAGCCAGTCCCACCTTGCTAAGCACGCTAAACTGGCAGTTCATTTGTTATTCTTGGAGCATGAAAAAGAACGGAATGTGGAGCAAAGACAACAGAAGTGCCTCCTTTAGTAGCTTCTTTTACCTGAGCCCTAGCAAACCCAACAACTGCATAGTCACGCAGTAGCGAATACACTCATCCAATTAAACTACTGACCCAATCATATGGAAGTAGTCCCCATCCATGCTGCAATCCCGAAATAGCTAACCTTTCCTCACATAGTGCTCTGTCCACGCCGGGTCTGCAACCAGGGCCATGAGTCAATGCTGGCAATGTTCCAAGCAGCCCTGAGGTCACTACCCAGGCATGGCAGCGGCTGGCTCTCTCTGCTCCCAGTGTTGCACAACATTTTTTCATATCTACAGACAAAAGATATATAAGAAGGCAGTCTCGTGACCATGGTCTGATGCCAGTCGAGCCTACAGAAGGATGCAAGCAGACAGAGATTTCAAACATTTATGGGCCGGGGGATCCATTCTTATTCGTTGTTCTTTCAAGAGAATACTCCTGGTATACACCCATGAAGCCAAGATGCCAGCAGTTGCCTTATTTGGAAACAAATAAAAGAGATAAAATACATTTACAAAATAAAGATTGTCAGGGGAAGCTGAGAAGGGTTTATTTGTACACCCTGTGTGCTCTCCTAGAGTGTGACCACTACTACCACCAGCTCCCCGACAACGGTAGCAGCAAGATGAATGAAGCTGCCAAGGCAGGCCATCTTTTACCTGACCCATACCTCAGAGATGCCTACCCACAAGGGCGCTGTTCAGCAACTTGAGAGGGGGTGAGGGGCAGCACTGAGTATTGTCGGACTCGGAAACGTAAACCAGGCCAGACATAAATGTTGTAAAATTGATTTTTTTCATTTTCGAATCCTAACGCTACGAGTTATCTACTAAAATTGGTATCCTTGCACTAAAAGTAATAATTGCGTGTTAACACCTCCGAGAGGCCTCTTGACACGGCTTCTTACCTGCTGCTCTGTGGCAATTAATAGATGGTGGCTCGAGTCACTGATTTACTTTAAGTTAAATTACAAAAGCACATGGACTGATACAAAATCTTCAAACTGCCCTCACTGTTCGCTAACACTGATGCATACGGGGCGAGCAGCCAGCACTGTTCCAGATTTCCTAACTTTAATATTAGCTGCAGCAGATGAGAAGTGTTTACCTCCAGGATGCAGAAATATTCTTGTCAAATTCCAAAATGAAGCCGCTTGATTCTGAATGATATGTCACACTTTGGCTATAAAGAACTTAAATGCCACAAACAGTCCATAAATCACTGGAGAAATATTCTTCCGTCGGAAATCAACATTATACAAAGCTGAACAAAGAACCGGATTTCACACGTTGAAATACCTCAGAGATGCCTACCCACAAGGGCGCCATTCAGCAACTTGAGAGGTGGGTGGGGGGCCAGCACTGGGCAGTGTCTGACTCGGAAACATAAACCAGGCCTGACAAACATTCTGAAATAGTTTTTTTTTCACTTAAGAATCCTAACGCTACTACGAGTTTTCAAAATTGGTATCCCTGCACAAAAAGTAACGAATCCGTGTTAACACCTCGAGAGGCCTCTCGACACGGCTTACCTGCTGCTCTGTGGAAATGAATATAAGGTGGCAGGCTGTACTAAAAAAGGGCAGGTGGCGCGGGTCCCGGCAGTTCTACTGCTTGGGCGACCTGCAAACATGCTGCTCTGCCCTGCCATGCCTGCTGCAGCTCTGCACTGGCACCCATACCACTCGTGACTCAACAGCACAGTGCCAGTGAAGAAAAGGCAGGGGGTGCTTAGAGATGGTCACGAGACACGGATCACGTCTTAGGAAGTAGAGGAATGTCATCCTCTTCGACCTGCCCCGCCCCAGCTAAGCTCAAGCCAATCTGAGCAGCTGGATTGGGTGAGGGCGGGCATTGGACCCTGAAAACGACCTAATAGCCAAAATAACACTAAAGGGCTACTAAATTGAGCACCACGCAGCGCGAGCTACTCGCAGGGTCTCGGCGAGCTACCGGTAGCTCGCGATCGACCGGTTGGAGGCCCCTGATATATATATATATATATATATATATATATATATATATATATGTATACACACACACACACACCCTGGGCCTTTGGCCTTACAAAAAACGAAAACCTCACTATATAAATAAGCTACGTATGTTAAAAAACCCCACCCCTAAAAGTCCCTCCCCCCACAAAACTTAAACCTGCACGTCTCTACCACCTACTAATCTTCAGAAATTGAGACTTTTAACCTCCCATACATTTTTACTGCAACTATTAACCTCTAACTAACTTAACTTCCTAATGAACCTTAATCTACCTGCCTTCTTTAGAAGTCTACCTGTTCCCTTTCAGCCTGGATTTCCACTGTCAACAACAATAAACTTGACTAACCCATGCCAACTTCTTGGCCAACTGCCATCCAGAAAAATGCCCTGACTTACTTGTTCTGCCCCCCCCCCCCCCACCTAGCAGGATACTAATGCACATTCAACACTTTTGCCAGTACATCATGTACCTGTAACAAATAGAGCTCCATCCCATAATACAACAGAAGAACTCTGTCTCTGCAGAAAAAATTCCGAAGCATTGTACTTCAATTGGATGTGCTCGATTCTAGTGACACCAGGTATTTCAAGGGTCGGGAGAAATTGGGATGCGCATAGGACTTCACCTCAAAACGAACTTTGGGACATTGCATTTTGAAAACCTGTGCAAGAAATAATTAAGTGCATAATTGACATGTCTGCCGACAACGTGAGAGAAAGGGAGGCGCGGGCGAGCACAATGTTTTCCGACAGCCTCCCTATACCCAATAACATCCGTGATAGATTGGACACTGCTGGTTCTAAAAATAGCACACTACAAGAAAAGTTTAAGCTATTAGAAAAAAAGTCACGAGCAGAACAAAGTAAATGGTGGGAGTCGACGTCACTTCAAAAGTATATTGACGTAAACAGAATTCCCCGTGGCTTAAGGATCCTCACAGCGCCGAGTTATGAAAACCCCAACCCCGAGTTAATGAGGGAATGGGCAGAGAGCAACCTGGAGGCTTCTAGGCGCCTGGTGTTAATCCTCATTAAATATGCAGATATAGATCGAGCCCAATTACTCACGGAAATTGCAACTATCTATGAGGAAATAGAAGCAATGGGCTCGGTGGATGAAAAGCTTAAACTTACCAATGAAATGAAAGCAAGACTTAAGAAAGAGGAAGAGAAAATCATAGAGCGTAAAACTTATAAGTTTCAGCGCGATAGGCAGGATTATGAACTTGGACAAATATTTACTTTTGCTAAAAAATATGATTCTTGGAGGGGAGCGACTGGGGGCAAACAACCAAATTCAACAGGTGGATGGAGAAACAAAAAGAAAAATGCAAACCAGACGGATTCTACAATTTCTGATGTCAGCTCCGGTCCTGGGAGTGAGTCTGAATCAGAAATGCGAAACATAGCAGCAACTAACATTCAAAAAGTTCCCTCCCCGGGGGAAGAGATCAGTTTTATATGCCAAAATCGCATGGCGTCTTTAAGACCGCTGGTGCATCGGAACTACAAAGAAAATACAGGAACTACAAGGGGAGGAAGAGGTACAGGGCAAGGCAGAGGAGGACAAAATGGGAAAAGGGGCAGGGGACAATGGTCCAAGAAATAAACGCTAACAATAAGACCCAACTTACTATTGTGAACCTAACCACCGTACCTTTGACACCAGATGAAGAAAACATTTTAAAATTAGGCCTGTCATATGCACCTAAAACAAATATGAACTATGCTGCCACTAGAACTGATATTTATAAAGCTGTTCGTAAGTTGAAATTAAAAAAATTCCATCTGCTAAAAGCGACTAATGACATACCCCGGTCGAATACCTCAGATTCAAGTGGGGAATCCCTGACACAAGAAATGGAAGAGCTGTGGAATAATGAAGGAATTGATAATGTAGCATCAACTGGCAGAGGTGAAAATAGAATAACAAATTCAATCACTCCCTTTAGGCCACCATCTACATTTATCCCCATTATGCCAAGAGACAATTTGGACATTTTTCATGAAAATGTAACTAATGAAATCAAAAGGTTACACAGTAAAACCTGCATGAAAAAATTTAAATATGATAAAATGACTATGGATTATGAAGCGCTGATTAACAAGTTGAGTAATGATAAAAATATTGTAATACGCCCTAGTGACAAGGGAGGCAATATTGTATTACAGACTAAAGCGGCATATGATAAGGAAGCCTATGCTCAACTGAACAATCGGGAACATTATGAACGCATCAATGCATCCTCCACCAAAGCCATGCAAATTGAATATCACCAGAAACTGTGGGGTTGGCGAAATAAAAAATTACTCTCGGAGGCAGAGTTCAAATTTCTTTGTAATGACTATCCAGTGATTCCGAAATTATATCACATCCCCAAGATACACAAAGACTGTACTAATCCTCCTGGCAGGCCTATTATTTCAGCCAGGGGTGGTCTGATGGAAAATACCTCGGTCTATATTGATTATTTTTTACAAGGCTTTGTAAAATTGTTGGATTCTTATATCCAGGATACTGGGGATTTTCTATCAAAATTACGCAATGTTGAATGGCAGGAGGGGGATTGGCTGATGGCGCTAGACGTCTCATCGCTATATACTAGCATTATACATCAAGACGGTATAGCGGCAATTAAATATTACCTATCACGCAGAGACAAAATGTTTGAAAATCACAATGGAATGTTGATTGCTATGCTGGAATACTGTCTACATCACAATGTATTTATGTATAATAATTTATTGTACAAACAGCTCCAGGGAGTAGCCATGGGGGCCAGTTTCTCACCAAGCTACGCATGTTTACACATGGGAGCTTGGGAGGAACTGGTCCTCTTGGTTGAGCACAAAGAAATCATGGCTGACAATGTGATTACTTGGTACAGGTATATTGATGATTTATTCGTAATTTGGAGAGGCAGCGAAATAGATGCACTACAATTCGTGTCCAATATCAATATAAATTCCTGTAACCTTAAGTTTACAGCAACTTTAAGTCAAGAAAAAATAGCCTTTTTAGATACAGAAGTGTTTGTAACTACGAATGGTCTTGAAACACGCCAATATAGAAAAAGCACTGCAGGTAATACCACGCTACATGCAGGCAGTGCACATCCGGCTCATTTAATTGCAAGCATTCCCTATGGGGAAATGATCCGGTTAAGAAGGTTATGTAGCAATGACAAAGAGCTTCAATTGGCACAGGAATCCAGCATGGCTAGATTCTTGGAAAGAGGCTATTCCAAAAAAAAAAAAAAACTATCAAGAAGGCTATCCAAAAATCGATGTTAACAACTCGATCCCAGTTGCTTAGTAAATATTGCACTACACAGGATACTACTAATCTCCAGATGGTATCTACAAGTTCCAGTGCTTTACCAATAGAGCCATTTAGAATCATAATGGGCTTTTGCAATCAACATACAGAACTGCGTAAGATTATCAATAGAAATTGGCCTACTGTATTGAAGGATGCCGTAATAGGAGATTTGCTTCCCAGTAAGGCTTCCATTACATATAGCCGTGCACCCTCAATGAAGGACAAATTAATAGATACTAGTCCTGAAGTACTTGACAAAACTTCTTGGTGGCAGACGAATAAAGGTTTCTTTAAATGCAAAACTTGCAAGGCCTGTGCACATGGCATTAACAAAAAGACCTTTAGAGATGGTTTTGGCAATAAGGATCATACTATCAATAAGGTCCTTACATGTAAAACAGAATTTGCCATATACATTCTCGAGTGTCCATGTGCTCTGCGATACATCGGGAGTACCAAACTCCCGGTACACAAACGAATACTACAGCATCTTAGGGCCATCACAAACCAGGATAACACGTATCCTGTAGCAAGGCATTTTAAAGAATTCCACCAAAGTAATAGCAATCAGCTACAGTATTATGTGATTGATTCGATATGTGCAAGCAGAAGAGGAGGCAACAGAGAGGCCCAATTAAGGAAACTTGAGACCAAATACATTCTCCAATTAGACAGTAAACAACCTAACGGTTTAAATCTTACGGAAGATATGTATACGTGTTTACACTAAGGCCTCCAGGTATAAAATTTAAAGCTTCCCAGTCACAATGCCAAAATATATTGTTGTAATATATGAATCTTAAACGGTTTTTAACTTTTACTAGTTATTTATTGTTTTATCTTTCAGGATGGTTTTATAAACTTTGAATATCAATTTGCACATATTCTCACTGTACTGTATAAATTATCTATGCTGCTAAAGTGATGTACATTCTGGTATCTAGTTGAAGCTAACATATGTCTCTGAATCTCAAGTATTAGTCTATGCCATTATTATCCGGGTATTTAGTTGCTATTTTGACATAAAAACCAGCAGTGTGGTCGGTTCCTCTGTGATCAATTCTGGGCTCAGTTTGATCCAGTGGAACAAGTCCTGATCCATTCTTATTCTTAGATTTTCACTTCATAGCACAAAACACTTTTGCACTTTATTTTCAAGCACAAGTTTGGGTACATGTCCCTTAGGTTGGCATCCATTCATAGGGATTTATCCCGTGATTGATGATTAATTTGGTCTCAGGACTAGTAATTCAATGGTACTTATTTATATACCACGCGATTTAAATGTTTACATAAGGAGTCTATGTTTACAGGTTGGCTGTATATTGCACATATATTTTTAGCAATTTATTGGGAAAAACAGTGTTGATATTTATATATGTATGAATTTATTTTAACATATATTTATATCCCCATGAAAGCCTTATTTAACTGTCATGTTTTAAAGTATTTATTTGCTTTTTATCAATGACGTTATATGTATTTTACTAGTCTGTTATCTATGTCCAGCCCATGTGACGTATTTATGATGTGGCACTAGCACTTTAAAAGAAATCAACACCATTATCACGTTGTCATGTGATCAAGGCTCGTTGAGAGCAGAAACGTTATGGCGACAGCACTGCAATAAACCGGCATCTACTACCTTGTGGTCCGTGTCTGTTCTTGCCCCACGTCTGGGGAAACTGCAGCGTGTGGGGAACGGAGTTCGTAAATATATATATATATATATATATATATATGTATACACACACACACACACCCTGGGCCTTTGGCCTTACAAAAAACGAAAACCTCACTATATAAATAAGCTACGTATGTTAAAAAACCCCACCCCTAAAAGTCCCTCCCCCCACAAAACTTAAACCTGCACGTCTCTACCACCTACTAATCTTCAGAAATTGAGACTTTTAACCTCCCATACATTTTTACTGCAACTATTAACCTCTAACTAACTTAACTTCCTAATGAACCTTAATCTACCTGCCTTCTTTAGAAGTCTACCTGTTCCCTTTCAGCCTGGATTTCCACTGTCAACAACAATAAACTTGACTAACCCATGCCAACTTCTTGGCCAACTGCCATCCAGAAAAATGCCCTGACTTACTTGTTCTGCCCCCCCCCCCCCCACCTAGCAGGATACTAATGCACATTCAACACTTTTGCCAGTACATCATGTACCTGTAACAAATAGAGCTCCATCCCATAATACAACAGAAGAACTCTGTCTCTGCAGAAAAAATTCCGAAGCATTGTACTTCAATTGGATGTGCTCGATTCTAGTGATACCTTTTCCCTGGAGAAGGCCCTCATTTCTCTGTTAATCTTCCTCCTCGCCTGCTCTATAGTTATTGGCTTGTAGGCCCCACACCACACTCGTTTAAGTATAAGTTCTGTCCACTCAATGTGGCATGCGGACCACTGTCTTTGTACCTCTTGTACATCATCCTTCATCGAAAGACACCCCTTTCTCCACCAGTAGGTCATTCTTCCCTAAATGCAGCAACAAAACATGGGGGCACTTCCTTCCTACCAGCAACCTATTCAAACAGGGTAACAGTTCTCAAAATTGCATGACCCCTCAGTTATGCCAGCGCACTTATAAACTGTTGGGGTCAAGACCCAAATTGGCACTATGACTATTCTGCCTCGCCTACCTTTCAGCCCATTTATCGTTATGTAATATCCATAACGATAATACAAAGGCCTCTGGACCTGGAACCAAACCTGGAAAACACCTGTAACAAGTGAAAAAGAGGAAATATTTTATCAATCCCTTTACCCCTCTTGCACATAGCACTGAAAAGTAAGATTCCCATCTACCCAGACCCATGATGTCTGTTCTATTCCACCCCATCTGTTGCAATACCAATGCAGAATGAATATATATCCCAAAACCTTTCGCATGTACTCCCATTTGGGTTAGCCCGATAGCAAGACAGCCAAAAGCGGAAATGCCATCACAGGCCTGCCATCAATATGCCGAAAAACTAGACCCTAGGCTTCCTGAAGACCTTGCCTGCAGGCAGGTGGTCCATTTTACTGGGCAAAAACTGGTCCCTAGGTAGTAGGACGTATCTACCCAGAACCTCTGATTCGACGACCTATGCAGCCAAACCTGAAGACCCACCGCGCATGGCTGAACTCCCTCCTAATGGACCCCTGAGCCCCCCTTTCCCCCAAGAGCTCAGACACCAGAAAAGCCCCAAAGAACATCTAGGTCATCAGTGTCATGAACAAAAGCTGTTCATATCCCAGATAGACTCATGCTCACTTAACACTATAAACCCCATGTGAGAGCCTCCTCTACAGCCCAATGCTCGCAGACTCTCTAGCCCTTTTTTTTAACATACTGTTTCCTAGCTTCCATGCTGAAGGGGTGTAGCCCTAAAAAAGCTTTCCAATGAACGCAATACCTTCCAAGTTACGTGCGATTGTGACTCGGACTACCCTTTTACCACACATTTCAAAATGAACTAGACTACATCTTCTGACCTTGCCCAATCATCCTGTCTAATCCGCTCCTCACTATCTATAAACTCCACCCCAAGCCTGACTATAAGCCCTCATCGTCAACAAGGCCAGCGACTCTAACACCAGCTGGAGCATCGTCTGTGGCCTACTGACCATAGCTCCTTTGGCATCCTGGTCCTCACTCTGTCTGCCACCGTGGCCAGCCATGGAATCTCTCTCACTGTGAACGAGACCAAGCATCTGCAATGTAATTGTCCACACCTGGCACATGTCACGCTTTAAACTAAATGTTGAATTTCAGAAACTTCAACAAAAATCCAGCAGCAACTTCATCACTTGGGCATCCCTTGCTGACTGCCGGTTAACTACCTGCACCACAGCCATGTTGTCAATGCAGAATGAAACCTTCCTGTGCACCAGCTGTTCTCCCCATAGGGACACTGCCACCACAAGTAGAAAACATTCTAAGAAAACTATGCTCTGGCCTGACCATCCATTTCGAGGGCTATTCCTTCATGAACTCAATCAATCAATCAAAGCATTTATATAGCGCACTACTCACCCGGAGGGTCTCAAGGCGCTAGGGGAGGGGGGTCCGCTACTGCTCGAACAGCCAGGTCTTGAGCTGCTTCCTGAAGGCAAGGTGGTCCTGGGTCAGGCGGCGGTGGGTCGGGAGGGAGTTCCAAGTCTTGGCGGCCAGGTAGGAGAAGGACCTTCCTCCTGTGGTGGCTCTTCGGATGCGGGGGACGGAGGCGAGGGCGTGGCCGGTCGATCGGAGCTGGCGTGTGAACTGCATACCCTTGTCAGTATAACCCAAAGCCTATCCCTCCCACATCGTCAGAATACACCTCTGCAAACCGTTGAAAGATTCTAAAAAGAAATGCCGCATTGTCAAGTCCTCCTTTATCCTTGCTGACAATCTGACGTGGTGATGTGGCATCAGTAGGCCAGACAATGACATCCCCAACTGTCTACAAAATGTCCTCCCTGCTCACACCTCCATTCAAGCAAAATTCAAATGCCCTAACAGCACTTGCACCTCTTTAACCGTAACGTTGTGTTTTGCTGACATGGCATCCAACAGCAATTGCATCGCAATTGTTTACTCCACTGGTAAGCGGGCCTCCATTGCTACTGAGTCAGTTTCAATGCTAAAGAATGACAGCACTGTCCTGAGTCCGACTGTCTTCTCCATTGCCAAAGGCACCCCTACATCCCCCTTAGGCTCATGGAAACTTACCAGCATCTGCTGGCAGTCCGTGGAACCTGGGTTACCCACAAAAAAGAAGTCATCAAGATAGTGTATTACATTGCGTGTGCCCCGTACACCAACAAAGCACCCATTGGAGGAAGGTACTGAAACGTTAAAATAGTGCACATGATATGGAAGACTGAATCTGGAGCGCTTTGTCCACATACCGTATGCCCATAAACTAAATGTCTCACAGCTGAAAGTCGTCTGGGTGAACCGGGAGCAAGCAGAAATCTGACTTGATGTTGCTCTTGGCCATTTGTGCCCCCCACCTACTTCCTCTACTCCGGACAGCATCACATCCACTGAAGAGTATGTGACTGAAGCCTTGCCCTGAACTTTTTTTCTTTTTTCGGAACTACTCCGATGGGTAACACAATTACGTTTACCAAACCATCAAATGGGCTGGCCATCCTCCCTTCCTGTATCTGTTTCCACAGTTTTTCTTTTGCAACATGTTTTAAGGCACTGACCGACTTAAGATTGCTAGCCCACCTGTGCACCCTCGACCCTGGTACCCCAATCTGAAATCCCATGTGAACCCCTCCCTCAACAACTTGGCATCGTGTTTCTGTTTATAGAGTTCCAGCCAAAAATTCAGGCGATCTAGCCTAATGGGAGTACGAAATGTTGCCCCCTGATGCTTGGGCTCCCTGTCCACCCCTAAATCAGGAAGCTTCACTAAACTGCTGACTGCCGGTGTGCCCCTGATGCTTCCACTGCCCGGAGGAATAACTGGGTTGTCCTCCCGCCCTGTAGCAGTTAACAAAGGATGTTTGCCTGCACATTTCAAACATTCTTGCAGGATCTTGCAATACTCCAAACCGCAGCAGTCGTTGGACTGCTCCATTCCCCAAACTATCCTGGGGACAGACCACCTTGAGGTTGTCTGAACCACAGGACCCACTGTGCCTTAGCCAGGAGTGGGCAAATATTTTATATATATATTGCAGTAGGCAGAAGGACAGCAAGGTTGTAACTGCAGAATGCATAGCAGTGTGATATATTTGCTGTTTCTAATCTTGGTGTGAGATCTTTTAACGCACTAGTTCATAGAAAACTCAACCGCTTCCTTCGACATAGGAAGTGGTCACATTGAAGGCTGCAGTCATGAAAAGGTTGCAATGCATGTTAAAGGGATTGCCTAACATGGAATGATGATTCAGAAAAGGGGGTGGTGATGAACAGAGTGTCTGAACTAAGCAGACCACTCTTACCCAGTCCAAAGAGCAGGGCTTGATCCATCACCGTTATTTAGTTCACTGCACCATCCCAGCTCAGAACCTGGCTATATGCAAATCAGTCTGTCCCTGGCCCAGTGCATCATGGGAACAGGGCAGACTAAACTATCAAGCCAATTCTTCACCAGAAAGGAGACAAGCTTCCGGGGACCGGTTTCTGGCATTTCAGCCGTCGTCGGCCCGGCTTGCTTGAATCCTGATGGTGCAGTGAGCAAGGGACTCATGTCTGAGTATACCCTGCCACACCTATAGTGGCCAAAAACGATTCAGAAAAGGGGGTGGTGATGAACAGAGTGTCTGAATTAAGCAGACCACTCTTACCCAGTCCAAAGATCAGGGCTTGATCCATCACCGTTATTTAGCTCACTGCACCATCCCAGCTCAGAACCTGGCTATATGCAAATCAGTCTGTCCCTGGCCCAGTGCATCATGAGAACAGGGCAGACCAAACTACCAAGCCAATTCTTATACTGGGAAAGAAACAAGCTTCCGGGCCACTATAGGTGTGGCAGGGTATACTCAGACATGAGTCCCTTGCTCACTGCCCCACCAGGATTCAAGCAAGCCGGGCCGACGACGGCTGAAATGCCAGAAACCGGTCCCCGGAAGCTTGTCTCCTTTCTGGTGAAGAATTGGCTTGGTAGTTTAGTCTGCCCTGTTCCCATGATGCACTGGGCCAGGGACAGACTGATTTGCATATAGCCAGGTTCTGAGCTGGGATGGTGCAGTGAGCTAAATAACGGTGATGGATCAAGCCCTGATCTTTGGACTGGGTAAGAGTGGTCTGCTTAATTCAGACACTCTGTTCATCACCACCCCCTTTTCTGAATCGTTTTTGGCCACTATAGGTGTGGCAGGGTTTACTCAGACATGAGTCCCTTGCTCACTGCACCATCAGGATTCAAGCAAGCCGGGCCGACGACGGCTGAAATGCCAGAAACCGGTCCCCGGAAGCTTGTCTCCTTTCTGGTGAAGAATTGGCTTGGTAGTTTAGTCTGCCCTGTTCCCATGATGCACTGGGCCAGGGACAGACTGATTTGCATATAGCCAGGTTCTGAGCTGGGATGGTGCAGTGAGCTAAATAACGGTGATGGATCAAGCCCTGATCTTTGGACTGGGTAAGAGTGGTCTGCTTAGTTCAGACACTCTGTTCATCACCACCCCCTTTTCTGAATCGTAACATGAAATAATGACAACAGTGGGCCCAATTATTGTGTGGGCTCAATTTTCTGCATCTACAGTGAGAATGAACACACTGTGCTGGTGGGTGCACATAGCACCTAGTTTGTGTAAAAAAAACAAAACCATCAAAAACAGGGCCCAAAGATTTTCTTAAGAGTCCACTGATGACTGCCAAAGGTCAGGGTTGCTGACAACCAAAGAAGCCTAGTTTTAGCTGTGATTCGACCTGAAGCCTCATTCTACACTTCCTGTCTCCTTATCCCACTCTTACAGGTTCTTTTTCATCCCGGCTTTCTCCCTTTGTCACTATTGTCCCAGTTTCCTCCTCCTTCCCTTTTCTGCTTTTCCCTCTCGCGCTCCTAGCCCAACACATACTAAGGACTGTGTGCACGTCCCTAAATGCTTAAGACACATTTTGGTTATACTTTTTGGTGCAGAATGTGTCAGACTGCTGTCTGTCTGTCTAAAGTGGGCAATCGCTCCCTTTGTTTATTGACTCTTATTTAACCCTGGGCGGACAACTACGCTACGCTCGCGAAGTTTGCGAAGTTTGCGCTACTTTGCACTACGCGAATTGCATGTAGCACAATGCGAACACGCGGAGCGTAGCGGTCATTTTTTGCTTGCTCGCGGTCCTCAATGTCAAGTTGGCGACCGCGAGCGAGCAAAATGACACCCGGGCGAGACTTTTTCCTCATTCGCGATCAGCAACATCAAGTTGGCGATTGCGAGCGAGGAAAATAAACCTCCCGGCGAGATTCTCAACGCGGGGAGGTCAGGTTTCTCATTACGAGTAGTCGCGTATGCTCATGACCGCTCGCGATGAGAAACTATCAGTCCGCATTGAGAAAGCTGCCGCTCAGGTAAAAATCTAATTGAGCGGCAGAAAACAACAGCTCGCACTGTGCAAGATGCTGTTTTGCGGACAAGCATCCGGCACTGTGCAATCATCATGAACAGCGCACTACGCAGTTCGCGTAGCGCTACACATAGCTTGGTTAGTGCGAAGTGCGCTTTGCATAGCTACGCAAAGCGCTACTTCGCGAACTACGCCCAGGGTTACTCTTATTCCTGCTGGCTCATTGTGTGTGGCATGGAAGGGCATGGAAGTGCAGTTCAGCCGAGCACCAAATGCACTATTTTTGAAACTTTGGTGTCTTACAGCACATCAGTTCAACACGCAGCAGGCACACAAAGACAATTGGAGGTGCGCAATGTCACTTTTCACTGGGAGGTACAGTTAGCTCATAAAGTTTGTGCGTATGCATGCTATTGTTCACCATATCTGCAGACGTTAGTTTTGGCCATCACTTTTGGGTGCAAGTGATGGCTGGTGTGAACATGGGCTTCTATTGGAATTCTCCAGGGCATATTATCAAGCCCATTATCGCCTCTTAAGCGTCAGTTTTCTGCTGCTAAACTTGCGATAATGTTAACGGCGTACTTGATAATATGCCCCCTGGTGCAAAGTGTTAGTAAATGTACATTAAATGGCACAATATTTTTGTAAACAATATTTGGACAATGATATTTATATCAGACGGTATTTCTACAGATGATACTCTAACATACTCCCCTTTCCCCCAAAATCTATGACCATAGTAGTTAAATGAGCATCCACGGACATGTCCAAGGTTTAAAGAGCCATATGCAACAGTGTGAGCAACCTAGAAAGTACAGTGGGCTCCACAATATTTCATACACTTCTTTTTAAGACAGAATTTTACCAGTGCATAACAAATATTGTGCACAATGCAGAGGCTTTTCAAACAGACTGTCTTCTTTATTGAGAGCTGCTGGTGTTGTCCCTGGCTGAGTACAAATGATCAAACCTAAAATACAGGACTTTTCTCACTGCGAAATTCTGGTTCCTTTGAAGTTTATGTAATACGAGTTTAAGAAAGCTCAAATAAAGACAATTGCGATAGTCTGTTTGAGAAAGTTCCCATGCAGAGATGACATCCGGATTGTAGGACTTCAAAATGAATGCAACAGTGTTTCCTAGAGTACTGAGAACGTGAAAGCAGTTAGAGGAGGCAGCATTGATTTTATATTTAAAGAAAAGGGTGCTATTTTTAGGAGTGGGGTGATAGCCCAACCGCCTGTATTACATTTTGTTACCTATGCTTTACAAATATACAGGGGTGCATGGCCAAGACATACATAGGGTGCTCTCTGTACCGTTTCTTCTGTCCCTCCGCTATTTGTCATCAATCTCACCTAATCGAAGCATCCACAAATATCCCTGGTTGCCTGGATGCGTTTTTCAACAGAGGATTGACGTGAGAGGATTTTAGAGAATGATTAAAGAGAATTACTAAAGGGAAATCTGACACACTTGCAGCAAGGCACACTCATGGCCTCTCTGGTGCTTCTATAACATGGCTGCTTCACAGATCTGCTGAATATCCCTAAGGTAGTGCCTGCACCTGTGAACAGGTGGCTGGGTCTGCCCTGCTGTTATATTCTGGTCTTCTCCTTCTCTGCTGCTCAGCCTGTGTGTGTGATGTCATTGGAATGTTCGTGTATGCATGGTTTGAATGTGTGATCAGTTTGAGTGATTGGGGCTGAGCAGCTGAATGCTGCTCTCGGTGGGGCCTTCCTTACTACCAACTTATAATTAATAAACAAACTTAAGAATACCTACGACTATTGGATCTACTTACTTTACAAAGTACTTTTGCCAATGTAACACCTGCACCACCAAAAATGTGAAAGAGGGAGATGATGCCACCGAGCCCTATGATTGGATGATCTAGAGAAGGGGACAGCGTGAGTGCTGCCTGGTGGCTTGGAGGAGGGCCAGTCGAAGCATGCTAAATGGGTCACAGGAGGCCCGGAAGAGGCTCTCGATCATCTCATATCAACAAAAGGCAAAACCTGTACACACAGCTCCTAGAAGTGGGAAAGACATGGAAATCGTGACCAGGGTCGGGCTCAGCTATCATTCATAGAATCGGCAAAAGATGGGTACCATATACAGACATGACAACATTCCCAAATGACCTCTGAGATACCTTTGGGCTAATGAACAGCAATTTATCCACTGGCGAAGAATCATACAATTTAACTTTGAGGAACCAACCATATCAACGATATCAGAGTGCAGTAAAACGAAGTACCAGACAAGTGTGGTTGGTGCCTGCAGATGCAGGGGGATGGCTTCTTCACCTCAAGGGAGATGCTAAGCGCTTGACAGATCTCCAAAGGTTTGGGGAGGATGTTCAGCTTCTGGATGAGTCGGTCCTGGAAGAGTCGGTCCTGCAATTGTCGCGGTTGCCAGCAGCCAGAAAGTGTTTAGCGCCAATTTTTTGAACCAAGTCCTCTGTTCTTGTGGTGTCAGCTCTTTTTTGTCCTTCTTCTGCTCCCAGATAGGCGTAACTGTCACTCTGGTGTTTGGGAGACCCCTAAATGCTGACTTTAGGGGTGATTAGGGGAGTGTAGAGCAATAGTCAATGGGCTACCTTCCCCAGGGGTGTCCGCACCCCCTATATGACCACTTCCTGCACAGAGTGGGAATAATCCTTACCCAGAGTTCCTAGTTTCAACAAAACCAAGATGGTGAATCCTTTCTTTGACTGTCCACTTCAGGTGACCTGCCCTAGGGATGTGCCTTGCCTGTGAGAGTGACACACCTTCTGACTCTCAAATTTCCCACTGGCTCTGGTGCCAAATGGGCCACAAGGGAGGAGGTGGCATTCCTCAGGTCTGGGGGGAAGCTCTGGTTGTATTTCAAAAATGGTAGAGGCTTTGAAGCCTCTGGCCTTGAGATGCTAATCTGATAGCCTTCCTGCAGGAGGGGGTGTGATCCCCTTCTGCCAGACAGGCATTGTTCCTGGCCTCAGAGAACGTGGGCTGGCACCTGCAGGGGCCAGAAACTCATCTGTGGTGGCAGGCTGGAAGATACCAGTCAGCCAGCACACTCTGTGACTGGTAGGGTTTTAGTGGCACCTCTAAGGTGCCCTCTAGGTGCCTGTTATATTAAATAAGATACTGGCATCAATATGGATTTTTTTAAGACAAGATGTTTGATACCAACCACCGTTAGTTTCAGTGAAGCCATTGTGCAGCTGGGTAACCACCAGTTCCTAGTACATACCTTATGATGGCTTCCTGGTCACTTGCAATGCTTAGCAATTGAACTAGGCATTACAGGGGCACATCTGTCCATGCTGATGTGCCCTCTCATGTGATATAATGTGCCCTGCCTTAGGACTCTAAGGTCTGTTGCTGTGACTTACATATAGTATGTGCAGTGTACATTGGCATGGGACACATGGAGTGTGCCATGTCGTGTTTTCAGAATGGGTCGCACCATTTCATGCATCCTGTAATGGCAGTCTGTTGCTGTTTGTATGTGAGTCCCTTAGGGTGGCATAACACATGCTGCAGCCCTTAGGGGCCCTCTTTAGTACCACTGTTCTAGGCTCCAGGGGTACCATTTACTAGTGACTTACAGGGGTGCTTAAGTCCTTGCTAATTAGGTTACAATTGAACATTTGTCTTGAGTTTAGGGAAAGAGCACTGGCACTGGGGCCTGGTTAGCAGGGACCCATGCACTACGAATCAACAACATATGTACCAGTGAGCAAAAGGTGGGGGTTACCATGTCAAAAAGTGTCACTTTCCTACAATCATCAGAGAGCATAATTTTCAACAAGAGGAGAAAATGAGGCAGCAGCACAACAGAATATTTTTTTTTTAAAAAGGTGCCAAAACACTCTTTTTTTCTGGACTTTCAAATATTAGCTTCCAGAATGTAGGGCCTTTAAAGTGAACTGCATCTTTCGTAGAAGCAATAACAAACGTTTAAAACCATGTTTGTCTGGAAGAGAACAATGCATCACTTCAAATCCTTAACCTCATAAGTGCTGCGCCTAGTCCAACGGCCGACGGCACCACTACCTCAGGAGTGCTGCCGTCGGCCGTTGGACGTTCGAACCTCACCTGCGCAATGGAATGTTCAGCACTGGAGCTGGACGTTCCATAGCTGCTAAGGTGTTAAGGAGTCAGACCAGACATTGGACCTAGACGTCTCCTCCAACCAAATGTCATATAAACAAAACCCTAATTTGTTGACATTATATAGACAATGAGAATGGACTTGTGTTGACTAGAAAAATCTTTAAGATGCCTTTTGTCGGAGGCTGCAAGAAGGAGTGGGAGGAAGCAGTGTGCAAGGCACAGAAAGCTGGTCTGACTACCCCAAGTAAAGAGATAAAAGATAACCAGCCAGTCGGACAGTTGAGGATAACTTCAAAGAATACATTCTACTGATGTACAATGAGGCTGGGTTGGTAAGCAAGGAATTGGGGGACTAAAGGAAAGTCACCAGTGAGTCTGCTAAGGAATTTGTTAAAAAGGTTAACTTCTACTAGAGGCTGTTGTGTTAAAGTGAGGTTGATGAAGAAAGGTTCGAAGGGTTCACAGCATTCACACATTATGACACAGAAAGATATTATGCACTACAAATAGCATACCACTATGACCAAAGACCTTAAATTAACCTTAAATTAATCTCCCTTAACCTTCAGGTTCTAACCACTCTTTCTAAAACAGCATGATGTTATAGACACTTAGAAAGTAGCAGGGGTCCATTTGTTTCTGCTTAGAAAAAAATTACAAGTGGACTATTCTCCTGCCTATTCACTGCACAATCCTTAGCTCCCAGTAAAACAAAAAGTGGAGGAGTGGGCATTCTATGAGCAACATATGCTAGCTACTTTAGTGAAATATATGCAGACAATGAAGGAAGTTGGCTACTGCTAAGTAGCACAGGTCGCAGCACTTGCCAGGAACCTTTTCTCAAAGCAACAGTACAAAACATATGGAGTTAACATAAGGCCCTCTTCAAGTAGGTGGAGACTGTCAGCGGGTGCAAGGATAAAACTGGCAGAAAATGGAAACAAAGGAATTGTGGCTGTGTCCAAAGAAGGAACAGACTGGCTAAGTGAGGTGTGTCTATTTGATATATGGAAAGTGGGCATCCACAGAAAGTACATTACCTGCACCACTCTGCATATGCTCAAATAGACATGTTATTATTAGATGATAATATCCAGCAACTCATTAACATTGCTGAATGATCTACATATCAGACCTTGCTTCAGTAGTAGGTTGGATAGCCTGGTTGTAGGGGGAGCAAGCTAAAGTGCAACCATCTTAGAATCTGAGTGAGGGACCATCAGGGACCCAGTAATACATAAAACATATAACTGATCAAATAGAAGAATTCTTAAGCCACAATGATCCTTAAGTCTACAGCATCAACACAACCTGGGATTCACTAAAAGAAGTGATTCGAGGAGCACTATGCACTGAGAGTGCACAGCTAAAGAAAATTTGTGAGGGAACAGTGGAGTCTCTCCTAGACATCCTGGAGAAAGTGCAGAAATATAAATATACACAATCCTAGAAAGCATGGCAAAAGGCTCTTGGGTACGGAGGTGAATTACGAATGATAGAACTAAATAAAGCAGAATTTTCTCTCACTAAACTAAAAAATATTTTGAACATGGAAACAAAGCGGATAGGAAAAAAATGGAAAAAAATGGAAAAACGTAAACAAAGTAGATTAAAACCACACAGTGCTCATAATTACATCGAAGCAACAAAAGATGAAAATGGCTCACATCTGAGAGGGATGTAGATAAGGCAGAGAGATTCCACAGATTTTATTAAGAGCTGTATACTGGCCTATCTTCAAACTGAATGATGCTTTGGAATATATCAACAATGTACACATAGAGAACCTGTCTATTCAACAAATGGAAGCATTATGGCCTTCCAGCTTCACCCCAATTGTTTACAAAAAATTCTGTCCCAAACTTTTAGAAATGATGAAGCATTCTCTTCAACTTGTTTTCCACTCAAAATAAAATCCTGTAATCAATGACTGAAACAAAAATGTTGGAAAACTGAAAAACTAAGGAAAGATAATACTGAATGAGGGTCTTGTAGGCTCATATCTCTGTTACACATTGATAAAAAGATCTACACCAAATGTTTGGCCACTAGACTTAAACAGGCACTTCCACACCTCATCCACACTGATAAAACTGGCTTTGTTGAGGGCAGGAGGGTGGGGGCACAACACCAGGAACATTGTAAAGATTATCAAAGCGCCCCCTAAAGGCAAGAAAAAGACCATGCTTCTCTTGCTTTCTGCATAAAATGCCTTTAATACAGGTTACTGGGGATTTCTTAAAGAGACTAAGAGGGTATTTGCTTTCATCAAGAACTACATGAATACAATGTGAGCTTGCTACCATTGTCCCTATGCCAGAATCAAGCTAAACTTGTCTGAATCACAGAGGGTGGAGATTCAGAGAGCTGCCCCTTCCTCTCTCTTATATGCCCTATAAATGGAATATTCTGCTCAACATGGGATTGTGTTAGGCATTGATAATTTTAAACTTACAATTATTACAGATGATGTCTGAGTATCCATATCAGATCTGTTGGCAACACTACTGCTGCTGCTAGTGGAATTAGATTGATTTGGAACTGTTTCAGATGTCAAAATAAATATCTTGAATCAGAATCATTCATTTAATAGTGTCCCTAAACAATCTAAAATTCCTCTAAAATATCGCCCCCCCTCCAGGGGTGAACAGCTTCATCACTCAGTTAGTCTTTAAGTTAATGTCCAAATGGGAAGGCCTCTACCAGGCCAACTTCGCCCTATTGGCAGACTCCATCAGAAAGGATATTTCATGGGTTGGCTGAATCAATATGATTAATAAAAATATTGATTCTCCCTAAAATTCTGTTTCTCTTTCAGGCACTCACCATACTGCTACCTAAGACATTTCTTTACTGAAATTTCACACGTTTGCACAAGGGAAGATGGAAGATTCTTCACATAGCTGTAAAACCTATCTCCCCAAAACTGGGTGGATACAGAGTTCCTGGCATTGCCGCTTATTATAGGGCTACACAGCTGTGCATAACACGGGACTGGTTCAGAGCCTCCTACGACAAGCAGTGTATTTCATTGACCAAAGAAACTGGCCAGAGATCTCTTGCAAAATCCCATGGCTCAAAAGAAGATGTAGGCACTACTAGGCCAATACTTCAAATGTCACAGAGGATACCCTAGCAATCTTGGATGGTATAAAAATTGAAAGAGGCTGATGAGTTAATCTTCCCCATTCACCCATACAGCGCAACTCATAGTTCTAACCAGGTCTCGATGAAGAAGCCTTCTGAGCCTGTAAGGAAAATAGGTGTATGAAATTGGGAGATCTGTTGAGTAAGAGAAGCCTTAAGACATTTGAACAGATCAAACAAGACTCGGAACCATCCAAAATGGAAAGATTCAGATATATACATGTGGGGCCTTATTATGAGAAGTGACGCATTGCTCCGTGAAAAGAGCGATGTGTCACTTCTCAGTCCGCCCTCCTTGCAACATTATGGATTGGTCATATTTACTGTATGACTCATCATGTCGCAAAGAATTACAGATACGTCAGTATTAGTGACATTTCTGTTGGTGCAAAACTGACGCATTGCTGGAGTTGTGTAGGAAGCATGACACAACTCCAGCAATTCAGGGGGGAGGTCTATAAATATAGCACTGCGCCACCCTTATGCCTGCTTTAAGGCATGTAAGAATTTGACGCAATGGCATCCAAGAAGTGGCACACTGAAATCTTATAGATTTCAATGCGCCACTTCCACGAGGCTTGGGTGCAGGGGAACGCTCACCCTGAATACATTATACCTGACACAAGTATAATGTGTCACAGGGGTTAACAAAGTTGCATCTGCCTAGATGTGTCATTTTGTAAATAGTGCGCAACATGGCACATATTTTACGCTGCCCCTGTGTCACAAAAAGTGATGCAACAGCGGCGCAAACGTGACACAGGGCTCTTAAGTATGCGCCTAGGGGCCTGTAGATGATGAACCCTTTTGAAAAATGTTTGCTTACCTCCCTCGCTGATAACCCATTATCTACAAACTATCCAAGGTATTTAAAGAGTTTGAGATCCATAACAAATTGGGGTTTCAAGAAACATGGATAAAGACTTTACCATTTCTCTCAGTAACAGACAGTTGTGTGAGCTGTTGGCCTCAAACCAACAAACTGAATTGAATACCTGAGCCAAAGAGGCTAATCTCAAAATACTACTGCAGAGGCACTACACACCATCCCAAATACATACACTCAATAAACACATATCGGGAATTTGCTTAAGAGACTGTGGGGGAGGGAGGAGGCACTCTCACAGCTAGTAGTATGTAGTATGAAACTACCCAAAACTTAAAGATTACTGGATTGAAGTTTCTACATTTTCAGGGAATTACAGAAAGTGAGGTACCAGAATCTGCAGTGGGAGCACTATTGGGTTGGATCCATGAAATAAACTGGAAAGCTAGGAAAGACACTGAAAAGCTGGTTGTATGGTTACTCCTATCAGTCAAACAAACAATCTTAGCAACATGGGGTGAGGAGCATTCCACCTGTGCTCAGGAATGATATCATAGAATATGGATGGAACTTGGAATGGAAAAGATAGAATGCAATTTAAATATCGGAGAAAATAGTTTAGTAAACGTTGGTGCCTGCTGTTGAATATGCTGGCAAAAGACTTTAGAGGCATAACATGCCAAAGATCACTGAGAGGATTCAATTTCTACAAAAGGAAATGGACTCTTTAGTACAAACCCCTGACTAATAAGTTTTAGCGTGTTTTTCCAAACTGCGTGCTGGCCTATTATTAGGCAAATGTGCTTGAAACAGGAGACTCTTGTGAACCTGGGAGAAGGTAGAGAGGGGTGTTAGCTATCAATAGTTTTTTTTTCTTGAATCCAATCATTTTCAGCTTTGGCTCAAAATACAAGTCGCACCTGTTGGCTCTGTCAACTCTTGTTCTCATCCCACAAAGAATAATATTTCAAACTTGAAATGTTAATGCTGTTACAGTATTAACACCTTAGCAGCTATGGAACGTCCAGCTCCAGTGCTGAACGTTCCATTGCGCAGGTGCAGTTGGAACGTCCAACGGCCGACGGCAGCACTCCCGAGGTAGTGGTGCCGTCGGCCGTTGGAATAGACGCAGCACTTAAGGTGTTAAAGCACATTGTTGATAAATTACAAAATAGTGGCACTACCTGCAGAAATGCTTTGGTGAAAAATGCATGTGGGTGTAAAGCACAAGGGATAACTGGGGAGATGTCAGTTTCACAAGAAATCTGTAAAAAGTTATCCCCACCATGGACTGAGAAATGTTGGCCTTACTCAGAGACCAGCCCTCACAAGGTCAGTGCACGGTGTGCAGGATTATACAAACATGTATATGTTTGTGAGTATTAGTAATGCATAATACGCTATTTTGCCATGTAATCCTACATATATAGGCTGGATTATTAATGTAGGATTTGAAATGGATTTCTTTTAATGTATAGAAGAGAAATTAGTAATGTGTTTTAGTTGTGCCAAATGTTTGTATAAATCTCCATTTTGAACAAGATGGATGCAATCTCTGTCACTCATTCTCCCCCCCTCCCCCCCCCCCCATGCACATCTTCTCCCCAAATGTTCAGCGGAGCACAGTCAAGTTAACATGTAGTAAGTAATTTCGATTATTATAATTAAATTGAATGGAGATGAACATTCACCTTTTCCCTATGACTGGTAATGTTTGTGAAGGTCCCTTCCTCTGTGATCACTAGTCTATTCATTCACTGAAAGTTTTATTGTTCAATTTTTTTTATAATCAACTTTATTGGATTTTCAAAGCACGAAAAATTAATTGGCAGCAGATTAATCATAATTGAGAGGAACATGGCGTTGTACAGTGGCACAGTTAACAGGACATGGGCTACCCGGCTGAGTCAGGTAATGCAGATCAGATATTCATTGCAGATACATAAAATTAGACAGATCATCACAGTGGCAGCAGATTAAACCATTTACCCCACACTTTACCATGAACATCTCTGGGTTACATGAGGATAGAGAGTGTTGAATATGTTTTTTAGAAGTAGAACAGTGCTTAAGTGTTGACATGGCATACATTATTCTTGTGTTCTGATTTGCTGAATAAATTCTCTTTTGCTCAAAAATGATGATTTTACAGTTTTTCTAATTTGTTTTGCAACATTTGAGCATAAGAACCTCTTGATTTTGGTGTGAAGCAGAGATTTTCCTGAACTTTCCCATGCTGCCTGATTTCTTAAGATGTTGCTGTCCTTTGAGACTTGGAATATTTTCAGATTTTTACATACTCTGTAGAACTTTGCTTCTGGGAGCCTTCATGGCATTGACTCTTTACTGCCTATTTTGCATTTTTGTGGTAAACTTCAGGGTGTCTAAATTATGCAGTACAGTTTCGGTTCATAACTCCATGATCTTTGCCACTGTCGTTACTGAATTTTCATGAAACTTTTTAGTTTGCAAGCAGATTAATTTTCTTGCTTTGTGTGAGTACTGAAACACATTTCTTGCACAATCACTAGAACTCTCTACAACAACAATTACATTCCTTTCAAATATGCTACCTATGTACCACTTGCACACTATTGAAATATAAACCCAAGATATGGAGTGGTTCACCACCTGCTGTGTAGACAAAGTTGTTTTTCAATAAGTCTTATAGTCTTTCTTCGGTTTTCTTAAACAGTCTTTTATTACAAAAAAATCAAATGTCACGTGAACGTGTTTCGTTCATAACAATGAACTTCCTCAGGGCATGGGATTATTTAGCGTCTCATATACAATAAGTACAGTGGGCTGTGTGGGCCTCCTTGATAAGGGCTCGCAATCTGTATGACACAATATCTTCAGCCTTCTGCTCCATCCAGTGTACTATTAAAATATAAGGATTGAAGCCTTCACATATTTGCACACAATGCTGTCATTCAACTATCACCACAACAAAGAAGAAATTCAAAATTAAAATGTACAATTAAATATAACAGGTCTTATCTAGAAGAAAGTGACTCAGCAGGGCACAGCAAGTGATTTGGCTGTGCCCCACTGAGTCACTTTCAAAGCACAGGGATACCTCATATTTACAATGATATGGTGAATCCCTGTGCTTTCCCCTGTGCTGGCACATAATTGGCTGCCGTGCGCGAACGAAGGCACCCATGCACCATGGTGCAAGAGTGTCTTCTTTTTAGGGGGGATTGTTTTGTGCAGGAGGTGACACCTTCCTGTACAAAAACAATCACGAAAGGTGATTTCCTCTTTCTATGTGTGCTGAGGAATGCATCAAGGATAGAAAGAGAAATAAACAGGGAGAAATGAAACATTTCTCCTAATTGCACTCCTCTACTCCTCCCTTGGGGAGGTGTAGCATTCAGACGTATTCCCAGGTTTACGAAAGGTTGTAAATCTGGGAATGCAGCAGAAAGCCATTGGTGTTGTGTCACAACACTCACAGCAACACCTATGACACGGGAATCACGCAAAGTGCTCCGTGAAAAGGGGTGTATTTAGAAGGACACGAAAAGCCGCGCAGGTTGCCTTTATGTGTCCTTGAAAATATGGGGCAGCAAAATGTGCCACCGGTGCGTCACAAAAGGTGATGTACTTGTGGCGCAAAGGGTTTGTAAATAAGCACCAACATCTTTAATTTATTAGGGCTCTACCTTTGCCAAAAGGATGCAAATACCTTTTTTTCCTGCCAACGACAACTAGAATAAAACACGGTTCCATTGGGGTTGTTTCTCACATTGAACATTTTGTACACCTGAAAACATAAGTGACACTGACTATATTTTTATGCAACAAATGTATCAGTAAAGTGTGACCAACGGATTAAAAAACATGAATTGCAAGCTGGCTTCTAAGAGTTTTTGACTCTTATTGCTTTCTTCATAAAAGGCACATCATGAAAATTGTTATATGGACATTTGTGCTATTCCCGTGGACGAATTTGTCTCGTTGTTACAGACAGCACAGGCCTTTTTCGGTTTGCACATCAGATCACCAGATCACATGAGCACTCAAATGTGTTTCTAGTTCACATGTGAACTCCAATAACTTAATTCTATGTTAGACTTTTGAATTAGGAACCACTAACAGTAGCCGCTCCTTCAAATTATATGCATTCGTTGCTGTTGAGGAGGAAAATTTCATTGAATTTTTAATTTAAACAGAACTTGTAATGGGCACAGCTACTCCAAGGAATGTCCCGGCGCATGCCCTGTGGGGTGATTAGAGGAATCACAGAAGACTATTTAAAAAGTAGGGTCTTCAATCTCCTTTTCAAAACCTTCAGGTCACTCAGACCATGCAGCTCCACTCAGGGTTGGCTCCAAGCTACAGCCTCCATCTGTGACAGAGAACTGCCACCGGTCCTCTGTTTGCGAAACCTGGGGACGCATGCCATTAACTTGGTAGAAAAACAGGGTTGCCTAGTCGGAGTGTAGAGCCTAAATCTTGCTCTCAGATAGGCCGGATCATAACCATAGAGGGCAGAGTGAACAATTGCCAGAGATTTAAACTTCACTCTCTCTTTCACCGGTAACCAGTGAAGCTCACGAAAGTGCTGGGTAAAGCACACTTAGGTAGGTTAAGTGATAATCTGGCTGCTGCATTCTGAATCACCTGAAATTCATTTAAGAGGTAACCAGGCAGACCGGCATATAGCGCATTGGCGTAATCGAGGCGTGATGTAATCAAGGCTTGGGTGACAGTTTTCTTTGCATTAGTTGGGAGCAGCAGTAAGATTTTTTTGCCTTCAGGATACCAAAACATGTTCGCGATACTCTTTTAATCTGAGGGCCGAAGCACAGTTTTTCATCGAGCCAGATCCCTTTGGGGAATATTATCAAGAGCGGCGTTAAAATTATTGCTGCTTTAGCGGCAGGAAACTGCAGCTAAAACGGCGATAATGGACTTGATAATATGCCCTTGTGAATTCCCATAGAAGCCGATGTTCTAGTTTGAACCTGGGCTTCTATGGGAATTCACAAGGGCATATTATCAAGCCCATTATCGCCCCTTTAGCGACCATTTCCTGCCGCTAAAGCAGCGATCATTTTAACGCCGTTCTGGATAATATGCCCTCAAGTTCTTAGTTGGGCCCCTGTTGGGTGAAGGCAAGGGGGACTTGTCTGGCCAAAAGGAGCTTCAATACTGCAGGGGGAAATTTCTGAAAAGGAGGATCTCTGTCTTGTCCTAATTGCATTTCAATTGGGCTAGTGCTAGCCAATAAAAAGTTGTGGTAATGCAGGTTTTGTCTTGGCTACAGGTAGTCTCACTTTTATTCCAGGAGAAAAGGAGCTGAGTATCATCAGTGTATGAGATGACTTTGGCTCTGACTTCATCCGCTAGCTGAATGAGGGGAGACACATAGATGTTAAACAACAGGGGGCTCAATACAGAGACCTGAGAAACACCTGTGGCCAATTTCTGGGGGGCAGCCACAGCGGGCGGGATTTAGATTTGCTGAATTCTGTCCTCCAGATAGGATTCAAGCTAATTCCAGGCTGAGCCTACCCAGCCAATTTCCCGAAGGCGGGCCAGGAACAGGACATGCAGGACTGTATCAAATACAGCAAATAGGTCTAAAAGGATCAAGGCTGCCCTCCCTCTCGAATCTAAAGTTCAATTTTTTTGCCTCAGAATTTTCAACCAGCAACCATCCTCTGCTACCAGAAAACTGATCCAGCGCTACACTTTATCAGGGATCGATACTCATTGATGTTTCATACAAATGGCCCATACACATTCACCCAACACATAGATCCCTATTGCGCTGGGGGTCAAGTTTTAATGGCATGATAAATTGTTTCCTTCACAGGTTCATGTCTAACATTTCTAAATATATATCTAGACCTGTTTAGCAACTCTCTTTCCTCGGTCTGAGGCTTGCTCTCTCCCCAAAAGCTCCGCTGTGCTCTGCTCTGCCACAGATCCCAGATCTCCTCCAGGTAGGATTCGAGACCGCTGTGCCTCGTGCCCATCTCAGTGATTTGTACTCGCTATTGTGCTGTCCACTCGTGTCTAATCGTGTGTCTTGCATTACTGTTATTCGTGTCTTGCATTGTGCCTTGTGCCATTTACTGTTATTCGTTTCTTGCTAGTGCCATTTTTTTGTCATTTAGTTGTCACTGTGTACATTGTGCCCTTCTGTTCATACTTTGTTGCCTTTTTTACATCCGTTCCAGCCGCTGCCACTGCCCTGTTGACCCCACCGCGCCTCCTAGCTGCACATCCCTCATCCCTCCCCTACTTAATGGTGGCTGCTATGGGGGAGCGCAATCAAGACAACTGACCCTCGGTCTGAGGCCTGTTCTCTCCCCAACAGCTCTGCTGCAGATCCCTGATCTCCTCCCAGGTAGGGTTTGAGACCGCTGTGCCTCGTGCCCATCTCAGTGATTAATATTTGCTTTTGTCCTGTCCCATCTTGTCTCGTATCGTGTCTTGCATTACTGTTTTTCGTGTCTTGCATTGTGCCTTTGTGCCATTTACTGTTAATCGTTTCTTGCTTGTACCATTTTGTTCTCATTTCGTTTTCAGTGTACATTGTGCCCTTCCGTTCTGTACTTTTTTTCTCACCGTTCCCGTGGCGGCCTCTGCTCAGGTTCACCCCACCCCTGCCTCCCAGCTGCATGTCCCTCCCTCCTTTCCTACTTAATGTGGCCGTTGCAAGGTTGCGCCACTGGTGCGCCAAAGATGCACCTAAGGCAAGCCCATCTGCGCCCGTCCACGACCCGTCCGTGCCCAGCACCAGGAACCCTGGATCTCTGACCATCCATCGCTACGACACCACCACCCTCCTCGCACTCAACCCTGGAAGACTCAGAGACTGCCAACAGGCCTCGTTGAACAAGACCCACAGCCAGTTCTCCTGCCTTCACTGCCACCAGACCCTCACTACAACCTCAGCCTCCAACACAGCCAACGCCAGCAACGGCGACACCCTAAGATGCATCCTTCTCAACATACGCTCTGTACACAAGCACACCATGGAAATCGGGAACCTACTCGATTCCCTCTCGCCCGACATTGCCTCCTTCACAGAGACTTGGGCCCCCGACATCAACATCGCTATCCCGGATGGATACAAGATCCAGAGGAAGGACCGGCCCAACCACCCGGGATGGGGCCTCGCCATCACCCACAAGAGCACCCTCCACCTCACCACCTCCAGCGAAACCTTCTCCTCCTCTGAACACCTGCACTTCCAGATCCAGACCACCCCAAGGCCACACTACGAAGAACCCTCATCTACAGACCCCCCAGTCCCCGGACACCCTTTGCCACCACCATCACTGACTTCATCGCACCCCACGCCATCGCATAAACAAAGTACATACTCATTGGAGGCCTGAACTTCCACCTCGACAACCCCAGCGACCCCAACTCCACCTCCAATATTGAACTTAAACAACTCATCACCACACCGACTTATAGAGCAGGACACACCCTCAACCACATCTTCGCTACAGGAAACAGCGTCCACTTCAGCCACACAATGAAACCACCATGGACCGACCACCACTGCGTACACTTCACTGTCGACAAACCCAAGGCACGCAAACCAGCCCCACGCCCACCAGGAAGGAACTGGAGCAAGGTCACTGGTGAGCAACTTAATTCCACCCTCACCCGAGACAACGACACCTGGACATCCGCCGCAAACATCGCAGCCAGAGAACTCCACACTTCGATCTCCAACTGCGCAGACGAGCTCGCCCGCTAGTCTACCCCGACAATCAGTGCCCCAGCAAAGCCACCTGGTTCACCACCGCTCTTCAAGAAGCCAGGCACACCTGCAGATGCCTGGAGAAGAACTGGAGAAACACCAAGGATGCCATGACAGACTACCACAACCAAATCAGAACCACCAAGAGGAACATCATCCACAACAAAATCCTCGCCAACTCCACCAACTCCAAGGAACTCTTCAGTGTCATTCAGGAATTCACCAACCCACGCAGCAAAGCCACAGACATCACCCCGTCCCAAGACCTCTGTGACAAACTTGGAACCTACTTCCACCTCAAGATCAAAACCCTCTTCGACAACTTCGTCAACCATCCTCCAGACACCACAGCCGGCCCCCACCCCCAAGGACACCAGCCAACCCACCATGTCTAACTGGACACTAATCACGATCAAAGACACAGCATCAACCATCAAAGGCATCCACTTGGGGGCCCCCACCGACCCCTGCCCTCCTCACATCTACCACAGAGCCGCGGCCGCCATCGCACCCGAATTGCAATACACCACCAACACCACCTTCAATACAGGCACCTTCCCAGACAACTGGAGGAGCGCAGAAGTCTGGCCCCTGCTCAAGAAGCCCACAGCGGACCCCACCAACCTCAAGAATTACCGCCCATCTCCCTCCTCCCCTTCGTAGCCAAAGTTGCAGAGAAAATGGTCAACAAGAAACTGACACGATTCATCAAAGAGAACGGCATCCTCAACCCGTCCCAATCTGGATTCCGAAGCAACCAGAGCACTGAGACCGCCCTACTCACCCCCACAGACAACATCCGGACCCTCCTGGACCAAGGCAACTCTGCAGCCCTCATCCTACTTGACCTGTCAGCTGCTTTTGACACCATCTCTCACTGCACACTAGTCACCAGACTGCACAATTCCGGCATACAAGGAAGATCCCTGGACTGGATCCGATTGTTCCTCACCGGAAGAAGCCAGAGAATCAGACTACCACCCTTCCTCTCCAATCTCACGAAAATCACCTGCGGAGTCCCACAGGGGTCATCACTGAGCCTGACCCTCTTCAACATCTACATGTCCCACCTCGCAGCCATCGTCCAACAACACGGCCTCAACATTGTATCCTAAGCTGATGACACCCAGCTCCTCCTCTCCCTCACCCGAGACCCCACCACCAACAAACTCAACTTCCAGAAAGGAAGGCAAGACGTCACAGTCTGGATGACCAATAGCGGCCTGAAACTCAACACTGAGAAGACAGAAGTCCTCGTCCTTGGAACCACCCCTTCAGCATGGGACAACACCTGGTGGCCGACCGCCCTCGGAAGCCCGCCTACCTCCTCAGACCACGCCAAGAACCTCGGCATCATACTCGACTCATCACTCACCATTAACCGACAGGTCATCGTCATCACATCCAGCTGCTTCAACAACCTCCGCATACTTCCCAAAATCTTCAAAGGGATGCCCCCTGAGTCAAGGAAGACAGTCACCCATGCAATCATCAGCAGAAGACTGGACTATGGGTGGACCCAACCCTGCCTGGGTGGGTACCACACCCGTGGAGGGATGGATTGCTAAATGTTGTACGGCAGCCATGTTTGTTTTCCTCCAGCAAACCTATAGATATGGCTGTTACCAGAGAGGACTCTAGAAAAGGAGACATAGATCACTTGGCATGTTTCAAAGACTCAATAGAAATTACAGAAGCCCTTTCAAAGGAGGTGCTTCTGAAGACTCTCTTGAGCTATTTATTTTATTTTCAATTTTTTATAGCATTGTTGTGGTTGATGCAAGATTAGTTGAATGAAGATAGAAGAAATGTGTTTCAGCAGTTTCCTGAAGGTGAGGAGGTGTGGTACAGTTCCATAGCGGGTTGCGGCTCCACTGTAGAATTGTGTGGGTGCCAGAGCTGTGTTTAGCTTCAAATTTTTTAGTTGAACTTTTGCCTTCCTCCTTAGTCCTCTGGATCTGGCAGAGCAGATAAGGTGGGGTGCCCAAGTTCAGGCCTTACCTGTCAGAAAGCATATGTTACTTTTTGTTCTGGCTGATACACAAAACCAATGTAGTTCTTTTACTGCAAGAGCGACGTGATTCAGTTTTGTGGAGCCTTGCCATAGGTTATAAGTTATGACTACTTTGGTAAGGGCTAGGATTGTCTGGAGAATGTCAGCTAAACAGTATTGCCAGAGTCTATAAAAAGGAGGCAAGTAGAGCATGAGTAGTCGTTTTTGGCTGATTTGGTGTCAAAACATGCCCAACTTCAAAGAATATAGAAAAAGTTTGCATAGTGGTCTAATGTGGTGGTGTGTGATACTAAGGACAACGTGTTGTCAGTGCTAAAGCCCAGAGGTGGGAGAGGTGAGATGCTGGGTCTGAAGAGTAAAGTAAATACTCTGCTGTGCCTTTGAAGTTGATAGGTGCAGATATTTTTTATGATGCCCTCTAAAGAAACTGGGTATTTCCTTATCACATGCCACCCTAAGGGTTTCAACCCTAGTAGGTGGAAATGAAGGGAGCTGGACTTCAGATCCATCAAAGTTTAACTCCCCTGAAGGCAGAACTATATAAACTCAGGGGCATATTTACGAGTTCTGGCGCATCTCTGTAAATCAGCAGGGATGCGCCAGAAAAGATGCGACACGCAATTCCCTCCCTGCGCCACCACGAATGCGTCGCATTTACAATGCGGAGCACCAAGGCGCAAGGATAGGGCGATGCGTGTCGCATCGTGTGGCATAAGGGCGGCGCATTGCTAGAGTGGTGTCGCAAGCATGACGCGGCTCCAGCAATGCTAGGTGGCGCCCTATGCCTAACATGCTGTGTCACTCCTTACGCCTGCTTCAAGCAGGTGCAGGGTTTTGACGTAGCATGGACATAAAAGTGACTCAGTGAAATCTTGTAGATTTCACTGCGTCACTTTTACGAGGCGTTCCAGCGACGGAACGCCAACATGAAACCTAACGCAGGTTTCATGTGGCGCAGGGCTTTACAACGTGACACATCTCCCTAGATGTGTCACGTTGTAAATAAGGAGCAACGTGGCGCATGGTTTACGCCGCCGCTGCGTCACAGAAGTGACGCAACTGTGGCTTAAATGTGGCGCATGGGGTTTGTAAATCTGCCCCTCAGTTTTGTGGTGTTCAGATGAAGCCACCTACATTTCATTGAGATTTGGAATTTGGCAGAGAGACAACCAGAGAGGGGAAGAATAATAATCCACAGCAATATGTTGAATCATGAAGAATAGAGGGTTATATAGATGTTTAGAAGGACATCCTTGTTCTCTTTTCGACTAGCTTAAGTCACCCTTAGCAAGTGGGAGTGAGTGGGGCGTGCTTGACAAGCTGATGTTTGGCCAACAGAAGTTAATGGAACCATGAGATGGATTATCCCATGCCATCAAATTCAACCTTTGCAGCAGAAACACGTGTCTGGCACTAGAAAAAAAAATGCTAATTAGTTGAGTGAAGGAAAACTCACAAAGGATTGTCTTTTTTTAACCTTGAGGGTCACCTTCTACCAACATGCAAACATTCACCCTTCATTTTTCATCTCCTGTGGTGTCTTGCATATTGTTAAGCTTTTTTGAGTTTGTAATGTGTTGTAATTACGGCTCCCTATTTTCAGTTTTTACTGATTTTTAAAGATAAATACAGACAGAAAACAATTCACATTACTTTCTGTATTTATTTTTAAATGTGAATAAAAACGGAAATTGGTTGTTTTTGAGTTATTCTAAATGCTGTCTTTCATGACTGCAAGGCTGATAGCTGTGCGATAAAACAGGCAAAGGGGGTTAAAAAAAAGTAGGAATTTATGTAAAAAGCCTCAAACAGCAGATTAAGTCTAAAAATGGCATAGTTTCTTGTAAGTGCATATTTTATCATCCGAGTGTGTTTAAATCATTGAAACCTGGCAGGCGTTCAGGCACGAGTGTACATTAACTGGTCATATAAATGTAGAAATATACACATTTCAGCTTAATTTTTTCAAAAAAACTCAAATAAATATGGCAAATACAGACAAAATTAGCAAAAAATAAATATATATAAATACAGATGGAAATGTCAAAAAAATAAATACCATAAAACCGGGACCCCTAATTGTGATCTGTTTTTTTTTCTTTGGTTGCTAAACAGTTCTGCGATTTTTCACTTGTACAGTGAATTTTTAGTTTTGCCACTAATGTTTAGAGTACATTTCCAGTGGTGCCTAGCTTTTAGTTGTATACTTCATAATGAGCCATGATTATGTTATAATTATATATTTAAATGTTTACGCAGAGCTGCAAATATTTGCTGTTACAGCAAGTTGTAGATGAAAAGGGTATGTATATGAAAATGGTTCATACTTTATTTATCTAGGGGAGGTGTGGTGCCGCGGCCAGAGCGACTGACGCTGGAATCTGGGGATCACGGTTCGATCGCCGGCTGCAGAGAAGCCCAGCACCATGTGACTCTGGGCAATAGCTTGCTTAATCTTCCCGATGGGAGCCAGCGTCTGTAGACCCTTACGGGTGATTGTTCGCGCTTTACAAATGTGGATTATTATTATTATTATCTGAGCAGTGTGCTAAACAAGTTTAAACTATATGGGATAAAGTACCCCCTGCAGTATATCATAAGGATATTGCAAGTCACATAGGAGTTCCATGACCATATAAAGGAACAAGGCTGAAAGTCGAGCTCCTTTATAAGGTTATGGAACTCCGAGGTGACTTGCAGTTTCCTTATACTGTACAGCAAGGGGTACTTTATTCCTTGTAATACATGGTGACATTATCACCTTTCCAACAAAGCACTTAAATCCTTGGTGCGTAGCTCTTTCATGTGAAAGAAAAAGCATGTTTGCAGATATGAATAATAAAAACAGAAGCTCTAGTGCAAAATTATACACACCAAAAAGCTGACAGATATTTACTGAAAAAAGATATTAGAATCTGTTTAATACAAGTTATTTTTAAAAATAAAATAGTGCAGTAACTTGGGATGTGTGGCAATGTAGAAAGTACTAACTGTTCTATAATTACCTAAGGAATTAAAAAAACAAATGTGTTGCCATAAATATCTTCTCTCTGCTTGTCGCTTTACAGCTAGAAAAACAGAGCTGAAGAAAGAAAAGCAATGTTTATTTATCATCCTTTAAACAACTGCTTTAATTAAGCTCTATGACCTGGTCTTTCCCCTCAGCTGCTGGCTCTGACAGCAGGCATTGTGACATCACTAGGGCTGGACTGGGAACCAAAACCGGCCCCTCAAAGTGCTCGGCCGGCCCCAGAGGGGGGGGGGGGGTTGGGGGTGCGACAGAGCTCTTTGCTGGGGCCTGTTTTCAGCCAAATTTGCATAAACAGCCCTGTAACAAAAACTGCCTCCAGGGGCCCAAAACCAGCCCCCACCCTTGCGGGCACCGGGGGATGGCCCGGTGCCCGCAACGGCCAGTCTGGCCCTGGACATCAGTATCAACTGTAATAGGTTATTATAGTTGAGCAGCTTGTTGTAAGTAAGTTAGGTCAGCAGCAGGACACATCTTCAGGTTATTAAGATAGATTTTTTAAGTTACACAGGATAAGACAGCAGAGCAGTAAACCTCACAGCTGACCAGACCATCAACTGCCCAGGCTGGAATCTTCACATCACAGCTAGAACACTCTTAGGTTAGAAGATAGAAACACTAAGAAAGGACTACAGACACCAAGTAGCCATATTGAATAAAGTATGAATATACAACACATCTTCTCCCCTTACAGACAAAACACAAATGAAAGACTCAAACAAATAGTAAGAGTTAAGCATGGAGAAACTCAAAGAAAGAAACATATAACACTTAGGAGGTCAGCGACCTCATGAACTTCCAGAACTTGAAGAAAGAGAATCAGGATCAAGATGTTAATGATGATGAGTCAGCGACCTCATGAACTTCAAGAACTCGAAGAAAGCGAATCAGGATCAAGATGATAATGATGATGACCACCTTCTCCCCTTCGATCAACAAAACATGAAGAGCCAGTCTACTCTCTACAATCCGTCATTGTGGCCAGCAAAAACGGAAAGGGACAGTTTACTTCCTCCGATCAGTCTTTGTCCATCGTGGCTTCTCGCTCACTGTTGAAGATAGAAAAAGTTCAACAAAAACCTCTAATTCTTAAAAAGTTCTGGAAGAATGTTCCCGTAGAAAAATTTGGAGCTAGTTCTCTACAGTCCAATATAAATTTCTAAACAAGGTGTCTAGGTTCTTGTATTTTATTTCTCAGGTTATGGTCCTCTAGTTATGGTTCGGGCCTCTAAGTTACCGTTAAATTTTATCTCTTTTGTGGACAAACTGTCTCAGTACTGTGGACTATAAGCCTGGTTCAAAACACGGAACATTTATCCCGGTTCAAAGAACCACCTTGTCACAACTTTCTGTCATGGTACTGGAACTCTTGTCCGTCACGAATCTCTGTCGTGAATTTTGCCGGTCCTGGGACTCCCTTTGTCCACTCCCGGTACTGATTGTGGGACTTTTGTCCTCCTCCGGTCCTGGGACATCCTTTGTCCTCTCCCGGTTCTACATCTGGAACCTTTATCCCCTTCCGGTCCTGGGACGTCCTTTGTCCTCTCCCGGTTAGATTCTGGGATCTTTGTCCCCTTCCGATCCTGGGACATTCTTCGTCCTCTCCCGGTAACGATTCTGGGACCTTACTTTGACCCCCACTGGTTCTGACAGTCCTTGGATTTCAATTTTCCAATTAGCATTTCATCTTTTGGAATCTATAGTCATTCAATACTTTTGCACAGAGACATCTCTTCTTCTTGCATTAAGTCTGATTTTCTTCTGCCTCACTTGTCTTGTAGCTTGCTTTTCCACGCTTCTTCTGTGGCTTTACTATATATATGTGCTATTTCACATCACCATTAAAACAATTCTCTGTTCCAGTTCTTGACTGTCAAGATTCTAGACTCTCTGTCCTTGTTCAAAATATATTCCCAATGCACATTTTAGTTTACTCCAGGTCAACTCCGAAAAATCCATTGTGCTTTGCACGCGTGGGTTCGAATCCCATCCTCGTCGCCAAAATGTTGTAAGTAGGTTAGGTAGGCAGCCGGACACGTCTTCAGGTTATTAAGATAGATTTATTAAGTTACACAGGATAAGACAGCATTTACTTATTTGCCTTTCCAGTTTGTAAATGTAATTTGCTGAGGTCTGTCTGCACAACTAGCCCTGCACATTGAGGTACATTGGTGAAGCACCCAAGACTTTCCCTTCATGTGGATCTCTATGGGGTAACTGTCCTGGAACATCCAAACAGTCCTAAAAATTGATGAATGTGGTGGAATTACAATATTAGTTGGCTAATTTTTGCGTGTGTTTTCCAGAATTTGTGTAGCGTACACTTTTGAAGCACTGTAACGCTCAGGAGCAGTACAGGTGGACTTGTCTGGTTGGCGAGTGTGTGGTTGAAGCGTGTCCTGGGGGAGTCAGGTGCCCTGTATGAGGTCCAGAGATACGGTCTAATCATATCATTATGAACATGTTGAAGTTGGAGTGCGCATTATGGGGTTTGTAGGAGAGGAGAAGGCATTCTGCATGCAGTCTTCATTCAACCTACCTCATCTCTGAGTCATGGCGGGGTTGGTCCATATTCTTCCCATCATGAATGCCATTTACTGACAGGATGGGAAATCTGGGTGTATAGGTGTCAGTCAGTCAGTCAAAACTCTTTATTTCGATTAATTAAAATCATAAAAGAAGCAGCAATACATACATACATTATGCATAAAATACATAAAAATAGATACAAATGAATAAATATGCATACATTTTCATTTACAGACATTCATGTATATACACTACTTATAAATCATAGTTCATACAAGACAATTGATCAGCAAATGTCTCTACCTAGCATAAAACCGCTGTGTGAGATACAATATAAAAATCTAAAAACATCTTTCAAATTTCCGTAATTAAAAGGACAAAAATGCCACCCTCTGAGCCTGCTGTACTTAATTCATGCTTATGCTTCTTTTATTCTTCACTCTAGCTGCGGCCACCAGAAAACTTGCTACGCTGAAGATAACCCGCACACTGCTCAGCAGTTGCAAATATAAGAGTGCGGGCCTCGCCTGCAAAAACCCTGCTTCTCGTAATATAGGGTGTAGGAATTTTTTCCGTGCCTCGGAAAAATTATCACAAAACATGATTAGGTGGAGGGTGTCTTGTGTCGAGAAGTTGTCGCATGAGCATGGTGAGGAATCAGCTGGTTTACGCCAATGCTGAAAATCTCCTAAAATGAGGTGAATTAAGTTGAATCTAAATCTTACCAGCAAAAAGCGATGGAACAGCTTAGTGACTATCTTCAGGTAAGGTTCGATGGATGGTGAAGTCTGTAGGGCATAAATGCTTCTTACTCCTGATTTTTTAAGCTCCACCTCCTCCCTATCTGCCTCCAACATGATCCGGAAATTGTGTTTGATCCATACCAAATCCTCTTTCTTAATTCCCTCTGGAGCTGTGTACAATTCAGGGCGTCCCAGTCTGGCACACGCCGCTCTAACGTATGCCTGCCATGGGATTCTGTCTGCCTTGTCGAGGGCCAAACAGTCTTTTAGGATAAGGTGATTGAGCGTGATATCCTCATTGAGCCACGTCTTTGCCCAACAGATCAGTGGGGCTGCTTTTAGATAGTCTGTGATGTAACCCACACCTAATTCACAATGTACAGCCAGAGTCGACGACGACTGAGGTACCGCCAGCAGGGACCTAAGGAACCTGTTTTCTGCTAATTGTATTTTTCCCACAGGCCCATATCCCCATATCGATGCCCCATAGGAGGCGATCGCGCAGCACTTGGACTTGTATATTATAAGCATGGCCTCCAAGGGCCTCACTCCCAACCTTTTGGCAAAACTTAGGAGGGCTGCTGTAGATCTTGCAACAGCATTGCTTTTATGTTTCTGCTGGGCCCCAATTACCCTTCTCGTCGAATAATATGCCCAGATAGTAAATACTGGGACCCTAGAGACCTCCGCACCCAGACATTTGAATGTTTTGACCTTACTGATCTTCCAACGGGCCCCAACGATCATTACATGGGATTTATTGCTATTTACTTTTAGGTCAAGGGACTCCATAAATGCGCCAAAATTGTCCAGCAGCCTCTGTAAACCCAGGCCTGTGCGAGCAATGAGAACGGCGTCGTCCGCGTACAAGAGGACCGGGATACCCGTTCCTCCTGCACGCGGAATGTCCGCACTGGCCCCGGCCAGAGATTTTTCGAGACCATTAATATAAATCGTGAAAAGGAGGGGGGCCAGAATGCAACCTTGTCTGACTCCCTGTCTGAAGCTAAATTGGCCCGTGCACCTACCGTCCTGCGTGACCCTAACGGCAGCCGCTAGATCTTGATGGAGGACTCTAAGAAAGTGAACTTTGCATCTACGCCCATTTCCAACAAGATACGCCATAATTTGGAGCGGTTCACCAGATCGAAGGATGATGATAGATCCATGAACCCAAGATATAAAAAGCCCTCTTTTGCTATTGTATATTTATTGATCAAAAGGTATAAATTTAGGCATTGGTCCATGGTGCTCCTGTCTTGCCTTAAACCGTACTGGAGATTCGAGAGCACCCCCCCTACCATTCATCCAGTCTTCCAGTTTCTGAAGGATGACTCTGCCCATGATCTTAACGGCAGAGTCTAACAGGGAGATTGGCCTATAGCAGGCGGGGTCCCCTCGACTCCCCTTTTTGAAAATGGGCACAATGATGGAGGAGGCCCAGGAAGGGGGAAAACCCACTTAGGCTGCTGCATTGAACACATTAGTTAAAATCTTTGCCCAAAAATTAGGGTACATGATGTAGAGGTCAGCAGGCACCCCATCAGGTCCTGGGGCCTTATTTTTAGATGTTTCTCGGATAGCCCTTTCTACTTCCACCGGTTCAAATTTAATGGGGTTTATGAGACAATTCATAATGGGTAGTTCTGATGTTAACTCCTGGAACTCATTATCTCCATAAATGTTCTTAAAGTGCTGGAGCCAGACATCATCCGGAATTACGCATTCAGTGTCTAGATTTTCGCTTTCCGTGAAGAATGGCTGATTTATTTTGGCCCAGAACTTTCTGCTGTCCCTTAGTACATCGATAGACTGCAAATTATTCCAGGCCTCCTCTTTAATTTTCTGTTCCCGCCTGGAGATTGCTAGTTTATACTCCTTGCGGAGAGAGGAAACCAAAGCCCTGTCCCTCGGGCTCCTCTTGAGAGCCTCAAGGAGAGCCTCATGGGCCTTTGTGCATGAGGAATCAAACCATCTCTGTGCTTTCCTACATTGTGTCCTACTCCCCTTATGTAGGTTTTCAGCAATTTGCTTGCAGATTGCTGTAAAGGAGGTTATAGTTCCTGCACCCACGATATTAACGTCCAGGCAGATGCCAATATTGGTCTCCGTCTTGGCAACCAGTTCATCAAAAAAGGCTTCCGGGACTATTTTGTCCCACTTTATCCGTCTGCCTTGATCTTTTGTGGATAAATCCCGTGGTGCCTCCCTTCCTAGAGCAGTGATGACAATCTCTACGCCCACATCAGGTTCTAGTACAAGGGGGTTATGGTCACTGAAGGATGACATCACTACACTATAGGCCAAGGTCTTAGTCAGAAGTAAGGGGGATAAGAAAATGTAGTCAATAACAGAATTAACCCCACGGCCTATAAAAGTGGGGGCATTCTCACTACCACTTTCTTTGGCCGGTTCAAGTAAATTAAAGTTGGAAAGTAATTCCTCCAAGGCCTCACCCTGTTTGCCGTGCTCAAAATGGGGTACCCTCATATTCATGTGCCCATCAAAATCATCACCATAACAATCCCACTTACAGGGGTGTATAATAAAATCTCCCATGAGTAGCATCTCTACCGCAAAAGAGTTATTAATCTTATAGACTGACAAAAATTGTTCTAACATATTAAAATATTCTGTCTGTACAGAGCCATCAATGGCATTATACAAATTAATCAAAAGGTAATGCTTATCGGAGACAAACCATTCTAAAACCAGAAAGTATCTTGAGTCTAAGTCCCAGGTTTCCTGGAATGCCAAAATATCGAACTGTTTTATGAATTGAAACCAAATGGGGTCAGTGCTTTTGGATCTGACACCTGCCACGTTCCAGCTTAAGATTTTACATGAGGATGTCCGTGTATTAGCTGGATGGGTTGCACCGTCTATCCCGATCCCCTGGTTTGAAGTTTCAGGGCCCAGTCAATCATTGCACTCCATCTGGGACAGGGGTGAAAATCGATTACAAAGCTCAACCTCTCCCCTACGTTGAAGTTTTGCCGGGGATGCTGACAGTATAGTCGTGGGCTCAGTGTCCCCCCCCGTGACGGCCCCTGGACAGATCCCATCTGTGCACTCATCCTGGCCTGGTATGTTAGGGTGCTTATGTTGCTATGTTGGGTATGGGACGGTTAGGTGGGGACCGATTAGATGGGGACGGGTGTCTATAGACCCAAGCCGGAGGATGATAGAAATAGCCCAAGGGAAGAGGTCTGATACCTTTATTGTCAAGATCTGAGCCATCCCAGAATAGTCTTTTAGCACAGTTCCTGTTATTGAAGTTCACCACCACACAATCCCCTGGGATGTTCTTAGGGCGATGCCCCACCCAACTCACCCTCCTTACCATGGTGACTGTGCTTGCCACATTAGCTCCACCCGTACAAAACTGTTCACACCACTGTCTAGCTAGATTCATCAGATCAGTGGTTGTCTCCCATTTGCCCTCCCTGACCGGAGGAACCCCAGTGAAAACAGCCACCAAGGGGGCCGCTTCCGGTGGAAGCTCCAGGGTATAGCCAGGCTGTCGAGGGCGTCTGCTGTTGTCATATGCCTGGCTGCCCCTGGCGTTTACTTCGAGCAAAGAAATCCGTGTCCCAACCCTTACACTTGGCTGCCCTACGTGTCTACGGTCCCTACCAGGCTAGGGGGCTGATAAGGTATAGGGTTGATGTTCCTGCTATCGACTGTAGGCAAGTTCGTAGCTGAAGCCTCTGACTGAGTCAAACCTCCCTTTACCCCCCTGTTTTGTTTCAACAGCGCATCAATTTTCTCACATTTAGAGAGACGCCCCGCTACACAGGTATTTAGAGTGTCCACAATGTCTTTGGCTACAGACACAAGTGCTGGTTCCAAACGTGTGATGAATAGTTCCTCTATGAATTTCCCAATTTGGCCCTTAAAGCGAGAGTCTAGTCGGTTAATGTGACCCAGGTCTTTTTTCGTCCTGCCCGATGTACTTAACAGCTTTCTCTTCCTATGCGACTTATGTAAGGGAACAGCGGGCGTTGGAGGTGTAGGGTGGCTCAAAGCGTCTTGTGGGGTTGGCGGAACAGTGTGAATTGAGTTTACTTCCTGATTAGTTATCACAATGTTTGGTTCCAGTGGTATCACCCTACTATGCTCTGGGGGTAGAGCTGGGTCAGTCTCATCTGCGTTCAGGCCCAGTTCTTTCTCCGCATTGGCAATTTCTTTAGTCAACACCCCCACTGCTGAAGTTAAGTACGAAATAATAGATTCAGATTTTCGGGGGTGTTTCGCCTTTGACCCATCATCTTCCCTGGCACATACCTGTTTCCTTTTGCCCATAGTGAATGTTAGGGAGGGGGCCCAGCCTGGCCTCTTCCGGGCCCCTGACGGCCACAGACGGCCCACCCTTTGCCCGGGCTTAGCCCGGCGCCGCCCGTGCGCGTCCCGCGATGCGGGAGAAGAATGTTACCAATAAGGAAGTGACGATAAGGGGGCGGAGCCTCAGACACGGTGTTGGCCCTGCGGTCTCCTGGGCCTCAGTGCACGTCCAAAGTTCGCTTCTGTGTCCCCCAGCGTTGCGCCCAGCTCTCCTGGCGCAGCGTCTCCCGGGAAGCGGGAGGCGCGAGCAGTTTTCAAAGCCCCAGTGAGAAGGGGTCGGAGCCTCAGACATGGTTTTGGCCCTGCGGTCTCCTGGGCCTCAGTGCACGTCCAACGTTCGCTTCTGTGTCCCCCAGCGTTGCGCCCAGCTCTCCTGGCGAAGTGTATAGGTGTCAGGGTGTTACTCTCTATAGGCACAACTCTTGAAAATCTACCCTGTTCAGAATTAATTCATTGCTTCCCTCGGCTTCAGATCAGAGGGAGAGCGAAGGAATGGGCTCTGAATAGACGTGCTAAAAGTGTAACTGCCCTTTTATCAAGTGGAGGACTACGAATTACTGCAAGCAGCAAAGTGAGTCAGATATCGCTTTGATATAGCACAAATATAGCACCATGATGTCTCTAGGCGCTGCCACCGAGATGCCAATAATAATCTAAGATATCTGACATAGGACTGTTCCTAGCAAATGTCCTTCTGTCGATATTGGATACAAGAGCCGCTTTTAATAAACCCTAATTGAGCACAAACACAAGCGTCACTGGTGTTCAAGGGAACCTTTCTCTAATATTGTTGTTATGTGCAAAGGAGAGTTCCCTAACAGCACAGGAATGCATTATGTGTATGATTTGCCAAGTGATTGAATGTTTGAAATACTTGAAAGCAGGCTCCTATTACTTGTGCAACATAGCAACTTACAAGTGATTGTGCTAGTGGGTTGGTCTTTGCTTTTGGAATGCACAGACTAACAATACTTTGATTCCATGCCCTGGAGGAAAACAGATGCTGTTAGATTTTTTTTCGGGGTTTATATTTTTTGCATTAATAATGAAAAATATTTTGACTTTTCACATTCGATTCTGCATGTTTAGGCTAAATTAACATGATTACAGTTGAAACTAATTTGATATGATGCATAGAAGTGTGTTTATTAATCTGTTATAGCTATGACACATTTCTTACAAAATGCCATCTTGGAGAAAATGAATGCCAACTCTGTCACTCACTTGTGCTCCCCTCCCCAGTGTACTTCTTCTCCCCACACACTCCACAGACCTCAGTTAAGCTGACATGTTATGGGGTTTTCCATGGTTATGATTACATTACTTTCAATTAACTTTCTCCTGAAACATTATCAAGGGCCCTTCCTCTGCCCTCCATTGTGAATATAAATCCATTCAGGTGTTGAAAGTTCCATTGTGTAGAAGTTTCATATTAGTTAGAACATCTTTAGATGGTATTAGCATAGGTAATGAATAACTTTTTGAAATGGGATGGAAAAAATGACGGGTATTTTTTCCATCTATTCTGATTTGTCAAAGAAATTATGTTTTTTAATCAAACCATGAGGATTTAGCAGTTTTACAAATTTGTTAAGCGAGAATTGTGTATAAGAACCACTGGATTTTGGGGCTGAGCTAGAAGACTCTCTTGTTCTAGTAGGGATGCCTTGTGATTTCTAATTCTGATTTTGCATACTCTGCATCTGAGATACTTTATGGCAATATTTCTGTACTGCTTATTTTTAATTAAACACTTTAACTTTTTACTGGGTCTAGAACTTACTTATTGAGTGGGCCGATAAATGATTTATACTATTTTACTCTATCGGAAGCCTTAATGGCCCGACTAGTCCCTATAAGCTTCTCCTACACACCACTCCTGCGTACTAAATGTGTTTGCCCTATTAAGTGTGTAGAAGAACCACCTTTTCTGTAGGTATGTGTATGAGACTGTTGCAGGTGCAGAATTAGCGGAGCACAAAGCAATCCATGTGATTGAAGGCTCCGAGGAATTTGACAATGTATCGCTTCCAGGAAGAAAGAATGATACAAGAGCGGATAAGGTAATGGGTAAACCGGTGACTAGGGTAGACAAGTTATCTGACTGGCTAGCTGTGCTCTCATCTGATTGCATGAGAGAATGCAAGCTATCAGACATTTGTTAGTTTAGGGCTAAAGTTGTGAGATGGTCTCCGAAAAAGTGGAGTGGGACTGTCATGCAGGGCCTCTGTCATACAATGATTGAGGCAGGGCCGGCTCTAGGCTCATGGTGGCCCTGGGCAGGGAGCGTAGGTAGGGGGCCCGGAAGAGGGGGTCCGGGCGGGGCGGAGCGCGCAGGCCAGTAAAGAGGGGAGGGGGTCAGGGAGTTTAGAAGTGGAACAGAGCCGGAGGCCGCCAAATCCCTGCCAGGGGCCACCACGCAAATATGTATCCATCCTCAGAGGATTAATATATTAAGGATATATATTGGCGTGGTGGCCCCTGGGGTTTGGTGGCCCTGTGCAGGTGCACAGCTTGCACATGCCTAGAGCCGGCCGATGAAGCATGTCACCACGGTGAGTGATGGGACTCCGTCCTTTTAAAAGGATTTCGATAGACAACTTGTGCTGCATCTTTTTCTCTCTTTTCCCTCTTTCTTGGTCTATGTTGTTGTGCCAGTAGTACCGAGCTAGATTTTCGAGCTCGATCAGACCCATGGACATCATGTTTGTTGGTATATTGTGATTGGGGAATATGTCCATGCAGTGGTCTTCAAATGTTCACTTAGACCCTCCACTCCCTGTATTGTTGTTATTGTCTGTTACTGTTTGCCATACCTATTTCTCCCTTCTTGACCGTTTGTAAAGCGCTCTGATACCCTCTTGGCTCATGTTCGCACTATATAAAGCTCTATAAATAAATAAAATAGAACAATTACAGTTATACGGTATATCCCACCGTAGTGCTTGGCAAATATCTACTATAAATTAAAAGGACTCAAACTGGAAAAGCGTCATGGACCTCTTGTGGCATCTGGTGTAGCGAAGGATTCCAGTAGCCGTATGTAGTTGAAATAAGAACTTAAATTATAGAAGATCTCCATCCAGTCGTCTTTGCCAGCTCCCTGCTCTCTCGCCGCTACCGTTCTGTATCCACCATTCTACATGACATCTTGACATTCTATATGACAACAGAGGTGCTGCATTCAATTGACTATGACAATAGAACATTACACTAGACGAACAGCTACTACATCTCCATATTACTGTAGTGTGACTCAGGATGCTAATGCCCTCTGTCTCTCACTATCCCTTATACTACAACACCGATGAGCACTGGATGTGCAACATTTATAAGCCATGACCCATTTACATGTACTCCACAAGTATGAGTGCTGGGTTGCGATACCTTTGCCATATATATCTTCATTATTACTGGGTCCACACACAATTCCACTCCACACACTCTTGTCATAAGCCACATACGAAAACTGGGTATACATCAGCATGCCCAATTCCACATATCCACTTCTTGCCCTGCACCTGGACTCAATGTGGTCCTTTAGACACAGATAAAAAGGTATATCTTGACATCAACCTTCACATGTGAGCAGTAATACTTCACTTAAACCGCCACAATGCATAACAAAACACTTTTAAAATGACAACATTGTATACAAGGTTGTCCAACTTAGTGCTGATAGCCTAATGAGGCCTGAAATTAAATGAATAAGGATGACATAGTTCCTTCAGACGACAAGTCAATGACAACATATTTCTTATGATCACACTACTAACCTACAGACCAGCATATCATTCAAACTGATATCTGTGCCTGGCTGCTCACAGCATTCCTTTGCTCAGCCATCACCACAATCCTACAGAGAAGACCATCCTGATGTCATGTGGCCTTCCATTAACCCTTGTGTAAAAAATAGGCTATCTTAAACAGTGGCTTGAGGTGCAAGTTGAACTCTTGAAATTCACCAATGGCACGAGACATGGATTGGAGGTGATGCCTAAAGTGTTGTTCATTTGTGTGCTGTGAGAAATTGGGTTTTTGAAGGACGGGGGTGAAACCTTACTCAGGCAAGAGTCACAGTCCTTCTCAGGGTGAACCACAAAGTGACACCAAATTAACCTATGCCTATCCCTCCAGTAACTCGGCTCAAAAGTAGTCAGGCTTAACTTTTTTCTTCTTTTCTTTTTATATTAGCATTTTTTGATAAAGTACAAACATCTTACAACAACAGAACCAGCCAGCGTGTCGGTACAATGATATGGATCATGGCTCAGTCGCACATCATACAATAAAGTACAAAGCATTAATTGGTCATGCCGTGCATACAACACCAGTACATGGAAAGAATTAAACATAGAAATCGACATCCTACGGAGTCGGGGGGAGGAGTCAAGATGGCGGGCTGATACCGCCGAGTGAGGACGCTACATGGTTCTGCTCTGCTCCGCCGAGATTCTGTTTCGAGCAGCGTTCAGCGTTCTGCGAGCAGTGAGATATGTGAGATCGGAGAGCGGAGAAAACTACAGATATTTAGAGGCACCGTGATTCAGTTTCGAGCAGCGGTCAGCGTTCTGCGAGCAGTGAGATATGTGAGATCGGAGAGCGGAGAAAACTACAGATATTCAGAGGCGGAGAAGGAGAGAAAAGTGGGGAAGCGGAGAAGCGGAGAGACGTACAATTATATGGGATTACGTGTGTTCAGTCCTCCGGCTGGAAAAAATAAATATGATCAATGCTAAGGGCACTTTTACAGTTAAGCAATAATACCTCCCGTACCTCCCGCGTTTGGTTCTACGCGGTAGCCCGACCGGTCACCACGCCGGGAGGCAGAGGGAGAGGGAGAGGGAGAGGCGGAGCTGGTTCACCTCAGCGGACTGCACACCTGTACCTGGAAACAGCCATCACAGGTGCACAGCGGCAGCCACAGCGAGCGGAGGCGGAGGAATCAGGGGAACCGATGTCCGGACGGCAGAGGACCACACGGAGCAAGAAGACCGCCCCAGCTGGCAGACAACCAAACGCAAGTACAATGGCTGCAATCACAGGGATTGCTGGGGTTGTAGCTGTGGGAGGGCCCAACAGTAGTAAAGAGACTCAGTTTGCTCAGGAAAACAACGGTGTGGATAAAAGCGGGGGGTCAAAAACAAAAGAGAATAATGGTATACCGGCTAATGAGACTGAGGGGAAGATACAAGGGGAAGGGAAAGGCACTTTGGTCAGTGGTGAATGTGTTGAACTTGAGTCAGATTTAGAGCATGTAACGGCGCTCAAAACTCAAAAACTGAATAAGACTGAGAAAGAAGCTGAAAAATTAGGAAACAACAGATCTAATTCAATAATGGTGGTAAACTCGGATACGGAAACTGTTAAAGAACTCTCCGCCACTGTTAATCTCTCATGTACAGATATGTCAGATGCTGTTCTGGAGACACAGGTAGCGAACAGAGTGACCACCTCTAACATTGGAAGCTTAACCCTGCAATCAACAGAAGTGGTAGAAGACCCTGAGAGTGTAAAAACTAAAGTCCAACCCCAAGACAAACCAAAAAGCAGGGTGGAGCAGTCTATCTTCGCTACCGAAAACACTAATAATGACCCAGTCGAAATAATTGAAATAAGGGAGAAAAGAAACTGCGAGAGCACAGTGCTGGATCGCACGGCTGTAGCTGATGATGATGACTCGAATTTAGAGTACGAGGAGTTGACAGAAGACGAGGGAGTTGAAGGAGTACTTAAGAACCCAGCAATTAAAAAAACCACCGTCAAGAAAATTAAAATGAAAGCTAGAACTAAACAAAAAAATGTTTTATTTAAAACAGTCAACAAGGAAGCTCTTGGAAACAAGAAAAGCCGCCTAATTGACGATAGCCCTCTGAGAAGGTGGATTGAGGCGAAGGGGGGAGTCAAGAGCATGGCTCTAAGATTGTCAGGTGCCAGCCCAGACGAGGCCCTCAATACTCAGGGGGCTCGCAAAAACAACTTTATAGACATTACTAGCGAACATACTCAAGATGATGCCTCTATTAACCAAGAGTCCCCGCAACATTCTGTTCTAGCCACGACTGACTCAGCGCTTGCATCTGGGGCACTCGCAACAGGTACAATCCCCTCGCCCACTCTAACTGATAATAATTTTTCAACTCCCACCGAACTTAGTATTGAGATACTCGAACCAGGTGATCAAGACCCGGATCCTGTTACCATCAGCTCATGTCAACTAAATGAGCTGAATGAGGAAAATCAGACTATAATCTCGAAACTGAAAAAAACACAGATACCGATTACAGAAACCCTTATCGAGAATATAGCCAATAGTCATGGAGAAAAGGACAGAGAGATGAGATCAGATGACTCTCATAGTAAGACCCAAGATATACCAACAGGCTCTGGAGTGCTATCTGAAACATGCGTTCAAGCAAGGGTACCACAAGAATCTCATGACTCCATTAACTCCACTAACCCTTCTAGTCTTTCTAGCCTTCTTAATACCCATGAGACTCCAGATCCAACAAGGATGTTCATGGAATCAATAATGCAGACTCTCCTAGAGCAAAGAGCGGAGATTCAACAACAGTATCTGCAACTTAGAGAAGACAACACTAAGATGCAAGAAACAATGAGTACCATCTGCCAAGGCCTGGGAGGCGCGACTAAAGAGATCGAGGATATTAAACAACGCATTGTAGAAGTTGAAGGAGATGTTAATAAGACCTCAGCAACCGCAAAACAAAATACTCTAAGAGTCACTAAACTAGAGGCCAAGGTGGAGGATTTGGAAAATCGCGCTCAAAGGCAAAATGTCCGCCTATTTGGTATACCGGAAGGAATGGAGGGGTCCGATCCTAGGACATTTGTGGTGAAACTTTTCCAGAGATCCTTTTCTGATCTTGCGGACTGGGACTGGGACTCACAGTTGCAGAGAGTCCATAGACTGCCCCTGATACAAAAAAACACTAATAGTAAATTTCCTCGACCGTTTCTGATTTACTTTGGTAATTTTCTTTTGCGGCAAGCTGTATCATTGAAAGCAAGACCGAACAATCCCGTGACTGTTGATAATTTAACGTTTTTTGTGAAATCGGATCTTAGTAAGGGCACCATGGATAAACGCTGGGAGCTTAGGAAGTTGATTGATCCTTTCAAAAATTTGGGGTGCATGGCCTATCTCCAAGAACCTGCTCGTCTCAAAGTTATACGAAATGGCAAGGTGTTTTTTTTTACAGATTTAGAAGATGCTGAACAAGCTCTGGAAAAATTCTCTAGGGAAAATGAAAGAGAAAAACAGAATGAAAATTAAATAGCATATCGGCTAAATTGTTGTAGATAAAAAGAACGAGCAAACAAGGAGTTATGTAACTGTTATGTAATTATGTAATTGTGGCATGAGCATGAGCAGATTATCATGTTAGCTTTCTCTCTCTGCTGCCTTTTCAGCTGCAGCACTAGATAGAGGGGTGCTCCCCCCTAAGGGACGGGTGGGTGCGAGGGCTTTGCTGGGGTCCTGGCAGGGGAGGGTCCGACCATTTCGGTCAGGGGTGGGGGGGAAAAAATGTGTGTAAAAAATGGATCGCAGGATTCGATTGTTGCTTTAAGTTTAACAAAGAAAATGGAATATATATGAAAAGGGCAAAGGTAGTTGGGAGAAATTTGTACTGGATAACCAATAGGATAGTAACATGTCTAAATTAAGAATACTAAGTTGGAATGTGGACGGCCTGAACAGTAAGAATAAGAGAAACTTAGTAAAGGAGGAGATTAAGATGTATAACCCGAATATAGTTCTACTATCAGAAACACATATTAAATATCAAGACCGTAAGCTGCTTTCACAATTGAATTATAATTTGGTGGTATGCTCTACTTTAGATGAGACCATAAGAGGGGTAGCTATTTTAATACAACGAGGTGCTAGATTTGTAACAACAAAAACTGCATCAGATGCTCGTGGGAGGTGGGCAATTGCACAGATACAATGTGATAACTGCAAGATAGTATTATGTGTAATATATGGACCAAATATCGATGACCCTAGGGTTTACGAAGAATTAAGTTTATACTTACTGGATTGGGAAGGAGAATTAGTAATAGCTGGGGATTTTAATTGTACTATCAACTATAAAATTGATTCCACCGGGCAAAGTAAACATAAAAGAATGAATAAAGTTAGAACTGCTATCTTGGAATTAGCTAGATTGAATAATGTCAGAGACATATGGAGATCAAAATATCCTCTTCAGGCAGGATACACATATTACTCTGTACCGCATAGATCTTGTTCAAGAATTGACATGATTTGGGCCTCAGAACAAATTTTAGATAACTGCTCGATTGATATTTGCCCTAAAATTACCTCTGATCACAACCCACTATTACTTGAGGTTATGTTTCCTGACCAAGCTAAAGAAACACGAAAATTTTCTTTCCCGAGACATTTATTAACAGATACAAGATTCTCAACCTTACTCAAGCAACATATTCAGGAGTTTATTTCAATTAATATTAATACTGCTAATATTAACATGGTATGGGACTCATGTAAATGCAGTATCAGAGGTTTCGCCCAACAGTACATATTTAGGCAAAACGCTGAGATTCGCCATGAGAAGAAACAAATAATAGACGAGATACGAAATTTGGAAATAAGCTTGGCAGAGGCAACGAAATATGAAAAGGATAACACTGAGAGTATTAGGCTAAAGCTGGCGAAATTACAAGCAGGTTTATTAAAAACACTGAGAGAAAGATACACTTCACAACTACAAAAATATAAATTCAGACAATATGAGGGCGGCGATCGCATTGGGAAATTACTGGCCTTTAAAACCGCGGACAGGAAAGCTAAAACAAAAATTAAAGAAATAGTAGGGAATGACTTAAATACATACGACAGAACGGATCAAATATTAAACCAGTTTGTTAAATTCTACCAACAATTGTACACTCCAGAGACATCACCTGCAAAATCAGCCATAACACAATATTTAGAAAAATACTTAACTGCATCACAAACACTCAGTATAGAAACTATTGAACAACTCAATTCTGTAATAACACTAGATGAAATAAAACGGGCCATAGATAGTCTACCATCAGGGAAAGCGGTCAGAGAAGATAGCCTACCAGGAGAACTTTATAAACTTTGCGCACAAGAACTACTACCTCTATTAGAGAAAGTGATAAACTCAATTAGTGTATCCAAAAAAGCACCTCCTTCATGGAAAATAGCGAAAATAATATTTTTTTTGAAAAAAGGGAAACCGGAAAAAGAATGTGGGTCTTATCGACCGATTTCTTTACTTAACACTGATGTTAAAATCTTTTCTAAGATACTGGCAAATCGGCTGGCCCCCAGTATGCCTTCCATGGTTAATCTACAACAACACGGTTTTGTCATGGGAAGGGATACTACCACACACGTTAACACCTCAATAATTGCCTTTGATGTTGCTGAAGTTACACACACCCCACTCGGTATGATTTTGTTAGACGCAGAAAAGGCTTTTGACCGAGTGGGGTGGGACTATTTGTGGGAAGTATTAAGGAAATTGGGTCTTTCCGGGTCTTACCTGGATTGGGTTATGTCCCTCTATGACGAACCTTTAGCTTTGATTAGTTATGGAGATAAAGAATCAGCAAACTTTAAAATACTAAGAGGCACGAGTCAGGGCTGCCCCCTTTCCCCCTTACTTTTTGCTCTATCCTTAGAACCTTTTTTAAATGCACTAAATGACCAAGTAAACATTATTCCAGTGAGTCATGGAGGAACTGTTTTGAAATTAACGGCTTATGCCGATGACATAGCTATTTATACGAGCGACTTTAACAGAGCTATGCCAGAAATTATTAACGAGGCACATATATATGGTCTAATCTCAGGTTACAAACTGAACGTGAGTAAAACTCAAATCATAGCTAACTATACTCCCGATATACATGTCTATGACACTTGCAAAGAAGCTACTTATCTAGGTATCAAGTTAATGGCTAAAGTAGGGAAAATATTGGAAACAAACTATGATACTCTTCTAAAAGAAACCTCCACAACTCTTAAAAAATGGCACAAAATCCCTCTTAGTCTGTTAGGTCGGTTAAATCTGATCAAAATGAAAATACTCCCCAAGCTACTCTATTTGTTTAGAGCCATACCACTACAACCGAACCAATCTTTCTTTAAAAAACTAGACTCCGTTTGTAGCAGCTTTATTTGGGGATACAAAAAGGCACGCAGGGCTTTAACATTTTTGAAACTACCAATCTCAAAAGGGGGACTTGTTTTTCCAGATTTTAAATTATATTTCCTGGCAACTTTTTTCTTTAGAATTCGGAGCTTATTAAAGAAAGAGTCTTGCATTTTTTTTAATCAATATTTGTTAGGTACTGATTCCAACCAATTTCTGCTCCGCACACATGACCCAAATTACTACAAACGGGTGAGATTTAAGACTGCTAAGCATGCTATAAATATTTGGAAGAAGATTATGCACATCAGTCAGATCTCATTTTATAATACGGAACTCAGACTATGGGACAACCCGGGTCTTCCAGGAATTTTCTCGGATGGGACTGGGTATCGTTGGATTAATTGTGGTCTTAACACACTAGGCGACATATTTGGACATAATGGTATGTTAGATTTTGACACCATGAAAATTTTAAATGGTGTGACAAATGATATGCACTACCGATATCGCCAGCTGAGAGACTTCTTTATCAATAAAATGAAATTAACATCAATTACTCAATCTGAAATTATAGAGTGTATATATTCCGATAAAACTAAATCACTTATAAAGTTGGGATATCAACTTTTAACTAAGGATAAAATTGAAAATACTACCAACTTAGCTACTAAATGGTCTCGCCGGTTAAATCGGGACATAAATTCAGAACAGATCAGTAAAGCTTTAACTCATATAAATGATGTTGTGCACTCCTCCAACTTAAGACTACAATCATACAGGACTATTACAGAATTATATTACACTCCAGAGAGAATATCCGCTTGGGCTCAAGGGAACGAAACATCAGAAAAAACAAAATGTGTGAAGTGTAACACTTATGCTGCTGATATAGAACATATGCTCTACTCCTGCCCGGCGTACTCTAGCTATTGGATGGGAATTATAAAACATCTTCAAGACAGTCAGATTAAATTACCGGATTTATCACCCCAACTGGTTTTACTTGATATTTATGAGACTCACTGTCTCAATCAAGATCTCATAACAATCTTATTAGCCTGTGCAAGATTAATTATAGCAAGAGCTTGGATATCTAAGAACACTCCAACTGTAGCTGAGTGGCTAACACTGGTTATAGAAATCAGAACCATGGAACTTACACTCGCAAAACATAGAGGACCAAAAACTTTAGCTAGAAAAGAAAAAATCAGGAAGCAATTTTTTGAGGTATAAAAACTGTGGATTAGTGTTGATATATGAAGATATTTGTGAGAACTAATTGAATCACCATTATTTGTTTTTGGGAAATAGCTCTTTTATTAATAGGGCCGTCCAGAAGTTGTATAATTTAACTCTCGCTCTATCTCATTTTTATTCTTCTTTTTTCCTATTTTTTGTTTTTGTATGTCAATATCCTAACCCTTTATTACAAGCAACGTAAATTTATGTTTTTTAAAAATACTTGAGAATGTAACTGTACTTATGTATGATGTTTGTTTCTTATCGATTCCTGCGACAATAAAAATATTTAAAAAAAAAAAAAAAAAAGAAAGAAATCGACATCCTCTCTGACAGTAGTGTGCGAGCCCTCAAATACAGCTACACAGTGCATGGCATTACAAATGTCGTGCAGGACAAAACAAGCTTATACCAATCACAATCCAATCCACAGGATGGTGGGATCCAGGGTCTCCTCCCAAGACATTACCCCCGCAAGCTCTCCCCGTCTATTGTGCAGTCTGCGCGCCTTTAACAAGCTCCGCTCCAGCCAGCTCTCCCTGTCCCCTGACCCACGTCAAAAATGGTTCCCAAATGTCTCGAGGTCGCCAGGTGGGGGGCACAAGTTCCCAGAATGTACTCAGCTGTATGTTACCATAGGTGTCGTCAACAAGCCACCCCTTAAACAATGGCGCCTCCTCCTCCCCTAGTGTACCGCAATCTGCCTCTTCGCATACAGTAGAAGCAGGGCGTGCAATTTGCGTAGTTTGGGCGGGGTATCTTGACATAACCCAGCAAGCCTAAAGCGGGCTATGGAGCATCCTGCACTCCAACAATTTGGCTGATTGAGGTGAAGACTTTGGACCAATACTTTGTTAGCACTGGGCAATCCCAAGCCACGTGTAGGAAAGTAGCAGGGGAGTATGTGCAACACCAACAGCTATCATCTTCTCTTAATCCCATGCAATGTAGGCTGATAGGAGTTCTATAAAATCTGTGCAAGTATTTAAAGTGGATCAATCTGAGTTTGTAGTTGGGAGATAGCTCTTTCAATTGTCCACAACAAAAGTCCCACTGTGCTTCGGTCACTGGAATGGGAAGATCTTCGTTCCAATATTGAAAGGATTTTGATTTCACCACTGGGGCTGGGTTTTGCATGTGTGTATATAATTGTGTAACCTGTTTACGGGGTGAGGGGGATTTTAGTAGGTTCTCTAGTGCGGGAAGTGGTGGGGGGCCACCGGGAAGTCCCTGAACAAGGCGCGACATGTAGAACTTATCTTATGGTATAGAAATAGTTCGGAAAAAGGCACCCTCTTCTGCTGTCGGAGGGGGCCTAAACTCATTGCTGGGAAATAGATAGTCGAAAGTGTGAAGTTGTAGCTTCTGCGCCAGTGATTTGCTAATCCCATCTTCAAGACAGGGCAGCATCGGATTGTGTGCTAGCGGGATCGAGAGGGCATACAGCAATGGGATTCCTGCCCTTTTTCGCAACTTGTCCCGTGCCCATTGTATCGTGTCGGCAGTGTCTATATCTCCATGTGGGCGCCGTGTCAGCTTGTAAATAGCAACTTGTAATGGGACAGGCGCAACAGCGTCAATCTCCACTGCAACATGGGATTGGAAAGGTGTGGGGTGTACCCAAAAGTGCAAAAACTGGGCCTGGGCGCTTGGTGCGTAAAGGTGCATGTCCGGAGCACCCACCCCGCCATGATGCAGCGGGAGCGCCAGCATATCCCAGGACGTTTTAGCTTGCCCACCCGCCCGTGCCAGAAAAATTCAAGAATTTAGGCAGAATGACCATTTTGGCCAATGCTATCCTCCCAGCTAAAGATATTGGTAGCCTAGACAAGATCTGGACCTTTTCTTCCAGCCACTCAACTGCCCATCCATAATTTAGGTTCCAAACTGCCTGTGTGTCACGACTGATCCAAATTCCCAGGTATTTGACCTACTCTGCTTCCCATTTTAGGGGGTTTTCGGAATTCACCTGAGGCATGCTATCTGTTAATAGAAATATCACCAATTTCAACCAATTTATAGAAATACCGGATAGGCCGCCAAAACGGATAAACTCCCTCAAAACTGGATCTAGGTTTGCTTCCGGGTCAATGAGATAGAGAGTCACGTCATCAGCATAAAGTGAGATCAGTAGGCTCCTGGAACTAAGCCCTATACCCCACGCAGCGTGATGCTTCCGGATACAGGTGGAAAGGGGCTCCATCGCTATCGCGAACAGTAGCGGGGATAGAGGGCATCCCTGTCTTGTGCCACGGAATACAGGGAAGGAATCAGATAAGAGTCCATTCACCCTAATCCGGGCCCTGGGCGTGTTATATAATAACCATATCCAATTAAGGAGAAGTGGACTGAAACCCATAGGCCTAATATGGCAAATAGATAGGTCCACTCGAGTGTATCGAATGCCTTGGTGGCATCTAAAAAAAACACTGCAGCATGAACCTCAGAGTGCAGGTAGTGTAAACTTGAAAATATAGAACGTAAATTATGAGACATAGACCTCCCAGGGATAAACCCTGACTGGTCTGGGAGTGCTACCATCGGAAGCAGTGGTTGTAGATGATTGGTGAGCAGCGTAGCTAGTATTTTTACATCTACGTTTATCAATGATAGTAGTTGATATGAATGTACTTCCGTGTTTGGCTTGCGGGGCTTCAATAAAGTATGAATTATGGCTCCCCTCATAGACTCAGGCAGTATCCCTTCCTCCAGAGCCTCCTCATATACCGCCAGTAGCTTAGGGGCTATTTCTTCAACGTGTGTTTTATAGAAAGATGTAGTTAGACCATCGGGCCGGGGGCTTTATCAAGTGGCAGACTTTTTATTACCTGGGCTACATCTTCTGTTGTGAACGGGAGATCCATATATTGTCTTTGGACATTATTAAACCAGACTAGGGCAATCGAGTTCATAAAGGACTGCATCCCCTCAGGGCATGTGTCTTGGGTAGCAGTGTAAAGACGGGAGTAAAAATCAGAGAAAACATTGAGACTATCCGTCTTGCCCCTGACCGCGGTATCCGCCGCAGTGTGTATTTCGTGTATAAAAGTGGTGGATCTAGGTGGCCTAATCATACCAGCCAGTGTACGTCCCTGTCTATCTCCCTCCCCATATCTCCTCGCCTCTGCATATTTCCCAAGGAATTTAATCTTGCGTTGTTCCTCATCATAATAGTCAAGCAGCTTGGCCTTCAGAAGACCAGCTGTGCACAGGTCCTCAGTGGCAAAGAATTGCTCCTCGAGTTCTCTAATTTGGGCCTCTAGGGATGCTGTTGTTCCCCTAATAGCCTTTAACACTCCCGCCTGCCTAGCAATGCATTTACCTCTAATAACGAATTTGAAAGCCTCCCAGAGCGAGGCCATGGTGTCTACAGATCCAGTGTTCAAAGCAAAGTATCCGTTAATGTCTGATCGTATCTCTTCTTCAAATGCCTCGACAAGCAAAGCATGCGGCGGGAGGTGCCAAGCGAAAGCGCGCGGGGCGAGCCAGGGATCGATATTTTCAACAAGCATGGGGCATGGTCAGACAGCGTGTGCGGCATGTGCACAACATCCAATGACCAAGAAGCTACATCTCGATACACCAGCCAGATGTCCAAGCGGGAACATGCGCTGTGATCATCAGATATGCAGGTGCCCTCCCTGAGTGAAGGGTGTCTACCACACCATATGTCTACCAAGTCGCCATCAGAGATTTAAGCTTTCAAGGCAGCACTAGCCGTTGGGTGTAAAGATTGGGAGGCCCCCGCCTGTCCGAGTCGTCATTCAAAATAGTATTCAAATCACCCCCCCCACACAATATTGTGCTGCAGCCCGTAGCCCTCACCCTCATCCAGATATCATTAAAAAACTCAGGGGAGTCCACATTAGGACCGTAAACGGCCACAATGACTATGGAGATCCCACAAAGCGTCCCGAGTACAAGGGTATAACGACCCTCTGGATCAACTTGCACCAATCCTTCCCTCCAGTCCAGACCCCGCTTAATCAACACAGCCACACCTTGCGCATATTTAGAATATACAGAAGAGTAAACACTACCCCATTGACTATGACGGAGCCTATTTGAAGGTTGTTAGATTTGGGGTCTCTAGTTGACACAGGTAGGTACTTGTGACAAATAGGGACCCTCTCTTCTAGTCAGGATAAGGGGGATTACACTCCCAAAATAACCCCTTCTTACCCCCTTGGTAGCTTGGCACGAGCAGAAGGGCTTTACTTCAGAGGCGTTGTAAGTTAAGCAGTTGTGACCACATACAGTAACCCAGTGACAACACTACAAATGGGCACCACACAGGTTTTATATAAAAAATAAGTGGACTTTATATAGAGTTACCACAAGACCATAAACGACAAAAATACACACTATGATTACTTTAAGATGGTAGATTTAAGCTTAGTTCAGTTCAGTTCTTAGATGCGACACTCTGCATCAATGTACCTTAAGTTGCGTTGCACTTCCACGACAAGCAATGTCACGGCGATGGGAAATGCGGCAAAGTTCAGATACAAAGAAATAAAGACGTGAAGATCTTCTAGATGCGGCACGCTTCTCGGGGATGCAAGAAGTTCTTGGTTCGATGCATGGTCTGCAGCGGTGACACGCTTACGACGCCACAGCAACAGCTCCAGCGGCGACGCTCTTCTCCCACGATGCGTGAAGCTTTCACTCGATGCGACAACTACAGCAGCGACATCCAAGGTGCGACGGCAGCAGCTCTGACAGCGACGTGCTTCTTAGGGATGCGAGGTGCTCTTGGTCGATGCGGTGCAGTGTGTCAGTTCCAGCGGCGACACCCTCCACAGTGATGGCGACATGCTCCGACCTCGTTGCGAGATTCTTCTCCTGATGCAGTGCAGTGCGACAGCTCCAGCAGCGACATCTTCCTTCGGAGTTGCGACGGCAGCAGCAGCAAAGGTGACACGCTTCCTTTTCTTTGCAGCACGCTTCTCTCCGATGCGGTGCAGTGCAACAGTTCCAGCAGCGACACCCTTCTTCGGAGTTGCGACGGCAGGCACGGCAACACGCTTCTTCTTGTTGAGTCGCGCTTCCAGCTCCTTGCGACACGCAGTTCTTCAGAAGACCCAAAATAGCAGCAGGCACTTCCAAAATAACTCTGGGGAGCTGGGGGGTTAAGTCTGTTGTCTCTGAGACTTCAGTAGGAGGCAAACTCTTTTCCAAGCCCTTGAGATCCTTCACAATTTGAAAGCAAAGTACACAAAGTTCTTTTCTCCTTCCTTTGGCAGTAAGGCAACCACTGCAGGCCAATCCCCCAAGCAGCACTTCAGCTTGAGGATAGTCTCTCCTCAGTTTCTTCAGGTTCCTCTCCTCAGTAAAGGTTTCTTCTTGTAGTCCAAAGTGATCTAATTTCATGGGATCAGGGTCCCAATATTTATACCCCAAAATCCTTTGTTCTCTGAGGGGAGAGGGGCCTTTGCCCAGTCCAAACCAGTTCTGAAGCACTCTGTTTACCAGACTTCTCCTTTCCTTTCACAGTGCAGGGCATGCACATCAGACGCCCCACAGGAGGTGGAGCCAGCATTGTGGAAGTCAAGTACAGACTTGGTGCACTTTGTTTACAGGACTCCTTCTCGTCTTTCAGTGTGCAGGGCAGAGACCTCAGCCTCTCCCCAGGGGGTGGTGCCAGCATTGTGGAAGGCAGGCACAGCCCTATTCAACGTTCAGGTGCAACTCCTCCCTCCCATCTAAATGCAGATCTCTATATTCACCACTGGGTGACTCAGCCTGTCTCCTGGAATTCCCCAGCCCTGTCACTCACAAAACCAGACATAGGAATGCACAACCTAGCAGAGGCAGGTTTGAATGGTTAGACAAGCAAATACCTACTTTCTAAAAGTGGTATTTGCAAACACAGAAAATTAAAATAAACTTTACTAAAAGATGTATTTTATTATTCTGAGTTCAGGCATACTAAACTCGAATTTCTACCATGTTCTCTGAGACAGTTAGGATTATAAAATGTAATAACCATTTTACCATTTAAGAAGTCTTTATTCGATTATTTCATCTTAAAAGACGTACATACATAATATACACAATAAAATAACAAGTTCATATAAACAGTTGTAACCGACATACATATAATGGGTACAAAACATTAATTCATTATGGCATTAAAGTAGTATTAAATCAGTTGATATAGACATTCTTATAATGGGTACATAACAATAGATTAAAATACAGTATAAAAACCAGGAAGATCAAGATCAGCAGTTAAAAGTTACTAATTAAATGTACAAAGGCAAACCTAGCACTGGTTGTTTTTTATATACCTAGTTCTAATCACCCACGCCCATCCGAGGAATTTAGCCACACCAGTAACAATAAGAGGGGTTAGATTGGTTCTTAAGAGTCTGCTAGCCTCAATAGCTGAGCGAATACCCAGGGATCTACAGACTGGGCTGAGCCATTTGGACCTTGGAGCTGCATAAAGTGGGCAGACAAACAAAAAGTGATCAACACTTTCGCTCAAAACTTGACAAAAAGGACAACATTCTGACCCCCTAGAACACCATTTGTTGGTAAATACCCTTAAAGGCAGCGTACCACATCTAAGTTGATGGAACAGCTTACGGTCCATTGGTTTAGTAATTACGTCCCAGTATTTTTCAAACTTAGAGGCATCTTTGTATTCAATGAACTTACTAGAAAGGTTGTTAGCAGGCAATCTCTGATGACGATTTGTGGTCACCCAGTCCCAATACAATGCTTTTAATGTTTTCTTTGTGGGGAAGACTGCCGAATCAGGGGCCACCCAAAGATTACTTAACCCTAGAGCAAAAAGTGACAATTTAAGATCTCTAAACCAACTTATGTTCGATGAACCAGGGATGTTTCTAACATCAAGACAGGCCTTGGCATACATGTTAAGCTCCGGCGTCGTCCATAGGCGCTTCCAGAACGCCAATGGGTGAAATCTAGCCTGCTCTTCAACCGGAAGACACCCTAGATCGTACATAAGTGGGATCCTTGGGGTTGACTGCGGCAAACCTGTGGCTACCCTGAGAAATTTGTTTTGGGCTAATCTCAGAGGGTCCAAGTTGCTATACCCCCAAAGTTCCGCCCCATAAAGAACAGAGGGAAGAACCTTGGATCCGTAGATTTTAACAAGTGGCGAGATGGGCCGAGTGTAGGATCTTTTGTGCTCTTTAATCAGCGCACCTCCAATCTGGAGATGTTTCAAAGCCATAAGCTCAATCTGTGGGGTCCAGCTTAGGGTATCGCTGAATGTAACTCCTAGATAGGTGAACAACTTCAATTGTTCAAGGGGCAAACCCCCCATTGTGACCCTCGCGGAGGCCTGATTGTGGCAACTTAAGACCATAAATTTGGTCTTAGAAACGTTTACCTCTAACTCATGTTCGTGACAGAATAACTCAAACCTAGAGAGGGCCCGCTGAAGACCCTGTCTGGTTTTAGATATTAAAAGGGTATCGTCAGCGAACATGAGTAGAGGTATTTTCATCCCTGCTAATGAAGGGGCATCAGTGGGGTGATTAGCAAAGTAATTGACAACCCTATTAATATATAGGGAAAAAAGGGTAGGGGCTAAAACACAGCCTTGCCTAACGCCTTTTGCCACGTAGAACCTGTCTGTCACTTCCCCAGGTTTGCCCCAACGCACCTGGGCATAGGTATTCCTATGTAAACTAATTAACAAATTGACAATAGGAGTTGGCATGCCCATTTCTAAGAGGCTCTTCCATAAACCTGCCCTAGGTACAAGGTCAAAAGCAGACCTAAGATCTACAAATGCAGCATAAAGGTTGCCTTTGCCTAAAAAGACCGTCTTCCAGAAGAGTAACATAAAACGATAGGCCTGGTCTAAAGTGCTAACATGGGACCTAAATCCAGCCTGTAATGGAGTCAGAATATTTTCAGCATCTATCCAATCTTGAATCCTAACAAGGACAAGACGGGCTATAATATTTTGTACTGCATCCATTAGGCTGATAGGCCGATAGTTAGAAGGAATCGACCTATCGCCTTTCTTATATATAGGCAGTATTTCCGCCCCAGCCCAAGAATCAGGAACTCTGGCACCAGATGCCAGAGCATTAACCAGCTGTACCAGATATGGAACCCATAGATCTTGATCCTGGAGGAATAGGTCGGCTGGGATGCAATCTGGTCCAGGAGCCTTCCCTCTCGGGATTGAGTTCAAGACAGATTTCACCTCTATAGAGGTAAACACTAGAGGGTCTGCTGGTAATGGCCAGCAGATGTTACCTAGAGAACAATCCGGACCCTTAAATTGGTTCCCAAAATAACGAACCCACTGCTGTTCACCCACCGAAGAAGGGCTCGGCCGATCATCATGAGACAAGCCCCATCTAAGTAGATGCCAAAACTGCTGGAAATTCTTGGAGCTACATGCATCCGCCAGTGCGGACCACCTCTCTTCATCCCATTTCACCCTGGCTCTATGCTTCGCTGCTTTAAAAGCCTTCCTACAATCCCTTAAACGGCTCAAATCCTTCAGTTTGAGAGCCTTAAACAATTCAGCATGGGTTCGACGACACTCATCATCGAACCAATTTAACCTTTTTGTACACCCCCTTCCCCCCCTCTTAGTGAGGGATTTGATGAAAAGTTTCTTTAGAGACCCAAACATAAGAGTATGTGTATCAGTGATCATAGAGTTTATTGCCTCCTGAGATTCACATTTAGAGATGTTATCCAGGGTATCGGAAACTACAGCTCTGATAGTTTTACAGGCTTCAGGATCCGCACTAATTTTTGTCCAACGTACTCTTCTAGTGTCATTAGTGAGAGTGATGTTATCCTGAATGACATTGGGAGCATGATTTTCTTGGCCTGAGAAGCTTGTGTCCCTTAATACTACCACTAGGGGATCGTGATCACTTTCAGGGCGAGATGTTACCTCCATGTCCACCAACAAGTGCCACAATTTAACATCCAGTAAAACATAGTCGATTCTACTACTATGTCTACCATTACTAAAAGTATCCTTGCCTAACCTATCAGAGGTTGTTCTACCGTTGAGGGCACACAGGCCATGATCCAAACACATACCTTTAATAAAAATAGCCACCTGAGACCACCTTTTGATCGGGACTAGATCCAATTGTGGGATCCCCCAGGCCTGGTCTTCCGGCTCAATGAAAGAACCGTCATCCTGGCTCAGGGGTTCAAAGCAAGAGTTTAGATCACCCATTACCACCTTCAGCCCTAGATCTGGGGCTGTACTTAAGTAGTCGCCCAGGATGATGAGGGAAGGAGAGATCTTACCTCCCTGAATACCCCTGGCATAAATATTAACCACCAGAATGTCCAAGCCACTTGTGGTTTTTATGCTAACAAGTAGTATGTCTGGACTGTCAATATAAACTTCTTCGACTAGGATGCCCGCTTTCTGCCTAACCCACACTGTCAGGCCCCCCATAGCATGACCTTTTTGTCCCTTAACAGCCAATTTGCTAAAGGACAAGTAACCAGTGAGAAACAGTGGTTGCAGTGACCAGGTCTCTTGGAATGACCAAACATCCTCTTTGCGAATGAAGCTAACCCACTCCGGCATAGACAATCTAGACTCCAGACCTGCAATGTTCCAGCTACCCAGAATAGTACCATGGGCACTTATTAGAGCGTTTGATATCCCCTTATCGAGAGAATACTCAACATTTTCAATTGGGATAGCAACTGTCTGCATACTAGCAGCTCCCATTATAGCAGCGCTGTCACCCAGTTCGTCAAATATACCAGAGCCAGAATGCTCACCCAAAGTACCTACTGCTGGGGTTCCAGACTCTATGGTTGCAATTACTGGTTCTATGGGTTCTTGCACCACTGATGAATCCCTAGACCCATACAATTCAATAGAAGCTACAGTTACATTTTGAGCAGGATGGCCCCTGGGGTCTAAAACTTTACACGAATCATTCAATTTGGATTTAGAAACTGCATCCCTTGGGATTTCCAGACTGCCCACATCAGCCCTTGTAAAGGTAGTTTGTCAATCAATATGATTCAGGTCTGATAGGGGCTCGTACAAATTCCTCAGCGGGATGTTCCAAAACTCGTTCTGCTGGATGAATTTGCCAGGGTTGTTGAAATTTGAAGGGTGGCTAAACTGTTGCCGGGGGTTAGGAAAAATATGTGGTGCGGGATAACCCAACAACTGGGGGTATGCATTATGGTTAGCTCTGGATGGTGTGTAAGTCGAACTATTGTATGCTGATTGTGAATAAGCTTGATACATGGCTTCTGGGTTGATCTGGGGCCCATTAAATCTATGGTTAAAGTTGGTCCATTTGAGTGGGTATGGTTTACTTATCGGGCGTGATTGTCCTTGTAATTGACCTTGTGGATTAACCAGTGACTCAGGGTAGAAATAGCTTAGATTCCTCGTGGAAATACCACCATCGTAGTTTCCCACAAACCAGTCGGTGAGATGGGACACTACCCTGTGATCCCTGAAGTTAATAATCACGATATCTCCCTCAATATCTTTTGGGCGGGGACCTACCCACTTGCATCTACGAACAGAAATAATATCACCATTAAGATGGGCCGGAAGTGGTCTGTTAGTCTTCAACCAAAAGATGACCTTATTCTTTAGATTATCATTACTTTCCCTATTACCATTAAGAAGAGGAGGCACACCCGTCATAATGATAACATAATTAGCTGAATCAGGTGGAAGATCTACCATGTTCCTACGATTTAGATTGGGTCTAAAGGTGGGATTGACCGACTTGGCTACTCCTGTATTGTGGGTTGCCTTACTTCCCACAGCCGGTAGCTTGGAACTTGGTACGCTCGGCTTATCTTTAACAGTGTTGGAAGCCTTACTTCCCACAGCCGGTGACTTGGTACTTGGTACACTCGGCTTATCTTTAACAGTGTTGGAAGCACTTTTAGGAGCGGTTGGCCCTTGCTGTGTTTTAGGTTTACTATGTGTTGTGTTGTTACAGGAGACTCCAGATTGAATTTTTGAGGGAGCAGCAGTAGCACTGGGCTTTGGTTGAGGGGCCGGCTGGCCTGCCAAGCTCGTTGGTAAAGATGGAAACCCAGTGAGTAAAAGTTGATCCATCTTTTCACCTAATAACCTTACACGTTCCAGGATGGGTAGCATGTAAGATTTCAGGAGTTTCTCAAAGATATCAAAACACTCCTTGTTAAGCCCAGTAGCGCTATCCACTGAGGGCGTTGGTGGATGGGGAGACCCAACGGGAACCTCAATTACAGGAAGTACCGAAAAATCGGTTAGCTGCGAGATTTGGGTGGGTGGACAAGTTTGTTGAACTATACCTTTTCTTTTAACCCCCCCCTTTTTCCTTTTCTTCCTGGGTGGAGGGCAGACAACTCGTACATTTCTAGAGGATTTAGATTCAGAAACAATATTAGAATGGGTCAGCGAATTCCTTCCCCGAGATTCACTTAAACACGAGTGATTAGTAAGGGTTGAATGTAACTCTGGGGCTGCGATCTGCTCAACATGATCGGTAAAATCAATATAACTACTCTGGACAAGATTAGGGCTATTATGACGACCCTCGCTATTCGTAGGAGAGCAAACAGGAGAACTATTAGGTACACAAAATATACTTGGAATTTGGTCAGTGCTTGTTACGTCCAAGTCAATAATCGTTTTCCCTTGTACTGCCATATCTTGGGAATTGTTAAATGCAGGCTGAGAGGTCAACAAAGTTTGTTTGAGAAGTTCAATGGAACGGCGACGATCAGCCCGCTTTTCGGCTAGAAGAAGTTCTTTGTCAATTTCCTTAGTGACCTTGTCGAAATATTTATCAAGGGGCCCCTGGAAAGAGGAACCCACACTAGGAGGGATAGAACTAGACATATTCACCATAGGACAAAAGATGGCTACAGGAGACAAGTCCCTCTGACGGCATGCACATAGGATATGTAACAGGGGGAAGAATAACACTCAGTTACTTTATAGGAGTTAGAGACCTGGCCCAGCCCGGCCTCCTTCGGCCCCTGACGGCCACAGACGGTCCCGCCCTTATCACGGCTTCTCCCGCCACGCTCCCGCGAAGCGGAGGGAGTGGTCACCTTTAAACTCAGATGCAGCTAGCTAATAGGTTGAAGGACAGGGGTGTGTGGCCAGCGGGGAGAGCAGCCCAGGTGTGGTGAATGGGCGCGCAGGGGCTCCTGGACACTGGAGTCCCTGCCTGTGTGCTCGCAACCCCGCCGACACTCTCACCTGCCCGCGCCTCCTCTGGAACACTCCCACACAACCAGCCGCCTCTGGCAGACAAAGCGCTGCGGGACCCGCGAAGCGGGTCCGTCGAGGTTTTACACGCTTTCCGCCGCGGCGTCCTCAGATGCAGGGATTCCGCTTAGGTAAGGACTGAGATCCGAGGGTCAGCTCTGCTTGCAAAAAGGTCCCAAAGAACAGATGAAGGAGGCTAGTTTTCAATCCGTTAGGCGGGGGCGTGGCCAGCGGGGAGAGCAGCCCAGGTGTGGTGAATGGGCGCGCAGGGGCTCCTGGACACTGGAGTCCCTGCCTGTGTGCTCGCAGCCCCGCCGACGCTCTCACCTGCCCGCGCCTCCTCTGGAACACTCCCACACAACCAGCCGCCTCTGGCAGACAAAGAGCTGCGGGACCCGCGAAGCGGGTCCGGCGAGGTTTTACACACTTTCCGCCGCGGCGTCCTCAGATGCAGGGATTCCGCTTAGGTAAGGACTGAGATCCGAGGGTCAGCTCTGCTCGCAAAAAGGTCCCAAAGAACAGATGAAGGAGGCTAGTTTTCAATCCGTTAGGCGGGGGCGTGGCCAGCGGGAAGAGCAGCCCAGGTGTGGTGAATGGGCGCGCAGGGGCTGCTGGACACTGGAGTCCCTGCCTGTGTGCTCGCAGCCCCGCCGACGCTCTCACCTGCCCGCGCCTCCTCTAGAACAATCCCACACAACCAGCTGCCTCTGGCAGACAAAGCGCTGCGGGACCCGCGAAGCGGGTCCGGCGAGGTTTTACACGCTTTCCGCTGCGGCGTCCTCAGATGCAGGGATTCCGCTTAGGTAAGGACTGAGATCCGAGGGTCAGCTCTGCTCGCAAAAAGGTCCCAAAGAACAGATGAAGGAGGCTAGTTTTCAATCCATTAGGCGGGGGCGTGGCCAGCGGGGAGAGCAGCCCAGGTGTGGTGAATGGGCACGCAGGGGCTCCTGGACACTGGAGTCCCTGCCTGTGTGCTCGCAGCCCCGCCGACGCTCTCACCTGCCCGCGCCTCCTCTGGAACACTCCCACACAACCAGCCGCCTCTGGCAGACAAAGCGCTGCGGGACCCGCGAAGCGGGTCCGGCGAGGTTTTACACGCTTTCCGCCGCGGCGTCCTCAGATGCAGGGATTCCGCTTAGGTAAGGACTGAGATCCGAGGGCCAGCTCTGCTCGCAAAATGGTCCCAAAGAACAGATGAAGGAGGCTAGTTTTCAATCCGTTAGGCGGGGGCGTGGCCAGCGGGGAGAGCAGCCCAGGTGTGGTGAATGGGCGCGCAGGGGCTCCTGGACACTGGAGTCCCTGCCTGTGTGCTCGCAGCCCCGCCGACGCTCTCACCTGCCCGCGCCTCCTCTGGAACACTCCCACACAACCAGCCGCCTCTGGCAGACAAAGCGCTGCGGGACCCGCGAAGCGGGTCCGGCGAGGTTTTACACGCTTTCCGCCGCGGCGTCCTCAGATGCAGGGATTCCGCTTAGGTAAGGACTGAGATCCGAGGGTCAGCTCTGCTCGCAAAAAGGTCCCAAAGAACAGATGAAGGAGGCTAGTTTTCAATCCGTTAGGCGGGGGCGTGGCCAGCGAGGAGAGCAGCCCAGGTGTGGTGAATGGGCGCGCAGGGGCTCCTGGACACTGGACTCCCTGCCTGTGTGCTCGCAGCCCCGCCGACGCTCTCACCTGCCCGCGCCTCCTCTGGAACACTCCCACACAACCAGCCGCCTCTGGCAGACAAAGCGCTGCGGGACCCGCGAAGCGGGTCCTGCGAGGTTTTACACGCTTTCCGCCGCGGTGTCCTCAGATGCAGGGATTCCGCTTAGGTAAGGACTGAGATCCAAGGGTCAGCTCTGCTCGCAAAAAGGCCTAACAGCCCCTTCTGGCCTATGGAGAACAGGTAGCCTTGCAATAGTGAAAAACGAAAATGGCTGTATTTCACTACTAGGACATGCCACACACATCAGGGCTTGTCCTACCTTATACTTACAATGCACCCTGCCCTTGGGCCTACTATAGGGGTGACTGATATGAAGAAAAGGGAAGGTTTAGGGACTGCAAGTGGGTGCACTTGCCCAGTCAGCATGACAGTACCACACTGCACGCAGGCTCTGCAATGGCAGACCTTAGATACATTTTACAAGGCTGCCTCTGTTGGTGGCACAACCAGTGCTGCAGGCCCACCAGCAGTTTTTGGATTTAAACGCCCTGGGCACACAAAGAGCACTAGACTAGGGTCTGACAAGTAAACCAAATAGCCAACCATGGAACCACTGATTAATACATCAATTTAAAATAGGGAGCACTTGCACTGTGGCACTGGATAGCAGTGGCACAGTGCCCAAAGCATCTAACACCAGCAAAAATAAATGAGGCAATAGCAAAAAATGGAAGGGAGACCCACGCCAATGGTGCCAGGTCTAACAAAGGTGTAACATTTAGGTGTGTCTCCTGCAACAAACAGATATCAATACTATGTCTAGAAAGCTAGACATGGACTAGTCTCGATTTCCTACTGTCATAGAGTCGACGAATGTTCCAAGTAATGCAATTTAGTACATTAGTGAGGATGCATTCGACACGCACCCATAATCTTCAAGTGAGTAGCGATGATGTGTATGCAACCAACCATGAATTTCACAAATATTCCAATGAGCGACATTCAGACTGGAAATAACCAACAGAACAACCTCAATCCTCCCTCCCACTCTAACCCCCCAATCAGGTTGCAGAATACCCACCCTAGAAAAGCAAAACCACAAACATGTGCATTTCAAAACAGGGAAATTTCCCATGGGGGTGCAGGGATACCGGCAAACTACCTCGTTCACACAAGGTGGCCAAGAATACTGTGGCTGCTGCTACATTCCCTGACTCTCGGACACACATTGAAACTAGAAGCACTATAACTTGGAACACCAAAGCACACAGTATACACTTAAACGGCATGTTTCAGGACCAGCAACATCGTTCTTGTAAAGTAGGGATTCCGCAGCCCTTACAACATCCACATCGGTAATTATCGCTGAGTCGATCTCCTGTAGACTGAGTGGCCTCGTGTATGTCCTTGTTTTTCTTACTCCCCACGTGTTTGGCGAATTTCAATGCAGATTTTGAATCCGTGAAAAAGTGGGCAGTTCCATCAAAAGACACTTTAGGTTTGGCTGGATATAACAGGGAGTAAGGGATCTGTGCCTGTAAAAGGATACGTTTGGCCGGTAGGAATTCCCGTTGTGCCGCCTGCACGCCGGGGTGAAGTCAGGTTAGAACGAGATGTTGTTGCCCTTGTGTTGTATCTTCCCCTTTTCTCTAGCCAGCCTGGGGATGAGGTCTCTATCTTGGTAGTTTAAGAGTTTCACTATAATGGGTCTTGGTGGCGCGCCAACCGGGGACCTTTATCCCAGTGAGCGATGTTCCCTCTCCACCACGAAGACAGAGGACAATTTAGGGTCGGATAGTTCGTGGAGCAAGTCCGTGATGTAGGCCTCCATTTTGGAGATGGCAGTCGTGTCAGGAATGCCAGTTATTTGACGGTTGTTACGCCTTGACCATGCCTCCAAATCATCATTTTTGGCCCTGATGACCCCTAGTAACTTGTCCATGTGAAGCAACTGTTCTTTTGTCTCAATTTCAAACTTGTGAAACTCAGTTTGACGGTTCTCCAGTACATCAAGTCGAGTATCGTGTGTTGATACTTATGATTTACCAGAGTCCAGCTGCGCCGTCAAGGCGTCAAGTTTCGTGTAGATGTTACGAAGGCTGGATCGTCTCTCAAGCATAAGGGTTCGCAGGTCCTCCCCTTGATCATCCACCCTTGTACTTTGCTGGCTATCCACTTGTGCCTCCTGCTAAGACTCAGTATGCCGCGTGGCGCACTTGTTCTCGAAGGTTATCTTTGGCTGCTTGGCATCTGACTTGCCCATGGCTAAAAAAAAAAAGGGCGCTGAGTGCGTGATGGAAGACTCCCGAGCAGGGCCACACCAGCTGAGCAGACCGAGCCACTGACACCTCTCCTCCCCTCACCACCGGGGCAGAGCCGCACCACAATATAAGTCTTTGTGGTCCGCAAGTTCCAGACGCACCGCATGGTCTGTCCAGAGCTCAATCAAGCCCGGGCAGGGCTGCATCACAGATAAATACAGCTTCACTACAGGCACCATGCAGTGCCTAAGGATTCACTGCAGCTTGCAACACGTGGCCTGTAGAGCTTTCATACAACTAGGCAGTGACAATGAACGTGGTGTTCCACAAATGACGTTTTCAAATCTGGCCCTCTCTCTCACCTGGGTCTCAGACTAGACCGAGGGGCGCGCCGTGCCAATAGTAGTGACAGGGTAATATCAGAAGGGCACAGCATACATGCGATAATCCAGGCTGACCCAGGTGCTATGGGCTGTTTAAACACGCTGCAGGGGCCTGCGTAGGGAACTCCTCCGCACCCCCAAGGCCCCGCTCCAAGGGCCCAGGCAAATCCTTCACCACAGACTGTGTCCTTAAAGCCCCCAAAGCGAGCAGGATTGCATATGCCGTACCTTTAAAAACGGGCACCAGATCGTCTTTCATTTGGGAAGGGAGTGAACAGCAGATACACCGCAACATCCCCAGTGCCCAGCAGAAGCCCAGGGCGTCCAGCTAGCGTCGCTTTACCGGCAGTGTTGTTAGCGGGTGCGCAGCAGAGACAGCAGCCTCACCAGTGTCTCTAGCAGTTCACACAAAATGGCGGGTCTGGAGCTATGCGTGATGCGCTGTGCCCCCTCCTCATTCCTGCAGCTCCACAACCATATAAGCATGATCCATAAGGCCCCCTGTTGGCACTCACAGCTCTCTGCCGCAACAGTACGTGTCGTACCTGGGCTCCTTCATTGAGGGGGGGTCCCGCTGTTCTCCAGTGAGGCTGCTGCCTGTTCTCAGTCCGCAGCCGCAGGCAAAATTTTCGCAGTGTCTGCAGGCCTCACAGTCTCGGCCTCTCAGGGTCACAGCCGCTCCGCTTCCACTCGAATACTGCACCCCAGGGGATAACTCAAACGCCGGATCGCTCCCACAGGATCTATGGGTGTTCCGACACCTGTTGCTGAGGTTCGAGCCGCCCAGCAGTCATCCCGATGTGTAGGATAATCGAGGATTTCTTCCCAGCCAGCGGAGCGTGCTTAGAACGCGGCCATTCCACTGCGCAGCAGACCGCGCCCCCCCCCCCCCCCACCAGTCAGGCTTAACTTAGTGGCAATGTGTAAAGTATTTAGGCAGCATGCCAACAGCAATCATATGAAAACACAACTTAAGAAAAATCCCACACCAAGTTAGAAAAATAGAGTTTTATACATTATTTGACACAAAAAATTACAAAAATCCAATCAGTAGTTTTAAAATTTTAGTTAAGTATAGCTCGTAAAAACACAAAACGGCACTTGGGGTTATCTGGTCATGCAAGACCGGGTGAAAGCCACCGGTTCAGGCTGACCACGATGGACCACGGGCTGGAAACAGGGATCAGTTTCGTCCTGCTGAAAAAGTTACTTCCTAAAGTGTAGAGCAAAGAGTCCTGTTCTCAAGGGCAGGGGCCGCGAGAAGCAGGGAGAAATTCGTGGATGATAATGCTGGAGCATGAAAAGCAGGCTGGGTTCGCTGCCAGTTGTCACTGTAGCGCAAACATCCTGTCAGTGTCTGTGGACAGTCGTTGCTGGAGATTCACATTGGCAATCACAAAGAGCTGTCAATGCTGTGGTGTGAAGTGCAGATCTTGTGTTGCCGGTCGTCACTGTAGTACGAAGAGTCAGGTTCACTGGAGCTTCGTAATGGCAGATGGCGCGGGCGGCAAGCTCATTGCCAGAATGAGCCTAATCGCCATGGCTAAGAGCCTAGTACTTCAGGAATTCGCCTTCTTCATAAAAGAGCTCCACTAATGACACACCTGGGCTGGATCTCTTATGATCAGGTACTCACTCCAGCGCTGGCCAGCAAGGCTCAGGCAGTTCCAATTGCAGGTCCAGGCAGGTCCAGGTGCAGCATGTCAGCTGAGCAGTTGCAGAGAGGTCTCTGGCATTTGTTGTGTCCATGTAGTTCATAACAGGAGGTCAGTCAGCAGACCATTGGAGTCACATCAGCGTGGGATTAAGGGTGCAGGTCCAGTCTTCTTTCCCAGGTAGCAGAGCAGGTCTCAAGCAGCAGGGCGTCCTTCTTGTGTATTATCTACAGGTTCAGGAGTTTACTGAAGAGTTGGTCTGAGGGTCCCATTTTAATACCTGGTGCTTCTGGAGTTTTCCCCCTACATAGGTATCTGGAATTTCAAGCCTCCTAGCCCTGGTCCCAGTCTGTCTGGGGACACAATAGGCTAGTGTGAAATCCTTTGTGAGTGTGTTGAGCCCCGTGCATTTAAAGTGCATATGTGTATGGTGACTGCTCCGTCTCCCACATTAAGTCAGGATGACCCAGCCTGCCAACACCAAGACCTTCTATCGTAATACTGTCTGGGAGAAATGCACAATGGACAGCAACATTGCCCCAACAGTGACAGGTCTGTACGTCTTTGATTTTGAAAAAATGAGCATCCTCAACACAGTCATGCCTTTCTATGAAAACAATAAGTTCTATAAGAGGTGCATTGATGACATTTCCTGATTTGGGAGGGCTTGGAAGAAACTCTGCACACATTCCTGACCTGGATCAAAGGGCATGACCGGAATCTAAGATTCACACACAGTATGCATAAAAAGACCATCACTTTCCTGGATCTTGACATCACAGTTGAGAGGAGTCAACTAAGAACTAAAACTCACTTCAAGCCCACAGCAAGAAATGCACTCCTCCGTTTCGACAGCTTCCATCCAAAGCCATTATGTGAAAATGTACCTTTTGGCCAGTACCTGAGACTGCAAAGGAACTGCAGTAACATGACTGACTACAAAAAACAAGCATCTTTTCTTTCCCCAAAATTAAAGGAGCGTGTTTATGCCGACAAAATCATCGGAACTTTGAAAAAACAGGCCAGAAATCAAAAGAGAGAGGGGCTGACGAGGAGACGCAGCGGATGCCTACATCCATTCCGCTCACATGTGTGACTACCTACAGTACAATCTCAAACCAAGTGTCTTGGATCATACAGAAACATTAGAGTATCCTTGGAACAGGGAAACCAGACTCGGAAAAAACCCATGTTTTCCTGCAAAAGAGCACGGAGACTCAAGGACAGCCTGGTCGCTACCCGCCCTCAAACACAGGTACACCCCACCCGCACAGTTGTTAATGCATGGGCTTACCCAACGTGACTGGCCATTTTCCTTGCGGGAACTGCAGTGTGAGTCATCTCACGAAACCAGTAAAATAATTAAACCTAAAACCAGGTAAAATGTGGCAAATCACAAAACATACTAATTGCAAGTCTTGCAACGCGATCTACCTGATCACTTGCCCCGGCGGCCTCCGCTATGTTGGTATGACCAGTCAAAAAATCAAAGTCCGCATTTGCGAACACCGCAGCAATAGCAGATGCAAACGGAACACCACCAGGATGACAGACCACTTACTGGAGATGGGTCATGCAACCAATGACCTTATCTGGATAGTCATTGAACAATTGTATACAAATATCACTGACCTCCAGAGTCGGCTCTTTGAGAAAGAGCAACAGTGGGTTTACTGCCTGCCAACCAACAAAATTGGCCTTTATGACAACATCCCTTGGAACTCACTGAACAGTCTCATAAATTAGGCCATCCTTGCTCTTTTATGGTTCCCCACTTTAGCACTTGTATCTGATCTCTTTAGACCACAGCCCACACCTCCATACTACACGAACAAAAGAATGATTGCATTTTGTTGTGCCTCACCTTTATTAACATACATCATGAATACACCCTTGCATACTTCACTCCACATTGAGGTGACATTGAGTTCGCTCCAGCCCAGTTCCCCTTCTGGGCTGCTCCCTTTTCTCATTTGTTCTGAATACTACTAACATATCACCAATCCTGTAGATCAGAATGCTTTTATCCACTTGACTATGTATTTTTGTCACCAGCCGCCAGTCACAACTTTTCTTAATAAGCCCCTTCCTATGACACGCCCCGTGTGAGCATGGTTTGTTGCTAGCAGTCTGTATAATGGGTCATATTACAAGATATAGTTGGCAGCTAGCATTTGTGTATTTCTAAAGATATACAACAAAGTGGACAGACCCAATAAGGAATCCAAATGTAGGGATGACTCAATGTCATGCACAGGACTGGGGGAAAAAAAGCCAATGGCTTTTTAAGAAGAACCCTCACCCACCAACCTAGTTGATGGGATCTCTGCTGGAGAACCTCTGAGTATGATGGGATCTCTGCTGGAGAACCTCAGGAAGAAGTGGGGTTTTTCAGCCATGTCTCTTATTCACCTACAGTCACTCTCCACAGAAGAGGGTAAGGTCCAGTCCCTTCAAACTTCTCAGAGGATGGGGTGCATTATGTAAGTAAGGAAGTTGATGGCACAGCACAAGTGAACCGAAGAAAAACAGACAAGTTAACAGCTGATGAAGAAGTGGTATGACCAGAAAGAATGCTAAATGAGTACCACAAGGGTGAGCGGTTATTGGTGCTGAAGCCTATTTGTCCTACAGGTTTGAAGAACAAGAAGTGTACTGCAAAAAAATCTCTGGGTTTAGCTACTTGGTGGACACAGGTGCTACAAGGGAGCTAAAGAGGGGTTTTCCATGTGAGCCAGCTTAAAACATACCTCCAGAGAGATTTCACAGTATGCATGATGTCAACAACAAAGGAGGCAGAAGAAGACAATAAGCAACTTCCTGACCTACTACACTGTGATGTAAAGGAGAGTTATGTGGAGGGGAAAAACCTCCCCCGAGCTAATGCCTAAAGAGCAGAAAGAATGTAGAAAGGTGCTGGGATGCTTTTCCTATCTTTTATCACAGACCCCTGGGATGACACATATCTGTGTCTATGAAATAGGTAAAGGGGATAGCTTGGTAGTTAAGAACATGGTATATAGAATGTCTCACTGAGTCCAGCAGTGCATCAACTGAAGGGTTAATAGATGTTGTACTTGAGGGTAATCGAGCTTTACCATAGTGTTCTAGGCCTGTCCAGTAATATTGGTACCCGAACAAGGATCAACAGACTTGCGGTTTTGTGTGGAGTACAGGGCCCTCAATGAGGTGACCAAGACTGATGCAAACCTAATCATCACTGCTAGTCTGCTCGTGGACTGTCTGAGTGCTGCTTGTTACATACATGAGTAACTTTGAACTGACCAGTAGTTACTGGCGGATTACTCTAGGGAGGTACTCTCACAAGGGGCCAAACTATTTTGGCACTAGACAGAGTTGGGGTGTGTTGAGCCATTGTCACTCAACTACAGCCATTATTTACAGTGGAACTATCTCTTGGTTTAACCGTACACTGTGCATCCTGTTAATAAAGGATATTGTCAGAGGATTACACAGAGGTTGTTTTATTTTTATTTGAAGAATGTCTGGAACACTGTTCTAACTCGGTGGCGAGGACTAGCCGATGATGAAGCAAGCACTAAACATGTGAGTGAGGCCTTTGCCGTCCATAAACACCTGAGTGATCAGGAAAATTGGCATATCTGGTCATCATAGCAAGAAATAGAATTCCCCTTGAAGTACATATGAGTTTCTTCTGGCTGCCCTACCTTTTTGTGAATTGACTATATTGATTGGAGGCTGTAGGGCAGAGATTTGGTCATCTACCTCTCTTCTGTGTAGTTATGATCTACTGGACCATAGCTTTTTATCTGTGTAAGTGAGTGTAAGGCCTACCGGCCACTTTAATGTAAAGTTCTACTGTTATGTGAAACCCAGAACCTTGCGTTGACATCCTGTGTGTATGTCAAATGTGGAAATGTACAGTGAGTGTGTGGTACAATACATGGGTGATAGGACTGTATGTATGTTTGTGGGTGTGTGCTTATGTGTGTGAGTGTGAGAGAGAGAGAGAGGGAGAGAGAGAGAGAGGGAGAGAGAGAGAGAGAGAGAGAGAGTGAGAGAGAGAGAGAGAGAGAGAGAGAGAGAGAGAGAGAGAGAGAGAGAGAGAGAGAGAAGAGGGAGTCTGAATACTGAAGCGAATAGGTCCCATTGTGAATGGACCCTGATTTAGTATGGCACTAGAGAAAGCATTAGGGCAGCTTCTCTGGATAGTGGAAGTGCATTGCCTGCAATTCAGTGACAGGAGTGAGGAGATACAGACACTGACATGACGAGTATGGAGACAGGGCTACCTTTAGAAATTCAATGAAGACTTTGTAAGCAAGGGGCTGCTAACTAGTTCTTCCTGAGCACTGCCATTTGGTATATGGCAAAATTGAAGGGTGGTACTGCAGTTTCTGTTGCTCAAGGTGTAGAGTTTTTATGGGGCCAGCCGTATTTTCTGGACCTGACAACTTCTTTGCAATGACTGATGATGGCCAGGTGCAGACAACTGATGCTTCATTGGGCCCATGTGATGGGTGCTACTTCTCGGAGAAAGCCCTCGTGCAACCTGTTGTGAGAAGCATCACTTTAGACAAAGACTGAGGGGCAGATTTACAAGCCCCTTGCGCCACTTTTGCGTCACTTTTCCCATGTTAAAAATGACGCAAAAGTGTTGCAAGGGCCTTGTAAATATGGAGAGCAGCCTGAGAAGGACACTGACAAGGAGAACAAAACTAAACTGGTTCTAAAGTTTGAGACAGTAGATCCTCATCCCTTATCTAGACCATGCAACTTTGTTCCAGTCCCAAGTTCTGCTTGTTACAAGAAGGTGAATATTCCACAGAGTACTGTAAAGGCCTCTGTGTAAACAGGGCTTGTGTCTGTCTAGCAGCCAGTCTCCCAAAAGTGAAAGGACATCTCCTGAAGTCTCCATTTTCTGCTGGAGGAGCCGATGTTCTACCTAGTGCCTAGAGGCCTGCCTGTATGGTGGGAGATTGAAGGACTGTGGTTGTCACTATAGGTGTGGAGACTTTATAGGAGGAGAATCAAAGTGTGTTCTCCAGCATGAGGAACACCTAGGAAAACAGACTATTTGGAGAAAGAAGCTAGGAGCAACTGGCAACATGAGTCTCTCAATCTTTCTGCACCGTTTTTGCTAAGAACTGCCCCAAGGCTTCCCCAAATAAATGGTGTCAGAGTCTGCTGACAGCAGCCTCGAGCTTCAAGCTATTGTTGCTGCTGCTGACACCAGAAGAAGACTTGTCTCTGCTGGGCAGTGCTTAATTTGAGCCAGTGGTTTCCGGTACTCTGCACCAGCAGTTAATTATCAACACCGGCACTTGGAACAGTCTGTCACAAGGTGGCCCTGGGTGGCTAATTTAGAGATGACCACAACAACAGGTAATTATTAATTCAATATACATTAGAAATGACTATTACCTGCTGCTGAAGCCTTTCTTATAGTTTTGGAGGCCTGAAATAATCTGAATTGTCACACTTGCAGGAGTGTGATGGTTAGTAGTTGTGTTATTGTTATTTTACTGGCAGCGTGGCAGGGACAATGTGTGGTGTAAGCTGCATTAGCCTCCCAGCGAGAGCCCTTGGCACTTATTATTTTACGAATTGCGCACTGCTGCTGGGTGGAGCCTTGTTGGCCTGTGATGCCACAGCTACACTTTCTTACTGAAGGAAGCTTGTTGGCCTTGGAAGCCGCAACTGCTAGAGAAATGGTGCCATGACGCCTGGACCTGCCGTGCTGTGATCATCCAAGCACACTGATGTGTCACTGCTTGCTTGGGCTGGATGGCTGCTGGAGAAGTTGTGCAGTGACCCCTGGATCTGCCATGCTTCAGTCATCCATCAATGTGGGTGCAGAAGAGAGGCTGCCATGAAGGTGGAAGGCCCGGACTGCACCTGTACCATCACTCAACCTGCTGGCTCGACACCCCTACCACAAGCCTTGCACTGTGACCAGAGCAATGCACTGAGACGCGCTCCAAGGAAGTTGAGAGAGATGCTCATCTGGAGTAAGAGCTCTTGATTGAGTTGTGCACCTAAACTCCTTAGGGTGAATAGCAGCCTAAGCTCACCTGTGGCTAATTAATGCTTCTATTGAGATAATAGCCGTGCACGGCACTTTGGTTTATCCTAGGATTAAGGCGTGGGTCGTGCTCCTATGTGTACCCCCCGCTCGGGAGTACGAAATAAACTAAGGATTGCGCTGGCACTCAACAATGCCAGTGTCACATAGGGCACAGACTGTTGTGTGCTGAACTTGTCAGCAAGGCTTTGAACAATAAAGTTTTCAACAAACGCTGTTTTTTGGTTCAACACTCTTTAGTATTTTATTCATACTTGTTGAAAGTTGTTGTTTGCCAGTTTCATAAATTTTTTCAATCAGTCGGTATATTTACTCAACAATTGTATTTGTATCCAACTTATATTTCAAAAGAATACATTCCGTCTATTCCAATGCATTTCGGCCTGGTGGGCCTTCATCGGGGAAGTCTGTGAAACAAAGATAGTATCTATCACTATACGATACGGGTATTTACATATACAATATACAAAACGATACAACTCCGTTAATCAAATTTTTAGAACATAATGCATTAAATGCAGTGTCCAAACAGCATTTACAGGAACTTGTTTTATGACGCCTGATGGATTGATACCCCTGAGTTTTACGCGCTAAGCTTGTTGGTGTGTTACTATACTCTACTAGATTTCTCATCCCAAAAATGCTATCAACATCATATTCACATGCCCACAGTTATCACATGTCCTGGAGGGTTTGTAACAGATCTTAAAGAACTGGGTTCGGGTAGTTATAAGCGTTTTAAAGCGCTTATTTAAGTAAGTATTTTACGCGCAGTTGTAGGTCTTACCGGGAATGTTCAAATAACTGGATCGCAAGCTACACAGGAGGCAACTACTCTCTTCACAGAAAAGTTGGCGTGTGACGTGTATGGGCTTCATTTATACTGATGCGCGCGCTTTGGTTAAAGGGCCAGGCTATGGGTTATCGGGGTGTGACAACGTATCACAATGTAAAATGGTAACAGATCTTATAAACATGCAGCACTATAATTACATGATTTGCAAATCACAAATAGCAACTAAATTCTGTCCGTTCATTAATGCCTAGTGGGCGTAAAGTCTGTAAATAGAATATCCAATGATTTTCACGTTTTAACAAGGCTTTTCTGTTGTCTGTTTCTTCATTCTTTTCAACAACTTCCAAAATGCATGCTTTGATTTGGTTGATCTGGTGGTTGTGCTCGATGAAATGTGTAGCGACGGCTGACTTTAGCATTTTTGTCCTTATATTACTTTTGTGTTCGGTTAACCTGGTCTTAAGTTTGCGCTCACCGAAAGATAGAAAAACTTTACTTTCTTCTCAAAAAAACAAAAAAACTGACAGAATCACGTGCGTAAGCAAATATTCCACAGCCAGTCCCCAATTCAAGAAAATCATCAAAAAACATTGGCGGATGTTACAAACTGAAACTGACTTTAACAACATATTCGGTGAAGAACCATTGTTTGCATTTTCAAGAGCAAAAAACATAGGAGAAATCATCAAAAAACCCAAGGCCATGAAACCGCCAACAACATTCAAAGGAACCACCCCATGCAGAAATTGCAGTAATTGCAATAACATTATGGAGGGTAACACCATCACCCACCCCATGAGGGGTAACAAGATCAAATTAAATGTTAATGGTACTTGTAATACAAAGAACATTATATACATGTTGAAATGCCCATGTGGCAAGGCCTATGTTGGACAAACTGAGCACAAACTTAAGACCAGGTTAACCGAACACAAAAGTAATATAAGGACAAAAATGCTAAAGTCAGCCGTCGCTACACATTTCATCGAGCACAACCACCAGATCAACCAAATCAAAGCATGCATTTTGGAAGTTGTTGAAAAGAATGAAGAAACAGACAACAGAAAAGCCTTGTTAAAACGTGAAAATCATTGGATATTCTATTTACAGACTTTACGCCCACTAGGCATTAATGAACGGACAGAATTTAGTTGCTATTTGTGATTTGCAAATCATGTAATTATAGTGCTGCATGTTTATAAGATCTGTTACCATTTTACATTGTGATACGTTGTCATACCCCGATAACCCATAGCCTGGCCCTTTAGCCAAAGCGCGTGCATCAGTATAAATGAAACCCCACCCATACACGTCACACGCCAACTTTTCTGCGAAGAGAGCAGTTGCCTCCTGTGTAGCTTGCGATCCAGTTATTTGAACATTCCCGGTAAGACCTACAACTGCGCGTAAAATAGTTACTTAAATAAGCGCTTTAACACGCTTATAACTACCCGAACCCAGTTCTTTAAGATCTGTTACAAACCCTCCGGGACATGTGATAACTGTGGGCATGTGAATATGATGTTGATAGCATTTTTGGGATGAGAAATCTAGTAGAGTATAGTAACACACCAACAAGCTTAGCGCGTAAAACTCAGGGGTATCAATCCATCAGGCGTCATAAAACAAGTTCCTGTAAATGCTGTTTGGACACTGCATTTAATGCATTATGTTCTAAAAATTTGATTAACGGAGTTGTATCGTTTTGTATATTGTATATGTAAATACCTGTATCGTATAGTGATAGATACTATCTTTGTTTCACAGACTTCCCCGATGAAGGCCCACCAGGCCGAAATGCATTGGAATAGACGGAATGTATTCTTTTGAAATATAAGTTGGATACAAATACAATTATTGAGTAAATATACCGACTGATTGAAAACATTTATGAAACTGGCAAACAACAACTTTCAACAAGTATGAATAAAATACTAAAGAGTGTTGAACCAAAAAACAGCGTTTGTTGAAAACTTTATTGTTCAAAGCCTTGCTGACAAGTTCAGCACACAACAGTCTGTGCCCTATGTGACACTGGCATTGTTGAGTGCCAGCGCAATCCTTAATTAATGCTTCTGCCACCAAATCAGTGGATGTGTAATTGTGAGGGTACTTGGTTGGGGAGAGAATACTGTTGTAGAAGGTCATTGCGCAATGAGGACTCAAGAGGAGTACAATCCTATACTGGCTAATCTAATTGTACTGTGTAGTGTTTAGTTTTATTGTGTGCTTCCGGTACTTGCTTTTACTCAAATACAAGCACTGGGCAGGACATGAAATTATTGTTTTTTTGTTGATTATTAAGTTTTGAACCCTTGCTCCTTGAGAGGCCTTGAACTGTTCTCCCTTGGTACCCTGAGAGTCACCTACAACACGGGTTGTACTTGGCTCCGTTTTCAGAGCCTTAGTAAGATAGACCCCAGGACACCGGTAGCAGCTGGCCTCAACCACTGCGGTTAGGGCCTAGTAGCCACTGCCTCCCCTGTGCCCCCACTCCACAACTGGATCTGACATGTTGACCCTAAATAGAACCGAGGAACTGCATGTTTGGTGTTCAGGGTACCCAATCACGATAGGGTGGGCTACCCATCTGCTAACCCTAAGAAAGACCCAAAATATTTAAGTTGTTTCTGTCAAAGCAGCACAACAGGACCTCTGCTGCCATATACTAGATAAAAAAGGGATACTAAGAAAAGCCTTGGGACTGTTACAAAGCCCCCAGCCTGCACAAGACAGCTATGAATTCACTGGCCCCATGAGCCACAGAGAGCCTTCAAAAGGCATGCTGACCTCCAAGATCTCAGCCCACATCACAAGGCTCACACCGATAACGAGTAAACATATCAAATAGGTTTCTGTGTGTGAGTTCAAAAGGACTCCTGAAGAAGACCATCTCCACTTGAACATTCCAATCGAAGCAGGATTATCTAATAAAGACAAAGAAAGGAAATTTAGCCAGAGACAGGGCAGAATTCAACATTCAGTGCTGATCATGTTTCTGGGGAAAGTAACAGATCTAACTACTTCATGAAAGGCCAGATATGTATTTCCTTGACAAGGGAGGGGCCAGCACAGTTGCTTGTTTCCCTGTCATGACTCTCCCTAATACTGAATAGCTATGGTGAGCTGGGGGAGTGGTGATGATTGTTCCACTGATACTCAAATGTACAGCTGATTAACCAGTAATCTTCACTGGATCTGGTAGTTATTCTAATATATCGTTTCTCCCTACAGTAATCTTATCTTTCTTGAACAAAAAATGAATCCAAATCTAAGGAGCTGCCTGTCCTACTGTGCCCTCTGAGTGTCTTCAACAGCAGCTTATGATCAAATGCAGCTGAAATCTCAATAGGTAGAATCATAGAGTGACTTTAGTTCTTTGATCCGAGGATGTCTTCCCAAATTATAAGAATGGCAACTTTGAATGGTGTGTAAAAATGCAAACATATCAATAATAATGCCGAATAACATTTGCTCCTTGAATAACTTTCAACTTACTTTTCCATGGCATGAATGAGAAATGTTAGTTTGGAGATCTATTTTAACGAATATTGGCAAAGCGGGTAGATCTGCCTCTTTTTGTACTTTAAAGCTCTTCTTCATATATTAGCAAGTTATGTTGTGTGATTGTCCTCAAGGGCAAATGAGTGACTGTGAGGAGGAGCTAATGGCTGGAAGAAGGGATAGCTGAGGAGTAAACATTGATAAACTGATAAGGTTCACCCCTCAGGAATACACATTTATTGGGAAGTTGATCAGAGTTTTAGATCTTTCTCTTGTTTACAAAAGTAGGAGTCAAAATGCTTTGGGTGCTTTCTCCCTATAATGTTAACTCATTGCTGTTTTTATATGATGTTTTAATTGTGGCAATGAGTAATTTATCAATAATGTTTTTTATTGCAGTTGATACATTTTCTATAAACTAAACGTCATCATGGATGAGTGCATGGGTAATCGGATAATAAATAAGTCAGTGAGTGGATGGATAATTGAGTGAGTAAGTTGTTGCGTAAACGCATGGATAGAAGGATATACCAACTGCATATCCACTCACACCTATGCATGTATTCCCCAATCTATTCAGATACTCACACCTCCATTAACCTTCACCCTTTCATCCATGTTAACCCTCACAAGATCCATCTATAGATTCACTTCACACCTTCTCTCATACAGTAATCTAGCCTTCCAATTATCCGCTCCCATGCCAATTCTCAACCCATGCGTTGATGCATACACTTTCTTCTGTGTGCCATGTGCAACAGTATGCAGGTGGTCCACAATTGCTTGTTTGTCTGCATGTGTTTTGTCTGTGTTTCTATTTACTCTGCTGTTGCTTGTATGCAAATGTATGCATGCATGTGTGTTAATCTGTGTGTATCTGAGTACTTGTGTGTATATTTTTCTGTGCTCATAGGTGTCTGCATGTGTGCATACACCTGTGACTCTGTTGGCCTGTTTGGATTACTGCCTTTATGTGTTTTGATCTGCAGTGTTTTTTCTGCTTCTGCCTGTGAACATGGATACATGCTGTGTGTGCATGGAAGTCTGAACTGAATATTTGCCTTTATATGCATGCATCATTCAGTGCTTGACATATTGTCATTTTTTGTGTGCGCATGGGTGCCTATCCGTCATTTGGTCTCTGTGAATTTCAGCCATTTGTATGTTGATCCATCTGCATTTGTAGAAATCTGGAGCCTCATTTATGAAGCCTTGCGTCAGTTTTGCGCTTCCGATGCGCCACTTTTTGTGACGCATCGCGGCATAAAACATGCCTCCTGTTGCGCACTATTTACAAAGAGACGCATCTAAGCAGATGCGTCACTTTGTAAACCCCTGTGCTACATTATACCTATGTCAGTGACGCAGTGAAATCTATGAGATTTCATGGCGTCACTTCTAGGATGTCGTTGCGTCCAAATCTTGCGCCTGCCTCACATCAGGCGTAAGACTGACGCAGGCCCTTTCACATGGGGCTTGCCCATGTGAAGGGACGCATTGCTGGAGTTGCTTCACCTTTGTGACACACTCCAGCAATGCGTCACTTTTGCGCTTACAGATACGTCAGAAATACTGATGTATCTGTAACTCCTTGCGACATGCATTCATTAAATATGACGCATCAGGTATGTCTCAAGGACTGCGCACTGAGAAGTGACGCATCCCTGCTTTCACGCAGCGATGCTTCATTTCTCATACATGAGGCACCTGGGGAATGTGTGCTCTCCAGCTGCGTGTAACTGTGCGAGTGCTTTGGCATGCATGTTCTGTACCTTTGTATGCATACACCATACAAAAGCAGACCTATGGGCTTTGCCAATTGCTGCATGATCATATTTGGAACTGAAAGAATATTTACTACCTCCTCATCAGTGCTTCAGTAAATCAAATACATTTTCATAAACATCTACGCTTTCCTACGCCCCCAACTGTGAGGCATGTATCAGTCCGCATGAAAAAGTCCCTGGCCTGCCAGATACAAAAAACTATGTTTGTCATTTTGCACCAACGCCGAGTCACAAAAAGCTTTATGTAAAATATTTGTATCGGTACTTCAGGCATTAAAACTCAGGAAGAAAAACAGAAATCTGTCCCTTTGCGAGCTGTCTCATACAACTAATGAAATGGCTGTAAAAAGAAAAAGAACTGACACTTACAATCAAACAATAGGTGTGAATGTAGGCTAAGCAATATGTTAATAACAAAAGTAAACTACGGCTGAGGCGGCTGACCTTTTCAGGAGGCCTAAGCTTGTTATTATCTGTTGACTAGGACATTCTATTAAGAGTTACCTAAATGAAAAATACACATCCTTTAATTAACTGATTAGTTGACTAAAAAACTCTGAACTAAAGGAAACATTTAGAGATTTAATTGCGAGCAAGATTATTAGCCTTCGTAAGACCGTAGAGAAACCACAGTAACAAAGTAGCCGGTTTAACTGGTGGTGTAAGTGCGTCACGTCTTCAGTTAGCAGAAGAAATCCACCATGTGGCTTTAAAGCGCCATCTTGTGGCTATTTTTGTGAATCTGGTTTTTAGGGACTTAAAAATGGCTCACATACAGAATTTCATAAGTACTGTTTGTTCCAAGTACTCTGCTTGTAGGATGGGCAAATTGGAAGAAAAGATGTTTTGAAGCAGAGAATCATATTAACACATCAAACTTCAATGCATTTAAAATGATCGAAGGTCATCTTTACAACAGCCTTAGTTATGGGAGAGCTAATTTTCCGCCCCACTTTTAACTATACCGGGGTCCTGTTAACTTCATTGGCTTAAAATTAACAGGGATTCTAGGCTGAACCCTCAGAATCAGCTGAATATTACTGTTGGGAATTTCTGGTCTGATCAGTGGCGGCTGGGGACATTTGAAAGTGGTGTGGCTTAAAGGTTGGGTATGACTTTTATGTAGCGAGCGATGCTAGCATGCTTAATGGACAAATGTGGGGCTGAGGGTGGATTCTTTTCCCAAGAAAAATTGAAAAAATATTGTCAACGGGTGCACTTTAAAGCAAATGAATTTAGTGATAAAGCAAAGCTTTTAAAGCAGTGGGAACATTTAGTCTTAAATATTAAACAGGTGAAAAACTGCTCCATATCTTACTGTATTAATATGTTCAACAATTATTGTAATGTGCAAATTGTACAATGCAGCAACGACAGACACTTTGATGTGTGTGCTTTCCCAGGGCCTTGGACTGCATGTAGCATCAATTTGGGAAGAAAATGCTCTAAATATCAGGCTTCGGAAAGCACCCACAGTGCTGGCTGTAATCAGTCATATAGAAATACGTGCAGACAGGTCTTTAAGTGGCATGGAAAAAGTGGGGTCTCTCTAAAAGTGAATATGTAAAATACATTTTTGTGATTTACTTAGTGTGCCACCGACTGGTATTTTGGTTTCTCTCTGAGGTGTAATTGCATACAGATATATAGCACAACAACTGACATACACCTAAAACCTGTCAGTATGATTGGCTTTGTCAATGGTTGTTAGCTGTTTAGGATAAATGAGTAACAACAACGATTTGTTATAAATAATTAACTTTGCAAATTTTCCATTCGGAAATTGTGAGTCTGTGAATTGAATAGTATTGAGACTTTTGGAAGGAATTTTGGCCTTTAGTTATGTGCACTTTATGTTAGATATTTATGCCCCTTTTCTCTGCATATCTCGTCCATCTTCACATCTTCAACTACCTCTCTCTCTTCTTCACCACCCTCTTTTCACTGAATACACTTCCACGCATCTCCCTCACTTCACAACTTCCAAATGTACACTACACTCACTCACAGGTAAGCAATGTATTTCCTCCGGCTTTTGCCTTGTATATATTTTAACATCTGTGTACCCCCTTCACACACATTTCCACAGAATTTCAATTTCAGCTGGAACACATGCCCAGTGTCCTCTGTGCTCTGCAGAGAGGCCAGCCTACTGACAGGCACTTTGCTTTGGCTTCAGCCTCAGTGTCAGAGCTCTCAATCAAAATCCCTCATAAACACCTGGCATGGCTCAAAGTATGCACAATGAAAGAGTATTAAGCTGCATGTAAAAAAGACAGGAACACACCATTATGAAATACCTAACACTCTTGACGAACGCATGAGTAAATAAAACATGTGACATAAGAGAGGAACTAAATCACTGACATGCATTGCCTTAACGTTTTAAACACTCCATGGAGCATATTTGCAAGAACTTAATGCAGCTGTATCGCCATTTTTTTTACGTTAGGGCAGTTTTTTTATCGCCGTATTTACAAGTTGCCGCTAACTGCTGTTAGTGGCACTTTTCCGGCATAAACGTGAATTTTAACGATCAACGCTTCTGTTAGCGGGACTTAACGACAATGAGATGCAAGTTGGGTGTTCCTGTGTAAAAACTACTTCTAACCCCAGTTTGCTATATTTACAATGAAATTGCCATAGGAGATAACCCACCAAAACTGCTGCTAAGTCCAGTTAGAGGTAGTTTTTTAAGACCAGAAAATAGCTGGTCTTAAAATTGGTGCACATGCTTGGGGCCTCATTTCAGCGGTTTTGGTGCAGGACAGCACTGCAAGGAATGTTGCTGTGCTGCCTGCGACAAAACAAAAGGACGGGAATGCACTCTATCAATAAGATAGGGTGCATTTCTGGGCCTTTTTCATGAAAAGTGTTGCATCGCTGTGACAGGACAGAGTTGCAACACTTTTCACTGAACCGTCCTTGCGAGACCATGGATGCGCCGTATACAACGTACAGCGCTCCGTTTTGCAATCAATGACAGATTCGTCTGGAATCCTGAGAATTTGGTAGTGCTAAAGTCATACATTGCTACAGTTGTGTTGCAAGCATGACGCAACTCCAGCAATGCATGGTGCCACCTATCCCTATGGCACTGCAAAACCCTTACACCTGCCATGAGGCAGACGTAAGGGCTTGACGTAGTGGTATCCTAGAATTGTCGCAGTGAAATCTGATAGACTTCACTATGCCAATCCTACAAGCATCGGTGCATTGGAACGCCCACCCTGCATCCATCATACCAGACGCAGGTATAATGTGGCACAGGGCTTCACAAGGTCACGGATATGTCTAGATCCATCACTTCGTAAATACAGTGCAATGTGGAGCAAGATCCACGCTGTAAATATGTCAAGAAAAAGACACACTGGCAGCATTGAACTGCCACCATAAGGGGATCAGGATTAAGCCCCCTAGTCGATTGATGTTGTGGCTCGATCTCTACTCGAGACGTCTGGAGGTGTGTCTCGACTAGTGACGGCGGGAGTTAACCAGTTGGCCTTCCTGGAGTATTGTTTGCCTGGTCTTTTCTTAGGGGATGCCAGGGTGTCGCCGCAGTAAGAGATCCATCAGTGGTGGTTGCGCGCTGTGGTGTTGGCGTTTGTAAGTGTTGGCGGAGTGGTGGTGCTGAGGGAGTTGATGAGAAGTTCTCTGGTGGCCTAGATCCAGCTGCGATGGGGGAAGCGATAATGACAGTGGTTTACGGTGGGCATGGTGACGGCATGATGTATACAATGATGGTCAGTCCAGGAGATTTCTTTGGTGTGGCTATAGTTGAAGCGTGTGTCAGGAAATGTGGGTTTGTGCAGTGACTAGCTGTTGGTGAGGTTCTCCAGGAGCGGGGTGGTGTTCTGGTTACAGGGGTTGTCCGGGTAGAACTAAAGGACACCGAGTAGGATGTAGTTGATGGATGGGAAAGCCTGGGGTGCGATGAGGTCTATAATGACATCAGTGAATGGGGGTTCATGGCTCAGGGGACCTGCAGACGAGGGTACAGCAAAGGATGATGTTGGTTGGTCCGGATCTGGAAGTGGAGGAGTTCAGTGGTCCCGTTGGATCATTAGAGTGCATGGACAGTCAGAGTGTGCATGTGTAGACATTAGCAATGCCTCCTCCGGACGGTTGGGTGGTCCTTGGGGGTGATATTGAAGCCATCGGGATGGCAATGTTGATGTCTTGTCCGGCACAGAGGTTGGCCCAGGTTTACGTGAAGAAAGCGATGTCTGAAGAGGTGGCAATGAGGATGGCCCAGATTTCTATGGCATATTTGTGGAGAGAATGGACTTTCAGGATGATGCCGTTGAGCCGGTCATGTGCGCTGTTGGTTGGCTGGGCGGCAACAGGGGCTGGTATGCTGATGTAGCAGGAGGTGCATTTGCAGTTTTGGCAGGCACAGGGTGCAAGGGTATTCTTCGGTGATGCTAGATAGCAGGCTGCGTGGTGTTCAGTGTTTAGGGTGAGGAGTGTGCTGGCGTCATAGCAGTGGGTGTCTCAGAGGCAGGGACCCTGGTGGTGGGTGCGGTACAGGGGCGGACGGACGCTTGCCTTCAGCAAACCAGTGGCACACCTGCTGCACATGGCCGCACAGCATCCACCATTATCTAGTGCTGCAGGGGGGCTGGACAGCTTGGAGGTGGGAAACACTGGAAAGAACAATGGAGGAAACTGGGATGCAGGGTTGGCAGCAGCAACAAGGCAGAGGATAGGGAAAAAGGTACTTCAAAAAAGCACTGGAAAAACAAAGCCAAACAAAGGAAAGATAAAAAAAAGACAAAGGTGGGAAAACAACATAGAAGAGAAGTAAGATGAACAGGAACAGCAGAAAAGAGGGACAGGAGGGCAGTCAAGCTGCAGAGCAGTTTTGCTCTACCACTCGACCACCAGGGCTGAGGCGTGGAGGAGGTACTCAAACACCTGACCTCTGGGTCAGAGAAACCAGCAGCAGCAGCAACCAGACGGTGCAGCGCTGTGGAACTATAAAGTCCACAAACGGTTAGTCCACTTTATACTGAAAAGTAAACTAACAAGTTGCCTCTTGCGATCTAACAGTGGCGACCAGATTCCGTGTTCCCCAGTGAGTAATGGTGGATCAAGCTGCATACCCAAGCGCCTTGGCCAGAAACAGACCCTGTGCCGCTGGCAACCGCTGCCACCAATGGCCGATCTCAGCAACTTGAGCCAGTTAGTGGAGTCCCCCATCATACTTGTGTGGTGCCCTCGGGGATGTAGGTCAGCCACAATGGATGGATTGCTCAGGGCACGGTGGGCGTCACCCACAGGCACTAGGCCTAGGCCATCTCACCCCCGGGCCTTCTCCGCTATGCGTCCCACCTTCTCTTCACCTGGACATTGACACCGGGGCTCAATGCTCTGCACTTTCTCCAAATCTGTGACTCAGCAGCAGGAACTTCAGCCAGGTGGGATTACACAAGCCTGGATACAGCAGTTTCCGCCAAGTTCACAGGGGAACCTCCAGATGCAGGTGATGCAACAAGGCCCCCTTAGGCATGAAGTTGCGGCGCTCCAGCCACACAAGTTTGGTGCAGCTCAGGGAGCTCACCCTCAACAGCTTCCAACCTGAAAAACATCCTCCGACCTGTGGTAATCATTAATAATCTCCCCTGTGCACCCCGGTGTAGTGATGACACCTGGTATGCGATGCCAACCTCCCTTTGGTGGTGCTTAAGAGCACCTCTACTGTTCACAGCTCCAAGGTGCACTAGGCGGTCTTCTCACACAGGTCAGCAAAGTGTCTCCATGCGACCTTCCAGACTTCACCATCAGGAAAGGGCGATTGCAATAATTAACAAATAGAAATAGGCTAGCAGTTATAAATATGTATAGATATGAGGGACACCAAGCAAGCAATGTGTCTGCACACCTACCAGAGAACCGGAACCTCATTTCTGTGCCAGACAGAACTTACAAACTACCACACTGTAAGAGCATATTTTTTTTAAGCAAACAATGGTTAGTTAAATGTAAAACTTACTTCAGTAACACACAGTTTATTTCATATATAAAAAATTATATGTTTATCTGTTTTATATTCTCCGTGTAGGAACACTGCTGAAAAACACATCAGAAAATCTATCCAAAAGCAGGAACATTTCAACTATGACTGAAGGTTTCTGCAGCTTTCTGAATCCTTAAAACTGAACAGAAGTAATAACAAGTTTAAAAGTGCACTTTAATATCAATCACTACAATAATTAAAATACAACCACCCATTTTTACAAAACCATACCAATAGCCATGTGTTTATTTTATTTACATTACCAGCAGGTCCCAAAATGACTATTGAGCTCAGCTTTATCATCCGGGGAAAGGTAAACCTCTCAACATATTTGAGGTATACTTACAGTTAAGAGAACAGCACAGACATGCGCACTCAACGTAAGTGTTTCCATAATAGAAGTCAGTGCACGACTCAACAATAAACAAGGAAATAAAAAAATGTTGTAGAACATAATGACCTACTTTCCACTTAAAATTCTTCATGCCCTAAAGATGACTCCATAAGCTAAATGGCTCCCAGTATACCAACCCATTTTGTAGACCAACAACAATCAGTTCCTAATCATAAATGCAAAATATCTTGCAGAAGTAGAATAGAGCAACTTCAGACCGAAAAAGATATGCAGACATTGATATTCCCCCCACTTTAAGCCACATTGTCCATTTTTTAGATGGATAGTACATTTAAAACATGCTCACCAACCATCAACTAAATATGCACAGTATATTATCAAGACCAAAATAACAATGTCCATGAAATTCTTCCACCACTGCCCAAGGAGCAAAGCAATATATATCACTGGGTTTTAACAATAATTTGCATACATGTTAACAACTACTGAACCCCACATCAAAAATAGTGAGGGGCAAATATTTACTATTCAATCTCCAGCCCAACAAACATTGGAGAAACAAAATATCCTTGAAATTTAATGGGGTGGGTGTGAGGTGTCATCAATGATATCTTATTTGACTAAATATTAAGAAATATTTGATATTTACATTTAATTTATATTTATTTGTATGTTTATTTTTAAAACTCATCCAGTTTTTAATGTAAATTATATTTTTTCCTCATTTTAAAACATTAACATCACAGCTTTTAAAATACACAATTGCATGTAAAACATAAATATTTATTGCATTCTTTAAAAAAGAATTATATATATTTTAAATTGTATTTGAAAGAAAAACTCACTCCCAATGCTTTACTTAAAAAAACTTACATACGGGGCGCGGTTTGGACGCTGGAGAAGATGGCGGCGTAAGCTTTCACCTCCTCTCATGGCTTAGCTTCTCGTTGCTTCCCTGGGTGCTATTTTGAAGTGGCAACGTATTTTTTCACATAAATAGCTGTCGGAACGTGAGGTGTATTTCCGATCTTATTTTGGAGGAGCTCCCTGCACGTTTGAAGAAGGAGCCGGACAAAGAACATCAACGTGGTCCTGGCCTGATCTCCCCCCGCCCTTGCTGGAGTCTGGCCGCGGGAGCGTCTTGCACGGGAGAGTCTGCGGCAACGGCACTGAGATGTGGCAGATGTGTCTGTGATTCAGGGCTCATGGACACGTGTAAATAAGCGGACAGAGAATCCCCGGTTTACCAGACCATTGAAATACTGATATCCGAGTAAGTTCGCGCCACCGCACATGCTGTCGGTAAGGTGAAGCTTGAGGATCACAGCGACTGTGCGGTCACGGTCATATCGCTATAACAGATGCCGCTGATCATTGGGTCCTAGTTCTATCACGGCCAGATTTGTGTTTTTACTGCTCACGAACGCTCCGCAACGTTCTTTTGACCCCTAATGCGGGATGTGCGATTATTCATAAAATGGGGGGGCGCTCCTGGCGTAGCTCAGAGATCTTTGCCGAACTGCTCTCATTCTATTCTCCTTCTATGCATCGAGGGTTTATCAGCCCAATTTTAACATCCTGGGGCTTGTGGGACACAGCTGTACTCCAATAACGTAGTTTTCACAGGATGTAATGTGTCAAACAATCCTTTTGTTGTTCTGAAATCACTACATGGCGGCTGCACATCCAATCTGAATTACTCTCTGGTGTCCTAATTACAACACAGTGGCCGTTTTGGGTCGACTGCGATATGCTCCAACCTCGTTTGTGAGCAGAAATCGATGCAGTACTTTGCCACCACTACCTCTGCTGCCTTTGTTGCCTGACCTTAAAATGGCTGCCTCCTAGGTTTGTCTATGTTTGTCCTAGCTCTGCCTGACCTTAAGATGGATGCTTAAATAAGAAATTCGGATTTACCAGATACTGCCACCTTTCTACTCTCTGCCAGCAAACTGAAACCTTCACATCTGTGCCAGTAGGATCAACAATCACAGAACTAGGTCTAACAGTGTAATCTCCTCCTTTTTTGGCAATACCTACAGGCCCCAATACAACTTTCGTCTGCAATCTCTACTAACCACCATTCTGCTGTGGCGCCAAGGTCGGACGGCACATCATTCTAGCTGCACACCTTACCTTTAGTTCCTAGTGTAACAAATCTACAGAGGACACACTGTTTGTGATCACAACACTTCGCCTACCAACTAATCAACATGGGTGACACGTATACTAAAAACCTCAAAAGACTTAAGGCCGATCCGCCGAACCCTGACTCACCCACCAAAGGTAGGAAGGACTTAAATGCCAATATGGACACTATACTGAACAAACTTGCAGAGGTGCATGCTCTGGCTAAATCAACAAAGGAGGAAATTTCAGCGATCAGACATTAGAGAAACCAACGCAAGGTTGGCCGAAACGGAGAACAGGATAAGCCACCTTGAAGATACAGAAACAAAAGTCTGCAAGTCCCTCAAAAATGTATCAACTATGACAGATTCATTGACTAGGAGGTTATCTGAGCTTGAGGACAGAAATCGTAGAGGGAACCTTCGCAATTTCGGAATATCGGAGGGTTCGGAGGATACTTCCAGCTCTTGCATTTCCTTCCTGGAATTCTGGTTCTCACAAGCTACCAAGCTAACTTTCCTCCATCCGCTGGAATTTGACCAGGCTCATAGGGTTCCTTCTAGAATAACTCCAAACCAAAAAGGTCCGAGACCAATCGTATCCAAGCCTCTACGTTACCAGCATGTGGAACAGATCTTGGCCTTCATGCGTAAAAACAACCATATCTTATGGAAATCCAATTGAGTCTAACAGCCAGATTCATCAAGCCGAAATCGGCTCGCAAAGGGTCAGATTCTGAGAATCTGGCCCTTTGCGAGCGTTATTTTTGCATTTGGGATTCATCATCCCAAATGCAAAAATCGCAATTCTAAAAATCGCTAAATTGCGAATAATTGCATTTAAGGAATCTCAATTTGAGATTCCTTAAATGCAATTTATAAACCATTTTAAAATTGTGAATTCGCAATCTACCGCGAAGTCTAAATACGTGGTAAATAGCAAAAACTTAGAAAAATGCACTTTAGTGCATTTTTCTAAGTTGTATGTTACACACACACACATGTCCTTTGGACATGTGTGTGCGCAACACCAGTGTACCTTACCATTTATGGGGTGCTACAGGGTGTCCTTTGGACCCCCTGGCACCCTTGAAATCGCTTCCTTATTTGCGAATCGCTATTTGTTAATCGCAAATAAGGAATGATTCCCCATTCATTCCTATGGGCCTTTAGGCCCATAGGAATGAATGGGGAGTCATTCTTTATTTGCGATTAGCAATTAGCGAATCGCAAATAAGGAAGCTGTAGAAATCGCAAAAAATATTGCGATTTCTACATGAATCCAGTTTTGCGAGTCTTTAATAGCGATTCCTTAAAAATCGATATTAAGGACTGGCAAAACATGACAATGATGAATCTGGGGGCTTATCTCTCAAGACTATAGCAAAGAAACGGTGGACATTAGAAAAGGTTTTCTTGCTCTCTGACCCAAATTGGGCTCCTTAAATTACCGGTTTGGTTTTGCAGACCCAGCAAGGTTCCGTGTGGTCATCCAAGGGGTTCCCCAGATTTTCATGGACTCCCAAAGATTCAAAACAGTCCTCGATGGTCCGGATGAACTTTCTATGGACACGACAACGCCTGGTCCTTCCACTGCAGGCACCTGAGTATTCTTTTGAATTACTTCACTACAATTCTGGTGGTTCACTATTCTGGAATGTGTTAATAATCCTGATCGATTGTAGCAGTATCACATTAGCTTGAAATGTCTTATCTGAGTTTAATCTAGGTTATTTACCCGTAAGATTTTGACCAACTTTTCCTTGCACACAGCGTTTTAATGAGGTCTCATTTATGTCAATGTATGCCCATTTAACCTATTGATGGGGGCATTAATGGTCACTAGTCACTGGCCTCCTGCTTATAGTGAATGCTTATATACAAATAAGTGGTTTCTCACTCATATATGTTGTTGGTTCACTATCGGGAATGCATTAATAATTGTGATTGGTTATAGCAGTTTCACAATTGCTTGAAATGTCTTACTTGAGTTTCATCTAGGTTAGTCACTTGTAAAGTTTTTGACCAACTTTTCCCTGCACTCAGCGCTCTAATGAGGTCTCATTTATGTTAATGGATGCTTGTTTTACCGATTGATGGGGGCATTGCTAGTTACTAGTCACTGGCCTCCTGCTTATATGTGAATAAGTGGTTTCGTCCTCATATATGTACATCATCATTGCACTAACGTTCCTCTAGCTCTCTCCTGCTCATGTTCAGAGCTTAGCTTCAAAGGTAACCTCAGCAATGTTTATCTGCCTTTAATCCTACAAATGGTCATATAATTACCTGTAATGGATAGCTCTCACAGCCAGAGAAATAACAACAACACATTAGGTTACCTACGGCCATACCTTTGAACCACGTAATTGGCTGCCTCACATTTAGTTAATACCAGTTATACAGTTAACATCCATTGTTCTGAGGATGGAAATGTTTTGAATAGCCTAACATGGTTTCAATAAATGCCATGGGAAGGGAGCTATTTTCCCCTTGTCACCATGCCTACTAGTTTTTCTCTGGGTGGGATGGGAGGGTTTGGAGGAGGTGGGGGGGGGGGGGAAGGGCTCGAATTCAACTTGGTTATTCTTATGCATTGTCAGTATATTTTGTTTACCCTTTTCTGTATGTTATTATTTTCTTTGCTCAAGTGCCACTCTCCAATTTCTGATGATAGCCCCATGTGCCAGCTTGAAGGGGTACTCCAATACACACCCGTCTATCACGGTGACCCAATATGCAGTACATCTTGTCTGCTTGTCTCAAAGGTGCAGGTCTGGCTCATACATGCGTCCCTCTGGTTATATATCATGTTGCAAGAATAATAAGAGGTTTTCATGCCCAGTTCCAGTGTCTTACCATGCTAATTTTCACACTAATACGGTACGAATTCACTGCCAGCATGCACCAATTACAACCCGTCTGCTGTGTATACATCCAGTTCACACTGACAAACCACTTGGGGCGAATGTATCTAGATCTCAATAACAGCAGTGGGAGTGGTTTAGATGGATCACACTTATGACATACTATGATGTCAAACACTATACCCAAAAGCCCTTCAGGGGTCTCCAATCGGAATAACCTGAAAATACTCTAGCTTAACGTAAAAGGACTTAACCATCCGGTTAAGTGGAGGAAGATTTTGGACTACCTTCAGAGACAGAAACGGGATGTTGTCCTCTTACAAGAGACAAACATAGATGCCAAATAATTCAACGCACTTAAAAACAGATTATACAACAAAGTTGTTGGTTCTGAAGCGGTGGGCAAGAAAAACACTGCTCTGACCCTCATAGCGAAAAAATCAAACATTGAAATAGGAGCATACACCGCCGATACTGATGGGAGGTGGGTCACGACTAAATTGATTAAAGACAACACAGAATTCTTTATTACCAATTTCTACGCACCCAACACTAGCGAGTTATACTTTTGGAGACCTTTCTAAACAGATCGATACTATCCCTGATTCAGCTATGCATATCCTGGCGATGTGCTTATTGCAGCAACAACTCCCATAAAGCCTTCATTAACCTCTGTTCCCGCTTCAATCTGCTGGATTCCTGGAGATTACAAAACCCCGCAGGTAGGGAAAATTCATTTTACTCACCACCTCACAATTCCTACACACTTATAGATTACCTATTTATTACCAGTAATGCCACTGCTAGAATCGTAGGAAACGTCAATTGAACCAAGGGTGGTATCAGACCACTCCTGTATCTCCCTGTCTATATCTAACTTAAAACCAACCACTCGTCAATCCCTTTGGAGACTGAATGATGAAGTGCTAGAGAAAGAAAACATAGGAAAATCATAAAAATGCAATCCAGAGTTACCTCATAATCAATAAACGGAATGACATGTCTGACCTAACCCACTGGGAGGCTCTGATAAACACAATTAGGGGTGAAATTATTCAAATCAGATCAGGCATAAATAAGAAATACAATAAAGCCCTTGACGAATTAGAGAAGGAAATCTCAATCCTAGAAAGCCAACACATAGCACCTAGAGATGTGTCAACAATGAATGAATTGGTGAACAAAAAATATGAATATAATAAAATAATTAGTAATAGAGCTGGGATATGGCTTAATAAGCAAATTCCGGCTTTGTGAATCTAATAAGGCTGGTAAAAGCAAAATGTAAAGTACAGAAAAACATGATAACTAGCATAAAAGATCACAACTGCATAGTCCATTCTGATCCAGACAAGATTGCTGAAATTTTTAAAGATTTTTATAATACCTTATATTCTAAAAATGAAGATATAGACGAAACTAAAATTCAGGATTATCTAAATGAGTGTGACCTCCCAGCCCTCTGAGATTCAGAACGCTCAGAACTCAACAACCCAATAACCTCCCTGGAAATTGAAAAGCCAATTAAATCGCTTAAGTGTGGGAAAGCTCCTGGTCCCGATGGGTTTAGTGCAAAATTCTATAATGCTTCCCCTCGCTTTTAGTTCCCCCACTTTTACATCTATTTCACAAATTCAGTGAGACAGGCAAAGTCACAGGAACATTGGCTGAAGCTATTATTGCAGTATTATCCAAGGACGGGAAAGATCCGACACTTCCCAAAAATTATAGACCGATTTCCCTTATTAACTTAGACTGTAAGCTTTATGAAAACATTTTGGCTAACCGCCTACAACAAATTTTGCCCGAACTTGTTCATCCATCACTGGTTGGTTTCTTAAAGAATAGACTGGCTAGCGATAATACCAGGGTCTTAGCACATGTATTGGAAAAGGCTAAACTCACCAACTCGCCTTCAGTAGCCATCACACTCGATGCCGAAAAAGCATTTGGCAATGTTGATTGGACATAAAGCGGCACTGAATAAATTTGGACTAGGTGAAAATTTCACGCGTATGGTTATGTCTCTATACTTCAATCCCTCAGCTAGGGTCCATGCAGGAGGCTCGATCTCACCCGCCTTCCAGTTACAACAAGGAACTAGACAGGGCTGTCCCCTTTCTCCCTCACTATTTTTACTCGCCATTGAACCTTTCTTGTTTCACATCAGGAACAATGAACATATCTCTGGGGTCCACTTTAATGACTATACGGTCAAGATTACCGCTTACGCCGATGATGTTTTAGTGGTTTCTGAAGAGGCTGATAAGTCCATCCCTGCACTCATGTCTACAATAGAAAGCTTTTCTGAGGTGTCTGGATATAAGCTAAATAAAGATAAAACTGTGTAAAACTCCTAAATAATCTCGGTAGTAAAGAGGTTATGGATGACTCCGGCCTGTCATGGCAATCTAAATGTTTTAAATGTCTAGGCCTTGATTTTGATAAAGATCTAATCTCTACCCTCCACATTAATGAAACTTCAGTCTACAAAAAGATATCCACATTAATGGAGGGGTGGTCCCCCGAATATCTCTCATGGTGGGGCAGGGCCGAAACCCTGAAAATGATGGTGACTCCTTTGGTCAATTATCTAGCTAGCATGCTTCCGATGAATTTCTCCTCTGACTTTTTGAACAAGGTATATAATCTCTTTAACATGTTCCTCTGGCAGGGTAAGAAACCCAGAATATCATTGAATAAGCTACAGCTATCTAAAGAAAAAGGTGGTCTGGGTCTTCCTAACTTTAGGAACTATCAAACGGCATTTCTGTGCAAGCAAGGAGCCAACTGGTTGACAGTACACCCGGAATATACTCCAGTATGGCTGGATATAGAAAGGTCACTCATCGATAACATGCCTTTATCTGCCCTCCTCACCATGGACCTCTCCCACCTTCCTCACTCATGATATGTTCTCCTTAATACCAAAAGAGCACTCCTATGACCAGACTACCTTTATAAGTTAAAAGTACATATGTCCAACATGACCTCTTTATGGCGAAATCCCTAGCTGCGGATTAAAGGTAGCATGCTCTACTGGGAGAACTGGTCTCACAAAGGAATAAACCTAGTTAAAGACCTCTATACAGGGCCCCACCCGTTACCTTTCTCAACCCTTCAGAACCAACACAATTTAACCCCCATGGATTTTTATGACTTCCTAAAATTGAAAACTCTCCTCTCAGCACGCCCTATTAAACCTCACGATCCATCATTAGTCTTGCAATTGCCACTGATACTGAAGGCAGGACACACCGCCTCCAGAATATACAAACTCCTGTTACCTAACCCAAGGAAAATGCATAAACAAAACGAGGTCAAGTGGGAATCCGAACCCAACTCTACTAATATCTCATTTGATTGGGATAAAATATATAGCACAGCCTTCTCGAATAAAATATCCCCTACTTTATCACAGACTAAGTACATGTTACTCAATAGGTCATATTGGACACCGGAAAAACTTTTTAGACTCCGCCTCAGCGATAGTCCGACATACTGGAACTGTAATTCTGCTGTTGGTGATTTCGATCATATGTTCTTTACCTGCCCCACTTTACAGATATATTGGGATAAAATTTACAAATGTATAGGCCACATCTTCAACACCCATCCTCCCAGGGAGTTTTCACATATTTTATTAGGCGTCCTGGATCCAGTACTGGTCAATGATAACAATCGACACCTGATGGACCTCTTACTTACCCTAGCCTGTAAAGTCATATTGTGGAAATGGAAAAATGCTAAAGACATGTCCTTTAGAATTTGGCAAGAATGGCTGTCCTTCCTAAGAGGTGCGGACAGCCCGGCACTTCATTCCTCCCCATGGCGTAAGACTCATCGGAAACTTTGGAAATCCCTAGTCGCCTCATCACTATCCTTTGATCCTCCGTGAGTTTAACCTATTGCGGTAATATATATAACTACATTGTATCGTCACTGCTACGAAGGTGTATGCTATAATTTTACCTAATCCTCTTATATGCCACCATAATGTTTACTCAAATGGTCACGCATGGTATATTACTATGTTCAATGTTGTTCTCATATCCTGTGGCCTTCAGGTGGACAAGGGCTGCACTCAATAGGCACTTGAGCACACTAGTATATGTATACTGATTGTATGTATGTATTGATTATCATGTATTATATGATCGGCCCCATTATTATTGTTATTTCATTTCTTTTCTTTCCTTCTTTATTTTATGTATGTATTTTCTTTTGTTTTTGTGTTTTTTTCAATAAAAATTATTTGAACACAAAAAAAAAACTTTGGTGTCAGTCCCCCACCATTCGGAAGGCCTGGTCCCCCACCATTTGGAAGGCCTGGTCCTACCGATGCATTACGATGACGGTCTGATTGGTGGCGGTCGGAAAGACCAACCGCCACGGTTTCGAGGGTGGTATGATTCTGACTGCCCGTCGGATCACCAGCCAACAACTGAATGGCGGTGGTGCCTGCCAGGCACCGCCGTAGGGATAATGATATCCCTTTCTGCCTATCTTTCCACATCGGTTAACCCGCCCTGACCAGGTAGGCATAAACGGCCCCCTTCCCCCCTGGGCCTCAGACATGGGTCTTGGTGGGCTCATGTCTGACCCTGGGGGTATCATATCCAGTATTAAAGACCTTTCCTTTATATTGGATTCAAGCTACGACTACGGATAAATGCAGACACGCTGTCCTTCTAAGGAATATGAGGTCTCAAGGAACCAGATTTTTGCTAGTTAACAAAGAGATTAAAAGAATCTATTAAGATAATTCCTTTACACCGATTTCAAGCTACGGTTAAGGACGGATGAGGTTACGCCATCTTTTTAAGGAATTGGAGGTCTCAGGGAACCCGATTTCCAGTATTTAATAAAGAATCTATTAAGGTACCATGATCACTCCCTGATTGCCACTTTGACACAATTGGCAGACCCAATTATTGGGCTCAATGACTCACGGTACCCTTAGTTAATCATACGCCCGCCGCACAGGCTATCCTCAAATACATTCCCAGACCTGAAGACAACCCGTGGAGATGTTTTCCACTAACACTCTTGTCCTACGGGTTGAAACGTTGACGTACTGAACAAGACATCCCATACTAGCATTTCAGATAGTGATGCCTAAGGATAAGCTGTGTGTTAACTAATGGGCAAAGTTACTAACCATGCTTAATGAAGATTTATTTTTCCTCCCCAATGTGTATGGTAAATGTTTAATGTTGTTTTTTTTGCGTACTACATGGCCCATGTTTTTGTATGTAAATGTCTTTGTATGGTTTTTGGCTTTTATACATTTGTATATGTAATGTGATATATCGGTCACTTTCTGGAGTTTATTTTGCTAATTTCAGTTAGTCTTTTTGTTTGTATGGTAAAGGAACTATATACCATTGATTAGTCTTTCCTAATGATCGGGACAAATATAAGTACAAAAGAAATTCAGGGGGCGTGGTCTCGCAACTCATGGAGTGAGACGCACACTATTAGAGCTCCGGGCCGCCACCGCCGCTAAAAGCTATTACGAGCTGAAAATGGCTTTGGTTGAGGTGCACTCAATGTGGTGTGGTCGGTGCCCCTCGGTGGGGGCTTTGAGATTCCTGGTGACGCCTGTGAACGGAGACCCTGCCGCCACGGGCAGCGCAGCCGGGAGACAACATTGGGCCTGCCATCTTAAGCACTCGGGCCTGGTGCGGCGCTTGCCTCCCTCTGTGTGGATTGGGGACACAGGGATCCCCCCGGGTGTCCCTGAAGAGGCTGGACGGGACCCGGGGGTCCCCTGATACTGAGGCTTCCCAGCGGCTCCCCGCCGGGAGAGGTGACGGCCTGGCTGGCAAGGACAGATTAAAGGACGAGGCGCCCGCCATTATCGTCGCACTGCCCGCACTGCACTGCCTCCCCCGCATTTGATGCCTCACTGCACTGGGGACCTACTGCGCCGCCCGGGAACACGTGTGGGGGCCTGCGGCTAAATTGAGGAGGTGAAGTCAGCAGCTGCCCCTTCCCTCACAAAGCGCCGGCCATTTTTCGGCACCTAAGGCCTGTTCGGCGCTATCAGCCTTGTACCGCAGATGTGCTGGGAGATGACGGAGGCTTGTTCGGGGCGCGCCAGGAGGCCTGCAACAGACACGAGTCGGTGAGGCCCCCCACAACCCCCTTCTTGAGGCGAGGGCATAGGCGGAAGACTCGCCAGCGCCTCCCCGACGGGAGAGGTGACGGCCTGGCTGGCGAGGACAAATTGAGGGTCGAGGCACCCGCCATTAACAGCACCTGGAGCCCGCACTGCGCTGCCTGCCCCGTGCTGGATGCCTTGCTGTGCTGGGGGTCTGCCGCGCTGCCTAGGGACATGCGAGGGGGCCTGCTGCTGAATTAAAGTGGTGCAGTTAGCAGCTGCCCCCTCCTCCACAAAGCGCCTACCATTTTGGGCGCCCAGGGTCCGCTCAGCGATATCGGCCCCGCTCTGCAGAGGTGCCGGGGGTGCCAGGACTGGCTGGCACATCGGGCCTGCAACACGAAAGGTGGCGGTTAGAGAATGCCTGCCATTTTGCGCCCTGAAAACTGCACTGGCCCTGCCAGCTCTTTGGTGGCTGGACTGCAACGGCGGGGCAGAGGGTCTCGAAGTCGCCGCTGGGGGGACAGCATCTTGGCAGGTACTGTGTGGGTCCCCTGCACCCCTGATGTCCCCCCAGGCCTAGTCTTGGGCTCCAGCGGCGACACCTCTCCCCCACCAGAAGAGTCAGCTCTAGCATTTGCAAACTGCCCCTGTATGTGCCTGCTGACTTGGAACACTCTGCTTCTGTCATTCTGCCTGCAACCCTTGATGGAGTTGCGCGCCCCCCAGATATTGTGCTGATAGCCGGCAGTGCGAATACAGCGCAGCAGACGGAGCCCCTTCTTCTTTGGCGCTAGGGGGTAGTTGGATACGTTTTTTGAGCACCTGCTTGCCTAAGCGGGAGGATGCTTGGGGCCCACCTCTTGGCTGACAATATTGCCTCCCTGTTTCTACAACTAAACCGCAGGGCACGAGGGTGCTGGTTCCTTCATAGACAGAGGGGCTGGTCATTGGCCCAACATCTATGCAACCCTCCTTCCACCTTCCTCCCTTTGGGCGGGGCCCAATCCCCAGCTGGCCACTATATCTGGACTGTGTACACCCGGAGGCTGTGGAGAGACTGCCTTGCTGTGAGACTGGTCTGATTCCTGCTCTGCTGGCTGGCTCTTAGCACCTGGGACCCACACATAGCCTGCAGCCTACAGAACCAACATCCCGCATTAGCACGCTAGTGGCCCTGCCTCTCTGTAGCTGCTCGTGCGGGGGGGGGGAGGTGTGGTGGAAAGCGCTGACTCAGTGGGTTGGTAACAGTTTAGAAAGAAGGGGCGACCCAAGAGGGACCCGCAGCGGCAGAGCAGCCCTCCTATATGGCTACGACAAGGTCCAGAACTGGAAAAGACGCTTCAGTGACCCATAAAAAGCCTGCGCCTGCAACCGCGAACATGGGGGACAAACTGGCCCCGCCTCCTGCCTCTGCAGCGGTGCTGGCGACTGGAGGCCCATCTGAACCAGTTACACAAGCTTTCATGTCGCTCTTCATTCAAGAACTCAAATCTGAGATAGGGTCTTTGCGCAGCGAGATTCAGGCTTGCGTCAAAGATCTTCGGAAAGATGTGGGGGAGCTGGGCGACCGAGTAGACGACATGGAACGAACCGTGGACACCCGCACAGAAGACCAGGAGCACTTATGGCAGCGGTTGGCCACTTTGGAAGAACAGCACATTGAGTTGCAGATCAAACAGGAGGATTTGAAAAATAGGGGGCGACGGAACAACATACGCATACTGGTGTTCCGATCGGAGCTGAAGGTGCTGATATCCTGACCTTTGTGGCAGACCTACTATGTGACATCCGAGGAGATGACGACCCCACATCGCTGGCCTTAAACCGTGCACAGCGAGTGACTGGACCCCCGGGGAGGCCCGCCCTCATCCCTGACATCCTAACGCGGGTCCATTTTTTCAGCGAGAGAGAAGCAAACCTCAAAGCAGCTCGAGACAAACCCGAGATTCGGCTTAATGGCGTGCCCATCCAGTTGCACCAAGACATGGCCTCCACGAGGCTTCAATGCCGAAGGGATTTCCGACCCATCACCGATAAGCTCCGTGAACTCAACATCCGCTACCAATGGGGACATCCCTTCGTCCTCATTTTCCAGTGGGAGTCCAAGCGGTGAGTACTGAGGTCATACAGGGAGGCGGCCCAACTGCTCCAGATCCCGGACTCCCCCTGGCGAGTCTCTCCCGACTGCCTCATAAGAACCGGACTCCACTAAAGCCACAGTGAAGCGTAGTACACTGCTCTCTGCGCCCTTCCTCAAGGGGTCGCAGCAGCTCCTCTCGGGAGAAAGAAGACATAATCCAACACATCAAATCTTTAAAAAGCGGTCGGTTGTCCTCGAACTCACAAATGGCTGCCGCAAAGTAGACAGACTCTCGGAGTCCTGCAAGTCCCGAAGTATACTACCCATCGCATCAGAATATCCTCCACTATTGATCTGTCACCCACCTGGACAACCTACTGAAGAGTCTTGCGCATCTGTCACATGGGCTGGGCTCAGTTGCGGCTGGGGTGGACCACAACGCTCCTTCTTAGCTCTTGTATCAGGTCGCACCAAGTTCACGCATAGCCAGCAGAACTTATTGCAGTGTGCATGGATGCCGGTAGGAGTCTTGTCTTCTGCACGTCTGCAAGCTTATTTTTACGCTGTTGGCTGTGTTGCTAGCACAATTGCATGTTACTTGTTGTGGGGTGGCTCTTCGCCCACGAAGCCCGAGCCCCAAGGTTCTCTCCATTCCTGATCGGGAGGCTCAGCAAACAGGTGGAGGGGCAGTCCGGGGGCTACACCTTTGGTGGTCCCTGCGGTGGGTCTCCCTGGCCTATCAAAGAGCGATGTGATTAATATGGGCTGACCCTTCCTGCGCTAGACATTTGTCCACGAGAGACTGGGGCGGATTGCTTCATCAATGCCCAGAGGTGCTACAAGGAGCGTGATACTTTGGCGGAGAGCCATCTCCTCCAGACCCACACATGATTGTTGCCACTCCGTCTGCCTTAACTTTCATGGTCACGCATGCTACTTGCCCTGTGCCCCGGGATGGGCTCTGAACCACCGCTATGTAGCGTATGCACCCTGTTGCTCTGTGCACCGGCAGGCACATTGATGATCCTCTAGATCCCACTCTAGCGACGGTGGCCCGGAGCTGTGTTCCCCAGTCCCTGACGCCCGTTCCAGCGCGCTGACCAGCCCTCACTCCTATTTCTGGGAGAGTGACATCTCCGGGACAGCCTGTGCCGTAGTGCCTGGCTACTCCCTAGACTGGACTAGGAATCTGTTGGCCATGTTGGCCGTATCAGTAGTTAAGATGTTTCAACCACTCCTGGCAGACCCCTCGGCGGCTATCCAGCCTGATGCACCACTTGTTTGATACAGCGACCCTTCCTGCCAATAGGTGACTGTTGGACCCGGCCCTTTTGGCAGGTTCACCCCGAGACTTTTTGCTTTTTCCTAGCCTGTTTCTGGAACCTGGTGTTGGTGATTTTAGGCCTCTGCGCACTTTTTCACTGTGGTACAGTGTAAAGTGCTTGAGCTCTCTGTGTATGTATGGTGAGTGACCTGCCCTCCCATAGGAATGAATGGGGAATATGTATGCCCATGGTAGTTCCTGATGTGTGGGGAGTGCAGGGTCGAGTTTGATATGTACGAACTCATGAGATTGAATGCTGCGTAATGATATATGTGGCATGACTGTGTCTAGTCTAGAAGTGTCACTTTTAGAAGTTGGCATATTTGTGTAATTTGTGTCTGGCGTGTGATTGGCTGGTGAGCCTGGTCCAGGAGTGCCTGGGCCTGCTTGTGGATTGACTGTCTGGTTTGAGGGTGACAGGGGCTGGGGAGTCCCAGGAGGTTGTCTGAGTCAGCCCGTGGATGAAAGGCTGCATCTGCTGCCAGGGAAGTGGGAGGAGATGGCACCTGGGAGTGACTAGGGCTGTGCCTGCCTGACCACAATGCTGGCTCCACCTCCCGCTGGGCGACTGTCACCTCTGTCCCTGACACTGAAGAGAGTTCCCTAAAACCAGTTCTAGCTGGTTCTCACACTGCCTGCACAAAGACTTCAAAGACTTTTCTCAGTATAAGAAGGGGCTGTGTCCCCTTCCAATTTGTTCTTGTTTCTGACTTGAATCCTACCAGGGGCGTGCTGCTGCTTGGGCCCAGGGGAATCCCTGGGCCCTGCCCAGCCCCTGGACTCCTGAAGGACTTTGCGCTGCCCTGGGATCCTTGGGACCTTCTGCCTATCCCCCCCAGGACTTGCTGCATCCCCTGGAGAACTTCTGTGGACCCTTCTTGCTATAGGGGTCATTTCTAGGGGCCTGCGGGTGCTACCAGTGCCCCCAGCGCGATGGAAGCGCTTTATTTTTACTTGGACCTTCTGGAGTTGTATTTATAGCGCTTGGAAGCGCTTTATTTGGCTATTTGCGCTTATGAGCGCTTTATTTCATTTATAGCGCTGGGAGCGCTGTAATTTCCCCCTCAGCGCGTGGTAGCGCTGTTGTGGCCTTCCGCGGCTGCCCACGCTGCCTATTCACTTTTTATTTATTTATCTCGAGGGAGCCGACCCATCGGATAATGAGACCCAGCCTACAAGTGCCTGAAACGGGCCGCCGCGCTGCCCGCGACGACCCGGAAGTGGTTAGCCGGCCGGCCAATTGCAGCACGGCCGACCGGAAGTCCCGCACCCGCAGCCCCGGGAAGAGAAGAGGCGGAGAGTGGTGATGGCCGCCCAGGGCCCCCGGGATCTGGAGGGAGCCCTGGGAAGAGATGAGGAAGCGTTCCCTGCTGCTGGGGCTCCCGTGTGCTGAGGGAGCCCCGGGGAAAGAGAGAAGGCTGGCGTCCCGCGTCGGAGTCCCGGTGAGTGGGGGCTTCTTGTTGGGTGCCTCGAGGCACTGTGTTCTGTCTTAGTCTGGAGCGGCCCCGTCTGGCAGCGGGCCGCTCCCACCTTGCCCCGCATTCTGTGTCGAGCCCCCAAGGCTCCGGGGGCATGTGCAATTCAGAGCCCAGAGAGGCTCTTGCGGGCATTTTTAGCATTCTGAGTCCCCCCGAGGGGGACTCCAATGAGGGCAGCATTTAGATGGGGCGTCGGGGCACATGGTCGGTGCCCGCCCCCTTCTGCCTGCAAGTGTTATGTGTAGAGCCCTGAGAAGGCTCCAGGGGGCATATCTGATTTACGAGCCCAGCGAGGCTTGAGGGCCATTTTGTGTTTAGAGCCACGGAGGCTCTAGGGGGCACAGTTGTTTTGAGGGCCTGAGGGCTCCATGGAGGCTATTTTGTTTTAGAGCCTGTGTGGCTCCAGCATTTGACTATGGGTAGTCCCAGAGCCTGTGTGGCTCCAACGTGCGCAGAGTTTAAGAGCCTGTGAGGCTCCAACAGTGGGCGCAGTTTTGCTTCCTGAGGGCCAGTGAGAGCCCAGCCGCAGTTTTGTCTCCAGATGCCCAGCAATTAGTGGGCAGCTGCACCGTTTAGGCGCAATTGGAGAGAGAGTCCCTGTGTGGGACAGAGGTGGCACAGTGGTGCCAGGCCTGCTACAGCTGCGCAGCACTTAGTGCCAGCTGCAACGTTTAGGCCCTTGTGATTGTTCCCAGGTGCCCAGCAAGTAGTGGGCACCTGCTACATTTAGGTTTTGCGCCAGTGGCGCACCCCTGACTGGCGCTGCATGGCAGCGCACCCTGACATTCTGGACACAGGGCTCTTTTAGTCCCTTTATTAGATGGGGGCTGGTATGTGATTTCTGCGCAATGTGATTTCTATGTTTTTAATAGTAATTGCCTACTGTGTGTTTTTGGGCTATTGTATTATTCTGGCACCTCTGAATGTTTTTAGGCATCATGTGTCTTTCTTTTCCCTGCGCTGCACCTCTGAATGTTTTAGGCATCATGTGTCTTCTTGCGCTGCACCTCTGAATGTATTTTATTGCATCATGCGCTTTGTTCTGAACACCGCTGAATGTGTAGGTTTATGCATCATGTGTTTCCCTTGTCTTACACCTCTGAATGTTTTTAGGCATCATGTGTTTTCATTTATTACTCCTCTGAATGTGCTTCATGCATCATGGGTAATGTGTTCTTGTTTATACCCCTAGGCGCTGTGTGATACTTAGGTGGTTGTTCTTTTTAGTACAGGTGGTCCTAGTGAGGTCCTGGTTCCTGTTACCAGTGCTTACTGGTTGTGTGCCATAGTTGCTAATTTGTGCTACTATGATTTTTATTCTTTAATACTCTTTATTTTAAAAGTGCTATTTCTGATTCTGACAGTGGCCCATGTGGCCCTGTACATAATCCCTTGTGAATATTGCCCGTGCCAGTTGGCACAATGTACATGTGTGACTTCTATCTGATGTGTTTTTACAATACAAAAGTTATTTTATAATAACATTGTGTGGAGTTCCTTTTGTGGTGTGCCTAGTATGTTGTTGCTGTTGTGTGCTGGTGCAAATGCTTTACACATTGCCTCCGAGTTTTGCCTTACTGCTCATGCCAAGCTACCAGGGGGTGAGCAGGGGTTATCTTGGCGTGTGACTCCCTTGCCCTGAATAGAATGGTGGTTTCTGCCTAGCTTTTGTGTCAGCCTTAGCCAACCAGAAATAGCCAGTTCTAACAGTGACGATGACTTCTGTACCCTGTTTGAAAATCTTGTCCCTTGATATGGAGGGTCTCAATTCCCCCAACAAAAGGCGACAGATATGGCGATACCTCTTAATGCAGAACCCAGACATAATCTTTCTGCAAGAGACGCACCTTCTCAGGAGTGACGGATAACGTATGTCCCATCCACGTTTCCCTCACCAATTTTGGTCCTCAGCAACCACCAAGACAGCGGGCGTAGCTATCCTATGCCAGGCTGACATCTCACAAGGGTAACGCTAAGGTAGTCTGGGACTCTGAAGGCAGATTCCTTAAGGGGGGGTCAGGAGAGGGTAACGTACACTCACCCTTTGCAATATGTATGCGCCAAATCAGGGCCAAGACGCTTTCCTGCACTGGATTTTACGGGAGTACATAATGCTGGTGGGTACGGACCTCATAATGGGGGGCGATCTGAACTTGGTGTGTGATGCAGAGTTGGACCACAGCATAGGTGCGTTTCATGGGGTGGAGGCTTTGTCGGCGGCAACGAAAAAATCTTTTAATGCTTTAAATCTCATAGACGCCTGGTGATACTACTCCCTGGAGAGCCGCGGCTACACTTTCTACTCTCACGAGCATCGCTCTTATTCTCAAATTGAACTCCTCTTTGTGTCCCATTCTCTAGTTAAAGATATCCTCTCTGCAGATATCTCTGATATCTCAGTATCTGACCAGGCACATATAGAACTTCATCTCCGTGAGCGATTCGCTCATCCTGCGCGTCCTACGAGATGGCGATTTCCGCTCCACGTTCTTAGGGACCCGGTGAATAAGGAAGAGCTCCAGACTGCCATCTCCTCTTATTTTGAAGCTAATGATCTCCCAGGCACGCCCCTCCCAGTTTTGTGGGATGCGTTTAAAGCCACGATCCGCTGCACCTTAACATCGCTTGCTATCGTCAGGGCGTGCGAAGCGCACTATATAAGACCAAACTTGCGCACAAAATCAAAACGTTGGAGAAGTTAGATCAGGAACGACCCTTGGCGATGCATAAACGGCGCTTGGCCGTCCTTAGGGGCCAACTTCGAGCGCATAGGACTAACAAGGCAGAGCACGCTATGCTGGCATTGTGCAGCACTATTATGACGGGGGGACAAGGTGGGTACTGTTTTAGCTTGTCGCCTGAGAATGACGGCAGCCAAAGGTCACATCGCCAAACTAAAGCTAGGAGAAGGGTCATGTGCTACCACAGAGTCTGACCAACTCCGAACATTCCAAGATTACTATGCATCTCTCTACGCTCGAGATCCGCCCGCCCTTAACTCATATCTGCTGCTCTGGACGCCTGAGACTGGGACCCCCTGAATGACAACCATGCCAAGCTTTTGGAGGAGCCAAATAATTCAAAGGAACTGGCTGGTCCCCTGAAAGAACTCCCACTTGGCAAAACGTGGGGCCCGGATGGGCTCCCAGTTTTATTTTATCGCACTTACCTGCCGCAACTCCAAATACATATGTTGTGGCTTTTTAACTCTTTTAAGGACACTGTAGGGCCATCCCCGGACATGGCTGAAATTGCCCTAATTCCCAAGCCTGGGAAGGACCATACACTCTGCTCTTCCTTCCGCCCGATCGCCTTGTTAAATGCGGATCTTAAAATTTGCACAAAAATCTTGGTGAAATGACTCAGCGTGTACCTGCCCAACCTCATCGAGCCAGATCAGGTGGGCTTCATTCAACAACGGCAAGGGGAGGACAACATGCGGCGAGTCGGGCACCTTGTAGGGAGGGCACGGCACTGGAAGATCCCCGCCTGCTTGCTCTCGCTGGATGCCAAAAAGGCGTTTTACTGAGTGGACTGGAGATTTCTCCACGCTGTCCTGTGGAAAGTTGGTCTAGGCCTGTGAATGATAACGCGCATCATGGCTCCCTACATCTCACCCCTCGCTAGAGTTCGTGTCAATGGGCAGCTTATACACCCCATCTCTATTCTTAGGGGTACGAGACAGGGTTGTCCCCTGTCGCCCCTATTGTTCGCCCTTTTCGTGGAGCCCCTCGCTATTATGATACGCCGGTCGCCTGACATCCGTGGCCTTACGCTTGGGGGCATAAAACACAAGATTGCCCTGTTTGCAGACGATCTACTTCTTACCCTGTCTGACCCGCTGCACTCGCTCCCGGCAGTACATACCCTGCTTCAGTCCTATGAGCAAGCTTCGGGACTTAAAATTAATCATACAAAATCTTGGGCCTTTAACCTCACACTCCCGGCTGAGGAGATTGCGGCCTTGCAGGCCGTTGTCCCATACCAATGGGCGACCAACTCTATTCGGTATCTTGGCCTCAACTTAACACCAGACTAAGCCACTTGGTCTCAAGCTAATGGGCAAGACTACAAAAACTCAGTCCTTACCGACCTAAGGACATGGAAAGCTCTACCGCATTCCTGGTTGGGACGTCTCAATACAGTCAAAATGTCTCTCCTGCCGAAGATTCTTTATCTATTCCAAACACTGCCAACACCCATCCTGGAACACCAGATCCAGGGACTGCAACAGGAGCTAATAGCATTTATATGGGGGGGGGGGGGTAGAAACCGAGATTATCTAGACACATTTTAATGCTTCCGCTGGATAGAGGAGGGCTCGCTTGCCCTAACCTAATGGAATACTACTGGGCGTCCCACCTACGCTTTATACCAGAATGGACGGCGTGGGAAAGTGAGAAGGTATGGTTCCACATGGATGGAGCGGTCACTTGCCGCCCCCTCTGGGATCATGCGTGGTTACCTTGGGAGGCGCGCCACCGCAGCGCCTACATGGCGGTTCCTACTAAAATGGTGCTTGAGATTTGTGATAGAGTGGCGGTGCGTCGGGGCCTCAGTCCCTTTCCATCCCCACATACCCCAATTGCATGCAATCCGCAGTTCCCTCCTGCGTACTCTCCGCCCTATTTTGCAAAATTGGACGGATAATGATTGCAGAACGATTCGCGACTTATTTATGGGGGAAGATATCAAAACATTCGCTCAATCTAAGCAAGACTTCAAGTACCGTAATCTTCAACTCCGGCACTGGCTGCAGGGATCCTCACCATCTCAAGCAGCCACGTGACCTTTCACACCGTTTGAACAACTGGTGCGTACCGTTAGCTCCTCCAAGGGGTTAATCTCTCGCATATACCAAATCCTTCATCACTCCTGCCGCTTAGACCTTCACCCATACCAGGTGCAGTGGCAATCCCTGTCTGACGCCGACGGGGCCCCTTCCCAGTGGGCGCTTGTTTGGCGCGATATCCCAAACACTTTCCATAGCATTCCCCAGAAGGAATCCGCCTACAAGGTGATGACCCAGTGGCACTATACTCCGTCTCGGCTTCAAAAGATGTTCCCCAATGCGTCTCCCCTGTGCTGGTGCTGCACACAAGCGATTGGTGATTTTATACACATCTGGTGGTCGTGCCCTCTCCTTGCTACCTACTGGAAGGAGGTCCTTAGCCATATTAAACGGGCTTAGGGTACCCCCTGCCTGAAACGCCACTTACTACCATTCTGGGCCTTAGGCCAGTGAACTTGCGAGCAATAGCCCGCCGGGACCGGCACTTTAGCCTCCACATGCTAGGAGCTGCGAAGCAGACTATTGCTTTATATTGGACGAAATCTGACCCACCCTCAATAAACATATGGTTCACACAGTGGCAATGGAGCTTCTCACGGCGCGCCTACAGTTTCGAGAAGTTAAATACACGAAGCTGTGGAAACCGCTGGTAGAGCATCTGGGGAGGCCAGAAAACGCTCTGCTGCAACCACCTAGACTCCGAGCACTGCAGCTTTTTGACGATGCAATATGCCCAAGAGATCCGGAGAGCCTCTCGAACTCTACTGACTAGTAGACCAACGTCACTCCCGCAAGTACCCATTAGGACTCCGACATCCCCTTTCCAGATATACTGACTGCTACTGATGCCCTTGACTCGCACCTGCGTGTCACCAGAGACCATATGCGCCATGGCTAGAGCGACCCCTTCCAAGGGCGTGAAAGGTTTTGGAAACTAAAGCAAGGCGCCGCACACTCCCCCGCCACATTTCCCCTCTCCATCCCTCTACCCCTCTCCCGCTTTCCATCCCCCTGTTTTGGTTAAGTATATACGTTTCTTTTTTTGCTTTCCTTTTCCGTAGCATCGTTTCCGATCAGCCACTTACAGTTGCAATACTGGCGTCTTAACAAAACATAAACATGTTTTATAGTGAAAGAGTGTTAGATTGTGGGAAAGAGGTTTTTCTGTGTTGCAGAGGTTTTATCCCACTCTTGGGCAATTGGAGCTCTAGGACATTAGCAATAGTGAAGTACACAGCTGTCACAGACTTTTGTTGTTGAAATGCCTGTTGGTACGGTACACAGCGAGGCCATTCGAATCTTTTTCCCACTACGCTCCCATTGAGTGGGAAGTTAGACAGCTCATAACCTCTCGCTTTCCTACCTTTTGTGTCACCATGAATCTTCTGCATATTGTGGTACTGCCTACTATGCAATGTGTTTGTCTGTTACCAGATAAAATGTCAATAAAAACATTTTAAAACAAAAAGAAATTCAGTCTTGCTCGACAGAACCAGCCACTATTTTATACCCCTCCATATTTCAGCAGCATGTGGCAGGCACTACATGGTACCTGCAACGTAGTGCAGGGATATGTAACATGTAATTATTTTGTACTGCGGCGGTTGCTGCAGACAGCAACAACTGCCGCAATACAATAAATAGGCATCGCAACCACCGTGGCAGCGGTCGCATCGTAATTCAGCATGTGGGACCTCCGCCTTGTAGGTGGGCGGTCCCCATTAAGAATGGTTGGCGGACGGACAGAAGTCCTACGACAAATCTAGGGACCCACCCACAGGTAAGCCATTAAGTACCCTAAGGAAAGGGCTGGGATGTTTAAAAAAGGTAAGAGCTACCCAGTTTGTGGGTGCCGCCAGCTTGTTTGCTGTTTTGGGGTGGTTAGAAAACAGGGCTTAACCTTCACCACTAACTCCAAACACACTTTACAGTAGAAGATAGCTTTGCATTTAACTCAGGATTTTTAATTTGTTATTATTATTTAATTTATTATATTAATCTATACTAATATAATAAAGAGAGAGCCCAAACCTTTGAGGCTGGTAATCTCAGGAACCACAGCACCAATCACAACACCCAATACAGCGTTGGAAAGGGCAGTTGCAGCAGAAGGACATAGGCTATGCAGACGCCCACCATATACATTTAAAAGGTAAAAGAACCGTGCCAGCAAAGTAGTCCCTTGTGGGCGTGTCTGCGTTGTGCTGTGGGCGTGTGCTGGGGGCGTGACAAACGCTGCGGGCGTGTGGTACATTCCGCCCTTCATGCCTTGTCTCATATCGTGTGCTGTGGGCGTGTGCTGTGGGCGTGGGCGGGGCATGGGATTACGGGGAAAAAAAGCGAGCGTTGTGCCCAATATTTCATTGTTTTTTCTTCCCAGGTTCTGTAAATTCCAGCTCCGGGTGTCCACCCTGCTCCCTTTAAATACCCCTGCACCCCATAATCATAACCCACCCTTACTCCTTAAAATACCCCAACACCCTTAAACACTAACCCATCTTAACCCTATAAATACCCTGTACCCCAAACCCTAAAGATACCCTATACCCCAAAACCCAAACCAAGCCCTGAACCCTATAAATACCCCTGTACCTCAGAACCTAAACCTACCCCTGAATCCTAAAAATACCCCTGTACCCCAAAACCCAAACCTAGCCCTGAACCCAAAAAATACCCCTGTACCCCAAAACCCAAACCTAGCCCTGAACCATACAAATAACCCTGTACCCCAAACCTACCCCTGAACCCTAAAATACCCCTGTACCCCAAAACCCAAACCTAGCCCTGAACCCTAAAAATACCCCTTTACCCCAAAACCCATACCTATCCCTAAACACTAAAACTACCCCTGTACCCGATAGCCCAAAACTATATCTGAACCCTTAAAATACCCAAACACCCCAAACCATATACCTCATTACCCCAAAACATATACCCCTATACCCATACTTACCTTATCCAAACATTTAAAAAAAACATGCTTTTACCATTCGTGCATTTACAACGAATTTCGTTGTAAATGTATGCGTGGTAAAAGCATATAAAATGTAATGCCCTGCGTTATAATGGCATTGCGGAGTCATGGTACTTTCATAATGAAAGTATGTGGAGTGATGGTATGCGGAAAGAAAGTTGCGGAATAATGGGTATTTACCCTCCCCCGGTAAGTACATTGGTGGCCCGGCAGCCCACATCTCTAGCAACATACTCATATTTTTTCACCACCGATTTAAAAAATGCACAGGTCTCTCTCATTGATGGCCAGCACCGACATACACTTTTAGACACACCTCCCGCCACAAACCATATACCTCTTTACCCCAAAACATATACCCCTATACCCATACTTACCTTATCCAAACATTTAAAAAAACATGCTTTTACCATTCATGCATTTACAACGAATTTCGTTGTAAATGTATGCGTGGTAAAAGCATATAAAATGTAATGCCCTGCGTTATAATGGCATTGTGGAGTCATGGTACTTTCGTAATGAAAGTATGTGGAGTGATGGTATGCGGAAAGAAAGTTGCGGAATAATGGGTGTTTACCCTCCCCCGGTAAGTACATTAGTGGCACGGCAGCCCACATCTCTAGCAACATACTCATATTTTTTCACCACCGATTAGAAAAATGCACAGGTCTCTCTCATTGATGGCCAGCATCGACATACACTTTTAGACACACCTCCCGCCACAAGTTCTAGAATTGCGAACTTTAGAGCTGGGGAGCTACGTTCTAATCTCGGCTTCAGCTCAACCTTCTGTGATTCCAGGCAAATCGTTTTGTCTCCCCGTGCTTACCACAAATGTATGTGTTCTTCTGTAATGTAAACTGTGCTCATGCCATGTTGTGGAGTTTGCGCTATATAATATTGCAAGGAAAAATAAAGTAGGGAAACTCGAGTTCACACACTACTGAACGCTCACTCTTAAGTGCATCAGCAGTGCACTATGAATCGGAGCGTTTCACAGGCCTGTCACAGATAAGAAATGCTATCAAAACGAAATCCTACAAAGCAATATGCTGGTGGCCGGCAGCAATTCATACCCGGACAACGTCGGGACGGGCTGCTAGTCAAACTATAAAACTATTTAAGAAACCATTGCTTTTTTAAACTAATTTGAAAAGAAAGATATGGGTTTCTGTATTTTTTGTGGGACACTGGTTGAGAAATGAATTATTTTTTGGAATTGTTATTTAGATACAGTTAACATGTTTCAAAAGTATTTTTTAAGTAATTTAGGGCCAGATGTAGGTAATTCTATTTTACCGATTCATAAATACCGAATTTTACCGATTCGGTATTTATGAATCGGTAAAATAGAAGTAGTGAGATGTAGGTAAATTTCTTTTTCAATTTACCGAATCGGTATTGCCCATTGATTCCTATGGGCCTTGAAGCCCATAGGAATCAATGGGCAATACCGATTCGGTATTTACCGAATCGGTAAATACCGAATCCTGCAAGGGTGCAGGGGGTGTCACTTTGACACCCTCTAGCACCCCAAATTCAGGCATGTGTGACATGTGGCACACATACATGCCCTAAGGGCATGTCTGTGTGTCACATGACACAGGTGTGCATGCACAGATGTGCATGCACACCTGAATTCTGTATTTTACCACCCAATAGGATTGGGTGGTAAAATACCGATTCTTAAGTGCCAGTGACACTCTTAGGAGTGTCACCTACATGTGGATTTACCGAATCGGTAAAAATACCGATTCGGTATTTTACAGAATCGGTAAATTTACCGAATCGGTAAATTTACCGATTCTGTAAAATTATGGCCCCTACATGCCAAATCCTAAATACCGGTCGGTAACGGCCAAAATCGTCCGTTACCGACTAGTATTTGGGCTCCTACATCTGGCCCTTAGGGCCTCATTAGAATGGTGGACACCATTTTTAAGCAAGTATTTGTTAAGCTGAAGACCTTTATGGCCTTATTACGATGTCAGGCGGACTTGCGTCTGCCCGATACCCTTTCGGTGTGGGAACCGACTGTCCAAAGGGCAGCGATTCCGACCACCTAATTACAATGCGACTGCACATAGTGCGGTCGTAAACTCTTATTTCTCTATGGGAACTTGTGCTTTAGGCAGTTTCCCCCACAGCACAAGCTTCCATAGAGAAATGGGAGTGTGTGTAAATCCCTGCACCATGTGGCAGGCTCACGGTGCCTGCCACATGGTGCAGGGATTTACAGGGGGTTCCTTAGGTCGGAAAGCCCGACCTGAAAAGCCTGTGGGAAACTGACATTGCGATCCCAACGGCGGAAACACCATCCTTAAAGGTTTATGTGTCAGTTTCGACCGTTCGGTGGCCTCCTTGAGCCAGTCGGATTCCAGCCGGAATGACTAGCCATTTTGACTTCCAATCGCCTACATTCTGATTAGGAGGTCAGAAGTCAAACCTTGGACATCGGTCAGAAAGCCTCCAACCTGTGGTCGGAGGCTTTCTGATAGACATGCAAATGAGGCCCTTAGTATCAGCTGCTTTTGCATTTGTCGACTGTGTTTGCTGACAGGTAGAGTGCTCATCATATAGCCTCACGTTGATGCTGAGCAGGTCTATTTCCCTTAACTTTCTGTGGGTTTATCTATTTTGGTGTATAGCATGTTTTAGGACACTATTATCTGGATCTCGCTGTAGACATAGATTGCCACTCTTTTCTTTCACCATGAGTAAGAGCAGGTCAAGTGCTACTATAGGAAAGTAGGACCTGCTTTTATGGTTACCACTACTTAGGTACATCCCAGATCGGATACTGGGGTACCCTTTTCAGTCCCTAATATATGGTACTAAGGTACCCAGGACATGGGTACCGCAGAGGTCCGCCCCTGGACTGAAGCATGCCTTATGCCACCCATGGGAGACCATTCAAAATGGACCTACAGGCCTGCCATTGCAGCCTGTGTAAGCTGGTGTAGGTACCACTTACTAAGGATATAGGTTTCTTATATCTACGTTCACTGCATTTAAAACCTTTGAGTCACCCCTCTAGCAGGCCTTTGCAATCCTGAGGGCAGGGTGCTTAGTTCTAAGTGTGAGGGGGCCCCTGCATGAGCAGGACACCCCTACAGCATATGGAGTCCATTCTCCCGGGTTGTAAGTGAAGCAGCCATATATCATATAGAGAGGCACAGTGTAATTGGGCGATAGCCATCTCGAAATTGGCTGCAATGAATCCTACCTTGTTTGGTATCAAACATGTTGGAATCATACTCCCACAACGTCAATGGTGTGGGTGGTATGATTCTAAGCACTGGAAGTGCACTCCATTAGGCTCTCAGTGTTCCCGGTGCCAGCCTTCTAATAATAATAATAATAATAATAATCCACATTTGTAAAGCGCAAACCATCACCCGTTAGGGTCTCTAGGCGCTGGGGGCCATCAGGAAGATTAAGCAAACTATTGCCCAGAGTTGCATGGTGCTGGGCTAATCTGCCGCCGGCCCCGGGGATCGTACCGTGATCCCCAGATTCTGGAGTCAGTCACCCTGGCCGCGGCGCCACACCTCAGCACAAAATGGTTGCTGCCGACCAGAGACATGATTTTGACCCCAGGCTGCTGAGCCAAGCTCGAGCAGGGGAAGGCAGAACAGTAGGCATCCTGTCACAGGGAGGTGAGACCACCTCCCAGACATGATTTAGTGTATTGGGACCGGGTGGGTACACTTGCAGTGTCACTAAGTCTGCATGAGGGGCACATTTGGTGCCACCGTGCATAGTCCAGTTAAAACCAGGTCTGGGAGCTCCCACTCTGGCATGAAACTGGGAGGAACCTCCCCCTGTCCAGACCCTCCCCTGCGAGGGTCGCCTTATTAGTCCCATCCCTGTCCTTAGGGTACTTAAGGGCTTACCTGTGGGTGGGTCTCTAGATTCGTCGTAGGACAAGATTCAATTCAGACACCACTTTTTCTTCTAACTTCTGGGCACTCTGGACTTCGCTGGACTTCATTTGCACCATACATGAACCTTCCAAGGCCTGTGGGCATCAAAGACACCTGAAGGAATCTCCCATGAAGTGAAGGAGTCACTTCCTTGCATTCGCAGGCACCGCAACTAAGTTCACCGGTCTGCTGACCCTGAGCTCCTCCAGACTCGGAAAGGTTCTACAACACAGGTGGTGGTTCTCCACAGCTCTCAAGGCTGGCCCTGCCCTCTCACCAGGTTTGAAGCCAGTATCTCTCGTGGGAGCTGCAAGAACCGAACCCCTGTGCACTGTGTCAACTTGCAGTTGCAAAGGCTGGTTGGCTTCCTTCCCCAAGATCTTCGGGGTCCAATAGACACAACCTGAAGCACCTCCAGGACCAAAGTCTTTGTCCACATCTCATAGTTTGCACCGTGGCCAGCATCTTTTGATGAGCTCTTGCAACTCCAGTGCATCCGGCCTCTGGGTCCTTTTGATGGTTATCCTTGCTTCTTTTGGGCTCCCCTGATTGCTCGGGCCTACCCTGACTTCCCTGCTTGTGGTAAGGTCCCTGGACCTAGCTGGTCATGACATTGCACCTTCTTTGACTTCTGCATAGCTTGCATTTGCCAAGGCTTGTTGGTGCTTCCGCCGGACACCTACCCATCAGCACTCGACATCCAAGGTGGGACAGCTCATGCATGGCTCCTTGTCTTCCCCAGCATCGCCTGGTCCTCACAGCTGCAGAGTCAAGGTCACCATCAACTCTCCTGCAACTCCAGACATTGGTGGGCATTTGTCTTCCAGATCTCCTGGTCACTCCTGAGGGACATAGAATCTGTCCCCTCTGCTTGCAGGTAGCTCTCAACTAGTATCCACCTTCAGAGTCCACCGGACCACTGTGGATACTAGGGTATCCACAGGTGGGGTGGCTCTCCAATCTTCTGTATTCCATGAGGTCTGTTCAGGGGTCACTGGGAAGGGTCATTAATCTTTATAATTCCTACCTCAACTTACACGTTGATTTGAATGGAGCACGTGGTCCAGTTTACACTCTGCACACACACAGGGTGGTTCCTTGAGTCCCAAGCACTTTATGTCCTCTTGACATTGTGTTAACTTGAGTCGTGGTTCTTATACCACTTTCTTAGTATATGGTTTGGTACCTCTGGGGTCTACTGGGGTCCACTGTGTATTTCTTGCTATTTACTTGAATTCTATGCAAAGTATTGCGTGCACTGTGCATGCCTCCATGTAGGAGATATTTGAATGTGTTAGAGAGTATTATATAATAAATACATATTTTTATAAATACCTTGTGTGGTTCTTTTTCACTTAATCTATACTATAAGATTGCATTCTGGTAAAAAAAAGCTGCTTTACACTCCTTCTGGACTAAGCATGAAAGCTGCTCTCCACAGCTACCACTTAGAGAACTTTCTAAGGCTGTCTAAGACCTCTTAAATCACCATTGGGGTTGTCTGGCATGGTGCAGGGTGCCCACTTACATAAGTGGACATCATATACCAGGCCAGCTTCTCACAGTCACTATTTGCACTGGTTCAGGAGAGTAGGGTTTACTCATCATCGTCTGCCTTGCTGCAAGTCTCACTAAAGCTCAGCAGTCTCCTCCTGCAGTCCAGTTGTCTACTCCTGCGGTCTTCCAAACAATAGTAGCTACAGGGGTAAGAAATGATCAGGTCACCCTCCATTCAACGTATTACAAACCAACAATGGGCCTGATCATCAATATTTACACCAGAATACGTATATCCAACAGTCGAGGGGTCACCAAAAACTTTTTTAACTCCCTCCCGGACTTGTCTAGGTCGCTATGTTGTAGTGTATCTTAGTTCAAACGCTATACCATCATGGATCCACCCAAATGTACATGAAAAAAAGGTGTGGAGCAGAGAGAAACCACCTCACGGTAGTAACACCAAAGGAAGCGCTGGCTGGTACTCGTCAGCAGGTCCACTTATCATCATCGGTTACTTTCTCTCTGTGAAAAGAAAAAAACGTGTGTGTGTTTTATTAACAAAAGCTCAAACCCATGAAATCAAAATATGTGGAAACCTAAATGTGAATATAAGATCTATACATGCTAATGAAATGCTTGCCCAATGGACCCAGTGAGGATATGGACAGATAATCCTCACCTCTATAAATTGGTGAAGCTAACTAGCCTGAGATAACTTTATTCGATGCTGCTAGCTTCCCAAATTAAAAATGGTTCCGTTCAAACCATAATCTGCCATATACTAATGAATTTGAAGAATACAATGATTAATCCTGAAGTTCAGTGGTTTTAGATGTGGAGCGTTTATAGCCATTTGCTGGGACCTATCCTCCGGTAAAACCAACTGGTTAAGCTAGTCAAGTACATCACGAGTTTCTTCTTGTCTTGCCTTAGTTCAAGTAAATACTTGCCCAAGGATTGGGTAAGAGTGCATCTGTTGAATAAACACTGCACCTCTCCCTTACATCTATCAAAATCAGACAGCATCAAACTCTATTGCAACCGGTTATCTGCAGCACCACTAGACAGGGGTTGGAGGATAATGGCACCCTGTCCTCTATGGTTGTAAAATTGCCAGCATGCAAAGTAAATAGAGGCCGATTTGAGTGTTCCATTTCTAAGGATCACATGCATAGCACTCAAGGTTGGATAATATTATGACTGGGGTGGTGGCAGGTGGACTGGTCACAGCCATGCTATTTCATAGAGCTCACCATCTGAGAGTGTGCTCCTGTTGTCAGAGGCAGTACTCCTGTTACAGCTTGCAGAGTCTGAAATATTGATACTTGTATAGCGCACTACTAACCCGCAAGGGTCTCAAGGCGCTTGTACGAATACCGCTGTGGAACCCATCCTGGCTTTCCCTGTGAGGCGTCCACTCCTGGGCACCTCCAAGGTGGAGGCCAGGCATCCTTAGCGTTGTGGGGGCCTTTGTGGAGATTAAGCAAGCTATTGCCCAGAGTTGCAGAGTGGGACTCCATGATTGGAATAGGCACCGAGGCGAGAATTATCAGGTCCGTGGAATTTTTGAGCCCAAGACCCGCCGAGGCAGGGAATTGAACCCTGGTCCCGGGCTAGACCTCTGCATCAGGGTCTGCCGCTCTAACCATTGAGCCACACTTCTCCAAAACCAGGCCTACAACCTGTTAAAATGTGTGCTTCATGTCTCATTTGCTCATTCTCTTACATAGATTAGTGAAATTCATACTGTGAAGACAACACCAACTACCCATGTCTAAATTCAGAAAGCTTCCTAGAGCCATGAGCCTGGGCAATGAGTCTGGCGTCTAATGATATTTCTGGGGCTACATGTGCGCCAGCGCTATCTGCATTAGAGAAGGGGTCACACAAGCATCTGCAGCCCCTTCTGAAATACCAAAGTGCCCTGTGGCACTCTGTGTAATACGGCTCCTGAAGTCTAACTTTAGGCCTGAACTGGAATGGCCTGATTCACAAAGGTAAACTTGGGTTTGAAGTCTAAACTTCATATCTAAATTTAGACTTCAGGACTGAGATTAGACTTCAGGTCCAAGTTCACCTTTGTGAAGGAGGAGAGTTGGTCTGGTTACCATGCAGGTACAGCCACAAACTGAGAAAGATATCTGGCAATGTTACCCACTAAGGCACTCTTTTTTATAGGGTTTACTGTAAAAATAATTTTGGTGGTAACCGGAAATTTCTGACCAAGTTAGTATTACAAGGAACATAATATCATACCATCAAGGATTTCTAGTGATATATTTCACCAAGAGAAGCCTGGCAACATAAGTTTGTGAAAAAGAACCTATAATTCGGGAATTACATCGGGTATGGAAACACCAATATTGACAGTAATTACCTATTCTTGACAAAAGTTTTGTAATTATACATTCTTTTTTATGTAAATAAATCCAAGGAAGCCCTCTCTGATTGCAAGAAATTGTAAAGGGCAGGTGCAACAACATGGTTGGTAATGTAAAGAAACAACTGGACACTGTGACACATTTGGAGGGAAATTAGAACCACATACTCTGTGCAAAACATTGTTTGTGTGCAAGCGTTTTTCTAAATCTATGGAACTCCACCAGTGCTTCCTGATGCCAGAGCTTCTGCAGGATATCTGACTAGCAGTACATCCCTAAATGATTAGTAGTATAAGTATGACTGGAGTAAACTGATAAAAGGACGGCACGTGTATTTGTGAAGTATTTATTTCAGAAAAGTGCTTCCACTGAAGACACTTGAAACCGCAAATAGTGAAAATATATGCATAAAAGATAAAAAAAATTGAAATTTATATGCATCAGTACTACCCAGTAAAATCTAGTATAACATGACAGTATATATTGAGGACTTGAAAAATTTCATGAAACGATAGCAAACATTCACAGTAGGTGGATTTAACAATAGATAAAGTGCCTCCTCCTATGTTACTAATGAGCATTTAAAAATAACTAGATAGATACATATTATTTGAATATTAAAAAGTCCTGGACAGAAGAATAAGACATGATTCATATCCTGTATCTTAGTACCGCAATATTGACAACCTGGATGAAAATAAGTCCCCTCCCTTTTTCCTGCGGATATTTGCCAGAACCGAGGGGCATATTACCAAGGCGGGCGATATGTAATTATCGCCGCTTTAGCGGCCGTTTTCGCCCGCTAAGCGGCGATAATTCTTTTGCCCTATTAGCAAACTGACGCTAACAACAGTTAGCGACAGCTTGTAGGCGATAACGAGCGGTTTGGGGCCCGCTTTGCATGTCAGAGATATTTATCGCTAATGACATACAAAGTGGGCGTACCCAAAATGTTAGCAACTGAAAGCAGTCGCTAACGTCGCTGTCGCCTATTACCAAGGCAGGTGCAGCGATGGAAATATTCGCGCTAAGCGAGAATATCTCCAAAAACTAACACCTGCTCAGACCAGTTCTTAGCCATTATATCCAATGGGAGTTGGATATTACGGCTAAGTCCCTGTTAGCGATAATGCGTGAATATCGCTGGATTACCAGCGATATTCGTGCATTTCACTGCTAACGCCGGATATTTTATCGCTTTAGAGATAAACGTTGCTAATAGCACGTTATCTCTGCGATAATATCCGGCGATGGTTGGCGTTAAAAAAATACTCGCTAAGCCCATTTAGCGATAAATATCGGTAGTTGTTGGTAATATGCCCCCGAATTTCCTAAAAATTATTCATACAGCAGGACTCATATTAGCCTTTGAGTAGAATTGCATTATGCCATAGCTTACAAACATACCAAACAATTGCAATCCTTTTATCTGTGAAAATAGGGCTACTCAATCTGAAAGCTTTTTATCATGGTGAATATTTTCCATAGTTCAGATCCATCTGTTTCAAGTTATGAGAATATATTTTACAAAATGTGTAATTTCCTTTCCTATTCTGTGAAAGTTCTCTCCATTGGATCATTTTGAGCAATTTTTCTGTGCTACAAAGCAATTGAAAAAAGTAAAGGATAACCTGTAAAGAGGTTTAAAAAAAACATACTAGTCAGGTCAAGCTCAGGGCATATCATTTCAGTTCAGCTATACTTACTAAGGGCAATTTAAATTTACTGCTTTCACATTTCAGAATTAATATGAGACACATTATTAAGGGAGGACATAGATCTGGCCTCTAAGCCATACAATGCTACAGAGAGAACATTTGCAACATAAACCTTTATAATCAATTTCTCATCTCTTTCCCTTTGTATTAAAAAATTGCAATGAACCCATACCTGTCAACTTTGTTTTAGAATACTAACGTTTATCATGATGATCTCACAAGAGATTGATTGAAATGCTCACACCAAGATAAGTGTACTCTTTCACAACCTCTAGTTTACCCTCAGGATAAAACCATGGATGGAGCGATTTAAGCCCTTTTGCTCCCATTTTCATGATGTTAGTATTTTTCTCATTAACTGGGAGATTATGAGTTAAAGCAAATGAGGCTTGAATATAAAGTTGTTTCTGCAAACCAATCACAGTCAGTACATAAAAACCCATGTCATCAGCATACAACAGGGTAGAGATTTCCTTAGGTCCTAATTTTCTTTCTTTTTTTGGGGGGGTGGGGGGGGAGGGGTGAGTGACACCTTTACCTAATAAAAACAGTAAGTCAGACAAATATAAAGAAAGTAACATAAGGGACCAAAAACAGCCTTATTTTAGAGCATTATCAGAATATTTGTTTCCGTTACCCAACCTTCAACCAATTTTCCAAGTGCAACCTGATTAACAGGCACCGCGGCTCCCTCAAAATACCACATTTAATAAGTTTGTCCCAAAGTGTAGCTCTGTTTACAGAGTCAAATGCGCTGCTTTTACGAAGTGTCACACACTTCTCACTCAGCATATACAACCACACAATGTTATCTGTGGCGGAGCATGCACTAGGAAATCCAGATTACTCAATTGGAAAAAGCTGAGCTGCACCCAAGCAGGCAGTTGCGTGTTTTAATAAACATTTCTCAAAAATCTTACATGTAACGTCCAAGAGTGCAATTGTACTGTAAGTTTTTGGCAGATTACGATCCCCTTTATTACAAAGAGGAGTAAATTCGCTCTGCCAGGCTATGAAATCTTATCTGCTATTAATAACAGTAATGAGATGATAGATTCAGAATTCCAGCCCATAAGGCGTAATTAGTTTTATTTATTTATTTAGTGTTTTCTATAGCGCGAACATGACCCTGCATAGGGTGTCAGAGCGCTTTACAGGAGTTTTAACAATGCAAGCTTGAATACCATCTGGCACCTGAGCTCAACTGTTGTTAAGTTCTAACATTGTTTTCACAATTTCTCCCTGAGTGCACTCACGTCAGCCAGAAATTGAAGTGGAGGAGAGCAAACTCGGATCGTGCAAATTAGTAACAGTTGATGCATTTAACGTACTCAAGTAGAAACCACAAGTACATTCGCCTATCAGGAATATTTTTTTCCCTACCTATACTTTTCAATATCAGAAAAGGAAATTTAGGCATATTGCGTTGAGTAACTGCTGACTGGAGATCAACACAGTACTTTGCCACCTGATTGATTAGTTGTTTTTCAAACTTAGTATATTACTGTCTCTAAGGAATGGAGGTATATTTAATGACTTTTGAGATGCACTAGGCGTGTTTAGTCTAGTTAAAAAAGTCTCTCGCAACGAACTTAATAAAGCTTAGAAGAAGAGAATGTCCATTTTAATAGGTAACACCTTTTAAAATATTTTTGCAGCCATTTTTGTAATGTATCTTTTAGGACCTCCTTTCAAACAAAAATACTGTCCAAACAGCATCGTAGTTCCATTATATCCCTCACCTTAACTTTAAGGTCAAAGCATAATCATCCATGGAACAGTGTGAGCCTCTTTGGCAGGTAAAAGTGTTAGTTTTCAATTTTCAAATCTGTCATTGATTTGAGCAATATTTAACTCCAAAGCCCACATTAATAGATGCTTAGAGCGAGCACAGCACTTGAGAGGGACAGTGGAATAAGGCCCTATATGGAATCTAATTCCAGAAATACTACTCCCCTTTAGGCTAGAGAGGTAATTCCCAAAATAATGTTTCCTGCTGCGATTAATACTGATTTGGGAACTGTTTGGGAACTGTGTTGTGAATTTTAGAAGAACCACTTGAAGATTATGCAATAAAAGTACATACTCGTGGGACTATAGTAAACGTTACAAAGTAAAAATGCATACAAAAGGTCAGCTGAACCCATAAAGGAGCAATTGACACCATAGCATGTGATAAAATGGCAACCAGTTGTGAGATTTAATAAGTGAAAAAGGATCTTAACAAATGGATAAACCCCCACTGGGCGGCCTCTAACTGAGTGAGCGCCAGGGCAAAAATAAACAAAGGAAATGTCTAATTCAAGTTTTTTGTAAACAAATAATTAAAGCATCATTAAAGTAACACCAGCGTTTCCAATGTGATGGGACGTTGTAGCTAAGCCACATTCCAGCTTCATAGCTTCCAAAGAGTACTATGAGGAAGGAGTACAATTAAGCACATTGGGGAGCCAAGACCAAGTTTTGTCCTCTAAGACTAAGTGGTCAGTAACAGCTGCATTCTTTACTTTCTCATTTACTTGTCTGCGGACATTGAAATTAACTACTGAAAAATTGTCCGCTAATGACTTTTTCTTCCTAGGCAAAATATACTGGGATGAAGGACTAGAGGGTCTGAGTAGGGTTATTTTAAAGAAGGACTATTAGACTTTTCATTCCAGCTTACAAGGAGGACCTCTATTTTAATTAATTTTTTTAACACATTTTTATTGCTTTTCCATTGAACAACCAGAGTGGCTAGTCATACAACGGGAATAAGGCATATAAGGCAGTGTTACAAGGCATGGTGTTCAGCATAAAAAAATACATTTTACGTTACATTCTATTATCCATATCAATACTAACATCTTTGCCTGGTATCAGCCAAGAATTATACTTTCTTAACCTTATATGAAACCCATCCAAAAAAGATGAACAAAGATATTTCGACTCATCCCATCCCTCCCCCTCCCACTCTTGTTCCAGCGTTGCCTTCATTTATACACATGTTCTTGCAGCCTGCTCTGTGATTGTGCTTCTGTATCTTAATAGTATACATCTATTAGCAAAGTCCATCCTACACTGTATCTCGTTCTTGTTACAAATATGTTATGGGTTATTTTATGTTCGGGGTAATAACCATCAGTTCCAGGTTTGCTCCTTTTAGGGCTTCCAGCATCGTATCTCATTCCAGAGATATCAGATTTTTTCCTAACTTCCTCCTGCAGTATCTCTGCACTCTTGGCGCCACCCCAACGGAGCATTTCACTATGCCAACTGTGCACTGTGGGGGGTTTCAATGACTTCCATCTCATTGTGATGGCTCTTTTTGTTATAATAAGGGCGGTCCGTGAATCTATTCTGAACCTTTTGTTTTTTAAAGCGTTTATATAAGCCTACGATACAGTCCTCAATTGTGTTGCACAGATTTAGCTGTGTAGCCGCCACTATATGGAGTTTGCCGACTCCCAAAAGCGTTGCTAGTGAGGACATGCCCAGATCATGTCATCTAGATCAGCTTCTTCCTGATGAGAGTGAGGGCATTTGTGTTGTGTTTGCAGGAACATCCTTTGAAGTCTACTTGAGGTAAGAGAGGCTCTATGGAGTAGCATAGTTTATATAAATTTAAACTTAGCATTTCTGGGCACTTGTTTTGGGTATTCTAAGAGAGCACCCCACTCCTTGTCTGAGAGCTCCCACCCTATGTCTTCTGCCAATGTTTTGAGTAGTTCTGTAAGTTCTATTGTGGTGTGTGCCTGTATCCCCACGTATAGCCATTTTATAAGATTTCTACCTCTGCCCATGTGATATAGGATCTTTACCAGTTTGTGGTTTGGAGTTTCTTGTCTTTGTGGGGCCCAGTGTTTTTTGAAGTATTGCAATAAAACGGCATGTATCAAGTATAAGTCATCTGGTACCCTGGTTTGCCTCACAAAGTTTTTGTGATCCATCAATAGTCCATTAATGAATAAGTCACCTACTGTGCTAACTCCTTCCTCCAAACAGGCTCCTATCCTGCACCTTGTGAGCTCTCTGCCATTCAGAGGGATTCCTTCTAGTGGAATGTTCCCGGTGTAGGGGTGGCAATGGGATGTGTATTGCAGTGCCGCTTTCTAGCACTGGAGTGCTGTACGCACTAGGAGTGGTATGTTGGGGGGAATTTTATTTTGTGGTAATAACAATATGTGTAAGGTCCATGTCACGCTGTGCATATCCTATCTCCTGCAGGATGCGGCCCTCTGTCCAATAGGACAGCAACTGCAGTTGGCTCACATAATAGTATGCTCTGAGGTCGGGTACACCCAGTCCTCACCTGCTTGTCCCCAATTGTAGTTTCCTGAGACTCAGCCTGTGCCTTCCGGTTCACCATATCAGGTCTGAGAATATAGCATCTAGGGTTTTGAATGTTGCTGATGGCACTAGTATCGGTAAGTCAGTGAAATAGTACAGTCTTGGTGAGACCACCATTTTTGATATGGCTGCTCGTCCCGTTGCAGAGAGTGGTTGCGTGGTCCAAAAGGTGACACTTGAGCGTATGGATCGGATCGCTCTAGTAAGGTTGCCTTCTAGCATATCCGTATGCGATCGATATATTTGTGTACCAACATATTTGAAAGTGGACTGAGCCACTGGAAGGGAGTATGCCCTAAAATCTATGTCTTCTGGATGTGTACCCTCTCGAAAGAAGAAGGCATTAGATTTTGCCGCGTTAATGGCAAGACTTGATATCTGCTCAAACCTTTTAAATATGTCAGGTAATGGGATCCAAAGCACCTAGAAAGTCTCACAGGTATATTATTATGTAATCTGCATAAGCAGAAATCATATGTGTTAAAACACCCATCTGGACTCCGATCTGTTGGGCCTCTAGACGTAACCTAAGTGCTAGGACCCCGACCGCTAGTATGCATAAAAATGGCGACAGTGGGCATTCCTGTCATGTGCCCCTGAATACCGAGTATTCACTGGAGATATGCCCGCCCATGTGGGCTCTAGCCGTAGGGACTGCATACAATAAATGTAACCATTTGAGATACTCTGGGGGTAGGCCAAATTTCCCTATTGACTTGAATATATAGGCCCAATATAGCGTGTTGAACACTTGACGTAGGTCTAGGGCAATGCAGCCTGAATTTTGATAATGTTCAAGGGTGGACGCCATAATGTGGTGCAACCTTCTGATATTTAGGGAGGTGCTAGGGGCCGGGAGAAACCCGCGTTGATGTATGGAATAAGTTTATGGAGGTATGGAAGGAGCTTATTTGCTAATATTTTACTTAATATCTGATATTCTGTTGCTAGTAAGGCTAGTGGGTGGTATCCAGTCATATCTTGTCTCTTACAGGTTTTGGAAGTGAAACTACCAGCACCTGGCCTTGGACGGCGGTGGGCCACCAAGCTCTAGGGACTTATTATATAGGATCTCCAGTTGGGGAACCAGGGCTTCAGAGTAAGTCTCAAAAAATTAAATCGGGAGACCATCCAGTCCTGGTGCCTTGCTTCGTGGGAGCCCTTTCATGGCTACTTTTATTTCAGTGTTGGTAACGGCACATGTCAAAGATTTCTGGGCCTCTGCGGTGAGCTGTGGATAAGGTAAATTATCCAGGAATGCATCTATCTGGGTTTACTGTACAGTGCTGCATAGTACAGGCTAAAGGCTATGTTGATATCTTTTTGACTTGTGACAGTGTCACCACTAGGAGTAGTGATTTCACTCACTATAACAGTTGGGGTGTCATCCCTCAACAATTTTGCTAGTTACATCCCTGATTTGGCTGCATGTGTTTGTTTTAGTTGTGTATATGTTCTGTGACATATGACCTAAAGTGACTCAAGTAGTTCTGTGTGCTGGATACGCACCTACTGCAGTGGGATCAGACGTGCAGCGTCAATCGCAGGCTCTTGTTCAAGTATGCTCATTCTATTCTTGGTCTCTTTTTTGTTTTTTGTGTAGTTCCTGTCTGGCGCCCACTATGGCACTAATCGCATTTAGACAGAGATGGAGGATGCAGTGTTAGTGTTCTCTGTAAAATAACATGTTATTGTATTAGCCAGGCTGGTGCAGAATACAGCGTCTTCTAATAACTGGGGTTGCAATTTCCAGGTAGGTACTGGATTGGGGATCCTGCCCCATCAGAAACTGATTTCCAAGGGATTGCGGTCCGAGAAAGTCTTTGCCAGGTATGTAGTACGTGTTATGTGCCCTACTATGAGCTCCTTACCTCTAGTGCTAGTGCCTCAATTTGTTTGTAAACCTGCCCTTCGTGTTTGTTTTCTTTTTCTGTGTGCTTGAGGGAATTTGGGGGGGGGAGCGCTTGGAAGGGAATTTGGGGGGGAGTGCCTGAATTTTGATTTTATTTTTCTCGGCGGCTTTGTGAGGGCTAATATTAATACTGTATTTACTGCATTTACCTTGCGCTGCTGTGATCCTGCTCGGGGCTCCTCTCCCTTTTGCCTCGCTCCACTCCGGACACCAATTCTGGCCGGGTAGCGGCCATCTTGGACCTGCCTTGCGCTATCCGCAGTCAGCGGTCCAGTTGTTGCTCGATTCCCCCGGCACTGGGCAAACCTATGTTGAGGGGCCCATTGTGTTAGAACGCTGCTACTGTGAGCTCCTTACCTCTAGTGCTAGTGCCTCGATTTGTTATTAAACTTGCCCTTCGTGTTTGTTTTCTTTTTCTGTGTGCTTGAGGGAATTTGGGGGGGAGCGCTTGGAAGAGAATTTGGGGGGGAGTGCCTTAATTTTGATTTTATTTTTCTTAGCGGCTTTGTGAGGGCTATTATTAATACTGTATGTAGGAGGGTGGATACCTGACTATGGTTACCCCAGATTTTTTTTGCCTTGTGTTTAGCTGGTTTTCGACTTAGTTGGCCTGGGACCCTGCTAATCACCCTAGGTGCATAACCAATCTGGTACTGGACATCTTATCAGCCCCTGTACAGTGCACTATAGGTGCCCAGGGCATAGGTGCATCCAAGGTCTACCAGGGGCTGCAGCATATCTTTTGCCACCCCTGGCTGGTACTTAAATTGAGACAACTGGCTGATCACTCAGCTGGGGCAAGGTGGTGTAATCACCCCTTGCTTAGACATAGTATACCTATATCTAAACCTATATCTGGACACATATATACCTATAAGTCACTCCTATGGCAGGCCTTAACAATCCTGGAGGCAGAGTGCTTGGTTTTGTGTGAGATGGTGCTCTAGCATGAGCTGAGCCTGTCTGTAGCTGTCGGAACCAACTCCCTTAGCTGTTCCGGGATATTGCCATACCATATACTCTTAAGTGCATCATAATCCTCGCGGTTATGTGCTCACTTTGGTTTAGCTTTATCAAAACATGTCGTGTAAGGTGTCATACGATTTGGAATACTACCCCCTCGCCAGTCCTGGTGACGGGGGTAGCATTCCTCCCTTCTAGAGGGAGAAGACATCTTACCTTACTGAAACGCGGTTAATCCTAACCAGAGCCTCATCATCACAAAATGGATGCTGCTGCCCCAACACAAGTCTGACCTCCTGCTGCTGACCGAAACTTGGCAAAGGAGGTCTGTACTAAGGGTTTCCTGTCGCAGGGAGGTGCTACACCACCCCAGACAGGAGATAGTGGATTGGAGCAGGGAGGGCCGAAGGAAACTAGACACTGCATGAGGAGCACAAGGCTTCCCCTTGCATAATCCAGTCAAACCGGTTCTGGAGCACTCCCGCCCCAGTCCTGGCGCGAAACTGGACAAAGGGAAAGGGGTGTAACCACCCCTTTCCCTGGTCCCACCCATAGGAGGGACCTAGCAGGTAATCCAGCCCACAGATTTGGAATAAAGGTGGGAGCAGTGCAAGGGCACATCAGATTATCCTGACTGAAACTTTGATACAGAACTCTGGACCCTTCGACATTCCACTCGATGTGGAAGACTGAAGAATCTCCCTTGTGGTCAAGGAGTGACCACCCTGTGCAAACAGGCACCATCCAGTGCCTCACCATTTGCTTTGTTGCTGTTCCTGCTGAAACTCGAGCAATAGAGATCAACAAGACCCAGCTTTTCCGCCTTCCAACAGCCCGATCAACAGTCCCAGCAAGTCTGAGACCCGTGGAGGCGACCTGAAGCGTGGGGCCCGCCATCTTGGAAAAACCATAAAGTGCTGCCCGTACAGCTTTCAAGGATCCCTTGATGCTGTGCATTGGGGTTTAAGAAGCCGCAGCCTCGAGCAGTTTTTGCACCAAAGCTCACCCCTCCACACTCTCTGAGTGCTGAGTGGGGCCCTTCTGCATTTTCCTGGTTGATACGTTGGTCTGGTTGCTTGCCCGTTGGCTAGTGGCCCCATTACCAATGAACCTTTAAATTTGCTCTGCTAGTCTGGTTGCTCCAGACTGGCTCTCGCTCCCCTGAAAAGGAGCACCCGCTCTGACCTTGCTGGTCCGAGTAAGAAGCGATCTTTGAATCCTGTGTGGGTTGCATTTGCCAAGGTCTGTTTGCTCCGATCCGGAAGCCGCCCCCGCCGACAGCGAGAACCTTTGTGGGACAGCTCGTGATTCACTCCTGGACATCCTCGGTGCCCCAGAGTCCATGTGGCAGTGGAGACAAACTTCACAACAATCACCTGATTGCGCCCGACATTGCCTGGATCCTTCCTGGTTCCACCCTGGTCACTGCTGAGTGACCCAGACTCTGTCCCCTCTGCTTTCAGGTACTCTACATCTTCGATCCACCCTTGGATCCAACCGGACACTTCTCTTCTGGACGCCTGCAGCATCTTCATCTCCAGGCACCATCAGACTGCGTGACGAAACCCGACACACTTTGGCACCTATGCACCCGCTTCCTGTGGGTGAGGTAACTCGTGAACGCCGGTGCTCCTGCATTGGTATACACCTCTAGTGTCTAAGTCTAAAGTTTGGTAATTCTAGTCCAGTCGGAACATTACTAAAACAGTAACTTTGTAACTTTTACTCACCATTGACTTTGCATTGGTGCATGCGTGTGCTTTAAGCGCTGCACCCGAGTCCCGCGGGCTTTTCCCGACTTCACCACTGCTAGTCCCGAATAGCCCCAGCGATTCCCAAGGCCTCAGGCCTTACCACTGTTTGATTAGTGATACTTATACCACTATTTTAGTATATGGTTTGAGTGGCCCCTGGCCTCATCCATAATTGTGCAACTTTCATGTTTTACTTTGCTTTTGTTTAAACGCTTGTGCTTCTAGACTCGTAAAGAGTATATAGGATTATTCTAGTAATAAATACATATATTTTATAATATATAACTTGTGAGGTGTCCTTTCATTTGATATTACAGGATTGTGCTTGGTAAAACAGCTGGCTTCACATGCCCTCTTGAGTTTAGCCTGAAGGCTGCTTAGTCCATGCTACCCCTAGGATAGCTTGTCTATAAGGTTGACTTACAACCACCACCATAAGGGATTGTTTGGACTGATACAAGGTGCCCCCAGAATTGGAGACATCATATATCAGGCCAACTTCTCACATTGGTGTGCAGCGGTTGGGATTTGAGCTTGCTGTTGTTTTACCATTGTAATCTTTTTATCTAATTGAAAGATCACATTAAGTACCGTAGGTACATATAAACAAAGCTTACATATTTAAGTTCTACTGAACTTAGTAGTTGTAGATCAAAGGGCTTAGCACACCCTGCCTACAACTCACTAGCATGGTACAGTAGGAAAACACTTAGTGTAGGTAAGTGCACCACTTACACCTCACTAGAAGTCATGTCTGGCACAGGTGAGCCTTCCAATGCTCTGCCTGTGTTGGTTGACCTTACCAAGGCACCTTCCAGCTATGACAAACTCAGCCATAGGGACTTGAGTACATTGTGTACTTCAAGGGGGCTGAAAAGGGGCCACAACCCTACCATTCCTATCCTGATAGCCATCCTGGAAAAGGATGATCTTGAGAAAGCTAGAGTAGTTCCCTCAGGGTCAGGAGATGGAGTGAACCCCCCAGAGACGAGGAATAGCACCCCAGAAGATGAGGTGGTAGACCCTGAACCAGAAGGTAATGAGTCAGATCAGGATCAAGGGGACAACCAGGTACCAGTTGGGAGGCTTAGCCAAGTCAACTTGGACCTACTTGGAAATGGAGAGGGCCAGCACCTCCCCAGAGTACATAACAGAATAGTTCCAGGCAATAGAAGAGTGAGATCTCCCTCAGGGGATTCTCACATTTCTAGTGCCTCAAAGGAATCTCAAAGGGGAATGACTTCCCCCCAGAGAAAAGAGCACAGGGCCAGGATGAGGGCTGCAGATAGAGAAGGAAGAGGTAGCCTTGGCTCAAGCTAAACTTGTTTTAGCAAGGGAACAAAAATTGAGTGGATTAGATTCCACTGGCGGTAGCAACATTATTCCTAGAGAGAAAGGCAGGTCCTATGATACTAGAAACCTGAGCAAGATTGTGCCCCCCTACAAGGAAGGGGATGACATCCAAAAGTGGATAACTGCTCTTGAAAGAGTCTGCATGGTACAGCAGGTTCCTCAAGACCAGTGGGCTGCAATCTTATGGCTCTCCTTTTCTGAGAAAGGAAGAGATAAGCTCCTCACTGTTAGACAGGAGGATGCTAAAAACTACACTGTCCTGAAGAGTGCTCTGGTTGATGGGTTTGGCTTAACCGCTGAACAGTACAGGTTAATGTTCAGAGATACCCAGAAGACACAGACTCAGGACTGGACTGATTTTGTAGATTGTGCTACTAAGGCTCTGAAAGGTTGGCTACATGGCAGCAAAGTACATGACTATACAGGATTGTATAATTTGATTATGAGGGAGCAGATCCTAAGTAATTGTCAGAATCAGCTTTTGCACCAGCACCTGGTGAACCCAGATCTGACCTCTCCACAAGAATTGGGTAAGAGGGCAGACAAATGGGTCAGAACCAGGATTAGGCCTAAGAATCGGGGTAATAACCAAAAGAAGGATACTTCCAAGGCTCAAGAAGAGGGTGGGGATAAATCTAAAGACAAGTCTCCCACAGGGCCCCAAAACTCCAAGGATGGGGGGGGTCCCAGAACAACTCCTCTAACCAGAAGAAACCTTACTGTCATGCCTGTAAACAGACTGGCCACTGGAAAACAGACAGCTGTTGCCCAAAGAATAGCAATAAAGAAAATATACCTCCAAGTAAAGCTCCAACACCTCCTGTTACTGTTAGCAGTAATCCCCCAGGTGATGGGAGCACCCCCAAGAATTTGGGTGGGTTTACTTTTGGAACCCAGGTGGACTCTGGCCTAACCAGGTCCCCTACCACAGATACTTTTGTCTATGAAACTGGCATGGGGTTTGCCAACTTCACTGCTTGCCCAAACACTTTGAGCAAGTACAGACAGGAGCCCCTCATCAGTGGTCTGAAAGTTGAGGCCTTTAGAGACACACGGGCTAGCATCACCATGGTGGCTGAGTGTCTAGTCCTCTCAAGGTAACTTTTACCTGGTGCCACATACCTGGTGACCAATATTGATGGAATAGAAACCAATCATCCCATGGCAGTAGTAAATCTCAGCTGGGGAGGTGTCACTGGCCCAAAGAGAGTGGCAGTGTCAACAAACTTGCCTGTAGATTGTCTACTTGGAAATGATTTGGAAATCTCAGCCTGGGCTGAGGTTGAACAGGAAATCCATTCTAGAATGGTAAATGTCCATGGAAAGGTTAGTGGGGCTGTGTTGGCCACAGCCCCAATCCAAGATGTCCTTCCTGAAAAGGTTGGTAGGGCTGTGCAAGACTCAGCCCCATCTTTAACAGAAGCCCTTCCTGAACAAGTTAGCAGAGCTGTTATGGTAACAGCCCATACCCAAACTTAGTCCCTTCCTGAAAAGTTTGGTGGGGCTGTGATGGCCACAGCCCAAACTCAAACTGATTCATGTGTTGTGAAGCCTGAAACTATGGATCACTCCACACAAACAGAGAGCATTGAGGAGGAAGATACATCTCCCTCCCACCAGACTTTAGGAAAGGATCAGCCTCCTCAGGGAACTGATCTTACCCCTGATGAAGGAACTGCCCCAAAGGTGGTTAGGCCTAGCCTAACAGAGCCCCTGATGTCAGTGGGCCCTTCCCAGGTGGGACCATGGCTGGATCAGGTAACCTGCCACTCTCTACCATGCCTTAGTCAGCCCAAGGCTGCAGAGGACAAGAAGGACAGTGAGCCCCAAAAGGCCTCCTGTCAAATAAGGCATCCCCATCAGCAGATTAGGGGCACCAAAGCTAGCAGCCCTAGCAAGGTGAAAACTTTAAAAATTCCTGTGGGATCCCCCTTAACACTAGTTAGGGACCTCCCCCAAATGGACACTGTTGGGCACAGCCAAACCTGGGACCCAAGGCCCCAAACCTGACCTGTCCCTCCAGTAAGCCAACCAAAGGGACCCAGCCTCCAGCTTTAGGTAGCCAGCGGCTGACCCTGAGAGCACAGTGCAACTCAGTCAAGGAAAGAAAGGCACACATGGTGGAAGATGATTGGAGGAAGCTGAGCCCTACATTAGTGGAGCCTCACTTCAGTACTCCATCCCAACACCAGCCTTTTACTTTGCCAAAACACACCACAGGTAGTAATTCCCCATGGTGGAGACCCTCTGATACCCCTAGGGTGAGGGATTACTTGGTGGACCATGACACAGGGGGTAACCATGCCAGTGCAGGTTCCTCCTTATATGGCCACTAAGGTAATATAGGCTTACCTGGTCAAGGATAGCCTTATCTCCTTTCGTTCGGGCGAGGAGGGGGGTTATGTAGGAGGGTGGATACCTGACTAGGGTTACCCCAGATTTTTTTGCCTTGTGTTTAGCTGGTTTTCGACTTAGTTGGCCTGGGACCCTGCTAATCAGGGCCCCAGGCTATCTGCTCTCTCTGTAAAATGGACTCCATGCACCCTAGGTGCATACCCAATCTGGTACTGGACACCTTATCAGCCCCTGTACAGTGCACTATAGGTGCCCAGGGCATAGGTGCATCCAAGGCCTACCAGGGGCTGCAGCATATCTATTGCCACCCCTGGCTGGTACTTAAATTGACACAACTGGCTGATAACTCAGCTGGGGCAAGGTGGTGTAATCACCCCTTGCTTAGATATAGTATACCTATATCTAAACCTATATCTGGACATATATATATACCTATAAGTCACTCCTATGGCAGGCCTTAACAATCCTGGAGGCAGAGTGCTTGGTTTTATGTGAGATGGTGCTCTAGCATGAGCTGAGCCTGTCTGCAGCTGTTGGGACCAACTCCCTCAGCTGTTCCGGGAAATTGCGATACCATATACTCTTAAGTGCATTATAATCCTCGCGGTTATGTGCTAACTTTGGCTTGGCTTTATCAAAACATGTTGTGTAAGGTGTCATACGATTTGGAATACTACCCCCTCGCCAGTCCTGGTGATGGGGGTAGCATTCCACCCTTCTAGAGGGAGAAGACATGTTACTTTACTAACCAGAGCCTAAGCATCACAAAATGGATGCTGCTGCCCCAACACAAGTCTGACCTCCTGCTGCTGACCGAAACTTGGAAAAGGAGGCCTGGACAAAGGGTTTCCTGTCGCGGGGAGGTGCTACACCAACCCAGACAAGAGATAGTGGATTGGAGCAGGGAGGGCTGAAAGAAACTAGACACTGCATGGGGAGCACAAGGCTTCTCCTTGCATAATCCAGTCAAACCGGTTCTGGGGCACTCCAGCCCCAGTACTGGCATGAAACTGGACAAAGGGAAAGAGGTATAACCACCCCCTTCCCTGGTCCCACCCATAGGAGGGACCTAGCAGGTAATCCAGCCCACAGATTTGGAATAAAGGTGGGAGCAGTGCCAGCGCACATCAGATTATCCTGACTGAAACTTTGATACAGAACTCTGGACCCTTCGACATCCCACTCGACGTGGAAGACTGAAGAATCTCCCTTGTGGTCAAGGAGTGACCACCCTGTGCAAACAGGCACCATCCAACGCCTCACCATTTGCTTTGTTGCAGTTCCCGCCAGAACTGAAGCAACAGAGATCGACAAGACCCAGCTTTTCCGCCTTCCAACAGCCCGATCCACAGCCCCAGCAAGTCTGAGACCCGTGGAGGCAACCTGAAGCGTGGGGCTGGCCATCTTGGAAAAACCACGAAGTGCTGACCGTGCAGCTCCCGAGGCTCCCTCGATGCTGTGCATTGGGGTTTGAGAAGCCCCAGCCCGAGCAGTTTTTGCAATAAAGCTCACCCCTCCACACTCTCCGAGTGCTGCGTGGGGCCCTTCTGCATTTTCCTGCTCGACGCATTGGTCCGGTCGCTTGCCCGTTGGCTACTGGCCCCAGTACCGACGAACCTTTGAATTTGCTCTGCTAGTCTGGTTGCTCCAGACTGGCCCTCGCTCCCCTGAAAAGGAGCACCCGCTCTGACCTTGCTGGTCCGAGTAAGAAGCGATCTTCGAATCCAGCGTGGGTGCATTTGCCAAGGTCTGTTTGCTCCAATCCGGAAGCCGCCAATATCACAGCGAGAACCTTTGTGGGACAGCTCGTGATTCACTCCTGGACATCCTTGGTGCCCCAGAGTCCACGTGGCAGCGGAGACAAGCTTCACGACAACCACCTGATTGCGCCCGTCATTGCCTGGTTCCTTACTGGTTCCACCCTGGTCACTGCTGAGTGACCCAGACTCTGTCCCCTCTGCTTTCAGGTACTCTACATCTTCGATCCACCCTTGGATCCAACCGGACACTTCTCTTCTGGACGCCTGCAGCATCTTCATCTCCAGGCACCATTAGACTGCGTGACGAAACCCGACACACTTTGGCACCTATGCACCCGCTTCCTGTGGGTGAGGTAACTCGTGAATGCCGGTGCTCCTGCATTGGTATACACCTCTAGTGTCTAAGTGTAAAGTTTGGTAATTCTAGTCCAGTCGGAACATTCCTAAAACAGTAACTTTGTAACTTTTACTCACCATTGACTTTGCATTGGTGCATGCGTGTGCTTTAAGCGCTGCACCCGAGTCCCGCTGCCTTTTCCCGACTTCACCACTGCTAGTCCCGAATAGCCCCAGCGATTCTTAAGGCCTCAGGCCTTACCACTGTTCGATTAGTGATACTTATACCACTATTTCGTCAATCACTATGAAATACCCTCATACCATCCTTATTGGAGATTTTAATCTGTGGTTTGACAACTTGGACACTGACATCCAAGCTAGAGAATTGTTTGATTTACTCACCAACATCAATATGACCCAATTCATACAGTCTTCCACTCATGAGAAAGGCCACCATCTTGACCAACTATGGTCGCATAATCTCCTTCTATCATCTATCCTGATTCAGCCCTGTATTTGGTCAGATCACCATTTTGTTTATTTTTCCCTTCAAGTAAGGAGACAACATCAGACTCCTCCTCAGCCTGGTGGGGAAACTCGCAAATGGGGGGCGATAGATCTTTCTGCTTTTCTGGACACTTTGGCCTCTACACTGCCACCATTTGACGACATGGGGGACGTAGATGATATCTATGAGGCGCTCTTCTTGTGGATCCAAAGTGCTGCCAATATTCATGCCCCAAGTGTAAAATTCTCCCGCTCACGCGACAAAGAGGCTCACAAATGGTTCTCTGCGGACCTCGAACAACTCAAACTAGAGGTCAGACAAAAAGAGAGACTTTGGGGCAGAAATTATCTTCCACAAGATAAAGAGGTCTACTGCCTGAGCCGCCGTCTCTACCAAAAAACCATCCTTAAGAGGAAGACCGATTATTTTTCAGGCATAATTCTGAAATCCCAGAATCAAACTAAAGACATCTTTAAAATAGTGAACGACCTCTGTAACGATGAGCGCACATCACTACCTATCGCACAATCTCAAGCTTTATGTGATGATTTGAATAACTACTTTATTAACAAAATCATTACAATCAAAGAAAGTATACCACCACACCCTGCCAGCAACATCACTGAGGACGCATACATGAATCCAGAGATCTTAGATCACATCCCCCCGATTGACTCCAAACAATTGTCGGAACTTCTTCAATGGATCAAATCAGGGTCACCTAATGATATTTGTCCCCCTTCTATCTTTAGAGAATTAGGCCTATCCCTCCCACATGCACTCCTGCCTATTCTCAATGAATCCCTCAGACAAGGCAGAGTCCCCACAGATTTTAAAAAAGCCCTCCTTCTACCTTTGGTAAAAAAACAAGGGAAGGATCCTTCGGATCTTACAAACTACAGACCTATCTCCCTGCTGCCCTACCTTTCAAAGGTGCTGGAGGCTCATGTCTCTAAGAGTGTCTTTAATTTCATCGAGACCACCAACTACTTGGAGCCTAATCAAGCGGGGTTCCGCCCGGGTCACTCAACAGAGGCGGTGATCCTGGCGGTTCAGGACAACCTTAGAGCCAATGCGGATGTCGATACACACCAAGCCCTGGTGCTGCTTGACCTCTCGGCTGCGTTCGACACGGTTGACTATGACATCTTGCTCAACCGTGTCGAACAGGCCGGCCTGAGAGGACCAGCGTTGAGCTGGATCACATCCTTTATCGAGGGCCGGACTCAGGCAATTCAACTGGGCAGCTTTATAGGCACTAGGCATACGTCCACCTGTGGAGTCCCGCAGGGGTCGTCATTATCCCCCTTATTATTTAATCTTTATCTCCGCCCTCTTCTTTATTCCCTTAAGAAGTTTAAAGTCACGGTGTTCAACTACGCGGACGATTTACAGCTATTATTTCATCTGAACATCCCTGATGCTGTGTCCGAATTTCAGAACACCATGAAACACATCCAATGCTGGATGAACGAAAACCATCTAAAACTCAACCCGGGCAAAACAGAACTACTTTTGCCCGGGAACAGTTTATCCAGCTGGAGTGTTAACTTCTGGCCAGCAGACCTGGGCATCCCCCCGTAAGGTCCACTGCCGTAAAGAGCCTAGGTATCACGCTCCACACGGACCTGTCCTTAAAAACCCAGGTGGGCGCCGTGGTCTCAGCAAGCTTTTTCCAAATGAGGAAAATAAAAAAAATTGCTCACCTCCTCACCCAGTCTGCCTCAATCCAGGTTACTATTGCCTTGGTCATGTCCCGCCTGGACTATTCCAACAGCGTCTACCTGGGACTTCCAGTGGGCCTGTCGAAGAGACTTCAACTAGTCCAGAATCAGGCGGCTAGACTCATTTTACAACAGCCAAAATGGTCTTCCATTAAACCAGGACTAGAAAAGCTACACTGGCTTCCGATTTCCCAGCGCATAGCCTTTAAAGCAGGTTGTATCACCTTCAAGGCCACACAAGATAAAGGCCCTGCCTTTATTCGCAGTCTGGTTTCTAAATATATTCCCACCAGAAGCCTGCGCTCTGCTCAAAAATCCCTACTGGAGGTGTCTCGCTTTAAAAGGAAGCGACAGGGAGGCTGCTGCTTTCGCCATCTAGCAGCCTTACTTTGGAACTCCATCCCCTTACCGATTGGGCAGAGTAAGGATTTACTCACCTTTCGTAAGGGACTAAAAACCTGGCTGTTCTCTCAAGCCTACCATAAGCCATTGTTAGCTCAGTGTTGTGTTGGACGGATTCTTCACTTTCCCTATAGCGCCATGAAGCCCACGGGCGTACGAGCGCTTTACAAATTGATTTTAACATAACATAACATAACATATGGTTTGAGTGGCCCCTGGCCTCATCCATAATTGTGCAACTTTCATACGTTTTACTGTGCTTTTGTTTAAACGCTTGTGCTTCTAGACTCATAAAGAGTATAGCGGTTTATTCTAGTAATAAATACATATATTTTTATAATATATAACTTGTGTGGTGTCCTTTCATTTGATATTACAGGATTGTGATTGGTAAAACAGCTGGCTTCACATGCCCTCTTGAGTTTAGCTTGAAGGCTGCTTAGTCCATGCTACCCCTAGGATAGCTTGTCTATAAGGTTGACTTACAACCACCACCATAAGGGATTGTTTAGACTGATACCAGGTGCCCCCAGAATTAGAGACATCATATATTAGGCCAACTTCTTACACTGTATTTACTGCATTTACCTTGCGCTGTTGTGATCCTGCTCGGGGCTCGTCTCCACTCCGGACACCAATTCCGGTCGGGTAGCGGCCATCTTGGACCTGACTCGCGCTATCCGCGGTCAGAGGTCCAGTTGTTGCTCGATTCCCCTGGCTCTGGGCAAACCTATTTAGAGGGGCCCATTGTGTTAGAACGCTGCTACTGAGAGCTCCTTACCTCTAGTGCTAGTGCCTCGATTTGTTTTTAAACCTGCCCTTCGTGTTTGTTTTCTTTTTCTGTGTGCTTGTGGGAATTTGGGGGGGAGCGCTTGGAAGGGAATTTGGGGGGGAGTGCCTGAATATTGATTTGATTTTTCTCGGTGGCTTTATGAGGGCTATTATTAATACTGTATTTACTGCATTTACCTTGCGCTGTTGTGATCCTGCTCAGGGCTCTTCTCTCTTTTGCCTCGCTTCACTCCGGACACCAATTCCGGCCGGGTAGCGGCCATCTTGGACCTGACTAGCGCTATCCGCGGTCAGCGGTCCAGTTGTTGCTCGATTCCCCCGGCTCTGGCCACTCCCTATTTCAATGTGCCTTGGCTGTACGCGCAGCGGGCGCGCCTAAGGCAAGCCCGTCTGCGCTCCTCAGCGCTAAGGCAGGGCTCAGGGCGAGTCATGCTGCCGGTCTTAATCCCATTCACCATTATGGATCGCGTATCCAGTACTTCAGCTCGGTACTTAGGTCCCTGCGAAGCCCACGCTGTGCCACCTATCCCATGTCTACCCCTGACCCGGTGAGGGCTCTGGCTTGTCCAGATTGTAGCTTTCTTCCTACCATTCAGCTTCGGTCGGAGGCACGGTGCATCAATTCTCGCCTTCCGGCCAGTTTTAAAGCTTGCCTCATTAATTCCAGCTCTCTTAAACGGCACCATACTAACATTTCAGATTTGATCTTGGACTCTGACCTTGATCTCCTATTTGTTACGGAGACCTGGTTAGATGCATTCTCCAATCCTATAGTTACTCTGGCCACCCCCTGGGTACAAAATACATCGGCTTGACCGCCCATTGGGAGAGGCGGGGGGGTTGCCATATAATATAGAGAATGCTGGGTCCTTCAGGGGGAAGCATCCACTAATTGGGTAGGTTGTGAAGCTTTGGATTTCAGCCTGCAACTGTTGCCCCATTTCACCTTGGGTGGCTCTTTACTATACCAAGACGCCCATGGGCAAACGCCGCGCTTTATAAATGTTAAAAATAAATAAATAAATAAATAAATACCGCCCTCCGGGTCCTGCGGGAGCCTTTTTGGACACATGCGGTGACACCATAGCGGAGAGAGTCCTAAGGTTTTCCAACTTCCTTCTTTTGGGCGACCTTAATCTACATCTGGACTCGGCAGAGTTGTCGGACGCCGCTGATTTCCGGGATATTCTCCAGTTAGCTATGCTCTCCCAGTGGGTGAGTGCTCCAACCCATAAGGGGGGCCATACTCTGGACCTCATTTGTTCCAACTTTGCAGTTTTGGTCCAAAAACCCCTCCCGGTTACATGGTCAGACCACTTCCCAGTATTCTTTTCGTGGACGGCCTTGCGAGAACGCCAACTACCACCCTGCCACCGCGCCCCGAAGGCCAGAAAGATTGATACTGTGCTTTTGAGTGCTAAGTTGGTGGCTTCGTGCCTGACCCTTGGGAGCACCCTATCGGAGAATGTTACTATGTTTTCCAATTGGATTAGTGATGCTGTCATGAGCCTCTCGGCCTCTGGCCCATGTAAGTTAGGGAGAGAAACCCCCTCCAAGCCTTGGTTCACCGCAGAGTTGAGGGATCTCAAACACTCTTGTAAGGTCTTGGAGAGAATATGGAGGGCCAGCTGCTATTGTCCTATGGCCAAACAGGCTCTTAGGGACAAACAGAAACTGTACTATTCAGCCATCTCCTCGGCAAAAAGCACCCATTTTGCTGCGCGCATTGATAGGGCTAACAATAATGCGAAAGAAATCTTTGCCATTGTGCAGAGTTTTGTGGCGCCCCGTGCACAGGAGATAGTGGCTACGCCCTTAGTCATCTAGGCAAATACTCTGTCCAATCACTTTAGGCAGAAAATCAGGGATATCCAAGACTCTTTTCCTAGAAACCTGACGCCTCCCCAGCCCCAGAGAGGGCTTAGTGTGGCAAAGGACCCAGATCACTCCTTCTCGGCCTTTTGCCCCATTGACCTCTTGGCCTCTCGCAAAATCCTTGGGGCGTTGAAATCTGGTTCCCCCAACAATCCCTGCGCGGCTCGGTTGCTGGCTGATCTAGCCGACACAGTTAATTCGGAAGTTAATATTCTGATTAACCAGTCGCTTTGCGAGGCACACGTTCCGCTCGCTTGGAAGCAGGCCCTCTTACTTCCATTACTTAAGAAGCCCACCCTTGACCCTTCGCTTCCCGATAATTACAGACCCATCTCTCTTTTGCCTAGTTTGGCCAAGGTTTGCGAAAAGGCGGTCACTTTGCAGTTAACCAACTATGTGACGAAGTCGGGCGCGCTACATACTGCGCAATCGGGGTTCTGGGCCGCCCATAGCACAGAGTCGGCACTGCTGGAGGTGGCTGAGGCTATCAGGAACTGTTTGGATGCCGGCGAGAGAGCAGCTCTGGTGATGCTGTATCTCTCGGCGGAATTCGACACGGTTGCCCACTCTCTCCTCCTTGATCGGCTTACTGACATCGGCATTGCGGGTACGGCGTGGAGCTGGCTGCAATCCTTTTTGGAGGGCAGGTCACAGCAAGTCTGGCTCCCCCCATTTGCCTCGTCCCTCTCCCCTCTCTCCACTGGTGTCCCGCAGGGCTCTTCCCTTAGCCCCCTTTTGTTTAACATCTTTGTGACTCCCCTGGTTTACCTGGCGGAGTCACTGGGGGCTAGGGTGATGGCCTATGCGGACGACACGCAGTTATTGTTTACCTGGAGAAGGGGCGAGGACTCGGTCAACACGGCTCAGCGCTGTCTTTCCGCGGTGTTTCGCTGGTTGGCCAATGTACAACTCAAGTGCAACGAGGAGAAGTCGGAGGTGCTCCTGTTTAAGCGTTTCCTGCTGGTTTTAGAACCAGACTGTGGCCTCCGGACTTTCCACACCCCAATCAGACAAGGGCCTTGCAAAAAAACTTGGGGGTCTGGTTTGAGGAAAATTTGAATTTTGCGACGCATGTCAAAAAACTTACAAGGACCTGTTTTGGCATACTTAAAACCCTGCGTAAATTCCTCCCCCTTCTGCCTGTGGAGGCCAAAGAAACAGTAGTCCGGGCATTGATCCTTTCTCGGCTGGATTACTCCAATGCGCTCTTTGTGGGATGTCCACGCTATCAGATAAAAATATTACAGGTAGCCCAAAATGCGGTTGCTCGACTCCTTCTGGGTCTTTCTTCCAGGCAGAGCGTGCGGGTCCATCTCAGCCACCTTCATTGGCTCCCAGTTAAGGCCCGTTTGAAATTTAAAATGCTGGCCATTGTCCATCGGGCCTTGTATGGATTGGGCCCACTCTATCTGCAGAAGCGCTTCTCTTTCTATATCCCTTCCAGGACTTTGAGGTCCTCAGACCAACTCCTTATCCAGAACCCGCTCTTTTCACGCCAGAGGCTAGGTGGCTGCTCTTTCACCCGTAAGGCTGGCCTAACCTGGAATGAGCTTCCTCTTGCTCCCAGGAGGATTTCGGATCCGGCTGTTTTCAAAAAGAACCTAAAAACACTACTGTTCTGAGCCCATTTTCTTAGAGTCTCTTCCTGTTCAGCTGGTGGGTGGGGTTTCAGGGTAGCAGCGCCGGGATACTCTGAGTAGCTGTGCGCTTTAGAAATGCAGTGTAACATAACATAACATACTATCATTCGCAAACAGAAGATCCTGTCAATTCCTGTGTGTAAAAATGAACTGGGGAGTAAAATGAATATTCTTTGTGCGTTGGGTGTCTCAGCCTCCATACATCGCTTAATTCCCATCCAGCAGACCACCCACATAGAGCTCAAGCCTGCTTGGCTGGTCCCACTCCACGCAGGGGAGGGTGTGATTGATCCAGTCCCACATCCATGACTGCATTACAGTCCCCTCCTATAATCCATGGGTACATTTCCCATCCCATTAGGACCTGGTTGAGTCCTGCAAAGAATTTATCTTGATCAAAGTTTGGGGCGTAAATATTACCCAATATAATGTGCATGTCGTCAAGTGTCCCGTGTAATATTATGTACCTTTCCCATGTGTCAATACGTCGCTCTAATTCTATAAATGAAACCCCATGTCTTAGCCATATCGTTGTGCCCCTGACGAATGCAGAATATTTGGTGGTAAAAATGTGTCCCTTCCAATTTTTTTCTGCACTTTAGTCGCTTCCGACTCTGTGAGATGAGATTCCTGTATAAATACTATTTGGGCATGTACCCTATGGCACTTCTGTATGGATGATAGATCCTGAACATTCCATGTAATTAAATTGTAGATGTTAAGCATTATGTTGCAGTGCGTAGGTGTAGGGGAACATTGCAGGTACAAGAGGAAGGCATTCAGCCAGACAATTTGTGTGGGAACTTCTACCCCCCTAAACTTTCAATACTAAGGGGCCCATTAGGATGTCTGGCGGATCGCCACCGCCATGCGGGCGGTGGCGATCTTCCAGACATCCTTGCCCGCCCGCCACCCATTTCCCCCCTGCCATATTACTAGGGCGGGGGGGGACCACGGCGGACAGAAACACCGTCCGCCGCTTTTCTGCCCTGGTCTCCTTGCGACCGGGGCGGAAAAGGTTTAATATGGTGGCAGTGTCTATCAGACACCGCCATCCATATTAGTATGGGCTTTGGGAGATGCGTTTCATTGCCGCCACGGAAAGGCAGGCGGTCTTCACTTTGGGGGCCCCCTGCGGGCCCCCATGGTGAAGGCGATGTGGGGGGTGCACATGGGGGGTACCTGTGGTACCCCCCTGCATTTGCATACTCAATGCGGCCGGCACCACGCGGTGCCTGCTGCTTTGTGTATGCAAATGCATTACATGCATTTTTAGCATTGTGGCGGGCGGTGCTGAGAGCACCGCCCGCCACTATGTTAAATATGCAGGATGCGCCCGCCACTGTGGCGGGCGCATCCTAATACTCCCCATGGGACCCCTGCCCTTATGGCATCCTAATGACCCCCTAGGTCTGGTTGGGGTACTATACCGGACCAAACAAGAAACCACAACTTGTGTAACTGTACTGTAGGTACATGGTGCATTCACAAATAAGAGGTCGTCGCTTACACCTACCACAGTGTTATAACTACTCGTGATTGAGCTCTAGATGAGGAGCCCGGGGCTAAAATACATTCGAAAGTATCGCCATTCTTAAAATTCACATAGAAAAAGGACGCATGTTTTAGCATCAACATTGGTATCATAGTCGACAAGCTGAAGGCTTGTCCAAGTGAACAGGATTGCCCTGCGGTCTTCTAAGTCCAGTAGGCCATCCGCCGCCTGTGGTGTCACACTAGGGAATAAATTCAGGCTACTTTCGGAATCCGATCTATTCATGTTATCCTCTGAGGAAGCAGAGGCCATAAGGAGATCAGAGTCTCTAAACGTGGACGCTGCCTCAAGTGCTTGTTGTTGCGTCGGGCCTTGAGTTTGCGACTTACAGACTGATTTCACCATGCAGCGGGCTGCCTGTCATTTGCACATCCTGGGCTGTTGGGTAGGTTGTGGGAGGCGGTTTCTGCTAGCGTGGCTGGGTCCATTAGCTCTATCCATTTCTCAACGTCTTCAGGGCTCTCAAAGAAATAAGTCTTATGATCGTTTATGATTTTTAGCCTCACCGGGAATATTAATGCGCATTTCAATTGCATGCCTTTCAGTTGAGAGCACTCTCGTGCCTTCTGGAGTGAGGTGTCTCGGTCCCTTTACTTCAGGATCTGGCTATTAATGGACAAGGTGGAGCACCCGCTTTGGGCCTCCCAGTGGGCATCCTGTGAGCCCTTTCCACACAAAAATAGTTTGATAGTCCCTCAAGCGCCACATGGTCTTTGAACCATTGCTTCATATAACAAGTGACGTCAGGTCCCTTGCTGCGCTCTGGCAGGGTAACAAGACAAAATATCGAAATCAAAATATAGAACTACCAAAATAGCAAAGTCAAAATATAGAATGGACAAAATATCAAATGGACAGAATATAGTGGTCAAAAATATTGAATTGATGGTAAGTAATATAATATCGATTTTTTAAAATATAGAAAGTCAAAATATCGAAGTATAAAATATTGGTTTGAAAATATATCGAATTTTTTATAATATTGAAGGGTTTTGTATGTTAGTATATGTGTGAAAAGTGTATATTATTTTTGTAATTTATTTTAAGTAATGAATTTTATGTTATTTAATTTTTGCGTAATTTAATTCTGTAGCGGGTTGTGGGTTTATAGGGGAATAGGGTGGGAAGTAATTTATTTGTAATTAATTCAATATTTTTATTTATTTATTGGTATTCATTTTGAATTAATTGTTAGTTGATTTTTAATAGGTAATTCATTTTTATTAATTGATTAATTGATAATTATGGTAATTTTATTCATTTATTTTCTGTAGCGGGTTGTGGGTTTATAGGGGAATAGGGTGGGAAGTAATTTAATTGTAGTTAAGTAAATAATTTTTATTTATTTATTGGTATTGATTTTTTATTTATTGTTAATTGTTAATTGGTAATTAATTTGTATTAATTGGTAATTAATTTGAATGAATTTATTTATTGATAATTACGATAATTGTATTAATTTATTTTCTGTAGTGGATTGTGGGTTTATTGGGGAATAGGGTGGGAAGTAATTTAATTGTAATTAATTACATCTTAAAAATTATTTATGTGTATTGAAAGTTAATTTACTGTTAATTAATTATTAATTGGTATTAATTTTTATTATTGATTAGTTTTTGTTATTGAAAATTAATTAGTTGTTAATTAATTATGAATAGGTAATTAATTTTAATGACTAATATTTATTTGTATTTATAATTGATTAATTATTACATACTATTAAATTGGCAATCAATTTTAATTAATGTTTTATTGGTATTGATATTTAATTAATTTGTATTAATATATTAAATCATTACTTTCCCAACTGTAAAAACTTTACTAGAGTGGAAATAGTAAATTTTACCTATACGCTATCCAACGCTTTCCCTACTGTTGCTCGTTCAGGAGTGGGAATAGTAATTTTTACCCCTACGCTATCCATCGCTTTCTCCACTGTTGCACTCTCTGGAGTGGGAATAGTAATTTTTAACCTCCCGCTATCCAACGCTTTCCCTACTGTTGCACTCTCTGGAGTGGGAATAGTAATTTTGACCCTCCCACTATCCAACGCTTTCCCTACTGTTGCACTCTCTGGAGTGGGAATAGTAATTTTTACCTCTACACTATCCAACGCTTTCCCTACTGTTGCACTCTCTGGAGTGGGAATATTAATTTTTACCCCTACGCTATCCAATGCTTTCTCTACTGTTGCACTCTCTGGAGTGGGACTAGTAATTTTTACCCCTACGCTATCCAACGCTTTCCCTACTGTTGCACTCTCTGGAGTGGGAATAGTAATTTTTACCCTCCTGCTATCCAACGCTTTCCCTACTATTGCACTCACTGGAATGGGAATAGTAATTTTTACCCTCTCGCTATCCAACGTTTTCCCTACTGTTGCACTCACTGGAGTGGAAATAGTAATTTTTACTCTCCCGCTATCCAACGCTTTCCATACTGTTGCACTCTCTGGAGTGGGAATAGTAATTTTTACCCCTACCCTATCCAACGCTTTCCCTACTGTTGCACTCATGGGAATAGTAAATGTGGCCCTCCCGTTATCCTAAGGTAAAAATGTTGTATATTATTTATCCATATTATGATTATATATATATATATATATATATATATATATATATATATATATATATATATATATATATATATATATATATATATATATATATATATATTTTTTTTTAATTTTTTTTTTCGACCAATGTTGGTTTAAGGCTAGAGCGCTCTTCAGCGGGTGCGTGAGACCAACAAGAGGTCCGATAAATCTTTTAAAGCAAACACTGTATGCCGCACTCAGGAACTGTAATTAAACTTGTTTATTTTGCAAACTCCACAGCAAATCAGTCTGTCACACCGACGCATTTCGGGCACACGCCCTTTGTCACAGTGGGCGCCACTACTTTCCTCTCTGCTTAAAAGGCTTTGCATCACATGCTACTTCCCTTAGATTCCTGGGACTTGTAGTCAATATATTTTTATATACAGCAGAATGACAAGTTTTGTGACAGTTATATATCTATGTTCCAGGTTGAAATTTCTGGCACGTTATATAACTGCGATTGCATTCACTGCTTGTTTTATATACATATATTTTAAAGGTATAGTACCTATTTGCAATCAATATATACATTTCACTTAGTGCAATCGCATAGCTTGCCTATTTGTCACATTTCTTCATATATAGTTATTTATTATATTGTATTTAGGGTATAGTACCCCTAGTTTCCTCCCATGTATACTTTTTCATGTGACCATCATCCTTTCTGGGCTGAATCTTCCCCCCACCTTACCATTGCGTATATTTTATCATTATAGTTCATTAAGTAAAAGTATTTTTTCTTCTTCAGATCTTGACTTGAATTCTAATTTTGATTTCAATTAAGTTACAGAATTCTTATTACAAATGTACAAAAAGTTCCTCATCGAGGTTCATCCCCCCACGGCTACCAAAAGCATTTTACATGCGGAAAGCTTCCATCCCAAATCTGTGATGAGAAGCATTCCATTTGGAGAATTCATAAGAATGAAAAAAACTGTTCCAAGGAAGAGGAAGCAAATATAGAAATGTCAAAATGTGCGTCCAGACTAAGATCGAGAGGATATAAAAGGAGAGACCTCAATAAAAACATGGAAAAGATCAAGAAAAAAACAAGATCAGAAATCCTAATGCAACCACCAAAAGCAATACTAAACACGCACGAAGCACCTAGACTGATTCTGAATTACAGCAAAGAGGCACAAAAGATCAGAGAATGTGTACAAAAATATTGGCTTTTATTACATCAGGACCCTGATCTAAAAAGAATCATAGGCAAAGAACCAAATATGACTTTTAGAAAAGTACCTTCACTAAAGGAAATGCTAGTGAAAAGTCACTTTGAAACGACGAGCAAAACATCTATTAACTGGCTAGAAGAAAGATCCAAAAGGAAGGTTAATCGAGATAAAAACAAAAATAACTTGCACCACTCAATTTGTTGTGTACGTCATCCAATCTGACTTTGCTCAGATGTACATAGAAGGCACAATTTGCACTCTGAAAAAGAGAATACTAGAACATATAAGAGCTGTAAAGAACAGAGATATGACGTATTCCACGGCAAAACATTTACTTGAATGCCAAGGAGGAGATTGGAAGAAAATGTGCTTTTTTGGAATCGACAACATCAGAGAAAATGAAAGACTGGGTGATCGCAAACTAAAATTGAGACAACTTGAATCGAAGTACATAATCCGGATGAAAACTAAAATTCCGAGGGGGATGAACCTCGATGAGGAACTTTTTGTACATTTGTAATTAGAATTCTGTAACTTAATTGAAATCAAAATTAGAATTCAAGTCAAGATCTGAAAAAGAAAAAATACTTTTACTTAATGAACTATAATGATAAAATATACGCAATGGTAAGGTGGGGGGAAGATTCAGCCCAGAAAGGATGATGGTCACATGAAAAAGTATACATGGGAGGAAACTAGGGGTACTATACCCTAAATACAAAATAATATATAACTATATACGAAGAAATGTGACAAATAGGCAAGCTATGCAATTGCACTAAGAGAAATGTATATATTGATTGCAAATAGGTACTATACCTTCAAAATATATGTATATAAAACAAGTAGTGAATGCAATCGCAGTTAAATAACGTGCCAGAAATTTCAACCTGGAACATAGATATATAACTGTCGCAAAAGGTGTCATTCTGCTGTATATAAAAATATATTGACTACAAGTCCCAGGAATCTAAGGGAAGTAGCATGTGATGCAAAGCCTTTTAAGCAGAGAGGAAAGTAGTGCCGTCCACCCTGAGAAAGGGCGTGTGCCCGAAACGCGGTCGGTGTGACAGACTGATTTGCTGTGGAGTTTGCTAAATAAACAAGTTTAATTACAGTTCCTGAGTGTGGCGTACAGTGTTTGCATTAAAAAAAAATATATCTATATATATATATATATGTATTTTTAAAAAAAATTCTGTTTCTTATAACTTAAATTAATTATTTAATAATTTGAAGGTTATTTAAGTATTTTTAGGTATGATTTAGTTAATTATATTTATTATTTCATTAATTTTAAATTACTTTTAAGACATTTTAAAAAATTCGATATTATGACTAACTATATTCTTTAAAACGATATTTTTGATTCGATATTTTTGTACTTACATGTTTGGAGATAGGAATTCGATATTTTTGCATTCTATATTTTTTCCTCGATATTTTGGTAATTCTATATTTGTATATTCGATATTATGTCAGTGATCCCTCTGGCAGGTCCATGACCTGTACATTATCATACCTGGCCCTTCCTTCCACATCTTCTATTCGGTCTTGGAGGCCTGTGACTTGCTTCTGTCTCTAATTGTTGGATTTTTGACACATGCTCCTTGTGTTGCGGCACTATTTCGTCCAGAGTTAGGCTATGCGTCTTCACCTTGTCTGCCAGTTTGGCATGGTCTGCTTTGAGGAGGGTGAGCCCAGTTGTGAGAGTGCCAACTTGTTGTTCAATGACTTTTCGTGATTCCCTGAACTCTAGAAGTATCAAGTCCAGTTTGTCCGCGGGGGTCCCCTCATTAGTTGGTGGAACACAATTGAGTGACATCGGACATGATGTTGTGTTGTCTGGGGCTTCCGCAAGTTGCGTGGTATTTGTGGCCGCCTCCTGAATCTTTCCCTTGGGGCGCCCCATGTTGTTGCTAGGTGTGACTGTCCGGTGCCTATTGATATGGCATTTTGGGCTGGACTGTTCCCATTGAGCACAGAATCAAGACTGATTTGCATATGGCTGGGTTCAAACTGGAATGGCATGGTGAGCAAAAAAATGATAGATTTAGGCCCAGATCTCTCTACTGGGGTGAATGTGTGACATTGTTCTGCATTCTGTCCATGAATTGTTGTTTTTGCATTTATCACCCGAGTGGGACGGGTATGCCCAGACGTGGGTCCAATGCTCTCCATGCCACTGGAGTCGAGCTATCCTGGCTGAAGAGGGGTGAAACCCCGAAACCGGTCCTAGGATGCTTGTTTCCAGTCCAATGAGGACCTGGCATGGCAGTTTGGGCTGGACTGTTCCCATTGGGCACAGGGTTAAGATGGATTTGCATATGGCTTGGTTCAAACTGAAATGGAATGGTGAGCAAAAAAACGATGGGTTTAGTCCCAGATCTCTGCACTGGGGTGAATGTATGACATTGTTCTTCAATCTGTCCATCCATTGTTGTTTTTGAATTTCTCATATGGCATGGCAGAAGAGCTGTCACAGGCTGGCCACCACTCGGCTGCAAGTGGGTAGGATTGCTGAGCAGGTGGGAGCCACGTGCCCTCATTCAACGGCTCATGCACCGCCCACTTTCTCGTGGTTACTTGTCAGCGTCAACCAATATGTGCATTCAACTGCTCGTGAGCACCACCACTTTGCTGTGATGTGCGCTGTGTCTCCAATTATTGAGTACAGGACTGTTATAACTGTGTTTTGCCACAGGGTGTCAAATGTATGACATGTAGCATTCGCTATGTGGCCCATACCTCACCAGAAGTGGGGGGGGGGAGAAGGCAGGAGGAAGGTTAGCAGATCCTCACCTTTGTCCAGCCAGCCACCAGTAGTCGATTGTGGGGTCGGTGCCCGGGTAAATCCCAGTCAAGTTAGGCCCACGCCGGGTTGTATCACAACTCACTGGCAGGATGTTACTCAGGAAGCCTGTTGCTTGGTGAAGTCCTTAGTTCACACAGGTGCTATTTGGATGGAAGGGCCCCTTGTGTAACCCCCTCACCTGTGGATGCAGAATGTGGGATCTGGCGGCTGTTCTCATGGACTGCAGGCCGAGCTTCTGTCCCAACCGGCCGCTTGCCAGGCTCTGTGTCCTCGCAGCAGCGTACAGCACGCATTCGTCTGGTCTACCGGCACTCAAACTCTAAATTGCCGCTCCGCATCTCTGGCACGGTAGCACCGGGGACACAGCACTGGGCACTGAGTTCTTCTCGCCACTCACTGTGATCTGGGTTAACTTGCCGGTGAATGTCGCGGAGGAGCCAGACAGCAGGCGGCCCCAGGGTGTCCCCGCATCGTCGCTCTCGCACCTACAATCGCCTACAGACCTGGGCAGACACACTTATTTCTGCGGCCATCGGTGTCTCGCTCAACCCGTGCCACCGATTAGGTGCACGGCACCGGGCGCGCCCGGTGGTGTCCAGGCACGGCCCGTGCCGGGCGTTATTCTGGGGCGGTCCAGTCAGGCAGGGGAGGGTCAGGGTGGGGGGATGTAAAATACGGGATAAGGACCATTAGAGGTAAGTATTGAAAAAAATAAATAAAACGAATTTCGTTGCCCACTCTGCGACGCCAAATGTGATGCAGCGTCCCCTGACTCTCCCCTGCCTGACGTCACCGCCCCAGTATAACGCCCTGCACGGGCCGTGCCTGGTGGTGTCGTCCGTAGACTGCTCTCCGGCTGAGCCACAGGAAATTGATACCGGGCAGTCTCTCGGTCTATTCAGCATTACTGCACTCTCTCTGGCAGGTTTTTAACAATGTAGGAGCTGGAGTTTGGGTTTCACAGCCCTCAGTGCTCCCTGTGTGGGGTCATCTTGACTGTATCAGGCCACTGCCGGCCTCCAAGGGTCTTCGGCCACCTCTGCGTCACTATACACCGCTATAGGGTAGGCCGCACACCAGGAATCGTTCCCCACGCCGGTGATTGCCTCAATGGAGTCCGCTCTCCCGGAGTGTGTGAACACACCGTCTTACTGCTGCTGCAGTCAAACTCTGATGGGTCTCAGGGAATGGTGAATCAGCAGGATTTTTTAGCCTGGGCTCGGAGTTCAGCTAATCAGCATCCGCCGTGTTCTGCGGTTAGCCACGTCCCCAACAGGGAGGACCTCTATAACCATTTAAAAAACACAGACACTGAGGGCCTGATTCACAAAGGTAAACGTACACTTACGTGTAAGTTTACGATTGTTTGCTATACACAAAGTGATTTACGAGTAGTATCTTTACGAATGCGGAGTCTGCACATAAAAAAGCTATGTGTGGAGACTCAGCACTTATAAAAATACTACTTGTAAATTGTGAATAGCAAACAATCATAAACTTACACAAAAGTGTAAGTCTATGGTTGTGAATCAGACCGTATGTTTTAAAATAATTAAGAAGGAAATTCATTCTGAGGAAAAATGTTCAATTGACTCATAAAGGAACTGACCCTCTTTAAAAAAAAATGTTTAGCTCAACCAAGGCAACGTCTTGTGAAGAAATAAGTCCAAGGTTGTATACATTGAAGAATTGGTTCAAAACAGCCTGTCGATTCGGACATGAAAGTTTACTAGATGTAGGCAAAATCTCTATAAATTTTCAAAAACATGAATGGGCACAAGAGGATATTGAACCCTGCAAGGTGACAAATTCACACTTTTATGACCTCAACTCAATTTTTTTATGAGAAGGTAACATCATTTAGATTAGGTTAGAAATAGCAAACAATCATAAACTTACACAAAAGTGTAAGTCTATGGTTGTGAATCAGACCGTATGTTTTAAAATAATTAAGAAGGAAATTCATTCTGAGGAAAAATGTTCAATTGACTCATAAAGGAACTGACCCTCTTTAAAAAAAATGTTTAGCTCAACCAAGGCAACGTCTTGTGAAGAAATAAGTCCAAGGTTGTATACATTGAAGAATTGGTTCAAAACAGCCTGTCGATTCGGAAATGAAAGTTTACTAGATGTAGGCAAAATCTCTATAAATTTTCAAAAACATGAATGGGCACAAGAGGATATTGAACCCTGCAAGGTGACAAATTCACACTTTTATGACCTCAACTCAATTTTTTTATGAGAAGGTAACATCATTTAGATTAGGTTAGAACTTTTGCCTTTCCCTATTTTAGAAACTTCAATATTGTTCCTAAAATCCACATTCTCTCAACAATTTCACAGAGCAACGGGGAGACATCATCACTTTTTCCAGTCAGCGAATAAGAACCACCGTCAGATAAAGAGATATTAGTCACAGAATCCTCCTAAGATCTTGTGACATAAACTAATTCAGGATGATTTAAAAATCTGATTTTTTTGCAAGTTTCTTTCTTACTCTGCATAATTTAGTACGTTTATTATTCTTCTGATTTTGAGAAGTGCAAGATATAGCATGCTTTCTAGGCAACCATTCTCAGTATCATTCCTTCCGGTAACAACCTGAACGGTACTATCAAAGTCATTATCCAAATCTGGTTTAATCATTCTCACCTTCTGAGCTAAATTCACTTCTCAACCTTCTCCTTTGTCTAATTTCTGAAACAGGCGAAAGAAAGGACTTCGATTTAGAAAAGTCATAACTGGTGGCCAAGATCTCAATTGGCACTAGATCATTATTTGAGAAAGGTATTCTGCAACTATGAGTGAACGGCTTATCCTCCTGTTGGCCTGTGTGAAGCAATTCATAAAACTCAAAATCAAGGACTCTTCGGATTCCATTTTAAGATTACTTGGTACCTCATGCAGAACTTTATCAGCAAGTTCTTTCAATATTGATGATGGCATCAATAATAAATGTTCTTGAACCATTCATTGCTTATTAGTCAGTTTCAATAAAGAAAATAGCACCAAGTGGATTGAGGTCATCATACCGGAGATTGGTGGATCCACGATCTGAGGACATTATCTCAAGGTTTGGAAAAGGAGTTCCTTTATTTCAAAACTGAAGTGTACTTAATCAAGAGTTAGTCTGCGGAAAGTGAGTCCTCCACACATAAATCAGCACATCAGAAAATACTGATTCACTCCCGTCAATAGAAAACCAGGAGAATCATTAATATCATTAATATAATTGAAGAGAAGCATGTGGGTAGCCATTGTTCTCAGGTGCTTGTTCTTAGTCGGGATGATGATTTTAAAGGGGAATGATCTAGCAACTCTTTTCCCCAAAAATTTAGATGAAGATTTTAAGTCATGTATCATTACATTCTCTCAGACAGGGTCTAAACTCTTAAAATTTACCTCAGATTGCTTAAGGTTTCTGCTCTCCAACGAACAGAGGAAATCTGGAATAATTCTCCATTTGGAGTAGAAATAATTCTTTGTGCAGAAACCACTTGGGAGGCTGTTGTGGGGTCTGACACCTCCGTAGAAGGGGTGTGCTATGCAGTTGTGCGATACACTAATTCTCTAGAACATAAAGTCATTCCTGTGAGCCATGCCAGACCTAGACTAGCAGGCCTCACTTAGTCCTCATTGGACCCTGCAAATTGTTTAGGCTACAAGAACTTTCTATCTCTTCTTTCAAACAGTCTGCAGAAAGCCAAATAGTCAGCCAAAAAGACAGAGCAGGTTCGGTATTACACTGACAACCTCCATCCCTCCAAGAGACTTCCAATGGCGCTTTGAGAGGAACTAATATTCCCCAGAAACCCAAATGCTCCAAAAGCCTCAGGTGAACAACAGTTCTGCAAGGCAGAAAGGCATGATGCCAAGCACAGATACCAAAGGGCCAGGTTACTGCTGCCTGGATCACACAGACCCACACTGTCTTATGCCAACACTACAGGTCTCTACCCATACTGACTAAAAGCACTGCCACCTACCGCTCGACTCCCAGGGCAAAAAAGAGGAGGCGTTAATTAAAGCAGAGTTTGTTACTGGGTCCACTTAAGCCACCAATGACCCTGAGTGCTGAGCGTGGTTACAGCAGGGAAGTGTGAAATATGTTCCAAGCATGCCCACTGCCTCACACCACATGTGCAGTACTCCACGCTGCACCAAGCTCTGTGCCTTGGCACCAACTTCTGGCAGTGTAGCATGGTCACAACCAGCCGCAGACACAAGCTTAGCATGATGGTCTACAGTGTACTGACTTCCAACCTTCATTTTAGCAGCGCTGTCACCTATGCAGGCGAGTGCAGAGCCACGATCCCCAAATTTAGAGCTTCTCTGCACTTCTCTACTACCGTCCAGCCAAGGCAACATGCATAACATGGCAGACTCAAATCCACTGTGAAATATGTTGAGGTATGAGTTTGTGAAATAGTGAAATAGTGAAATAGATTGCTATGCTTTTTGTGAGGTGTTTTGATATGCAATGTTGATCATGGATTCAGTTGGTGAATTAATCACTGTATTGTTGATATCATTGGTTGTTTGCTGGCAGAACTGCGCTGTGATATGTTGACCTTTGACAGAGCCGAGCTGGGATTGGTTGTTGTCCCCAGTTCGTTTGTTGTGATTTTGAGAATGTTTTCAGTGAGGATAATGGGAACGTACTGAAAAAAGCATAAGGGTTCTGTTGTACCTGCTACTAAGGGTCAGAACCTGCTTAGGGAATGCCTGCATATGAAAAAATGACGGACATTGGGCTTTATACTTTTACATGGATTTCTGAATGGCATAAATATACTGATTCTGATAAAGTCTTAAAAGTCTTACAGTTTAATTTAGGGCCAGCCTTTAACATTAGAAAGCTGCCTTTCCTTATACAAACCATAAATGCCCATATTAAAGATTTAAACAAGAAAAAACAAGGGAATGGAGTTATCTGAAGCCATACAAGGAAAGGTGGAAGAAAGGAATGGCATATAAAAAGAAAGTGAACGAGATTGAAGGGAGAACAAAGGGTTCAGCAATTGTTTCAGACACTAGGACTGGAATGTGGTTTTGGAATTTCCATTAAGGTAAGAGGATTAAGAGAATCTTGTGCATGTGCCATGGACAAAGGCTGTTCTCTATGCGCTTACCACAAATTTTCCAAAATTGTGAGAGGAACCGGAGAAGTGGTACAAAGAAGTGGATCAGTTAACAAACATATCACGGGTGTTGTGGACTGATTTAAATTCATTATTCAAAATTGTAGTTCCTAATCACATGTTTGCAAAGTGTAAGGTAGGGGTTGCATGGCCAACTAAAGAGCCAGCTAGGGTTGCTCATAATAATGCTTTTTTTTGAGGAAGTAGCCAATAAATACAGACAGCTAATTGAGCATTTGAAGAAGAGTGTTTGAAAAGGAAATACATTGGGTGAAAATTCAGAGAACCTCAAAGGAACCAACGCGGTCATAAGGTAGTGTGTAGTGTGATGCCCTACATGCACACAGATAGGGGTTTCTGAACTAATAAGTTTTCCTTTTTCAGGATTGTGTGTCTTATCTGGGTTGATGTTTCTTCACTAGTAAGAGGGATGGATTGCTTCTGGTCGTGAATATAACTAGTGTGAACTGTGACTTTAAACGTTAGTGTGAAGAGTGCTGTTTTGGTGCTCTTTTTGCTGCTAAGTTTGAGATTTGACTTGTGTTACCTTAACTTGTTGACTTTCTTCTTATTTAAGTTGAGCAGACAAGAGTTTATTTAGCTTAAAATTGATACAGAAAGGTTTTGCAATTGCCTTCCACAAACACAGGGCCATATCGCACTGTGATTGGTTTGCCAGCCAGGGAGCTGCACTGGCACTGGTGAGACATCTCCACAAAGCTGCGCTATCATTGGTTAGTTACTGACAGAACTGTGCTGTGATGGTTTGGCCTTTGACAGAGCGGCGATGGGATTGGTTGTTGTTCGCTAATTCGTTTGTTGTGATTTTTAAGATTATTTTCAGTGAGAATATTGGGGAACATACTGAAAAAGCATAAGGTTTCTGTTGCACCTGCTACTGAGGGTCAGACCTGTTTTGGGAATGCCTGCATACAAAATAATGACGGAGGTGGGCTTTTATACCTGTACCTGGATTTTTGAATGATATAAATATACTGAATCTGTTAAAGTCTTCGAGTTTACTTTAGAGGGGACCCACAACATTTGAAAGCTGGGTTTCCTTAGACAAACCATAACTAAGATTAAGTCAATGCTCAGACCAACACAATTTGGAGCCCTAATTAAATGGGGTTGAATGGCTACAGATAAGGAGAGAAAGAAAATATCAAATTTAGTCAAGGGTTCATTTAGACAGTGGCTGGAGAGTAAGTGGGATTGACAACAAACATGTTGAAGAGAGAATATGGTAGCAGGGTAAGAGCTTATCCGGCATAGTTAAAGAAACAAATGTTCAAAACAAAAAAAATGAATGAGGGAAGCTGGGCAATGATTCTGGTGAGGAGGATAATTCCCTTAATGATCTTTTGAATTCCAGACCTCCTCTGTATGCATCTAGTGCAGCGAGAACAAATGGTTCTTCTGATTTGAGACATAGGAGTGAGAAGAGATGGCAAAACAGTGCAAGCTCCTATGGTTGTGGTACCAAGTGCATCAACTGGAATGGCAATGACAGCTTTGCAGAATATTAGTAGGGATACCTAATCTGTTTCTCAGGTTCAAGTCAGTCTACCCATTAAGGCAGTGATGGTCGAAAAATCTTCAAAAACTGTTAACATTGGAATTTTAAATTTTAAATTTGGTGAAATAAATAGTCAAACATTGATTTAAACAATGCATTGACATACAACATCAATTGAATGAGATGTCTGATCAAAAAAGCAGGTAGGTGTGAAAATCAGGCATATGATAAATTAGAGGAGCTAGCGGATGAATCCGAGGTGGACATCAGTAGAATGAAAAACATAAAGCAAAGTTTTTAAAAGGATTTGCCTCATGATGAAATTAAATAAATGAGATTAATCACTTTGAGAGTTCATGTAAAAAATTTAATTGAGAAAAAAAACAAGGGAATGGAGTGACCTGAACCACCTTACAAGGTAAGGTGGCAGAAAGGGATGGCAAGTTAAAAGAAAGTGAAGGGGATTGAAAGGAGGACAAAGGGTTCAGTAAGTGACACAATGAGTGGAATGGGTATGGAAATTCCATCAACGGAGTGCATGGAGGGAATCTTGTGCATGTGCAATGTACAGAGGCCAATCTTGATGTTTTACCACAAATTTTCAAAAATTGCAAGAGGCACCGGAGAATTGGTACAAAGAAGTGCATTGGTTAACAAACTTATCACAGGTTTTGTGGACTGATTTAAATTCATTATCTGAGATTGTAGTTCCTAGTTACTAGTGTGCAGAGTTTATGGCAGTGGTTGCATGGCCAACTGAAGAGCTAACTAGGGTTACTCCTTATAATTCTCCTTTTGAGTAAGTAGCCAATAAGTGCAGGCAGGTAACTGAGCATTTCAAAAAAAGAGTGCCTGAAAAGGAACCATTGGGGGAACATTCTGAGAACTTCACAGGAACCAAAGGGGTCATTGCATATTTTTGATGATAGGCTCATGCAGATTTTCAAGGAACACAGCGGAGTATATGATCTTGAGAAAGATGGTGTCAGTGGTTTTGTGTCTGCTTTTGTTATGGGTTTGTGGTCAGACCTTAATAATGATATAAAAAATAAAAAAAAATTCAAAAGATCTATTCGAACTTCACGAATGAGATCATAAAAGTATACATTTAAAAAAGTGGCTAACACATTAATTATAAGTTGTACAAATTATTACAATCAGCAACATTAAAAATCAGTTAGTGCCAATAAGTACATGGGAATCTAAAAGTACAATTGATTTGCATAGTTTTACATTGAGTTCCTGAACTTGATCAATAATTTAAAAAAAATGGAAACAGCATGTGCAAGGATATCATTTTCTTACTGTTGCAACCTAACAAAAGCGGTACTACAGGTACGGTGACCCCATGCTCTCAAGATAGGTTTTAAAATTGCCCCCCTAGGTACCGTTTAAAATTTGCAAAAAAGAATACAATGAATGTTGGATTGAGGGAGAGGTATTATCACAAGGGCAAGCAAGCTTCTCCCTTGACCAGTTGTTGCAGGCTGGGAAGGTGATTAAGCGAAAAAAAGTACTAAACCTTAAGCGGGTTGGTAACATTCTAGAATAACAATTTAAGTCGCTTACAAGATACAATTGGGGCCCTTTGTTAACAGTGATTTGCTGGAAGTCCGTGACAGACTTTTTAAGTTTTTCCGAGGCCCATCTCTTGTTGGCTAAATGGTCCAGTGCCATTATTTCAATGCCTTTCTTGCAACCACCTCCATACTAGATGGTCTTGTGAAGTACTCCGGGTGGCCAATCTCAGTCATCAGGGCTTCAACATAGGCCAGCCATTTAATATTGCTGACTCCATCAAGGGTTAGGAAATTAAACTACGGTTTAAAAATGTCTCAGGAGTAACCCACACCTTGTGCCATAGTAATATGGGCGCAATTTTAATGGCATCTAATATATAAGGTAACCCAGTTCTATAATGGTAAGGTAGGTTGCTGTTGATTTAGGGGCCCCTAGCAGGTGTCTGAGATACTCTGAGATACTGGTTCTCAGTTAATTGGATTGGTTATGCATTTTCTATTCCCCAAATTCCTGATCCATATATGGCCGTAGAAGTACATTTGGCCTTGTAAATTAGGGTCAATTCCTTCACGGGTCGGCCCCCTAGTTTAGCTGCAAAGTTATTTAGGGCTCCTATTGCCCGGGAGAAAGCTAAATTTCTAGCCCTAACTGCAGTGTGCCAAGTGCCTTTCCTGTCAAAGTTTATTCAAAGGTAGGAGAATTGGTCAGTTGTCTCAATCCTGCTACCCTAAAGGAATATTGAACAGGGTAAATTCTTGGAGCCATGCCCACAGGACATCGTATAGGTTTTCGTGATGTTGACTTTTAACCCCCTGTCTTTCATATAGTTGGAACATTTCAGGACAGCCCTCCTTAGGCCGAGCCTGGTTCGTGACATAATGGAAGCATCATCTGCATATAGGAATATTGGCACCGGTTGCCCCCTGATTGACGGATAGTCATACTGAGACTCCTTAAGATGATTGCCAATAGAGTTTATATATAGGGTGAAGAGTAGGGGTGCTAAAATGCACCCCTGTCTAACACCCCTCCTAATGGGGAACTTGGCCGAACATTCTCCCAGTCGACCGTAGCGTACCCTGGTGCCTGCTCCTCTGTAGAGTTCCCTGATAAATACAAGAATTTGATCATCAATGCCCAGGTCAGACAGGGTGGACCATAGGGTGTTGTGGTCCACACAATCAAAGGCCCAACTCAGGTCCACAAAGGTAATAAAAAGGTTACCCTTCTTGGCCTGAGTATACTTTGATATTACAAGGGGCAGGTTCAATCCCTGCTCTTCTGTACCCTTGCCTGTTCTGAAGCCATATTGGAGGCTAGAAATGATGTCACCCTCCTCTGCCCATGATTGAATACGATGTAAAATTATGCGGCCTGCTACCTTCATTAGGGCATCTAGGAGCGAGATTGGCCGGTAGCAGGTAGGGTCGTTCCTGTCTCCTTTTTTAAAAATGGGAACAACTATGGCATCAGTCCAAGTCAGTAAAAACCCATGGAAATTTGCACTATTCATAACGTTGGTTAACATAGGAGCCCATAGATTGATCTTGTGTTTAAAAACATCTATTGGGACTACATCTGGGCCAGGAGCTTTGCCTGAGGGGCTTTCTTTAAGTGCTGCTATGACCTCTTCGCTAGTAAAGGTAATGCCCAGCGGGAATGCACTCAGGGGGTTGTTATCATGATACTCTGGCATAGTTACGAATATGGGGGTTGCGGGGTCAGAAGAGTTTACATTGTCATAGAGATGTTGGAAATGAGTGACCCAGGTTTCCCCATTAATAGCAATATCCATCACATCTGTCTCTTTGTTCTGCAAGTAGGGGGCATTGACCGCCTTCCAAATAGCGGTTGTATCCCTGCTTTTTGATGCAGTAGTCAGAGCTGACCAGGCCTCTAACTTCAGAGATTTTTTCCTAGTTTTAACAGCTGTATGATATAGCTTTCTGGCTCGGCAGATCTCCATCGAGGATCTCGGGGAGGCATGCAGTGCCTTTTTTAAGACTTTAAGCGCTTTAGTACAGTTGTTGTCGAACCAACCATTTGGACGTTGGAATCTGGGCGGTAGTGCCTAGTCAGGAGCTTTTTAATTCTACTTGAATTTTAAAAAAAAGAGTCCAGGATTTTGTGTTGCTCTTGTGTGAGAGACAGACAGATATCAATTTCTTCCCTAGATGTTAATACTAGGTTTTTTAGTAATCCCACTGTGTCCACCTTATCCCATTTAATGGAATATCCGTTTCTTCTTGCTAAGTTGATCACCGGTTGATATAAGAATTTATCCCCACAGGTTTGTTCGTGCCCATCAGTTTCTACACAAAAGGAGATCGGGTAGTGGTCGCCATAGATGACATCCAGTGTTTCCCAAAATGTTACAAGCCTGGCGTTGCTTTTAGAGAAAAGAGTAAAATCTAATATTGAGTTGCACCCCCTCCCATGGAAAGTTTGCTGGAACTGGATGGGTGGGGAGCATAACTCATTAATATAAGATAAGTTAAAATGAAAGATCATATTGTTCAGTATGTCAACCAGGTTGGAGTGGGTGAAATGGGTCGGGTTGTCGTCCTTAAGCTCGCCTAGGCCACAGATGCCCTTCGGGCTATTAGGACAGACAGTACAGTTGAAGTCACCAACCCAAGTCAAAAACGTCTCACCTCCTGTCTGGTCCTTTATAGTAGTGACGCTATGCATCAATTTATTGATGACATTTCCCAGAGTGTTTAAAGGCACGTTCTTATAAAAATTGACTAAAATCATGGTCTTAGCATTACCCCACCTTAGAGTAAGAATCTGATAATGATCAGTGGACGAATACTTTGATCCCACCCGTGGTGGAGACATACATACATAAACCTCCTTTGTTTCTGCCATGGGAGCTTATTAATGCGGGTGTATGGAAAGTCTGGTAAATGAACTGCATCTAATGCCCAAGTTTCCTGGAAGCACAGAATATTGTACTTGACAACGAGGTCGAGCCATGGTTGTTGGCACACTTTGTTTACCAGGCCCGCCACATTTCAATAGAGAATTTTGTGGCTAAGATTTGTCGACTTGGGGATGGTGTTTTCAGCTGGTTCACTGTCTGCCGTGGCCCTAAGGGAAGACGAGACTGTCCTAGGTTGGCATTCAGTTTGTACCCTGAAGTCCAACGATGGTTTAACTATTTTCTTCTCGGCCATGTGGTCAGGGACCCCCTGGTCCATTTGTTCCCTGTGTATATTTGTGTTCAAAACTGGGGGTAAGTTGCTCTGGGCACTAATTTGATATAGAGGGGGCTTAAAGGATTGGGTTTGTATCTTCCCCACCTGGGCAGCTATCTTCTGTCAGTCTAAGTCGTCTAACTCTGCCAGGGACTCAAAGCGGTTCCCCAAAGGGATAAGCCATCGTTGGTTAAAAGTTGGCTTATGTTGTCTGCCGTAGTGTTGGAATGGAGGCCTATCTATACAAGGCCATGGTTGATGTGTGGGAGCCCTAGAATAAAGGGGTCTGAAAGTATGAGCTCGGGAGTTATAGTTAAGATTTTAGAAAGTAACACGGGGGCAATAGTAGGTATAGAGTTCGGAGCGGCCAGTAGAGATTGAGGGTAAAAGTAACTCAGGTCACCGGTAGATATGCTACCCTCTACTCTGTCCAGATACCAATCGACAATATGGGTGACCACCCTCCGATCCCTGAAGTTGATGAATACAACATCCCCCTGAATATCTTTGGGTCTTGGCCCCACCCAAGCTAATCTTCTCACAAAGGCTATTTCCCCGTTGATGTTAGGGGGCAGGGGTCTATTGTTACGTAGCCAATGAATGACTTTATTTTTAAGATGTGTGTGGCCTTTTGTCCTCCCTTCTCCCAGCTCTGGGACCCCAGTGAGGATAATGACGTAGGGGGCTGCCTCTGGTGGTAAATCTATGTGTGGCCCAGCACTGTTGGAGTCCTTAGCGGGGGGACATGCCCTCCTTGATGTTATATTATTAATTTTGGGCACGTTTGTAGTACCCCTAATCCCGTCTCCCTGGATGACTTTGGGGGGTGCTCTTTGTTAGCAGGTGCTGGTATTACGTTAAGTGTAGATGATGGAGGTTCCCCTATAGTATCTGTTACTGTGACTGGTGAGCCACAAGATGCACTTGGTGAGATATGTGGTGTCAGTTTCATTAGGGCCGCACCGTTTGAATGGGTTGCTTCCAATATTAGGGACATTTGTTCACCCAGCCTCCTGACTCTCTCTATGAGTGGTAGTAGGAGAGATCTTACTAGTTGTTCCATACTCTCCAGTACCGCTTCGTTGGGATTAAGAGTGGGGGGTACGGTCTTGTGCGTAGGGTATAGGGCAGGGGTACCTTTCTTCTTAGAGGGACTTGTCCGGGGTCTAAATATCTTTGCACGCCTACCCCTATGGCTATCCCCAGGCCGCTTTCTCTTAGATGAAGGCCCCTGTGATGGATATAACGGCTGCTCCTGAGTGTTCTTTTTCCCTACTTTGGAGGTAATTGTCAGCAGGGAGGGGGACTCCTCTAGTGTGGAGTCTAAGGAGGAATCCAAGTTTACCGTATTGGTAACTCCCCCCTTAGAGGGATGTAGTGTTACCGGGGGGTCCTGTAGGAGTAGGGGGATCCCCGGATCGTTTAGATGTTGTTACCTGTGAGTTGTATGGGCGGTGATATTACACTTTGAATGGAGCCCAAGGACGAACGCTTGTTAGAGTGGAGTTCTAGGGACAAACGGTGTTCTGCGGCTACGATCTCATGATCTATTTTATTGGCAGCCTTCGTTAGAAAGTGCTCTATAGTCCCTCTAAAGGTCCCGCCCGCCAGAGAGTTCATGAATGTACTTGAGCCTTTAGACATAACGTTATCAAAGTGTCCCGGGAGCTTGTAATGTATGAAATAATTTGTGCAGAAAGAGTAGTGTTAATATAGCCCACAGGGCAAGGGGGAAGTCTCTTACTTTATGTCCGAATTAGAGGGGCCAGGAGGTATGGCCCGGCCTGGCCTCGTCTGGCCTCGGACGGCTACAGAAGGCCCTGCCCTTGTCATGGGCTTCTCCCGGGACGCTCCAGCGCAGCGGTATGTGTCGCGAGGTAAATAGCGTCGGTAGGGGGTGGTGATTAAGCCCCCGCTGCAGGTGTGGGTGACGAGATTGCTCCTGGGAGTGGTAGTCCGCGCGCAGACAAAGCGCGTCTCTCCCGCTGCAAATTCGGGCAAAGTTCTCACAGCAAAGTCCCGCTTCTCACAATGTAGCCCAACAATGCAGGCACTTCTCCCAAAACGCTATGTCACAGCTACACCTGACGCTGTGGCACCCGCTAAGAGGGTGCAGCGAGGTGTATATAGAGGCGTCAACAGGGGGGCGGTGCTCAAGCCCCCGCTGCAGGTGTGGGTGACGAGATTGCTCCAAGGAGTGGTAGTCCGCGCACTGACAAAGCGCATCTCTACCGCTGCAGATTCGGGCAAAGTTCTCGCAGCAAAGTCCCGCTTCTCATAATGTAGCCCCCACAATGCAGGCACTTCTCCCAAAACGCTATGTCACAGCTACACCTGACGCTGTGGCACCCGCTAAGCGGGTGCAGCGAGGTGTATATAGAGGCGTCAACAGGGGGGCGGTGCTCAAGCCCCCGCTGCAGGTGTGGGTGACGAGATTGCTCCTGGGAGTGGTAGTCCGCGCCCTGACAAAGAGCGTCTCTCCCGCTGCAGATTCGGGCAAAGTTCTCGCAGCAAAGTCCCGCTTCTCACAATGTAGCCCCCACAATGCAGGCACTTCTCCCAAAACGCTATGTCACAGCTACACCTGACGCTGCGGCACCCGCGAAGGGGGTGCGGCAAGGTGTATATAGAGGCATCGATAGGGGGGCGGTGCTCAAGCCCCCGCTGCAGGTGTGGGTGACGAGATTGCTCCTGGAAGTGGTAGTCCGCGTGCTGACAAAGCGCGTCTCTCCCGCTGCAGATTCGGGCAAAGTTCTCGCAGCAAAGTCCCGCTTCTCACAATGTAGCTGAAGGACTGGGCTATTCTAAGGCCCAGCGGTGCCAGGGGACAACACCTGAAACCTTTGTGGGTTACCTGTTCCGGCGTACAAATCACAGAGACACTGGACACTTCCTTCGGCGTCAAAGATCGAGGTTTATTTACTGCAGGGAACACAGAAGTCGCAAGAAGTACAACATGTGTAGGTTCTAGGAGACTGCTTCAAATTGCAACAGTGGATCGCTCCTTTTATACATATTTTAGTCATAGCACAACATGGCGAACAAAAGGTTACAACTCAGTTCCCACAGTAAACTTCAAAAGGGTTGCTTTCATGTATTCAGGATCCCGGAACATAATTACAGTAGCATCGCCGGTTCCCAACTGTAAAAGTACGTTATCCCACCATTAAGTACATTCCATTCCGGCTGTAAACGAGTTTAAGGAAGAGACAGAAACAGGTGCAAGGAAGACAAAGATAGACAACAGATTGAAAAGAGTGTAGGGGCGATATCGGAAACACGATTGCAGGATCAAAGGAGTCGTGCCTAATGCATGCACGGCTAAAACAATAGACCGGCACGGCAAGATGAGCCTCGAGCGGGGCCATCTGCCTTTGCAGTGTCATCCCCCTCATCATAAAGACACCCTCAAAGGAACATGTGTCTTCCGCAAGAGCTTGGGAATCCCAGGGTCACGAAGCGGACAGTGTCCGTTCGCTGGCTACTTGAGGGCAAGAGACAAAATGGATGCCGTATCTAAAATGGAACCCGTGGGTTCAGATGAAGAAACCCACGAATAAGACAAACGGTTCAGGCCAGCGCAGTGAAAACGCGTACACCCACTAAACTCGTTATTTGCGGTTCATAGATACCAAACTCGTCCATATTCGAACGAGTCGAAAACAACACTATAATTGTCACGGAACCTCATAGCCCCCACAACGCAGGCACTTCTCCCAAAACGCTATGTCACAGCTACACCTGAGGCTGCGGCACCCGCGAAGTGGTTGCGGCGAGGTGTATATAGAGGCGTCGACAGGGGGGCGGTGCTCAAGCCCCCGCTGCAGGTGTTGGTGATGAGATTGCTCCTGGGAGTGGTAGTCCGCGCGCTGACAAAGCGCGTCCCTCCCGCTGCAGATTCGGGGAAAGTTCTCGCAGCAAAGTCCTGGTTCTATGATATACAACAGAGTGAATTATGTTGGCTGACAAAAAGCATAGATGAGATCCTGAAGCTGTGAAATACAGTAGTGATTTGATACAAGATAGAAAAAGATTCAATAAAAATGATTATTGCTCAAACAAAGTAGTCGGTGATAGAATCCTTGAAGCAAAAGAGTTCAAATAAGAATTATGTTCAGCCTGGAATGTATGTGGTCAACCAAATGCAAGGTGCACAAATGAGAGATGCAGCAATGGAAATGCAATATTCTGGGAGAAGAATGATAAATAATGATAGGATGAATGTTAATGTTGAAACCCGGAAAAGAAACACCTCTTGTCAAATCTGTGAGAAAATCAGCCGTTGGAAACAAGAATGTTGCCAGAATCCAAATAGAATTCAATGTAATGTGAAGTTGTTCCCTAGATGCAGAAAAACTTGATGGTTCCAATAGTGCCAATTTCTGAACAGGGTGTATAGAATCAGAAACCATTTTGGATGTTGATGCCTTCTGCGCCAGTGATGCAGCAAAATATGAATGATTCAATGCCATATAAGCACAGGGTACCAACAGAATCCATTGAATCTAAATGATGATTTAAGAGGGAGAAATTCACAATAACGGTGCCTGAGAGGAGGAGAATTGCTTACTTGGAGCAGTCCTATGTGTAGACTAAATGGCTGATACGTTGGCGGAGAGGTATATAGACATCACATATTATTTTTAATTGATAGAGGGACTACCTGTTCCACAGTACGTTCTATGAAAATCCCAAACCTAAACCTCTTGGGAAGAGAAGTCCAAGTTGTAGGGATCCGTAAAAAAATACATTGTTAATCAAGTTACAGCAGATATCCCAGTTAATATTGGTTAGATGGAAATTAAACACATGTTCATTTTGAGTGATTCAAGTGCTGATAACCTGTTGTTTAGAGATTTGCTTTTCAAAATGAATTACATGACTTATTGGTGTTGTGATTGAAACACAGGATGAGGATTCAGTATTTAAAATAATATCACAAGAGATCAGAGTTTAATGTTCCCGGCTTTGACAAAAGAAGACCTACCTCTAGAGTTACGACATACAGTCAATGATGGGGTATGGGATTCTTCTGGAAAAGAGACTGTATTGATTAAAAGTGCTGAACCAGTTAAAATAAAAAGGATCTAATGCAGTTTTCCCTAGAACTAAACAATATAGACTTTCGAAGGAGGCAGAGGAAGAAATTAAGCCATTGATGGAAAAAATTATTGAGCAGGGAATCCTCCGGGAGATATTGATCGTCCTGGTAATTCTCCTGTGATGGGGATAAAGAAACCAAGTGGAAAAAGGAGAATTTCTCCAAAACTCGAGAAAGATACACAGCATTGTAATTTGTTTCATGTTGTCAGGTGGTACCGAATACGAATCAATCAGTAATTTTGTTCCAAATTCCTTCTGATGCAAAATGGTATCTATTCATTGACCTATGCCAAGCATTCTTCGTAGTTCCTCTGCACAAGGAAGGCCAATTCCTTATCACGTTTCTATTTCAATATAAAATTGTTGTGCAGTGCAGAATCTCACAAGGGTATACAGAAAGGCTTTCAATCTTTAGTCAAATCCTGAAGAAATATCTAGAAAATGTAAGGTTGCCCTGTAACTCAGTCTTAGTGCAGTAAATAGATGATTTGTTAGTCACATCCAAACTGAAAGAGTACAGTAAATTTGATGCAAACGCCCTAGTAAATCAACTGGCTGACCACTGACATAATGTTTCTCCAACAATGCTGTAAAAGAGGAGAGTAATCTATCATGGGCCCCATGTTGAATAGGGTGTGACCAAAGTCTCAAAGTACCATGTTTCGGCAAATCTGAAAATTATCCACCAACCACACAGAAGGAGGTTTGAATATTTTGTTGGTGACTGTGGTCAGTGGATTTGAAGATTTTCTTTGGTAAGGCTGGTTCACAGTGACATAAGAGATCCGGTGCCATTTGACAAAAAATGTTCCGAAATATTGGAAGAATTGAGAGAGAGTCTGTGCCATACACTAGTACCGGGATCACCAGACTATAATTTAACTTTCTTCCTGTTTAGTCATGAAAGAAATGGCTGTACATTGTCAATCCTTCCACAAAGGCATGGTAGGTTCACATGGCCAGTGATGTACCTTTCAGCAGTATTAGATCCAGCAGCTGTAAGTCTTCCTGGATTTTTTAAATCAGTTACAGCTGTTTGTGTTGCCACTGAAAAAAGAAAAGGAATAATGATGGGTCATATTTTAATTATATATGTCCCACACTCGGTTGAGATTTTGCTGACACTAACTAGAACTCAGCCCCTGACAAACAATAGGCTGACTCATTCTGAACAACTCATTCTTGCAGCAGAGATCAAAGGTGTAATTCTTTGAATTCAGCAATTCTGCTTTCTATTTTAGACATAAGCTGCAACGACAGGGAAATTGATGAACATTTTTATACTGGTGATGAACCAAAGCACAACTGCATTGAAATTACCAAGTTATGTACCAAACCAAAACCAGATATTAAAGAAACTCCTTAGGAAATGGCTTATCCGACATTATTTGTTGATGGTTCTTGTTTAAGAGACCAAACAGAGCATTGTGAGCTCCCTGTGCAGTGTGTTCCATTTCTGAGACCCTGAAAGCATGTTTCCAGCCAAATGTAACTTCTGCACAGGTGGCATAATTACAAGCATTGACATGAGATTGTTGCCTATCAGAAGATTTGAACGTGACATTTTATACAGACAGCCAATATGGTTTTTGAGTGCAGTCAACTTTGGCCACAGAGAGCTTTATGACATCTTCTGGAACTCCTATAAAGTATAATGCTTACATATTAGATTTATTGAAAGCAATACAGCAGCCAAAAGAAATTTAAGTGGTCAAATGTGTTGCCCAAAAAACTGGAATTGATTTAATCACACTTGGACAAACTCTATGCTTTAACTGGTTTTGAGTGGACTGACACACTTTCTCTTGTTTTAATGAGTAGAAGTACTACTGACAGTAAAACTGGTGCATCATCCCATGAGGTTATCATGGGAAGTACAATGAGACTTAATTATATTTTTTTCAGCTGTATTAGTTTCAGTAACTTAAGACATCATGCTAGATTATGGAAAGGTCTGGCTGATATGGTGATATCTGTCTCTCATCAGGTGAATGTAGCAACAGAAGCAACAAAGGATATCACCTAGCACATTGTGAATCCTGGAGACTGCTAATAGTCCAGGAGCATGCCAGAAAGCACTGCTTGGAAGAGCAGTAGCATGGACACTATCAGGAAATACTGATAACCAAAACTGTGGTAACGTGTGCTGGAATGCTGCAGCAAATCCACGCTGCTCATATGAAAAGGGTGAAATCAGCAGCAGAAGAAGAAAAAGTGGTAGAAACAACCACTGAATAAGACATTAGCCTACATCGTCAAGCACAAAGTGCAATTCAAAATCAAGCTCAAGTTCATATCATGGATCCAGAGGGGGATGAGGACTTTGAAACTGGGGAAGAAAGAATTAAATGATAGCAAATTCAGATTAGTGAAAGCTTTGATGAAGAACCTGAAAAGCCTAATATCGAGTTGCAGAGCAAAGATGAGTGAAGGGCTGTAACGGTACAAGAGCCAAAAGCATGACTGGCAGCAAAAAGAAGTAGTCTCTGATCCAAACAAATAGAAATTACACTTGCTCGAACCCCCAAAAGAAGGAAGCAATTTGCAGCAAATTGCACAGACAAGGCTGATCGAGGTTCAAACACAAATTTAAGTTATTTAGAAAGTGAAGAAAACCAGGCAAAGACTGAAGAAGATATTCCATAGAAAAAAGCTTGCAAACGAAAGCGTTGTGAAACAGAAAAGTTTGAGAGACAATTTGACTCTGAAACCAGTAGGAATAATTCACCTGTTGCCAAAAGGTCAACAGGGAGAAGAGTCCAAAATAGAGTATATGCTTCACCTGAACAGGTATATCTAGCCACAGTGTTGAAAGAAGAATCAGAGTTACAAAGTTACAATTTAGAGAATCATTGTTAGTACAAATTTAAAAGTGAATCTGAGAGTGGAACAGAGACAGAAGAAGAACCACCTAGAACTAATAAAGAGACTGTTAAGACAAGGTTGAAGTAAAAAGCAATTGTTAAATAAGATAACAAGTTAAAATCACATACCTGTATGAACTTTTGAATGAAGTAACAAAAACGTTTTTTTTAATATTGTTTTATGGAAATAAGAACTATATTATTGCATCAAAAAAAATGTTGTTGCCTTTGATTTTTTCTGATAGTTTTTGTTTCAAATACTGTAAAATTGTTCCGGTAGTGATAATATTAACAATATTATTAGTCTTAGTTGTGCTTACTGACTCCAGTGGAACACCCCTCCATGAACGTTGAATTAACTACTGTTAAGAATTAAATGAAACATGATATGCTTAGAGCATAGAGAGAACTTAGGGGTTTTCAAGATAACATCTTTATTAAAATGATACATGAATACAGAACTATTATAAGGGGAAAGGGTGTTTTGTTTGTACTTTTCTTCCTACATCTGCCTGTAAGGGCTAAACGTATGCTGAACTTCTAATGTCTAATGAATTTGCATGTAAAGCATACGTTGCTATATTTGATAATGATGAATTTCTTTCTCCTTAGCTAACAGTTTTCAATGTGTCTTCAGAGGATTTACCTATACAAGAAGATAACAGAGCTCATAAATATGATACATTTCATTAGGGAATATAATGAGAGAGGAGTTAAGGTTTTGAAAGATTGGAAAGAAGTATATAATGGAACAGATAATGAAGAGGAAAAATTTAGATTTTTAAAATGTACATCCTAGGTTGAGGATGGCTCAAGAACAAAGGGGTGAATGGAGCATGGGGTGATGTAGACCTTTGAAAGATGCTAAGGCTTAATATGCAGGAGAACATGTGTGTGAAAGAAGTTATAAACTGAGTAGGAAATATTTGTTAGGTAGAAAGCCAATCTTAGGAGGAATTTATTATGTCTGAGTGTATGTTTAACAAGTGTGGAGACAGAAGCCATAAGGTTTATCTGAAGAGGAAAAAAGCTGAGGAGCATGAGATGGAGTATATCCAGAATTGTGTCTACAACCAGCTGAAGATGGCACTCAATGTTTCTAGAAAGAAGCAGAAAGTGACACAGACTAAATGATTTCCTGATTAATAAAGCTATTAATGGGGGAGGAGCCAAGCTCGCGACCGCGATGGCCGCACTGTAGCTCGGCTCCGCCAGCCTTCCTGCCCAACACACATATCCTGATACGCACCCTGCCCCGAGACGACATACTCGGGAAGAAATGGAAAGGTGAAGTAACGCTCGTACTCACCGTCTGTCCCGGGGGCTCCTGCGAGCTGTGGATCCGAAGTTGTACCCCTGCTTGGTCCGGGGCCTCCGCGGCGTAGAGACCGGGGACTTGCCTGTGGAGGTCCGCCGGAGTGACGGTGTTCGCGGCGGCCCCTGGTGGAGGAGAGAGGTCGGCTGGGAGAGGCCGTTGTGCAGTTATGCCGGTGGCGACTGACCGGGCCCGGTCCAGCGGCCGGGGGGGCCGCGTGGTAGGGCGCGGCATGCCGTGGATGGGGGAAGACCGCGCAGGAGGCATCCCCCCTTTGTTGCCCTGTCTGGCCATCTTGAAGCCCTGCGCCCGGAGTCGGCGTGTGGCATCCGCTGGGCGGTGGCGCTGGCGGTCCCCCCTTTTGGTGGCTCTCCTTTCTGCACCCAGATTGCCATTTCTGGGGCTCGAGGGGACTCCAGTGGTGGCCTTGCTTGAGAGCCCGCTCCAGAAGTTGAGGCGTACGGAGACGCGGCTGGACCTGCAAGATGGCGGCCGGCGACCTGAGTCACGGATTTATTCAGGGCGGCGAATTTGTGTCGCCGAAGTGCACGGGGGCCTGGTCCTGTGAGCGTGAGCCCACGCTTGGTGATGTTCTTGACGCCCTACAGTCTTTACGCGTGACCATGGCCCTCGACGCCCTTGTGCAGGATAGAAGGACTGCCGCCATTTCTGTTGGGCCGACCCTCATGAACGCGGCTCGACTTCGAGTGTGTGCTGATTCGTCCTCCTCAGTTGCTGTGAGGAGTGCTGCCACCGTGCATCAACAAGACTGTACGCATGCGGCCCCGGATCCCAAGGTTGCTTTGATTGTGGCGGGCGAGGGCATGGGCACCACGCCGGGGCCCGTTCCTGCTCGAATAATCGGGGAACGACGTGGATTGCCGATTCGAACTGCCTCGGTGAGGTCCCGTTGTTACCTTGCGGGGGAGACTTTACTTTCCTGGGCGGTGAGACTGCACCCACAGTGTTTGCTGTTCCAGTTGTCGCTATTGGAAAGTCTAGACTGCCGCAAAAAGTTCTTGTTTTGCCGCTGGTTGCCGGAGTCCTCTGGTTTGCACCCTTGGTCCGTCCTGTTTCGACCATACGGCCTCTCCACCTTGAACTGTTTGCTGCCCACTACTCTACCACGCATGGTAGCGATGACTAGGAAAGGACCGGGGTGAGCCGGTTCTGGACCCGGAGGACTACTGGTTAACGGATGGAGATGAGGAATGCCCCCAACCACGATAATATGGACGATTCCTTCGAATGTTTATGATACCTGAGACTATGTCGATTTTGTTTTGATGCTGCATAAATGTGTGTGAAGGCGGGGGGCAGGCGCCGAATGACTCGATTGATGGCCTCCTCTCCCCCTGGTTCTTTTTCCTTTTTGTCTCTTTTGTTTCCTTTCCCACTCTCTAACTTTTCCTATATTTCGGGTTTCCTATTTAGGGCGACAGGCACGCTGCTGGGGGGGTAGGCCGTAGCCTTCTGCAGGGGTGCAGGGTGGGGTGGGTGGGTTGGGGTCTTTTTCTGTTCGTTTTCCCTTTAGTTCTATGGCTCTTTTGTATCCCTTTCTCGGGACGCCGTGTCTGTGCGTGTCTCCCATGGTGTGATTGCTGGTGGGGATGGGGGGTGAGCTACTTCTATTTCTACGGTATTGATTGCACATATATCATGACTTGCACGCCCCACCCCCGATAGCGGGATCCTCAGTCACTTTGCGCGCCTTTATCGCTGTGGGGCGCGTGCAGTAGCGCGGCGTTCTTTCTTTTCTTCTTTATAGTACTCCCCCCCTTTTTTTCTTATTACTTGGGTCAGTATAGAGGATGCTTGTAACTACTGTTGCCGTTCTGGTTCCTCTGTTATGTATCAGTACAATAATTAGGTGGTGGATGGGCACGGGACCGGCCACGGTGGGCACTGATTGGAAATATGGTGTCTATATTCTGATTGCTGTGATCTGTTGCTGATAACCGTCTTTATCGATGCCTTAATGTCTTGATGCTTGATTCGTGGCCCGCTATGGGAACTTAGATGATTAAAAACTGCAACTGATCCTGCTATACTTTCTATTATAAAATTAACCTTCTTTGATCCTGCTTCCAGCGGTCGTACTCAGCTTTTCTAAGATTGCACTACTTGCTTGCACAATGCTGGGTGACTGCCGTGAAACCTCCTTATTGATTTACGTGCTTCTCATATTGTGTCGTGGCCGGCCTGATTGGTTGTAGGCCCGTATTTGTATGCTACGATCTGCACAATAAAGGTTTTAAAAAAAAAAATAATAAAGCTATTAATGGGTTTTAGAGAATATTGAGTAAGCAGAAGGGGAAACTGTTGAAGCGTTTTTCTAACTCCATTTTTTTTGGATATTTTTTCACAAAGTATATTACACAAAGGCAGTCAGATTTATAACACTTAGGACAAATTAGAGGGAGGAAAGAAGATACAAGAAAAAGGAGAAATAAGAAAAATAAATAATAATTTATGAATTTGCCCAGAATCAGATAATACCAGTCGCGAGAGGATCTGAACAGACCCACTGGAGCCTTGTCCAGGTGTTCTCAACTTTTTTGATTAAACGAGGGCCGCCTGCTTTAGCAACTACTTGTTCACATTCATATATTGGTCATAATATTGCCCATCACTCACTAACCTTCGGCGGAAGGGGATCAGTTCAAGCCCGGGCAATGCATAATCGAGCACTAACAATTGCAATACCTAGTGGTGAGCCAAGATATCTGCCAAATCCCACTTTATACCCAAAAAGAAGATCGTGTATTCCCAATTGAAGGTCACACCTGAGCCGGGCTGCAAACAATAAATATTGAGCGAGGGGCATTTCACAAACATATGGGATAAATCGGCAGGATAGTGGCGGCACTTCGGACAGTATGACTACTCCATGGTTTGGGACTGCGCCTATTTACAGATAAGACTAGGTGTATAATGCAACATATAGATGGTTATGAATTGCTGTAACTCAAGATTGACAGATACCACTGATTGTTCTAACACAGTTAGGGCCTCCGGAATTTCTGTGACTGTAACTTCAGTTGCTAAAAGTTGACTCTATCTTGAAGCTATCCTCAAACTGTCATCTTGGATTTATGAGGGTAGCTTCTCATAGAACAGACCTATAGTGAATACAGCTCTTGCTGAATATAAACAGAGGAAGATTTCAGATAGTTCTTGATCAATAACCAGCTTACAGCCATATAACAGATAATTCCTCACCTGTAAGTACTTGAAGAAAAAGGGGTGTGGGAGCCTGTACTCTTTCCGCAGTGAAGTGAATGATTGAAACCCTTGAGAGTCCTAGATTAATTACACCCATTTGTTACCATGCCTTTCCCACCGTATCATGAATAATGTCTGGGAATATAAGATTGTCCCATAAGGAGGTATATGTATGTAAAGCAGGCAATGAGTACCTGAAACTGATCTTCCGTCAAATCCGAGCTATGTCTCTAACTTGATTCTGACCCTCTTGCAGTAATTAGGATCTGTCAGTTTATGGTGTATGTATCTGATATTGGGACTTAGAACTAAATGATATCCTAGCATAGTTGTGCCGGCCTCGATCCTTTTCTAAAGCACCTGTATTCGTCCAGCAAATGGAGCGCAGTAATATAACTTAAAAATCTAGTAAGTTAAAGCCCCCTTGTCTGAACTGAAGCTTAAGAAACGTAATGGTGCACCTTGCTCTTCTGTATCACCGAGATAAAGCTACCTATGATGCTCTATACGCGTCTCAAGAAGGAATCTGGGAAGCGGAGAGATATGGCAGTAAATAGGTAAAGGAATTTGGCCAATATCTTCATTTTAATGATATTTCAGAGCCCCAGAATACTAAGAGGTAGCCAATGCCACAGCCGCAATTTTGAGGCTTTAGTTTTCAACAGAGGCTCGTAATTAAGCGAGATAATCTCTTCAACTGAACCACTCAGCCAAACGCACAAGTATGTGGCCATCCTGACAGCTGCTGGTATCAGATTTTGTGATTGAAAGTTCAAGATTACCTGTGTTTTAGGAAGATTAAGCTCATAGCTGTAAAAACAAAGAAATGATTGCACTTCCTTTGTTATAATCACCAGTGAAGCCAGCGGATTAATAGCAATTACTGCAATGTAATCATCATATGCAGTGACTTTTATCTCTTCTTCATTTAGTTTTACTGGCTGAATGCCTTTGTCCAGTAGGAGATGTCTTATATACGGCTCTATATAGAGGGCAAATAGTTAATGGGGAGAGAGAATATCCCTGACGTGTACCTCTATGTATAAAAAATTGAGAAGACGAGATCCCACCCATAATGACCTATGTGGCAGGATTTTTATATACCTTCTGGTCCACTGCAATATACTGGCTTTCGAACCAGAATATTGCCATGGCCTTCAAGTGTGCTTCCCAAGTGACCCGATCAAAGGTTTTTTCTGCATCTCACATAACCATGCCAATCTCATCCTTCCTTTTCCCCGCCACATCAAATGCTGCTAGTGAAAGAAAGAATCAGAAAGTGACACAGACTAAATGATTTCTTGGTTTAAAAAGATATGAATGGTTTTTAGAGAATATAGAGTAATCAGAAGGGGGGACTGTGAAAGGATTTTTATAAATCCATATTTCTTTTGCAATAAAAATGCATAGAAATTATTTTTGTTTTTGATCCAATATGCCAATAATGAGTTAACATGATTACAGTTGAAACAAGTTTAATATGATGTCTGGAAGTGTATTTTTTAATAGGATTTAGTTATGCCACATTTGTGTGAAACAATGTCATCTTGGATAAAATTGATGCTGTTTCTGTCATTTACTCTTGCATTCATCCCCTCCATCCTATTCCCGTATGCATCTTCTTTCAGTACAAACTGATAAGAGTGATGACATGTGAAATAATGGATTATTCTTCCAGTTAGGAATACAAAGCTCTCAATTAATTTTCTAGTAGCAACTACCAAGGTTGCAACTTCCAAGATCTTTCTGCTTTAGTTCTGCTGTTTCGACTGGGCTTCTTTTGTGTTATATGATGTTGTTGAAATGTTCCATATTTTGTTTGAACATTTCCAGATGGCAGTAGCATGGAAGATGCTGGATGCTTGCTTAAAATGCGATAATGCTCATGTGTTAAGGTAATGGAGTTCACACTTCTGATTTGCTAAAGAGTTGTTACCTACGACACTACCATGATGAATTTGCTGTTGTACTAATTTGTTATGCAAGAATTGGCAATAGGATCTCCTTAATTCTGATGTGAGTCTGATTTGTCTGAAGGCTTTTCTATTCTATTTGGGAGGCTGCCCGACCCTTTTGTGATTTTACTGCTCATATGGGACATAGAGTGATTTCCGGTTTTTCTGGCAGATGCATCAAATTTATGTTTTGCGAGTTCTTAATAGCGAATTTTAAGGAATCGCTATTAAAGACTCGCAAAACGGGATGCATGTAGGAATCGCAATGTTATTAGCGATTCCTACAGATTCCTTATTTGCGATTCGGTAATAGCTAATCGCTAATAAGGAATGGCTTTCCCATTCATTCCTATGGGCCTAAAGGCCCATAGGAATGAATGGGAAAGCCATTCCTTATTAGCGAATAGCTATTACCGAATCGCTAATGTTCCGCTATTTCAAGGGTGCCCGGGTGTCCAAAGGACACCCTGTTGCACCCCTGAAATGGACCTGTGCACAAATGTTACACACACACATGCCCTAAGGGCATGTGTGTGCGCAACATGTAACTTTGAAAAATGCACAAAAGTGCATTTTTCAAAGTTTTAGCAAATTACCACGAAGTTCAACTTCATGGTAATTTGCTCCCCCTATTAGCAAAATCGCTATTTTTTTGGGTTTCATGCATTGCATTTAAGGAATCTCATTTTGGGATTCCTTAAATGCAAGAGCAATTTAAGGAATCTCTATTTAGAGATTCCTTAAATTGCGATTTCTGCATTTGGGATGATGCATCCCAAATGCAAAAATACCGGGAGCAAACGGCCAGATTCTGAGAATCTGCCCGTTTGCTCCCGGTATTTTCTTTGATGCATCTGCCTGTTTGACTATTTTGTAGAACTCTGTCTTTATGGCATTTAGTCTGTATTGCTGGTTTGCGAGTTTTGTACTGAAATTCTTTAACTTTTCCATGCTTTAGAACTCAAATATTGAGTGGCCCAGTCACTTGTTTTTGTTACTCGGCTAAATTGATATTGGTAGGGGGGCTTTTTTGGGCTATTCTGCAGCACACACAGATGAAGGAATATGCCTTCCAAGATTGTTTTTTGTGCTGGAAGGTGCCCCTTCCTGCACAAAAACAATCCTGCATGCATTGCAGGTACCCTTGCACTATGGTGCAAGGATTAATGTGTTAGTACTAGACTGCCTATTGTGTACCAGCGCATGGGGGAAAGTATTCCTTAAATATGGTGCATTTCTGCCCTTTCCGAATGAAGCAGTGCAACGCAGCAAGATGACTTGCTACAACGTGCCAGTATTTCATAAATATGCCCCTCAGAGGGCAAGCCCATCAGTGGCTGAAGTGAGAAGACCCATTGTCCCATGCTGAATGCGATGTGGGCAGACGTAGAACGTATATTACATTTATTCTGTATTTCTTGTTTGTGAGATTTGTAATGAAATCCTTTAACTTTTCCCTGATTTAGAACTCCATTATTGAGGGGTCCCAGTTACTTGTTTTTGCTACTCTGCTTATTTGGTGTTGGTAAGGGTACTTTTTTGCTCTGTTTTTTATAATGGGAGAACCGTCTAAGGTACATTTTTGTCATGTTCAAATTTTGGGGTCTCTTAAATATTGGGGTATGGTTTTGTTTTCACATCTGTGTACCTGCTCACAGAAGCCCCCCCCCATACATTACATGTACTGTCCATAGAACTTACACAGCCCGTTCCCAGGTAACCTCACTTACATACTGGAGTAAACAACGACAGTGAAATTAATACAGCGTCATAAAACTTTAACATGTAGCCTGAGCTCCCTGAACACTCTGCTGACGCTGCCACTTTATGTCACATGAGGAGTAGAGAAACAACGTTATCTTAAAAAATGCAGCTGTTTCCAGGATGCACTGTCTGTTGTTAGAAAATAGAGCTATGTCATCAATGAAACTAAAAGCTAAGCAAGACAACAGAGAACGCAACAGAGACAGCTTCTCCTGGTGTTCACTAGGTAAAAAGTTTAAGGACTGAAAGTTTTTTTACACACACAGGCTCTGTTACGTAGAAGGCACTGAGTGATGCTAACATATTTGCAGCGTAAATTGATAATGTTTTCACCCTGTGCAATAAAGATGCCTCATTTAACAGTGTGTGGTAGGACTAAGGACCTATAAATTATGCACATATAATTTCTAAAGGTGGCTTTTTGTTTAATTTGCACTTTGGCATACAAATAAGCAATTCTATATTGAACTGTTTTTTTTATGAATAGCATATATAGCAAAGATAATATGCCTGACATTGGCATGCTGGCACAATGGATACATTTTCATTTTTTACTACACTGATAATTATAGACTTTGAGTTACTGCAACCTGAAAACATAGTTTAAACATACAACTATGATTCAAATAAAAATATAAAAAAATAGACAGAAGGATAACGAATAGTGAGAAAAAACATCGGCAAGTTAAGTAATCGCCTTCCAGCTCTGGCACTGGAGTTCACTACTTTTTAGGCCGATGTGGAGGTGATATGACAAAATGAGGTCACACAGGGTCATATTTATGACACGGTTTGCGTTGCTCCTGCACTACACATTGTGGTGCAAGAGTGACACGTAAGTCAGATTTTCGAAGCCACTTTGCGTGACTCCAAAAATATGGAGTGACGCAACGGAGCGCAAATCACTGCGTTGTGTTACTCTGCCCTGGTAAAGTGTTCCATGGGTGTTGCGTGGGTTTTCCCATGCAACTGCCGTGGTTTTTGGTGCATTCCCAGATTTACAAGACCTTGTAAACTGGGAAATGTGCCAAAAAGATACACCTCCCTAGGAGAGGCGTAACGGGGAGAAATACCTTTATTTCTCCTTGTTACTTCCTCTTGATATGTGCGCTGCAATCTGCAGCACACACAGATAAAGGGCACCTTCCTGCAAAAAACAATCCTGCATGCAACATGGGCACCCTTGCACCATGAATCAAGGGTGTCTGCTTTGGCGCTGGCTGCCCATTGTGCACCAGCGCAGGGGAAAAAGTATGCCTTAAATACGGCATATTCCTGCCCTTTCCACTGCACACTGTTTCATAAATATGCCCCTCAGACTGCAAGCGCATCAGTGGCTGAAGTGGGTAGACCCATTGTCCCATGCTGAATGCTATGTGAGCAAAACCAGAACATAGATTACAGCTGGTGATAACGGATGAAGAAGGCTGTCCCAAGCCCTCTATGTATGTATATATATGTATTTCATATTTATTAATATTTTTGTTTACGTGAGGCTAGCTAACTGTGTGGGTCAGGTCTATAGCAAAATTCTAGAAGCGCCATTTTGCGTTAGAAAACACATTAGCGCCACCCAGTGTATAGTATGTAATTTGACCCATTGAAATTTCGTTGCACTATTTGCGTTGTGCATATCGTTTATTGGGGAAATAGTTCTGATCCTGGGTGTGAGATGGACTAAAGGTAAAAAAAAAAAAACGATCCCCCTCAACAGAACCTGACACAAAAAAGTTTCTTCCCTTTAACTCAGGTTTTAGAAGCCCCTCTTAGTACCACTGGATTTTGAGAGGTTAAAATAGATATTTAAAGTGATAGGGAGGATTCAAAAAGCTATTTTCTTACACAGTTTCTGTTTACCCCATAAAACAACCATGTGAATGATTGTGTATCCGCTTCTGTGATTAAAAAAAAACGTGGTGTAAAGCTTGTGCATATTTGTGAGTAAATATTCTCCCGGGTAGAGTAGCGTGATTTTCGAGGTTGGGATGCTATAAAAGTTTATAAACACCTAAAAGAGTACTCGATTGCTGCTATTCACAAACTATGGCCCAGATGCATCAAGCTAAAAACCGCTCGCAAAGGGGCAGATTCTCAGAATCTGCCCCTTTGCGACTGGTATTTTTGCATTTGGGATGCATCATCCCAAATGCAAAAATCGCAATTTAAGAAATCGCAAAATTGCGATTACTTAAATTGCTATTGCATTAAAGTTAAAAAAATAGCGATTTGGCTAATAGGGGGAGCAAATTACAGTGAAGTTGAACTTTATGGTAATTTGCAAAAACTTTGAAAAATGCACTAAAGTGCATTTTTCAAAGTTCCATTTTACACACAAACATGCCCTTAGGGCATGTGTGTGTGTATGATGTACCCATATGCAGATTTCAGGGGTGCAACAGGGTGTCCTTTTGACACCCTGGCACCCTTGAAATTGCAATCTCAATTTGCGATTCTCTAATTGCGAATCGCAAATAGAGATTGTCTTCCCATTCATTCCTATGGGCCTCTAGGCCTATAGGAATGAATGGGGAGGTATTCCTTAATTGCGACTTGCAATTTGCGAGTCGCAATTAAGGAATTTTTGGAAATAGCTATTTCTTAAGCGAGTTCTTCATGCATTGCATTTTGCTATTCCTTATTAGCGAATCCTTATTTTTCGCTAATAAGGAATCGCAAAATGGACTTTTAATGCATCTAGGGGTTAATCTTTGCTCATTTCCGCCCTAGAAGTGATTAGAGATGTTTCCTTTCAATGGTAGACCTAAATCAGTTTTTCATGGTGGGAATGGGAATGAAAAGCCACAAAAGTTGGAAAGTCGGTGCTTATGTAAGGGAATTCAAAATTACAATTAAACTCACCCAGGACAATTTCCCATGTGTAAATGTATTCCAAACATATCTATCTCCACATGCAGAAATTACTTCATATGTAAGCAAACATGAATTTGCCAGAGTTGCCCAGGAGTACTCATTTGAACTTCCTTGGGAAACTCATAGGTCTCTATGTGAATTCGAATAAAAAGGGAATAAGGTTTACATGTAGGGTGAAACACACAGGAGTAAATTTCCAATTGTTTGGGGAAATCAGGCCCATAATGCAGTGATTCCCAATCTTTCTCAACCCGTGGCTCCCTTGACCCATTGGCTCCCCACTGTTACTTTTTTTGGTGGTGCGGGGTGTAAGCCCGGCCTCGGGAGAACTTGCATTTTTCCCATTAAAATAATTGGCATGAAGCTGATGAAGGTATTATAATCATATACCTAGGGTGTTTCGTATTACTAATGTGGTGCCTCCAATAAAATATTTCGAGTTACACTTCTTTGCCCATGCCTTTTTTAGAGTAACCTCTCAAATGTTTTTATTCAACTTACAGTGCTAGATAGCACCTCAATGCTTGTAGGCCCCATTGCTAAAGTGTTTCTGTGCTTGAAGAATTTTTGCATGCACTTCCAAGTCTACCCATGTTATACGTGCCAACACACCTGCCTCAGCAGGGTGACTCATGATTTTTTAAACCACATACAGCTTTATTTTTGCTGTCTCCTCCCTAAAATTGCCTCCAAATCAATGCAAGTAAAATAAACTCCTCTGTTTTTTCTGTTTTTTAAATGCCCCTGTTTTTTTTATTCCAAATGCTGGCATTAGGCCTTATCTGGTGTTTTACTTCCCTGTGCTCTAGGAGAGAGCAGACCTGTCTGGAAATGTGTATGTACTGAAAGAAATGTGTAATGGAAGTACCTGTGATTCAAGTACAAATGTCAATACTTAATAATACTCCTTCGACATGCAATCAATTAAGCACTACGTTTACAGCATTAGGCATGTCACTTACAAATCATCAACATTGTGTGTTTAAGTCTAATTAGTTTAACTGAAGCCAACAACCCCTTCAACATTAAATACATTAAAGTGCTTGGTGCGTGGTTCCCCTGGCTAGGTTTGACGGCTACCCAGGGAGCCAAGGCGGACAGTTTGGGAACCACTGCCATAATGCATCAAGGAGAGCCTGATACGTGGAATGGCTGTAGGTAAATTCAGAGGTCTGGACATACTACGTTTGTGTTACTGAGACCATCCAGTGAGGCCAATAAATTATCTCTGCATATGGAGGGAGCAGAACTCAAAATCTGACGAAGACATCAAGAGTGATAGAAATGAATACACTACTAAATCTAGAATTCATAAAATTAGAGAAATATGATTAGAGCTAATGGAACTGCCTGAACAACCATATTTGTTAAATCGGGTTAAAAACAATGCCTGCAGTGTCTAAAACTGGCACACGTGCAACCCTTGCATGACGGAGTGTGCTAGCTCGTCGACACTAATTGCACACGGCAAGAAAAGATAGGGCTGGCTTTAGGGCAGTGTGAGAGACGCGGCTGCACTGGGTGCTGACCTGGAGAGGTGGGCAAAGACAGTGGGGGTGCTGTGCTCAGCAATAACAGTTTTGTAACGTCTTTATTTCGAAGTTTTTCTTCATAAAAGACAAGCATTATAAAATACATACGCACACAAAATATATACAATTTTATACAAACAGTTAATATTATCATAGATCTAATTTAAAAAAATCAATTAAATAGCATAGAAAGACGTTTAATATCAGAATTATACAGGTATAAAAAGACATTGCAGCATATTTAACATTCAGCTATTGGCTCTTCGTATACACCTTGTTCTGATTAACCAGGCCCATCCAAGAAATTTTGCCACTCCTATAGACAGCCATTCGGCTGTATTCTATCTCAGTATTGACATTGCTTCACTGCTCACCCTGGTATTTAATCTTTTACATATAGGTTTAAGCCATTTATGGCGCGGTTCACAGTAAGCTGGGCATATAAACAGGAAGTCCCCTAGGGATTCCTTTTGCTCATGACAGCAAGGGCAGAACAAGGACTGTTGATTATGCCATTTATTCGTGAATTCTCTTATTGGCAAAGTTCCTACACGGAACTGATGATATAGTTTCCTATCGGAACTTTTAAGAATGGTGTCCCAATAGGTCTCTGTATGTGGGACTACTTTATGGATCAAAAACATGCTAGTCAGGTTTGATTTCTCAGAGAGCGTAACATGTTCTTCTTTAACTAAAGACCAGAAAAGAAGTTTAAAGTCTTTTTTTGACGGGAAGATGCGATTACCCGGCTCAGTCCAAAGCGAATGGAGACCCATTCTAAATAGGGTATTCTTAATAGATTTAAACCAGGGTATATCCCCCGCCCCATGTTGCGCTCTTACATCCTGTATTTCATTAGCAAACATGATTAATTCTGGGGTAGACCAAATACGTCTCCATAACGCAACCATCCTATATTGGGCATGATGTTTAATAGTATGGAAGCCCATATCTAACATAAGTGGTAGAGATGGTGTCGATGGTGGGAGACTCACTAGACTGCAAAAAAATTTGTTCTGGATTTTATCCAAAGCAGCCAGATCCACATTCCCCCAGAGATCAGCCCCATAGAGTATGGCGGTACTAATTTTGGCGCTATAGAACTCTTTTAGTCAGAGAGCAACAGTGTTCTTTCACAAGGCACCCCGATAATCGTGCAAATTTTAGACTAAGGGCCTCAATTTGTTCTTTCCAGCGTAACCTATAATCAATGACAACTCCTAAATATGTCATAACCTCTACTTGTTCTAAACTAGTCCCATTCATCGTTACGTGGCCCCTCAGGGGTTTATTCTTTGTCAGGACCATAAACTTAGTCTTAGAAACATTAATTTCGAGGTCGTTTTGGCTGCAAAAGTCCGCAAACTTATTTATAGCTAACTGAAGACCCATCTGTGTTTTTGCTAAAATTAGGGTGTCATCAGCAAAAATTAAAAGGGGGAATTTGGTCCCACCCAGTGTTGGTGCATCTGTCGGAGTTGCTAAGAGGAACTGAACCACCTGGTTGATAAAAAGTATGAATAGGGTGGGGGCCAGGACACAGCCCTGCCTCACTCCACGGGTCACAGGAAAAGAAGTAGTCACCTGTCCCTGGCGACCCCACCTTACTCTGGCGAAATTTTCCTCATGCAACCTGATTGTGAACTCAAGAAGGGCAGATGGTACACCCATTCTCCTTAGGGCTGCCCACAACTTTACTCTGGGGACCAAATCAAACGCAGATTTGAGATCCACAAATGCTGCGTATATTGTACCTCCTCTTAGGAACACAGTCTTCCAGTAAATCATAGCAAATCTGAGTACTTGATCAACTGTACTTATATTAGCCCTGAAGCCAGTCTGCCGTGGGGATAGGATGTTTTCTTCTGTCATCCAAGACTGGATTCTACCCAACAGCATTCTGGCAATTACCTTCTGCAGGGCATCGATAAGACTGATGGGGCAATAATTTCCCGCATCAGTCCTATCCCCTTTTTTATACACAGGTAGGATCTCCGCCCCTCTCCAAGAGTCAGGAATTCTGACCCCTCTAGCTATAGCATTTGCTAAGTTGGTTATGTATGGGACCCAATTATCTTGATCAAACTTAAAAAGGTCCGCTGGGACACAGTCCATTCCAGGAGCTTTCCCATTCTGAACTAGTTTTAAAGCTTTTACAGCCTCCAGTTCCGTGAAGACTATCTGGTCATGTGGGGGGACTGCAGTCAGAACACTGGTAGTCTCTCCTAGATTACGGGCGATCAGATCTGTATTACTGAACTGCGCCGAGAAATGCTTAACCCATGTCTCGGCTGGGACGTAATTAACTGGAGTTTGCTGGTCCCCTGTCCCTCCCCATTTCACTACTTCCCAGAATTTTTGCTGGTTGGTGGAAATACTAGCCTTATACAGATCTAACCAACGTTGCTCGTCCCAGTTTAACTTCGCCTGCTTTAGCACCTTCTTATAGTTTGCCCTTTCTAACTTAATGTCTATAGCTGACCTAATTTTAATAGCAGCTACCAAGGAGCTATGGGCAAGACGACAAGTCTTATCATACCATTTGGCTCCTAATTGGACCGAGCCGGTTTTCCTTCTTTTAGCTGGTTTAACAAAAAAAGTTTTGATTTGGTTAAAAAGGGACTCATGGATCACCGCAATTTGATCCAGTGTACTAGCATCATCTAATATGGGCACCATCAGTTTGGTTGCTTCTAATACCACTTGTGAAACCTTATCTATAATGGTTGGATCTTCCAGAAACCTGGCCCAACGCACCCTTCTACAATCGTTCGTAAGAACAGCCTCAGCAGTAATTAAGTTTGTTGCACTAGTTCTCTGTAAATCACCGTATATTGATAAATTTATTACTAGGGGATTATGATCACTTTCTGACCTTGTAACTATTTCCATATCCTCAAGTAAACTCCAGTACCCCATCCTAATTAAGAAGTAATCTATACAGCTCGATTTATGGGCGTTATCGAAAGTAACATTACCCATCAGGTCAGATTTTGTCCTCCCATTCGCTGCTCGTAGATTCCATTCAAGACATAGACCTAGCCATTGCATAATGGCCTCTGTTACTTTTTTGACAGGTGGAATGGTTAGGTGGGGAATGTTCCAGATCTGATCGACTTCACCATAACACCCGTTATCCAGATTGGGGACAGGTTCAAATGAACAATTAAAGTCCCCAGCCACCAATACACATTTGTCCCTATCAATGGTATTCAGTAGGGAATCTAAATCCTCAGCCGTTTTTGAAGACTTCCCACCTGGTCGCCCCCTGGCATATATATTAATCAGGAAGAGATCTTGGCTAGTTTTACTACTCAATTTTAAAGCTAGAATATAATTGCTCGATATCGGTAGGTCAGAGATTTTAAAACCTAAAGATTGTCTGATCCAGATAACAAGACCCCCAGAGGGCCGACCTTTTAAACCTTTACTGGCTGGTTTAAAATAATTCAAATAACCAACCCGATAAATAGCATCAATAGACCAAATTTCTTGTAGTATGATTATATCATGAAGTTCCACAAAAGATCCCCAGTCAGCTTCTGCCAGTTTCCCCTGCAGCCCAGCAATATTCCAGGATAATATCTTAAGTGTAGGTACAATTGACTTATGCAGTATATCAACAGAAGTAACATTCCCCCCACTGGTCTCAAGTGTGAGAGTATGGCTTAATGTTTCCCCCCTTCTTATCCTTCCCTGGGGGAATTTTCCAAACTCTATCTCGGACATATCCACTATAATTGCAGTATTAGTTAATGAACAGTTTCCTGTATCTCCAAACAACCTTGGGTCCAAGGGACCGTTGTTAACTCAGTCCACCCCATCCAATCCCAATAGTGGGGCAAACCGGTTCAAGAGATGGGGCTGAAACATTGGAAAGATTGGTGTTTCATGGTGATATCTATCTCTAGGTCTATACCTTCGGAAGTGGGGGTGCTGTGTTTGGGCTCTGTGAGGATTTAGTGTGGGGTAGAAATAATACAGGGATAGAGTTTGAACATCCCCCAATCTACCATATCTAGGCTCCCTGCTGATGTACTCAGCTACCCAGGGGTCCCTGAAGCTGATTATTACACAATCCCCCTCAAGATCTTTTTTACTGTAACCTACCCAGTCCACCCTCCTGACATTAAGGATCTCTATGTTTGAGTTAGGAGGGAGTGGGCGGTTTTTATTTAGCCAAAATATTACCTTATTATATAGATCTTTGTGTGTTTCACTCTTACCATCCCCTAAGGGGGCCACTCCTGTTAATATGATGGTATAAGGAAGTGAATCAGGGGGGAGGTTCACACATTGTTTCCTGGGAACAGGTTTGATCCTGGACCGTATACTTTGGTTAAAATGGCTGGTGGGATTAGATGGTTTTCTAGACGGGGCTGTGAATTTGAAACAGTGGCAACCTTTTGCTGGGATATACTCTCGGTTGTCTGTTTTTTCTTTATAACAGGAGCGGGTTTATGCTGAGGAACTTTTGTGGTGGGTGGTCCCGCTTTTGCTCTAGTCCCCCCGTCCCTGGAAATCACTGGGTTGTTCTTGGGGAGTGTCGAATCTGTACCTTTAGAAGCTAGAGATGTGTGGATTCTATTTGTTGCTGCTATGCTCTCTTTTACTAGTGTATCCAAGGAATCCATCTTGGTGTTTAATAGTCTAGTACGTTCAAATAACGGTAAGAGTAAGGATTTAATCAATAGCTCTATCTTGGCTAGGAGTATACTTTCTACAATATTTACTGTGAAATTATGTTCCTCAGGAGGAACCACTGCTATGGAGGTGGTTTTCTGTGTGGGGGATATGTAGGTAGCTCCCTGACCCTTATTGTGTCCCCCTGTGTCGGTCGAATCTACCCTTTTCCGTTTACCAGGATTTTGCATGGGCGAGCACTGAGAAATAGTAGATAAATTTACCCGCTCCGTACTTTGGGTAAGATTAGGGGAATCTGAAAGACCGGTGTCATCACGGGATAAGTCATGATAGATAGTGCTACTATCCACTATAGTGTTGTGGGCAGTAACGAGTACACTATCTGTACCAATCCCCTCTAGATCCTGAGTTTGGCTAGCAGATGCAGTAGCTACCGCTGAGTCCACATTAAAATTATTAGTAACATTATTCAATTGGGAAAGTGGGACAGGGGAGACAGCCTCATTAATTTTTCCAAGTGAAGAACGCTTGCCCGTGATTATATCTAATGAAAGGCGTTTTTCAACAAGAGCTATTTCCTTCTCCAAAATACAGGTAGTACGTTTGAAAAACTGATCAATAGTACCTGTGAAGGTACCATTGGAGGTGGAAACCTGGACTTGCCTTTCCCTACCTGACCGAAGGGGCATTTTAAAACTGGGCACCTAGTAACCTTCCAAGTCCCACCGAGTACAAAACAATCAATGCGATGATCCAATAAAAAATGACAATGTTTTACCAGCAGTATAGCAACATCAGTGTCCTGGTAATACACTAATTCAACACAATCATAAGGGTACCAGATCATGGGGCAATAACGGTGTCAGGGGGGTGGCCCAACCCGACCCTTGCCGGCCCCGGACGGCCAGAGACTGTCCCGCCCTTGTCCCGGGCTTCTCCCGGTCGCTCCCGCGCGCTCCCGCGCAGCGGGACTAGTCAAATGTATTTATAGTGAGGTTCCGTGACAATTGTAAGTGGTGTTTTCGACTCACACGAATATGGTCGAGTCTAGTATCTATGAACCGCAAATGACGAGTTTAGCAAGTGTGCGCAGTTTCGCTGTGCTAACTTAAACCGTTCGTTTGTTATGTGGGTTTGTCATCTGTACCCACGGGTTCCATCTTAGATACGGCATCCATTTTGTCTCTTGCCCTCAAGTAGCCAGCGAACGGACGCTGTCCGCTTCGCGACCCTGGGACTCCCAAGATATTTGCGGAAGACACATGTTCTTTGAAAGTGTCTTTATGACGAGGGGGATGCTACTGTAAGGCAGATGGCGCCGCTCGAGGCTCATCTTGCCGCACGGGCTTATTGTCTCAGTTGTGCATCTCATTAGGCACGTCCCTTTGATGCCTGTATTTCGTGCTTCTCGACACTCCCCTTTTACACCCTTTCCGATCTCCCCACTGTCTCCGTCTTCCTCTGCACCTGTCTTCGTTCCTATTTCGATCTACTTTACTGCTGATTGGAATTTGCTAATGGTGGGAAGATGGGTTTTTACAGTTGGGAACCGCCAAATGTTTCCGCACTTATGTTCCGGATCTTGTGTGTTTCAAAGTGATCTAAGCGACCCCTCTGAGAGCGACTTGTGGGAACCAGGTTGTAAACTATTGTGTATCATGTTATCCTATGGGTAGAAACTGTATAAAAGGAGCGATCCACAAATACAATTTGAAGCAGTCTCCCCGAACTACACTCGATGTACTTCTTGTGACTTCTGTGTTCCCTGCAGTAAATAAACCTTGACTCTTTGACGCCGAAGGAAGTGTCCCGTGTCTCTGTGATTTGTACGCCGGAGCAGGTTACCCACGAAGGTTTCAGGTGTTGTGCCCTGGCACCGCTGGGTCCAAAGAACCCAGTCCTTCAGTTGGCGCCCAACGTGGGGCTGCATCAGTGGTACCGGTCCAAGCCTGACGATCGTGAGGAACTTCGTGTGAAATCTCCGAGGGAAGGTGCACCCCGCTTCATCGATCCTGTTGTCGAAATAAGTGGCCCGAAGACTTTTCCCGCGAAGATTCCCGCCTCCTAACGGCTGCGACGGACTGCTGCCCTGACTGTAGACCTGTTTTGGCGCCTGGCGTAGACCTTGGTATAGCGAGACGATTGACGGGCCTTCCTGAGGACGCCATTGATCTTTGAGTTAAGTATTTGTGGGTCGCTCCCAGAGTTCTTGGTTGTAGACACTTTAGCGAGTGTCTTTGTTGTAAACACTTTAGCGAGTGTTTTTGTTGTAGACACTTTAGCGGGTGTCTTTGTTGTACACGCTGTGTGAGTGTTTTTGTCGGTGACACTTTGCTAGCGTACTTTGTTGTTGTTGTATTTGTTTGACGACTGCAGCCGCCAAAGACCGAGGGTTTAGTTCTTTGCTGGGACTTGGTAAATCCCGAAATCCCGTAACCCTTGAAGTTTGTGAAACTCGGCTAGTGTGCAAGATGCCTGGTCGCAGTACTTTGTTCAGTTGCTTTAGACCTTGTGGTGCGGATTCCCTGCTGGAGGACTCGTGTCCGATACCTCCGGTTGGAACTCCTACATATGACTTATATAGCAAACATGGGCTAGGCCCGATTGCTTTTAACGATTATTGGATCAAATATACAAAGGAAGACGGCGATCTTCGTTGGCCACCTCACGGTAGCTTCGAAGCGTCGATCTTAGATAATTTGGAAATAAAGTTGTTCGAACGTAAATCAAGGCCGGCCATGTTTGATGCCTTTCGGTTCTGGCGCAAAGAAGCCCGACAGAAAGAGATCAGACAAAATAAACGTAGTCAGCGAGATACTGTTGCTACTATAGTGAAGAAAGCTGAGCAGTTTCAGCGTGATAAGGAGGATAAGGATAAGGAAGTGTTTGAGAGATTACAGCGTATGTCCATAGACAAATGCTATCCTGTTTTGTCTACGGAGTCGGATAAGAAGGAAGAGGCAGTTGAGGATTCTTTAATGTCCTATCTTATGAAGTCGCCACCTCCGTACGTACAGGGTACCGCAGCTCCTGTGGTCCCTGCCGTACCTGTTCCACCAGTTCCTCAACCTGCACTTGCTCTTCCGACTGTTCCTGCTCCTTTGCCTCTTTCTATTCCTACTGCTCCTCCGCTTCCACATACTCCTGTTCCCGCTACTGCTCACGCTACTGCTCCTGTGTTGTTAACCCCTGTTGCTGCTAACGTCTCTACTCCTTCTCTTGTTAGTCCTGTGTCTTACTCTTCTCCCTCTACTCGTAATCGTGATTCTCCCCTTGCGACAAACTTCTTTCAGTCGCTCGGACCTGTTTTTGGGTCTGCAGGTTCTGATGGTCCACAGAGACGTAGCCAGCTTCCTGGTAATAGAGAACGTGTTGCGCTATACAATATGGCGATGGGTTGGATGATAAACCCTGTTAGAAATCCACCTCGTGTTGTCCTCGAAACGTTTGATCAATTCAACATACCTACTCAGAGATATGTGTTTGATGAAATGTGCAAGTTCTTACATGATCAGATAGCGGCCAATGCGCCTGACGAGGTGCTGACCGCCCTGTCTGAACTCCGGCTTCAGTTCGCAACTGGACTGATAGTCGACACTAATGTCCGACGTGCTATTGAACGGTTGCTATCTCTTCGTCCCGCTCCTATTCCTCATGCATTGTTCGTTGAGGACATTGAACAACGAGATGGGTCTGGCCAATATCCTATGCGAGAAGTTCCGCCAGTTTGGGTACCCGCTGATAATACTAATGCTAATGCTCCAATACCAGCACATTTCCAGAGAGTGTGGATACACCTCCCTTGGAAACGATCGGAAGTGCTTCAGGTGAAACAAACTTTGCCTGATCCTCGCAAAAATCCTGCGGGGTATTACAAAGAATTATCGCAGCTCGTAGACGCTACGATAATGAATCTGGCCGATATCGACATGTTGTTTGGCAATGTCGTACCGCAACCGGTATGGGCCAAGATTCGTCACCAGGATCACGCGAATGAATTAGGTGGTGATTGGGCTGCCATTACAGCGGCAGACGCTGGACAAGTGGCTGCTACTAAACCCGATCAGTTGATTGAACTTCTTCCCCAGCGAATCATTACATTAATGAAAACGCTTATGCCAGCTATGAGGGTAAATTGGGACAAGTTGTCAGCCTGCAAGCAGAAGAAAGATGAGAGTGTTTCAGACTTCTTTACGAGGTTCGAGGAAACATTCGTCGATCATAGTGGGCAGGATATGGGTACTGAGGGTGGACAGAGGTTGTTTGTGGATAAATTCGTATCGAACTTATTGCCCGACTTGAGCCATAAATTGAAAAATTCAGAAAGTTCATGGGCCGTTTCTACCTCAGCTCAGATATTGGCTACGGCACAATATTACGAAAATAGAGAAAAAGAGGAAAATGACCGTGCCGATAAAAAGACGAAAGAGCTGAAAACTAAAGTGTTGTTACAACAAGCCTATCCGCCGCGTTCTAATCAGAATGCGCCTCAGCAGAATAGATCGCAGTCGCAATCGAATCGATCGCAGCCGCGTAATGATTCATCTTTTCAGAGATCTTCGTTGGGGTACAATCAATGTGCTTATTGTAGACAGGAGGGACACATTAAATTCAATTGTCCTGCTTTAAATGACCGTAGTGGTGGTAATTCGTCTAGAGGAGGTCGTGGTGGTGCACAGCACGCGTCACGTGGTAGAGGTCGTGGTGCTCAGAACGACTGTTCTGATAACTCGTCAAATTCTAATAATTGTTTCGACCAACGTGGATCATCGCAAGGACGATCTGCGCAGTACAATGTAGACGATTATTACGTCGATCAGGGAACTGACGATAGTAATTACTAGGACAGCCAAAGACAAGGAGAGGGAGTGGTATCAGTTCCGGTTGATCAGAGAGGGCCTTACGTCGCAGTTGCTACATCGGGCGTCGTTGAGCCTTTTCTGTTGGACACTGGTGCAGCGAAAAGTTCTATCATGCATTCGAAACTCCCTGGCGCACCTTTGTCTGGCTTAACAAATGTATCCGTTGGATTCTCTGGCGCCCCCGTTAGCAATCCAGTTTCGCGCCCTTTGCCCCTTCAAATTGGGCCACGTGAGCTCGAAGCTCCATTGATTTTGTCTACTGGTTGTGGCGAAAATCTTTTGGGTCTGGATTTGCTTAAACGCTTGTATGCGACTTTGTATTGTTCTCCTGCGGGTATAAAGCTTACGTTAGGAGAGAGGGTAGTCTCTCCCATGTACTTGTCCCTCGATAAGCTTCCACCGGAATTGAGTTCTCTTCCTGCACCTTTGTGGGCGACGGGTCCAAATGACGTGGGCCTACTTGATATCTCCCCTTATGTTGTTCAGTTGAAATTGAATGTGCGATTGCCACGTATTCCCCAATATCGTATCTCCCTTGATGGTGAACGAGCTTTGTTAGCGATCATCTATGATTTGATCGAGAAAGATGTCATTGAAGAAACTCGGGGAAACGTGTGCAATAGTCCTGTACTGCCCATTCTTAAACGTACTGATCCTACCAAACCGCCTGTTTATCGTTTTGTTATTGATTTACGGGAGGTGAATAAAATTGTGGTTCCTCAATTCCCTGTTGTGCCTGACATTACGGCGCTGCTGACTCTGATTCCAGCTACAGCTTCATGGTTTTCGGTGATTGATTTGAAAAATGCGTTTTTCAGCATCCCGATTGCCGAAGAGAGCAGGGACCTTTTCGGTTTCTCTCTTGGTGGACGTAGCTTCCGGTTCAAACGCGCTCCTCAGGGCTACTGTGAAAGTCCATCGATTTACAGTCAAGTTTTGAAGGGTCAACTAGATGCGTTTAGGTTGCCGGTTGGTGCGGCTTTAATCCAATACGTCGACGACTTATTGGTGGCTGCTGATACTCAGGACATTTGCAAAATTGCTACAGTGTCGTTGCTGCAACATCTCTGTGAGTTAAATCACAAGGTGTCACCTTCTAAACTCCAATATTGTTGTCAAGAAGTAACCTATCTAGGTCACTTATTGTCAAAGGAGGGAAGGAGATTGACCCCAGAGAGAATTGCAGCGATTGCGCGCATGGCTGTGCCACAAACCCAAAGAGATGTGCGTGCCTTTCTAGGTATCACATCGTACTGCAGGCAGTGGATTCCTAATTTTTCATTGCTAGCGAAACCATTGGTGGCTCTTACGTGCAAGGATGTTTCGACTCCTTTACCATGGACGGAAGAATGTCAGAAAAGTTTTTCTGAATTACGTGATTCATTGTGTTCGGCCCCTGTGTTAGGTACCCCTGATTACAGTAAACCGTTCACGTTATATGTTCACGAGAGGGAAGGTTGTGCTTTAAGCGTCTTAACGCAACCTTTTGGTGGTAAGCAACGTCCATGTGCATATTTTTCCTCGACCTTAGACCCAGTAGCTAGAGCATTGCCGAGTTGTTTGAGAGCAACTGCGGCAGCTGCGGTCTCCATCCGACAATCAGCAGGATTGGTCATGGATAATATGCTTACGGTGATGGTTCCGCATGCAGTCGATACTCTTTTGAACCGTACGAAAACTCAGCACTTGACGAGTGCGAGGTTATCTGGGTACGAATTGACGCTCTTGGCAAGCCACATTCAGATAAAACGTTGTAATGTCCTAAATCCGGCAACTTTGTTACCAATTAGTGCAGAGTCAGATGCAGTAACAGAACATGACTGTTACTTGCGGACAGAGGAGGAAACAAAAGGTCGTGTGGACCTTAAAAACACCCCATTGGAAGACCCGGATGGCATCCTGTATGTGGATGGGTCATGTTTTAAATTGCCGAATGGTGATGTGACTACTGCTTATGCTGTGGTGACATTGAATACTGTTGTTGAGACTGCGAGATTGAATCAGAATTCTGCCCAAGCTGCAGAGCTGATCGCTCTTACTAGAGCATGTGTATTAGCAAAAGGTAAACGTGTGAATGTGTACACCGATAGTCAGTATGCTTTCGGTGTAGCGCATAGTTTCGGACGATTGTGGCGAGAACGTGGTTTCTTGACGTCACATGGCACGAAAATACAGCATGGCCAGCTTGTGAACGATCTTTTGGATGCATTGACTTTGCCTGCTCAAGTTGCAATTGTTAAATGTAGTGCGCATCGTAAAGTGACGGATGATGTTGGTCGTGGTAATGCGTTTGCAGATGAGATTGCTAAGGAGACTGCCCGGAACCTTAGCACTCGAATGTATGTGACGAATTCGGTTAGGTGGCCTACAGAATCAAGTATGTGTGAGAATACTATAGAGAGTGTGAAAGCAATTCAGAATGAGGCCACCGACACTGAAAAGATGAAGTGGAAAGAAAGTACGGGAAGGTTGGATGTGAATGGTTGCTGGATTGATTTGTCAGATCAGAAAAGATGGATGTTGCCTGATGCGTATGTACTGGCCGTTGTGCAAATGGCACATGGGTTAGCACATATTAGCGCGAAAGGTATTTGCAAGTTGTTGGCTGATGTGTGGAAGAATGATGGAATTACTAAGTGTGCTGAACGTTTGGTGAAGAATTGTATGGTGTGTATAATGTACAATCCTGGCAAAGGAACCCCAACTCCCCCTGGCAGTTTTGCTCCTCCTTCGTATCCCTTTGAGGTGATCCAATTGGACTTCATCCATATGGAGCGATGCAATAACCTGAAATACGTTTTGGTTGTGGTTTGCGCATTCTCCCGATGGATCGAGGCCTATCCCCTCAAAGATAATACTGCTTTGTCTACTGCGAAAATCCTACTGAAGGAATACTTTCCTCGGTATGGAATGCCTAGAGTCGTGTGGTCAGATAACGGAAGTGAGTTTGTTGGAAGTGTGATGAAGAGTGTGTGTAAGGGCCTTGGAATTAATCAGAAATTCCATAGCGCCAATCATCCCCAGTCAGCTGGATTGGTTGAAGGGTACAATGGCACCCTTAAACTAAAATTAGCGAAGATCCAGGCTACGACTGGACTTTCGTGGCCTGACGCTTTGCCTCTAGCATTACTGTCAACTAGGGCGACTGTACACTCCCGAATAGGGCTTAGTCCCTATGAAATAGTGTTCGGCCGTCCTGCGAATGTGTGGGGGGTTCCTAGGCCAGGTATATTCGTTGATCTTGAGTACCCGATGTTGATTGACTACTTACATGACTTGACTGCTAAACTGAGGTTAATTCATCAACAGGTTTACGACGCCTTGCCGACGCAGACGGAGGGTCCAGGCCACCAGCTCCAGCCTGGTGATTGGGTTGTCACCCGAAATTTTTCGCGCAAGAAGAATCTGGACCCCCGCTTTGTTGGACCTCACCAGGTGCTTTTGGCCACGAGGACTGCCGTTCGTCTTGAGGGACGGAAGAACTGGGTACATGCTACCCATTGTAAGCGAGTCCCTATTCCTTTGCCGGCAGACCCGTGGGTGAGGAAAGGCATTGCGTCAACAGAAGCAGCGACATTGCCGGCGTTTGTACCTTTCAGTGACGCACAACTTGTTGGTGAACACTCAGTGCAGCAGAAAGCCATTGTTGGAACATTGTCAGCAAGAGACTCAAGACCAGACCAACGAACTGATCAGCAGGACGCTGTCTCTTCGACAGATCCTTTGTTCGACGTGCAGACACGTCCCGGGAAACATCGATATTCTTTGCGATCTCACACTAAGGACAAATAAAAATTTTGCTTGCTTTGCTGAAATTGATAATTGCAATATCTTCGTTTCCCATGATCAACTTTGAACATTCGTATCATTGAAAATTGTTTTGTATATATATATATATCAAGCTTCTTCCTTGTATCTTTTTCCTTCCACAGCTGAATTATTGTGCTAAATAAATACATATTGTGTATTGAGGGCCGTAGGGCCGCGCGCGTACCTCCTTCTGGACAGTAGGTCTTGACGCTAGGTTAAAGGCCGTCGGTTCCTAGGAACTCCTGGGAATTGACTATTGCTGCACAGAACGAAGTGCGTCAAGAAACGTTGCGGACGGTCGTAGGGAAATGGCATTTTTGAAGCTGAATGATTTGGAAGGAGCTCAGGCATATAGAGTCAAGCTGCAGAAACTTAGTCGTACGAAATGTTTTGTATCCCAATTGTTTGTATTGTTTTTAACTGCTTCCGCATTTTTGGCGGGTGGGGTGTATTACACTATGTCTTACTTCTTACTTCCTACCCCTACTCCTACTCCTTACCCTAACATTACTTCTACTGCTTCTCCTCATTCCTTTCATATGTTACCAGAACACGAACAGGCTAGACGTGTAGAATTCCGCAACAATTCCTTTATCCAGCTCCTCCATCAGCATCAGTTAGTGGTTAACACTACTAATTGTTGGGTGTGTGGGTTGATGCCACATACTACGGGTAAGGGAATTCCATATCTGGTGTTACCGTATAGTTCCCAAGGGTCAGCTCGAGCATACCAAACAATGCTTCGAAGCGCACTAGGTTTCCACCCCTCTCCAGAACGTTCTCCCAAACCGGGTCCTACCTCATGGCAGTGGGTGGTATCGATGATAATACAGGATTTGGAAGATGAGATCTATGATGCTTATCTCATCCCTAAGGCAGAGGTACAAGCCTATAGGGCACCGAATAGAGGGGAATATAGTACGTTCACTAATGAAAAGCAGCTTAAAAGCTCGTCTCCAATATGGGTCGTACCCCACACTGGTAATCTTTGTCTTGTGGGTCGTGGCTCGCAAGCCTCACTTGGAGTAAGTGCTTGCACTGAAAGTTACGTTCTGTCAATGTCCCCGATCCCTGTGCTTCTGGCTGCCAAGGGTACGTACTTCATCTGTCATGATCGTGCATACACATGGTTGCCCGCAGACTTCATGGGCTCATGTTTTGTTGCAAATCTGTTGCCTCCGACGTTTACTGTAGATGCCGATTATCATAAGACTAGAGTTGTACGAGGCGTAATTAGTGAAGAGGATACTGCCGGTCAAGAGGCAGGAGACTTTTTCAAGGGTTTCCTCCCGTTTTGGGGACCTATGGTTAATAGTAGGAACCTGAGACATTTGACTCGAGTGGTAGAATCGACAGCTAACATTACTGCCAGTGCCCTTGGTAATATCACCACAGAACTTCAGGCGGAGAGACTTATGACATTACAAAACCGTATGGTTTTAGATGTTGTCTTAGCAGATCGCGGTGGGGTATGTAAAGTGATCCATTCGAGCTGTTGCATTTTCATTCCAGATAATGCTCCTACTGTCTATCAAGCCATCTCGAAGTTGCACAAGATCTCCGAATCCATACACGTGGATGTAGGGGATTGGACGCTACTTGGTTGGTTTTGGGGCCTGGTGTCGACTTGGGGTTGGAAGATTCTGACGATCATCGGGGTTGTGGTAGTGTTCCTGTTCACGTGTTGCCTTTGTGTGCAGTGTGGTCCTGCCTTATGTGGCCTCTGTGCTACAACGTGTATGAGACAACCATCTGTTACCAAGGGGACTCGGTTGGACAGAGCTATGCTACAACGACATCTTGATGGTCTGATGAATATCGAGTATGATTCCGACTAGTGCTTGCCTACATGAGGGCAAAAGGAGCGTCTGAGGTTCCGTGACAATTGTAAGTGGTGTTTTCGACTCACACGAATATGGTCGAGTCTAGTATCTATGAACCGCAAATGACGAGTTTAGCAAGTGTGCGCAGTTTCGCTGTGCTAACTTAAACCGTTCGTTTGTTATGTGGGTTTGTCATCTGTACCCACGGGTTCCATCTTAGATACGGCATCCATTTTGTCTCTTGCCCTCAAGTAGCCAGCGAACGGACGCTGTCCGCTTCGCGACCCTGGGACTCCCAAGATATTTGCGGAAGACACATGTTCTTTGAAAGTGTCTTTATGACGAGGGGGATGCTACTGTAAGGCAGATGGCGCCGCTCGAGGCTCATCTTGCCGCACGGGCTTATTGTCTCAGTTGTGCATCTCATTAGGCACGTCCCTTTGATGCCTGTATTTCGTGCTTCTCGACACTCCCCTTTTACACCCTTTCCGATCTCCCCACTGTCTCCGTCTTCCTCTGCACCTGTCTTCGTTCCTATTTCGATCTACTTTACTGCTGATTGGAATTTGCTAATGGTGGGAAGATGGGTTTTTACAGTTGGGAACCGCCAAATGTTTCCGCACTTATGTTCCGGATCTTGTGTGTTTCAAAGTGATCTAAGCGACCCCTCTGAGAGCGACTTGTGGGAACCAGGTTGTAAACTATTGTGTATCATGTTATCCTATGGGTAGAAACTGTATAAAAGGAGCGATCCACAAATACAATTTGAAGCAGTCTCCCCGAACTACACTCGATGTACTTCTTGTGACTTCTGTGTTCCCTGCAGTAAATAAACCTTGACTCTTTGACGCCGAAGGAAGTGTCCCGTGTCTCTGTGATTTGTACGCCGGAGCAGGTTACCCACGAAGGTTTCAGGTGTTGTGCCCTGGCACCGCTGGGTCCAAAGAACCCAGTCCTTCAATAGGAACTGAGTGAGGGGGAGGAGCCTGCAGGGAGAGCTGCCCAGGTGTGAACGATGAGGGCTGGCGGGCGCTCCTGGGACTGGAAGTCCTGCGCCTCCGCTCGCTCTTAGCCCCGCAGGCCCAGATGACCGTTAACCCCTCCGGTAATAAATCGCACACAGACAGCTGCCCACACGACGCGGGACCCGCGGAGCGGGTACCGCGAGTAGCTGGTGAAGGCAGAGGGAAGTCAAGAGAAATCAGCGACTGCCGAGAAGTTGCTGCCGGTGAGACGTGCCACAAGGTATCTCAGCAATAACTTAAAAGTATCTGCTGCAGAGTTCCTTGGGGCTTATTTGAAAGAAACCGATGCATCTGTGTAGATGCGTCAGCTTCCATGTGCCTGCGTGCAAAACCTTTGGCCACCATGGATGCACCGTATTTACAATAGGGCGCACCATGGCAAAAGAATTGACAGATGCGTCAGAAATCTTGACACATCTGGTGGTGCAAAAGTCACGCATTGCTGAAGTCATGTTGCAAGCACGACGCAGCTCCCGCAATGCATGGGAAGGTCTATTCCTAATACACTGCGTCACTTTTTATCCATCCTCCAAGCAGGCAAAAGGTTTTGATGCAGTGACGTCCTAGAAGTGGCGCAGAGAAATCTTGTACATTTCACTTCATCACTACTATGAGGCTTTCCAGCAGTTATAATGTGGTGCAGGGCTTTACAAGGTACCGCATCTCCCTGGATGCGCCACATTGTAAATGGGCCGCATTGCTTATGCAGCCGCTGCGCCACAAAAAGTGAGGCAATGGCATCACAAAATGTCGCAATGTGCTTGAAAATCTGCCCTTTGTGTCTCCAGCATTCAGGCAGCAATAAAAATGTCATTATAGCTCTTTTAATTAATCTTCCTGCTAGAGAGAGATAGATCAGAGCTTTGCCTAGTGGCAGTTTTGACTCACCATAAAATGCCACAGAGGGTTATTATGCCTGCTTCAAAGAACAGATCTGTGTTTTAGGTGGATATCTGTGTGGATTAGTAAAGCCAGCCTTTGCCAGTGCTATGAAAGCAAATAAAATGTATGTGAGAGAGGGGCTATGGAGAATTGAGAGGCACATTTGCCAAATGGTATTGAGGGAATCCGAGGAGGAGGTCATGATGGGGTGCCAAAAAGGATTGTCGCACCGGGCGCCACCAGTGCTACTGCCACCCTCAAGTAAAGATATGGACTTAAAGTACAGATTCTAGCGGCCTTAGAACAACAAGGGGCCTATTCCCCAGTAGTAGATTCCTAGAGCTTCAATAAGCACACAGTAGTCATGAAGTACCTCTTATTTAATACAAACAATATCATTGATTGGTCGGGGCATCTAATGACATAAGAGGGAAATTTTCAGGTTACTCACAGACAGCAAACACAATGACTGAGTTATTGGCGGGTGGTTGGCACAGATGGATGTTCCCTAGGTTTAACAGTGCGGTAAGTGCATGACGGCAACTGCTCCACTGAAGGTTAGAATGCAAAATGCAAGATATTGTGGTAAACACATAAATGCTAAGGAGTGGCAATTTGGGCTGGACTGTTCCCTTTAGAGCAGGGTCAAGACCGATTTGCATATGGATGGGTCCAAACTGATGAGGCACGATCAGCAGAAAATGATGGATTGGGATGCAGCACTGTGCCATCACCAGTGGCTGAGATTGTGTTAAGCATTCCATCCATCACATTGGTTTTTTTATGCCATAAGTGAGAGGGTGTGCCCAGATGTGGGTCCTGTGCTCAATGTGTCAAGGGATCCAAGCTATTTGTGTGTGTCTGTTAAGCCCTGATAAGGGCGAAACCATTCCTGGGTTGTTCGTGTTCTGGTTCAGGGTGGACCTGGCCTGGCAGGTTGGGCTGGACTGTTTCCATTGGAGCATGGTCAAGATTGATTTTCATATGGCTGGGTTCCAACTGAGGTGGCATTGTGGGCTAGAAACGATGGCTTGGGATATGGCCCACTACTGGCTGACATTAATTTAAGCATTCCATCAATCACTATGTTTTTTGATCCCCAAGGAGTGGTTGAAAGCATGCAAAGTAATTGCTTACACTTCTAGCTATGTAAGATTCAAGCTGACAAAATTTAATTTATTGTCATTTATTGTACCCCATTTCTGTTACACAATATTGATGCCTCTAGAAATAATAGATGGCCCTGATATGAGGGAGATAACTCTACCTTGTTTAACTTTGTATGGCAGTGTCCACATATATCTACATATCTGTGGACAGGTACTAGAGAAAATTGATGGGGCAATGGCCGATAAAATAGATACGTCCAACTAAGACAAGCTTACTGGGGATCTACAATTTACAGCTCACATAAAAAATGTGGTATCAGAATATTGTTGACATAATCTAAAATACAGCCACTTTAGACTTATGATTAGAAAATGTATACACAATCAGAAGATATTTTTGTAAACAATATTTAGGACTGGAAATTAATGACAGACAGTATTCTTGTACTTGATATACAATCATATGAGAGGTGTATGATAGTGGCACTTGTGCTTTCAAGATGCCGGATTGATACATGTGGCTTTGCTACAAAATTGGCAAAGAGATCTGAGTGGATGGTCAAAAGCAAAGGAAGTTGGAATTTTTCGGGTCAGAAGAGATCAGAGACTCCCCAAAGGTCTGACAGACTCCATGGAACGCGTACCGACCCTTCTGTTTCCCCATGCTGATGTGCCCCCTTGAAGCATGGTGTGGGAGATGCAATGAGGTGAATTGAGCAGCTTGAAATATGATGGTTCATTAGTCATTAACCTAGGTGTACTTAATGGATTGTGTATATTAAGGCAAAGCATTATTATGCTGATTGAAACATAGAAAATACAACTTTTCCATTTAGATGGACAGCGTTTATTCTATGATGTTACATCCTCTTGGGATGTTGAGGGCGTTTAATTTGCTGTTTTGTTTGAAATAAATGTAGACGTCATAGTAGACCTAAAAATACTAAGGCCCTAATTACCAGTGGCCTGTTAATTGCGATTGGCCCGGTAACACATTTACTGGACTCATCGTAATTATAAGTTAAATGGAAAATGTTCAGTGATTTTCCACTTGGAGAATATAACCTCTTTAAGAAGGTTCCATCTCTGGGTAGATGTTGAGGAAAAATGTGAAAATTGCCCCAGTTAATACAATTTCCGCATTTTTTTCCTCAAAAACTCATAATCCCAGTTATTGCAGCCCCCTGAATTTACCGTTCCTGGCATTAATTTTGGATGGAGGAAATAATGGGTTTTACTGTCCACTCATAACCAAGGGCTAAATTTTGGCGCAATGGGCAGTAAGTGGCCTGCAAAATAAACAAGTCCTGATAAAATTCCTACTGAAGCAGTGCTCAATTTGAACCGGTGGTTTCCGGTGCTCTGCACCAGCACTTAATTGTCAACACAGGCGCTTGTGACAGTCTGCCTTAAGGTGGCATGGTCTGAGATGACCACAACAACAGTCAATTATTAATTCAATATACGTAAAAATGACCATTACCTGCTGCCTAAACCATGCTTATAGTTTGGGGGCCTGAAAAATTCTGAATTGTCACACTCGCAGGAGTGTGATGGTTAGTAGTCGTGTTGTTACTATTATTGTCAAAATGGCAGGGGCGATGTGTGGTGCAAGTTGCCACTTATTTTTATACAAATTAGGCACTGTAACTGGAGAATCAATTTATGGAGATCTACCTCTAAGGTCCCAAGATTGGTAGAAAAACAGATACTCCATCTCGTATCTAGAACATTTTGATGTATAGTTTCACTTTCAGTGGACTGGTCTGTCATCCAAATCCTTTAAATTATCTTTCTTTTACAACAGAAATAACTTTCTTTTTCTGCTTTTCTCTATTATTCCACATATATGCTGGCTTATGATTTATCAAAACTGTATGCACATGGGTAAACAGTGGCGCATTTTGAGCTCTCTTTATTACTGATTTAGTTTTAATAGCATACTTGTGCCATTGTTGCCCCTCTGTTGCCCAGCCCTTCTTCCTTTCTGTGGTTCCATCTTTGTAATTGCATGTAAAATTCTATTAACAAGTGAAATAAGTTTAGAAATTGACACATTATGCAGCAACTTTAAGTTTATTTACAAAATTTTTCAGCATCACGATATCATCATTGTTTAAATTACAACATATCTAAGAAAGCCATAGGGGGCAATGTAGAGTGAAAAACACGAAGAAAGTGCAAAAAGTAATTGTCACAGAATAGTTTTTCCTGTTTCTGAACTGAACTTTAAGTTATAATAAACGAGGGCTTGATTTGCTGCATCTCCTGCAGAGCCCTTACCTACCAAAGACCGGCGAAGACTGTTCCCCCTTTGCCCATCCCTTTCTTGGTTTCTGTATGTAAACCTCCATAGGTTTCAGGGCTGGAGTAATGTTTGTTTCAGGATTTTTACATGTGTTTAGAGTTGCATGCACTATAGACCTACATGAATGCAATGCATGATTACTTAACATTGTTTTTGTGTTCATATGCTGTGCCCCTGAGATGCAATTAAAAGGCCAAGAAAACAGAGAGCTTGCCAGCAGATTGCCAATTTATTTTTGTAGTAAATACATGTGTGCTTGGGTTGCCATGTTGTGTCTAAATCTCACTAACAAGACTGAGTGGGAAAATTGGCATTCTGTTTTACACACATTATTTGGGAGGATTGCTTCTGAAGAGATAGCTTTGGGAGAGATGAACTTGTCTATTTCTCGCTGCAGGTAGAGGGAAGGAAAGTAGTAGTAAGCTTCTGCTTATACAAATTAACAACAATGTAATGTTTCAATATCCTCCATTTTACAGGAGTCGAGCATGAGCTGACCCCCCCAAGCTCCATTGAGAACTATGCCTGGAAAAGGTATATAAGTGTTGGAGTAAGGAACAGGTTGCCAGAGGAAGCGCAGAGAGCTACCAAAAGGTAAGTAGGGAGGCGTCATGACTTGCACATCAGCAAACTGCTGTGTAACTAAACTAACTAAACCATGTAATTAGAAACCTTGGTGTATTTGAACCTTGCCCTAATATGCATACATATGCTGAGTATTTACATAGCATGTAGAAAAATTCCATAACATCAACTATTGTGTGTGCATGTTGATTTTGAGGGTATGAGTGGGCTCCCTGCATGCCACTTGTGATTGGGAGATTCTCCGACAGGTTTGTCTGACTCAAAGAACTCCCTTTTACTTGAGCTGAACTAGGTTGCAACCTTGGACTTATTGACTTGGTTTGGTTACAACACTTCCATTCTAATTTTTGGATTCACTTTGGTAATTCCACTAAGGATTTGAAAATTACAAGGGGAGATTGTCATGGTTGTACTCTTGCCCCTTTACTTTTTAATTTATCTGCTAATGCTTTGGATGGTGAATTGCAGGGGTTGCAATGTAATGTTCCTAGGTTAAATTAGTATATGGTTACTCTTTTTTGGTATGTCAATGCCACTATTCTCTATGCTTGAGTATGGTTTGATTTAGATCTCGATCGCCGGGTTACTCTGTCACAACGGTGACGGATATCCCATCCACCTAAATATAAATTCTCATAGGATATAATGGGATTTATATTTGGCAGACAGAATGTCCATCACAGTAATGATGGAGTAACGCGTCTGCCGAGATATATATAAGGCACTTAGTCTGGATTCATCAAATTCTGTTTACAGTTTAAATGAACTATTAATGTTACAAAATAATTATACGGTCAATATACCTAAAATATCCTGTCTTCAGCTATAGCGGGTTTAAGGTCATTCAACAGGAAAATTTGTGAATATCTGCATAAATCCAGATTTATAATGCAAAGTGTCTGACAGTAGCCTATAGAGTGCTAAATTACAGGGGAATTGAAGGTTAAATATGCTGGCACACGTAGAGAATTAATTTTAAAATCTCTTCTATTCCTTCCTTAATTGACTAAATGGCTATTACTTCATGCCAAAGTGGGCGTGTGCAATGTTGTCTATTAAGTACAAATTAGACCATTATTTTTTAGATTAGGATTTAGGGTAATCCAAAGAGACATTCTCTCAAGAGATAATGCAACATCTCTTCCCTGATTCAAATACATTAAGAATTTATGTCTTAGCCTAGATTGCCCTGAAGTAATGTTCTCTTATGATTACAAAAATGTAACTCCTGATCACAGAATTCTATTTGGATCAGATTCTCACTATCTATAGAGGCCAATGCTGTTTATTAATTAACGATATCGGTGGTACAAACAATATCTGAAGGTTGTGCAGCCCAGTTTTGAGGCGTTTATGGTTTAGTTTTGATTGTGGAGTCCCAACACTGAGAGTAGGTTAGGAAATGGCATAAATCTCAACACTTCTCTGGTGTCCATTTATGTATTGATGATACCCATGAAAAATAACCTACTTTCTGTTTTTTGTTCATTATATTACTTTCCAAGGATACAGTTGTTAATTTCTTTGCTCAGGACGTGCAACATCAGATCACATTCCAAGGCATTATCACTGTGTAAGTTACCTCATAGGTCATCTATTTAAATATCCATTGCTAATTTCATAACACAAGCGTCTTGGCTTATCCATGCCAATATATATATGATCTAGGTAGCATTATAGGACTTCAGTATAACTCTAAACTGGTTATTAATTATTACTAAGCATTTTAGTCTGTTTTTACATCTTCAAAACTGAATATTATACAAATAAATGTATTTTATTCTTGCTGTTTTTCTCAATCGAATCTAACTAAGTATTTGTAATCTGCAGTTATGCAATGAAGATGTGTGTATTATTATGGATGTTTCCTTTATTCCTTCTCTGTCACCGCCAGGCATATACTGCCAGTGATGATCAGGAACAAAAAATGACGCCCGTACCTAGGAACCTCCCCCAGGGTGAGGAGATTATTAGTTTTTTGGTTTCCAAAAACAACCCCCCACTGCAGGAGATTGTTTTTGAATAACAATAAATGTTAAAAGTTTGGTGGACGACTGTCAAAACTGACAGCGGCTGTCCACCAAACCTTTTGTTCGGTATATTAAAATAATTAATAATGAATTTTTAACATAAAGCTTATTGACACACATCTTCTATTTCTCTTCCCTTGAATAACAGTTAATACTATTACTCAATTTAGTAATATTCAATTGTCCAATCTAGTGTCTATAAAAAGCTGAGTCTGCCCCGCTGTTATTTAAACTCATAACCTACAGATCACCTCAGATGTCAGCAGCATATATAAACCCATTGACTAATGTTGAAGAGTCAGCCTATGTATGATTACAAAATCATGATCCGGTTCATGGACCACTAATATGAGAGTGCCATGCTGGCGCTCCTAAACACAGAGACAGATTAAACAAAAAAGGAATCGCCTTTATTGTCTAATTTGTTTACACTCTGCAGTGAGAGGTCCTGAAATGTACAAAATATCATAGTATTCTGTAGTACTCTTTTCAATACATGGTGTACTATTTAAAAAAAAAACATGCTATATAACATGCCATATAAATACATGCATAACAGTTAAAGGGCTATAGGTAGCTGGTGATATTACATACCACCCTTTCTCAATGTATTGCCAACTCATTTGAAACTTGTAATGGCATTAAGGAGCGGCAATACATTTATCCCTTCTTTATCCTCTGTGTGTATAGATACCTATATATTATAGTGAATCAGCAGCAATAGCACCTCTAAAGCTAAGGTTAGGCTCACTTTCGATTGGGGATTCAGAATGTATTTATTTTTTTAACATGTTTTTATTGTGACACTGCACAGATATCGCAGGACATATTCACCATACAGTTTTACAGTATATTAATACTGGCTGATTGTTAAAGTTACATCTCAGCAATGGGAATTCAGAATTTATATTTTTACTATACCTGACAAAATCTGTGTTCATAGAGCACAACATTCTGATAGGCACCTGAAGTGCCCTCATGCTTACGCTTGTATGACAGGGTACCTAGAACAATATTCTGACACCAGAATATCCTGTCAGCCAGTCAATAATCTTTATTTGGTCATTAAAAAGACCGTACAAGCATAAAATAATATATATACAATCAACAGGCTTAAGAGAAATTCCAAATCCCCCTCCTACGTAAGCAAAAGAATGGAAAAGGTTAGACTTTGGAAGGGTTAGATTTACTATTTTCACTCCAATATAAGCAGCAGTAGAAAAAGTGTTGGCCTTTGGAGGGGTTACATTTACTATTCCCATTCCAGCACAAACAAATTAGGGAAGTTGTCTGACTTTAAAGGAGTCAGCGTTTACCATTCTCACCCAAATCTAAACCATAGTAGGGAAAGTGTTGGACTTTCAGGAGTCAGATTTACTTTTGCCACTCCAATGTATGCAAAAGTAATGGAAGTATTAGTCTTTGAAGGGGTTAGATATACTCCCCCCCCCCCACCTAAAAAAGCAGGGAAAGTGTTGGACAGTGGAGGGGCTACATTTACTATTCCCAATCTAAGCTATACAGCTGTAGGGAAGTGTTAGACTTTGAAAGGGGTTTAATTCACTATTTCCACTCCAAATCGAAGCAACAGTAGGGAAGTGCAGATAATTTGGTGGGGCTACCTTTTTTATTCCATTTTCTAAGTAAAAACATGGAAAATATTGGACTGTACCAACACCTATTCATTTTTATACAAACTTTTAAACATCAAGCAATATAACATTATTAAAATATTTAAATGATAAATATATCCAATATAAATAAAAGAAATTGCATGCAAAAAAGAAAACCATTTTAGAAATGCAAACAATATAAATACATTTAAATTAAATACACTTCCCACACTACTACTTAAAAAACACACAACCCCACCCAAACGTTATACTAAATTATAACTAAAACAATAATGACATTGAAATAATAATTACAAAACAAATATGTTCAAAACCAGTATTAAGTATAAAATAAAATGTATAAAGTTTGTAATTAAATACACTGATCCATAAATAAACAATTCTGACTTTAGTGTTGGAGATTGATACTTTATGTAACGAGTCCAGGGATTAGGAAGTGTTTGCCAAGTTTGCTGTCGGCATCCTATGTTAAAAGATCATACATATTTTTTAAAATACTCAGATGAGGATTTCAAATTTGTATTGCCCCTAATGTTCCAAGAACACAAAGTCAGCAGGATAATTTCCCGGCTTAGGGCTACATCAGGGTTGATGATGGATAGCATCAGATAGCCAGGCCCAATGTTTTCTGAAGTTTTTGGAAATAAACACTCCTTTCTACCTGATGTAAAGTCTTTAAACATAGTTAAAATGTTCTTTCGGGTAAAAACTGCACTATCAAAGCGACACATTTTTCAATGTAGGATTGAGGATCTCGAGGAGGCAGTTCTGGCACATATCCACAGCTTTTTTGCTGATTTGTGATATCAAAAATCAATGGGTACTTAACCCTGGATGAATAAACAATTTATATTCGCTATTCTTCCAGCCTATGTTTTTCTGCTATGATGCGAGGTATTATATTCTTGATTAAGAATAGAATTTCAGTTCTTTCGTTCACTTCTCCTATAGTGCCTGTAGTGCACTGTAGGTCTCAGTGAAGGGAGTAACCCGATTAGGGCCAACCGGGTCACTCACGACCACCTCTCAGCCTTTCAAACAATGAAGAGTCGATCAGGCTGTAGAGAATACAAACCAAGCTATTTATTAGTATTGCGTTGCAGTGGATGCCAGTCTAACCAGTCTCCTGAGATGATGGTCGAGGGACTGGCTCCCCCCAACATAACGTCCGATATTATACATTCCCAATTTCCCAAGAACACGCCCAGACAGGAAAATTACGGTCCAGGCTACGGTGGACAAAGGTAGCCAAAAAATGAGCCACGGTCCTGGGTACACACTATCTACGATCCAAGGCTGTTCAGCCTGTCTCTACCATTCTAAGATGTGGGAACGGGTTTCTCGAACAGCGGAGGTATTCAACGATAGGGAGTACATTCATTAGTGCCACAAGACTCGTCCTTGGGCAGTACAAGAAGAAGGTACAGGAGGCAGTTTTCTGCTGAGACAAGAAATATAAGACAGAAGATGAGTAGCAATCACAAAACAAAATGCTGGTTACGAATAAAATGTCGGCATGAATGCTTACTTAATACGGAACATAACATGAGCATTACAATAAGAACATTTAAAATCTAACATCAGTCTGGTGGGCTAGGATTTCTACAGAGGTTTTGGGTTATAGTGGCACTACGTATAGATGAATAATCCTGGATTGGCTCAAATTGCCTACTGGCAGCAGGAGCAAGCAGAAAAAGGGGTACCACCTGCTGCTTTTCTTCTTGTGTAGCTCTTTTTAGCTTGCTTTTGCTATTTGGGCCATAAGCAGGGCCACCGGAATTATGCAATTGTGCAGCTTTGGCGATTTACACATAATTATAGATTTGCTGCATTTGCCAAATAATCCATCATTTGCCCCACAATCTGCAGATCTTAACAAAAAACAATCTGGTTCTAACTCAAACGGTTAAAAAGTTACTAGGAATGCAGCTACATGTCTTGCTGCACAGTGTAAGGTCCTTTGGAAAGCTGTACTGGTCACCTCTATGTTGCTTATTGCTATATTTGGGTATTAAACTGGTACTAATAAAGTGCAACCAATGCCCAGACTGTGTTGCCAAGTTTAAAAAGGACTAAATTATGAAACAATACTACTTCAAAGTGTGCCACATTATGCTGCATAATTTGCCTTTTCTTGCCGCATAGTTTACTCAACCATGCCGCATAATTTGGCCCTCTCCTGCCACATAATTCCAGTGGCCCTGGTCATAAACGAGGGAATTATTAATGCACAGTTGACATGGTCAATATTTACTACTTATTATTTCTGTTATACTCTCTCCTGCTCTAACTACGGGCTCCACTCCATTTAATAATGTAGGAGCATGCCAATGTTCTGTTTGTGATGCCTGGGACAGCTGACAGCTGCCCTTCTGATTGATTCCTGGCATTTGAAATATGGTTCTCTGGCATGTTTGAATGACCCCTTTGTCAAGTGGGGTGGCAGGTGAGTGGTGACTTTTCCATTTAGTTTGTGGCTTTCGATGTTATGGCATCTCAACGACAGACCACTCTGAAATCGCATTATCGGGTTGTATATCAGGGTCTCCTGGTACTCATTTTGTTATGGCCTAGGCTGTATCGTTCTGTCAGAGGCTGTGTTCTCACCTAGTCTGCTCATATTAATAATATTTGCCGAAGGGTCAGAGCTGGTGGACACACCAGAGGTCGACCCTACTTTGGTAAAAACAGGAAGCGCATTCTGCCCTGAAGCGACTCCCAGCAGCGGCTTTTTGTTAATTTTTTTCTATTGTTTTTTCTTGATATAATTTGTGAGACCTTAGGAGCACTTACAGCTGTTTCCCCCTTTCCCAGTTTGATCAGCTAAAGTGGATGCTTCATTTGGAAAAACTGAATCTTCTGATCTATAATATCATGTCTTGCCCTTGTGGTTTACCAATCTTAGTGCCTCATCTTTTTCTAGTTCTTCTGTTTTCTAATTACAGAGCTTACACCTGTTGTTAAGTGGAATTGGTGCCAGTGGTGGCTCCTTCGCTAAGGCAGAGGAGCGTCGCCCCACAGCTATTTCAGCAGTGCAAAAAATAAAAATAAAATGATAATAACAGGACGTTATGCCGTGGTCGGGTGGGCTGGATTCTGCGACTAGTGCAGTGGAACAGTGGTTTGTATTCACCTCCTACGTGCACATGACGGCTTGACCAGCCCTCTAGGGGTACATGCCCAGCCTCTCCAGGCACTGCCTGAGCGGCCATACAGGCCTCTCAGACCAATCACGACGCTGCTCATACAGTGGCGTAATTGGCTGAGATAGTCCAGGAGCCTGGGTGCTTCTGGTGCTTTCTGAGTGTTTGATTGGTTCAGATGCTCCGTCCATCACCACCCCCTTTTGTATCACAGATGCTCAATGCAGCCGGGCTGGAGAAACCTAAGTGCACATGTGTGTTTTGGGCGACCTGAGACAGCCAGCCAAACACACATGAGCACTTAGGGAGTGCACGTAGGACCCTCCTCCCCCTCCCATGCCTCAGCACCATCCACCCATACAGTGCTGGCTAAGAGCCGGCAAATGTAAAATAAAACAATGTAAGAGCATTGTTTTATTTTTCATTTGCTGGCTCTGAGCCAGGCAGTGGGGCAACGCTCCTCCACCATTGCGGAGGAGCCGCTGCTGCACATTCCTGCTTATTCTTTGAACATGGAAATTGGTGTTTTCTTTCTGTGACTGTAAAATTAGAGGATTATTTTAAATGAACTATGTGACAATCTTGCTGGTGTGAAAAGGCAAGGCTGCAGGAAGTCTTTTTTTTTAGCACATTCTTGTAATTTTGAAAGTGATGTAATCAAGGATTTTAATACGAGCAAAACAAATCATGACACTCTACTTAGTGAGGCACAAATGACAAATATTCGCTAACACCTGATTTCCACACAATGGGACAGATGTATCAATATTGGATTTTGGGATTCCTTAACAGTGAATGTTACCGATTCGCTATTATGGAATCGAAAAATGCAATGTATGTAGGTTTCACAATAATAATTGTGATTCCTACATATTCCTTATTGCGAAGCAAATAAGGAATGGCTTCCCATTCATTCCTATGGGCCTAGAGGCCCATAGGAATGAATGGGAATTGAATGCGCAATTTGCGAATACCCAATAGGTACTCACAAATTGCGCATGCAATTTCAAGGGTGCAAGGGTGACAAATGGACACCCTGTTGCACCCCTGAAATATGCAAGTGTGCACATGTGGCTCATATACATGCCCAAAGGGCATTTTTTATGGAATTTGCATTTTACCACCAACTTGAAGTTGGTGGTAATTTTCGATTCCTTAAAGCCAGGTCGCTATTTTTTTTTACTTCCTATTTAAGGAACCGCAAATTGCGATTCCTTAAATGCATTCACAAAAAAAAGAATCAATGGGGCATATCTATGAAGCCCAATTCCCGTTCGCAAACAGCCCAATTCTCAGAAACGGCCTGTTTGCGAACGGTAAAAGGTCTATTGGGATGTATCATCCCAAAAGGTCATTGCAAAATGGGGAATCGTAAAATGTGCGATTCCCTATTTTGCGATTGCATTTAAGGAATCGCAAATTGAGATTCCTTAAATACGATGTAGAAAGCAGCCAAGTTGTGCGAATTTGGCATAAGAAATCGCAAACTACCATCAACTTACAGTTGGTGGTAGTTTGCGAATTCTTTGAAAAAAACATTTTTTTGCTTTTTCCAAGTGCCATGTGGCACACCTACATGCCCTCAGGGCATGTAGGTGCGCCACAAGTGCACACATGCACATTTCAAGGGTGTAACAGGGAGTCCTTTTGGAACCCTTGCGCCATTGAAATTGCATGCGCAATTTGCGAGTACCTATTGGTACTTGCAAATTGCGCACGCAATTCCCATTCATTCCTATGGGCTTCTTGGCCCATAAGAATGAATGGGAATGGATTCCTTAATTGCAACTCACAATTTGCGAGTCGCAATTAAGGAATGAGTAGGAATCACAATTATTATTTCGATTCCTACATACATAGCGGTTTGCAAGTCCTTACTAGCGCTATTAAGTACTTGCAATTCTGTATTTTCATAAATATGCCCCACAATTCCTAATGCATTTTGGGATGATACATCCCAAAAGGCTTTTTCCCCGTTCACAAAAGGGCCGATTGGAAAAAATGCTTGATACATCTGGCCAATCAATATACCTTGATAGTTGTACAGTTACGTGCAAGTTTAGTGATGAGCTGTAGGTGGCAGTGTTCCCCTATCATTGCAAAACTGGAGATCATTTTTTTGGCGTGCTATGTTTTCTACAATCTGGGCCGCCACAAAGCCATCAAAATGGAAAACAGACCGCATCGAAACGCATAACCACACGAAAAGGGCACGAATCAACTATTGTTGGTTCTGTAAACATGCATTTCAAAGGGCAGCAGCCAGTTCCGGTTCAAAATATTTGGAACCGATGGCGCGCGAGGTCTCCCAAGGACAGCTCGAGCCACTGTGACTCACAGCGATCGAAATAGAAACAATTACAGATGCTGTTCGGGTTGACAGCAGTACGTGTAAAACTGACTGTTGGCCTTCTCAGTTAATTTTGTTTTGTAAAACAACCAACTCTTACGACCGGTTACTGAAGGGAAAGCTCCCAAGCGTGAATGCATACAATTAATATAGTGCCTGATGTCAACTGTTGCTGGGAAGCAGATATGTTTCTGAATTCCTTCTCATTATGTTGTGTTACCTGTTGGTGCGTTATGTCATGTTATCAGCAGTTGTATAGCACATTTCTGCTATATCTGCGACCTTGGGGAGTTCCATAGCAGAATGCCAGAATGAGGTGCATTTCCAGGTGTATGAACCCATGCAATGGTATAAGGTTGATGCTGCAGGCTGGGTTAAGGTATAATGGCAGAGGCTTTTGTTGCTCCTGGAAATGAAATAGCCTCAAATGGTGCAAGGTTATTTAGCGATGACTACTGCTAATGAAGGGCATAGAGGGCAAACTGGGACTGTTAGGAAAATTAGATCTACTTATTGGTGGCCTTGTATGGATAGTCAGGCTAGGATGATTGTGAGCAATGTTTTTCAATGTATAAACTGGGACAAAACACTGAAAACGGTTTCTGCTAAAATACAACCTCACAAGTTTCCAGAGTCACCTTGGTCTGAGTTACCTATGGATTTATTAAGGTCCTAGGAAGTTTTAGCTGTGGACAAAAGATATGTCCTTATTCTCATTGACTATTTTTAAAAATTGGCTCAAGTAGGGTGGTTAAATAATGTCAATACGGAATCTGTGCTCAGGTTTTTCAGCAAATGTTTCCGGAGAGAAGGTCTTTTTGCGGTTATTTACAAGCGTAATGGCTCACACCAACTACCTGGATATTTTTGTAAGTGTTGCGTTGAACATATTTGCACTGTATTGTACTCGCCTAATATGAATGGATCAGTTGAGAGGTTTAACAGCACAGTTAGCAAAAGAATGTAAGTTGGGATGTGGAGAAACACACTGCAGAAATCTTATGGTTATCACTGTATGCCACAAAATGTAACGAATTTGACACCTTTTGAGATGTTGAAAGGGAGAAAATCTATGGATTAAATCGTGCATGGCTAATTGGTGAGTTGAGTTGCAACTTGCAAAATAGAATGTATGCCCTGGCTAGGAAGAATTTTGAGAAAATCCCATGGAAGATATAAAAGTTGAAATGCTGGGAGTATGATCAGTGTGAGGAATGGGGACTTTGTTGAAGCTAAAAAAAAAAAAAACCTTTTCCCAACAAAGAGGAGTCAAAATGTCCAAAAGGATTTAAGGTTGTTCATTTAGGTAAAGCATCTGCACTTTTGAACAATGGTCCATGGCGCAGACCTACAAGACTGGCCAAAGCTAAGGTTAACTTATCTACTGGGTTACTGAAATTTGTGGAGAACCTGGTTTTGGTGGTGCCAATGCCAAGTGTTCAGTACCTAAAGCTGTTCATCATTCCAACATCACTGCTGAGTGTCAAACTGTTGAAAGGTCGCATCAAGGTCATTATTTGAATTTCACAAATTGTCGCAGTCTCGTCCTGTAAGCAGTGGCGTAGCAAGGTGGGGGTGGGGGGGGGGGGCATCCGTCACATGCAGCACAAGTTTTGGGGCGGCGGCAGCGCCCCCCTCTTATTTGAGGCCGTCGCAGGGTACTTGCCAGAAACCCCCCTTACATCTTTTAATTCGGCCTCCGTGGTCGGCAAAAGGCCTAGCTATGCCACTGCCTTTAAGGGAAACACTCATGCCACAGAAGTATGATGATTATATTGTTTAATATGTACAAACTGTGTTATTTTTTTGTTTGCTTTTTATTTTTTAGAAATGGAGGTGAGTAGCATTGAAGTGCATAGACTTAATTAATCATTTGTAAGTTTTAACATAATTAGCACACAAAATACAAAATGTAGGTTAATTGTATATGTTCATAGTTCTCACACATTGTATCTCGTGTGCTCGTTCTGAAATATATTCCGCTTGAAGAGTTTAATGCTGTCAGTTATATTTGAACTAAAATTTTCATTTAGTTCCTGAAGGCTGTACCTTGCTATATGGTGTGTGGGCCCTGGTAAATAAAGTTCAGATGTCGCGAATTTCCTTACTGAAAAGTGTCAATAAAGTGGCCCTGAGGGCACATGTAGTGCCCCCACACATATCCATGCACCATCTGCCGGCACCACATGGTGCCTGGCACACAGTGGATGGATGTGCAGAAAGTGTTTTTTCCTGGGTGGCAGCACAAGCCGCAGTGGTAAAGTGCACTTTCTAACCGCCAGCACGGCTGTCACATCATAATTGTGCTGTCGGACTCCCGCTTGCTTGTCTGGCGGTCTCCTGACCGCCGTGGCAGGGGGAGGCGGTCTGACTGCCCAATATCAAAATGAGGCCCTTATTCAAGTTAGGTGTACATATGGGCATGAGTTTAGTCTTTGGAAGAATGCTGAGTTTTAGAGCCTTCAAAAACACTTAAGACCAAACAAAAGATTACTTGAAATGAAAGGAATACACTTTTATTTGTACTATATCCAATTAATCAATTACTGAAACTATTATGTCAAGAAGAGGTATGATGTTTTAACCACACAGTGGCTTGTATCATCTAAGCAATACAATGGGCAAATCTGTTTCATAGTTGGGCCTAGTCATAAAGTAGAATAACACTGACACAAGATGTTTTGTTATTTGATAGTATGAACAATCAATTATACGCGATTTTACACAATACATTTACTGGTAATAGTATCAACAATAAGGTAAAAAAAGAAAAAAACTTAAAACAGGCAAAATAACATTAATCCTTAACTGTGTTTTGAGAAGAACATGAATAAAGATAGCATATTTTTGAAAATGTCCTGTTGGCTTGGCAGTAGAATAAGCTGACAAAAGGGAGAGATGCAAGCAAGCAATATTTCCAATATTATATTGTAATTCTCAAATGTAGGCTTCACAATTAGCTAGCAGTTATATGCTGACCTCCACATAGAATGGAAGAGGGTCTCTGTAGTCTAATTTAGCTATCAGAAATGTAAAGCTTTGATAAAAACGGAGCAGAGAGATAAATTAGCCTGGCTGCTTCATGCTAGGGCCTGTGGTTCTCTGTATCGTACCCTGAGTTATTGAGAACAGTATTCGCTTCCCAGACAGGGGTCCTGGGCTTACATGGTCATACAAACATGAACACAGGGATTGGTAGTCCGAGGAAATAAAAGTATCTAAAAACCTAAGGCATTTCAATGACAGGTGAAGGTATTTATCAACCAAAGGCTTCTCAGTGACGGGTGAAAGTATGCAAAAACCAAAGACTTTTCAATGAAGATATCAGAATTGATGTATGTGAATGAATGGAAAAATGAAAAATGAGAAACCACATTGGAGGGAAGCATTGGTCGTGAGGATTGTTTTAGGTTTCAAGGATGGGTCGAGTTTAGTTTTGTGAAGTGTTTTTTAGGGTTCCGGGATGTGTGGAGTGTAGGGGTGCTGTGTAGTTTTAGGGTTCATGGATGGGTGGAGTTTAGGGCTGGTGAGGGATTTTAAGGTTCAGTGATGGGTAGAGGGTAGGGGTGGTGAAGAGATTTTAGGGTTCAGGATTGAGTGCAGAGTAGAGGTGGAGAAGGGTCTTTAGGGATAATTGATGGGTGATGTTTAAGGGTGGTGAGGGTTTTTTAGGGTTCAGGGATGGATGGAGTTTGAGTGTAGTGAGGGGTTTTACGGAGTCAGGGATGGGTGGGATTTAGGCGTAGAAAGGGTTTTTTTAGGGTTCAGGAATAGGTGAAGTCGCAAGGGGTTTATTGTTCAGGAATGGGTGGAGTGTAGCAGTATATAGGGCTATTAGGGTTCAGTGATGGGTGTAGCTCAGGGTCAGGGATTGGTGTGGTTTAGCTGTAGTGAGGGATTTTTATGTGTCTGGAATGGGTGTTGTTTCGGGATAGAAACAGCTTTTAGGGATCAGTGATGGATGTAGTTTTAGGTGTGCTGAGGGGCTATGAGGGGTCAGGGATGGTGTACAGTCAGCATTTTAAAAGCATCCAATGAAATTACAATGTAAAATATATAAATCTGAAATGATGTCCCCTAAAACAAAGAACTAAATTAAATACCTCTGGCAAAACTGTTTCTGAAATTAAGATCTGCAACTATTGTATTTACACCTTAAAAATAAGCATGCAAAAAGACATTCTTTGAATTGCTTTACATGAAATGGTAAATAACATTACTTCTAAAAATTAACATTAAACAGTTCAGATAAATGATTTTTCAGTAATTGTTTTCTATTAAATAGTTTTTCTATGATATCACATCCAACCATCAGAATAAGAATGAGAGAACAAAAACATTGAGTGATTAGTGGGGTCTTTGGTGTGAAATTTGCAGCTGCAGGTAAATCCACTCAGGCCTCTGCTTAAAAATTTACTTTAAAATCAATAGCCTTTCACACAGAGGCTGCAGTTTCTCCCCACAGAGTTCAGATGTGTCTTTCTCCAGCCTGTTCTAAAGTCAGATATCACATTTGTTTGCAGTATGCAGAAGTTCTTTTGGGAGCAGAGGTGCCTGTTGTGCATCAGGGTCTTTTTTATGAGGCATAGACAGAGAAAAAGAGTGATAAGTGTGAAAATGTGTCATCAGTGTGCCAATCTTCATGTGTTTTAACATTCTGTTTGCATGAAACACCATGTCACTTTATTTTGTTGCAGTTTTATGTTACGCAAGCTCAATCCAAAGTTATTGGAGCGCTTTACATGAGCACCAGTTACATTACACAAGGTCACAAATTTTAGGCACATGGAGAGTAAGCGGTTTACCCAGAATTCCAGAAAGTTGAGCCGACACGGAGCCAAACCTGGTTTCCCAGTTCCAAAGTTGCCACCTCTGGTTATAATGCCACATCTTCTCCCTGATATGGATACGACAATTAGCAACTTTGGTTGAGCCCTGAAATATGTGTAGGCTTCAAATTGGATACTGGGACTGCATTAAATGAATATTAACCTCTTTCAAATCTTTATCTCAGACATCCCCTTCTTTCAAATCTTCCTCTCTGACACTCCCTTCTTTCAAATCTTCATCGCTGTGAAGTACCGAAAAATAAATTATAACCCAAATAGAGCCATACTTACAAATAGCCCCAATACCAATTACCAATAATCAGTCAGTTGGCAGTGTAGAAGGTCCAATCGTTTATTATAACAAACAAACTCTGCTAGAGGAGCTCCTTGCGACCTAACCCCACAAGGTCCGCCAAGAAGACTGCTGGCACATTATCAACAGATCACATATATACTGTTACATTTCGAAACCGTTACCTAAGAAGGGAAAATACAAGTTGGCACAGGTTGGTGCAAGGGAAAGACCATATATGGGAGACAAAGCTCTCTTAGTTTAACCCAGCTCGTTATATCAAGGTCGTGAGGGTAACTCCCTTCTGCTAACTCCGAGAGAGTCCGCACAGCGCCCCTTGGAATGTGCTTATCCAGCCTACCCCCACCTACAACCTTCACAGGCCTAACATGCAGAAGCAGCAGCTCGCTACAGTTGTACTATTTCTCAGGAGAATGGTTTTAGTAGAGTGTAATGGCAGGTTTTCACTAATGCTGCGAGCAGACTAGGCCACAAAATGGCGCCTGGCGAGTCAAGCTGAATAAGCTATGATTAGATGCAAACGTGTAATATGGTTTTTACTAATCCCTAATTCGTTACGTATTGTGTGCTGATTAGTGTTTGAATCCCTATATTAGCCTAATAGGTACATCACGCTAATTACTAAAATGACTACATGGTTTACTAAGCCTAACTCGGATTCTGGTTCCTCAGCTGACATGCCCTTTCTACAAAATGGAGAATGCCTTTGTCACTTTTTGTCAGTGACTTTTACCGGGGGCTTTGTCTGTGACTTTTACCGGGGGCATCCCTCTTGTTTTCAGTTAATGTCAGTTTCAACGTAATTTCAAGCTTTTTAACATGCATATCTGCCTACTTTTCACCTCCTAACATACTTCTTCAGCCAGGTGGCATTTACTCAAAATGACCAGCGCGTAATGATAAAATGAGGGGCTTGTATAGGGATTTCGATAAAGAAACGCAACTATGAATCTAGACTCAAACTCACTACTTTCACTCACTACCACTTGCTCTTTTCTGCCAAACTTTATCGGATTTTTAACTGGGGATTCTCAAATAATTGAGTCACCCACAGCAAATGGGCCAGCCAACCGCTCCCAGCAGTCAACAACAAGGTTCTATAAATCCTCTTGTCTCTCTCCACACACCTCAATCAGCCACCTAAGACATATGTTCCACGGCAACAGTGCCTGATTCTACAATTTCATTTTTAAATGGCATGTTTTTGACGCGATGCCCGTCAAACTAATCCTGCCACCCATAGATTTCTTCTGAAAAGTTTAGCAGCATGGACAGCTTTATAGCAACCTATGTGAGGGATGCCTAATAGAACTGCTGTTCTTGTAGGCCCCGGTCTCGTCCCCTGTTTGGAAGTGATGGTGAAGGGTTTTTCAGCAGCCAGTACTGCATAAAAAATTGTTATGAGAGAGCTCAGGAGCTCTTCAATGCAGGGTACACTGGAAACATGGAGTGTGACTAGTGGGTGCTGGGAACTTAAAATGTAAACAGCAAGGACAAGAAAGGGTGCTGATGTGCTGCAGGGGTGGGCTACTTCTGTGAAACGAAGGAGGGATCTGCACTCAGTTTAATCAAGAACTTTTGGCTTCCAGTGGCAACTGCTACTTCACAGGGGTGGCGTGGGGCGGGGATTGAAAAAGAAATACTTACCTGCAGGCTGGTCGCCGCCTCTCGTCCTCTTCGGTCGACTGACTCCGGAAGCAGAAGGCAGGAAGTACACAGGCTACCAGACTTCCCTAGCCAATCACGATGCTGCTGTCACCAGCATGACAGCAGCGTTGTGATTGGTTTGAGCACCGTGGTTTGGTGCTTAGACAGGTACTGGGGCCCTGTGCATGTTCTCCACCCAAGGCTGTGCAAGAAAGGCGGGTGGAGAACATGCAAAGTAAGCATAACTGTTTGGCCGGCCCAAGGCTGCTGGCTAAACTGTCATGCACACCTAATTGATGCCCACTTCCTCACCCTGCTCTGGACAGCCCCTTCCCGCCCTGCACCGCACCTAGAACTGAGCCAGTACCAAAAAATAAAATGATAATAACATTGCGCTATTACCATTTTATTTTTCCCTTTTTTAACTGCTCACAGAGCAATGGGGCAATGCTCCTCTACCTTACCGGAGGAGCCACTGCTTTCTGCTTCATGTTTGTCACTAGCTGACATTGGGTGATAACATTTAGCATCACTCTGAACATCGCTATATTCACTCTGCCCCGGGAGCAACTTCATTTCCTCCCAGGTTGCACATTCTGAGATCAGTCTGACCTTATTCCACACTATAACACCTACCCTTCTCTTATCCTTTAATTTGGCTATTAAGTGGACATCCCATTAACTTTCCCCCCACTGTTCTGTGTTTCAACCACATCTGCAAGTGGACTGGTTCAAATTCTGCTTCACCCTCTTCACTGGATGACTCCGTTCCACATCAGTCATAAATATGCTATGTTGTCCTACTGGTAAGACCTCAGCCTATGCAAACATTTCTAACATGTGGCATTTATTCATCCATCTATGTACTCACTCGTTGATTTACCCTTTCATTCATCCATGCCCTCACTCCTCAACTTATCCATTCATTCAACAATGCACTTATTCATATATCCAATAACAAATTCATCAATCCATGACCTCACCGTTCATCCATCCATGCACTCACTCACCGATATATCCGTTAATGTAGTGTTGCAGCCACTCAACCACCCAGGCGCTTATTCATTCGCCCATTTATACTAAAATTGACTTTTATTATTTTTCTTTTTGCAGATGCAACATGAAGCATATTAGTCCCGTGTGTAACCCATAATGAATAAATCTTAAACTAGATTGATTAATGATTTCACCACAAGCTTGTTAATTTTATTACATATTAAGAGAGGTTAACTTCACAAGTCAAAACAAAATTTTGTTCTTCATCTTGCTCCATCAATTGCATTCAACTTTTCACCCTTTAACACAACCACACACACATAAACTAACCAATCTCTAGCAGAAGTCTTTCTTTCACTTATTACTAAGACAGCCCGATTTGCCTTAACAGTGCTTGCTTACACTTTGAATAACCAAAAGAGTAGCACGTAGAACTTCACTGCGAAATAATTGGGCTAATGGACTATCACTGGCTGGCCACAAGAGGCGCCAAACATATCAAAGCAGCAGGGGTAATTTGAGCACCCCTCCTGCCAGACTGAAATCTAACATATGTATCTTATATGAGCCACTCTAAAGCAGTCACTCTAAGCCCATATGCAAAACTAGATTTGGGTCAAGGTCCCAACGCAGTAGAGAGGTCCAGAAACATAGTTAAACAGGCATCTCCAGCACCAGGAACCTGGAGGATACCATCTACCACACGGACAGGGGGTGTCTCTGTCTCGCGATAAGATAGGCAATTGAACTGATAGAGCTGCAGGACTTTGCAATGATCCCAATAACCCTGACGCTTTAATGCAGCACATTTTTCCCACTATTTTTTTTGCCGCTGGTACATGCTAGTAGACAAAAAGTGTGTGCTAGTAGAAGATTCCTGGCAAAGTCTGAGGACTGCAGCTAGGAGTGACCATATTGCACCTCTGGGCTCCCTGGTGGGCAGCTCTCCATGCAATAACATGGCTGGCCTCCTTTTGATTGCTTTTCTGGCTTTGTTGTGGATAAGTTTTTCCTCCTTTATACTAAATTAATACATGAAGATGTTTCAATATTACAATTATATGTAATGCCTACCTAGCTGTAGGAGAGTTACCCAATCACCTTTAATATTGTTTTTTTCTATGATTGGTAACAATGAAAAAGTCATGCAATTGGTTAAATAATTACTGAGAATTAGAAAACAATCAATTAGACAAAAAAGAAATCCTAACAGAGACTAATCTGGCTGGTGCCTTTTCAAAAACGGTAATATAAGACCAGTTTGAGGACAGCATATTTGTGAGAGCGAAGCATTGGCATTAACAGAGAGAAGTTTCAAATTCTTTGTTTGTCATTTTTGAAAAAAAAATTTGGGGCACAACCTTAGCGAATCCCTCCCAAAAACCGACATTGGATGTTCAGATGTATCCCAGATAGGGACAGTACAGTGGAATAGGTACTATAAGAAGAAACCTTGGTTATTTTATGTTACCGTACATCTTAGAAATGGAAACCACGTTTCTTCCGGAACAGAATTTGGCAGCGTGTTTGACGGAAGGAACAGCCCTTGCACAGCTGCCTGAGACTCATTAGAAGCAGTATGAATTTATGGAGTACAGTAAATTGTCTTGGTTCAGCAGACAGGACCATCCACGCCTCACAACCCTGAATAAGAACAGCACGACCTGCTCTTGCCTGAGAGACACGTCATGCTTTTTTCCCAATGTCCTAAGCTGACATTTATTATGTCTGTCAGCCGAAGCGGAGTATGCCGGGTAAAATGAGATTTCTATTTGTGTAATTTCAAAGGCACTGAAGCATCATTGGCATCTCAGAGATGACCAATGCTGTCCGAGTAATGTAAGAGCGAATCATGGACCACAGTTTGGACCTGATTCACAAAGGGCCTATGCAGTTGTGGCGGAGACCTCACAGTCGTGGGAAGTCTCGCACCCGGGACGGAATCTACGCAATGGTTCTCATTGTGTAGATTCTGGCCACAGTGTGGCGATTCACCTTGACCGCAGGGCCTCCGCACTCGGGAGATTCCCGCACAACTGCGGGGCCTACACCATGCGTGCGGAGACCCTTTGCGAATCAGACCCTATGTATCTTCCAACACCGTATAGTTGCAGCATTGTATTTACACCTTAAAATAAGCATACAAAAGCCAATTTCGACCAAAAAGACATTCTATTAATTGGTTTCTATGAAACGGTAAATGCCATTCATTCTGAAAATTTCCTTTAAACAATTGGAATGAAATGATTTCATGGTAATGGTATTCCATAAAATCGTTTTTCTACGATATCACATACCACCATTAGAAAAAGAAAGAGAAAACATCAGTATTCAGTGGAAACGTTCCACCCGCCATATTTTTTTGCCATTGAAAAGTCTATAACACAAAACATCAGTCATTTGAATAGTTCTAAAGAAACGTTTCCCACTTTTTTCCACACTTAATAGCTGATGGTAGATACTTGCACCCTCCATCATTCTCCCTATGTATGATTCTCTGACACTCCAGTGGAAGAGAGACAAGTGTTACTTTTACCTCATGTGGGCACTCATGGCAGAATGTCAAAACAAACATGTGCACGCATAAGGCCACAAATACTCGAAATATCTAGCAAAATGCCTGAAATGTGTATATAAGTAATTCATTAATTCATTAACGAAACCTAGGTAGTGAGCCTGGGTTTGCAGGCTGAATACAGGATATTACCACTGGTCTGCAATATTTTTTTGTGTACATAAAATGTCATGAGCATTAAAACAAGATGTATTTTTTTTTTAACTCCCTTCGCGCGGCGTGAATTTTGCCGCGGTGCGGGGGGGGGGGGGGGGGGCGTGGTGCTGCGGTGCGCATGACGGCTCCCGGCCGTCATAAATCACGTTAGGCGTGTGCTCATTACGGCCGGGAGCCATCATGTGCACCAAAGGTGCTAACTTGCAGAAGTGTTTCACCTTAGTACATCAGATTACTTCCCTGCATTGAAAAGTATTTATTTAAAGGGAGAGTTATTAAACATGAACTGAGGAACATTGCTATAAGTGTAAGGGGCAAGTCCATTGTCATCTCTACCCTATATGTGGCCTAGGATTTTATTATAGATGGAGCAACATTATAGGCTATTAAATCAAACACAAGGGATGTTTGCATACAGCCCTCATCCTGATCCCACATTTTTAAAGTTGAACTCACATGTGATAGTGAACAAAAAAGGGGCTTGGTGAAATGAAACATTTGCCTAGGATCACACAATTTGGTCAAGCAGGGAAGCTGAGACTGATCCCAGGTTTTTCAGTTTCACAGTCTGCAATTCAGCCACTAAATGGGCATCTCTTTCTGACATTCAAGGCTAATGCTTTGTCCTTAATTCTTGGAGGATAAGATTAGTGTGTGGGTGCCACGTTGAATCCATATTTTATTTTTGGAACTCTACATAGCTCGAACTTTGCCTCAGGAGCCAAGAACACTTCACAAAATGCACTATGTTACACCTTTCATTTGCAGCACAGGGAGATTTGCAGGGATTCACAGGATGTGGAAACTATGTTCGGATTCGGATCTGGTGTCCCATGCTGCAAGGTTGACAGTTGTAGCCACTAGGCCACATTGCCTCCTGTGAAGTTTTAGCTTGAGGGTCCAAAAGGATAGCAAGCTGAGTCAGAACCAGGCACCTGGCACGAGCCTGGCTAAAGCGTCCAGTCGCTCACCACCTCCTGTACTAAAATGTATGTTATTAATAACTGCTTGCATCATAGCCTTTTCTTTGCAATTTTCCTATTGTAGACATCGTGCCAATGGCACGAAAATTAGAATTAAAGAAAAACCCTCTTTCATACCTTAGAATAGGAAGAACCAATTTGATCCGGTTAAATCCGACAGGTTATCGTTATATACTTACTTTATTTTTTGATGTCTATCACTCACACAAACATACGAAATGCCTTTTGAGGTTATTAAAACCTCTTATGGCAATACATTTTCTCTTTGAGGTAATGGGATGAGTGATCTGACCAGATGAGTCTGCATACAAAATGTGCAGCTATGGCATCAATCTTGGTGCTCATATTTTCAGAAACCCACAAACGTAGCTGCTTCCTTTTCTAACATGAGTTCTCAACAATATATTTTGGTGTGAGCTACGGTATTTTAAGGTCATTACATTCTTTGAGGAACACAACAATCTTCATCTTTTCAATCTTTATATTTTGTTAAATATTGGTCATAATATTTTTAAAGAGCTTGTACACCAGGAGTACCTATTGATGTTACATTCTGTGACTAGAGGATGCACAGGAATCTGAGCTTTTATTCTGAAAACGTTTTATTGTCAATTGACCACAAGATGGAGTGTAGGGTTTCTGTAGAGGGAGGGCCAGGCCCCAAAAACCTGCTTCCGAGTTGAGATTTCAGAATTCTTGAAACTATTGATAATACAACAATTCCAATAGTTCCTGAGGTCTACAAGGATAGCACTCAGTGGTGGTTCCTCTGCTAAGGCGGAGGAGCATTGCCCCACTGCTTTTCAGCAGTGTAAATATAGGAAAAATAAAATGATAATAACTCAATATTCATATTTTTTTTGTTCCTGCTGCGGCAGCTTGGCGGGGCTGGGGTTGGGGGGGCCCGGGAGTTTGCCCTGCTCACAGAGCAAGGGGAGGAATGGTGGGCGCTCTGTAAGTGCGCATGAATGTTTGACTGGCCGTCTTAGGCCGGCCAACCAGTCATGCACACTTTGCATGTTCTCCACTCAGCCTGTGTCACAGCTTGGGTGGAAAACATGCCCTGGATCCCAGTCCCCATCTGAGTGCCAAACCAGAATGCTCAGACCAATCGTAACACTGCATTGCAACGTTGTGATTGGCTTGGCCTCGGTACTTCCTGTTCCGACCTGACATGGAGGAGAGACGGAGGTGAGTACCAGCGATGAGGTAATTTATTTTTATTTATTTCCATCCCCTTGCCCCCCTCCCCTGCCCTACCAACCTTGATAGGTGCCGGCCGCCACTGATAGTACTGTATCATCTTTTCAATGTAAAAGAAGGGGCCCTGCAGTAAAGTACCAAGGATGTTATACAGAGCGCCTTAGAGTCTACACGTTGAGCCACCATCTGCCTCGGCAGGAAGTGGGGAGTCAGAACGAATTGGTCCCTACTTCTAAGTACAGCAAGAGGGCACATGACTTAATTCTACAGTCTTTGTAGCTTAATCTACAGTCACACACGGAATTAGTTCTGCTTAAGTCCCACTGTCATTGTTTAAATGTAAGAGAACAGTTTCAAAATAGACCCTTGAATGTAGTAGCGAGATTTACATACTGCTGAGGTTTGAGTGTTCATCATCAGATTTTGGTCGAAATAAGACACCCAGGCCCTGACGTACAAAGGGATTTGGTTGTTGCATTCCCTGAAAGAAAGGGTTTTGACTGTTGTAACACCTTTTCGGATGAACTATTTATTTATTTTATTGATTTGCTGTATTTATAGTGCCCACTGTCACCTAACAGGTATCCTGGCGCTAAACCTCTCCTGAGAAAGAAAAAAAGCTGCTATCTAAAATGGCTAGAACAGTGACTACTGATTACAAAGGGAACAGTGACTACTGTTTATAAGGGAAAATCCATCTTTTTACTGCTTTCCAAGTGTGCATAACAGCATTATGAGATTTGGAATGCGTTATAAACCCATGCCGAATCACAATTTTGAAGGGGCCTGTTAAGTGCAATTCTTCCAAACTGCAAGTTGGTAAAGAATGTATCCATGATTAGTGACTGTAATTCTGGTCACAAGCAAATAATCTATTACTTAGTCCCAAATTGGGATGGTAACTGATTTGTGAAGGGGCCCATTTTGGATCCCTTATCTTTCTGTAACTGATATGGCTGCTTCAGGGGAGTAGGCAATGGCCCAGGGAATGACTGCTTGCTCTAATTCAAGTTTTACGAAATAGAAACCTTTTTTAAACAGCCCAGGTACTTATGACAAACAAAGGCAGCTTTAAAAAAAAAATAACTGGTTCCCGGTCTGGTGGCTTTGTGGTCTAATGTGCCCATTGAAGGGGCCTGTGTTCGACCTCATGGTCACAGGCTAAAATCCATGTGGGTCTACTCAGCCTTTCATCCTCGCTCAGTCCAACCCTCTTCAAAGTCTACATGAGCCCCCTCGCAGACATCGCACGCCAGCACAACCTCAACATCATCTCCTACGCCGACGACACTCAGCTGATTCTCTCCCTCACCAACGACCCCGCCACCTCCAGAGCCAACCTTCACGAAGGGATGAAAGAGGTAGCCGAATGGATGAAGAACAGCCACCTGAAACTGAACTCGGACAAGACGGAAGTCCTCATCCTGGGATCCTCACCCTCCGCCTGGGACGACTCCTGGTGGCCCCCTGCCCTAGGCAGCGCACCCAAACCAACAGACCACGCACGCAACCTGGGCTTCATCCTGGACTCCTCCCTCTCCATGACCAGACAAGTCAACGCCGTCTCCTCGTCGTGCTTCAACATCCTGCGCATGCTACGTAAGATCTTCCGGTGGATCCCCACAGAGACCAGGAAGACGGTCACCCAGGCCCTCGTCACCAGCCGTCTGGACTACGGCAACTCCCTCTACGCCGGAACCACCGCCAAACTCCAGAAGAGACTCCAGCGGATCTAGAACACCTCAGCACGACTCATCCTGGACATCCCCCGTCGCAGCCACATCTCCGGACACCTGAGAGACCTGCACTGGCTCCCGGTCAACAAGAGTATCACCTTCCAACTCCTCACCCACGCACACAAAGCCCTAGACAACCAAGGCCCAGGATACCTCAACACCTGCCTCAACTTCTACGCTCCCAAACGCCAGCTTCGATCGACCGGCCACGCCCTCGCCGCCGTCCCCCGCATCCGAAGAGCCACCACAGGGGGACGGTCCTTCTCCTACCTCGCCGCCAAGACATGGAAGTCCCTCCCGACCCACCTCCGGCTGACCCAGGACCACCTCGCCTTCAGGAAGCAACTCAAGACCTGGCTGTTCGAGCAGTAGCGGACCCCCCTCCCCTAGCGCCTTGAGACCCTCTGGGTGAGTAGTGCGCTATATAAATGCCTTGATTGATTGATTGATTGATCCTTCTGATGTCGATAAAATGAATACCTTGGGCAACAATAATCCTCTGTTATTCAGCACCAAGATACCCTTGGGTGAATATGCACTTTACAATAAGACATGTTATGTTATTTTGGAAAACAATCAGGGTGCTTGTAATCTGCCTTGAACCATCACTCTGATTGCAGCCAATAAAACAGGCTAACACATTTTGAGCTGCCTAATTAATAAGGTTGGTAGGTCTGTGAATTCCTCTGGTTCTGCATTTTGTTAACCACCTATTTATACCTATCTTAGTTTGCACAATCAGATTGCATTGGTTACAAGTCCTTGCACAATTTGCGACCATTTTTGTGAACGTAATCTTTGTACATCAGGCACCAGGTTTGCTGGTTTCAATAACACAGAGTTTGTACTGGACCAGACTGTATGGCCTTAGTAAAGAGTGCCAAAGGTGTGAATGCCACCAACCTACAAAAAGACTACTCTATTTTGGTGTCACTGCACTTACGTTTATTTTGGTCCCTTTAACTGGTAGTGACCCAAATGTAGACTTAAAGTTTGAACTGAGTAGTGCTCAAAGGCAGGGTTAAGTTGACTGAATGTGGTGTATTATGATCACATTTGTAAACACTGCATTTAAATTCGGTTAAGAAACGTAGTGGTGCTTAAGGCATACTCCCATGGACCCCCACAAGGTAGTAATATGTTCTCTACATTTTATGGATACATTGTTAGTGTGAGCAGCGATGCATAAAGAAAAATCTGAAACAGACTAAGGGGTAGATTTACAATAACTGGCGCATCTGGGGATGCACCAGTTATTGTGCGCCGCAGCTCCCCCACTCATGGTGCGCCGCATTTACAATGCGTGATAGGCTGAAGATACCTTCAAGGGATTTTAGTAAAACAAGAATTTTGGAATCACTTAAGGAATGAAATCGTGTGGGCTTAGTGATTTGAGCCCACTAGTGCTGGTTATGCAACAACAGAGATTTACATATATTCAAAACTGTCACTTGTGAGTGATCAGAAAAAGAAGGGAGCAAAAAGGGGGATTGAAAGACGGTGTATATTTAAAAAAAAGTATTTAATCTTTTATCAAATCAAGTTAAAATGTCGGGTACAAGATGAAAAACAATGACGCAGAAGGGAAAATACATTAATCTACACAGCCCTTACTACATCAATTGCTCAAGCTTTTCTACCTATCACAGAATTAATTAAACATTCAATGGTAGATAAAGCCACAGTCGACGTTTCAGTCTCTATTCTTTCGTGTGAGAGACCATCCTCAGGACATGGATTTCATATCTTGAGTACCCTTGTTCATATAAGCGCACGGATCAGAGACTCAATTTGTCTAGCGCTGCTGTCGGTTGAGTGAATAGCGTTTTGCGGTGAAGTAAATGTAAATGTAAATGTAAATGTAAATGTATAGGCATTTATATAGCGCACTACTTACCCGGAGGGTCCCAAGGCGCTTCGACCGCTGCGAAACCCATCCTGGCTTCCCTGAGAGATGGTCCCTTAATGGGTATCTCCAGGGTGAGACCAGGCATCCCCGGCGGTCTGGTGGGGCCGTTAGTGAAGATGAGGCAAGCTAATGCCCAGAGTTGCCGAGTGTGATCGCTGATCAGAGTGGGCACCGAGGCGAGAGAATTATCGAGTCCGCTGACCCTGGTCGTCCTCTGCTCTCGGGTCTGCCGCCTCTAACCAGTGAGCCACACTACTAGGTGAAGTACCCTTATGGGAGCCAGCAGGTGTCCCCGGCAGGCAGGATGATTTGCACAACGAAGGCTAAGAATTGCTGTAAGGAAGCCTGTCTAATCAGTTACTTCCAGAAGCCACAGATTTGGGAAGAAATGGAATCCTCGATAATTTTGAAAGGTTCCATTACACATTAGAAGGTATAATAGCGTCTTCTTGCCAGTATTTCTCGGTAAGGAAGTTTGCTCTGGATTAAATGAGTCAGAGTCCGTCCTCACTCTGTAATTGCTTCAGCAGTAGATGCAATGCGGCGCACCATGGGGCAAAAATGGCACAGATGCGTGACGCATCTGTGCCGTAAAGGTGGCGCATTGCTGGAGTTGCGTCGCAAGCGCGACGCAGCTCCAGCAAGGCTCAGGGGTGCCCTATCTGTCCAATGCTGCGTCAAGCCTTACGCCTGCTTCAAGCAGGCACAGGGTTTTGACGCAGCATTGGCCTAAAAGTGACTGAGTGAAATCTTGTAGATTTCACTCAGCCACTTTTGCGAGGCGCACCTGCCCCGGAACGCCCACCCTGCGCCAAAACGCCCTCATGTGGCGCAGGGCTTTACAACGTGATGCATCTGCCTAGATGCGTCACGTTGTAAATGGGTCGCAGGGATGCGCCACGTTTACGCCGCCATTGTGTGACGCAACGGCGGCGCAAGTCCGACATAAATCTGCCCCTAAGGCTGTACACTGAGTCATATTTTTTTCTAAATGGTCTACCACGGTCATGTCTCCAACCATATCAAGGGTCTTCAACAAATACAGGAGGTCAAAAAGTGTAGGGTACCTTATGTCCACATTCTGGCTGATATCATCCAAGATGGGAAGTATGCCGATTACAAACCCTTATCTGAGAGTCTACGGGTGGTGCTTGCAAGGCCTTGCCGCTAGCGGAAACTGCTGATCAGAGCATTCTTCCGCATCAGTGCATGGTGGGAGTTAGGAGGAGCAGCAAAGGTGGTGTTCTGATGATGTGGAGACAGTGGGGAGGGGGGAGAGTAACTAGAGGGGTGAGGTAATGGGCTAAGGACAAACCTTTGAGTAGGGGCATGGGTCCTGTTACAACAGAATTGTGTATACTGCTGCTTCTGGGAGGATGCCGCTGGGTACAGTGGTAAGATAAACTTTGGGGCAGATTTGCAAGCCTGTGGACCACATTTGTGCCACTGTTGTGCCACTTCTGTGACGCAGCGGCAGCGTAAACCATGCGCCACGTTGCACCCTATTTACAACGTGACGCATCTAGGGAGATGCGTCACATTGTAAAGCCCTGCGCCACATGAAACCTGCATCGGGTTTCATGTGAGCGTTCTGGCGCAGGGAAGGGGGCGTTCCATCGCAGGAATGCCTCAGCAAAGTGCCTGAGGGAAATCTACAAAATTTCACTCAGTCACATTTCCGACGCCGCTGCGTCAAAACCTTGCGCCTGCTTGAAGCAGGCATAAGGCGCGACGCACCTTGTTGAGGATAGGCCTGGTTGGAACAGTGCTGGTGTTGCATCGTGCCTGCTACACAACTCCAGCACTGCGCCAACCTTACGCCGGCAGATGTGACATGCATCTGTTTATCCTTGCGCCATGATGCGCCGCATCTGTGGTGGCGCAAGGGTAAACTTGCATCACACATCTTTCCTGGCGCATCCCAACTGATTTGCAGGGATGCGCCTGGAAATGTAAATCTGCCCCTTTATAGGCAGGGCAATAGTGGCGGGTGCATTAGGGCAGAGAGGCTGCAAGTCAGTGGCAATCAATAGGCTGCCCCAAACCTGCCGACATTTGGAGAGTTCTCCACTCTTTTGGCTTTGCACTCTTTTCTGCTCCATTGTGATAGTAGTGTTCTATTTTCCTGGTCCAGGGAGGCAGTAAGCAAAGGAGTAATAGCTTGTTCCCCTCGTAACAGCATGTTAGGGGGAATAATATCCGTGGGAGAGCCAGATTTTACAGCTGAAAGAAACTGAAGTGTATCCCCCACAGTAGGCGCTTGGAAATTAAATAGCCTTCACGTGGTAATTCATCCTTTGGGGAGAGACATGTAAAGTTTCTACTGGCTTCTGGAAAAGTGGCATGCATTTTATCAATTTTTCGGCAAAAAAGCTGGCCACTTGATTACAGTATTCTGTGGAAGAAGGTATCAATGCCGTGTCACGCTCAAGGAGGGTGAGCTTTTTTACAGAACTCTTTAGGAGCACCCCTAGAAGATTCAAATTGCCGGCCTATTCTCCTTTTCTGTTTGTGATCGTTTTTTAGAGCTTTTAGATAACTTATTTTGTCCTCGGGCTAATAGTTTCTCCTCCAAAGAAGGTCAAGATGTTTACACTTTTTTTTTAAACTAATAATTCGCCCAATAACCATTCCCCTGAAGGATAGCGGCGAGAACTATTACGAAGTTTGGTTGTATGACGTTACAACGCATGCTTTTGCCACGCATGCTGTTACAACGCAGGTTTTACTACGCATACCAATACAAAGCATAGCGCTTTGGGGTGCTGGATAGTGAATAGTTTAATTTACTATTCCAACTCCAGTCCCCGTGGACACTAGGGAAGGTGTTGGATAGTAAATTAAATCTATTCCCTATCCTAGACCGCCCCCCAGCGCAATGCGTTGTAATGGGTTTTGTTGTAAAACCTGCGTTGTAATAGCACTACGTGGTAAAAGTTGCGTTGTAAAGGATGTTTCCCCGAAGTTTCAATGGCGCTAAGGAGTCCACCACTTCCATATTCCAGTATATTATTTGTTTGCTGGCTGTCTGTCTGTGGACAGGCATCAAGTATCAGAGTACTTGATGTCAATTTCGCCGTAAAAACATCTGGAGATAACTGTGACCATTTCCGGGCCATTTAAGGCGAAGTATGTTATTTCAGCGGGTCAAGCCATACCAGGATTCCAGGACTTGAAAAGTAAGGATGGAATGGTCAAACCACGCAACAGGAATCAGGCCGTGGATTTTATCTGACCACCATTAAAAGATGTTAACAAAGGTGTGTCCCCTAATGTTTGTAGGGGTGTGAACTAACTGAATCAATACTGAAGCCTTTAGTTCAGTTATAAGCGCTGATGCTTCATGGCTTTGTCATCAAAGTGTAAATTCAGGTACTCAAAGACCAAAAGGGTTGCATATTGGTTATCCTGAATATTGGTTGTCCTAAGGAGGTAGTGCCGCTGCCAGAGCACTAACAAACGCCCTTGGAGGTTCAGGCGGCCTATAAATAAGGAGACCTGGCACCTGCCATGCACTATTAAAAGATAAAGAGAATACTCTATATAAATGAAGCATAACTCTATGCAGAGAAATAAGCAATCATCTGCCAACAGTGAAATTGAAAGAGCTTCTAGGTTGTCAGGCTGGGTAGAGCATAGACAAACCACAGCTCCTAATACTATGGCAGCAACATAAATATCTAAAAGGCTATTGTTATAGTATACAGTCATCGTCTGTGGGTAATTATGGTAATGCTCTGGCCAGTGAGCCCCTATTGGACTCTGGTGACAGGGAGAGATCACTAAGCTGCATCAGTTCACTCTCACACTCGTCTAGTTTTGGTGACAAAAGATCTCCAGATCCGGCTTGCAAGATGGGCAAGAGGTAATTGCAGAAAAAGGCTATTCACATCCTCTCTTTCAAAAGCATAAGCGTGATGAGCAATCGAGAAAGAGAGGACCAAAGCTACAGGTCATGATTTCTATTCTCTAGCTTATTTCCGGCCTATGTCAGAATCTGATATGCACAACTTGACGTTGCTTCAATTTATGGTCCATCCTGTTATCTCTTTGCTATTTTTGGCAAGCTTCACCAGTCAACTGGAGTTTCCAGCCTCATTCGAGCCTCTCAAATGGCTAGCCTGGCTACCACACCAGCTCTATAACTATTTGAGACTATTCTGATGAAGGTCAGGGAGTTTAAGTCCTTTCAGAGTCAGGAAATGACACAAATCCAGAGTCAATTTTGTAGTAATGATCATCAACTACTTATCATAATGGAGAGACTGGATGAACTAGAGCAGAAATTCTCGTATTTGGAAGACCAGAGAGGGGTGCTTCAGAAAAAAACATGAGTATCTTGAAAAAGAAATCCGAGCATTAGTGGACAAGGAAGAGGAAGTGGAAAACTAATCATGTCGCTACAATTGGAGGTTTTCTGGAATTCCAGAAAAGTCTGGAAATTAATCTGGGATGATCCCACTAAAAGAAAGTCTTACACCAAAATATGTATTGCCTACGTGCACTGTCGCACTTACAATCAAGGAGCTCACCTGGTCCCTGGGCAAATCTCAATCCCCCACTCTAAATATCCATGGACACTTTTGGTCAATTTTTCAGATTATAAGATTAAAGATTGGCCAAGGCAATTCAATGGAAGACATTTGGATGAATTTTCTTTTGAGGTTTCCTTGGACATGACCCTTGTTGAAGCAAAAAGGAGAAACAATTTCAGAAATATGCTGGGCCCTTTTAAAGCAGTGGAGTCCTAGGCTACACTTCTTCAGCAATCTGAGGTGAAAGCTCTTTACACAGGCCACTTTCAAGGATTTCCTTACGTTGGGGTGGTGCAGGGCTTTTCAAAATTACAGCAGCACAGAATGTCTGTGAGTTGTTTACCCTACTTATGCTACAAAAAGCAAATTAGCTACCCCCTCCCAGGAATACCTTTAGTCTGCCAATTATTAAACATGAAACTGTTAAAACTCCTTTATTATAGTCAATAGTTTTTCCAATCATGCAGTTATATCTTTTGAGTTTCAGTTAGATTGTGCCACCCCATGTTGAAGATATTTTTTTAATAAATCGCTTTTGTCAAAGGCTGATTACTTTGCACATACTCACACTTTTTTAATTGAGTTGTTTACAATTAAATCTTGATTTTGCTCCTTTGGATATTGTTTGGGATGCTTTTAAGTCTTCTCTGAACTTCAGCAAGATTGGCTAAAATTTGTAGAGATGTGATTTTGCCGCTCAGGAGGACCATTAAGAGGGTAACTTTGAATGTGAATATTCAGAATATTGAATCTTAGTTTCAAGAGCTGGAGTTAGCAAAACAAAAGCTTAGTGACCGCTATATAGTTTTGGAGATGCTAGGTGAAAATAATATTAATTGAAGATGTTATTTAAAAAATGGTAATGTTGGCCGATTACAGGCTTTGTCTGCTTAATTGTGGGCGAATGCAAATTTTGTTAAATATATTAGGGACACAGCAACAACATTTGTGCATTTCAGATCTGGACTCAATGCAGAGGATTTTCTTGGAGGAGTAAAAAGCTATTTATCAGTCAAACGAGGCTAGTGACTTAAATTCAATTATAGATTTCCTGCAGAAAATCAGCGTTCCTAAATTGAAAAGGATCAACTATTAGAATTGGTCAAGCCATTTATGGTGGCGGAAATTAAGCGTCCTGTGGACTGCTGTAAAAATGGGAAAGCCACAGGTAGTGAATAGAGATGGGCTGCCTGAAGAGATTTATACAATTTTCTTTCCTGAACTTCGAGAGATATTGGTTACATTATTCAACTCAATCCTGCGGGTGAGCCAGCCCCAGCTTTATTTAAAAGAGGTTATTGGCATAAGTCTTTTAAAGAAAGTGAAACAGTTGGAAAACACTAGCTTTTATCACTACTGAGAACTATGTAGGTTAATGCCTTAACTGCAATTGTTATTGATTCTGTAGAAGAGGGGAAAATCAAGAATATGCGTGGTACTCGACAAGGGTGTCCAATGTCCCAAATTAAATTTGCTCTATTTATTGAGCCATTGATAATAGCAATTCGCAAGGATAATAGAATCTGCCCTCCAGCTATTATTATTTCCAAAATGAAATTGTATGCTAACGATTTAGTTGTTTATGTGAGGGTAGAGAAATGCAATATTCTAAATCTCTAATGGAAATTTCAGGAATTCACTTTGATTGGTGGCTATGAAATGAATCAAGGGAAATCCAAGATCAAATCATTTATTGTTTCTTCTATTGATCTCCTTTAGGCTTTGTGCTCCAGGTTTAATCCCTCTCCTCCTATTATGTATTTGGGACTTTATGTCACATCAAACTTTGGGGATTTATTTAAATTGAGTTATTTGACTGCATTAGCTAAAGTGTGCACTTTGTTCCTTAAATGGACAGCACTACCCCTACCAATTGTAGGCAGAGTTGCTTTGACCAAAATGTCAATTTTACTACTATTTATCTTTCTGTTTTCAAATGTCCATATAAAAAAGGATTGTGTTCAAATTGATTCCCTGATGCACAGCTATATTTGCATAGGCAGATACAGGACGGCCACAAGTTCTTCTCCTTTCTATGAATCATGAAAGAGTAGAGAAGGAATTGACATTAGGAGTTACACTCAAGGAGTGGGAGGAATTAAGTCGATGTAATTATAAGGTATGTCGGGCCGCAAATGTTAGGGGAATGGAATTTTTCTCGCAATGACTGCTGTACCATACTCCTAAACAAATCATCAGGCTATTTCCGTGATGCCCTAAATTTCTATTTTGGACCTCATTGTGAGGGGAAGAGAGGCTGGAAGCAAGTTATTGCCACCTGTGCAGCTTTGTATAATTTTGAGGAACAACTGTTTTCCTATTTAGGTTCATGAACGAATAAGCATTCCCCTTTTGAGTCATACACAAATTAATCGTACATTTTTTTCAATTAATTTATGTGAAAAGGATAAATCAAATAGGAGGATATAAAATAATTTGGTGCAATTTAGGCCAAGTATAAATTTGTTCAACCAATGGGGATCTGTTTTTCCCATCATGATAGTATTTTAACAGGTTGTGTGCAATTGTCATTTGATGAAATTCTGATTTGATTTGTTTTTGTAATAATAATGAATTGTGAATGGTTATAACTGTTTTATAGAGATAAATTTATAATTATGTGTTATTTTAGTTACATTTATTTCTCTATTTATGATGCTACCAATAATTTTTTTTTTTACAAAAAGGTATCCGAGTTAAAGGATTCTTGGGGTGAGGGAGAAGCAGTGAGTCAGCAGTTTATTTTAGTCAATGTAACTTTGACACTTCTTCATGGCCCCTCTCTGCAGTGGCTTGACATGGTGTTAGGATTAAAAATGCTTTAGCTGACCTGTTTATGTATTTTACATCTTAAGTTAGCATTCACGGCACCATTTAATGTTTAGCCACCATTTTGAGCCTTGATCGAAACTAATTTCTCTCAGCCCCTGCTGAAAGCAACTGCAATAGTTTTCGTTTGATAGAGGAGGATGAGTTTCAGTCTTGAGACTGGGCACACGCTATCTACATGCCCGCCACTCTAAAGGTAGGAGCAGGCCTATCTAGTGGGAAAGGTAAAAGCTAATAAGAACAGTGATTTCATTAGTACACCAAGGCTCAACCTTGGAGAAACGAAAACTATTATAAATGGTTATAACTATTATAAACACTTTTATTCCAACAATGGTACAGCAAGTTGGTAGTAATCCCATTACTTGCAGTGTCAGCATGGTCTATTTTAAGGAGAAACCGAACCAATGGCTTTCTTGTTGCTCTGGAATGTCTGTGCCCATGTGGAAAGGACCAAATGTAACTGCCTGAAGAGGTTGATAAGCCAACTCTTTCGCTTTTTTTAAAATTTCTTTACAAACAATAGTAGGACAGTAAATCTCAAGAGCAAATCCAGAACTTTTAATGGAATAAACAAATGTGCAGAATTAAGTCTCTCAGTGGCGGTTGGTGACATTTAAAAGTGGTGCACGTAAAAACAGAGCAAAACACAATTAATTTTACAACCCAGGTTTAAAAGGTTTTTCTAAAGAGGTAATATTGAAATGTTGGAATGCATCTCAGTTACTCTGAAATAAACTACGTGAAAAAATTTGACTAGTGAAATTGTGACATTTCTCGGTGACACCCAAAAGTGGGTGGAGCTGTAGCAGCCTCCTGTGCTTGTCATCTCTGTAGACAGAGAGTGACAGCTGCTTTTCTGCACAGCTGGAACTTTTATGCCTGATCAAACATTGCAAAATAAACCATTTTGTATCACAGAGGATCCTGCTTTGTGCGATTGTACTGGGGAAGGAAACTCCAGTGCATAACGTTCCGTTGCCAAATTGTTATCACAGGAGCTCAACAAGGCTCATGGAAATGATGGGGAATTGTTGCAACCATGAAGTTGGAAGGGATAATTTCAAAGAATACATGTGCTCATAAGTTTCAAAAATATGTGGGGTGCTGTAGTAAAATTCAGGGATTATTGACAACTTTATCTATTTCAGATCTATGTTCTTATTAAGGGTGGGCGTAGTTCGTGAAGTAGCGCTACACGTAGCTACTCAAAGTGCACTTCACACTACGCGAGCTATGCGTTGAACTACGCGAACTGAGTAGTAGCATGTTCGCACTGTGCAAGATGTCGTTTTCAATGACTGGACAGTGCGGACAAGCATCGGCACTGTGCAATCATTGAAAATGGCATCTTGCACAGTGCGAGCTGTACTTTTCTGCCGCTCAAGTAGATTTTTACTCGAGCTGCAGCTTTCTCAACCCGGACTGGTAGTTTCTCATCGCGAGCGATCGTAAACATGCGCGCACTCGCAATGAGAAACCTGACCTCCCTGCGTTGAGAATCTCGCCGGGAGGTTTATTTTCCATGCTCGCAATCGGCAACTTGATGTTGCTGATCGCTAACGAGGAAAAAGTCTTGCGAGGATGTCATTTTGCTTGCTCGCGGCCAGCCAACTTGAAGTTGAGGACCGCGAGCAAGCAAAAAATGACTGCTGCACTATGCTACGCTACGCATGTTTGCACTGTGCTACGTACAGTTCGCGTAGTGCGAAGTTGCGCACACTTTGCAAACTACGCGAGCGTAGTGCTTTGCCCAGGGTTAGTTCTAATGTCATCTGGATCCTGCTGTCCATTTGAGTGAGATATGGAGGAGTGACATGGACTCACTTCATGGTAATTTGGTGACCAGTATCTCTAACTTTAGGGATTTCTGAGAGCTCTGAGCCATGTTATTAACAGTGATGGCAGCTGCCCATTTCAAATGATGGGACAGTGCGGGGAAAAATAAATAAAAAATAAACATACATTTACCTTCTGGTGCGCCGCTCCTCTGCTCCAGAACTGCAGTTGTCCCCATGAGCACAGGCTTCAAGCTTTGCACACAATCCCAGCACTTCTCTCATGCTATTACTCCTAGCAGAAAAGCACTGGGATTAGGCAAGTGGGTCGATTTCACGCTCCAGCAGGGAATAGCCTGGAGATGTCCAAGTGCGCATGTCAGTTTGGCTGGTTGTGGACGACCAGCCAACCGACTTGCACACCGTTAGTGCTCACTACTCCTCCTTTCCCTGCTGGTGACTGGGACCTGGGCCGGCCCCAGACTCGCTGACACCGCAAACTTGACAGAGTCAATGAAAAATAAATTATAATAAAAGTGTGTTCTCATCATTTTATTTTTCATTTTCTTCCTTTAAGCAATGGAACAACGCTCCTCCACCACAGTGGAGGAGCTGTCCCTGGTCATTGATTTCACTAGGACATGGAGTATTCTAATAATTCAAGGAATAGTGACACATAAGCACACTTCAGACATGAAAATGTAAATCAAGCAGAGGGAATCCTTCACTGGTTTGAATAAAATATTCCAATTACATGCAATTATGGAAACCCCTCTCCGTCATGTTTGTTTTTGTCCAGAGCCATGGTTGTCTGCCCTAATACAGGCCTTAATGCCTGCAGCAAGATGCAGCACCCAGCCTGTCTGAATATTATGACGTCAGAGACGGAGCATCTTCAGTTCCTCTTGAATATGAGCGTTACATTGAAAAACTATTTGGCAACAACATATAATTTACAAAATGAATACGTTGTTTTTTAACAATGCACTTTCTAATTTTCTGGTCAAAGGTAAAAATATTAGCACGTTCATCAGAAAAGTCACATAGTTGTCAAGTTTAAGTGTGTTTGACACCTTCAGCCTTTCTGGCCTAGTAAATTGTATTCTGTGGAATTGTTCTTTCAATGTTATCCCTCTAAGCATCCCTCTAAGCATGGGCTCCTGTTACATGTGAAAAGAGGACACTTGGCATCTATGGAGGATGGAACTCTAGCTGGATTCGGCACTGGGACTGCTGCTCAGCAAGGTTTTCCTGCGATGCCCACTGAGCATAGCTTCCCTCCTGCATGTTCAGGACCTGCCCCTTCTCGGAACCCCTGTTACATGGCTATTCTGCCCGCCCCGTGCTGCATGTCATTCACGGTGGCGCAGTTTGCTACCTGTAAACCTAGTCCAGCCAATCCCAATGTCTGCTCTTAAAAATATACAGTATCAGACTTTCAGTAAAGTCTATGAGAGCAGTGTTAGGATTGGTTTGAGCAGGACAATCCAACACTCCATCGGAGACCAGCGACCTGCCGACTCTGGCCTGAGACTTCCTATTACAGCGAGGCTTCGGGGGGCCTTTAAAATGCGCATGTCAGATTGTCCTTGCTTAAATAGTGATTGGAAGAGGAGGACCACGCCTCCTCCACTACTTTAAAACTGGGTGGTGCTCCGTATGTTTTGTGAATGTTTTTCGAATGACTGGGGTAAAATTAAAATTAAAAAGAATACATTGCAGCTTTCAAAGATTGTATGGGGGCACCCAGGTGTAGGGGCAATGTTCAATCACCTATAAAGACGAGCCACCTCTTTATTGTCTGCTAATTAGAAATAACCCCACATTACCAAGGACTTAAATACACCCCAGGTGATGTAAATAGTTGGTAAATTGATATCCGTGCTCATCAAGTTTAATGACAAAGCTCCTTTTGGGGTCTTCTGCAAACTAAATGTTCCCCTTCTGTTACTAAGCCATTTCATTTTATATTTTAAAGTGGTTTGCCCATTTAACCAAACAAACCAAATAGGTAGGTAATTTGAAATACGGCCTGCTGCGCTGACAAGCTGAGTGGTCAACATTTACAAGATACTTCAAATGAATTACAGTTTAATCTAAAAATCGTTACCGCGGGGCTCTTCTCATTTTTGTTGTGGCAGATAACATCCTCAGAGCCAGCCTTTCTAGGGCATATGCATCCGATATCTATAATAGATCTCAACTCACAGACGAGGGTCTGTCAATTATGAAAACTACATTAAAAACATATAAAGTTTACTGTACTCTAGAAAGCATCCCTTTCTTGAAGGAAATAACCTGCCTGGAATGTACCTCAATGACAACTGTGCTACAAGTGTGTCATGAGCAAGCAGGCTGCACCAGGAGCCGGGCGGGGGTGAGCGCGGTGTGGAGCGTTATCGGAGGCCGCAGAGTGAGGTGCCCGGGAGCCCCAAGGAATCTACAGGACTGAACTGATTTATTGTCTATACTTGCACCTCGCTGATTTTATCTGTTTCTAACACCCTGTTCCTAAAAATCATATTTGATAGTTTTAGTATGATATAATATATCACAACTCCCCTGGTACGATTTAATTGAAATGAAGTATGTGAGATTATATTTGAAACTTTTGTAACCATTTTTAGGTTTCGCCTGGCGTCCACTGTGCAGCAGTGTTCCCGCAGGCGAAATCTTATGTTTACCAGTACGGGGCTTTGTCCCGCCTCTCTCTTCCATTGGCTAGCTCCATAAATGGAGGCTAGCCATTGGAAGAGAGATCTGTCCGTAATTGTCAGACCAGATTTGTGGGCGTTCCGTATATTTTTTCTCACCCCGCCCCTTTAACAACATCATAGGCGTTGGGCGGATGTTTTTTTTTGAGGGGGACGGCATGTTGTGTTCAGTTCATCGTGGCTTTTGCGGGAGTAGGCTGCTCGATTTATGTTGCCGGGATGTTTGCGAGCAGGTAAGCAGCATTTTCTTCTAATTTTATTTTAATTTTGTTCGTCTTTCCGTTTTTGTTATCTCTGTGTATTGTTGTCCGTGGCTTCTTTCCGTCTTGTCGTTTCCGTCTACCATACTGCTTGTCTGTTGTCTTTTGTCTTGCACCGTCGTGCATGGCTGTTGTCTTTGTGTCCTTTACCGTCGTGCGTGGCTGCTGTCTCGTCTCTGTGTATTGTTGTCCGTGGCTTCGTTCGTGATGTTTGTGGCCGCCTTTTTTTCAGGGAGCTGGGGCGGGCGGGTCGCGAGTGCCTGGCGTTTCTTGTTTTCTTTGTTTTCAAAGACGCGGTACCAACCCTCTCAGACCTACCTGCCCGTCTGTCTCCCCGTCGTGCGAGGACTCCAGACCTACTACGGACTGGTTTTCAATGTACACACAATACATTATTGACATCACACGGCAGATTGGCATTGCAGCAATAACCTGACTCATGACCTGTTTCTGGGCAGCATTGTTTTCTATGTGGCTTGCCTCTTAAGGTGAGGTGCTGCCCTCTGCTCTGCGCTATGTCCCCTATCTTCCTGATCAACATTTGTGCCTTTTCTAAGCACCAGAAAGATGCAGGTGGGAGTGTGTCATATTTCCGCAACCTTGTACTATGGAGGACAAATCTTAATTTGTTTTGCTTCGTTCTGAAGGCTTGTGTTCAATCTCTTTTCCTTTAAACTCTATGGCAGTGCCTAGCAGCATTGTTCAACTAGGATTGTTAGTGTGGTGTTAAAATGGAATTCATTGAATTATAGTTTACAGTTTAGCTGTGAGGTATACATAACACTAGGTATAAATGCGTCCAGAGTTTTTCAAAGGAAAGATAGTCTTTGAAATCACTAATGTGGAGTGTCGAGGCTTTTTAATTTTGGGCACTGTTACTGAAAACGCTCACCCACAAGGCACAAACGGACTTGTTCATAGGCACCTAGGTATTCCTCAGAAGAATAGCTTTCACCTGATAAACTAATTCTAACACTCCTATTTATTGTTGCGGAGAACAAGGGCCATTTTGTGTACTGCTTGACTGAATCCACACTTTGCTATAACAAAAAGGGTGCCTTTCTTGCCTGGCAACCTAGAGGTGTGAATTACTGGTGAAACATACTTTGAAAAGAGGTCGTGGGTTGCCCTCAGGCGAGGCAGTTTCTGCATTTTATAGTATTCCCGTGGAGGGTGGAGACCCTAGTGAGACGACTGTGCACCCTCGTTCTTGAAGCAGTGTACTATCCGTTTTTGCCAGTCTTCAGTGACGCTCAGTTTTTCAGCAGTTACTCTGCTTTGAATTCTTCCACCAGTAACAGTCCGATACCTTCACCATGTGCCACGTTTATTTTTCGGCTGCCTAAGGCGGCATTATGGTTTGCTGAAGACCGAGTGCACACTTGCAAACTGTTATGGTTTTGAAGCTTTCAAGTCGGAGTAACCTATTATAAAGCTGAGGTACTCGTAAGTACATAAAAAATTAAGAAATGTACACAAGGATATTGTCTGCATGCAGTTATACACCGAATGTAAGTTGACATCAGTATGAATGATTGTGATGTGAAAGATTGCACGTCCCAAATTGCCCCAGTGTATCTAAGGTGAACCCCTCAATACTCCAGTTAGTGGTGCAAAAGACTACAAGTACTAGAATAAACTGAGATCCGGTAGTTTAGTACTATATGTGTTGAAGTTTGCCATAGATGGTTGCCATTGCAACTTCTCGTCATACATTTTCCCCACATTTAAAATTCCACAAATTACGACTTAGAGTCTCTGATAGAGAATTTAGGTAAACCGACAGACACTTTAATACCGTAGTCGAGTTTCAAGAGGACAAGTGCCCGGGTGACCTGTCCTTTCAGTGCGGGTTCTGTTTCCTTAGGCCCTTGCTAGGCATGTGCCCGGGGTGACCCCAGAGGTGTAGCAAAGATGGTCTGCGTCGAAATTCACGCAGTGGGCCCACCTGCCCCTAGATTGGGAACTAACTAACAGATTTAGTTGCTGTCGTACCCCCATGCCCCAGGACCCTTTGGCATTGCTGCAACTGCTCTAATGATAGCTTGGCCTCTGACGAAGTCTTCCATCTTTATGTAGTTAAAATTCCAACTCCTGAGCCATTCAGTGCTAGATCTCGTATTTGTGACTTGTGCAGCGGATTTACCAGCTCATGTTTGTCCTGATAGTGACCCTCTGATGTTGCATTTCATTTTGAATGTTACAGTTTATGTGCATTGTATCCTCAGCTCAGCGTTGACTGAGGAATGTTTTCTTTTTGAAGAATGTTTTCTTTAGGATTTTTTTACTAATCAGTCTGTATCAATTTCATATTAATTGAAACCTGGATTCCAACAATAGTGAAGCTCTTTTATAATATATTTCAAGCAAGCAAGTATACAGTGCCCAGAGTTCTACAGCCAGCAAAATAAAGATAGGGTTCCCCAAAAAAGGTAGAAACATTCAGGGTGACATGCAGAAAATACAGATTTCCTTGATAATAAGAGAGATTCCAACCTAGGTAAAGGTCTTTTATGATGTATTTGAAGCAAGTAGTCAATTTTCGCTGGCTGTTTTATTTATCTGAATGCTGTCCTTGCGTGGTTTTATTCTTTGCTATTGTTCTCTTCCTTTGGGCACTAGCCTCTTGAGAAACCCATGCATCTGTAATATTGGATATTAGGTGCTGATGTTGCAGAAAACCTGATGTTGGTGTGGAATATTTAGCAGCAGCGGATTTGCATGCTAAACTGAAGGGCTCTTCACTGGAGGCCAAAGACTAGGAGTGGGCAATAAATTCCGCTCCTCTGGCAGAATTTCCAGAGTTTTTTTTGCCCACTTCATGTTACGCTTGTAATGCGGAGTTCCAGCAAAAGTCTTCCAGCTGCCACCTGGCTGAGTAGTTTCTCGTGCGCGTCTTGTTGTTCTGAAATTCTGGACCCTGCTGTAATACCGGTACCGAGGTCCAACACTCGTGTCACAAAATATCACCGTACCATGACGAATTTGGTATCGGCAAACCGGTAATGATTAGGACATTATCCCTGTGCATTTGCGTCATGATTGAGCGATGTTAAAGCCCTCGAATCGTGGTTTCCGTTCTGAATCCTCGGACTCCATTTTGTAACGGCATCCATCTTATGCCTTGCCCTTATATAAGTCAATCGATTAAGGTCGAGCTTGATCTGAAAGGACACGTCCACCTTAGCTGACTTCCCCATGACCTGGCCAAAACTAACTCCACTGCCCCCGGCCCAAAACCTGTTTAGGCAGCTCCTCGCCCAGTGGCGGAATAAGATAGCATCAATGCACAACATGCCATAAACCATTCACTACATACAGACCATGTTTTCTACACACATACACCTGTCCATGTTCCTTGTTTATGGCCAGTTTTACGACGAGGAGTTGCCCTGTTTTATTGGGGTTTCATCGATATCTGATTGTAATTCCGGGCTGGGCTGGGACATCTATCACAAACTGGACATCTAAAATATGGGTTGGCCAACATGACTGTGCGTTTGCTCTATTGTGAAAATATGTCTATGACCGTATTGTAAACTTAAGAATTCTTGCCTGCAGCTGTTATTTCTGTATATAAGGAGAAGGCTGGTTCTGTAAAAACGAACAGTCTCCTGAGAACTTACGACCCGTGCTGTTGTAATTCTAGGACGCTTGTTACTTGGTTGCAGCCAATAAAACTCGATCTCTGACTTCACCTAGAAGACTCTTGGTTTCTGTGGTCCGGAACAGGGAGAACTCAGAGGTCTTCGGGTGTTATCCCCTGGCACCACCGGGTTCCTAAAAACCCGGCACCTCAGTTGGCGCCCAACTCGGGGCGGTATCAAGCGGCGACGGTCCAAGCCAGATGTTCGTGAGGAGCTTCGTGTGAAAATTCCAGAGGACGGCCAGCCACTTCAGCGACCCCTGTATGTCGACGTGGTTCCGAAGGTCTTTGATGCGAGGTTCCCCGCGTCCCGACGGCTACGAAGGACTGCTGCCCTGACTATCGCCCTGTTTTGGACCCAGTGATCCTTGGTAGAGCGAAACGATAGACGAGTCTTCTAGTGACGTCATCGATCTTCAATACTTCAGTTAAGTATAAGTGGAGCGTCTCCCAGTCCTTAGTTTGGTTCTTAGTTTTGGTATCCTTTAGATACACTTTGTTTGGAACTTGCAAGCGCCAAAACCGAGGGATTCGTGTATTCACGAAAATATCATAATTAGATAATCCCTTGAAGTTGGAAGCTAGACTAGCGAGCGAAGATGTCTGGTCTTAGCAGACTTGGAAACTTGTTTTGTCTTGGTTGTAGTAAGGACTCCCGATTAGAGGATTCGTGTCTGGTTCCTCCGATTGGAACTCCAACATATGAGTTATATATCAAGCACGGAGTAGGCCCCATCACGTATAAAGAGGTATGGATAAAATACACCAGAAAGGATGGTGCTTTAAAATGGCCCCAATATGGTAGCTTTGACGCAGAAATTTTAGATAACCTTGAGGTCAAATTGTTCAGAAAGAAAGCCCGGCCGGCGACGTTTGACTCTTTTCGCTTATGGCGCAAAGAAGCCAAACAGAAAGAAATAAAATTAGCAAAGAAAAATAAAAGAGGTATGTCAATGGTGCAAGCTGCCATTGCATACAGGGATAATGAGGAAGAGCAAGAGAGTGAGCAAATGCTCAGAAGCAAGAAGTTAGCAGTAGATAAATGCTACCCGATGTTGCCCCATGAAGGACAAGATTCAAAGGGAACATCTGAGAAAGATCCACTAATGTCCCATTTGTTGAATTCACCACCCCCATACACATCAAGTATTACTGGACCCCCGAAGCGTTTTGTTATACCGCGCCCTGGCGCACGAAATGCAACTCTTGCACAAGCACCAGCTCCTCTTCAGCTGGTTCCTACTTCTCCGGCGCAGCCTTCTCAAGGGCCGCCGCCTTTGCTACATACTCCGTCTACTTCTTCTACAACTTTGCCTACCGCTCCACATGTTTATCCTGATACTACTTCTGCTACTGCTTCGACTTCCTCTGCTATTGCCTCGACTTCCTCTTTACATCAGCCTGTCTTTTCCGGCACATCTGCCTCTCCGCAAGCTTCTCCTTCTGTTCGACAGAGAGTGGCAAGTACTGTCACTGGTCTGTTCTCACCTTTCTTTGGGTCGCCTAAAACGACCCCTAAAACAGGACGTAGACAGTTGCGTAGTCAACTGCCTAAATACGAGGAAAGAGAAGTGCTGAATGAGTTAGCGCGCAAATGGGTTACTGACACTGTTAGATATGATGTTCAGTCGGTTATGGAAGTCTTCCGACAATGGGATGCACCCACTCAGAGATATGTATTCGAAGAGATGTGTGTATATCTTCGTGAAGATTTGGAGACAAACGATCCAAAACGCAAAATGAAGGAATTATTCCGTATGCGTTTTAAGTTCTATGAAGGCATGATTGTAGGTGCCGATGTTGAAAAAGCGATAGATTTGTTGTTATCTTATAGGAGTAAGGGAAATGTCTCTAGATCATTGTATGAGGATGACATGTCAGGTAGGAAAAAGGCGCGACAGTACCCTATGAGAGAAGTTCCTCCAGTTTGGTGGGAAGGTGATGCAAATGCGCATCCACCCGTTCCACCGCATTTTCAGCGCGTATGGGTACATGCCCCCTGGAAAAGATCTGAAGTTTTAGCACTCAAGCAGACATTACCTGATCCACGTAAAAATCCTACAGGGTATTATAAGGAGTTATCGCAGACTGCCAGCTCATGTATAATGAATTTAGCAGATGTCGACATGTTGTTTGGGAATGTTGTTCCACAGCCTTTATGGAGTAAAATTCGTCATGCAGATCATGATCAGGAACTAGGTGACACATGGGCTAATATTACTGCTGCTGATGCTAGACAAGTTGGTGGTTCCAAACCTGAGCCTTTAGTAGCTGAACTTCCTGGTAGAATTATAACGTACATGAAGACCTTAATGCCTGAATTGCGTGTTAATTGGGACAAGTTGTCTGCGTGCAAGCAGAAGAAAGATGAGAATGTGTCTGACTTTTTCACAAGGTTTGAAGAGACTTTCGTCGATCATAGTGGTCAGGATATGGCTACCGAGGGTGGCCAAAGGTTGTTTGTAGACAAATTTGTACATAATTTGCTTCCTGAACTATGCAATAAATTGAAAGATTCAGAGAGTGCTTGGGCTGTTTCCACGTCAGCGCAGATTTTAGCCACAGCCCAGTACTACGAAAACAGGCGCAAAGACGAGCTAGATAAGGCAGATAAAAAGACTAAAGATTTAAAGACCAAAGTTCTTCTCCAACAAGCCTATCCGCCTCGCACTCCTAGTCAGCCCAATTATCAGCAACCACAGCAGTATTAGAGAAACCCGCAAGGGAACGAGTTTTCCCATCAGCGTTTACCGTACGGCCCGAATCAGTGTGCCTATTGCAAAGATGAGGGTCATTTTAAGAATAATTGTCCAGCTTTGGCACGACGTCTGAATGGTGTTTCTGGTGTTTCTGGTGCGAGAGGTAGAGGTGTTCAACAGGCTCCTAGGGGTAGGGGCCGTGGAAATTTTCCCCAGAGTAACACTTCCTTCCCGCCTCAGAATTCTATGAATAGCTTTGATCAACAAAATAATGCGTCCTCTAGGTCGGCTCAGTACTATGCTGATGACTATTACGCCGAAAACGAGAATGAGAGTAATAATTGCTAGGACAGCCGTGGACAAAGAGAGGGAGTTGTTTCAGTTCCAGTAGACCAGAATGGACCTTATGTCGAGGTGATCACATCAGGAGTGTCAGAGCCATTTCTGCTGGATACTGGTGCTACAAAAAGTTCTATTATGCACTCAAAACTTCCTGGCGCACCTTTGTCTGGCGAAATGAATATTTCAGTAGGTTTCTCTGGCGCCCCTGTTAGAAACCCGATTTCTAGTCCTATGCCCCTTTCTGTTGGCCCATGCGAATTAGAAGCACCCCTCATCCTTACAACAGGTTGTGGCGAAAATTTGTTAGGTTTGGATTTGTTAAAAAGATTATATGCAACTTTGTACTGTTCTCCTTCGGGAGTACGACTTACCCTAGGTAAGAAAGTGGTTTCCCCAATGTATTTGTCAAAGGAAAATATTCCAACTGAATTGTCATCTCTTCCAGATATACTTTGGGCTACCGGTTCTAATGATGTAGGTCGTTTGGAAATAGCACCGTATGTCATAACATTGAAAGCCAATGTTAGGTTGCCACGTATTCCCCAATACAAGATCTCTAGCGAATGTGAAAAGGCGTTGTTAGCGATCATTTACGATCTGATTGAGAAAGATGTCATTGAAGAGACAACAGGCAACATTTGTAACAGTCCTATTCTGCCTGTCTTAAAGCGTACTGATCCTTCACAGCCCCCTGTGTACAGATTTGTGATTGATCTCAGAGAAGTGAATAAAATTGTTGTACCACAGTTTCCAGTCGTCCCTGACATTACTGCCTTATTGACAATGGTTCCAGCTTCAGCCAATTGGTTTTCGGTGATTGACCTGAAGAACACCTTCTTCAGCATCCCGATTGCTGAGGAGAGCAGAGATATTTTTGGCTTCAATTTAGGAGGACAAAGCTTCCGCTTCAAACGCGCTCCTCAGGGCTACTGTGAGAGTCCATCGATATTCAGCCAAGCTCTGAAAACACAACTTGATACGATTGTTCTACAGGATGGTGCAACTCTGATTCAGTATGTAGACGATCTGCTGATCGCTGCAGATACTGAAGAGATTTGCAAACAAGCCACACTGTCGTTGTTGCATCATTTGTGTGACATCAAGCACAAAGTCTCTCTTTCAAAAATTCAATTTTGTCGACAAGAAGTGACCTACCTAGGTCACATCTTATCGAAGGAGGGAAGGAGACTGACCCCAGAAAGAATACAGGCAATTGCAAGATTGAGTGCCCCAAGGACACAAAGAGAAGTTCGGGCCTTCTTGGGCATTACATCGTACTGTAGACAATGGATACCGAATTTCTCGCTATTAACTAGACCTTTGCTGGCACTACTCCGCAAAGACACACCCGATCCTATGCCTTGGTCTGAAGATTGTCAGACAAGTTTCCACGAGTTGCGTGATGCATTGTGTTCGGCTCCTGTGTTGGGCAACCCCGACTACAGCAAGCCTTTTACACTATATGTCCATGAGAAGGAAGGTTGCGCATTATCAGTCCTGACACAATACTTTGGAGACAAACAGCGCCCATGCGCGTATTTCTCAGCGACTCTAGATCCTGTAGCTAAGGCATTACCAAGTTGCTTGAGGGCAACTGCTGCAGCAGCTGTCTGTATTCGACAGTCTGCTGGGTTAGTCATGAATAATACTCTGATTGTTATGGTCCCACATGCAGTAGACATTTTACTGAACAGAATGAAGACGCAGCATTTAACTAGTGCTCGACTGTCCAGCTATGAGTTGACACTACTAGCGAGTCACATACACATAAAGAGGTGTGATACACTCAACCCCGCCACGTTATTACCTATTCCTGCAGAGACAGATGAGGTTGAAAAACATGATTGCTGCTTTAGGACAGAAGAAGAGACAAAAGGGAGAGTAGACTTGCAGGACACTCCCCTTCCTGAATGTAATGATACTTTATGGGTTGATGGTTCATGCTTCAAGTTGCCAAATGGTGATACGACTGCAGCATATGCTGTAACAACATTGCACACGATTGTAGAGTCTGCACGCATTCCCCACAATTCTGCGCAAGCAGCAGAGTTGGTTGCACTTACAAGAGCGTGTGTGTTGGCAAAAGGAAAGCGAGTGAATGTGTATACTGATAGCCAATACGCCTTTGGCGTGGCTCACAGTTTTGGAAGATTGTGGCGTGAACGTGGGTTCCTGACGTCACATGGTGCAAGAATCCAACATGGTCAGCTAGTTAACGAGCTCCTCGAGTCACTGACCTTGCCACTACAAGTTGCGATCGTAAAATGCAGTGCACACAGAAAGATTCAAGATGATGTTGGTCGTGGGAATGCATTTGCAGACGAGGTTGCGAAAGAGACTGCAAGGAACACAATGAGTCGGATGTACGTTGTAGGTCCTGCTAGATGGATTGCCGATGTGGGTATGTGTGAGAACACTATTGAAAGTGTGAAGTCCATACAAGCTGAGGCCACTGAAAAAGAGGTGAATGAAGGGAGAGAAGGCAAGGGAAGATTGGATGCAAATGGTTGTTGGGTCGAATTGTCAGAACATCAGCGATGGCTATTACCTGACGCATATGTACTTGCAGTGGTGACAATGGCCCATGGGATGGCGCACGTCAGAGTGAAAGGAATCTGTAAACGGTTGGCCCCAGTATGGCAGAATAATGGTATCCCAAAATGCGCAGAGAATTTGGTCAGGAACTGTATGGTGTGTTTGAAGTACAATCCCGGTAGGGGAACCCCAACTCCAGCTGGTCATTTTGCGCCTCCGACGTATCCGTTCGAGGTTTTGCAGCTCGATTTCATCCACATGGAGAGGTGCAACAATTTGAAATACGTGCTTGTTGTTGTTTGCGCTTTCTCCAGGTGGGTGGAAGCGTATCCCCTTAAGGACAACACCGCCTTGTCAACTGCCAAAGCCCTTGTCAGGGAATTCTTCCCTAGGTTTGGCATGCCTAGAATGGTCTGGAGCGATAATGGAAGTGAATTTGTGGGACGAGTGATGAAGAGAGTGTGCGAATGTCTAGGCATCCACCAGAAGTTTCACGCTGCAAACCACCCCCAATCAGCTGGATTAGTAGAGTGCTATAACGGCACTCTCAATTTGAAATTAGCCAAGATACAAGCCAGCACAGGTCTTAAATGGCCTGACGCCCTGCCTTTAGCACTCCTGTCTACCAGAATGATTGTCCATTCTAGATTAGGACTTAGCCCTTACGAAATTGTGTTTGGCCGCCCAGCCAACATCTGGGGCGTGCCAAGACCCAAAAAGATAAGCGAAGTAGAACACCCTGTACTGTTTGACTATTTACACGAATTGACAACTAAATTGAGTGTTTTACACCAACAGGTTCACAGCTCCTCTCCGCCAGCCTCTGATGATCCAGGTCACTCCATTGAACCCGGCACCTGGGTGCTGGTGCGGAATTTTCAGCGCACAAACAACGAACAGCCCAGGTGGACCAGACCGTACCTCGTCCTTCTTTCCACAAGATCAGCCGTTCGGGTGGAAGGAAAGAAGAACTGGATCCACGGGACCCATTGTAAACGGGTCCCTCTGCCTCTTCCATATGACCGGTGGGTCCAGGAGGGTATCGCTGACTCTGAGACCGAATCCGTACCTTGCTTTGCGCCCTTCAGCGATGCACGATTGAAAGAAACTGGCACAGGAAAGGAGAGTGATCGTATTTTGCAAGGATTTGTGCCACCGTCAATGCAGTTGGACACTACGGAACCTGAAACGTTGTTTGAAGACCACACCGTACCTGGGAAACGATGATATAATCTGAGGTCAAGAACAAGAGACTAATAAAAGCAAATTAATACGATTCTCTCTTCCCCCAAGAACTATTTTTGATTTTACAGCTCTCTCGCCCAGGGAACTTGCTCATTTTTGATTTTCGAACCGCCATCCGGTTCTGCTACTAGGGTCGCGGTTGATAGTCTGGGGAGTGCAGCTGGGGACGTTTAGGTCAACGGTTCTGATTGGTCTGAGTGAATTACCCCGGACTGATCAGAAAGCACTCCTTGGCAGAATCAAACTCCCACCGCGGGCAGCAACTAGAGGATGGAGTTTTCGAGGGTGGAGAGACCTGCTAGATCTATGAACTTTGAAAAGAAAATATGCACTGTAATGGCAAGAAGACGATCTCTAGTAATAAGCATTTTAATGTTGTGTAGTATAATAATGTTTTTAACCGGCTATGCTCTGTTCATTTTTCGAGTTCCATTCATACACAACACGCAGCTCACACCTCCTCCTACTATTTCCCCGCATTCCTTTCATCCCCTACCTGAACACGAGTCTGCCAGAAGATTAAAATTTGTAAATAATTCATTTGTCCAACTCCTACACCAGCACCAATCTGCAATGAACACTACGAACTGTTGGATATGCGGACTCATGCCACACACTACAGATAGGGGTATTCCGTATTTTGTCCTGCCGTTCAGGTTTTTCGGTTCTCTGTGGGCTTTCCAGACCATGTTCCTGTTTTCCCTTGAACCGTACGTTCCAGGGAAAAATTCAAACAACAAGGCACTAGTGGCAGGAATCAGAAATATGAGTAGAGATATTGACACGGTTAGAGCAACTCCCAAAGATGAGCTTATACCATACAGTCGATGGAGTATAACTAAGTATGGAATTTCCCTGGCCAAAAGTCAGAAGGCGAAGAGATCCTCCCCAATCTGGATAGTACCCCACCGAGGTCATCTATGTCTGCAGGGAAATGGCAACAACCCTCGAGCCCAGTTAGGGAAGAGTGTCTGTACTGAGACCTATGTTCTCTTATCCCAGACCTCCCCTTCATTCTTAGCGGCTAAGGGTACATACTTCATCTGCCATGACAAAGCATACACATGGTTGCCCCCTGACTTCTCGGGCACATGTTTTATCTCGTTTCTACTGCCACCCATCTATACGGCCGGGGCAGATTACCATTGGACAAGGACAGTTAGGGGTGTCGTGAGTCAAGACGACACTGCGGGTCAAGAGTTTGGGGACTTCGCAAAGGGTTTTCTGCCCTTTTGGGGGCCTATGGTGAACAGCAGGAACATTTGCCAGTTAACGAGGGTAGTCGAATCCGCCGTGATCGAAACGGCCAGTGCCCTTAGTAACCTGACAGCTGAGCTTCAATCGGACCGACTTATGACCCTTCAGAACAGGGTCGCCCTAGACATCATACTTGCAGACCGTGGTGGTGTATGTAGGGTGATCCAATCCAGTTGCTGCATTTTCATCCCTGACAATGCACCGACAGTGTACCAGGCCATCTCCAAACTGCACAAAATCTCTGATTCCCTTCATATGTAAAAGGGGATTGGTCATTGCTAGGGTGGTTCTGGGAACTGATATCTGCCTGGGGATGGAAAACTCTGATCTTCATTGGGATGGTCTTAGCCATTCTGTTTATGTTCTGCCTATTTGTACAGTGCGCTCCTGCAATATGTGGCCTCTGTGCTACTTCATGTGTAAGGAAGCCTGTGACAAGGGACGAATTGAGCAACAGGATGATGCTACAGCAGCATCTCCATGAATTCATTAATACATATTTGGACTCAGATTAGCATGAGTTATTGCCTAATATGAGGGCAAAAGGAGGGTCTGTGGTTCTGAAATTCTGGACCCTGCTGTAATACCGGTACCGAGGTCCAACACTCGTGTCACAAAATATCATCGTACCATGACGAATTTGGTATCGGCAGACCGGTAATGATTAGGACATTATCCCTGTGCATTTGCGTCATGATTGAGCGATGTTAACGCCCTCGAATCGTGGTTTCCGTTCTGAACCCTCGGACTCCATTTTGTAACGGCATCCATCTTATGCCTTGCCCTCATATAAGTCAATCGATTAAGGTCGAGCTTGATCTGAAAGGACACGTCCACCTTAGCTGACTTCCCCATGACCTGGCCAAAACTAACTCCACTGCCCCGGCCCAAAACCTGTTTAGGCAGCTCCTCGCCCAGTGGCCGAATAAGAGAGCATCAATGCACAACATGCCATAAACCATTCACTACATACAGACCATGTTTTCTACACACATACACCTGTCCATGTTCCTTGTTTATGGCCAGTTTTACGACGAGGAGGTGCCCTGTTTTATTGGGGTTTCATCGATATCTGATTGTAATTCCGGGCTGGGCTGGGACATCTATCACAAACTGGACATCTAAAATATGGGTTGGCCAACATGACTGTGCATTTGCTCTATTGTGAAAATATGTCTATGACCGTATTGTAAACTTAAGAATTCTTGCCTGCAGCTGTTATTTCTGTATATAAGGAGAAGGCTGGTTCTGTAAAAACGAACAGTCTCCTGAGAGCTTACGACCCGTGCTGTTGTAATTCTAGGACGCTTGTTACTTGGTTGCAGCCAATAAAACTCGATCTCTGACTTCACCTAGAAGACTCTTGGTTTCTGTGGTCCGGAACAGGGACAACTCAGAGGTCTTCGGGTGTTATCCCCTGGCACCACCGGGTTCCTAAAAACCCGGCACCTCAGTCTCGCCAGTGGCAATTTGGTATTGGCGAGTGAGAATTGGCTTCCCCCAGTACCATTTTCGGGACAGGACCTGAAAAGACTTTCTCAACGCAGCGAGGTTTTGAAGGGGGGGGTGGTGGAGAGGTTGCAGTCGTTCGCAATGAGAAAGCTGCAACTCAATTAGAAAATCGACTTTAGCAGCAGAAAAGAATTGGTGTGTGTGTGTGGCTCTGGGTGTGTGTGTGTGTGTGTGTAGCTCTGCGTGTGTGTGTGTGTGTGTGTGGCTCTGGGTGTGGGTGTGTGTGTGTGTGGCTCTGGGTGTGTGTATGTGTGTGGCTCTGGGTGTGTGTGTGTGTGTGTCTCTGGGTGTGTGTGTGTGGCTCTGGGTGTGTGTGGCTGGCTCTATGTGTGTGTGTGTGGTAGTAATTGCTGTCTGCTGAGCTCGACCAGTAGGGTACAATAGGTCTTACATTTGCGAGAGATTAAGCTGTTGGCAATGTAAATTACAATGCCATTTATTTATCTGTTTTCAAAACCAACACATAAATAAAAATGTTGTCATTTACAATGCCAATAGCTTTAACTTTTGCAAAGGCGAAACCGTTGCATTGTAAATGCTTGTTATTAATTAACACAATAAACATTGACTGACTGACACTCCTGATGCTTCTTAACCATGATCAAAATTAAAAACAATGTGGAATTGTTCTTTACTTTAGTACAAAGTTAGGCACAGCCAGATTCTGTGGAAGTATGTTTAGCAGTTGGTAAAAGACTCTTTTAAAACTGCACTTCGACAAAATGGAAAAGAACTCCACCAATATTGTGTCCTGAATTACTAGGTATTGCTTGAAAGGAAAGCGATTGACTAGTGAATGAAGTCTCTCCATCACATAATGTACTCTCACTGGTGTTATTCCAGCCCAAGCTTTTAGCTCCTTTTGATGATGCCAGAATCCAGTCGCCAGCACCTTCAGTGTTTTATAGCAAAGCACTAATGACCATCTGATTAAGTCCAAAATCCTGCTATTTATTGAGAGCTCCTGGAGTATCCCTTTGTGTTTCTTACCCTGGGCATCACTACTCTAGCTAGGCCCTCAGTGGTACCTCTAGGTAGGACATCTCAGGGTCCTCCTTGGAAGTCTTCATGCCCCCTTTGTGTGCCCCCTGGGCACTTTAGTATTACAGAAGGGTACACTGATGCTTGTGTAGCCCTTTCTGTTATACCAATCGCGCTGGCACACATAAAGAGCCAGCGCTACCTTCAAGGGGGCGTTCTCTCATTTGCACAGGGGTGTGCCACATACAAATGAGGGAATCCCTTTGCCTCTGCATCTGCGTCGTATTACCGATGTGGGCGCAGAGGCAAAGAAGCCCTCAAGAGCAGTGCTTAATTTGTAAAATAAAAAGTGCTGGGGCTCTCCTCAGGAGGCCTCTGCAGCTTGCAACACACATAGCCCAGACAATGCTGCCAGCGATAGAAACAACACAAGTACTAGCCATCAAACCCCCACAAGTGTGACTATTCAGACTATTTCAAGCCCCCGAAGCTATAAGAATGGCTTGAGAGGCTGGTAATAGTCATTTTAATGTTTATTGAATGAATAGTTACCTGTTGTTGTGGTCATCTCCAAATTAGCCAGACAGCTTCACCTTGTGGCAGCTGTCACAAGCGCTGGTTTTTTAGAATTAAGTGCTGGATCGAGCACCAGAAACCACAGCTCAAATTGAGCACTGGTTGCAAATCACACCTCCGGCTGGTGAGGGAGGGATAGTTTGTAGCTTATGTCACCATATTTCACCAACTGAAAATAATTACCTCAACCAAATCAGACTATATCAGGAGTTTTCTGTACTGGTAATTCACTGACTCAAGCAACGAAAGAAACTCCACCATTAAAAATTCAGCACCTGCAACACTCCTCTGGATCATACCCATGGCTCTCAATTCTATAGACCCGGCCCTGTGAAATAAGTGCTGGTGCTTAGCAGCGGAAAGCACCGGTACAAATTAATCACTGCTCAAGAGGTGCACTGTAAGGGCGCCTCCTGAGAGCAGCCCTCTGCAGGGTGTCGAGGGGGTCCTATAGACCCCCCCAGACATCCCCTTTCAGGCGGGTGCAGTCACTGACCTTACTCGCCTGCAAAGGGATCTCTATTCCCCTTTAAAAGTGCAGGCGAGTTGCCGCCTGCACAGTGAAACACGAGGCAGCTTTAAAGCAGCTGCACCATATTTCATGTGAATGCGCTGCCCTGTGGGCAGCACAGGTTCACACCTGCCCTGGCGGTAGCACATTATCTATAATGCAGCTAATTTTTCTTCATTGCACCGGGCGCACCTTTTTAAAGGTGCACCCGGCACAATGAAGAAAAATGCGCTGCATGTGCAATACAACCCCTGGGGGCATATTAGCAAGGAACCTCGTTAATATTATCGCCGTTTTATCGGCAGGAAACTGCAGATAAAACGGCGATAATGGGCTTGCTAATATGCGATATAGAATTCCTATAGAATCCCAGGCTAGATGTCCTGCACATCTAACCTAGGATTCTATAGGAATTCTATTACGCATATTAGCAAGCCCATTATCGCCGTTTTATCGGCAGTTTCCTGTCGATTAAACAACAATATTTTTAACGAGGTTCCTTGCTAATGTGCCCCCAAGTTCTTCATAGCCCTGTGGTACGAGTCACTAAATTGCACCTGCAAAGCACAAACTGCATTGAAAGTTAAGTTCGCACCTAAATGGAAAGTAAAAAGGTGAAATACAAGCATTGACGGATCAGCCCAGCTACAAGTTAAAAATAGAAAGCTTCGGATACGAGTTGGATGAAGGTTGAGAGACTTTGATGCAACAGTTTCCTTGGCAGTCAGAGAAAGTGATAGAGTGTGGCTTTGTTCCTTTAGTTGGGAGCAAAAGAAAAAGGCACACAGCTTCTGTTCTCAGTTTTACCGACCTGCTGTTGTAGCACTCAGTTTGTGTCATCTATACCTGAACTTTAATCGCCTTTTTTTAACTTTATTTACCAGTTTCACATGTATGACAATAGATCTTTCATCTTTAATCGCTTTTCATACATTTCCCAGTGACCTTTTCTACTGCGGTCTTCTTCAATGGAGCCATTCTTTTTTTTGGCCCATGTGAATAGAAATACGGACGAAGGGGGAAAAAAATAGACCTCGGAGGCACTTTGAAATTTGCTTATGTGCTGCCAAATGTGTGAATCTATTCTAGAGACACAGGAAACAATAATTAATGCTAAGATCCACAATCTTAAGCTGGTGTCTGGCCTGTTCTTTTTGCACTTATGAACACAGGAGCTGCTTTTTGGGCACCATAAGCTCCAACCTTTTTAGGTGTAGAATATGATAACGTATCTGTCAGGGAGGAAGTTTACGATTATTGGCTTTGCCAACGCTTGTTACTTTTGTCATATCCGATAGCACAGTTGCCTCCATTAAATACGCATTATTCGATGCACGAAACTAACTGGAATATTGCATTGTTGAAAGCAAGCAACGTGTGGTTACTTTACTTTTAGCATGCAGTGCTGGGACTTTCAGTGTTGCTTTCTCGCGAAGGCCTCCATTTACGCAGCACTTGCCAGCTATAATAAACTTTACCCACACAAATACCACATAATTGAACCGGTTCCGCTGGAGTAAGCAAAAGCCTGCCTACGATGTAACTGTGACATGAAAGGATTACACCACAGATACAAATGTGGTCCACAACCCCGCAGTTTTCGATACAAGTGCACTAAAATGGCACTGTGATTTTCCCATGACTAAAATACAAGTACCAGTACCACAATTGCCATTTAAGTTATAAAAAATAGACCCTTGTGCATTCCAACACCAGCACTTCACCTGAGATAAAATGGTATATCAAGGAGTCAATTGTAAGAGGTGAGAAAGTAATACTCCTTCGGGTGGAGCAAAATCTATGTAGATATTGCATTATTGGTAACAATGGGGCGCATATAAGGGTGCTGTAAAGTTACATCCTATGGCACACCCTTACGGCCACATGCATCAATGTTGCCGTTTGCGAATCCTTAATTGCGAAAACTAAGGAATCGCAATTAAAAATTCGCAAACGGCAATGCATCAAAATTTCGCAAATATTTTTGCGATTTCTTATTTTTCCTTAATTGCGATTCTCAATTTGCGAATCGCAATTAAGGAATCCCATTCCCATTGTTTCCTATGGGCCAAGAGGCCCATAGGAATCCATGGGAAGGCATTCACAATTTGTGATTTTCAATTTGCGAATCGCAAATTGAAAATGCAATTTCAAGGGTGCAGGGGGGGGGTCCATAGAACCCCTCCCTGCACCCCTGAAATTAAACTTAAGTGCAATTTACACACACACATGTCCCAAGGACATGTGTGTGTGTAAAATGCAACTTTCAAAAATGCAATTTAGTGCATGTTTGAAAGTTTTCGGTAAATTAGCATGAAGTCCAATTTCTTGCTAATTTACCTCTTCCAAATTGCGAATTCGCAATTTTTAAATGATCATGCATTGCATTTAAGAAATCTCAAATTGCGATTTCCTAAATGCAATCGCAATTTTAGAAATCGCAACATAATTGCGATTTCTAAAATTGCGAAAAAAGCAGAAAAGCTTAATGCATCCCAAATCAATGAATTGCATTAGCAAACGGCTGAATTTTGCGATTCGCACCATTTGCGAATGCAATTCAGTTTGATGCATGTGGGCATACGTCCTGGCTTTAATGTGCTAACCAATACAAACAAAGGTGACACATATGTGCTTGTGAATGTTTGTGTTTGTATGTGTTACAACTAGACCAATTGGCTTTGCTAATGCTTGTTATTTTTTTACATGTGTGTTGGCATATTTGCCCCACCCCCCAAATAAGCATTTTTGAGAGCAAGAAATGAAATGAAAGATTGCTTTGTGTAATCCAAGCAATGTCTGCGTACTTCAAACGTGCATTTATGGCAATTGGTGCGTGGATATTTTGGTAAGGTTATCACTTTAAGAGAACTTGACAAATATGATAAATCTACTCAGAAAAATACAACGTAATTGAAGAGGTTTGTGTGGAGTATTCAACAGCCTGACTTCAATGTAATAGTGATATCCAAAAGGAGTACCCCAAAACACCACAATTTCCAATAAAGGTGGACTAAAATAGCACTGTGATTTCTCCATGTCTAATTAAAAGTAGCACCATTGCTGGTAATAAATCTGTAAAATAGAAATTAGCACCTGAGTGTTGCAGCATAGTTATCGCCTGACCAAATATTGGATAGTTATGCTTAACACTTATGTCAGACGAATTCTTTGTTATTGGTGTTGTAACATACAACCGAAAAATAGACCCTTATGCATTGCAATGGAAGCACTCCATTGGAAGTGGAGGGATACACCAAACAACCAAAGTCTATCTGTTTATATTAAAGTAGTGGTAGCTATAGCGACAGGTAACAATTGGGCCTGCAGACAGATGCCCTGTACAGCCAGGAAATAAAAACTTACTTTGAGAAAAGGAAGCCATATCAATCACTTCCAGACAGTGAATGCTTCTGCTGTTTGCTTCAAATAACAAATTCTCCTTGATGCTTTTTCACTGCAGACATGGGCCTAGATGTATCATCGTTCTCATTTGCGATTTCTTAATAGCGATTTTTACCGAATCGCTATTAAGAAATCGCAAAATGGGATGTATGTTTAAAATCGCTTTTTTTTTTAGATTCCTTATGATTCCTAATTTGCGAATTCGCATGTTGCGAATTCGCAAATAAGGAATAATTTCCCATTCATTCCTATGGGCCAGGAGGCCCATAGGAATGATTGTGAAATAATTCTCAAATTGCGAATTCGCAATTTGCTAATCGCAATTTGAGAATTATTGCAAGGGTGCAGGGGTGTCTCATGGACACCCTGCTGCACCCCTGAAACTTACATGTGTGTGCATATGGCCCACATACATGCCCTATGGGCATGTATGTGTGCCACATGCCACCTTCAAAATTGCTTAATTGTGAATTTTGAATGGAAGTCGCAAATTAACACCAACCTGAAATTGGTGTTAATTTGCGATTTCTTAACCTGAATTCGCAAATTGAATTTGCTTCATACATGGCATTTAAGGAATCGCAAAATTGCGATTCCTTAAATGCTTATGCAAAATAAGGAATCGCAATTTTTTGCGATTCCTTATTTTGCTAATTTCTCTTACATCCCAAAAGATGCAAAATGTCCGTTTGCGATTCGTTAAGGCCGAAATTCTGCGAATTTCGGCCTTAACGAATCGCAAAAGACTTGATACATCTAGGCCATGGTTCCTAATATCAATAAACTAAGTCTAACGTTAGTGCAGAGTTAAGATCAGGCTTGCGAAAGTACCCATTTATGACAAATATAAATTAGCATTTAGGACTGGACTCAAAGGCATATCTTCCTCCTTCAGAACCCCCTGAAAAATTTACCTCACTCAAAATGGATATAGCACTTCTGTCATGCTGCTGTAAGTTCACAAACTTGCGGCTCAATATATCAGCAATTTACAACTGTAGAAAAATGTAAGTTACTTCAATGGAGCAATACGCACTTTAATGTCTGCCTCTGATTGATCAGAGCCAGATGCAGTGTTTCCCACGTTGCCCAGGAGCGATCGGAAATGGCACAGATATACATTGGATTTTGTACAATGTGAATGAGACGTCTATCATTAAGTCATTACTCCAGCACAAGGAATACGTACTTTGCTTGGAGATGAAGTGCCAGACGGCACTGTTTGTCCTGAAAAGACCCTTGAAACTGATAGAGGGGGTCGAAACATTGGCAATGTCAAAGGGGATTGTCTGTTGCTCAATTAACTTGTAGACAGAAAACTATGGATATTTGTCAGACGATTTTTTGGTGATAAACCTTTTAAGACATCCTACTGCATATATGGATCATTGTAAATACTGCACACCAGTGCACTTTTGAGCACTGCGCCATCTGCACTTTAATTGATTTTTTTGAGTAAAAATGGTCAAAGTATTTTGTATAGCAAGAGAGGGAGTGGGACTGATTTCCTATGAAAAAGAATCCCTCTGAACTATTGCTGTTTATTTACATAATAAGAATGCCCTGTCAGGGCTTGTCAGGCCCTGAACAAGCCCTAAACAAGCACAACTCAGTGGAAGCGTGTGAGAATTCTTCACCCATACATGTGTAAATGACAATAATCATAGGTTTTATTTCGAAATTAGACTATGAACACATCAGATAATATGAGGAATCTGCGATCAGCCTAGAATTGATGAGCACCGCGATTTGACAGTATTTTTTATAGTGTTTGTTTTTCAAAAGTTACGAAATGCAGTTAATGAATTGCAAATAAAGGCTGATATTTTAAGGACCTTTTAAATGTACTAAAATAACTTAGAAACGGTGCAAAAATAATTACATATGTACATCAGCATTATTGTTTTTTCATCTGTTACTGAGTTTAGCTCTATATTTTATAATCATATATGGAGGTTTTTCCTATTGATGTGAAGTGTCTTTTATTCTCAGTTCAGTTATCCTCGCTAAGTTTCATGTCGCTAGTAGGCCGGAAAGCCATTTTATTTAGGGCTTGCATTTGCACAATTGCGCAAAGTGTAACCTTGTTTTCAGAGTTGCAGTTCGAAGTGGGATTTAGGAGAATAATGAAACCAGTATTGTATTAATAATATCTCCTTTTGAAAGATGTCTTGTGCGTCTTCTGGGAGAAGATCTTGTCACCTACTCATTAGATAAGTTTCTCCTGAAATCAACAAGCCATGTGATTAGGTTCTATAAACTTGGTTTGAGAGATAGGAGAGGAAATACATATATAGGGGACAGAAACGCTGTCAACAATAAAATAATTGATTTTTACCTCGCCTGGAGTGCCCACTCTTTCTCGTGTGTCGAGAGATTTGAAATGTATATATATATATATATATATATATATATTACCTACTGGCGGTCGCCAGTAGGTATATATAGTTAGGATTTTTTCTCTATGGGATTTTTGAAAATTCTATGTCTAATAACTTTGGCGTTTGTGGACGGAATTGGCTGAAATTTTCAGGAAAATGGAACATTTTGTTTCTGAGCAGCCCCTGACAATTTGGGGGGGTTTCATCAAGGGGGGGCCGAGAAAAAAGGGGGGTCCCAAAACGCGTTTTTCCCATGTTAATTTCCATAGGGCGGTTGGCCTCACTTTTAGCTCGAACGGCTGAATGGATTTGCACGAAACTTGGCAAAATTGTAGGGACTGTTAGCCCGATGTGCCTTTGCTAGGTCTCAATATATGTGCTCCAGTGGATTTTGAGTAATTTAGGTTCAAAAAAAGATATATATCTGGGCGGAGCCTAACCACACATCTGATCTGATTGGCTGTCAGCACTTCATCCAAGAAGTGTTGGCAGCCATCTTGGGACCAATATACATGATAGCACCTCATTAAAAAGCATTTTAGTTAATAGAGGGTTTTAGGACTTTAGTTACATTATAAATCATTTGTTGATGGTACCATACTCGTTTTAGGAATTGTGGTGGGTTCTAAGGTGATTTTACCATGTGAAAAAACCTTCTGCTGTGATATCATGAATATTGTTTGAAAGAAAACTAATACCTCATGATTTTCCCACAGTGGTTTGGAAGGGGATCTATAAGCTAAACTGAAAGCATATTTTCTGTAAATTCACATTATCTTTCTCAGTCATGTGAAAATGAAGTCTGACATTCTCAGTAAAACATGTACATCCAACAAGGACAGAGACTGTCAGTTGATTCCTTTGTGTTCTACTGCAGCCTCCTAGAGTGTTCTAAAGAACAACTAGAGCGCTAACAGTCCTACTTATTACAAAGGTATGGCACACCTGAAGCCATCTTGATTGGAATAAAGTGGTAACTCTTAAAACATTTAATTTAAAAAGAAACAACATGAGGGGGTATATTTTGCCATAGAAAGTATGATTAGTGCTGCAGAATGAAAAATTAGGGCACATTTTGAGTGACTTCTCAAATCCTTTTCTATTTCATTAAAACATTCTGACATGCAGTCTCCCAAAATGGCCACCAGAGACAAAAGAGCCCAAATGTAGCCCAAATATCACCCAGATGTAGCCCAAGTATAGCCCAATGACAGAATGTCCCAGAGTGTTCTAAAGAACAACTAGAGCGCTAACAGTCCTACTTATTACAAAGGTATGGCACACCTGAAGCCATCTTGATTGGAATAAAGTGGTAACTCTTAAAACATTTAATTTAAAAAGAAACAACATGAGGGGGTATATTTTGCCATAGAAAGTATGATTAGTGCTGCAGAATGAAAAATTAGGGCACATTTTGAGTGACTTCTCAAATCCTTTTCTATTTCATTAAAACATTCTGACATGCAGTCTCCCAAAATGGCCACCAGAGACAAAAGAGCCCAAATGTAGCCCAAATATCACCCAGATGTAGCCCAAGTATAGCCCAATGACAGAATGTCCCAGAGTGTTCTAAAGAACAACTAGAGCGCTAACAGTCCTACTTATTACAAAGGTATAGCACACCTGGAGCCATCGTGATGGGAATAAAGGGGTAACTCTTAAAACATTTAATTTAAAAAGGAACAAAATGAGGGGGTATATTATGCAATAGAAGGTATTATTAGTGCTGCAGAAAGAAAAATTAGGGCACATTTTGAGTGACTTTTCAAATCCTCTTCTATTTCATTAAAAAATTCTGACATGCAGTCTCCCAAAATGGCCACCAGAGACAAAAGAGCCCAAATGTAGCCCAAATATCACCCAGATGTAGCCCAAGTATAGCCCAATGACAGAATGTCCCAGAGTGTTCTAAAGAACAACTAGAGCGATAACAGTCCTACTTATTACAAAGGTATGGCACACCTGAAGCCATCTTGATTGGAATAAAGTGGTAACTCTTAAAACATTTAATTTAAAAAGGAACAAAATGAGGGGGTATATTTTGCCATATGAATTATGATTAGTGCTGCAGAAAGAAAAATTAGGGCACATTTTGAGTGACTTCTCAAACCCTCTTCAATTTCATTAAAAAATGAAAAATTTCCTAGCTATCGTAACGGAAAGTTTCAATTCTATTAAGGACAAGGAGGCGAGGATTATGCAGTCCTTTCTTCTCTTTATTTAAATAGCAAATTTAAAGTGGACCAATAAGAAAACTTTTACATAAACTTCAACTCCCATGAGCACATGGGCCACAGTGTCCATAACAACTGCCATCCAATCACGGGGCTGTCCACTGTATAATCGGTCCTGACGTCCCTTCCTCTTCCTCTTCTTGTCTGCGAGGAAAGATTCCCAGGGCGTACATCATTCCTTCTGGTCTTGTCCTAAACCAATATGAAACAACCGTTATCCTGATTCTTTTCCGTATACTCAAGCAGAGAAAGCAATATACCGAGTTGCATAACCAGGTAACATTTGAAAATGTCTTAAGGGAGCTCAGAATAATCACATATGCTCCAAAATCCTGATAATGAAATACTTCAACAATCTCACAATCAACGTGAAACAAATACAGTTGCATTAACATTATCAAACCCATTCAAAAGACTTACTTACCGAAACTACGGAGATTCCGGGTGGGTGAGACCCTCGAGTCTCGGGAGGGATAATCCTCGCCTCCTTGTCCTTAATAGAATTGAAACTTTCCGTTACGATAGCTAGGAAATTTTTCATTCTATGTCAGGACGGAGGCGAGGATTATGCAGGTTTAAAGCCTGTCCACCACCAATTCTGCTGCACCATAGATGGGTTTGAAGTAAAATTTCTTGAATGTGGACTCGGAGGACCAGTCCGCTGCGGCCATAATATCCTCTAAGCGGCCGCCTACCTGAATAGCCTTCGAAGCCATTGCTCCTCTCGTGGAGTGAGCTCCAAATCTGGTCACGTCTACCCCCGCCTCGGTCATGATCCAACGGACCCACCTGGCGATGGTTGGAGAGGAAACTGCTTTGAACGGTTTCTGCAAAGCAATGAGGAGTTGACGTTCTCCCGGGAGGCGGTATTCTGACGTCAAGTCCTCATACGCCTTGAGGCACCGTACCACACAGAGTTTGGGTTGGTCTGGAAAAAAAGGGTAAGATACCGACCTGATACTAGTCTTCGTTCTTCTAGCCACCGTAAAGGTGACTCCGTCCGGGGTGAACGCCCGTGCAGTAATATCCAAAGCCCTAACATCGGAGACACGTTTGCATGAAACCAAACAGAGCAAGATTGCCAACTTGGCAGATAACTCCTTTCTGGTGAGATATTGATTGTCTCTCCAAGAGCAGAGGAAACGGAGAACGATATTGACGTCCCAAAGGGAGTCATATCTGGGCTCCGGGGGCTTAGACAGCCGGGTACCCTTCATCAGTTTACAAACCCAAGGGTGCTCACCTGCCGGTCTCCCATCGATAGGGGCATGCCCAGCCGAAATGGCTGATCTGAAAGAATTGATAGTCCAATAGGCTAGTCCTGAATGAAATAACTCAGCTAGAAAATTCAAGATGTAGCTAACATCTGCCCCCACGGGATCGGTGTGTCTTCCCAAACACCAACGACGCCACCGTTGCCAAGCCGAGCGGTACCTTTTGATCGTCCCAGGAGCCCAGGCTCTCCGGATGAGGTCCTCAGCAACTTTCGAAAGTCGGCCGTCCTGCCAATGTCCCCTGAAATCTTCCATGCCATGAGTCGCAAGACTCCCTGGATCACCAGAGGATGAGGCTCCCCCTGAGGGTTCGAGAGCAACGAAGGGAACAAGGGCAGTAGAATGGGACAATCCCATGACAGTTCCAACAGAGAGGGGAACCACGCCTGAGCCCTCCAGAAGGGCGTCACCAAGATCATGGAAGCTTGTTGATGGCGAACCTGAGCCGCTACTCGCGGAATCATGAGAAAGGGGGGAAACGCATACGTTTGTTCCTGAGCCCAATCCTGCAAGAACGCGTCGACCGCTGACGCTTCTGGATCCGGTCTCCAACTCACGAATCTCGGGAGTTGATGATTGAGCCGGGATGCAAACAGGTCCAATGAACATGGACCCCACCTGGTCATCAAAGCCTGGAAGACTGAACGTTCCAGTCGCCAGTCGCTGAAATCCTGGAAGTGCCTGGATTGCCAGTCCGCAATAGAGTTCTGCCTGCCCGGCAAGTATTCTGCCGTCACCGAAATCTGTTTCTCCAGACAATAATGCCAAAAGTCCTTCGCCAGGTTCGCCAAGGCTTGAGAACGTGGTCCGCCCAGGCGATTGATTTACTGTACTGCTGACACATTGTCCATGCGTAGCAGAATGCAGCATGATACCGTGTTCCGTGTAAGGGATCGCACCGCGAAGGAACCCGCCAGGAGTTCCAGACAATTGATATGGAGGTGAAGCTCCTCCTCCGACCACAGACCTCCCATCGTGATGTCGCCGCATCGAGCACCCCAGCCCGCTCTGCTGGCATCCGATTCGATGACCAGGTCCGGGCTGGAACCGAAGATCGCTCTCCCATTCCACGCACTCATGTGGTCTATCCACCAACGCAATTCCGTCCTCGTTTCCTCCGTGAGGGAGATAAGTTCGGAATACGTGAGCCCCCTCCTGAGGTGCAGTGCCTTTAATCGCTGCAGGGCCCTGTAGTGAAGAGGGCCCGGGAAGATCGCTTGGATCGAGGAGGAGAGGAGACCCACGATGCGAGCCAATTGGTGTAGAGAAATCCTGTCCTTCCGGAGGACATGGGAGAGTTCTTTGCGGATTTTGGTTACCTTCTGAGAGGGGAGGCTGAGAGAAGCCGAGACCGAGTCTATCTGGAATCCCAGAAACGTAATTTGAGTCGACGGTCGGAGAACGGACTTCTGGACGTTTATCACAAAGCCCAGATCCTGGAGTAATGCAATAGTCATGTTCAAATCCAACTGGAGACGTTCTGAAGATTGATTCATAATCAATATATCGTCCAGATAAATGATTAATCGAATGCCCCTCTCGCGAAGGGTCTCCACCACCGGACGAAGGAGTTTCGTAAAGCACCATGGGGCCGATGATAGGCCGAAGGGTAGGGCTTGAAACTCGAAGGTTGTGTCCTTCCAAAGAAACTGGAGGAACCTCCGGTGTGGAGGGAAGATCGGAACCGTTAGGTAGGCGTCCTTCAAGTCCAGACGCACCATCCAGTCCCCCTGGAGGAGGAGATCGCGTAGTAGATGGATCCCCTCCATCTTGAAGTGGCGGTACACCAGCCACTCGTTGAATTCCCGTAAGTTTATTACCGGGCGAAAACCTACGTCCCTCTTTTGGACTAGGAAGATGTTGCTCAAGAAGCCCGCCGGGTGTAACCGTGATAGGCGGATCGCCCCTTTCCTGAGTAGATCTGTTACCTCTTTGTCGATCAGGAGTCTGTCTTCCGAAGAGAAGACGAGGGGACGAGGGCGCACCCTCTGACGGGGAGTTCCGTAGAATTCTATCTGGAAACCCTGCACCGTTTGGAGAACCCAAGGGTCTGAGGTGATCCTGCACCAGTTGTGAAAGTGGTTCTGTAACCTCCCCCCTAAAAAGGACGGGGAAAAAAGGATAATACTCACCGGATGGACCTCCAGGTGCATTGGCTCCGCCACGGTAGCCCCTGCCGCGCCCTTTGCCGGCGCCTCTACTGGGATAGAAATTTCCCTGTCGGCCGTCGTTCCATCCATTGTTACGACGTTGCTGGTTTCTATTGTTGGGGCCTTGCTGCTGCTGGCGGCCGGAGGAGCGACCCCTACCTCTTCCGGCCCCTCCAAAAACCCGTCAGGGAAAAATCTTTTTAATTGACGTTTGGGCCCTGTCCAAGGCAGAAAAAGTAGTGACGAACTTATTCAATTCCTTGATAAATGGTTCGCCAAACAGTTTGCCCTGTGCAATGGGTCCTGCTTCTGAGGTGGCCAAGTCACCTAACTTGGGGTCGATTTTAATGAGGAGAGACCTCCTCCGCTCTGCCGCTAATGCACAATTCGCGTTGCCCAAAAAGCATAGGGCTCTCTGGGCCCAACCTGCCACGATCTCCGTGGACATCGTGGTCCCCGACTCTTTGGCCCTCTCGGACAGCTGGATAATCTGAGTTATAGGTCCCACTGCGTCCAGGAGCTTATCCTGACAGTTGCGCCAGGAGCGGTCTATACCCTTCTTGGGGTCCCTCATGAATTTGGCAAAAAACGCGCAGAGCTTTTCATCAATATCCGGGGTGATTGCCACCCTGCCTTCCAATTTCGGGCGAGGGCACTCGCCCCGCATGCGGGTCCTAACCTCCCTCTCAAGGGGCTGGCGAACTTTGCTCGCAACATACTTCGCCACCTTAGGATCAGGGATCCACTCCGATGATCTAGGATGGTAAATTCTGGTCGGATCAAACATGTCAGACTTATCGTCACCCTCCTGGGATTCTGAGGAGTGAGAGGCCGGGCGCCAAGGGCGACCCGAGTAATCATCCTCATCCCCTGAGGAGGCGTCGTCATCAGTAACACCCTCTCCCTCCATGGGGAAACCATCTTCCTGGTCCGTGTCCGGGGCGACCTCGTCGCCATTTTCTCCGGGGTAAAATCCCTCCCGGCAGGGTATATTCTTCAACGTCCGCGCACTCTTACGGAAAGATTCTCTAAGGCGATCGAATTCTTCCAGGTGCCCCGCGTGACGTTTCCCTGAAACTTTGCCACCACCCTGCCCTCCTTTGGGGTCACGGTCGCCAGGCGCTGAGCCCCCAAACACCCCGGGGATGCTCTGGGCGAGTGCGTCCACTCTCTCCCTCAGCGACGCTAGGACAGAGTCCAACGCCTGCGAAAGCGCGCGACCAACCGCAGGTGGTAAGGGTTGGGAGACACAAAGCTCCTCAGCCTCCTGAGTGGAGGTATTTAATTGTTCACAAGATTGCATTATGGAGGGTGTGAACACCTATCACCTCTTAATTTACTGAGGTAGCCCCCTCGCCGGTGTTCAGGACGTAATTAGCGTGACAAATATCAGCAAACCTGTCAAGACAGATGCGGTACCACTAGGCGGCCACCAGGTGGCGTAGCGCCGAAGTCCGCGTCAATTTCAGCCAAGCCGAAGCCGGCGTCTGGCGAGGGTTGGTGAGGCTAAGGGAAGACCAGCCTCAACGCGCCTGACAGCTCGAGCGAAGACCGCAAACGCAGCCCTTCACACGAGGTGGGCGCCCCACAGAGTCAGGGAAACGCCGAAGCGCGCTCCATACGCTCCGCGATCCAGCGGCAGAGACGGCGCAGGCAGCGCCTGTCGCTCGTCAAAAACTGCCGAATGAAGCGCTGACACACAGCGCGAACAATGTAAACACAAGGCAAAGCCACAGAAGCAGAAAAACTGCACAGGTTAAACTCTATATCAATAAAACAGCAAAACACGTCAGAAAAAATGTGAAATGACTTATCTGACGAGCAGAGAAGAAAGAGGAAGAGGAAGGGACGTCAGGACCGATTATACAGTGGACAGCCCCGTGATTGGATGGCAGTTGTTATGGACACTGTGGCCCATGTGCTCATGGGAGTTGAAGTTTATGTAAAAGTTTTCTTATTGGTCCACTTTAAATTTGCTATTTAAATAAAGAGAAGAAAGGACTGCATAATCCTCGCCTCCGTCCTGACATAGAATTCTGACATACAGTCTCCCAAGATGGCCACCAGAGACAAAAGAGCCTAAATGTAGCCCAAATATCACCCAGATGTACCCCAAGTATAGCCCAATGACAGAATGTCCCAGAGTGTTCTAAAGAACAACTAGAGCGCTAACAGTCTTACTTATGACAAAAGTATGGCACACCAGAAGCCATCTTGATTGGAATGAAGTGGTAAGTCTGAAAACACTCAATTTGAAAAGGAACAACATGAGGGGGTTAATTTTGCCATAGAAAGTATGATTAGTGCTTCACAAAGAAAAATTAGGGATCATTTTGAGTGACTTCTCAAATCCTCTTCTATTTCATTAAAAAAATTCTGACATGCAGACTGAAACATGCACTTTGAATACCAGCAGCAGACGTCCCTGGTGAGCAGTAGCTTTACTACAGTGATCTAATGTGCAACTAGAGTGCTAACATTCAGAATTTATGGCAAATGTGTGACACATCTGAATGCCTTCTTGATGGAACCAAAGTAAACAAGCATTGAAAATGCAATAGATCTCGCCCTCGTTTAAGTTAAAGCCATTCTGTTTGTAATGAGGTGGCTTTTTAGCTTTGCTTTTATTAGTGTTTTTTCAACTTTCATGTAAATAACATGCATCTGTATGCATATAAGTATATGTATGCATGCATTTATGTTTGTATTTATATAGATATACAGATGATATATGTTTATATATGTATGTATATATATATATATTCACTGAAAAAACCATAGGCTATAGACCATATATAGTTAGGAATTTGCATTTACAAAACCTTGAAAATTCACTGAAAAAACCATAGGTTATAGACCATATATAGTTAGGAATTAGCATTTACAAAACCTTGAAAATTCACTGAAAAAACCATAGGTTATAGACCATATATAGTTAGGAATTCGCATTTACAAAACCTTATTTTACTCACACAAAACCATTGAAATTTCATATATAGTTAGTTGCACTAACTATATATCGCGCACCCGCAATCCACTGCTGATGATGTCACATATTACATCATTCATGACATGGTCAGTGACATCACTGATGACATCACTGATGACATCTCAAATGACATCACTGATGACATCACTGATGACAACATCCAGTGACTGTATGTTTCTGTAAAGTTAAAATATGTCTTACATATTGAAGAATGAGTGGATGTATAAGTGTCTGGATGAAGGATTTAGTAGGTGCATGACTGACTGTATGAGTGAGTGATTAAATGTGTCTCACTGAGTGCATGGGTTAGTGACTAAACTGTCTAAATTTGTGCATCATTATGTCTGTTGTTCTGTAAACTGTTGCATGTGTTGATAAGTAGCTATATGAGTAACTATATGGGTTATTGATTGGTTGCCCAAGTATTTGTATGGGAGCCAAAGTAAGTGCATATGTAAAACACAGTACATGTGAGAGTTGACATATATAAATAACTGTGCATAAGAGCCAGTGAATGTGTGAGTGGCTGTATGGATCATTGTGAACTTGTATCAGGGATTGTATAAGAGAGTAAATATGTGTTAGTATATGTTTGAATAAGTAAAGTTTGTATAACTGTATAATTGAGGAAATGGAGGTGTGATTGATTCTTTGCATGACTGACTAGGTGTGTGAGTAACTCCATGGATGAGTGACAGTCTGTGAGTGTCTGTTTACACTGATTGTATCTAAGGTTATATTAGAGTCTGAAGAGGTTCATCGTATTATCACATGAATGATATCATCAGTGATGTGATCAGTAATGTCAAATGAGATGTCATCAGTGATGTCATCAGTGATGTCATTTGAGATGTCATCAGTGATGTCATTTGAGATGTCATCAGTGATGTCATCAGTAATGTCACTGACCATGTCATGAATGATGTAATATGTGACATCATCAGCAGTGGATTGCGGGTGCGCGATATATAGTTAGTGCAACTAACTATATATGGAATTTCAATGGTTTTGTGTGAGTAAAATAAGGTTTTGTAAATGCGAATTCCTAACTATATATGGTCTATAACCTATGGTTTTTTCAGTGAATATATATATATATATATATATATATATATATATATATATATATATATATATATATATATATATATATATATATATATATATATATATATATATATATATATATATATATATATATATTGCTACACGCTCGCTTGTGTTGAAGAAAGCAGACAGCACTCCAAGCTGGTGATGATTTTTCGGTTTAATGACAGACCCCCTACCCCATACAAAGACAAACGCGTTTCGCCGTGAAACGGCTTCCTCAGCGCATGACAGTTTGGCCGGCCCAAAAGAGCCGCCCAAACCATCATGCGCACTTAGTGCAGTGTGGAGAAGTGTGGCTCACTGGTTAGAGCAGGCAGACCCTGAAGCAGAGGTCAGACCCGGGACCAGGGTTCGATTCCCGACGCGGCAGGGTGTTGAGCTCAAATGTCCACGGACTCGATAATTCTCGCTTCGGTGCCTGACCTAATCATGGGTTCACACTATGCAACTCTGGGCATTAAGCTTTCTTAATCTCCACAACGGCCCCCCTGCGGCGGGATGCCTGGCTTTCACCTTGGGGATGCCCTATAGGGGCTATCTCACAGGGAAAAACCAGGACGGGTTCCCAAGGCAAGCGCGGAGATACCCCTTCGGGGGTCGATTCTGGCGCTATATAAGAAATGCAATAATAATAATAATAATAAACCACTCCTGCTGTGCTCTGCCAGTGGCGAGCCCAGCCCCACCCCACCAAACCTGGGTCAGAGTCCCGCAGAGAAAAATAAAATGATAATAACTCTTGTTATTATCATTTTATTTTTTTACTGTTATATTTTTGCACTGCTTGCTGAGCAGTGGGGCGACGCTACACCGCCTTAGCAGAGGAGTCACCACTGATCAGTGCTGGTGAGGAGTGATGATACTGACAGACAGCACTGGTTTTATGGTAGTGCGGCCAGTGCTGTCACATCAGATTCCAAGCTCCCGAGGTGCCACTGCCAGATTGTCAGTGAGGAGAGCATGAGCCCTCTGGGTCACCTTTTATCTGTACAGCATATCTCGGTGGCTCACTAGAATCTGCTGCACAGAAAATATGGCCAATGTTGTCACAGTTTGATTCAAGCAGTTTTTTAACTTGTGAGCAGCGGTCAAATTGATTTTAAAAGAATGGGAACTCTGATGCAGGGCAAAACTGAGAGGGGGGTCAGTAAGTGTAAGGACGGGGTCATACATGTAGGTAAAAGAACAAAACACTGTCACCACTGATTTGAATTGAATCATGGATAGTGCATAGATGAATAGATATGTATTTACAGTGCTATGAGGGCCCAGACTGTTGCCGGAAGCCCTGTGAGTATGTACGTCATTAGTTTAAACACGATATTGCATACAGTATAAGATAGGCTGCTTGCAGCATATTGTAGGCTGCGACACTGACAGGGCCCATGCACTAATTTGCAACATTCTAATCAGCCATGGACTGTGCAGGTAAGAGCAGTGAGGCATTAAGGCTGGGTGTGGGGAGATTTTGACAGACGACGAGGAAAAATTAATTATACATTTAATTTTACCCTCGTGGACGTCTGTCAAATCCCCCCCCCCTTAACCCGGCCCCACCTATCATACCGGCACGGGCCACGGCTTGCTCTAAATGAAACACATGAATGTACACCAAGGGTCTTCAAACTGTGGGGCGCGACCCCCAGGGGGGCTGTGGAGCAATGCAAAGGGGGTCACGCATTCCCACTGACACTTCTGTTCAGGTCCAAGGGCTTCAGCCCCCCTCTCCCCCGTCATGTGTCTCATCCCGGGCTGCTGCAGTGTAACTCGAGCTGCTGGGGCCTCAGCTGGGCAGTGTCTGGAGTCTTATCTCCAGCACATCCATCACAGTTTTTCACAGGTCTTTAAAGGCTGTTTACATATTTACATGCATTTGTAAACTGGTTACAGAGGCTTAGTGTTTTTTCCTTATTCCAGTACCCCCTGGGTCCTACTCTGCCTATTCCTTACATTTGTATTTCACATTTACTGCTGTAGTGTGAGAATGCATTTCATGAAAAGGAATATAAAGAAGGGTTGCCAAAAGTAAAATGCCTGTGTGGGTTGTTTAAAGAGCCTGCATAGACCTCCTCTTGACACTAAATAGATTTATAAATAAAAAAGTATGCATTTATTCATTATGTGACTTTTCTATCTTTGTTCTCTTTAATTATCAGTCATGGACCATTCAGGCCGCCCTAGAACACAATTAAAAGTGTTTTCTATTTATATTTGCTGTTCGAAGTATGCACATATAAGTGCTTAAAATACAGCTTTAGGTGTCTGCTTATTTTTGTTCCAATAGGGTTATCAAAATAATCTGCTGGCAACCCTAACCATAGGACTGGAAGTTTGTTGCAGTATCAGCACATTATTTATTTTCTCCACCCTCGATCCCTGATTAATGCCATAATAGCAATAGTTTAACTTAGATCTTAAATCCTATGCCACCGTCAATAACATGCTGAGTTACTCCAAGTGTCTGAGAATACACCCTGCATTAAGACAACTCACTCCTCATTCTCGCCCTTCACTTTCACGCTCACCCTGCACTCATAGCGATCACAATGCACTCACACTGATCACCATGCACTCACACCATTCACCTACTCACCCTGCACTCACTGTGATTACTCGGCACTCACAATGCACTTGTGCTTTTCATTCTATACCTCACCCTGCAGTCACACCAGCACACTACTCATTCTGCACTCAAGTGACACTTCACTCACCTGTCCCCCTCACTGCTGAATATATACTTCTCTCAAACAAGCCCAACAGTAATCATACATTCATTCGTCCTATTCTGAACTTGCACCCGCACCCAAATTCGTACGGCCTCTTTACTCACCCTGCAGTCACTCCTCTCTCCCTACTCTCACACTGTTGCATCGCTCACCCTGCACTCACATGGGCACTCTTGCCACCCACACAGTGGAGAGGGTTAATGTGTCTGCTACAAAGAATATGTACCATGCAGATCACAGAAATGAGTGTGAGTAAACTATGAGTAGCACTATAAAAAATGGAATGTTTGTCAGAAAGGTGCTATAGAGAGATGAGGTGCATTGTGGGTGAGTGGTAGTGAGAGAATTCATGGAGAAGAAGGAAACGGGGGTGGGGCACCAAAAATACTTTTGCACCGTGTGCAACCAGTGTTAGGGCCAGCCCTGGCTGAGAGTGTTACCCCCCCCCCCCCCCACCCCCCCAGAAGTTCTGGCCTAGTGGCTTTCCTGCTTCTGCCGATTTTTATTATTTACATTTGTAATGTGCTACTGTTACCAAAAGATGTCCTGGGGCTAATAACCATTTGCTGCCTGAAGGCAAATGAGAAACACACAGAAGGAGAAGGAGAACCAGCCAAAATGAGGTAACCTACAGAGCATAGATAAAGGTTTTTATATCTTCCTAAAGGACAATAGATTATTGGTGGAGTGAAGCAAAGGAGGGTGCAAGTCCCATAACTGCGGGGCCTGCACCAAAACAGCGAAAAAGACAACTCATGCCTTCTTGAATTAGAGAACAATAAGCAGAGTGGCACAGGCTGAGAGGAGCATACATGGTCCGACCCGTATGCTTGGTGATGAGATGATGAGAGAGGACAGCAAGGGAGTGAGAGAATTTGATTGAAGAGGTCAGGACTGAGGAAGAATGTAAATTGCAGAAGAGAAGTGTGGACACGCAAGTGTGAGTGTGAGCCAAAGGTGAGCGCTTCTGTTAGAACAAAGGGGAGATGTGAAAGATGAATGGGGGTACTAGTTATGTGTAAGATACAAATAGACAAAAAGTTGAATGGAGAGATGAGGTGGTAAATGAGAAGTGATGAAGGGCACGGGAAGTGGCGGGCCAGAGAGGTCATGAGATAAATGCGAGAGATTGTTGGAGATAAGAGCAGTGAAAAGAAAGAATGGCAAGAGGTGATTAAAGGTGAAGTGAGAGGTTAAATGGGGAGAGTTCACAAGTTGTAAAAAGGGGTGAAAGAAAATGGCATGCAAATTGAGAGAGGGATCCGGGGTTGGGAGAGGAGAGAGGGTTGGAAGGGAGGGGGTGAGAGGAAAGCGGCATGGGTAAATTGCTTAACTCTGCACAAGACCGCCAGGGTTTTAAGGAACCCCTGCTGCTCCCGGCCAGGGCCAGGTGAGCTTCTAATGTGTCAGCATGTATTCCTGCGGAGTGGAAGGCCCTTCACCAAGGTTGACTAGAAATCTTTCTGACGTTAATTGTTGTATTTTGGATATAAACAAGTACTGATGGGGTGAAAGCCTCAGTGTTACTGTGTGCAATAAATTAATTTCAAAATAATGAAGCAATGATAATCCAAAATACATGGCATCACATAACATCATTTACATTTTCTTTCCACACAATTTAGTCAAGTCTGTCACCTAATTTGGTCCTCAACTGCCTCATAATTTCAGTAGCCCTGCCTACAGGTTTAGAAATGTTTGTCATTAGGGGGTCCTTACACCTCAACATGTTGACATGGGGGTCTCGGCATTCAAAAGTTTGAAGACCTCTGAAGTACACACTAGTATGATTTATTGTCTCTGTATAATATGTGGGTGATGTAACACACTTGGATACATTATACTGGGATGAATAGTGGTATAAAATAAATTAAATAAATATGAGAGAGGGGCAATGGTGAGATGAGGGACCCCATTGAAGGTGATAGTGAGGCAAGGCATGGAGAAAGAGATCATGAGGGAGTGGCATCAACAAAGATTGCCATACCGATCACCTCAAGCTCAAGTTGGGCCTGCTGAAAGGGTGGTGTCTTGTTCTGTCCCAGAAGTACATTTTACCCAGGCTGCCTCACAACTTCCTATCACCACGATCCATTATGTGGTCTACTGACAACTCCCTAGCATCCCTTACCATCAGCGGTCAAATTGCATTAAAAAAGTAAGGGAACTGTGATGCAAAATGGGGAGGGGGTGAATAAGTGTAGGGGCGGGGTCATGGGCATGGATAAAAGATTTTTGAAAACTTTTTTCAGTCTATCATCTTCCGGTATGTACATATAAAATAACACACAGCTTAATGTAATATAACTGCAAGCACATTTGCATTTCTTTCAGGCAAGCAGGCACCCTGGCAAGAAGGCTTGCTTAGCAGCCTGCCCACTTTTGGTTTCACAGAACAGGAGACTCCCTGCCTTACACTGCTGATGAAGCATTTCAGCCCCTGAAATTAACCATCTGTGGATGGTTGTCTTTTCACAGAAAGTAGGGGAATTCTCTTTTTTAAATTAACCGCATCGCTGCTGCGATCATTTTTGCGCTGTGCGGCTGTTTTCGCAAAACCGCGTTACATGACGAGCTCAGCTCGTCATCCGTACACGCCACCCGTGGCTGATGACGAGCTGAGCTCGCCATCAGCATCGAAGGGGTTAAAAAAGTATGGTCATGTTGTACGCCTCTGCTCCCATCCACCTCAACCACTGCTTACCACCAATGATGGTGCATTCCGGAACTAAAAGTTTACACTTCTGATAATAATATTTTTTATTCAATAAAATATGTGCAATACACAACACAAGTCCTTACAATGTTGATAATGTCAGTATCCTCCTCAATAAATAATTGAGTATCTGTTAATATAAACAGTAAGGACTTATTTAACATATTTAAAACACAAAAGCATTTGAATTTACCTTTAATAACAATAACTAACAATATTATTAATCATATTTACCTGAAACCTCCCACAGCAGAAGAATAAAATGAAGGACAACACCCTTGGAAGAATATTAATCTTTAAGTCTCTAATGTGATGTTAAAACATTTGATATTTCTACAGTATGTCTGCTTTTTCAAAACTGCTTTATCCTCTTTGAAACAAGCAACATCTCCAAAAACCAGTTTTCAACTATTGGTAGAACATCTGGCGCCTTATATATCATTGGGAAGGTTGCGTATTAGTGGGTACATCGCCATTTTTTGACAAGAATGGCACATTGAAATACGACGTATGTACTAATCCTTTGCATCGCGAATACATATTCATAAATAATAGCAAAACCTCCTGTCTCATGAATATTAATGAGGCAAATCACATTTTGGGACCCCCCCCCCCACAAAGAATTGCTGTGAATGAGGGGGATGGAGGTCTGCGATGGAAAGCATGCCTCCAGACCTGCATCCCTGTTTTGCCTTCCCAGCATAAGAACATTTTTATTTAAAGCACCTTGTATGCATTAAGAGCCACAGATACTGCTTTAAAAAAACAGTACTTGCTGGGAAGAAATGGGTGCGAGCATGCAGTGAATCAATGCACACTTGTATACTACCACCGATGACAGGTAATAGGATTATCATACAGGAAGCTGTCCCACCAGGAAATGTTCTGCTATGAAAGTCAGTTACCATGCCAACGGCGGGTCGGTAACTGTGCAGTCACAATGCACTGATATATCTCCACTACAAATAGGAGGGAGGTGCCCTCTCATTGGTAATTCAGAACGGGCTGCAAAACTCCATTTGTGAGTCAGAATGACTTTTCTGAATTACAAGAAGTGTTTTGTACCTAACAAAACATGACTTTGTGATATCAAACAAAGGGATTAAGATGCCATGGGCGTCCCTTCCTAATAGAGAGTCCCTGGGGCATGTATGAATGTTTTGCGACCGCATTCCGGTTGCAAAACATTCAGATTTTACCGACTTCGTGAAGGAGGTGGTAACTCATTCACAAAGGGGAAAGGGTCCCAGAGGGACCACTTCCTTTTATTGAATATGGGTGTCAATATTTTGTAAGAGCAGGCAGTGGTCCCACGAACTACTGCCTACTACTAAAAAATGAAAGGAATCTTTACATTTTTATTTTTTAAATGCAGTTCAGGAAAATGGACTGCATTTAAAAAGAAATGCTTTATTTAAAAAGCGATAACCAACATGGTGATCTGCTGACCCCAGCAGGACACCATCCCTGTGAGTGCTGGCCATTCCCAATGGGTCCCCATTTGCGACCTGCCTCGTGAATATTGATGAGACAGGTCATTTGCGACCCCATTAAGAATCGCTAAATGTTTCTGAGACACATTAGTACATTTCATTTTGTGAGTCTCTGATTGCAAGTTGCAAAAACATCGCAATTAGCAACTAGCAAAATGAAATGGCCGTACATCTGGCCCTTAATTCCAATCCCCATGGAAACAAGACTATGCACAGCTATAGGAAGAATTCGAGCTGTGTAAAAAAGATCACACCTGTTGTTTTCCCCTTTAGAGAATTTGGCAAGTCAAACCTGCCAATATGTATTGGGGTGTGAAAGCTCCATCAAAAGGGTGAAATATTCAGAATTATTTGCGTAAGATACCTATTGCACATGATGTGTCTTATTTCCGAGCGAAAAACTTGGAATAGAAGGGATGTATTTTCGCAAGTGGTAAATACTCCACTCCTTTACTCAATTAGTAAAGGGGCCTTACTTTTTGGGTGTTAGGTACCAATATTCACCCCTTTTCGCACGCAGGTCATAATTCTAAAAGTAACACCATATTTGAATCAATGTTACGTCTCCATTAAAGGGGACAGTGGACCAAAATGTGCAGCTGTCTTATCCTAAATAGAAACACGATATATTTTTGTTTTCATCTACATGGTTACCCAGATCTGTGATGCATAATTAAAACACACAAAACATATACAAATCCATCTAATTATCTGGAGCCTTGGACTTGCGGTCTGCGCTTTGTTGACACAGCTTTCCACGCTTAAAGATGTGTCATGGCAGTGTAGCCCACAAGTCATAAACCCCTGCACACACAATCACGGTTGCATCAGTTCTTTGAAAAATTGACAACATAGCGCGGCCCCAAACAAAGCTCGACGGTATTATGGCGAGGACCTGTCCTTACGGACTCCATGTTGCCAGGATAAAGTTCACGGTGTAACGTGGTGTGGGGGTTGCCGTGTCAGCTGTTTGTGGTAGAACGTGAAAAGAGGGCACGCGCGGTGACATCCGCGCGCGGACTGCTGCGTGGCGTGCGTGGTTTCCCACAGACGAGGAAGGGGGAGGAGGTTGCCAGCTTTCTTACTCATTAGGGTTTAAGTTTTACGAATGTTTCCTGAGGAAGGCTCTAACCATCTGGGCAGAGTAAATGCAGATAATTATGGCGGTGTTTACAAAGACAAAAGGACTGCTGATCAGCCTTTCTGGGGAGGCTGCAGGTGGCTGGCAGATCTTTTACAGGAATGTTACAGTGCGCTCAGCAAAGCAATGAGTCACTGCTGCTTCAGGTCCCTTGCGGTTTCGTGCTGGGTTTTGCTGTGACTATTTGCTTGTTTCTGCTTAACTAGAAAAACAGGTGTTTTTTGAGTCTCGTGTATGTTTGCGTGTTTTTGTTTGATGGGAGCATTTTATAAAACGTTTGCTTCGAGCTGCTTAAGTCGTCCAAAAAGACATTATAGATATGTTAGATAAGATTGCTTCCCCCTTACATTATCCCGGTTCATATTTATTTTTATTTAAAATAATTCGAATATGTGTCTGAAAAGAAGAGGTGCAGTACTTAATCTGTGCTGGGGTTTGGTGGGCACCAGGTTTCTTCTTTTGAGACTGGGATTGATTTATTTATTTATTTTTTCCTGGGATTTATTTTTGATCATCGGACCTTGATCCAAAGCAAGAGGGAGAAAGGCTGGACAGCTAGAAAGAAGAAGGAAGATAAAGGGATAAAGGAAGGATGAAAAACAATATACTGGAGTGAGATAATAAGGCATGAAGTGTAGGGTGGTGGAAGAAAGAGGCATGAGGTGGAATCAAAGACTAGGCAACCTTGGTGTTCCAACAATGGCATTTGGCACTCAATTAGGGGCTAATAAGAAATATTTTCATCCCTAGCACTTTTTTTTTCAAATTAAGAATGATGGCAGGATTCTTATACATGCTTTGTTGTATTAAGGTTATTTATGTATTTCAAAAATACTAAGTTATTTAACTGCATGACTGCAAAATCATATTAATTAAGGAATGAGAATTAATCTATGATGGAATTGAGAAGAACCTCCCTAAATACACTCCTTTCAAATGCTGATTTGGTATGGTTTCCTACATGCTTTGGAAACAATAGGAACTATTTATCCTATTGTTAAATAGGTTTAGTATATTTGAAAATGGGTTTTAGTGGTTTCAAACCTTTTGATTTACCTAATCCATGGTCCGTGCCTGTGCTGACCCTGCTGCGCAGGCAGGCCCCAAACCACTCAGGGCCCACTCAAACCTTCAAGGTGCCTCAATGAGCCCAAGGCTAATGAATATGTGTGAGATATGGGAAACTCTGGGCTTCTGCTTCACATTCTGGAGTTGCCCAACATTACTTTGTGTGGCATCACTCACTGAATCAGAGGGTTTGAGAAGGCTAATATCTGTTGTAAATGAGTAAATAGCTCTTATATCGCATGTGGTACAACACAAGCGATTACAACGCAAGTCGTTTCAAATACTTGCTGTATGGGGCGCGCTAAACTAAGGAATAGTGTTGTAGGAAAGTAGGATCTGCTTCTTATGGTTACCCCCCCCCCCCTTTTTGCTTGATGTTGCACTGTTTTTGACTAGTCTGACTGGGATCCTGCTAATCAGGACTCCAGTCTATCTGCTTTCTCCTTTAAATTGACACATACATGTACTTTGGTACACTCCAGATTTGATACTGGGGTACCCTTATAAGTCCCTAGTATATGGTACCCATGTACCCGGGGCATAGGTACCCCAAAGGCCCCCATGGGCTGAGCATGTATAAAGCCACCCATGAAAGACCATGCAAAATGGAACCACAGGTCTGTTACTGCAACCTGTGTAAGCTGGTGTTGCACCACTTACTTTAGATATAGGTTCACTATATCGAATGGTCACTCACTTAAAAATTATAAGTCACCCCTATAGCAGGCCTTATCAATCCTAAAGGCAGGGTGCTGGGTTTTATGTGAGAGGGTGCCCTTGAATGAGGAGAGCCTCTCTGCAGCCTTTGGAGACCATTCTCCCGGGTTGTATGTGACTCAGCCGGACATATAGGTAGAGGTGCATTATAACCTCGCAGTAAATGCTATCTCAAAAACGGCTGCATAGAAATATATCGTGTTTGGTATCAAACACCTTCGAATCATACCTCCACACCGGTAACTGATGTGGGAGGTATGATTCCACCCCTCTGAAGGGAGCTTTGCGGGGTCACTGGTCTATCCGGTGCCAGCCTTCTTGACCCAGACAGCACAACATAGATGCTGCCGACCAGAGACATATTTCTGCCCTCCTGCGTCTGAGCCAAGCTCGAGCAGAGGAAGAGAGCACAATAGGCATTCTTTCACAGGGAAGTGTGACCACCTCCCGGAAAGGATTTAGTGTATTGGTGCTGGGTGGGTGCACACTGAGAGTGCCTGAACATCTGCATCTGGGGCACATTTGGTGTCATTGTGCATAGTTCAGCTCAAACCAGTTCTGGGAGCCTTTGGCTCCTGCTCTGGTGTGAAACTGGACAAAGGACATTGGAGCAACCTCCCCTCTGTCCTGCCCCTCCTCTAGGAGGGTCCCCTGAATCTGTCTACCCCCCGTGGGTACAAAAGGGCTTACCTGGCTGTAAGACTTTAGATTTTATGTGGACAAGATTCTACAAGAAGAAACCACAGAGTTTCGACCGTCTGTACATTCTGGACTTCGCTGGAACTCAACTGGGCTCAGCTTTGTCCCCCTTTCCATCCAAAGCTTTGTCTGTGTCCTTGCTCCATACAGGCTCTGTGCAGGACCTGTGATGCACCTAGGACAACTAGAGAAGCTCCCTTTGGGTGAAGGAGTCACTCTCACTTTAATTAGTGGACATCATATACCAGGCCAGCTTCTAACAAGTATAATTTACTATTCCAACACCTTCCCCACTTTTGCGTACACTGGAGTTGGAATAGTATATTATACTGTTCCTCAGTCCAGCCCCCTACAGCAAGTCGTTGAAACGACTTGTGTTGTAATGGTTCGCGTTATAACAATGGGGTTGTTGTAATGGCTGCGTTGTAATCGCATGCGTTGTACCGCATTCGATGTAATGACATACATTCTTATCTGAGGACACAGTTCTCCAAATTTAATCCATGAGTACCAATCAGATAGAGCAAAGTCCAGCTACTGTTCCTAAGTTTTTCCTAGGGAAGCAGAAGGCAAGGTCTGACATATTTGCCTGACATGCTAAGCCATGACTATAGTTAGGTAAAGGCGAGAACCCCTATTTTAACCTTTCTATAGGCTTCATTATCAGTCCCAAGTGAAGCAGCCGAATTGTCTAAATGAAACTCTGGGGGAAAATGGGATATTGCCAAGGGAATCAAGTTAAAAATTCCCAGTACTCTCAGGAATTCACCATTTCTTGAGGCACCCACCTGGTCCAACTTGTAATGGGGGAAATCCTCTCCCACCCGACATTACAAATATGGGTAATTTTGGTAAGTCGGTGAAGAGAGACATCCTGGCCAGTTTTGTGGCCCATTTGTAACTTTGCCCTTTGCCTGTTGTCACTACTAACCTACAAAGACCAGGAGATACATTTATGGGCTAATTTTTTAAAGAAATTTCTTGAAGAAAACACAGAAATGAGGCAATATTATTATTCTTCCTCCCTACAACAAGGACATTTCAGCCGAGATGGCAGGCCAAAACATTTATTCCCCTATTAAAAAAGTACGTCTGCTAGCCCTACACCCAGAAGACCATGGCATGGTGCCCCCGTCTGTTCTTTGACTGTGTCTTATTTTGGATTCTGATGAGACTCCGTTTTTCCCCATGATTTAGAATCACAGTTATGTAAAAATCTGCAAAAAGAATTCATTTTTAATACCTAATTTATCAATTTGCAATTATGCAATTTACATTTTGCTGTTCCTAACCTTCCATGTGCTTTAGGGCTGTCTGACTATTTTACTTTTTTGGCTTTTGTGTTAAATTACTCTTTCTCAGTCATTTAGAACATTTCTGTTAGAGTACACTGGATGAATATGCAAATATGGGTGAGCTGCTTTTTGACCTATCTCGACATGTCTGAGCCTGCTTTTATTTAATTGAGTGGGTGTGTTTATTGCCCTGGCAACCTTACTTTGTACTGAGATGCAAGGATTTCAATTGTGTGTTTGATGTAAAACCCTAAGTGCCTAAGACATGGGCCCCTTGATTACCAGGCACAAAGAACAATTGATGGACAGAATGCAGAACAATGTCATACATTCACACCAATACAGAGATCTGGGCCTAAATCCATCTTTTTTTGATCACCATGCCATTCCAGTTTGGACCCAGCCATACGCAAATCAGTCTTGACCCTGCGCCCAATGGGAACATCCAGACCAAACTGCCAAGCCAGGTCCTCCCTGGGCTGGAAACAAGCATCCTAGGACCGGTTTCGGGCTCTCAGCCCTCATCAGCCAGGACAGCTTGACTCCAGTGGCATGGAGAGCACAGGACCCTCATCTGGGCATACCCAGCCCACTCAGGGTGACAAATGCAAAAAGAACAATTGATGGACAGAATGCAGATCAATGTCATACATTCACCCCAGTTTAGCGATCTGGGCCTAAATCCATCATTTTTTTGCTCACCATGCCATTCCAGTTTATACCCAGCCATATGCAAATCAGTCTTGACCCCGTGCCCAATGGGAACAGTCCAGCCCGAACTGCCATGCCAGGTCCTCCCTGCACTTAAAACAAGCATCCCAGAACCAGTTTTGGGCTTTCAGCTTTCAGCGTTTGATCACTGTGCCACTGGAACCAATCTATACCCAACAGATGAGCCCTTTTCATGGCAAAACCAGTCTTGGATTGCTTGCGTGGCGGTTCAGAGAGGATCTGGCTTGGCAGTTTGTCCTGGACTGTTTCTGTTGCAGCAGGGTCAACATAAATTTGCATATGGCTGGGTCAAATCTGAAGAGCATGTTGAGCAAAAGATTGATGGGTTAGGATGCTTCCCAGAGTGATTGCCAGTTTTTTGACAATCCTCTCATCACCCTTTGTGTTTTATGAAATGCATCTACTCGATCAGCTATGCGTATTACCAGTGCTTAGTTTGAGTCAGTGGTTTCCTTCTCAGAACCGCCACTTAATTGTCAACACCTGCACTTTTGACAGTCTGGCACATGGTGGTGGTGTTTGTCTGCTTTCAAGATGACAAAACAATAGTTCTTTGTTCATTCATTATGCAGTAAGATTGACCTACCACCCAAGCCATTCTTATACCCTTATGGGCACGGAATAGTCTGAATTGTCACACTTGTAGGAGTGTGATAATTAGTAGTTGTGTTATTACTGTTATTGGTGCTCTACAAGGGGCAAGGGCCATGGAAGCTGCAGTGGCCTCCTGGTGAGGGCCCCAGCACTTATTTGTTACAGATTAACCACTGCATATTACACCAGTGACATTGTTATGCAATTTGGGGTCATTATGGTCTGGCTTGTTAGTGCAGCTGTCATCAGACAATTATGTGATCCTCACTCGAAATGGTCTTTGGCTAAGACCCCATTGTTGGGAGCCAGGAATACATGTTTTGATTCAACATAAGTTGGGTGCTGCTACAAAAAAAGTGCTTGCCCTCCACACAGATGTGAACATTTTGTTAACTTATACAGTTGGGTAAGGGTGAACTTCCAGGGTTACACACATGACACTGTAATGCTATTAAAGTGTCTTAGATAACTACATTATTTAGGGCATTTTTCTCTGGCAGCAGTACAAGTGGAAGGTGGGCAGTCATTAGCCTAGATGTATTTTTAGGTCTGGTTGCCAATTCTTGTTTTATATTTGTATTCTTGCTGTGAATTGGCTGCTTGAGCAATATGTGAAAGCAATCTTTATAATAAAAAGTATGAGACACAAAGTGGTGCCAAACATTGAGATGTCATTACTACTACCGTATGTGTATCCCATTCACACTTTAAGTAATCAGTGAACTTAAAAACCTCTGAAAGTGAAATATTTTTTCCCCCAAAAACACAGAGTGACCTTGGATAGCAAAGTTAGAATGTTTACTTTTTAAAGGGAATAATAATAATATGTGTTGAGAACTAGGAGGGGCTATGAATCGCAGCCACCCAGTCGTCTGTAAAGCAGCCTCCTGCCCTGCTAATCACTTCTTAAATGCTCTTTGAAAAACAGTCAACCTAGAAACAAAGCAGTCAAGCTGGATGAAATGGTTGCCTCCAATGGAAACAATTTGCCGCCCGTGTCTCCTGCCGCCGTCTCAGGCAACATTCGAGGGGGCCATTTTACCGGGCAGTTTCTGCCTCTCATTTGGTCTCCTTTTATATGCAAGTAAGATGGATATTAGCAGGGCTTAAGTGGGCCGGGTCCTGCGATGCTCACCACCAGCAGTTCTAAAAAGCAGGTGCTAAGATGGATCACTATTGGCCTCTCCATTTTGGCCCTCACCATCAGAAAAAAATCTAAACTCTGCAGCACTACCACCCTTCACTACCTCTGATGTACCAACAAAGCGACCCGTTATAGTTGTTTCACAGGGGGATATTCTCAAGAATGTGCGATAATAATTGCCCAAAAAAGCGAATTCATTTTTTCATATCGCCGTCTATCGCGTGAAAATAACTCGGGTTTTCACAACACGGCCGTAAAATGCGATAGTTTCCCGATAACGCATATAATGTCCGTGATAGAATTACTGGGACGGCAATAAAAATCTAAAGCCGAACATGAAAAATGTGGCGATGGGCCCAACCGCGATAAAAAAATCAGCGATAAGCTGCGCCAGGGCTGCAATTCACACATGTCAGGCAGGAAAAATCACTATAAAAGCAGAAAAAAATACAAACAAAAGCAAAACAACTGTGAAGCACAATGGAGGTAGCCGGATCAAGTACAGAGGACAACCAGAAACCCACAACCCTCCTGGAGGACCAGCCTGGTACCTCGAGGTCAGGGAAGGGCAAGGAGAAGAAGAAGTAGAGGAAGACGCGGTTCAGTCCGCAGGAAGGTGATGGAGGGTCCTGGGGTTGGTGGCGGTGGGTGTTGTGGTCCTCTTGGGTCTCCTAGCTGCATGGTCAGTAGCTCCAAGGCATGTGTTGGTCTTCAGATGTGGCTTTGGGCTGGGCTCGCTTTCATACTAAACACCAGTAAAAGGCAGGTATTAAATCCCTGCTGCTAAAGCGCCCTATCGCCTGTTTTTGGATCGCATCGCAGATCTGGCTGGTCGTTGAGAATGTCGTGAAGTGGTGTTTTCCGTGTGTTTTTGCACGGGAACGCCTAGTCAGCATATCATTAGCGTTAGTTATCGCTCTCATCTGTGGCAATGTTTTTTGCGGCAGCTATCACTGGAAAACTGGCAATATCAGCAGTTTGCACCAGCATGAGAATAGGGCGATAAATTTATCGCCACTTTTGCGGCGCCAAAGTGCCGATAAATCTGCGATAAGTCCTTGAGAATATGCCCCTCAGTCTCATCATTTCAGAACCAAAGCATTTCCAGTTTTATATACAAGGGAGCCATAGTTGCTGGTTATTTATTTTATGAAGTTAACAAGCATTGACAAAGCCAGTAGTCCTGGCTTGTTGTTCGTATAATGTTACTTGTTGTATTATATATCTGGATGCAAAGACAGAAGCAATAAAATACCAGTTGTGCAGCGCACTATGCTAAGCACAGATTTTTAGGAAGTGATTTTAAGCCACACCCCTTAGAGAGACCCCCCAGTTTTTTCATCTCACTGAAAGCTCTGGATATTAGTTTTCTTTTATGCAGCTGTAATTGGGAAGTTGGTTAGTTAATGTACAATGCTACTCCTGGTTTGCATTTTTTTTGCAGCAGTCAGTGTCTTAGCTGTCAAATATTGTTGGCTAAAGGACTTGCAGAGCTTTTGGTTAGTCTTGGTTAGTCTAGTGAGACAGGGCTGATGGCATGAAGGACGACGTAGTGTTTTCATGATGGACACGACTTTTGCATTTATGAGCGGGTGAAATGAAGAATGGATAAGTAAGTGTGGTTGAGATTTTGGTCTAACATTGTATTTGAGTGCTATCTACTTCGGCTCTAGTAGACATTAGTGGAAGATGATTCCACTATTTAAGGTACTGCGCTAATAGAGCAGGGAAAAGTATTAGTGCACCAAATTCCAGAGGAATTATTAGATAGCTGCATCATAATATTGCAATATACTACTTGGCAATTATTGTTTTGTCTCCAGTCAATTGCGTGTTCTGTTCTGTCCTATCTTTCACTTCCGTATCCTTTAGCATTTGCTGCTTATAGAGCTGTTTTCAGAGGAGTCCCACTAGATTTTTCTTGAAGTCCTACCTACCTTCTTTACCATCTACATTACTACTATCACCTCTCGTGTCAACTCATTTAGGGTTCCCTTTTTCACCTATGTGGATGATACTCACCATTTTGTTTTTCATGATATCAACACCAGGTTCTACAACAATATTTTAAAGAAAGTCTAACAATGTTTACCATCTGGTTCAGTTGAACTCTTTAAACGGTGAATCCAGGCAAAAAAGATTTTGAATGCATGAGACTCCTCTAATGTATAGTTAATTGAGTTGGGGCCCTAAAGTGAGACCCGCTCCTAAGCGAATCACTTCCGCCCTCAACCTGGCTTTCATACTTGCCTTAACACTGCCTGTAAAGCCACAAGTTTGCAACTCAAGTTTATCTCCAGTGGTTTCCTCTACCTTCAGACCTTGAAAAAAAGCTTGCCTATCCTTCTTGTTAGCCGAAAGAATAATGTGAACCAGTCATAGTGTCCACACAGATTGTGACGTTTTATTTTATTTGAGGACTCCCTAATACATTATTTTCAAAATGGATCCTTGTGAAAATGCTGCCACTGATCTGATCCTAGTGTCATATGTCATAGGGAATCCATCTCTCATTCTTTGACCATACTTCATTAGCAAATAGTTCATAAAAGAATCATCTTCAAATACCTGTACCTTGTTCCCAGGCCTTTCATGGCACTGTCGCTGTTTCTATGTACTTCTCTAGTCATCAGTCAACTCTTGTTCATTAATCATCCTCAGTAAATCTATCTACTTTCCACAGAATCTGTCATTCTTGTACTGGAGGCAGATCCCTTTCCTTTTTGGCTTCAAATTTGTGGAATCTTCTTCCTTTTTTCCTCAGACCTCTTATGTATTTAATCATCTTTGAGAAACCACAGAACACTTGGTTTCTTAACTCCATTACCATCATTTAGCTCCAGTTGGCTTCTCTGGTAGGCTTTTGCACAGTGGTCATCTCTTATGCTTGATATTCAAAGGCCAAACTGGCGTAGCAAATATATGAACGTAAAACCTGTATATCATACAGATGTCAGCAGCGAGCACTTAACTCAAAGGCAAGTGTAAATAGATGGTGACCTCCACCACATTTGTAGTAATTTGTGGACGTCTGACACACAAGATGGATATTTCTTCTAATAACATATGTGTGATTGGAAGAATATTCGATTCATTGACTCTAGACACCAAGGACCAGAATACGGATGAATATGGGTTGAAACTGAAAATGTATTCGAGGAACTCTTCTGGAAAATCCATTTTTAGTCCCAGGATAGAATTTATAACAGCAGCCAACATGGAGATTTTAACATGTCCCATGCATTGCAGTCCAAATGTTCAACTGTTTTACAATTAGGGTTTGTTCTTCCGTAAGGTACTTGTCTATGATCAGGACCAGGCCTCCCATTTTTTAGGTCCACGTTGTTACAGTGTATTGGGTAGGATCTGGGTAGGAGTATGTACTCATATAATGTATGGTAATTGCATGTTCATCATTGAGTGGAAGTCTTGGGAGTCTGCAAGAATTCCATTTCCGTAAAGGCCTCTCCCAGGTTGTTCCAGTGAAATACTTTCAAGACACCCAGGCATGGCTTCAGCTCACTGCCACTACAAGGGAGCTGGAAAGGCGGTTAAATGCTGTTTGGATAAGGATGCTAAGGCCCAGATTGTTTATTTTTAGCACAGGTGCTCACGCTACACTAAGCAAAGCGGCAAATGGAATCGCCATTCAGCTCATAGCACAGAATATATTTTGCATTGAAAAGTTGACATAAGGACAGCACAAACTGGGTTTGCAATACTGAGCACCAATCCCTGAGTTTTCTGTGCGTAGGAGGACATACATGGGATATTTAGTGTAAACACCCCTAGTTTTTGCTAGTTTTTGACATAGGCAGATCTACCAAAAATCATAAATTGAATTTGTGTGATATCACAGCGCAAAGTGAAATCGGTTGTAAACAAGGAAGCAAAATATCACACGATATTCCTACTGATACGCTGTGTAATCACATCAAACGTACACAAACTTCACAGTTTACCCTTTGCCGATTGTTCTGGTGGGTGCGCCTCAACTACAAATCTCATACTAAATGCTGCCGCGCCTTTATACCACAGTGCGCAGATCTCGGTCAAATCCCTCTAGTGAACAGCTGTTAGTAAATCCAGTGCTGCACGCGTTCTATGGTCTGGCTTGAAAGCACAGCTGTTGCCAGACAATTATGTGAGCCTCACTGGAGAGGAGCGTTGGCTTCGCTCACATGTTGGAAGCCAGGATTACATGTTTGGATTGGGCAGTAGTTGTGTGCTTCCTGAAAAAAAGGCATGCCCTCCACGCAGCTGTGATCATTTTGTTTATCCAGCCGGCTGTGCTTGAAGTTTCAGAGGCCCACACCTGACATTGTAAAGCTAATAAAGTGTCTTAGATAACTTAATACTTTATGTTGTTTTTCTATGCAGAAGAACAGATGGAAAAAGGGCAGACCTTAACCTACATGGACTTTTAGGCCTGGCTTGACAGTGCAACTGTCGCCTGACCATTTAACATACACCAACATTATTGCACAGTTGTTTGCCTCCACACAAATACATATCCATTCCCATGCCATCTGCTTGTAATGCTTCATTTTACCATACAAGATTATTTTAAAGCCAGAACTATTGGCATTGCCAATGCTTGTTTTATGTGGTTTCACTCAATGCGGTGCTGCAGATTTTTATGCAGTGCTGCGTTGCATTGAATATTAGTAAATCTCGGCCAATATCATGAATTTTGAAACCTGTGCCCAATGTCATTAATTTTTGGGGTACAAATCAGGTTAATCTCAACACAAGAAAGCAGCTCAAGGCGCACAAAATCCTTCTTTTGAAGATCTACTCGGGTAAAGACATATTGAAACTTAAGGGCACTCGCAAGTGATGGCTTTTATTTATGGGAGGCGGGGGTTTAACCCAAGGTCAGCAGAGTGCTGCAGGCAAGGACAGGCTGAATCGTTGTATAGAAAACAGCGAAAAGGACATGACTAGCGGTTTATTTATAGAAAGGTGTTTAAGAAAAGAAAATACCAGGCCTGTTAAATCTGTCCAATTTCATAACCGCTGTAGCGCCTGGAGTCCCGTCTTTTATCTCCAATTCTGTTGTGAAATTGCTCTGCTTAAAAGACCTTAATTCCGTACTAAGTGGTTTTTTAAAGTGTTTAGAGGCTCTTGAAATGTACTGCTGTCCCAGAAGGGGGCGGTGCAGCACTTTACAATAGCTGAAGAGATTTTTGAAATTGAGTGAAATATAACAGACATGAGCACAGAGTATCAAACCAGAAATGCCTTTTCCCCTAGCAGTTTATCACGTCCTATAGTTGCCAATAATACAAATTGCTTGGTCTCTACGGGCCCACGTTCTTATTTAATTTTCCTTTCTTGCTGCCCACATTGTTTGTTAATTACATGGCTCCAACACTAATCAATGATGTGGGATAGTAATTCGATAATGATAATTCGCACACTGCACGGGATCTCTCTCGTTTTTTTTTTACAGGTTGCAGATACGCTGGAACGCTTCACGACGGAAAGAAAGTATACAGTTTGTATACTTGTGTTAGCTTTTGTTATGAGGAGATCTGACCTAGTGTCTGGTACCTGCCAACCTTGGAACATGGGGAAACAGGCTCGAGTCCTACCCTGGTCTCAACATCCTGTGGTTCTGGGAAAATCACTTAGGGGCATATTAGCAAGAAGCTCGTTAAAATTATCGCTGTTTTAACGGCAGGAAACTGCCGCTAAAGCGGCGATAATGGGCTTGCTAATATGCCCTACAGAATTCCAATAGAAGCTCAGATTAGATGTCCTGCATATCTAACCTGGGCTTCTATTGGAATTCTATAACGCGCCCGCCCAGTCTTGCTTTTTTTAAACGTGGAACGATGAGGAGCCTCTGGTGATTTGATCTCAGTGTCCTGTTTTGGACATATTTGGGTAACTTTAGTTTTAAGTATTTTGGGGCAGTGTCTCTGATGGTCCTAAAGGCCAAGATCAAAGCCTTAAACTGGATCCTCTTTTTTACAGGCAGCCAATGTAGACGGCGGAGATGTGGGGAGATATGGTGGCGGAGAGGTACATTCCTAATGAGCCTGGCTGCAGCATTTTGAATGACCTGCAGCTTTTTGAGAACATAATCAGGGAGGCCCAAGTACAGACTGTTGGTATAGTCTAGTTCAGAAGTAATTCGTGCATGCACCACCGTTTTTCTGTAGTCCATGGTTAGGAGATGTAAAAATCTCCTCAGTGTTTTCAGCTTCCAGAAGCATGAAGATGATAATTGGCCTATCTGGGCCCTCCCTGAAAGGGCGGAGTCACATTTGAATCCTAAGATTCTCGCTGACGAGATTGGCCTAGGAGGAGGATTGAGTTCTCTGGCCCACCATAGTTCAGTTTTAAGGGGTGAAAGCTGGTTAAAAAATAGAACTTCTGTTTTATCCGTGTTTAACTTTAAACAGTTGTCTGTCATCCAGGATGAGATGTTGAGTAGACACTGTTTAAAGTTAGTAAAAACAGCCTCAGAGTGGTCTCTGAAAGAGAACACCAGCTGGCTGTCGTCAGCGTGGGAGACCACCTTGACACCATGAAGCTCAATGATAGAGCCAAGAGGGGCGAGGTAAACATTAAAAAGAGTTGGGCTAATGGCCGAGCCCTGGGGGACTCCACAAATAAGTGGGCGGGCAGTGGATACGTAAGGACGTAGATAGATTTTCTGGGATTGGCCCTCAAGAAAGGGGAGGAACCAAGTTAGAACAGTGTTCCCTACACCCAACTGCTCGCGCCTCTCCAGAAGAATCCGGTGTGATACAGTGTCAAATGTTGCGGACAAGTCCAGCAGCACCAGCATAGAGTAATTGCCATGATCCAGGGTTTCTCGTATTGTTTCTTTCACTTCCAATATGGTAGTCTCTGTGCTGTAACTAGTTCTAAATCCAGACTGAGAATCATGTAGCAGATTGTTCAATTCAAGGTATGCTGAGAGTTGTTTCTGCTCTTCCTTTTGCAACATCTCGGCAGGAGCTGGCAGGAGTTAGATTGGCCTGTAGTTTTTTAGTTCAGTCGGATCAGCACCTGCTTTTTTTAGAATGCGCTGTACTAATGCGGTTTTACAGATAGAAGGATAGGTGCCAGTATTTAGAGAAGTGTTCCAGATCTGGTTTAGTGGGGGGTTCAAAAGTGGGGCAAGTGAGGTAATAAATTTGGCTTAACACGGATCAGTTGGCGATCCAGATTTTACTTTAGCAAGTTGTTTTAGGGACGCTTCAGGACAGAACCGGTCGAATTCACACCAAGTGACTATCATGTTGGTTAGGTGGGGGCGGGGGAGGATTGATTGTAGGGCTGAATGCCGAATAAATAGTTTGGATTTTATCTTGAAAGAAGCAGGAAAGGTCTGCACACAGGGGGTAATGGTACATTCCTGGGCCTCAGGTTTGATAAATCCTTGGACAATCCTAAAAACTTCATTAGTGGAATTGTCAGAGGTAGTGATTCGATCAGCCAGGTAGTCCCTAATGGCGAGGCTTTTAAGTTTTTTTAAAGTGTTTTAGAGCTGCTCTATAGGTGCTCTTAGTCTTACTGTCATAATTTTTCCACCATGTCCGTTCTCGTTTTTTACAGAGACTTTTTGCTACGCGTAGCTTGTCTGTAAACCAGGGGACGAATGGTTTGGATCTGGTCATTTCCATATTTCTGATCGGGGCCACTTTATCAAGAGCCGCAGTCACCCAGTTATTGAAGGAGGAGGCTTCCTGGCAGGGTTCCCCTGTGAGCAGCAGAGGGGTATCTGAGAGTACCGGTCCCATTGTTTCAAGGGAGACTTTCCTTCAATTCCTTTTTTTTCCGATGTATTTTTCCCTGGGTCTATATGGCTTGGGCAAACTATAGTGAAGGGTATTACACTTTGATCTGACCATAGAAGTGGGGCAGGATCAGCCAACTTTAAGGTAGGGATATTAGTGAAGATTGGATCAAGTAAATGACCTGCTCTGTGAGTGGGAAGTGCAACCATTTGAGTGAGGTTTAATCCTATAAGGGAGTCTGACAGCTGAGAGGCTAAGGAGCAGTTCTCATTGTCCATGTGGACATTGAAATCACCTAGGACAATGAACTTTGAGTGTCTCAGTGAAAGATCGGCGATCAAGTTGCAGAGCTCTAGCAGTTCAGACGACTCCGGTCCGGGGGGAGTCTGGCGGCCTATAAACCAATAGACCTGCCACTGCCAAATTGGGGGAGATTTTTACACTAAAGTACATAGCTTCAATATGTCTGGCCTGATCAATTCTTTTATGCGAGATTTCCAAATGGTCTCTTGAAATCACAGCAATCCCTCCCCCTCTTCTGCTGCCTGGTCGATTTGCAGTGATAATGTCTCTATCTAACTTATTTTGGTGATACTGACTCAACTGTCGTAGCTCTGCAAAACTTGGCGAGCCACCCATAACCACCAAATGGGACAGGGTAGATACAAATCTGAGGAAAGGGCTCCCTTTCGTTCAACTTTCTCAGGTGAAGTATACATTTGCTAATCAAGAAGCTATGAAGATGCACTGGAACAATCCCTACTATAGCTTTAGAGCCCGCCGTAGCAGGCTCTACCAGCAATTAAAGGCCTGCTCCAGAGGTCAGCGAGGGCCTTTAACAAGGGAGTGGGCCTTTAATGGCTGGTCGAGCCCGCGACAGAGGGCAGAATGTTCTAATTTATATAGCAAATGCCTCAATTACCCTGGTTGGGTTTAAATCCCCTAGGGCTGTGAGTCCTTTGTTTACAGCTGTTGCTGTGAACAAGCATTGGAATGCTGATGCTCTGGGCTTCTACCGGCCATTAGAAGCCCGGAGCACTCCATTATTTTCAATAGAGCGCTCAACATTCCAATGTTCTAATTAGGAGAAGATGGTGGAACACTGAAATGGCAAAACCGGTGTTAAAACGAAGTATGCCAAGTAGACAAGTCATGTAGAAAAAGATTATACGCTCATTCTTCAAGTTGTATCTTCAGTTACAGGTTACAGAAAGATGGTAAGTTCCATGTAATGCCCCACCAAGAGCAGGCTCCTTGCTGCTCAGCCCATACACTCCAACTGATCCTTCTTCAAGCACAAACACTCTCAGCATTCTAATGACCTCACCACTGTCTGAAAGCAAGGCAGAGAACAACAACGGTGAGGGTGCATTATATTAGCAAGTAGATTACAACAACTGGATTGAGCTGGAAGGCGAAATGTATCTTGGTTAATAGAAAAGAAAATAGAAAACATTTAAAACTCTTAAATTGTAATTTCTCTATGGGAATCGACTGAGGACATGGGAGCAAATATCCTTAAAACTCATTAGGGAAGACTACAACGTGACACACTGCAAATGAACATCCAGGTACAGCATAGCCTAGTACAACAAAAAATGTCTTGGGTGCACTGGGTTCTGGATTACATGCGGAAACAGATGCTGTCCAGTTCAGGAAAGTACTGGTGGTTCAATAAGGGTAAGGGCACATACAAGTATGTGTTAGTAGACTATAGTACTGGAACAATTTTCATGGTGGGGGTGCCGCCATTGATGTAGCCTTACTGAAGACAATAGTGATTGTGAAATACCCAAGCATCAGGCAAAGAACAAGGGTAGCAAATGAGTCATGTCCATTAAGCAGGAAAGTGTAAAGGATGTGGTATGTAGCCTGGAGTGCATTGTAGAGCACACCGTTGCCAATATAATACTAACACATGGTGTAGTAGTGCACTGTCATTTACAGACAACTCATATCCATTGAAATGGCTACTAAATGTGCACAGACATGCAGTTTTACGGGTAAAACTATAGAGGACACACACTATAGATTATGTTTGGACTGTAAAGCAAAGTGTCTTGATTTTTTTTATTGTAAAAGTACGTTTGTTTCTGTCTTAGAACCACAGCAAATGTGATAAGATCAAATCAACATTTAAATGCATCTTTATTGCTCATTTACCTTCTGAACTCCTGCATGGGTATGCTGGGGGTGCTGCAGCACCCCCTTCACCCCTATTTCCAGTGCCCATGTTGGTAGACTGTCCTCAAGACAATGAACTATGGGGTGATGTACCAAAAAAGGAAAAACCTGACTACATGTCTGAAACCGAAGAAAAATCATTAGCACATCATTTTAAATGAATGAAGCCTCTATGAGATGTATCTGTAGAACGGTGAAAAGTGTTTACGGGAAACAGCCATTACAACGCAACTGTTTGCCACAGGGCCTTTACCACGCAGCCCCTTTACCACGCAGCCATTACCATGCATATACAATTACCACGCATAGCCTTCACCGCGCATTTTGTTTTACAACGTACATGGTGAGGGCATATGCTGGTAACAGTGGTAAAGGCTCCTGCGCGGTCAAGGCTATCAGTGTTGTTAGAGGAGCAAAGAGATCCTTCGCTTCCTCTTTCTTGTGCTTCACAAGAGTTGCCTCGTTGTTGTCCTGTTTAGGTAAAGGGGGTTATTTTGGGGATGGCTTTTTGGTCGGGTATTTTGTAAAAGGGTCTGGGGGTATGGATCATGCAGGGGTGTTTTTTTAGTGATTAAGGCTGGGGTCGGGTATTTTTTAAAAGGGCAGAAGGCTCTGAGGTTCACGCTGGGTTATAGATTTCGGGCTTAGTGCAGGGTCTGGCATTTTAAAAAAGGGCAGGGGCAGTGTGGGTCACGCAGGGTTCTAAGTTTAGGCCATAGGGCAGGGTCGTGGATTTTTTTTTAAAGGGCGGGGGCAGTGGGGATCATGCAGGAGTGTATATTTAGGGATTAGGGCAGGGTCGGTTATTTTTCAAAAGGGGAGAGGACAGTGGGGGTCGCGCTGGGTTCTAGAATTAGCTTTTAGTGCAGGGTCGGTTATTTTTTTTTAAAGGGTAGGGGTGGTGGGGGTTCTGCAGGGGACTATTTTTTAGGGATTAGGGCAGGAGTCAGGTATTTAAAAAAAAGGGTCGGTGGGGGAGGTTCAGGGACTGGCTTGAGGACCGAGAGCAGGAGTTAGGAAAAACTTATCACGCATGTACCTTTACCATACATGCTGTACAACAAAATATGTTGTAAAAGCATGCCTGGTAAAGGTTATACGTGGTAAAGGCATTTGCATTGTAACACATGTGGGGTAAAGGCATGCTTTGCAATGGAATGCTTTGCTCCATCATACACCCGGCATTTACTATTGGAAAGCATCAAGTGAATCAAACGGGAAATCGACTAGCAACCCACAAATTGTGGACTCAACGGAAGAGATGGGAACATTAGCTGGGGACAGTATCAATGAATAATAGGACAGGGGGAGACAGGTTCCTTGAAAAATTAGGAAACTAAATAGAAATAATAGCTCTTACCGGATCGGGACACACCCAGGCGTACTGCCTCCTGAGACCCACGGACCTTGGCCCTTATCAAGGAGGCCACACTCGATCCATGACTATGGACAACCAGCGGTACTAACGCTTGGTTGTAACAGTTCAAGACGAGCTCAACGGAACTGACTCGCACCACCCGACCACAGGACAAGGCTATAGGAAGAACTTTTCTCCTCGCCGTCCCACCGAACAACGATCGCCCTGAAAAGTTCATTGTGTAATTAACGAAACGGGTTGGCTGAAACTCAGTTTTGTCGGATGACTTTGAAAATAAAGATCTGATTTTTGATGCAAATTCACAAGTGAACATACTTTTTGAACTGACCATCTGGCTAGTGCATTACTCCAGATTCTGGTGTAGTTCTCTCTCTGCTTAGCAGTTGGCACCCAAGAACGGCAGGTGCAGGAGTTGCATGTGCACACCAACCCAAAATATCTTTGGATCTACCACATAGGGAATACAGAAGGGAAGTGCGGCTATCCCGGTCCGCCTTCGCTCACCTTGTTCCATAGAAATATTCATTATCTCTAAGAGGGAGCAGTGACTATTAATTGGGAAGATTACTGCTTCCATATTTCATGTAATTATTTATTTAGTCCCTTGAAAGTTTGTTAGGCAGAGTAGATCACATTTGATAGTTTATTTATTGAAAAAAAATGCATTGATTAAAAAAGAGCTAAATACAAAATAAAGCAGAGGCTCAACGACAATACTATAACATTGAGAAATAGTTTCTAAATGCACTGGACACATCATTTGGTGACTCTATGATAGTTTAAGTGCATGCAAATCCTGATGTGAAGTTTCCCTGGTATGTTGTTGAAAGAATAGGACACCTTACAACACAAACATTTACAATGCATGCCTTTACAATGCGGTTTTTACATCGCAACATCCATTGCAACGCATAATTTTACAACGCATGCCATCACAACGCCTTTTTAGAAACTACATTTACAATGCATTCCATTACAACGCATACCATTACAACACATACCATTACAATGCTTAATGCTTGTAGGGCAACAGTAGGGTAAGTGTTGGATAGTGTAGGGGTAAAAATTATTAATATTCCCACTCCGGTGAGTGCAACAGTAGGGTAAGTGTTTGATAGTGTAGGGATAAAAATTACTATTCCCTGTTACTACCTTATACAGCGTTGTAGTGACATGAGTTGTAATGGCTGTGTTGTAATGGCATCCGAAGTAAAGGCAGTTGCATTGTAATGACCCTGTTGTAAAGGTAGTGCATTGTAATGACTGCGTTGTAATGATTATTTCTCTGTTGAAGTGAAGGTAGGTTAAAAAATCTTTGTGCACACAGTTAATTCTCCATGCAATACAAATCCACCACAGCTGATCATGGGCCAACCTCCTCATTCCTCCAATCTGCACAACCTTGTTTGATCCACAGTGAACTTCTATTATCAGCCTCAGTCTTATGCTTACAAACAAGCATAAACCTCCGCGATCCATCTAACTTTTGCCAGTTTTCCCTGTTAGCTTTTCCATCCAAGTTTCTAGAAAGAGAGATCAAACAATATCTTTTATCAAACAACTTTTCTTGGGAAGGATTTTAAGTTTGCTTTGAGCCTGGAAGAGAAATATAATCCATTGCAACATTTAAACTTGAGTGAAAGGTAATAGCATCTGCCAAACCTTTAAGCAGGTTGCATAAATATACACTTTATGAAATTGACATAGTAAGCAAGCAAAGCTTGGGAGAGGATGTAGCCTTACGGTTAGGGCGGTTGACTTCATATTTGGGAAACCGGGTTCGAGTCTTGGCAACAACGCTCAATATCCTGTTATTCTGGGCAAATCACTTAATCTCCCCCTGCCTAACAAAAATGAATGTGTCCTCATGTAACGCAACTGGTAAAGCACCTGATTTCGGGTCAAGTTCGTGCTATATAAAACTTCAGAAAAAAAGCTTTATAGCTAAGTCAACTGAACATGGAATAGGGGATTCTTATGAGAAAATATTAAAACATGAAACTTAATGGTCCATTTATAAAGCCTGTTCCTCAAAGAACCCGGTAGAGAAGCCTTTGTTTTACTAGCAGCTCTCATTGAACATTCATGAAATACACCAATATTTATTGATCCTCAAGGCAATCCCAACCTCACCCACAAAGGTCTATGGGGTCCTGCATGCAGCAAATGTTGAACTGAATTGGCTATGCAGCTACTTTATAGAGCATATCCACAAAGATGCAACTATTTGGCAGATATGCTGACCACAAATTATGTGCAAAAATTAAAACCAGGTCTATAGTACAATCTAGTAATTTGTCACCATATACTTTCCCTTCATTTGGAACTTCTTTATGTCATCAAAACATGGCATAACTATAGCTCTTTCCTGATACTTGCAGGCTGCATTCCCAAGTCTAAAACATTGTGTACCATGACAGCTCAGGAGGGAGGGCATTATACCATGAAACAAGTTACACATGTTTTCCTTCTCCAAATGTTGCAATAACAGAATGCAGATATTCAAATTAGTAAAATCATGTTTACAGACCAAACAATCTTTTTATTAGTGTATGATGTATGCCTTCAGTTCACAATCTGTATTTTCCACATTCCAAATGACATTAACCCTTCCCTGCCCATGTGAAGTAACATTCTCAGAATCTAGTACTGGAGGACATTAATGTTTATTTTGTCTGGAGAAAAGTTGAACAATCCTAAATCCTACTTAAACGGTTAGCAGCCATTCACCCTTACCACGCATCTATTTCCTCATTCACTGTTTAAGTGATTCTGTGGAACAAACTTTCTCCAAAGGACAATCTCTATATTTCCTCTTCGAGATCCTATTCTCTCCCATGCCTGACCACATAATGATTCCCCTCAAAGTAGCTAATATATCTTTTGTACCCAGACATAATAATGTATACTATCAACTGCAAAAAGAGATGCATCTCAGCTTAGAAATGTGATTCTAGACCCCGCTGTTGATTCCTAAATAGCAGAAGATCATTCTTCTCAGTCATGCAGGGGTCTCCAACCTTTTCTGTAGTGAGAGGTACTTCTGATCAGTGAAAATTGTTGTGAGCTTCTGAAGGCTAAAGAACTCACTCATTGCTATCAGACACCACCACGGCCAGCTCCATTGACTTTAAGATTAAGACCCATAGAGCGAATACTATGGTTGAAAAAGTACTTTGACTAGGGGCTCTATGACAGGGTTGCCATGTGTGCCAGTGAGAGCATGGTCTTTGCGGATGAATGAACATGTGTGAGTATGAATGGGATATATGGGTATGGGTGACTGAGAGCCTGTGTCATATTTATTTGTGGCACAGAACATACCTTTCGCAATATGTGGCACTGTTACATGTGTAACACAAACCTACAACCATTTATGTTTTAAATGGGAGAAATGTTAAGTACAGAAACATGTTCTGCAAACATTTTAAAGTATGAAAGATTTTTCTGCACTTAAAATTTCTCCCACTCAAAGGATTTACTGTATTTTCCAGTTATAGATATGGCACAGTGTCCACTGGCCACTGGTAGCAGGCGGCCTGCTGTTTGTAAATATAACACTTTGAAATGGGAGAAAATTATAATTAAAAGTGAACTTAATCATTAGGGTAACTTTTCATTTCAATTGTCTTCAATTTAAAAGCATTCAGAAACATCACTTTGTCCTCCGCTCCAATATTGATTGGACAAGAACTTTTGTTTAACAATTAAGTACCTCAGTGCTTCAGTTCTTCAACTTTCTGCTCCAGCCTGGGTTATAACTCTGACTGAGCACTGCTCATTATCAGGCCCTGCTCTCTGCAGCCTGCTGATAATTATGTAGAATAAAAACAGCCTTTCCTTACCTTTATAAGGAAAATGTGACCCTGCACTTATTTGAAAACTGAACTTAAGGCTGTGACCTACTCTGAAGATGTCTGGGAGCTACTGGTAGCTCGCGATTGACTGGTTGAAGGCACCTGATTTAATCCCTTTAATTATAATTCATATAAATTGTAATAGGCAGTCTATGAACCTGACTGCCCAATTGAAACCATCCATGACTCAAATCAAAAAGAACATTTGGAACACTTCTGAACAAAAAGCACAAAATATCAAAAGTAGACAGCTCAAAACAAAATAGTGGAACAAACTCCAGAGAACCAAAGGAAAGCTTAGAAGGAGCATACCAACGCCTATGGCAATAATAATTTTTTCTATCAAAGCTAATCATCTACCTCAAAAAATGGACAATGTCAAATGTATAGAACTCTATCAAAGAACAGTTTTGAATGGTAAGTTACTACTTTACTGTCTAACCTCATTCTGGAACTATACCAACACAACCCATGTGCAATACCATTTTTGAATACCTTATTTCCTAAACTGAAAGGATAAGGGTACTGTATCGAGTGAGTGCTAAATTTGAAAGCATCCAGCATGTGCCAGACCCTGAGTTACACCCATTTGTTTCAAGGGACCACAAGGCTTTTCACTTTTAGCATCCCAAAACATAAAAACAATTCTGCCTACTTTCGAAACTGAAACCTACAACAGCCGCAATACTTATCATTCTTGATTGGCTCCTAAATAAACATGCGTTCTCCTTTGTCCTATATATATATATATATATATACATATATATATATATATATATATATATTGAATAAGCTATACGTTGTTATAATTACGAAAATGCCTGTCTCTTGCAGCAGAGCCACACTCGGACCACAGCTGAACCAACCTCTTCTTACCTGAAACACCCATCCACGTTTCATTAATATCAAGTCAGTGGAAAGGTTGTGTACTATCAATTTCTGTCCCATCTCGAACACCACTAACTGATGAACTGTGACCAGGCATTTCTAGGATGAACCTGGTCAAGCACTCCTCTGCCTAAGGCGCGGGATAGAATCTGCAGTGCTATCAAGCTGGGATAATTCAACTGTACTGTAGGAGAACGTAAGACAACACTACTGATCCTTATGGACATGAATGCAACTTTTTTCATTGTGCACCATCACCTGCTTTTAAACAGACATTTCCCCATGACTATGACTTTGACAAAGGCCCTTAAATGGATTAGGTTGTCTCTATCTAACAGGTAGATGATAGTGAAAATTGGGCCATTCAAGTCTACCCCAAATGCCTTTTTTCTGGTTTCCTTATGGATCCCATGCATCTTTTCTACTGTTTTAAGTGTAATCACAAGCTTGGTGTTGCAAGCCAAATCTTAGGATGGTGGTACCCAGATGTGTTTGCAGTTAGATGTCTTTCCTAAACCAAATCAAACAATTATTGACCAGTTTAGCTACATTGTGAGCAGTATGAGATCTGACTGGCTGCAGCTCAATGCAACAAAAAGTTCTATTCTTTGGTCTTCCAAACCTCAAGAACTCCTGTGCCTGCCTTAACATCTTCAGCACTGTTCAACCAATAAAGATATTTATCACCTCAGTCACTATTATAATTCCAGATGAAGAAATTACCATTGAGCTTCTGGAGAAAACTTTGTCCAACAACATTTTTCAGTTTTATGTAAAAAAAGACATCCACATAATAGCTTTGGATTTGAAAGAGCTAGTGAATGTATCAGAACTTAACGCCTACCTTAAGTAAATACTTTTTTTGTACACAGTTTTGGATGTATTCCACACTTGCAAAAAGCCCAGGATGCTGGTCCCATGCTGTTTGTTGGCCAGAGAAGAGGCTGCTATTTGACCAAGGCTTATCAAAGCCTACCCATAAAAGATAACATTTGCTTTAAAGTCCTCTGTCTAATCCATCAGTGTATCACTCTACACGCAAAACACTTGCACTTAACAATGCCCCATCTCATAACTGTCTCTCAGTGTCACATAGACAGCAATCTTTCAGGTTAGACATCTTAAAGGCTTAAACAGCACAGCTACTGATTGTGTTACAGAGATCATACATTTTCAGACAGCAAATCAACCCTATACCTTACACTGATCTTAAAAGCATGAAGCCCAATTAAGAGTTTGATGTTATTCCAGTGCTCCAGTAACTCTCTTTACAGGCTCATTGGAACTTCAACATCTGCATATTTACTGCCAATCTGGTAAGCAGCAGCAAAAACCAGATGCAAAGAAATCTCAGGTGCAAAGAGTGCCATCTGGCATTTTGTGCATAAGGTAATGGACGGATTTGTAGACATGTTATTTTCTATTCCCCATTCCTGGGGTCTTCATGTTGTAATTAGCCAAAAATTGAGTACCCACCAATTCGTTCACAGTCTGCTATTGTAAATTAGCAGATGCATGATTTGCCCCTGCAAAACACAGTCCCAACCTGATTCTACTGTTTGCCTGTCATTTCAAGTTTAATGCCTTTGCATATCTTTTAGAACCTGTAATACTGTAGATCCCATGTTAATCACAAATATTTTAATCTACTTTCAACCTAGATAGTCCTCATGTTTCTTTTTAATAAAATTGGTTTGATTGTTATTGATAAAATTAAGGAAAACTACACAGTTACATTCCAACAAACAATGGTAAGATCAATATATTAAAGTTTTCACCATGGAACCCATAATGCCATGGCCTCTCGTCCCCCATTCCCAAGCACCTATGATCTCCCATGATCCAACAGTGGATACTATGTCTTGCGATATTTGCGTGGGTAACCTTGGGCCTTGCAGACTGTTTCTTCAGACATAACACTAATATCCATCCCACGCTTACATTCATCCAGTTCATGAGTATCAGAGGAGGTTCAGTGTCTAGCTAGGTCTCATTTATTACTAGTGAGCTAGCCCCCTGCAGGATTAGCTCTTTCCTGTTCATCATTACAAGTAGGCCAGCCCCAGCGACATCCGTTCCTTCTTGCTCAATGCCAAGAATAGTGTGGGTAGTGCTTGAGGACAAGGGGTAGCTTAAAACCTCACCAGGCTTAGTTTAAACAGCAGATCTGAGCAAGCAATTATAGGGCACATCCAGATAATATGAAAGAAGCCTGCATGCTCCTCACCACAGCTTGTGCTGGAGGGTTGCCTACGCCTCCCCATATGCCAAACCATAATAGGGTCATAATAGGTGCAATGAAAGTACTTAAAATGTAACATTCTCAATTTGTAGATATATATCCAGACATCTGGTCTCCATCTGCGCCTGAACTGACTTGTCATCCTCCAAAGCACTGATATATGTTTACCATCTGTTTTTCAGTTGTAGAAAAGGATCAGGGGAGTGTGTTGGTAATGATCTATAGGTAAGGGGTATGCCTTTCATAGTGAGTGACTCCTTGGCAATGTTAGATTCAAACAGGATAAACGCCGGCAGTGTGTACAGTAGGTGATAATGCGAGCAGATGGCATGCTGGAATTCGAGGTACTAAAGGAACTGGGAGGGATGTAAGATATGTTCTACTGTTAATTTGGTGATTGAGTGAAGATACCCTCTCGCCCAGACACCTGCGATTGTTGAAATACTTATTAGGTTTTCAGGGCCCAAATCCAGTGGGATACAAGACTTGCGGCAGCCATGTAGCCCGCCATGTAGGACTTTCCCTTGTAAATGCCTTGAACTGTTTCATTTGCCTTAAAGCTTTTTGCCAGAAAACCAGTGGAATCCTAGTAGGCTCAGTGATCCCCCTAGAAACCGAGGAGCCATATTGGATCGTCTCCAGCTTCCAAGTCTAAGAGCTCCCTTTCTAATTTGTATGTCGAGTCAGAGGCGTCCCCAAAGTTCCAGTCATTTATAATCACTAACTGTGAGCCACAGCAGTTCAAGTGAAGGTCCTGTACTAAATCCCAACATCATATGGGACTTGAATGCATTTAGCTAGCGAGATTGGGGTTTGAGAATAGGCCCATAGAAATCTAGTGAGAATGCTATAGATGTTGGTAAAGAGAGTGTCAGACAGAATGTAAGGGAAATGTTGAATGACATTGAGGAGTCTGGGGAGTGTTACCATCTTAAAGAGTGCCCCGCAGCCCATCAGCAAGAGGTGGAACTTGTCCCAAGCTAGCAGCTCATGCTTAGTCTGTACCAGTAGGGGTGTGATATTAAGGGTGCAGCATAACTGTGGATCTGTGGTCATATAGATACTGAAGTTTATCAAATAGACACCTGGGCTTCCCAGGCATGTCCTCGCGGGAAACTCATGGTGTCTTGAGATTTAATGAGACTTAATATGGAGGCCAGATTCATCGCCATAAATACGGAACATCTCTAGGAATTGAGGTACTGAACATTTGGATCTCTTTAGGTACACTAGGAGATCATCAGTGTATAACCAGGACAGATCATTGAGGCCTGAGTGCCATCTAGCCTAACAATCCTACAATCTACTTGGTCCATTTTGTTAGTGTCTCATCAACAAGCTCAAAGGAAAGGGTTGGAAGAGGGCAGCCCTGTCTCATACCTCTTGCTATCGGAAGCATGGGGACAGTGTACCATTCACTCGAACCTGCAATCATGGGTAGTGGTAAAAGGCTTGACATATTGCAGGTAGCACGGACCAAAGTTTATGTTCTCCAGGATCTAGAACATAAAAGGCAGGTTGACAGAATCAAAGGTGTTTTGGAAGTCCACCAGTATCGATGCTGCCGCCCCTGACTGGTCTGCTGCACCAGCTATAACCATTTGAAGTCACTTTATACAATGGTGTTTCCCATATTGTGGCATAAGACTATTCTGCCCATAATTTAACAAGAATTTTACCACATGTGTTATTCATGTCGCTAATATTTTGGCCAAGATTTTGCTTCTGAGTTGATCAGGGACATAGGCCTATACGAATAACATTCTTCTGGGTCCTTTCCGTGTTTCGAGACAGTGACAATTATGATTCCCCTTAGATGAAGAGGCAACTGTCTTACCGCTATAGCCTTCTCCTACAAGGCAAGTAGGTGTGGGGCCAACATAAATGAGTATTTCTTGAAGAATTCTGCAGGAAACACATTCAGGCCTGGCATGCTACCACTTTTAGACAAGTGATTGTCTCTTGAATTTCCTCGAGTGTCAAGGGGGTGTCAAGCTTATGCTTTATCTAGATCTACGTTCTGCACAATCAGCTCATGTGCTAGTAGATTTAATCATTCAGCTAATGGAAGAATGCGTGCAGCATAGAGGGATTTACAGTAAAGCTTTTTGCAATGGTGGCAGATTCTGTTATCATGGTGCCATCCCATTGCCAAATCTGTGAGATTATGTGTGTCGCCAGCCAATAAAGCAATTTACCTGATTTATTTCCCAATTCGGAAAATCCGACATTGAGTGACCAGCCAAGACAGTCTGGCCTCCCCAGTCTAAGCTGTTGAAGTTCCGCTACTGCAGCACCCAACTATCTATGCACATGGGCCTCTTGTGAGTGGGCAGCTTTGTTCTCGAAATCTTGGGAATGGTGTTCCAGTTCAGTATTGGCCTTAATCTCATCCAGTTTTACCCCCTTATTAGGGCTTACTATGACTCTGGACCACTACCTTAATGGCTTCCCAAACATTAACTGCTGAGTCTACCAACCCAATATTTATGTGGAAGTAGGACTCCATCCCATAACTGAGCAAGTTTATTGACCTCTAATCTCTCAGTCACTAAGCATTGAAATGGCATCCCCTTGGCTCTGATAATGGTTCTGTCCTGTATGTAAGTTTCACGAGATAGTGGTTCGACAAGCGCTGAGGGAGTATATGAACCTACCATTTCATCTGAAGAAAGGAAATGAAAGTTTACGCGGGAGATGGAAGAATGACAATGGGAGAAGACTGTATTTTGCCCTCCATCTGGGTGCCACTTTTGCCAATCATCACTGAGGCCCATGGATTCTGCCCACTCAGCCAAGGGGGTCATAGAGGATGTCCTCCTGCCTCTGAAGAAGTCCAGGAATGGCCCATAACAGCATTAAAATCACCACCTACTACTAGCCTGTCAGTCAGCAGGGATGTCAGTCAATTTGACAGGTTAGTCAGTGAAGAATCTGTCAGACCTGGAGGTATGTATGTGCATACAAATTACCAGAATCACAACAAAACACCCAAGCTGATCCGTGTGTATAATGGAGATGATTGGTTGCTGCGGAATCTGGATTCCTCAGCAACCACAGTACCAAGACCACACTCCAAGCCACCACAGCTGACATCTGCACTGTCCTCGACCAAGGCCACACACTGGCCCTCATCCTACTAGACCTCTCTGCAGCCTTGTACGCCATCTCCAACCGCACACTCACCGCCCGACTTGACGACGCCGGCATACAGGGAATTGCCCTAGACTAGATCCACTGATTCCTAACCGGCCGAACCCAAAGAATCAGACTCCCACCCTACCTTTCCAAACCCAAAGAGATCAGCTGCGGAATACACCAAGGATCATTGCTCAGCCTCAAGCTCTTCAACATCTACATGGCCCCCTCGCAGCCATCGTCCGAAAGCATGGACTCAGCATAGTATCCTATGCCGACGACCCCCAACTCCTCCTCTCCCCCCCGCCCGGAACACGACACAGCTTCCAAGAAGGAATAAAAAGACCACGCTTCCTGGATGAGCAGCAGCTGCCTGAAACTCAACTTGGAGAAAACAGAAGTCCTCGGATCCACCCCCTCCATGTGGGATAACATCTAGTGGCCCACCGCCCTTGGCAACCCCCCACACCCACGGACCACGTCCACAACGTCAGCATCATACTCAACTCCTCCCTTACGATGACTTGACAGATCAACGCTGTCTCGTCCGCGTGCTTCAACACCCTCCGCATCCTCCGCAAGACCTTCAAATGGATCTCCCCGAATCCGGAAAGGCCGTCCCCCATGCACTCCTAACCAGCAGACTGGACTATGGAAATGCCCTCTACGCCGGGATCAACAAATCCTTACTCCACAAACTCCATACCATCCAGAACATCGCCACCAGTCTTGCCCTCGACATTCCACGATAAGGCAACATCACCCAGCTCCTATGAGACCTCCATTGGCTCCCCGTCGAAAAGAGAGTGACCTTCAAGCTGATCACTCACGCCTACAAATCCCTCCACACCACCAGGCCCCAATACCCTTACAAAAGAGTCTCTTTCTACGAACCCATGAGAAGCCTCCGCTCCAACGACCTCGCCTTGGCAGAAACCCCACGCATCCGCAGAGCCAGATCGGGAGCGAGAGACTATTCCTACATCACAGGCCAAGACCAGGATCGAACTCAGCCCTCAGCATCAGAAGATCCCCACTCTGCAAGCATTCAAGAAGAGCCTCAAGACCTGGCTCTTTGGGTGATACAGAGCTGCGCGAACTGGCCCATCTCTCAAGACCAATATTTCCCTCCACCATCTCCCAACACATCCATGTATCAGATATAACAATTGCGGAATATCAGTAATCATAAGTAAGAAATTATTGCCCTTTTATGAAGTGTATTATCCACACTGTACCCATCAACAAGTTTGAGTCAGCATCATAAATTAGAATTATGTGTCAGGGAAAAGTTAGCCATCTGCTGAGCGCCCAGTTCTTTGGCATGGACTGTCCTCCTGAGATTCAGGCCACGGCACTGGGATACTTGATCTTCTCTTTCTTATCTGAGTGGAGTCTTCTATCTGGGTTCACTTGCCCCACCCTCATCGTCGTTGATGTTTGGGCTCGGAGAGGGGATGATCCCTGAGGCGTTGGACACATTGACCCGCTGTGAGCTCGGAGTCTTAATCAGTGGTGGTTACTCCACCCACCAGGCCCAGGCCTCCTCTGCAGTGTCAAAGGAATGCATTTCACGGTGATGATGAAGAGATTAGTTTAATGAGATAATATCTTCAGGTGCACCCAGCTGGGCGGCATAACACATACCAACATTCTAAGGCTGCCTCTGGGTTGACAGCTTAGGTTAAACCATCTTGGGGGAAAGGGGAGGGGGGAAAGACAGGCCGGGAGAAACCATCTAAGTTATAACACATCTTTTTCCCTAAGGGAACACAGGGGGAAGGAGGGAAGGAAATAGGCAGGGGGAACACAGAAATATGATGAACAGTGGTCCGCGAGGCGGACCTCTTCTTGAAGAACAGAGCTTAGGAGAAGAATGCTAGGTTGAACTCTAAGACCCTGAGGAGTCACCTCATGCTATACTGCTGGTGCCAGGACGGGATGGTCCTTTTCCTGTGACTTTCCCTGCGGTGCTCCAGTTCCCCCGCTCTGTCGCCTGACTCTGCTCTGTCCTCCCATAACAGATCTCTCTTGGTAGTGACAGGGACCACTCTATCTTGACTCCAGACCCTTCCATCCTGCATGGCTACTACATTGCTCTTGACCTCCCTTATCCTCCCTGGGGGCAGAACCTGTCCTCACTTTTCCCCATTCTGTCCGATTTCCTGATGTACACCAACTGTCCTCTACTAAGGTTCTTTTCTTTTGCACCCCACTTCCTGTCGTACCACTCTTTGTACTTGTCTTGCTTGTCCTCAATTCTCCTCTTAACCTCTTCCGGATCTACCTCTAGATGACTTCCTCTCCCCATCCATTGTGGGGACAGCTTTGATCCCGCCTTTCTTCCTCTCATAAGTTCGAAAGGTGAATGTCCTGTTGTCGAATTGGGGGTGGTATGGTAGGCCCACAAAGTTTCCATTAAAGCTTCTTCCATATTTTCCCCCGACTTTCCTGCCAGCTTGATGCTCTCCTTAAGTAATCGGTTCGCTCTTTCCACTTTTCCGTTAGCCTTGGGGCAGTACAACGGCGTGCGGATATGGAAAATTGAACAGTCTTTCAAGAATTCTCTCATTTCTTCCGAAATCAGCTGGACCCTGTTGTCCGTTATTATTGCGGCAGGGATTCCCTCTCTCGAGAACACCTCTCTCAAGAAACCTATTAAAGACTTAGTGTTGATGTTTACTACAATTTTGTGAGTGATCCAGTTGGTATAGTAGTCTATTAGTACCAATAGATACAAATCTTGTGATCCTCTTCCATGAATGGGTCCCGTGATGTCAAACCCCAGTTTTTTCCACGGAGCCGAAGGTACCTCCACTGGTATCAACGGAGAATGCTTGGTAACTTTTGACTTGTCACTGATGCTGCATGCGTAACAGTCTCGTACCTTTTCCTCCATCTCTCTGTCCATCTCTGGGAACCAATAGTCCGCTCTCAATCTAGATTTGCACAAGCGCCTGCCCAGATGACCTTCATGGGCTAAGGTGATGACTTGCTGCCTCACTCCCTCAGGCGGGACTGGTTTACCCGACTTCATGATCCAGTTCGCCTCAACTGAGAGATCCTCCCTTACATCCAGAACGGTTGGATTTCTCTTCGCACTTCTTTGGCCACCCTTTGATTATGTACTCCTTCACCTTCCTCAAGGTCTCATCTTTTTCCATATGCTTTTCCCAATCTTCCTTCATCACAGCTGCTGCACTTATCTCCAGGATGGAGTTATCGAGCTTTTCCTCTTCTGTCTCGCTGTGAACCGGGGCTCTTGAGAGAAAGTCTGCTACTCTGTTCTGTTGTCCTTGTATATACACTGCTTGAAAATGATATCCCTGTAGGCCCAAGACCCACTTGGCAATGCGCGGGGTCATTTCCTTCATATTCTTCTTGGTGAACAGGGGAACCAACGGCTTGTGGTCCGTGTGCACCTCGAATGGTACTCCCCACACATAGAATTTGAAGTGCTTGATGGCCCAGTATACAGCAAGTGCCTCCTTTTCCACTGTAGAATAGTTTGCTTCAGGGGAAGTAAGAGTTCTCGATGCGAAAGCAATTACCTTTATTTGCTTCTCCTCTCTCTGTGATAGGGTAGCTCCGATACCCCTGTTGCTTGCATCTGTGGTTATTATTATCTCTTTTCTTTGATCAAATTTGCCAATAAAAGGTGCCTGAATTATGGCATTCTTTACGTCTCTGAACGCCTTTTCTTGATTCTCACCCCATTCAAATTTGCTGTCTTTCTTCACCAATTCTCTCATGGCATGTGTTCTGATGGCAAAGTCTTTAATGAACTTCGCCATGTATTCTGCCAGTCCTAGAAATGGCAACAATTCCTCTTTGTTAGTCGGCGTAGGTGCATCTCTGACTGCATTGACCAAATCGCACTTAGGTTTGATCCCTTCTTCGGAGATGGTATGGCCCAAGTAGTCCACGGAGCTCACACCCAATTTACATTTGCTCAACCTGGTGGTGAATCCTACTTCCTTCAGTCTCCTTAGCACCTCTTTCAAGTTATCACTATGTTCTTCCACACTCGAGCCATAGATGAGAATGTCATCCTGGAAGCACATGGTTTTCCTGCATTCCCTGACGATGTGCTGCATCACCCGTTGGAAGGCTGCTGCCGCCGACGCCAAGCCAAAAGGCATCCATAGAAATTTGAAATTGCCGAACGGAGTAGTGAACGCTGTCAGAGACTGTGACTCTGGATGTAGCACAATCTGATAGTAGGCCGAGGACAAATCCAGCACACTAAAATACCTGGCCCCCTGTATGGTGGTTAACATCTCTCCAATTCTTGGGAGGGGGTACCGGTCTATCAAGATGTTTGCATTCAAGTCTCTAAGGTCTACACACAACCTTATGTTCTTTCCTCCATCCTTGGTCGTGATCACGACCGGAGCCAACCAAGAAGAAGTCTCTATTTCCTTAATCACCCCTTGACTGACCAATTTGTCCAACTCAACTTTCAAAGGCTCTTTCATGCGTAGGGTAATGGATCGTGTTTTGTGTATCACAGGCACTGCCCCCTCCTTGAGTGTAATCCTGTGCATATAGTTCTTTAGCACCCCCAGTTTTTCACTAAATACCTCCTTGAACTCCTGGGTGACATCTTCTGCTACACTGGAGGGTTCTACCAAGAGCACCTGCTCACTGTTGTTGGGATCTAGCTTGATGCCTAGTTCCTTCTGATGTTTCCAACCCAACAGATTAGAACCTCTCCTGGAGACATACACTTTCCCTACCGTGTGCCTATCTTTAAAGGTTATTCTCATTTTAGTCATCCCCTCTAGTGGTATACTCTCCTTGTAATATCCTACTGGGTTTATGTCAGCTTTCTCTAACACTACTCCTTGACCTTCAAACTTCTCCTCAAACTCCCTCTTGTCTATGAGTGTGTATGGAGAGCATGAATCAGCATAAACCTCAATTTTTTTTCCATCCAAGGTAATCTCACACTTTGGATATACATTACATTCATTTTCCTCCTCATCCCCCACCTGGAAAATATACGTTTTCTCTTTTTCCTCCTCAATTTCTACATTTTCCACCATATGTATTTTTTGGTTGAAATTTTTACACACCTTAGAAAAATGCCCTCCTTTGTTGCATTTCCTACACAAAGTATCCCTGGCAGGGCACTTCCAGTTGTTTGCTAGGTGACTTGGGCTACCACATTTATAACAAAATAGTCCCTGTGGGTTGTTGAGCTGATTGACCTTCGCTTTCTCTCCTACTTTACAAATGGTCTCCCCCTCATGCGCCCCTTTGCTCTCACTCTTTTCTCTTATTGCTCCCTCATGTATTTTCATCTCCTTCATACACATGGCTGTATGCTCTAATCCTTTAGCTATGCTCAATGCCTCTTCCAGGTCAGGATTCCTCGTAAGGAGTTCCTCTTGTATCCTTGAGTCATTCGTGCACCTTACAATCTGGTCCCTTATCATTGAGTCAGTTAACGCCCCAAATTCGCACGTAGCTGCTAAGCCCTTCAGAACAGCTACATAATTTGTGACTTTTTCATCCTTTTTCTGGGCCCTCTTGTAGAACTTATGCCTCTCCAACACAACATTGAGTTTCACTTTAAAGTGTTCCTCCAGTTTTATCAAGGTATACTCATACACATTCACCCCTTCAACCTAGTCTTGTTCATCATCTACAAGCCTTCCTGTTATGTCTTCGAACACTTTTCTCCCTTGTATGCCTAAATTATGTAACAAAATATGTTGTTTCCTCACATTGTTATAATTCCCCCCTCCAATCGCTATTAGATAGGATTTGAAAATCCCTACCCATCTCTTCCAGGGTATTTCTGGCTCCCCCAGCTCATTTAAGAAGGGTGGGGGCTGACTCATTCCTGCTCCTACCATGGCCATGCACTGAGTAAACCTAAATCACTGTGCTTTAAATGAATTCTTAATAATGCTGTGTCTGGGGGTGCTAATTTAAGTTAATGAGTCCAATTTATGCATAGAAGTAACCAAAAGTCGAAACGAAAACAGGCTTTACTTTCACCCTGCTGAGCAAACAGCCCGAGTCCTGTTTCTGTCTCTTCGTTTCTCACAGTTCCTGGATCTGGGCGGGAACTTCCTGTGGTGAACGAAGACGCCTCCCCGAACCTCGCCGTGAGGAATGCTGTTCAGCCACTGTTCAACGCTCACCACGCTGTGCTCACCCTCGCCAAGCCGCCGTGGGAAATAAGAATAGGGGCATACTGCTTCCACCCCTTCAGTCACACAGAGACGACTTTTGAAATTGCCCCAAACTTCAACTGGAACTCGGACTCAACTCGCATCCGTCACCGCGCTGACTGGAACAGTTAATCCCACACGCTCCTCCTCAGCCTTTCCTCACGAAGGCGGTGTTGGATACCCTGCCTCACTGATTGCGCAGATAACACAGCCAAGTTCCGCTCGCCACACTAGCACTGGCGGAGGCCGTTTTTTCTTAGCTGGCTCTCCTCAAGCGTCACCCTCCTCAAGCGGCAACGGATCCCCCGCAAGCACCCACCTCAGGCGCCTCTCTGCACTCCGCCGCTCACCTTTAGCGAATCCCTTGACAGGCGATGGTCGGACTTCCTTACAATTGAGCTAGGACCACCCGCAGCACACACCACTTCCGATACCTTCACCAACTCCTTGCAACCTTCAATTCGATCCTGCCTGAGTTGTCGCCCTCTTCGTGAAGTCGCTGTTGTGGAGTTGTTGTGGAGTTGTGACCCAACGCTGACAAGGAACGCTGCAGTGACGCCGTGCAAGGTTTTTCATTCAGGGTAAGTCAAAATTCCTTTCAAGCTTCCGTCCCAGTAACATTTATTCCAGGGGGGTGCACCACGCTGACCCTGGCTCAGGTCCTTGACCCTCGTCGCCAAAAAGTGTAGTAATGACACTCTACACGGTGATGATGAAGAGATGAATTTAATGAGATAATATCTTCAGGTGCACCCAGCTGGGCGGCATAACACATACCAACATTCTAAGGCTGCCTCTGGGTTGACAGTTTAGGTTAAACCATCTTGGGGGAAAGGGGAGGGGGCGAAAGACAGGCCGGGAGAAACCATCTAAGTTATAACAGCTTTGAGCCTAGTGGGGAAAAGGAGCTTGTAGTTGATTTGCTTTGCCCTTAATTTTAACTTTGGCTGAGGCAAAAATGTTCCTCTCTTGCTGGAGCTTGGCGGTAAAATACTGTTGTCCTAGCCGCCTGAAGAAGGAAATGGCAGTTTTTTTTGTACCATATTATCATCACAATCTGGCATCAGATTAAAGATACAAAAAACAGACTGTGTAAGTCTAAACAACCGGTGGCTCTTTGGTACAAACATCAATCAAGTCACATAGATGGCCAAGTTGATTCTAGTTTCTCCTTCTAAAGTTTGTTATATGACCACCGCTCAAACTAATTTAATATTTCCCAATTTTAATTCCCCACCAATCCTGTTTGGGTTCCTCGGTCGTGTGCTACCTGCTGAAGAGCACGTCGACACCTCATCAGGGGTAGCATGCGCTATATACATGCAAACACCTTCCTTCTTCTATCCCCCCAGTATCCTTTTTCAATCCAAATAACAAACCAACATATCCACCGCTCAAATTAATTTCATATCTCCCTAACCTAATTCACCACGAATCCTTTTGGGTTCCGGAGTAGCGTGCTATTCGCCAAAAAGCTCTGTGACGCCTCGTCAGGGGTAGTAGCCGCTATATATTTGCAATTACAATAATAACTGGTGTAATGAAACTCACTGTCACGGCAACTGGAGTCCTATAATCAATTTGAAGATTATTACCATGCTTGCTACCCATACAACCTTCAAATATCTAGCTGAAGTGGCTGACAACTCATATTTTGGGCGACTCGAGACATCCAGTTGAAATAATCTGACTGACTGCCTTAGTTTGTAGTACAAAAACGAACCTAAATCGGTTGGCAGGTAAAAACAGCTTCTTATGGCCTCTTTACGAGTAGGAAGGCATTTGGAGTCGTAACACCACACATAGAAAACACTAGTACCTCATGGTGTGGTATTTATTGGATGTAGCATTACCTCCACTTTCTGATTTCCATACCTCGGAATGAGGCATGTGAGTAATACCACTTGTTCGCCTCATTCCAAGCTGAAAAATTCTGAATAGTTCTCTAGACACATTGCTATCGATTTTGGGTGGCAACAATTCTGCAGGGGTAATGCGTGCTGTTTTCATGGCAAATATCCTGATTGCGCACAAACTCATGTGTGCCCCAGAAGTGCGACTACCACGGCCCATGCACTGATGGCCAAATGGCCATACATGTTCCCATTGAGATTTCTGCTGAGAAGTTCCATGCAAATTGCACACAGGGTAGGGAAGAGTGGACAGCCATGTCTCGTATCCTGATTAATAACAATTGTAAACAAAAGCCCAGCTTTGAAACAACAAAACAAGCCCTCCGTTTCTAGATGTAAACCAAGAAGCACATTATCTTCCATTAAAGTGCACAGGTACCAACACACTTTTCTTTTTACTGCATCAAAACAACACCAACATTATTTTAGGACTTTGGATCAGTGGCTATTATGTGCCTCATTCTTATCTGTCTTGCCAGGCCATGACACTATGGTGCATATTGTGACGTTCCAGTGATGCAATGCCCTGCACCATATTTACAAAGTGGCATTATTTGTGGCTTTACGCCTCTTTGTAAATATGGTACCCTTTTACACAAGTATCTGCATGAAAGGGGCGTGCAATGGGCGCTGCTGTGGGCATTGCAACATAGCACCCATTGCTTTTTGACGCTGCCCCAGATTTGCAAGGAGGTGTAAAGCTGAGGCAGTGGCAAAAACGAACGCAATGCAATAGCAGTTGTTAGAATGGCGCGACAAGGAGAAATACCTTTCTTTCTCCTTGTTTTTTCTTTTTTTATATGTGCTGCATTCTGAAGCTCACATTGAAAAAGCAAAACACCATTAATGATTGTGTATGTGCAGAAAGGTATCCCTTCCTACACATAAAAAATCCTTCAATAATGGCAATTTGCTACTTTAATGTTTATATCTTCATCACACATAGAAGTAACAAATCGGTATTATTAATTGTTTATGTTCAGGAAGGCACACCTTCCTTCGCATAAACATTACTTCCCTGCAATGCAGGCAAGGCACCCTTGCACTATGGCGCAAGGGTGTCTGTGTTGGGGCTAGGCAGCTATTTTTAGTGCCAGTGCTAGGGAAAACACAAGTGTGCGCTGTATTTTAGTAAATAAGGCGCCTCCCTGCATTTGGTAACAGCGGAGGGTGGCGCTGCAAAATTTGCCACAGCTCCACACTCCGTTATTTTCTTGTAAATATGCCCCTATATGAGGGAGGCGAAAATGAAGTGCCAGCTATAGTTAAAATAACAAAAAACAACTCTGGAACCTTACACATATACTAGACAACCAATGAGAAATGTGATGATTTATATTCACTAGAAACGTTCATGATGTGTATAATGCATAAAATAGTCTGCTATGTGTTACTAATTTTCTGGTGTTTATATCCGTCACCAAAGGAGATCTGTTGCACAGTAATTACTAGATTTATTTGTGAAATTGTTTACATGGGATGTTTATGTCATCCTATCAGGAAATACTCTACCCTTTGGGACAATACCATCTTAGTGCGAGCTACGGCAACAACCTTCACTCAATTTTAGCAGCCGGTGGTATTGCCAGACGCAGAGCATTCAGGATAACAACACCTCGCCCGGCTTTATAGCTCTGTTTTCCTTTTGTCAGGAACCTATTAGATTTGGGAACTCAAATCACAGCATCTTCACTGCAATCAAATCTTGCCCAGATGAAAAGATACTTACTCAGAGTGTGTGGCTATTTAAGGCCCTTGTTAGGCTAGATACATTTTCGAACACTAAGGCAAAGATGCTATACGTTATTAAATAACGCTAAGGCAAAGATGCTATACGTTATTAAATAACGCCAGAGTTAAAAAATAAAATAAAGTCAAATTAAAAAATAAAACATATTTGGTTCTGAAATAAAAAATAAAAAAACATAGTTAGTTGGATAACGTAGTTTAAACTGGTTTGCTCAGTACCGTAGCCATATGTCGTGTTTGGGCTGTCTCTTGGGGTACCTGGGGGTTACTGAATGACTCTTTCCGTATTTGTCTGTGTTACTCTCTCAACTTATTTGAGTGTTACGTGATAAGCATATAACGTAGCCATACTCTACTGCCAAACATACGCAACTCTTCTAGTCATAGAGAACGCCTCATCCGTCTGGTCTTGACAGCTCAGGCAATATAAATTACTTGTATTATTGTCACATGTGTGCTTAAGCGCCCTTTTTGTTTCCCAAGCTTCGATTTATGTCTCTCTGTTTTGATTTTGAAGAGGTATATGTTTTTGATTTGTAAAATATGACACCCTCCCTACAGGGACACTGTAGTATTGAAGAGGACAGCACATTAGTTAGGCTTGTAGAATAGGTTTATTCAGCTTAGGAGAAGCACAGCGACAGGAACCAGGCAAAGGCTATCAACTGCCAGAAGGCAACATTCTACTACAGAGCCATAGAACATAGGTACACAAAGGTTCTAACTACAGGTGCCAGGAAGGCACAAAACAGTGAATACTACATTATCCTCTTTTCAGTAAAACAAAAGAAGAAGCGTCCGTACTAGGAGAAGAAGAAGAAAGAGAAAAGAAGAGAGAAGAAAAAGAAGAAGAAGAAAAAGAAAGACTGAGACTGTAGAGGAAGAAGAACACAACTAGAAAAAGAAAAAACAAAACAGAGGCAGCAGATTATCTGAACCTGGCAGGAATCCTACACACTCTATGACTCCTGCGAGGTCCAGGAACAGAAGCATCAACAACATCCCCACCATTACCATCAATAACAACAGTACCAGAATGTTTGTCACTTGAAACAGAACAGGGATTGGGCTGAGAAACACCAGCGTGAGCATCTTCACTACTGACTTTAACAATTTTGCAGACGTTCCACCAATCCTTATAATTAACCCGTACAGCATTTCCACAGATCTTGTCAACCACAACAGGTTGAGAAAATTTGCTCCTACCTTTGGTGACATGGACAGGATTTTTAATTCGAACCACATCACCAACACAGAAGTCATGGGCAACAGATCTCTTCCTTTCATCAAAATAGGACTTTTGCTTCTTCTGAGCCTCGGACACATTGTCTCTGACAAAAACATCAACTCCATCCATAACATTCATTTTTACCCACTTGGACATCCAACCCGGACAAATCTTGGTGGAGGGTTTCCTGCCCCTCAGAAGCTCAAAAGGAGAAACCCCAGTAGAAGAATGGGCTGTGGTACGATAAAACCACAACATGGAACGCACAGCATTCTCAACTACACACTTGTTAGCAATGGACCACTGGATGCAGTTGTTGAGAACACGGTTCATCCTCTCGACAAGGCCATTGGCCTGGGGGTGGTAAAGGGAACTTTTCTTATGTGTCACACCACCTTGCTTGAGAAAAGATTCAAACTCACAACTGACAAATTGGACACCATTGTCGGTCATGACAACAGAAGGAAACCCCTCTCTCAAAAAGATGTCTTTCAAAAAGGAAATTACACTGGCAGAGGAGGCTTCATTGACAAAACGAATTTCCGGCCATTTTGAGTAGTAATCAATGGCAACTATGGCAAAACGGGAACATGAAGGTAAAAGGTAAAAAGGGCCGACCAAATCAATCCCAATCTTTTCCCACGCCCTTTCCGGAAGTTGAACAGGCTCCATGGGAGGAGACCTAACCTTATGACTTTTATCTGAGGACTTGCAAATTACACAGTTGTCAATCAAGGAATCAACGCACACATCCATCTGCGGCCACCAGAACACATCTCTCAACCTGCGTTTAGTGAAAGTCTTCCCTAAATGCCCTTCATGTGCACCATCGACCAGACGCTTCCGCAGGCTCTCAGGAGGGATGAGCCTCCCACACCGCATGAGAATGCCATCCTCAACAGTGAGCTCGTCAGCAACTTTGACAAAGGTTTGAAAAACCCCAGTAACATTCTTCTCCTTGGGCCAACCAGACTTCAGATAGTCGACAACTCGTAGAAGAATTGCATCTTTCAACAACTCTCTTTTCCACTCACTCTCACTAATTGCACACATGCCCTCCAGATCCAGACCCGCGACAAAACAATCCTCTTGGTCTTCATCCTTTTCAACTTCTGAGTCATTATCAGCTAATGGAAAACGAGAAAAATAGTCAGCTCTGACATTCCTTGAGCCTGGCAGATAAACAACCTTAAAGTCATACTGAAGAAGCTTGGTGGACAACCTCGCGATTCTAGGGGTGTGTTCCTTGATTTTTTCCCCGGACAAAATAGAAACCAGTGGGCTGTGATCAGTACAAATAGTGAAATGACTACCCCAGAGATAGGGGTTGAACTTCCTGACCGCCCACCAACAGGCCAAAAGCTCCTTCTCAATAACAGAGAAGTTAACTTCTGCTCCACGCAGTACCCTGGAGGCATATGCGATGGTGTTGTCAACCTGTCCGTTCCTCTGAGTGAGGACAGCCCCAAGTCCAAATCCACTTGCATCAACAGTCACCACACACTCCTTGTTGGGATCGAAAGGTTTGAGAATGCTCTCCCCAACAAGCTGAGATTTGATCCACTTGAAAATCTCTTGGCAATTTTCATCCCAAACGAATGGCACGCTTTTCTTTAACATGTTAGTCAAAGGCTGAACCTTTGACGCATAGTCTTTGATGAATCTGGAGTAAAATTCACTGAGACCAATAAAAGATTTTAGTCCAGACTTATCAGCAGGAGGAGGAGCATCAACAATGGCTTTCACTAGACCAGGCCGTGGTTCGACACCTGCATGAGAAACAACATGGCCTAGAAATTCCATTTTTTCTTTTGAGAAGACACATTTCTCTTTCTTTAAGACAATACCCTTGTCTTGCATGATTTCCAGGACCTGATTTAGGGAAAAATCGTGATCCGCCTTGTTCTCGCCAAAAATCAAAACGTCATCCTGGAAGACAATCACTCCAGGAGTGTCCCTAAACATCTGACTCATCAACCTTTGGAAAACTGCAGCCGCTGACGCAAGGCCAAACGGCATCCTGCAGTACTGAAAACTCCCAAAAGGGGAGACAAAAGCAGTTAGATGTCTAGAAGATTGACTCAACACCACCTGGTGATAAGCGGAGGCCAAGTCCAACTTGGTATACCATCCTGCCCCCCTGGTAAGGGACAATAAATCAGTAATCTTGGGCAAGGGGTGTGAGTCAATCCAGATGTTCTTATTGAGGCTGCGTAAGTCCACACAGACGCGCAAATCCCCATTCCTTTTTCTGGCGACAACAAGGGGAGACAACCACAGGGATGACTCAATTGGCTCTATGACTCCTTTTCTGCAAAGGCCCATTAACTCTTTTTCTAGATCATCCCTCACGCTGAAAGGAACACTCCTCACCTTGTGTTTTACTGGGATGGCACCATCCTTAACTCTGATTTCGTGGTTAAAACCTTTGATGATGCCAAGGCCATTCCCAAAAACTCTTGGAAATTTGGAAATCAAACCCTCAACATTGTCGCCTGGAACGATAACAGCTAAACTGCCTGCGTTATCACAGGATTCATCAATACTGATTTGTTCTTTGGAACCTGGTCTAAGGATCATCTTGAACAGACCCTGGTGGAACCAACCCAAAATGTTAAGGCCCTTCAAGGAAACGTACACTTTACCAAAAATCCTCCTTCCCCTGAACTGAATAATTTCCTCAAAGAACCCAAGAAGAGCAATTCTACGCCCTTCATAAGAAACAGGGGTTCTATCAGGAGGTAGGAGGTTCCTTTCAGGCCAGGTCACATCAAACAACTTTTGCGTGATCATAGTTACTCTAGCTCCAGAGTCCACTAGTAGGGTAACTATCTTGTCACCCACACCAAAATCTTCGAGAGGATCAACACAGTCAGATGGATCACCTATGATGACCCCATCATCTCGTACCACTACAACCATGTCTCTGAGGTCGTCTTGAATGCCATTTATGGAGTCAGAGTCATCGTCAGTATTACCACAGGACTCCGAGACATTCCCAATAGTGTTGACAGTACTCATACCCTGAGACTTGTTGTTAAAAGTGGAATTTCCCTGTTTGGAGATTTGGCAAATCTTTGCAAAGTGCCCAAACTTCCCACAGTTGCGACAAGTAGAGTTCCTGGCAGGGCAAAACTTGTTACTTTTATTATGGGAGGGATTTCCACATCTGTAGCAAATGTCATTCCTTGAAAAGGCGTTCCTCTCAAAGCGTTGAGAACCAGGAGTGTTGTTTCTGTCAAAACGTTGACTGCCCGCCGCTTTACTGTCTTTGTTCTCCTTGGTTCTAACTATCGAAACTCCATCATCACATTTTTTTTCAAGTTCCTTTAATTCTTTTTTTGACAATTCTATGCTCTTGGCCACACGGATAGTCTCCTCAAGTGTGGGATTGCCCAAAGTAAGAAGTTTCTGCTGAATAGATTTATCAGAGCACTTGCAAACATATTGATCCCTTATTAACTGCTCTCGAAAGCCTTCAAATTCACATTCAGCACTTAGTTGTCTGAGACAGGAAACATACGTTTCAACATCCTCCCCAGATAGTTGCTCTCTCTTGAAGAACTTGTGTCTTATGACAACAAGACTTGGCTTGATGTCAAAACGCGACTCAAGCCTTAATCTTGTTTCTGTGTATTCGTCTACATCCTCTTCAGCATTGTTTCTTACTAAGGGAGGTAAATGTTTGAAGATTTCTCTTCCCTCGAAACCCAAAGAGTGCAGTAGAAGACACTTCTTCCTTTCTGCGCGATATCTGGACGCGCCTATGGCTCCCAAATAAGTCTCAAATGCATCAAACCATTTTTTCCAGACAATAGGAGGATTGCCAGGAGTCTCGAGAAAAGGAGGAGGAGGAGAAACAGACTGCATACTGGAAAAGGTTGGAATAGATTTCCCTCTTTAAAGACTCTGCCGCTGTGTAAAACAAAAATTCAGTATGCAAAGGTTTGCCTTTGGAAAAGACCATGAGATAATTTTTCCCACCACTAGATGGCACCAGCGTGTTTAGAAACACCTTCCCTAAAGAAGAAATGAAGTCTGTGGTTGAAAACGCTATGCTTTATGTTAATGTCTTTATTTGCAATGGAAAGGTGCTAAAACGTCGACGATGTGGTCCGCTTCTGAGGAATTAGCGCTGGAAGAAGACACGAGCAGGTTTGAAGACGCGTTGCGTGTCTTTGTAGTAAGGAGCGCACGTCAGGCGAGGCACGAACAGGCTTGGAGACGCGTTGCTAGGGAGACGCGTCTTTGAAGAGAAGAGCGCACGTCAGGCAATTGTTGACAGTCGCTATGGGGACGCGTCAGGGTAACGCGTTAGCAACCGAGTTGAAACTGATGACGTGACGCGCTCGCGCTTGGAATGAGCCTCGCGCTGAGAAGAATGACGTGACACACTCGCGCTCGAGCTTCCTCAATAAACAGTCTCGCGCTGGCCCCAATGACGTTGCAGGGACATAAATTAAGCAGATTAATGGCTTTTAAAAGCTGAAGACGCGCAAAACCAAAGCGGGCCACTTATCTTCACTGGAGATCTTCACCAGAGGGTCGAACAGCTGGGCTTGAAGTACACTCGATCCACAGTGTATTCTTGGCAGGAATACGAGGAGAAGCGAGGTAAAGGCAGGTTCTTTTACCTTCTCCTAAGCAGCATCGTCGCCAACAATTTTGTAGTATTGAAGAGGACAGCACATTACCCACTGTGCAATGATTTTAAGACATTTGTAGAAACACTGTGAAACAAGCTTCCAAATTGCTAAAATGACAGTTAGAGCCAATTTTGAGGAAAAATAAATGTTCTTTAGGTTTTTGTGACCCAGGCGGTTAAGCAAACAGCACTGATCGACTTTCACTGCGTGTTCTTGTATGCTTTGGCACGTGGGCCTAGGTTTTTTCCTCCCAGCTTTCCATTCTAAAATGTTAGCTCTGCCACACTCGAGATCCCCTCTCTATTAACAGGAAGAAGAAGTGACAAGGCTAACCTATGGTCCGGGTGAGGGACAAGTGTTGGGACCTGGGCTTTTATTAGCGCCCCTAATGACATGAATTCCCTTTGAACTGTTGATCGATTTCACTGTCAGTTTCTTTTTATACATCAGAGCCGGCTTTAACACTGGTGACGTCCTGTGCGACAATGTTTGTTGCCCCACCCCCCAATGGCCACCTTTGCCACGGATTCCCTCACTCGCACCCTTTAACAGTGCCCTTCAAGTCTCCATAACCATTGTCTCACAGATTCATTTAGTTCTATAGCACCACTCATACAAGTGTAAGGTGTCAGAGCACTTTACACCACACACACATTGCACAGAGACAATCATGTGTGTAAATCAGTGTATAGGAAATACACATCAGACAGGACTACAAGGTATATTGTAGGAGTGACATGTCATCGATACTAGTAGGCTAGGCAATACAGGTTAAGAGTCCTTATTCTGGAAAAGCACACATCCAGAATTTAAAATGTAACACCATTGTTAGAGGTTCTCTTTAATAATGGGAATTGTTTTCTACCCAAATAAACCCTTTGGGAAGATTAGGATAGTGAAAGACTGCAAAAAAATATACCTTGCAGTTGGCATGCAGCTCTTTGATGACAATTAATTGCGCAATGTTCTATATTAGGATTTTGACTTACAAACTACAAATAACAAAAAGAGCTCTTTTACAGAAGCAGTAACCTACTGACCTACTTACATTATATGCATTTCGTTGTCAGCATGGTACACTTTCATAGCAGCAGGTATTTTAACCCTCTGTGCTGCATATCCATTATTCAAAATCTCCCACTAGACAAACCTCCGGTCTCTTTCCAGGAATGAATGAATGAATGAATGAATGAATGAATGAATGAATGAATGAAATTATTTATAGAGCGCACGATGGCCAACCGGCTTCCTGGCGCTGAGAGCTCTAGGGAACAGAACAGACAGGGCCAGGAGGATTAGCGGGGGTAGGCCAGGGCAAACAGGAAAGTTTTGAGCGCTTTACGGAAGTGTGAAAAGATAGGGATAGAACGCATAGAGAGAGGAAGGGAATTCCAAAACCGGGGTGCAAGAACAGAGAATCTAGTTCCACCAGTGCGAGTTTTATGGAAACGGGGAACAGTGAGAAGGGCAGAGGAAGATGAACGGAGAGTGCGGACAGGGGTGTGGAAGGAAATCAGAGAGTTGATGAACGCCGGTGCAGAGTGATCAAGGGCCCGATAAACAAGGCAACCTAGTTTGAACAAGGATCTCTGCAGGATGGGTAACCAGTGATGGGATTTGAGGACAGGAGTGATGTGGTGGGTTTTGGGCAAGTGAAAGATGAGACGGACAGCCTGATTTTGGATTGCTTGAAGGCGGCGGATTTCGTAGGCAGGAATACCCACGAACAAGCTATTACCATAATCAAGGCGGGAAGTGATAAGGGCAGAAATAATGATTTTAAGAGAGTCGAAGGGAGAGGAAGCAGGAGGACACTACGGCGCTGACCTGGCCATGCATGGACAGGTCCTGGCTGACCTTAATGCCCAATGTTTTAACGGAGGGAACCGGGGTGGGAGGGGGGCCAAGAATAGGGGGGCAAAAAGCAGAGGACCAGGGGCTGGATGAGCCGCCAGTCAGGACAAGCTCAGTCTTATCTGGATTGAGCTTGAGGTGATTGGGGCTCATCCACCCAGAAATAAAGACCATGGTGGAACGAAAAAAAGATAGGGAGTGAGAAGAAGAAGAAAGATCAAAGACGAGCTGGAGGTCATGTGCGTAGTTATACACAGAGACCCCCAGCTCAAGAAGAGAAGAAATAAGTGGATGAATGTAAAGATTGAAAAGAAGAGGAGAGAGAGAGGAACCTTGGGGAACCCCACAGGGCACCGGGAGGGGAAGAGCAGAGAAGCCAGGGAGGTGGACAGCTTGTGAACGTCCTGTTAGAAAGGACGTGATCCAGGAAAAGGCAGGGCCTCGTATGCCCGCTGCGCTGACACGGTCCAAAAGAATGTTATGGTCGACCGTGTCAAACGCAGCGGACAGGTCGAGGAGAACCAAAGCTTGGGGAGAGTTAGTGTCAGCCTTGGCTTTCAGCTCGTCGAGAACGGCGAGCACCACAGATTCGGTCGAATGACCCGATCGGAAACCTGCTTGGTGAGAAGCAAGAAGTTGGTTCTGTTCGACATAAGTAGAAAGACAGGAGGTGACGTAGGATTCCAGAATTTTGGCAAGATAGGGAAGAAGAGAGATGGGCCTGAAGTTAGAAGGGAGAGAAGAATCAAGACCAGGTTTTTTAAGAATGGGGGAAACAATGGCAGATTTAAATGAAGAAGGAACCAGTCCAGTAGAAAGAGAAGCATTAAGGAGGGAAAGGGGGGTAGCAGGGCAAGAAGAGAAGAGAGTTTTAAGAATGCGAGCAGGGGCACAATCAGTGGGAGAGCCAGACTTGATTTTTGTGAGCAGAGCTAAGAAGGAATCATGGGAGAGGGGCGGGAAAGAGGAAAAGGAAGATTTAGACACAGAGGGGGCAGAGTGAAGTGGAGTAAAAGGAGTGATAGAAATGTTGGATTTAATTTTAACGATCTTCTCGATGAAGAAGTCGTTCAGAGAAGAGCAGAGGGCCTGGGAGGGAATAAAGTTAGGGCAAGCACGATCAGAGGTGGCCAAATTGTTGACCAAGGAGAAGATCTCTTTAGATTTGTTAGCCGAAAGGATTACTTGTTCGGAGAAGTACTTGGTCTTTGTCACCAGAATGGCATTCTTGTACTCTTTAAGAAGAGATTTGTGTTTGGCCTTGAGGTCGGGGCAGTAGCTACGGCGCCAAAGGCGCTCGGAGCGTCTAAGTTCTAATTTGAGGACCTTAAGCTCAGAGTTAAACCAACGGTGAGCCACGTGAGGACGAATGGACTTAACTAACTTGAGAGGGGCTACTAGATCGCAAGCGGAAGATAACCAGATGGCAACTGCAGCGGCCTGTGAGTCGAGGGAAATGCCATTAAGATCGGGAGGGGAAGAAGCAAGGGAATGAAAAAGGGAAGGCAAGTCAGCGCGATTCCAGCTACGTGAAAAAACATTCTTGGGACGAGGGGGTTTGTGAGGGGAACCAGTGTTGATAGTGAAGGAAATGAGGGAATGGTCGGACCAGGTACAAGGGAGAATGCTGGGGAGGGAAACTATGTCCTGGGATGACCAGACTTGGTCCAGAACATGTCCAAGATTGTGAGTAGGGATCGATACATGGGACTTGAGGTTGAGGAACACGATTAATCACAGGAGTTATCTTGACATTCTAATTGATGCCTGAAAATTTCTGGAGGCCAGGAAAGCAGCATGTTTATTATCCTTTTATTTTTCTCCATGGCGTGGCTGAGGGGGAGGGGCCACAGAGATGATGGGCAGAGGGAGAGTTATAGGTGCACTGGCTGTCAGTGTGCATGAGGGTTGGCCACACCCTCATGCACACTGAAGCTCTCGCCAACCCAGCTGCATTGCTGGGTTGGAGAGACCAGCAGGCATAAGCTCCCATTCTCCCTGGGTGTGCAAATCATCAGAGCTCAGGCCAACCCTACGCTGCTTTCATGCAGCGTCAGGATTGGCCCAGGGCATTCTGGGAGCCTGTGCCTGCAGTGCAAGGTGACAGAGCCAGAGAGGAGTGTCAAACAGGTAAGTTATTTTATTATTTTCTTTGTTGTTGTTGTTAATCTCAGTCTCACCCTCTATCTCCGACCCGCCACTTTGCCAAAAAAACGGAAGCTACTGCACTGGAGGTCTGTGCCTGCTTTCCACCAAGCTGTCTAAGATAGTTCAATAGAGAGGTTTAAAGTCTACATGTCAGGCTGGCCATCGAAAGGCAGCCGGCCAAAGTGACATGCCCACTTTAAACTTTACATGTGCACCATTCCTCTTCCCCCGCTGCCAGGAAGCAGTTCTGGCTCTCCCCCAGCACTTGGCTCGGGCTGGCCAGTGGTACTGAAAAAAAACCCAGTAATAAAATAATGTTATTACCGTTTTATTTGTTATTTTTGCTGCACTGGCATCAGGTAGGGCCATGTTCCTGTGCCCTAGTGGACACACTGCTGTTGCCTTCAGTGCAACTTAACTTCATATCTACTACACTACAGATGCATACTCAAGAATTCACAATACCACTCATACAATCCCAACTACCTCAGTAGAATGTACTAGACGTTTTAATAAAGTTGCATCTCAATAAGATTTTTCTTGCCTACCAAAACGCATGGAATACCTTATTCCAGGATTTCTTAACCGTCGGACTTCTGTGGAGCCCCACCTAATCATTACTGGAACCCGGATAACCCCACAGAATCCTTATTGTAATCCTGCGTCCTCCACTGAGTCCTTACTTGAAGCCCCATAAGCCTTTCGATGATTTGAACTGCAAAACAATACCCAAAAAAATACAGAAACATGCATTTATTAAACAAATTAATAAATTATTAAATATTTTATTTAATTCACAAACAAATATACCCAAAAAAATCTCAAATCTAATTTTAATGGGAAGGTTGGAGCCTTTCTAAATTCAACTGAGGACACTCACCGTCCATAATATATTCTGTTTGATGCCTTTGCACTGCTCCCATGAATCAGTCTGAGGATTCTAACTTAATTTTGAGCCTCCATATTCAAATTTCTTCGCGTTTATAGAATGTTTAAAATTTTTCAATTTTCAATTTTGCTTCTTTATTTATATATATACTTCATTAGTCTATTAATATAAATTAATTTTCTTAGCATTTGTGGACTCCAGAAGTAGACTTTGCAGACCCCCAGGGGAAACTGGATCGCAGGCGCAGAACCACTGCCTCAACGATACATGAAATGAAAACTGTTTTACACACAATGAAATCCTATGGCATACCGTATTGGTCTTAAGTTGGTCATGAAAGTGTAGTGAGCTTTCATTAGAAATGAACAGCTGCTCTGGCTATCACAGCTAAGTTCACAGTCCCATGTGAATGTCATTACCTTTCTCAATCTATCAGATATAACGTGGGTGAAAACCATTTGAAATGCTTAACTGTCTCACATTAGATGCATTTTATGCTGAATATATAAAAGGGATATTAAGATCTTGCAAAATAGATTCAGCGTGTCTGTGCTCTAGCAGGCTACAGAAAATTAAAAGGCCAGAAGCTACAGAAAAGTAATATAAAGCATTCTCCTCTGCTTTAGAAAGCAGAATCTCCATTTACTTGAATTTAGGCTCAGAGGTGACTCTAATTTCTTGCCATACAAGGCTGATCTATTCCTTGAATAGACCTAGCTACATGGATGGATAACAGGTATGGATAATAAAGTTTTTGATCAAATTCTTTGGACTTGACATTATTTTAATCTGCAAAATTATTTCAGTAAGGCCATGGTCCCAGAGCCTTTTCCCTAACTGGGTACTAGAAATCAGATTTTTTCTATGTTGGTTGGGTTTGTCCTTCTCTCTGAATTTGGTCCAGCTCTTTTGGTTTTACCCTTGAGCAAGCTGATGATCAATTCAACTGTTAATACTATGGGCCCGATTCACACAAGTTAAACTGAGGCAAAAGTCTAACTTTAAGACTTTCGGTGTTCACAAAGGGCATTTACGAGTAGTAAAGTTAGTCTTTTGTCTCAGTTAAACTTAAGTTTTGGTCTCATGTTTAACTGAGACCAAAAAGTTAAACTTAAGACCAAATCTTAGGTTTAACTGAGACCAAAGTCTAGCTTTACTGCCCTTTGTGAATACTGAAAGTCGTAAAGTTAGATTTTTGTCTCAGTTTACCTTTGTGAATCGGGCCCGTTGTTCTCTGGGGTATCTGTATACTCCTAGGGCCAGAAGTAGGAGCCCAAATACCAGTCGGTAACGGCCGAATTCGGCCGTTACCGACCGGTATTTTGTGATTGGGATGTAGGGGCATCATTTTACAGATTCTGTAAATTTACCGAATCGGTAATTTTACCGATTCGGTAAAACCCAGATGTAGGTGGAACTCTTCTGAGTCCCAAAGGCCTTACAGATTCGTTATTTTACCACCCAATTCAATTGGGTGGTAAAATACTGAATTCAGGTGTGCATGCACATCTGTGCATGCACACCTGTGCAATGTGACACACAGACATGCTCTTAGGGCATGTCTGTGTGCCACATGGCACACAAGTCCGGAATTGGGGTGCTAGAGGGTGTCAAAGTGACACCCCCTGCACCCTTGCAGGATTCGGTATTTACCGATTCGGTAAATACCGAATCGGTATTGCCCATTGATTCCTATGGGCTTCATTGCCCATAGGAATCAATGAACAATGCCGATTCGGTATTTACCGAATCGGTAAATACCGAATCCTACTGATTCGGTAATTCTCAATTTGGAATTACCTACATCTCCCCACTTCATATTTACCGACTCTTAAATACCGAATCGGTAAAATTCGGTATTTAAGAGTCAGTAAATATGATTTACCTACATCTGGCCCTAAGTCACAAGAATCAGCTCTCCCAGATTATCAGACTTTCCTCCCTGATCAGATACATCCTCCGTCTCATCAGAATCAACAGTACTCCTTCTCTTGGCACATATATTTAGTTTGTATGTTCTGCTGAAACGTTTCTCGTGTCTTCCATGGGTGTAGGAGACATTACATTTCTGGAGGAGACAGGAACAGCCTTGGGGACTTTCAAATGACCCTAAACAAATTGCCCCTGGCCTGTGAGACGCAGATTCAGATAAAGTTGTACAATTGTATAGTACTAAAGTGAAATAGAAAAGCAGGCATGTAGTCACAGTTTGCAACTATATTTTATTGTTATTTACACATTATTTAAATTCTGCAGACTAATTAGATCAAATGTGAAAACGCATGTTAATTTTCATAAGTGTGCTAGATGTTAAGGGTTTTACGTTTCTGGTGTGGGCTGAGGAAGAGAGTACTGAGCACAGTAAAGGTGTTTTTACAGTTCAGATGTGGGTAAGCATACAGGGTTGTAAGGGTTTAAAAGGGGGGTTTAGGTTCAGGGGTGGCCAGTGATATATGATGGCAAAGGGTTTTTAGGTTTCAATGGCCAGGTAGAGGTAAGAGGAGGTAGGTGGAAATATGCCCTTTCTGCAGGGCCACTGCTGAATTTTTTTGCTCTTTTTGCTGAATCCTATGTTTGCTTGCTATAGAGATCTGTCCACTTAACCCCTGCTAACTCATTTTAACATGGTAACATTGGTATATACCTGGTTGACTCATTTAACATATCCATACATCCCTAATATATGGTAGAAAGTGTACCCAGGATTTGCAAGTTAAATGTCACCAGTGGGCTGCTGCACTCATTATGCTAACCACTACAGTGTCAGAGTAAAGCATGTTTCCAGGCCTACCACTGTAGCCTGGCTGTGTAGTTTTAAACTCAAATTCAACCAGTCTAAATAAACACTTTTAACAGACCTAAACCTTCTTTAAAAAATAAAAATAAGTCATCCTAACAAGAGCTCTATTGGTTTTTGAGTTGAGAGTATGGTATTTAAAAGAGGACATGTAAAAGTGTATTATTCAACGTCTCTTTACAATGAAAAAACAGAAAAGTAATTTTTGATGTAACAAAACTTGCTGCCTCTATATCGAAGCACTGAATTACATTATAACACTTTATAATGCATGCTGGTTCATAATAGCTAAATAAATATTTCAAGGACTCTTTTTAATAGTTAAGGAAAATCCAATGTAATGGTAAAATCAGATTTTGCCTAAAAATTACAGAAACGTTTTTTTAGAAAAGTTCAATTTTGCTTGCCTAATGTCTCTGGAAGCTTTCCGTAAGCATTCAATTGTCACCTGGCAGCTTGATGACTCCCCATGGTGAGGTGTGTCCTGCACCCAAGACAGGGACACTGGGCCTTGGGTGTAGGGAGGTGTTCTCATTCCCTTTACATCATGGCCTGGGGGACTCTTGATATACTTAAAAGGGGCCTCACCAGTCATAGGCAGATGAGGCTCACAACTGGGCCTGCATCCCTTTTGTCCTTCTAGTCTGTGGGTGGGGGCAACACCTGGCCACTCCCAGAACAATAGGGTGAAAGTTCCCAAGGGTAACCCTACCGACTATTGCAGCACGTCATGGGGGCTCTACTGCAAATGATCCCATAGAACACTCCTGCACCTGTGGAAGATCAGAAGAGGACTGAACCTGTTGTCTGAGACCTGAGAAAAGCCCTGAAGGACTGGGTTTACTCTCCCTCCTGTACCCAGGACAACAAAGTAGACTCCAAAGGTCATAAGGCGGACCTCCTGTTCAAGCTACATGGATACAGCACGCAATAACAGGCCATTTCTGCAACTGTCCAGCTGATCAGGGGCAACTGGACCTGGTCTGGACTCTACCTGCCACCCTGTAAGTCTCTACAATCCTACCCTCAGGTCCTGCGGGGCTCAAGAAGTATACTGCTGTGGTAGATTGGGACCTGAAGGACTAAAGTCTTAATGTAAATTCTTAGACCAGGATGAACCTGGTTGGTGTATCCGACCCATGCTTCATCACTGTCAAATTGCTCTTAGGTCCCGGGTAACTGCGACCATTTGATTATCATTTGCTCTTTGCTTCATGGCGCTATTTCTACTTAAAACATTAAAAATTCACATCTCTAAATTACCCTTCTAGGATTTTTGTCATTTTGGTGTCATTTTGTTGAATAAATCTTACTTTGTATTTCTAACTCATTTTGGGATATTTAGTGTTTTGCATTTCGACTGTATTACTGTTTTCGTACTGCATATATAATTAACAAATTGCATCTAAGATAAGCCCGCCTGCTCTGTGGCATACCATCTAGGGGGCGGAGCTGAGGTTAAATTAGTGACTTTAGTGGTTCACCTTGACAAGGATTATCATTACTTGAGGTGGATACTTACACCCCTCAACTAATAATCCAATTATTACAGGGGATTTTTAATGTTTAGGGACTGAAGAGTGGGAATATATTCCACTCATTAATCAGACCCTCCATGAATGGCCTCCTATCACAACAGATGCTCTCATCTCAATTATGAAGACAATAAAATCTGGCTCTCCACAGGACCCTATTCCCATCAAGATAATAAAATCACTCGACACGCCTGCCCTCAAAATCATTGCGGACACCCTAAATTCATTCTTAGAGCTTTCCACAGTGCCACAGATATGGAAACATGCTATAGTGACACCATTGTTAAAAAAACCTACAGCTGATCCGGATAAATTGGCCAATTACATTTCACTCCTCCCTGCCTTTTCCAAATGTTTGGAAAGGCATGTGCATTCAGCCCTGACGCTTTTTTCTGAAGAAAATACCTTACTTCACCCCACCCAGTCAGGTTTTCGAGCAGGCTTTTCTACAGAAACTGCCCTACTGGGCGTTTCTGAAGCCATGAGGAAACTTCTCGACAATGGTCAAACGGTTGCGCTTATTTTACTTGACTTAAGCGCAGCCTTTGACACGGTATCGCATAAAAGACTGATTGCCCTACTGGAAAGAAATGGAATAGGTGGAAATGCACTGAAATGGATCAGATCCTTTCTGAGCAATCGGACTTTTCAAATATCATCGTCAGCGGCATGTTCGGGAACTTTCAATTCCCCTCATGGAGTACCGCAGGGCTCCATCCTTAGCCCGCTCTTTTTCAACTTATATCTTAGACCCCTGGCGGATCTAGTGGAAAAGGCGGGGCTAACCTTCATGTCGTATGCCGACGATTCTCAGATTGTGTTTTCACTATCTGAACCCCAAACTTTGTCAACATCCCTCCTTAAAACTGGCCTGCTATCCATTTTCAACTGGATGTCAACAAACCAGTTGAAATTAAATGGAGATAAGACGGAGGTTCTCCTTTTGGGCAGGCAACCAGAGCTTTGGAACTCATTACATTGGCCTGCCCAGATGGGAAATCTCCCGACACCGGTGCCGCAGGCTAGAAATCTGGGTGTAATCTTGGACAATACTTTGTCCTTGAAACAGCAAGTCAATAAAGTAGTGAGCCTCTGTTTTACCATCTTGAGATGGCTCAAGAAGATTCTTTGGATGTTGCCTAGCCCTATGCAGAAAACGGTGGTCAATGCCTTAATTACATCTCGGCTTGACTACGGGAACATACTGTATTTAGGGGCAAACAAAGCTGTCACCAAAAGACTGCAGCTAGTACAAAATGCGGCTGCTCGTCTTCTTTGCGGCATACCTAAAAACAGCAGTGTGTCCCCTTACCTGCGCGAACTGCACTGGCTGAGGGTGGAAAACCGCATTAAGTTTAAAGCCCTAAACTACATGTTCAAAATCAAAACAGGCACAGCTCCAAAGTATCTGCAGGCACTAGCTTCCCCCTACATTCCAAACAGAAATTTAAGATCTAAAGATGCAGGAAAATTCTGTGTCCCTAGATTTAGGCTGGCCAGGATGGGAGGCAAATCCTTTTCCTACCTGGGCCCCGTCATTTGGAATTCACTTCCAACTCAAATTCGCAAAGAGCAAAACTTCCTCAGATTTCGAAAGGAGATAAAAACCTGGTTGTTCAACCAGTAATTTGACCACTTTTGCTGTCTATGCTTTCTACCAGGCTGTATGTTAGGCGCCGGGAAACCCTTTTTGGGTAGCTGTTGCGCCATATAAGTTGATAAAATAAATAAATAAATAATAAATAAAGGGAGGCATCAGTTTTTACGAATCAGGGGCAGGTAGAGGTAAAGAGGGCTCTGAGTTTGTTTGAGTTTTCAGGAGCAGGTAATGAATAAGGGTTTTTAGGATTCCGGGGCGGGTAAAGGTAAAGGGAGCACAGGCCCTGGGGCATAATTGCCCCTCTGACCCCACCCGCTTGTGAGATCCATTTTGCAGGCTGTCCCTGCTACTGTACATTGTCTGCAGGAAACCAATCTCAGTTAGTGAAGAAGAAACATGTATTTGCATAGTAATACTCTTTTCTTCACTGGCAACCTATTTGTCACTGTGGAAAAACATATTTCCACCCCTCTTAAATTTGAAGGGGGTTCCATTTCTTCTACCAAACTGGCATGGCACTCCTGCCTTTTGCAACTGCCATTTCCAAATGTTAAATACATGTGTTTCCAGGATGGAAATATTTGAGTAGACACTCAACCATACTGCTTACTGATTATTCCAGGCATATTGCATAGCCAATGCAACACACTCTCTTTTCGGCCCACATCCCTAAAGGAGGTCCTGCATAAAAGCTGCTGTGCAAGTGGGTTTGCTACTGTTTTAAGGTCCATCTCTAACCCAAAAGAAGGGCAATACTTTTTCGTAGTCCCTTATTAAAATAACCTCCTCTCAATATTGATGTTTAAATGTATGTGTTAAACTATAGAGATATTCTATTTCCTGAAGGGAACAGCTTATTCTCAATTATCTTTTATGGTATTATTCTACTTTGTCTGTTTCAACCCTTCATTATATCAACACAAGTATAAATACTAAAGAGAGTCTGAAATTCAGTCGATGTTCCCCCTGAAGCACAAAGCTCTAATTGCGCTACCCTTTATGCTTCTTAGATGTCTCAGTAATTTTTGCTGGACTGGACATATACATGTACACTGTATATGGTCACCAAAGACACTTCTTTTGTTTCTTTTGCAAACCAAAAGTGAGCAAGGAGAAACATTACTCCTGTTTCTGTTGGCTCAGGTGTATTTAGGGATTGAGTAGTTATGGTACTTGTGCCCAGGCTTGTTGGATGAGTGGCAGGTTTGGCGAGAAGGCAAAGACACTTCTATTTTCACAGTCTGAACCATTTGAAATAGATTGAAGAGGCCAGTATTTGTGGTGCCCTAAATCCTCCCATGCCCTCTTAAATCAATATTTTGGTGGCTGTGGCACATGTGAAAAGTTGCAAAAACAACAATTGATGGACAGAATGCAGAAAAATGTCATACATTCACCCTAGTACAGAGATCTGGGCATAAATCCATTGTTTTTTCGTGCTCACCATGCCATTCCAGTTTGAACCAAGCCATCTGCAAATCAGTCTTGATCCTGGGCCCAATGGGAACAGTCCTGCCTGAACTGCCAGGCCAGGTGCTCCCTGGACTGGAAACAAGCATCCTTGGACCGGTTTCAGAGTTTTACCCCTCATAAGCCAGGATAGCTTGACTCCAGTGGCATGTAGAGCACAGGACCCACATCTGAAAAGATAACTGTAAGTGGTTCATTTGAGGATCATTCCCTCTGGGGATTTAAAGCTCTGATTAGCATCTTTTCAACAAGTGGACTCTCTGGAGAGTTGGTCTGAAGCTAAAGGCCGAACTTAAAGTTAATTTCTATGATGGGTTGTATGTCAGTATATCATTAGCAAACATTTAATCTGACAGACCTGCATGGGCTTTTTTACAAAGGTAAATTTGTTTGAAATGTAGGTCTACGACTAAATTTACCTTTTTTACTCTTGCCATGAATTCTCAAAGGGGTTCCTGGCATGTGTGTATGCATTTAAGAGGGTGGATATCTCTGCCACTAGTGTGAAGCACTTATAAATTCCACTCAAGATGCAGGAAGTTGGCGTTCCAAGGCAAGGGTATCATTCCAGTTCAAAATCTGTGCTACACTCAAGCAGACTCCCTTGCACTAAGGTGCAAAGGTTTATGCATGGCTCATGGCAGTAAATTCCTGCACTGGAGATAGGCAGAGGGAGGAGAGGGCCTATCTTTGTAAATATGTAATTTTTCTTCTCTGTCCTTCTCACACAGTGCAGCATTTTTGGCTGCTGAGATGCGCTGAGTGAGAATTTAGTAAATCTGGGCGTTTGTCTCTGGAATGGAAGTCAAAAATCCTCAATAAGGGCAGCACAGCAAGCTGTGTCAATGCCACTGGATATCTGCTGGATGAGGTTTTGTTTAAACCATTGACTTGTGGCGGGAAAGCTCTGTGCTAGAGGAATTTGAATTTTACCCTCAAAAGAAGGTCTCTCGCCAGCCGGATACTTTTCTCGCCTTTGCCTGGTGAAGATTTCTACCTTTGAACGTAGTCACCTTTTTGGAGCTTGGATTGATTCAGCAGGGCAAGGCAGAAGGTTGTAGCCAAAGACAACTTCACGAGATCAGATATGTTCTCCATGGAGGCCTGCTGAGGGAGATTTGCTGCTGTGGACAAGAAAGTTGTAGGAGAAATGGGGATCTTTGGCCCAGTGCCAATGCACCTTTGTCAGATCGACTTGGCAGGATGGTCCTAGTTCTCTGCCGTTTCTCAAAGCAAAAGGTTGGTAAAAAGCTTCTAAATTCCAGTTTTCAAGGTTTGTTAGGAGGAGTACACTTTGACACCAACCAAGGGTCCTGGACCTTGGGACAGCACATGGAGATCAACATGCACTCCAGAAAAGGCCAGAAGCAAGGTCCAGGGCGGGAGCCTCTTGGAGCTAGTAGTGTCCCTGTAGCCCGAACAGCAGGCCAGTCTTATGACCCTTAGTGTCCTCTTGTTTATCTCAGGTAGAAGAGAGAGAGAGTTGGTCCAGTCTTCAGGGCTCTTCTCAGAGCACAGGGAGCTGTTCCAGTTTGCATTTGCTCTTCCACAGGCCCAGACGTGATATGAGGGGGTTCTGTTGGTGTCACACATATGACTGGCACCAGTCTGTGGGTGGGGGCAACACCTGGCCACTCCCAGAACAATGGGGTGAAAGTTCCCAAGGGTAACCCTACCGACTTTTGCAGCACGTCATGGGGGCTCTACTGCAAATGGCCCCATAGTGTCCCTCTCTGCTCAACACCAACATGGCAGAATCTTTCTTCCCCTGTGCAAAGCTCCTGTGCCTAACCTAGAGGTGTGGCCCAAGAAATGAGCAAGCAGAGCTTTGTGGTCACTCAAAACCAATTCTGTGGGCAGCTCATCTCCCTCTGCACTTGGTGCCTGATCGGCTAGGGTGGCAAAGGAAGGGTGCAAGCCTAGGTCTCAGCTACTTCTGCCTGTGACAGGGTAGCCCTCTTGGAGGTTAGGCAAGTTCCTGGTCAAAGGCCAGATGGGTAGCCTTCCGGAGAAACAGAACATCTCCCCACAATCAAGGCCTTTCCTCGGCTCTGGGAGCAAATTCACTCCTCATCAAAGCATGTATTCGGCTCCTGGGTGACAGTTGGAAGCTCATGCAAATTGGCTGCTAGAGGCTTTAGGTTTCTAACAGACTAAGGTACCTGTTCTGAAATACTTATTAGAACTCCGACTTTAAAAATGAATTAGGTTTGTAATACATATATTTTTAAAGACCTAGAATGAAGTCTGCAGCTGTTTCCTAAGCAGAGATAGCAATATTAAATGTAATATTGTACCCAAAGCTTTTCTATGGCCAGCCAGCCATGCTACATTAAAAAATAATCTTATGGGCCTTTTCACTGTAAGGACATGTTTAACATTAAAATTTTACGTGTCCTACTTTTAAATATCAAGCACCCTGCATTGTGGGCAAGAAGGTCTACTTAGGGGTTGACTTATAAATATGCAAAACAAGGGTATGGGTCTGTCAAAAGGGGTTGTTTGATAAGTCACATTTGCAGTTAAAACCTGCACACCTGTGCTATACAGGGCAGTTCTCTGTCACTGTAGTGGGTGGAACAATGAGTGCTGAATCCCACGGGTGACATTTAACTTTTGGTACCATTTACTGGGGACTTATTGGTAAGTTAAATATGCCAATTAAGGGTACACCAATGTCATCATGTTGAAAGGGGAAACACACAGGCACGTTACTACTATTTAGCAGGATAAAGTGCACTGAGTTCTACAGCCAGCAAAACAGTCAAGGCGAAAATCTGGGGGTACCATTTCCAACAAACAGCTAGTTTGGGAAGAGGCAATGGGTCATCCAGATTCATGACATTGTGGATTGAAGGCATCTTTCTTCAGTTGTACATTCGTTGGTTTTGATGTATGGCATGTGATTTAGTCACAGGCTTTGTGTCAAAATAGACAATAATAATTGTTTGTGTTATTGCGCAAATTGTTATATATGTGCAACATAATGCTAATTTGTATAATGTGCAAATGTGTGATCAATAAAATTGAGAAGGAGGTTTACTAATGTATAGCACAAGGTAGCACAGCAGCCAAAGATTAATAGATAAAATGAATAGAGGGCAGTGTCAGAAGTACTAACATATGGTACTGCTGCTGTCTACATTAGTGCTGGCACTCTTACAGGCAGCCTAGCGCCATGCAGGCACACCTTTGCAGCATAATGCAAAGGTGTGTGTGTGAGATGTAAAGCACAGATTTTATATTAGAAGGGCACACTGCTAGTACAAAACAAAGAACCAGATGTACGATTATTTCATTTAGCGCCTCGCAATTTGCGACACATTGCGAGTCAAAAATTGTGAGGCGCTAAATGAAATGTACAACAGTGTGTTTGACACTGTTTGCGATTCCCAATGGGGTAGCAAATTGCGAAGCTCATTAATGAGCCTCTCGCAATTTGGGAGCCTATTGGGAATGCCAGCCCTCCCAGGGATGGAGGCCTGCTGGGCCCGTTTTCCTTAAAGGAATAAGGGACGCTTTAAAAAAAAAAAAAAAAATTGTTTATTTTTTTTAAGGGGAGGGAGTGGTTCCTGGGACCACTGCCTGTCCTTAAAAAATAAATTTGCATGCATTAGCAAAGGGAAAGGTGTCCCCTGGGGACCCTTTCCCATTTGTAAATGCATTACCACCTACTTGAAGTAGGTGATAATTGCTAGTGCTTTACGACCCCCATTGCAGTTGCAAAACATTTGTACATGGTTTTGAGACTCGCTATTTGGAAGGGAACGACCTTTCCAACTAGCAAGTCGCAAAAAAATTGCAACTTCGCTAAATAGGCTATGTACATGGCCCAATAGGTTTTTGCATGCGCAAACGGGTTCGCAACCCCGTTTGCGCATGAAAAAATAGGCTGGCCCAAAATGTTTAGATATACTTTAAGACCTTTCCAACATTGTAATGTATGAAGAGCAACACACATGCAATGTGTGAAAAGTAATGATAAATACAAACTTTTCTCCTTGGGAGCGCATGACTCTAGGTGGCGTTATTTTTTGGGTGCAAGACCCTGTCAATCAATCTTCATAGATTGGGCTTTGCATAGAAAATCATCGGTGGTCGCTTATCAATACTGATGAACCTCCCATTGGACTACCTCTTGACTCAAAGTGATGGCAAAGCAGTGCAAAGCCATATTAGAGTTTCCTACTGATTCGGTAATTCTCAATTTGGAATTACCTACATCTCCCCACTTCATATTTACCGACTCTTAAATACCGAATCGGTAAAATTCGGTATTTAAGAGTCAGTAAATATGATTTACCTACATCTGGCCCTAAGTCACAAGAATCAGCTCTCCCAGATTATCAGACTTTCCTCCCTGATCAGATACATCCTCCGTCTCATCAGAATCAACAGTACTCCTTCTCTTGGCACATATATTTAGTTTGTATGTTCTGCTGAAACGTTTCTCGTGTCTTCCATGGGTGTAGGAGACATTACATTTCTGGAGGAGACAGGAACAGCCTTGGGGACTTTCAAATGACCCTAAACAAATTGCCCCTGGCCTGTGAGACGCAGATTCAGATAAAGTTGTACAATTGTATAGTACTAAAGTGAAATAGAAAAGCAGGCATGTAGTCACAGTTTGCAACTATATTTTATTGTTATTTACACATTATTTAAATTCTGCAGACTAATTAGATCAAATGTGAAAACGCATGTTAATTTTCATAAGTGTGCTAGATGTTAAGGGTTTTACGTTTCTGGTGTGGGCTGAGGAAGAGAGTACTGAGCACAGTAAAGGTGTTTTTACAGTTCAGATGTGGGTAAGCATACAGGGTTGTAAGGGTTTAAAAGGGGGGTTTAGGTTCAGGGGTGGCCAGTGATATATGATGGCAAAGGGTTTTTAGGTTTCAATGGCCAGGTAGAGGTAAGAGGAGGTAGGTGGAAATATGCCCTTTCTGCAGGGCCACTGCTGAATTTTTTTGCTCTTTTTGCTGAATCCTATGTTTGCTTGCTATAGAGATCTGTCCACTTAACCCCTGCTAACTCATTTTAACATGGTAACATTGGTATATACCTGGTTGACTCATTTAACATATCCATACATCCCTAATATATGGTAGAAAGTGTACCCAGGATTTGCAAGTTAAATGTCACCAGTGGGCTGCTGCACTCATTATGCTAACCACTACAGTGTCAGAGTAAAGCATGTTTCCAGGCCTACCACTGTAGCCTGGCTGTGTAGTTTTAAACTCAAATTCAACCAGTCTAAATAAACACTTTTAACAGACCTAAACCTTCTTTAAAAAATAAAAATAAGTCATCCTAACAATAGCTCTATTGGTTTTTGAGTTGAGAGTATGGTATTTAAAAGAGGACATGTAAAAGTGTATTATTCAACGTCTCTTTACAATGAAAAAACAGAAAAGTAATTTTTGATGTAACAAAACTTGCTGCCTCTATATCGAAGCACTGAATTACATTATAACACTTTATAATGCATGCTGGTTCATAATAGCTAAATAAATATTTCAAGGACTCTTTTTAATAGTTAAGGAAAATCCAATGTAATGGTAAAATCAGATTTTGCCTAAAAATTACAGAAACGTTTTTTTAGAAAAGTTCAATTTTGCTTGCCTAATGTCTCTGGAAGCTTTCCGTAAGCATTCAATTGTCACCTGGCAGCTTGATGACTCCCCATGGTGAGGTGTGTCCTGCACCCAAGACAGGGACACTGGGCCTTGGGTGTAGGGAGGTGTTCTCATTCCCTTTACATCATGGCCTGGGGGACTCTTGATATACTTAAAAGGGGCCTCACCAGTCATAGGCAGATGAGGCTCACAACTGGGCCTGCATCCCTTTTGTCCTTCTAGTCTGTGGGTGGGGGCAACACCTGGCCACTCCCAGAACAATAGGGTGAAAGTTCCCAAGGCTAACCCTACCGACTATTGCAGCACGTCATGGGGGCTCTACTGCAAATGATCCCATAGAACACTCCTGCACCTGTGGAAGATCAGAAGAGGACTGAACCTGTTGTCTGAGACCTGAGAAAAGCCCTGAAGGACTGGGTTTACTCTCCCTCCTGTACCCAGGACAACAAAGTAGACTCCAAAGGTCATAAGGCGGACCTCCTGTTCAAGCTACATGGATACAGCACGCAATAACAGGCCATTTCTGCAACTGTCCAGCTGATCAGGGGCAACTGGACCTGGTCTGGACTCTACCTGCCACCCTGTAAGTCTCTACAATCCTACCCTCAGGTCCTGCGGGGCTCAAGAAGTATACTGCTGTGGTAGATTGGGACCTGAAGGACTAAAGTCTTAATGTAAATTCTTAGACCAGGATGAACCTGGTTGGTGTATCCGACCCATGCTTCATCACTGTCAAATTGCTCTTAGGTCCCGGGTAACTGCGACCATTTGATTATCATTTGCTCTTTGCTTCATGGCGCTATTTCTACTTAAAACATTAAAAATTCACATCTCTAAATTACCCTTCTAGGATTTTTGTCATTTTGGTGTCATTTTGTTGAATAAATCTTACTTTGTATTTCTAACTCATTTTGGGATATTTAGTGTTTTGCATTTCGACTTTATTACTGTTTTCGTACTGCATATATAATTAACAAATTGCATCTAAGATAAGCCCGCCTGCTCTGTGGCATACCATCTAGGGGGCGGAGCTGAGGTTAAATTAGTGACTTTAGTGGTTCACCTTGACAAGGATTATCATTACTTGAGGTGGATACTTACACCCCTCAACTAATAATCCAATTATTACAGGGGATTTTTAATGTTTAGGGACTGAAGAGTGGGAATATATTCCACTCATTAATCAGACCCTCCATGAATGGCCTCCTATCACAACAGATGCTCTCATCTCAATTATGAAGACAATAAAATCTGGCTCTCCACAGGACCCTATTCCCATCAAGATAATAAAATCACTCGACACGCCTGCCCTCAAAATCATTGCGGACACCCTAAATTCATTCTTAGAGCTTTCCACAGTGCCACAGATATGGAAACATGCTATAGTGACACCATTGTTAAAAAAACCTACAGCTGATCCGGATAAATTGGCCAATTACATTTCACTCCTCCCTGCCTTTTCCAAATGTTTGGAAAGGCATGTGCATTCAGCCCTGACGCTTTTTTCTGAAGAAAATACCTTACTTCACCCCACCCAGTCAGGTTTTCGAGCAGGCTTTTCTACAGAAACTGCCCTACTGGGCGTTTCTGAAGCCATGAGGAAACTTCTCGACAATGGTCAAACGGTTGCGCTTATTTTACTTGACTTAAGCGCAGCCTTTGACACGGTATCGCATAAAAGACTGATTGCCCTACTGGAAAGAAATGGAATAGGTGGAAATGCACTGAAATGGATCAGATCCTTTCTGAGCAATCGGACTTTTCAAATATCATCGTCAGCGGCATGTTCGGGAACTTTCAATTCCCCTCATGGAGTACCGCAGGGCTCCATCCTTAGCCCGCTCTTTTTCAACTTATATCTTAGACCCCTGGCGGATCTAGTGGAAAAGGCGGGGCTAACCTTCATGTCGTATGCCGACGATTCTCAGATTGTGTTTTCACTATCTGAACCCCAAACTTTGTCAACATCCCTCCTTAAAACTGGCCTGCTATCCATTTTCAACTGGATGTCAACAAACCAGTTGAAATTAAATGGAGATAAGACGGAGGTTCTCCTTTTGGGCAGGCAACCAGAGCTTTGGAACTCATTACATTGGCCTGCCCAGATGGGAAATCTCCCGACACCGGTGCCGCAGGCTAGAAATCTGGGTGTAATCTTGGACAATACTTTGTCCTTGAAACAGCAAGTCAATAAAGTAGTGAGCCTCTGTTTTACCATCTTGAGATGGCTCAAGAAGATTCTTTGGATGTTGCCTAGCCCTATGCAGAAAACGGTGGTCAATGCCTTAATTACATCTCGGCTTGACTACGGGAACATACTGTATTTAGGGGCAAACAAAGCTGTCACCAAAAGACTGCAGCTAGTACAAAATGCGGCTGCTCGTCTTCTTTGCGGCATACCTAAAAACAGCAGTGTGTCCCCTTACCTGCGCGAACTGCACTGGCTGAGGGTGGAAAACCGCATTAAGTTTAAAGCCCTAAACTACATGTTCAAAATCAAAACAGGCACAGCTCCAAAGTATCTGCAGGCACTAGCTTCCCCCTACATTCCAAACAGAAATTTAAGATCTAAAGATGCAGGAAAATTCTGTGTCCCTAGATTTAGGCTGGCCAGGATGGGAGGCAAATCCTTTTCCTACCTGGGCCCCGTCATTTGGAATTCACTTCCAACTCAAATTCGCAAAGAGCAAAACTTCCTCAGATTTCGAAAGGAGATAAAAACCTGGTTGTTCAACCAGTAATTTGACCACTTTTGCTGTCTATGCTTTCTACCAGGCTGTATGTTAGGCGCCGGGAAACCCTTTTTGGGTAGCTGTTGCGCCATATAAGTTGATAAAATAAATAAATAAATAATAAATAAAGGGAGGCATCAGTTTTTACGAATCAGGGGCAGGTAGAGGTAAAGAGGGCTCTGAGTTTGTTTGAGTTTTCAGGAGCAGGTAATGAATAAGGGTTTTTAGGATTCCGGGGCGGGTAAAGGTAAAGGGAGCACAGGCCCTGGGGCATAATTGCCCCTCTGACCCCACCCGCTTGTGAGATCCATTTTGCAGGCTGTCCCTGCTACTGTACATTGTCTGCAGGAAACCAATCTCAGTTAGTGAAGAAGAAACATGTATTTGCATAGTAATACTCTTTTCTTCACTGGCAACCTATTTGTCACTGTGGAAAAACATATTTCCACCCCTCTTAAATTTGAAGGGGGTTCCATTTCTTCTACCAAACTGGCATGGCACTCCTGCCTTTTGCAACTGCCATTTCCAAATGTTAAATACATGTGTTTCCAGGATGGAAATATTTGAGTAGACACTCAACCATACTGCTTACTGATTATTCCAGGCATATTGCATAGCCAATGCAACACACTCTCTTTTCGGCCCACATCCCTAAAGGAGGTCCTGCATAAAAGCTGCTGTGCAAGTGGGTTTGCTACTGTTTTAAGGTCCATCTCTAACCCAAAAGAAGGGCAATACTTTTTCGTAGTCCCTTATTAAAATAACCTCCTCTCAATATTGATGTTTAAATGTATGTGTTAAACTATAGAGATATTCTATTTCCTGAAGGGAACAGCTTATTCTCAATTATCTTTTATGGTATTATTCTACTTTGTCTGTTTCAACCCTTCATTATATCAACACAAGTATAAATACTAAAGAGAGTCTGAAATTCAGTCGATGTTCCCCCTGAAGCACAAAGCTCTAATTGCGCTACCCTTTATGCTTCTTAGATGTCTCAGTAATTTTTGCTGGACTGGACATATACATGTACACTGTATATGGTCACCAAAGACACTTCTTTTGTTTCTTTTGCAAACCAAAAGTGAGCAAGGAGAAACATTACTCCTGTTTCTGTTGGCTCAGGTGTATTTAGGGATTGAGTAGTTATGGTACTTGTGCCCAGGCTTGTTGGATGAGTGGCAGGTTTGGCGAGAAGGCAAAGACACTTCTATTTTCACAGTCTGAACCATTTGAAATAGATTGAAGAGGCCAGTATTTGTGGTGCCCTAAATCCTCCCATGCCCTCTTAAATCAATATTTTGGTGGCTGTGGCACATGTGAAAAGTTGCAAAAACAACAATTGATGGACAGAATGCAGAAAAATGTCATACATTCACCCTAGTACAGAGATCTGGGCATAAATCCATTGTTTTTTCGTGCTCACCATGCCATTCCAGTTTGAACCAAGCCATCTGCAAATCAGTCTTGATCCTGGGCCCAATGGGAACAGTCCTGCCTGAACTGCCAGGCCAGGTGCTCCCTGGACTGGAAACAAGCATCCTTGGACCGGTTTCAGAGTTTTACCCCTCATAAGCCAGGATAGCTTGACTCCAGTGGCATGTAGAGCACAGGACCCACATCTGAAAAGATAACTGTAAGTGGTTCATTTGAGGATCATTCCCTCTGGGGATTTAAAGCTCTGATTAGCATCTTTTCAACAAGTGGACTCTCTGGAGAGTTGGTCTGAAGCTAAAGGCCGAACTTAAAGTTAATTTCTATGATGGGTTGTATGTCAGTATATCATTAGCAAACATTTAATCTGACAGACCTGCATGGGCTTTTTTACAAAGGTAAATTTGTTTGAAATGTAGGTCTACGACTAAATTTACCTTTTTTACTCTTGCCATGAATTCTCAAAGGGGTTCCTGGCATGTGTGTATGCATTTAAGAGGGTGGATATCTCTGCCACTAGTGTGAAGCACTTATAAATTCCACTCAAGATGCAGGAAGTTGGCGTTCCAAGGCAAGGGTATCATTCCAGTTCAAAATCTGTGCTACACTCAAGCAGACTCCCTTGCACTAAGGTGCAAAGGTTTATGCATGGCTCATGGCAGTAAATTCCTGCACTGGAGATAGGCAGAGGGAGGAGAGGGCCTATCTTTGTAAATATGTAATTTTTCTTCTCTGTCCTTCTCACACAGTGCAGCATTTTTGGCTGCTGAGATGCGCTGAGTGAGAATTTAGTAAATCTGGGCGTTTGTCTCTGGAATGGAAGTCAAAAATCCTCAATAAGGGCAGCACAGCAAGCTGTGTCAATGCCACTGGATATCTGCTGGATGAGGTTTTGTTTAAACCATTGACTTGTGGCGGGAAAGCTCTGTGCTAGAGGAATTTGAATTTTACCCTCAAAAGAAGGTCTCTCGCCAGCCGGATACTTTTCTCGCCTTTGCCTGGTGAAGATTTCTACCTTTGAACGTAGTCACCTTTTTGGAGCTTGGATTGATTCAGCAGGGCAAGGCAGAAGGTTGTAGCCAAAGACAACTTCACGAGATCAGATATGTTCTCCATGGAGGCCTGCTGAGGGAGATTTGCTGCTGTGGACAAGAAAGTTGTAGGAGAAATGTGGATCTTTGGCCCAGTGCCAATGCACCTTTGTCAGATCGACTTGGCAGGATGGTCCTAGTTCTCTGCCGTTTCTCAAAGCAAAAGGTTGGTAAAAAGCTTCTAAATTCCAGTTTTCAAGGTTTGTTAGGAGGAGTACACTTTGACACCAACCAAGGGTCCTGGACCTTGGGACAGCACATGGAGATCAACATGCACTCCAGAAAAGGCCAGAAGCAAGGTCCAGGGCGGGAGCCTCTTGGAGCTAGTAGTGTCCCTGTAGCCCGAACAGCAGGCCAGTCTTATGACCCTTAGTGTCCTCTTGTTTATCTCAGGTAGAAGAGAGAGAGAGTTGGTCCAGTCTTCAGGGCTCTTCTCAGAGCACAGGGAGCTGTTCCAGTTTGCATTTGCTCTTCCACAGGCCCAGACGTGATATGAGGGGGTTCTGTTGGTGTCACACATATGACTGGCACCAGTCTGTGGGTGGGGGCAACACCTGGCCACTCCCAGAACAATGGGGTGAAAGTTCCCAAGGGTAACCCTACCGACTTTTGCAGCACGTCATGGGGGCTCTACTGCAAATGGCCCCATAGTGTCCCTCTCTGCTCAACACCAACATGGCAGAATCTTTCTTCCCCTGTGCAAAGCTCCTGTGCCTAACCTAGAGGTGTGGCCCAAGAAATGAGCAAGCAGAGCTTTGTGGTCACTCAAAACCAATTCTGTGGGCAGCTCATCTCCCTCTGCACTTGGTGCCTGATCGGCTAGGGTGGCAAAGGAAGGGTGCAAGCCTAGGTCTCAGCTACTTCTGCCTGTGACAGGGTAGCCCTCTTGGAGGTTAGGCAAGTTCCTGGTCAAAGGCCAGATGGGTAGCCTTCCGGAGAAACAGAACATCTCCCCACAATCAAGGCCTTTCCTCGGCTCTGGGAGCAAATTCACTCCTCATCAAAGCATGTATTCGGCTCCTGGGTGACAGTTGGAAGCTCATGCAAATTGGCTGCTAGAGGCTTTAGGTTTCTAACAGACTAAGGTACCTGTTCTGAAATACTTATTAGAACTCCGACTTTAAAAATGAATTAGGTTTGTAATACATATATTTTTAAAGACCTAGAATGAAGTCTGCAGCTGTTTCCTAAGCAGAGATAGCAATATTAAATGTAATATTGTACCCAAAGCTTTTCTATGGCCAGCCAGCCATGCTACATTAAAAAATAATCTTATGGGCCTTTTCACTGTAAGGACATGTTTAACATTAAAATTTTACGTGTCCTACTTTTAAATATCAAGCACCCTGCATTGTGGGCAAGAAGGTCTACTTAGGGGTTGACTTATAAATATGCAAAACAAGGGTATGGGTCTGTCAAAAGGGGTTGTTTGATAAGTCACATTTGCAGTTAAAACCTGCACACCTGTGCTATACAGGGCAGTTCTCTGTCACTGTAGTGGGTGGAACAATGAGTGCTGAATCCCACGGGTGACATTTAACTTTTGGTACCATTTACTGGGGACTTATTGGTAAGTTAAATATGCCAATTAAGGGTACACCAATGTCATCATGTTGAAAGGGGAAACACACAGGCACGTTACTACTATTTAGCAGGATAAAGTGCACTGAGTTCTACAGCCAGCAAAACAGTCAAGGCGAAAATCTGGGGGTACCATTTCCAACAAACAGCTAGTTTGGGAAGAGGCAATGGGTCATCCAGATTCATGACATTGTGGATTGAAGGCATCTTTCTTCAGTTGTACATTCGTTGGTTTTGATGTATGGCATGTGATTTAGTCACAGGCTTTGTGTCAAAATAGACAATAATAATTGTTTGTGTTATTGCGCAAATTGTTATATATGTGCAACATAATGCTAATTTGTATAATGTGCAAATGTGTGATCAATAAAATTGAGAAGGAGGTTTACTAATGTATAGCACAAGGTAGCACAGCAGCCAAAGATTAATAGATAAAATGAATAGAGGGCAGTGTCAGAAGTACTAACATATGGTACTGCTGCTGTCTACATTAGTGCTGGCACTCTTACAGGCAGCCTAGCGCCATGCAGGCACACCTTTGCAGCATAATGCAAAGGTGTGTGTGTGAGATGTAAAGCACAGATTTTATATTAGAAGGGCACACTGCTAGTACAAAACAAAGAACCAGATGTACGATTATTTCATTTAGCGCCTCGCAATTTGCGACACATTGCGAGTCAAAAATTGTGAGGCGCTAAATGAAATGTACAACAGTGTGTTTGACACTGTTTGCGATTCCCAATGGGGTAGCAAATTGCGAAGCTCATTAATGAGCCTCTCGCAATTTGGGAGCCTATTGGGAATGCCAGCCCTCCCAGGGATGGAGGCCTGCTGGGCCCGTTTTCCTTAAAGGAATAAGGGACGCTTTAAAAAAAAAAAAAAAAATTGTTTATTTTTTTTAAGGGGAGGGAGTGGTTCCTGGGACCACTGCCTGTCCTTAAAAAATAAATTTGCATGCATTAGCAAAGGGAAAGGTGTCCCCTGGGGACCCTTTCCCATTTGTAAATGCATTACCACCTACTTGAAGTAGGTGATAATTGCTAGTGCTTTACGACCCCCATTGCAGTTGCAAAACATTTGTACATGGTTTTGAGACTCGCTATTTGGAAGGGAACGACCTTTCCAACTAGCAAGTCGCAAAAAAATTGCAACTTCGCTAAATAGGCTATGTACATGGCCCAATAGGTTTTTGCATGCGCAAACGGGTTCGCAACCCCGTTTGCGCATGAAAAAATAGGCTGGCCCAAAATGTTTAGATATACTTTAAGACCTTTCCAACATTGTAATGTATGAAGAGCAACACACATGCAATGTGTGAAAAGTAATGATAAATACAAACTTTTCTCCTTGGGAGCGCATGACTCTAGGTGGCGTTATTTTTTGGGTGCAAGACCCTGTCAATCAATCTTCATAGATTGGGCTTTGCATAGAAAATCATCGGTGGTCGCTTATCAATACTGATGAACCTCCCATTGGACTACCTCTTGACTCAAAGTGATGGCAAAGCAGTGCAAAGCCATATTAGAGTTTCTGTAAGAGCTTCTTTCCAGCATAAAAACGTTTTTGCTGGATAGTCAATACATTAACAACACTTTGCACCGCTTTGCATGACTCTGCGTTACTTTGCAGGATACAAAGTGTTGACCTTCACATAATCAGTTCTTTAAATGTCGTACTTTATTGACACAAAGACCCCAGCAACGCACAAACAGCAAGTCAACTGCCCTCTCCTGCTTTTTCCATCAAACTGTCATCACATTCTATTACCAGAATGTGATGACACAAAAGAATGTTCACAGCACAACAACATGGTCTCCTGTACGACACCTGGGGAGAGATCTATGGGCATATTAACAAGGGCTTTATCTCTGCTGTTTTGGCTTTAAAAGCCCAAAAAGCAGAGATAAAACTAGCACCCTATCAGCAACAGGGTGCTAACAGGCAAATTTGCGTGTTAGCACCCTTTTACTCTATGCTTCCCCTTGCACCTCTAATGAAATGCAAAGGGGGCGTTCCAGATTAAAATAATAGGAGAAATGTCGCTAAGCCCTATAAAAAAAACGGCCCCCAGGGGCCCAAAACCGGCCCCCACCTGTGCGGCGCACCGGGGAATTGCCCGGGGCCCGCTATGGCCAGTCCGGCCCTGCAAGGCGGCACAGCAGTTAAAGTTACTGCACTCTGTTGTGCTCCAAGGGGAAAGCAGGGTAGTGCTATATCTATTAAGGTAGAGTGCTGCTGCTCTCTTTCCCAGCGCTGGTGCTTCTTCAGGCTGCCTAGAGCCTTGAACACTCTGTGTGTGTGTGTGTGTGCTGTCTAGCATAGGTTTTGTGCTACCAAAGATCACTTTTAGTATGCAGTCGCAACCGGTGCAGGTAAGCGCAGTGAGACGGTAGAGCAGGGCGGAGCGGGGGGAAGTCGGCAGATGACGGAATAGGTTTCGTTTATGTATTTAATTTTACCTATTCTGTCGTCTGTTGTCTACCCCCCACCCTGCCTTGCCCCGCCCCGCCCCACCACCTCACCGTGCTTACCTGTGCCGGGCACCACTGCCAATATGAAATTCAATGCTTAGGCATCACAGTGCATTAACCATCATCTCATGCTGGTCTTTGACCTTGTACACCATTGATCTGCGGCCTTTTGGGTAGGTTTGCTCTATATGAATACCATATAAATGTATACATACACTTACATACTTTAAAACGTTTCCTACATTCTATGAGTGTGGTACTGTGCAGCTCACATGCAATGTGGAAAAATGTAGGAGAAATAAAATAATTTTTCCTTGACAGCGGTTGCCTTGAGGATGCATTATCGCTTGGCACGAAGCGGTGTGCAACATTTTTAGTATACATGGCTATGATGCCAAAATACATGGAGAATAATGTGAGACTCTCGTTGCATTGCCCCTGTCTTGCCACTTTCACGCACATTTGCGAAACACGCTATTTGCATTGTAAATAAATTGTATATCAACACTTCGGACAGGTTTGTGTCACTTTCTGTGACTTTGCACAGGTGCAAAGTGTAGATAAATCTGCCCCTTGCCTACTGTAATAAAAAGTAATCCGTAAATCACTACAGTTCTCCTTTTAATGGCGTTACATCTTAAAGACCTAAAATAAATTAATACATTTTGAAGAGGGGCAACCAAAAGACGGTCTGCGCCCCAACATCCACACTCTCACCACACCTTCCAGTCACACTGCAGGTGATAGTAGCTTCCAAAGGTGTCAGAACGCCATCAGCTTCTGTGTCAGCAAAGCCCAATTTATTGATTGGTATGGTGTTGGCAACCACAAAGTCAACTTGGTAGTCTTAAAACATTTGCACTGGTTTGTTTGTATTTATTCAGACATGGGGCCTCATTTATGAGGCTGTGCGTCACTTTTACGCCGCCGGTGCGTCACTTTTTGTGACGCACCAGTGGCGTGAAAAATGCGCCTTGTTGCGCCATATTTACAAAGTGACGCATCTAGGTAGATGCGTCACTTTGTAAACCCCTGCGCCACATTATACCTGCACCACATATAATGTATGCAAGGGGGGCGTATTGACGCAAGGAAGGGTCGTAGAAGTGACGCAGTGAAATCTATGAGATTTCACTGCGTCACTTTTAGGATGCCGTTGCGTCAAAATCTTGCGCCTGCCTCACAGCAGGCGTAAGACTGATGCAGGCCCTTTCACATGGGGCTTGCCCCATGTGAAAGGACGCATTGCTGGAGTTGCGTCACTTTTGTGACACTCCAGCAATGCGTCACTTTCGCGTCATACAGATACGTCAGAAATACTGACGTATCTGTAACTCCTTGTGACATGATGCATCATACAGTAAATATGACGCATCAGGTATGTCGCAAGGAGTTCGCAATGAGAAGTGACGCATCGCTGCTTTCACGCAGCGATGCGTCATTTCTCATAAATGAGGCCCTATGGACTTTTGCCAAACAGCCATACCACTCACCCTACTCAATCAAATTCTCCAAGACAGACCTCCAGTTGTAAATCAAAGTGTTGTAGAGGCCACTACAATCCTTATGGGAGTCCAGACTAACCGGTGCAATTTTTTTTTTTACAGACAACACCTAATGGGCAAAGGTAAAATTAGTTGGAGTGTGTTCCCCCAGGCTTCTCACCTTCTTGGTAGGACATGAGCCCTGGGTAAAATCTGGAAAATTACTAGCTATGAGGCAAGGTGATTATTTTTACTAGACAGATTATCATAATCCCACTCTCTGCTGCATTTACACATAACCACGGATAATGTGTCCATTGCCGGATGGGGGGCATGGACTTTACAGAGCTCTCTTGATATCTTTGTAACTTTGAGCCTTTGAAAATCTTGACCTGTATTTTGACCAAAGTGCCAGCAATCTTTTCAAAAGTTAATTTGATTACAGCAGATTCCCGCATATCCTTCAATCTACAGGGCACACAGCTAATATTTCATTATCAATCAATAATTATGCCAACAGCAATGCCGGAGAAAGGGAGCAGGGAACCCTATACAAGCGGATGTACGTTGTTACAACGCATGCTTTTACCACGCATGCTTTTACAACTCAGGGTTTTCAACGCAAGTCGTTACAACGACTTGCGTTGGGGGGTGCTGGATAGTGAATAGTTTAATTTACTTGTCCAACTCCAGTCCCCGTGGATAGTAGGGAAGGTGCTGGATAGTAAATTAAACTATTACCTATCCTAGAGCGCCCCCCAGCGCAATTCGTTGTAATGACTTGCGTTGAAAAACCTGCGTTGTAAAGGCACTGCGTGGTAAAAGTTGTGTCGTAAAGGATGTTTCCCATACAAGCAAACAAAATGGCTGACACATGTGGACTTATTTACAAGGCCCATGTCCACTTTTAATATGGGAAAAAGTGACGTACCGGTGGTGCAAGTGGCTTGTAAATAATGGTTGGATAATAAAGGTCCACCATAGTTGGGGTGCAGTGGCCCCCTCAGATCCCTGAGCCAATGCAACATCACCGGCTGCACTAGTGATAGCTACTCTCCTGGCCCTCAGTGACACCTCACAACTATGTGACTGTCTAAATTACAGAGATACCAGAGACTGCAATAGCAGTGACTCCAGGGTATTGTGATCGATTCAGTGAGGGTTGAAGTACTAACTGGGGCTGTAAGAGGCAGGGCTTCTATTTGTCAGTGAACCTTTTTCAAAAATGTTTTTCAAATAGTTCAGGCAAGAATTCCTTTCTGTTTACTCTGCGAAGGGTGATGGACACTCAGAGCGTGAATGGTACCTTTGACACCTTAACCTTACAGAGTAAGGTGACCCTCAGTCGCCTGTCAATATCTAATTAGTTGTTACAGGAGCATTATCCAATTTTGTACTCCATTTGTTTTGTTTAGGTCATGACGGATTGCATTACACCCTGGTAGACAGGGCTATTGTTTATTTATGATGTGTTTACTCATTTTCTTTCTGTCGCTGGTTTCTGAGCCCTTCAGCTTGTCTCCTGATTTTCTGGAGGGCGCGCGGTTGTGTCAAGAGAGCCCGCCCATGAAACGCAACCCTTCAGGGATAGCGCTTCACAGCGGGTTTTTACTCTTTGACGAAGGACGCTGATGAGTCAATGGATCCCATGACCTCCGAATGAGGACTAGGTTACCTTGTTTACCTTGTGTCCTGTGTTGAGTCTTAGTTCACCATTAGATTTGCTGCTTGGGCAATAGGCCGGCAGCGCAATGTGTACCTGATCCATATTACCACTGTAGCTTGCCCTTCTCATACCTCTTCAATTTCTCTGCTGATGAGTTTTCACTGACCTGAACAAGTAAACAAGCATGGTTAGAATTAAGGCATGAAGTTAATTATGTCATAGTGCAGAAGTTGGAAAAGATATAGGCATGCATACTGGTGACCCGTAGGACCCTTAAAACTTGCTCAGTTTTTATCAGAGCGTCTCAAACTTAATTTTTTTGTTTTCACTGTGTTGGGCTTTTTCATACAAGCATCCCTACTTTCATTACTTCCCTGTCCTCCCCTCTTGTTATTTTATGTGATGTTCGCTTCCAAATTACCCCCTGCTTTTTTATTTCAAACAATTTTGGCATGGATTGAGACGTGTGTCTCTTCTCTTGTTAACTCATTCCCTCACATTTGGAGATCACGATGACCCGCTTGTCCTCTCTTAGTCTATGTCCTGGCACTCTTTCCCTGCTAAGCCTCTAGGGATCCAGTCTAATTAACTTTGAGAGGCCACTTTACCCTGTTGCTTGCCTTTGTCTTACTCTTTTTTTGTTTATACAGAGCCCTTCGCCTCTCAATTTTTTTCTTGTATTTATTTTCTTTCAACATGACCTCTTGCCCCTTCTGATGTGCAAAGTGAAGATTTCTGAATTCTCATCTGACGTCTCCTTGGTCTGCTTGTGTCCTGTACTCATGTTTTTGTTTATACAATCCTATTGATTGTCATGCACGTCTGTCTCTTCCATACATTAGACTAATATCGCTGTATTCCTCACCAGTGATTATTTTGAAAGAGTTCCAGTGTCAGAAGCTTTGCTCAGAAGCAGGTGTCCAGAGCGATTAAACATCAGCGTGCCGAATACCGAGGAAGGTAGTCTCAAATCCACATCAAGCCTCTTTCTTCCACTACCAGACCCTTCCTGCCCCTTTATCTCACTCTTGCAGGTTCCTGCTTATTCCCTTTGTGATGGTTTTGCCGCCTTTCTCTTTCTCCATCTTTCTGATCTGTGAATTTTTCCCTCTCTTGTGCTCGGTAAATATCCAAAATGGGAAAATAAGTGCCGTCCCCCAAAATAAGTGCAGCGGCCTCCACCAACAACCACGGGCTCTAATTAAGCACTGTTCCTCACTATGGGGGTATATTACCAAGGGCCATTATCGCCGCTTTAGCAGGACTTTTTCCCGCTAAAGCGGCGATAATTTTATCGACCTATTACCAAGCTGTCGCAAACACCAGTTAGCGACAGCTTGTAGGCGATAGCTGGCATTTTGGGGCCCGCTTTGCATGTCAGAGATAATTATCACTAATTACATGCAAAGTGGGCGTGCCAAAATGCCAGCGACTGAAAACAGTCGCTGCAATCGCTATCGCCTATGATCAACACAGGCGTAGTTTTGGAAATATTTGCGCTAAACGCGAATATCTCCAAAAGCTAACGCCTGCCCTGACCAGTTCTTAGCCATGTTATCCAATGAGAGGTGGATAACATGGCTAAGAGCATTGTCACGGTAATGCCTGAATATCGCTGTATTGACAGCGATATTCAAGCATTTCGCCCATTTTTTATCGCTTCTGAGATAAACCTTGATAATAGCAAGGTATTTCAGCGAAAAAACAGGTGAAGGGCGGCATAGAATTATTCCCGCTAAGCCAACATAGCGATAATTATCGATAGTTGTTGGTAATATGCCCCTATGTTCTCCTCAACATTGACATGCTGCAAAGCAAACTACTCCTTTTTCCAGAGTGTCTAACTGTACTACCCCAACCTGTAATCAGCTTCTACATAATAGTCACCAAACACTTGACTATGGTGCCATTTGCCAAGAAAATAGACTGCACTGCATGGTGATGAACATTTAACCCTGCAGTGTTTGATGCAGATCTGGAGATACTCTCACAAACAGAAATGGCAAAGCCAATAGGTCTGGATTTAATGTTCTAATGTACAAAGTGAAAGCACATCATAGGGATACACAGGGGACAAAAGAAGCTGGGGCTACAGTTGTAAAGTAGTTCTCTGTGCAGTCCAATGCAAGGACCTAAAAGGAGGTGGAAGGATGCACCCTAGCAGCCACTAGCACTGAGGTCTTCAAACTTTTTTTGCTGTGAACCCCCCTGTAAGCAGAATGTTTCGAAGTCGAGCTAACTTCAAAAACGTATGAACTAATAGTAGGAGTAGAAGGGGCAGGGCTGAGTGCAGGGGGTGGAGATTATGAGATCATTTCATGGGATTTTTTTGTAGTTTATAATCCACACTAAATGTGAAATTTAAGAAAGCAGAGGTATATACAAAAACTGAAATTGACCAAAACATTAAGCCACATAATTGGGGTGTTATGAGCCTGGGTCCTAATGCAACTTCTGCAGTACTGGTAGCTGTGGTCCTTAGTAGTAGGCAGTCTCCTTTGCCTCTTTCACCACTTCTGATCATGCCTGAGCATCACTCCAATCTTGAAACTGAATCTTTCTCTGTTTCAGAAAAAAATCAACTCCAAAGTGTTGCCCCTCTTTGTAGCAAGGATGTCCTCGGGCCTAGAATTGGCAAGGAAAATGAGCTCCTGTGCTGCTTTTGTAAAGTTCAGACTCTCATAATTGTGATACAGTGTGTCTCTCACAGTCCTGGGCCCCAGTGCCACTACTCCTGCTTCATGAGCGATAGCTACTGGCTTGTAAAGAGGGCCGTCTCCTTTGCCCTTTGCCTAAAACATGGGCCCCCATCTTGCTTGGGCCCCTTCCTGGTACCTCTTTGAGGCCCAGCTAAGATATCTTCTCTGCTTCAGTTTGCACTGCCATAGTCCAAACCCAAAACATCACTAGCACAGCAAAGGTGCACTAAGCTCTAATGCAAGCAAGGAAGGTTAGTAAACCAACCATAGTTGGGGTTTTATTGACCCTTCGCTCCCCTGGGTCCTGGAGCTACTGAACCTGGAACACTAATAACATCTCCAGCCCTGCGAAGCAGGCTGTCTACTCTGCCCACTTCACTGGGCCATCACTCCTAGGCTTTAGGCTCAAAGCAGGCTATCTGCCCCTTTCTATAAAAGAAGAATAAGGGATTAAATCCCATTGCTCGCCTCGTGTTCCTTGGGTGGTGTTTCCTGTGCACAAGGCTGACTTCCTCTCTAATGCTAGCAAGTACATAGGGCTTCCACTACCTTTTTGCATTCCAAAATTGGGGTGCAGTGGCTGCTTAGATCCCTGGTCCCTGTGCCACCGCACTTGCTGTGGTTGCTGTGGTAATGACCTTAAAAAAAACAGCTGAGACCCATTAACTTCCCACCTTCCTAAGAGCATCTCTCTGAGGAAGCTACTCTGTCCATTTGTAAACACGACCCCCCCCCCCCATCCCACATAGAGCCCCTTCATTTGGGCCATCTATTTGATGCTATCCAAGGATCTCACTACTTTCCTCTTTCTCCTGGGCCATTACTCTAAGTACCCAGGGTCCGTGTAATCAGAGCTCGGTGTCTGAACCAGGCCCTGTTGACCTCCTCCCTATCACCCCCTACTCAACCTAAATGGCATTTACATATAAACAAAGGTCAAAGTGTGCAGATTCTATGGGGACTAAAATGCCGACAATTTTGTTTTCATTTTACAAAAGCTACTCCCATACCTTTTGTCAAAAACAATGATCCAAGAACAGTTAATGTGGCCTTTGAGGTGCCTCTGTATGAAAATGAAGAGAGGACAGGGTTGGGGGGAGGGGGTGTCCTGTGCTGTGAAGCCCAGGGAGGGGTAAAGAAGAATCAGGCTTTCTCACCAGATTGCCTGCTACCTGAAAGAAATGTAAATGGGTGCAATTGGTTAATAACCTTATGTAAAAGCTGATTGTCAGTCAGTATAGGATTTAATTGATGGAGTCACTTGTAGATTCATGGTGACAAAGAGTTTCTGTCTTTGAGAGGTAATGTCCGGGTGTTATACGAAGCCGTCGCCTGTGCAGGTAAGAGTGGTGGGGCAGTGTGGCCGGGTAGGGGGATTTCGACTAACGATGACGAGGGAAAATGAATTATTTATTTAATTTTCCCACATAGGCATCTGTCAAAATCCCCCCCCCACCCCCCCGCAAGCTGGCAACACCGCTCTTACCTGAAAAGGACACGGCTGGTTATATGGTGAGCTTTGGAGCGTGTATGTTTCATAGACACTTATGGAAATGTTTGCACTAGGTACAGTTTATCTATTACAAAAATATAGACTTTGAAAACACTTGTTTTTATCTTAAACACTTAATAATCTTGCAGCAGCTTACCTTATACTATGCACAGCACAAAATGTATAATAATCACTTGCATATTCACAGTACTTTCTGTTCCAGGCTGGGACATTGTAGCTCTATGAATACACAAGTCACTATTCCCTACATCTTCAGTGTTCATAGTAAGCAATTGAAATTGCATAGCCTAAAAGACTGCCTGTCAACGAATTAACGTAACTTTTATATAGTTTTCAAGGAAGGGTTCTTCATTTGTTTATATGTAGGTAACTTAAAATGAAAAAACATGTCAGTTTGTAGTCACTTTTTTAACCCCACCCCTATCACACCCATAGCTACCAGTTCCCATCTTATCATTTAGCTACATCATATGCTGTATATAAATGAAGACAGCCTGAAAATGCACCAGATAAACAAAGTCAAGCTTCCACCATCTTGATTTACAAGTACTTGTTAAGGCATTTGTGTCCCCTGGAAATGCAGCTAAAGAACTCCTGGGGGCGCACTCCCCAGTTTGAAGACATCTGCAATAGCAGATGGGATATGAATACTCCAGTGGGCTGCACCAACAGGTGATTGGCCCATTCTCAAGCCAATGGCTTAAATAGACTGGTGTAAGAAAGGCAATTGTTGAAGGGGGTGGACCCAAAGCCCACTCTATATATATTATTAGCAATATTGATTGCCAGACGCATTGTCAAAAATCAAACCTAAAGAGGGGTGGAAAGAAGTAAGAAATGTACATAGGATGCCAAAATACCTTGAGAGTGCCCTGACTTCACCCTACATTGCATTATTTTTCTCCAAACATTGAAATTACACGTGCGATTGAAATGCTAAAAACTGCTATGTGATATTTCCATTTTTCATAATATTTTTACTGACTCTCTTTCCCCTCTCTTTCAGGTGTGAAAACCTGTTTCTCACTTGCTCACCTCTTTTTGGCATCTCCATACATGCCAACAGACCTTTTTGAGGCTGGAGACTAACGATTTTTTAAGCAAAAAATTGCTTTATTTTAGCAGCCTTTTGCCTTAAAAAAAGTGCCTTCATTTCATTGTGAAGCAATGGGAAAAATAAAGTCCCCAATTTTCTGTTCAAAATTTCTCCCTCTTTCTAGTTTGAAAATGTTGGCATGTATGCATCTCTTTACCTCTTAATACAATTCTCCAATTTGCATCAGCTTCTACGACTTTTTCTGTGCTGCTTCCTTTTTTGGCTATTGACTTTGCAGTACACTCCATTGTCAAAATGTACCCCACCTCAAATTGCTTCACCTCTCTGCCTTGTTTTTTGATTGTACACAATTCATATGTTGGCTGAGCTTTACATCTTTTCTCTTTTCTAGAACTCGGTACAACCCACTTTCGTAAAATACAAATAACACATGAAATAACATATTTGATTTACTACCGTATAATCACGTTTGTAATTCACACAAATCATTCAATGTGTTGAGCAGCCTGCTTTTAGTGCTGTTCCTTTTCATCAAACTGTTCTCTGCTTCTCAGATGCGATCTCCCTAAGTTAGCCTGGCACTCAGATGGCCATTAAGAGTTTATGAGAATGGTAGAACCTCTGTATATCAGCAGCTCTCCCACCTCGCCAAACTTGTGGCTTCCTTTCTTTATTTAGATAAATGAGTGCTGATGGGTCGACACTGCAACCCCTGCTTAAATTAGACACTGGAGGTGGGAGCCACTGAATTTCCTACTGTGCAGCAAAAGCTAGCTCTGCCATGTGAAAGACTCTGCTGGCACCTCAACTGTCATAGGACTGGCCGTCCTTCGGGTGATCTTTTTCGGTCGAAGCCTACCATACAGCACAACTGTCTGGTTTGCCAAATAGTTCTTAGGAACATGCTGAAAGCTTCCTTGGAAATGCATTTCGCCCATTGCTTACTATTGGCTTTGTGTTTTGTAACTCACAGTGCTTGCTTTCTATTTGCTGGCTTTATTTGTTTTAGGTAGTCCCTCCCATGGATCATAGGCTGTTTACCGTATTCTTCCATAAGTGCTCACTTTCTGTAAACAGGACTTCAAATGTTGTTATCATACTGTCACATTTGCTGTGAATTCAAACACAGAGGTAAATTGTCAGGCTTGGTCTTCCGAGGGAGCTAGGCGTCCGAGTCACAGAATGAACTTAAGACTAAATCCTAAATTTACTACTTTCGGGATTCACAGAGTGAACTTACTACTTTCGGTATTCACAGAATAGATTTAAGACTACTAACTTTACGTCCGCACTCGGGCCGGAAATTCTGGCCCGGAGGCGGAGTTTCCGGCTTGGGGGCGGAGCTTATGGCCTGGAGGAGGAGATTCCGGGCCGGAGGCGAGGCTTGAGGCTTGGGGGCGGAGCTTCCGGCCCAGAGGTGGAGCTTCAGGCCCAGAGGTGGAGATTTCAGCCATGGCTAAATACCCACCTCCGAGTTGGAAGTTCCGCCTCCAAGCCGCAAGCTCCGCCTCCAGGCCATAAGCTAAGCCCCCAAGCCGGAAACTCCGCCTCCGCGTCAGAGTTTCCGGCCCGAGTGCGGACGTAAAGTTAGTAGTCTTAAATCTATTCTGTGAATACCGAAAGTAGTAAGTTCACTCTGTGAATCCCGAAAGTAGTAAGTGCATTCTGTGAATACCAAATAGTAGTAAGTTTAGGATTTAGTCTTAAGTTCATTCTGTGAATCGGGCCCTCGATGTTTACTTTTCTTTCTCTGGCTTCAAAGTGACAGGATTTATCTGACATTCTTGGGGCGTGAAAGGAAAGGCTTTTTCCTAGCACACAACAAATGTTATATGTTTTTCAATAAACTGTGCAAATATTTCAGGATAAATTATTATTCTGAAGTGTGGTAGCAACAATTACTTTATTACGATCAAAACAAACCACTTCACTAGGTGATGCCATTTTCAAACATTATCGTTTGTGCCCTGTGTAGTTTTATCAGTAAAACTGTATGTCTGCGAAAACTTAATGGTGATTTCAATTGTAATGTATAGACTGTAACTGCAGTGCACTACCGCACCTTGCATACTCCACGCTATGCCACTCCACTTTACATCACTCTACTCCACTCTATGCCACTCTCCACCACTCTACTCTACTCCACACCACAGTGGTCTACTCCACTCTATGCCATGATACTCCACTCTATGTCAATCTACTCTACTCCACTCTACGCCACTCTACTCTGCTCTATTCCACTCTACGCCCTTTAAATACACTTTACACCACTCTTCTCCACTCTACTCCAGTCTATGCCACCCCACTCTAAGCCACTCTGCTTTATGCTATTCCACTCTCTGACACTCCACTCGATGACACTCCATTACTCTATTCCACTGTACTCCACTCCACTACAGTATATGACACTCTGCTCTACAACACTCTACTCACTCTATGACACCTTACTCCACTCTAGGCCACTCTACGCCAGTCTAGGCCACTCCACCTTATTACACTCCACTCTACGACACTCCACCTCATCCTACTCCATTCTATTTCATTCCACAACACTCTATGACATGCTACCCCACTCCACTCTACGGCACTGTACTCCACTTTACTCTACGCCACTTTATATCACTCCATGCCACTTCACTCTAGCCCACTATATGCCACAACACTCTATAACACTTCACTCTTTGACACTCCACAACACTCTACGCCACTCTACTCTATCATGCTCTATGCCGCTTCACGCCACCCCACTCTACTACATTCCACACCACTTTACTACACTCAACAACACTCCATGTTGCACAACACCACTCTATGACACTTTACTTCACTCTATTATATGCTCTTCCACTCTAATCCACTCCACACCACTATTCTCCCCTTTACAACACTTTACTCCTCATTATGACACTCTACTTCCCTCTATGCTATGGTACTCTATGACACTCTATTCCACTCCATGCCACTGTAGGCCACTCCATTTTACAACACTCTACACCACTATATGCAATTCAATGCCACTAAACTCTAGGCCTCTCTACTCAACACCAGGCCACTTCACTCTATGCCACACAACTCTACAACTCTACTCCACTCTACAACACTTATCTCTATGACACTCCATGTCTGACACTCCACTCTACAACACTCAATGGCAGTTCATTCTAAGACACTATGTGCCACTCTACACCACTCCATTGGCTACTCTATGCTACTTCACTCTAGGTCACTCTATTTTTTGCCACTCCACTCTACGACACTCCACGACACTCTATGATACTGCACTCTACGATGCTCTATGTCACTCTACAACACGTTATGCTTCTTTACACCACTCCACTATACTACTCTCCATGCCACTTTACTCCACTCTATGAAACTCCACTCTACTCCCTTCTTCTCTACTCCAATCCTAACAATGACACTAAATGTCGCTCAATGCCACTATGATAGAGCGTGCAGGTCACCCGACTAATTTTATTACCAAATATGTACACTTGGACCCATAACATATTTTCATATACCTTTTATTTAATCAGGTAACCTACACTCTACTACCAGTAACCCTATTCCTCTCTATTTTATTTCCAATGTACCTGACTTACCAATCCTTGTCACAGGTACCTAAGATCACAATGGATCAAGGAGCTAGCTGTAAATAAGTAGACAACACAATACAATATACAAATTGAAATGTTTGTACGCTTTTTATAATAACCACAGACTCAGGAAGTTTTGAAAATCTTTATCTAATCATCATCATCATCATATGCCATGAGTAGAAGATTAACACAGACCAAACTATCTATAACTAGAATTAGAAATATCGTATAGCTATGAATAAGGCAGAGAATCATTTAGAGATCGAAAATTAAAGGGAAGGAGAAAATAAGGAACACACTATTTTAGATCAACAGACTTTCACAACTTCACTAAAGGCGGGTAAAGAAAGAGAACATGCTAATCAACGTAGACTTTCGAAATTCACTAACGGTTCAAAGGAAATGAAACTTATGCAATTTGATTTATCCAGATGTGCTTATTCTCTATAGGGAGGGTAAGAATGGAACATAAACTATAAAGAAAAAACGATTTAGCATTTGACTAAAGGTAGGTAGAAAAGTGGAACATGCTAATAGACAATTAATGCATGAATATCTCATTTATAAAGGACAGGGGGGAGAAAAGGGAACATATGCAATTATGTTTTATTTAGGAAGGCAAGTTTAGATAAACAATCACCCACACAGACTTTATATTTACCTAGGATAGAGTGAAGACCAACCCTGGCCACGGGTCAGTTTGGAAAGACGGGAAAGGACCCTCAAGGACTTAGATTGCCAGTAGGTGAGCAGGTACAGCTCATGGACAGTCAGGACAGGATAACCCCAGAATTTTGGATCAGGACCGGGTTCACCAAAGGGTACGACCAACACCCGCAGCTTCGGTTGCAACGCCTGCGCTACTCCCTCTCTGCAAGGAATCTGCCAATAACCCCGATTGGGTTTTCGAACCTCCTAGCAAAGTGCTTCGCCAGCACTTAAGGTTTCCCAAACCCTGAGTGGGTCTGTGGAAAATTCGGACAGAGTGCTCCGCAGCTCTCTGTATCAGTCACCTATAGAGTGTGTTGGGTCAGTGACAGGTCAGCTATTCGGACAAGTCGGACAATTTCTCTAGCTAAACCTAGGCTAGTTATACTGTTTTTCGGGTCAGTGTACCACCCCCCAATGTTGCAAGTGTAAGGATCCCCAATTTTGATTGGACAAAGAAGGAGGTTATGTCATCACACCACCTACATTTTAGACTTTCTCAGGCTTAATATTCAGTCTTCGTACCCACCCCTTAAATTCTAGTTTCCCATGGCATATGTTTTACAGTGAACAATAGGGTATACAGCAGTTATTACAAATTTAACAAATTCTAGTACAGTTCAGCTTCTTCGGCTAGGTAGAAGTTCAGCTTCCCAGGAGCATCTTCGCCGTGGCTGCCAGCTGGCTGGGTTCCACTGCTGCATGGTTTTCTTTTCCCCCATCACGTGACTGGTACCATACAGGCTTCCAAAATGGGGTAGTAAGCACCTCCCAGGCCGAAAGAATACGATACATGAAAAGCAAGCAAAAACAATTTAGAAACACAGAACAAAAGATCACACTGTATACCATGAATGTCTATACTATATCCCTTACTTTATAATAACTATAGCGTTATGAGTAAGTGCAGAACAAACAACTTTGAGAAAGCGGCAATGCAAGTTTAGAGCATGTGAGAACACAAAGCGGCCATCCTAATTGCATTGCGCATGAGCAACAGATTCCCACCAGTACTGCGAGTACGTCACGTCACATGGGTATGACCGATGCATGCGCAGACTAAATTCCAGCGTAGCAGTGACCATTTTAGAGGCAAGCATATTAGAATTAGTAAACACATAGGCAAGCTTCACTGGGACACATCATGTAGTGTAGAAATGCGCAAAATTAGTAAGACAAACAGGTTGATTTAGTCTATTACATTATTTGACGTTCTTGATAAAAGCAAGTCGCTTAACGTGCGAATCCTTGCTCCATCAACTATACGTCACTCGACTGTATGACACTCTACACCATTTTATGCCTCTTTATGCCACTAAACTCGAGGCCACTCTACATCACTCTACGCCACTCCACTCTACAACTATACTCCACTCTACGACTCTACTTCACTCCACTCTGACATTCCACTATATGACACTCCACTCTAAGACACTCAATGACACTCCACTTTATGACATTCTAAGAAACTATACACCACTCCTCTCTCTGCCTCTTTACTCCACTCTCTGCCACTCCACTCTACTCCAATTCATGTCACTCTACTCCACTCTACAAAACTCCATGCTATGCCACTCCATGACACTTTACTCCATTTTACACTACGCCACTCCACTCTGCTCCACTCTACTCCATTCCACTCCATTCAGTGGCACTACACTTGACTCCACTCTTTGTCACTTTAGTCCAGTCTACGACACAAATCCAATCTATGAAACACTACTCTATGACACACCACTCTATGCTGCTCCACTCTACGTCCCTACACTCTAGGACACTTTACACCACTCTATGCCAATTCACTCTACGGCATTCTACTGCACTCTATGTCACTCTACACCACTCCACTGTATGGCACTCTAAACCATTCTAAGCTACTCTATGCCACTTAAATCCAGGCCTCTCCACCCTATGCCACTCCACTCTATGACTTTCCACTGCAAAACACGCTGTACCACTGTATGTTACTCCTCTCAATGCCACTTTACTTCCCTTTATGCCACTACACTCTACCCCACTCTATGGCACTTTACTCCGCTCTATGCTATGCCACTCTACTCTATGACACTTTACTCCACTCTACGCCCCTCCACTCCACCCCCTCCTATTTACGATCCTCCACTATACGTCCCTCCACTCTATCCACTGCACTTAAAGACTCTCTGCTCTATGACACACCTCTGTACACCACACTACTTCCTGCCACTTTACACCACTCTATGCCCGTCCACTCTACACCCATATACTCTACACCCCTCCACTGTACGACACTCTATGACACTCTTCTCTATGACACTCAATTCCAAACTGTGAAACTCTATGATGCTCCACTCTTCAACATTTCACTCCACTGTACTTTATGCACTATGCCCCTTAACTTTACGACACTCTATGATGCTCCACTCTATTTCTCTGCACTCTACTTCACTCTATGCCACTGTACACTCCACTCTACAACACTCTACGCCACTTTATGCCACCCGTTCACTTACCTCTAGGCCACTTTACTGCACTTTAGGTCACTCCACTCTACCCCACTCCACTCTGACACTTCATTCTGTGACATTCAACTCTACAACACTCCATGACACTCCACTCTATGCCCCTCAAAGACACTGTACATCACTCCACTCTACGCCACTCTACAGCACTCCATGCCACATCATTCTAGGCCACTCCACTCTATGCCACTCCACTTTACGACATTCCACAACACTCTATGCCACTCTACTCTACAACACTCTATACCACTCTTTGCCACTCCACTGCTAAACACTATGCACCTTTACTCCACTCTATGACACTCCTTGCTGTACCACCCCACTCTATGAAAATGTACTCCACTCTACGCTATGCCACTCCACTCTTTTCAACTCCACTCCATTCTACAGCACTCCACTCTACTGTGCTCTACACCACTTTACTCCACTTTACGCTATGCCTCTCTATGGGGCTCCACTCTACGCCCCTCCTTTCTATGCCAATCCACTCTATGATAGTATATGCCACTCTATGTCACTCTACTGTATGACACTCTACACCACTCTATGCCACTTAACTCTAGCCTGCCATACCCCACTCTACAACCCTCCACTCAGACATACTACTCTATAAAACTCCACTCTACAACACTCCATGCCCCTGTACACCACTCCCCTCTACGCCACTCCACTCAGCTCCAATTTATGCCACTTTACTTCACTCTATAACACTCCACAATATGCCACTCCATGACACTTTACCCCACGCTATGCTACGCCACTCCTCTCTACTCCACTCATCTCTACTTCAGTGTATGGCACTACACTCTGCTTCACTGTATGAAACTTTACTCCACCCTACGACACTTTGCTTGACTCTACGCTACAGCACTCTATGGCACTCCACGGTACACCCCTCCACTCTACATCACTACACTCCATGACACTCTACTCCACTCCACTGTATGTCAATCCACTGTACAACAATCTATTCCACTCGATGCCCCTCTACTCCGCTCTACAATATGACATTCTATACCACACTAAGTCACCCTATGCCACTGAACTCTGGGCCACTCTACTCCACTCTACACCACTCCTCTCTATACCATTTCACTCTAAGAAACTCTGCTCTATGCACTCCACTGTACAAGACTCTATGACACTTCATTCTACACCACTCTACTCCCCTCTATGTTACTCCACTCTACTCCAATCTATAACACTTTAATCCACTCTAGGCTACACCATTCCACTCTACAATACTTTATTCCACTTTACGCCCCTCCACTCTATGCCCTTTTACTCTGTGACTTTCCACTCCACGCCGCTCCACTCTACAACCCTCCACTCTACGTCCCTCAAATCTATCCCCCACTACTCTACAACTCTCCACTTTATGACACACTTCTGAATGCCACTCGATACCACTCCACTTCTCGCCACACTACACCACTCTCCACCCCTTCATTCTACACCCCTATACTCTACTCGCCTACACTCTATGACACACTATTACACTCCACTCTACGACACTCAATTCCATTCTACCACACTCTATGACGTCTCACTCCTCTACACTTTACTCCACTTTACGCCCCTATGCTCCATGCCACTCAACTTTACAACACTCCACTCTATTCCACTCTAAAGCATTTTATACCCCTCTATTTTACAGCAAATTACTCCACTCTGCTCCATGCCCCTCCACTCTATGACCCTCCACTTAGCAACACTCTATGACAGTCCATGACACTCTACAGTTCTCCTCTCTGCTCAACTCTACTCTACTCCACTCATTGCCACCCTACAGCACTTCACACCACTTGATGACACTCCACAACACTCATTGTCACCTCACTTAATGATACTCAATGCCCCACTTCTCCACTCTAGGACACCCTACTACACTCTATGCCACTCTACACCACTCTACTCCACTCTGCAACACTTTACTCCACTCTACAATGCTTTACTCCACTCTATGCGAAGCCACCTACTCTACTCCACTCTACGATACTCCACTCTATGATACTCCACTCTGTTGCACCCTATCCCACTCTGCAACACTCTATGCCCTTCCACACTACAACACTTTACTGCATTCTACTCTATGCCTCTCCACTTTATGTCCTTCCATTCTACAGTTCTCCACTCTATCCCCCTCCACTCTATGCCACTCAACAACACTCCACTGTTCACCACCCCGGAACACTCCACAACAGTCTATGCCCCCCCAGTCTACACCCTCTATTCTAAGCTCCTCCACTCTACGTCGCCCCAGTCTACACCACTCCACTCTATAGCTCTCCATGATATTCCATGCCACTCTACTCCACTCTACCCTACAGTACTCTACTTCACTCTACAGCACTTTACTCTACTCTATGATATGTACTTCACTCTATGGTATGCCAATCCACTCTATTATAGTCCACTCCACTCCATGCCATGGCACCCAATGCCACTCCCCTCTATGACACTCCATTCTATCCGACTCCACTCTATGACACTTAACTTCACTCCACCACACTTTACTCCACTCTGTGCCGCTCTACTCCACTCTAAGCCATCCTACTCTACTCCACTCTTCTTCACACCACACCACTCTACTCCACTCTGCACCACTCTAATCTGCTCCACTCTACACCATTCTACTCTACTCCATTATACATTTATCTATTCCACTGTACGGCACTCTACACAACTCCAGTTTGTCACTCTACTCCACTAAATTCCATGACACTCTATGATTCTCCACACTACAAACCTCCACTCTATGACCCTCTACTCCACTCTACAACACTCTACTCTATGACACTTCACCCTACGCCATCCACTCCATTCTACAACACTCTTCTCCACACTATGCCACTCCGTTCTATGACACTCTACACAAATCTACAACACAATACCCCACTCTGTACCATTCCACTCTACAAAACTCTACTCCACTCTATGCCACTCCACTCTACTACACTGTACTGCACGCTGTGGCCCTCTACTCTACGACACTCTACTCCACTTAATGCCATTACATATGTGTAGCAATTAATTTTTGTCCCTTCAATGTGGACCTAAATTCCCCCAACTAAATTCTTCCTCTATAACTTTTCTTAGGCCCACGACTCACTTTCCTAATACACACACAGCCTTTTAATTGTGACTGACAACATAAAATCCTCCAATGATCTAAAATCTTGGTGTGATGGTGTGGACCCGTAGCCCTCTACTCGACTTGAGGATCTTGCACTAGTGGCAGTCGTATATCATTGTGATTGAGTAGCCAATGGTGTCAGTCACCTTGTAGATCAGGTTGATTGTTTTGGTGAAGTTGCTCTTATCAGTGGTGGATCACTGGTGACAGGGATGCAGGTACAGCGTTGACTAGAATGGTTCCAGATGCTGCTATGCTTGGCTCTACAACATTGTCTCCCACATTTCCAGAGTCCTGGCCACCTTCCTTTTCCTCCTTTTGTAGTGTGACCTCTTTAAGAACAGCCAGTCCTTAATATCTGAATGTATAGCAATAGCAATTGTTAAAAGTGTTTTAACATTTAGTGCCTCATTACAAGATATATGAGGGTTAGCCCTCGGTGAAATAGCCCAAGTTACCATTGCTAGTGTATTCTGGCCTAAAGTTATACGGTATGAAAACTCCAGACCTGATAATTCCAGGCCCGGAGACAATGGGCTTGTAAGACTTGCTGCAGGGCACTGTGACGTGTATGGGGAATGCTGTTTTCTGTGTTGCACAGTGCCATGGGTTTGTGAATGAGGTGGTTCAGTGCTGTGTCTGAGTTGCACTATGATAAGTATGGGGAAGGAGTGTTTTGCTGTATGTATTTTCCTGTTGTGTGAATGTGTTCTTTAGTGACCACCTCATTCCAGTCCTGACATTTTCACCTGCAAATCATTGCTTTTAGGTGTGTTATTCCAAATAATTCAGTCGATTCCAAACAAGACTAAAATATTCAGAGGGGCAGCACATCATAGCATGCCACCTTGCGGCGCTGCGTAAAAGGGCAGGAATGGACCGTATTTACCTTTAAACAGCGCATTCCTGTCCTTTCCTAGTGCTAGCTCACTTTTGGTTGCCTAGCGCCAATCCAGGCACCATTGCGTCATGTTGGAAAGGGTGCCTTGCATTCCCCGGGTTTGCCACAAATGTTAAATCTGGGAATGCGGCAAAATCCATGGGTGGATTCGTGGGAACACCCACACGCCACCCTTTGAACCTCCCTGCAGCAGAGTAACGCAAGGACTTGTGTTGTTTGACAAAGCTCACTTTCTGTTACCCCTGCGCCTCTTGTATGGGCAAAGGGCATTGCAAAACCTTGATGAATATGGGCCAGAATATATTGAAAGTCCAGGACTGGATATAGTGCCTGCAATGACCTGAAGGTTGTGGTCACCATAATGTACTCTGATGCACCTGCCGGTCTCACCGCTGATGCGTAGCATTAGAGCATAACTAGTATTCCATGACTGTGTATTAGCTTGGGCTGACAGAGCAGTTTGAGGCATAAGGGTGAGCTGACGGTCATCCTACTTCTAGAAGGCAATGCTTTTATACAATCTCACATTACCAAAATAAAGAATGTCTGATGTTTTGAGTACCTAAGGCTACATCCGGACACCTTCATGAAGCAGTGCAGCAGTCCTTTCACCAGCTTTCCTGTATGTCTTCAAAGGATGGAAGGATAAAAAACTGTTTTAAGTGTCAACATCACCCCTCCCTGTTTGGTTTCTAAATCCAGTATCCTCAAGTACACATTGGGAGTGAAATAGAGGAGGACTTCAATAAAACTGTGGCCATAAAATTAATATATTCCTATCTCCCCCTCATGTTGTCCCATCTCCCTGTTTTAAGGGTGGTGTTTTGTCTGAATGGCATATTTTCTATCAACTTCACTCTTGGGCCCTCCATGCCATTGTTCCCATTGCACTTGAAAAGGGTTGGCTGCTCAGTTTGTGGAGACCCGTCCACCACTTACTTTTTTGGGGGTACTTGCACCATGAAAGACGGGAACGGAAATTGTGACCGCTTTTGACATGAAGATATGCAAACTGAGAAACAACACCGAACATATTGAGAGACCTGCCTTGTGAGTACCTTTATAATGCCCCCTTTTTGGATGGTATAATGCAATGCCCCATTGAGTTGGGCCACCTCCTAAAGGTATAATGGAAATTCTGCCACCAGTGTCGCCTCAACAAAGACACTGGGAACATACCTAATTTGGGAGAAAAGACGCTTCTACCTTAGTGGGCTTATTTGATTTTGAATAAAGTCAGATACACCTTTGATAGGTTTGATGCATCGCTTTCTCAAGCGATTAATGAGGTCATGTACACCTAAAACGACTGTCTGCCAGCCAGCCAGATCAATGATGTCATGGCTTCTGCTCCATGACAGGGTACCACCTTTGAATTTAGAGATCTTCACCTGACAGGTGCAAAGGTGAGCCAGTGATGCTTTCAAATAGATTTGTACTTTTGGTACATCCTCCAGTACAAATTTCACAGCGAGGAGAACCATCCAAGGGTAAGCCATGAACAAAGTGTAATTTTACAAATATTACATATTACGCCCATGAATATCGGGATATTCCACTTGTTCCTTGTGTACCCCTGGTTTCCTGCAGCTTAATGATTTCATGCAAAACAAGCTCCTGCTGTTTTTGCAGATCTGTATTTGCCCACACACCTACAAGAGTCTGCACGGTTCCTACCCTGTTAAACCCCTTTTGCATACATATTAAGGTGCTGGTGCAATTTGTGGCACTATGCGTGCATCAAATTTGAGAGCAGAATTGTTTTTGTATGCAAAAGTTGACTGACACTGCCGTTTTGTGCTTAAAGCACCTACGCTCACAGATAGTAATTCTGAAAATCCTTAATTAGTTGCAACCCAATAGTCCCAGAATCCAGCTTGTAACTCAATTAAAAGCAGATTAAAACAGAAGCTTAGTCAATGTTGACCTTCAGGAATCAGGGCCTTATCAGGACTGGGGTGAATAACTAGGTAGCATGCTGGGAGAAAGAATGGAGACTATGGAAAATACCTATTTAAAAAAACTTATCATAATTAAGGAATGGAACTCATGAATTATTTTTTTAAATTATTTCTTCATTGATATTTAAACAAAGTTAGCAACCCCTTAAATGCCCACCTCCACTTGTACATGAAATAATTAATTTCACTTTAATGCCCATATAATAAGGCCACTGGTTTGACAGGGCACCTCCATACATTAGCACAAGGATCATCACATTAGTTCAATACACATTGTAATCGCCTCCCATCTCTCTCACTCAGGCTGCTCAGCATCATTTTGCAGGTTGTCTCCTTGGGCTGCTTCCTCTTCTGTTTGTTGCAATTGAATTTCTATCATGTTCCATTCCATGAGTCCTCACCGACCACCCCCTATGTATAACACCCTATGCCACACTGCACATCCAGCTCGTACCCATCGGATAAAGTCCCTCGTTCAGCAGCATCTAGTTTGCAAGTGTCTAGCTATCCACTGCAATGTGATAAAAATTAATGCCACTGCCAATGCCAGTTCTACCACTTTGATCATTATTTATGTGTGCTTAGAGCGGGATACCTAGACCAATAGACACAACTGTGTTGTTGGCTGCAACTGAATCCCAGTCAGTGCACTCAGTGTAGCGATCAACTCTCCCCAGTCGTTCCGCACCCCCTGGCAAGTCCATCACATATGCAAATATGTGCTCACTGCTACCATACATTTGGGGCAAGTATACGATTTGGATGGAACGAGTCTGTGTAGGGGTGCATCTTGGTCCCTGTGTACACATTTATAGTAAGTTCATTTAAATTGAGCATTGCGGGTGACCTTCCTGCAGTTACTAAGGATACTCCTCCACTCTCCCTCCCCAAGGCCTCCCCCATATCTCTTTCTCAGTGGGAATTTAATGTAGCCATACGCCTATCAGAAGGGTCAGATGGGTAAGGCTGGCACTCGGGCAATGGTGGAGGGGCCGGGTTCCGGCTGCGGGCTGTTATTTTGGGCAGCCTGGGGGGACGATTTGGGCGGTGTCTGTGTTGTTGGGATGCCGCCAGCGGCCAGTGGGTGCCTGAGTTGCCTTTCTGAAGGCAGATGGGCATCCATTACCTGCCTTTTATCAATGGGCAGAGGTGTCACTCCCTTTCTCTCGCTGGCTGGCCCATTCATGTATGTATATTGAGCGGGGGCAGGTGTCCTGACCAGAAGTGGCCTCACTTGTTTTCAGGTGTGTTTCACCGGTGTGACCTACTCTGTGCATTTTTTTAAATCTACGTAAAGTTAAGAAAACATGCCTCTGTCAGAGACCCCCCCCATTCTATCTATACTAATATAATAAAGAGAGAGCCTAAACCTTTGAGGCGGGTAATCTCAGGAATCACAGCACCAATCACAACACCCAATACAGCGTTGGAAAGGGCAGTTGCAGCAGAAGGACATAGGCTATGCAGACGCCCACCATATGCATTTGAAAGGTAAAAGAACCGTGCCAGCAAAGTAGTCCCTTGTGGGCGTGTCTGCGTTGTGCTGTGGGCGTGTGCTGGGGGCGTGACAAACGCTGGGGGCGTGTGGTACGTTCCGCCCTTCATGCCATGTCTCATATTGTGTGCTGTGGGCGTGTGCTGGGGTCGTGGGTGTGTGCGGGCGCGGGAGTACGGAAAAAAAAGCGAGCGTTGTGCCCAATATTTCATTGTTTTTTCTTCCCAGGTTCTGTACATTCCAGCTCCGGGTGTACTTGCTCCGCTCTCCCAGTGACGTGCACCTGCTTTACTGTATGGAGGTCAGGCATGGCGCTATTCCCAAGGGCCGGAAGGAGCGCAAACAGGGACCATTGTGCAGGAAATGTAATTTCGCCGTAACTTCCGGTGATGCCTGAAGCGCACACTGGAGATTTTCCACTTCTGTTGCGCACAGGCCTCGCGCCACGCACATCCGGACCTAAGGCCCGCCTCCAAGGAAATAGCAAGTAAGGGACTATCCCTCCCCCGGGAATATGTGATGATATTCCGCAAATCAACATCCTGCATACCATCACTCCGCAATTTTTATAAAGCGGGACTATTACTCCGCAAATAAATAATTTCTAAAACTTTTACAAAGCATATGACTTTATCATGCATGCCATTATAACGCAAATGCATGTGTGGTAAAGTCATATACATTGTAAAAGTACATTATTAAAACATCAAATATATTTTTGTATATATGTGTATTAATATATATATATATATATATATATATATATATATATATATATATATATATATATATATATATATATATATATTACCTACTGGCGATAGCCAGTAGGTATATATAGTTAGGATTTTTTCCCTATGGGATTTCTGAAAATTCTATGTCTAATAACTTTGGCGTTTGTGGACGGAATTGGCTGAAATTTTCAGGAAAATGGCACATTTTGTTTCTGAGCAGCCCCTGAGAATTTGGGGGGGGTTCTTCAAGGGGGGGCCGAGAAAAAAGGGGGGTCCCAAAACACGTTTTTCCCATTCATTTTTCCATAGGGCGGTTGGACTCACTTTTAGCCCGAACGGCTGAATGGATTTGCACGAAACTTGGCAAAATTGTAGGGACTGTTAGCCCGATGTGCCTTTGCTAGGTCTCAATATATGTGCTTCAGTGAATTTTGAGAAATTAACGTTTTAAACAAGATATATATCTGTAACAGCGCTCCGGGCAGCGCTCCGGTTCGCGTACTTTTCGCGTATCGGAACTTTGCGATGCGAAGCTGATTGGCTCTCTGGTGTCTGTCAACATTCTAAACAGTCCGGAGCGGCCGCCATCTTGTCTCTCGGTAGGATCGAGAGACAAGAGGAGGCCAAAACAAAGGGGGAAATAAAGGAAAGGGGGCAAGGTAGACCCCTTCTGACCCCCTAGGATTGATGAGGGGGATATTATAGAGCCACGCGGGGCAAAAAATTTTTTTTTTAAAAATTCCGATTTTTTCGCCGTAGAGACGCGTCCCGGTACGCTAACCGGGCAGCTAACCGGCAGCGTAACGGGAGTCTGAGGAGTAGCTGATTGGCTGTCAACATTGTAAACAGTCCGGAGCGGCCGCCATCTTGTCTCTCGGTAGGATCGAGAGACAAGAGGAGGCCAAAACAAAGGGGGAAATGAAGGAAAGGGGGCAAGGTAGACCCCTTCTGACCCCCTAGGATTGATGAGGGGGATATTATAGAGCCACGCGGGGCAAAAAAAAAATTTAAAAAAAATTCAGATTTTTTCGCCGTAGAGACGCGTCCCGGTACGCGAACCGGGCAGCTAACCGGGCAGCTAACCGGGCAGCTAACCGGCAGCGTAACGGGAGTCTGAGGAGTAGCTGATTGGCTGTTAACATTGTAAACAGTCTGGAGATCGAGAGACAAGAGGTGGAAAAAAAAAAGGTGTAAATGAAGGAAAGGGGTAAGGTGAACCCCTAGGATTGATGAGGGGGCTATTAAAGTTGCCCGCGGGGCAAAAGAAAAAAATATTGCGATTTTTCGCGGTAGAGGTGCTTTCCGGTACGTTAACCGGGCAGCTAACTGGCAGCGTAATGGGAGTCCGACATATTGTGTTTTTGGAACGTTTGTGATATGTGCACGTGTGGATTTTGTCTAATTAAGGTAAAAAATATATATATATATCTTTAAGCGTGCTCTGGCGCGCTTACGTTACGGGTTTGGTTTGCGCTGCAGAGACGATACGTCACGGTTATGTGATGCATCATGAGGCGTCTCACGGGCTACGTGATACGTCACGTAATAAAGAATATATTTTACAGCTATAGATATTAGCTTTTAAAAAACCAATGAAATTCACTGAAAAAACCATAGGTTATAGACCATATATAGTTAGGAATTTGCATTTACAAAACCTTGAAAATTCACTGAAAAAACCATAGGTTATAGACCATATATAGTTAGGGATTAGCATTTACAAAACCTTATTTTACTCGCACAAAACCATTGAAATTCCATATATAGTTAGTTGCACTAACTATATATCGCGCACCCGCAATCCATTGCTAATGATGTCACATATTACATCATTCATGACATGGTCAGTGACATCACTGATGACATCACTGATGACATCTCAAATGACATCACTGATGACATCACTGATGACATCTCAAATGACTTCACTGATGACATCACTGATGACAACACCCAGTGACTGTATGTTTCTGTAAAGTTAAAATATGTCTTACATATTGAAGAATGAGTGGATGTATAAGTGTCTGGATGAAGGATTTAGTAGGTGCATGACTGACTGTATGAGTGAGTGATTAAATGTGTCTCACTGAGTGCATGGGTTAGTGACTAAACTGTCTTAATTTGGCAATCATTATATATGTTGTTCTGTAAACTGCTGCATGTTTAAATCAGTAGCTATATGAGTAACTATATGGGTTATTGAATGGTTGCCCAAGTATTTGTATGGGAGACTGAGTATGTGTGTGGGTGGCTGGGAGGTGTATGACTCTGTGCATAGATGTGTGAGCAGTTGATTAACTAAATGTATGGGTTCAAAAGTGCATGTGGAAACAGCTGTATGGGCGGTCGACTGACTGCATGAGTGTATTGGTGAGTGAATGGATATCTCAGTGCTACATGTCAAAGTAAGTACATATGTAAAACACAGTCCATGTGAGAGTTGACATATATAAATAACTGAACATAAGAGCTAGTGAATGTGAGAGTGGCTGTATCGATCATTGTGAACTTGTATCAGGGATTGTATAAGAGAGTAAATATGTGTTAGTATATGTTTGAATAAGTAAGGTGTGTATAACTGTATAGTTGAGGAAATGGAGGTGTGATTAATCTTTTGCATGACTGAGTAGGTGTGTGAGTAACTCCATGGATAAGTGACAGTCTGTGAGTGTCTGTTTATACTGATTGTATCTAAGGTTATATTAGAGTCTGAAGATGTTCATTGTATTATCACATAAATGATATCATCAGTGATGTGATCAGTAATGTCAAATGAGATGTCAGTGATGTCATCAGTGATGTCATTTGAGATGTCATCAGTGATGTCATCAGTGATGTCACTGACCATGTCATGAATGATGTAATATGTGACATCATTAGCAATGGATTGCGGGTGCGCGATATATAGTTAGTGCAACTAACTATATATGGAATTTCAATGGTTTTGTGCGAGTAAAATAAGGTTTTGTAAATGCTAATCCCTAACTATATATGGTCTATAACCTATGGTTTTTTCAGTGAATATATATATATATATATAAACACTTTTTTTATTTAATTAAAACATCTATTCTTTTAATTGCATTATTTATATTACTTTATTTTATTACCATTTACACCCTAAAAACTGATCCCACCCTGCTCCCTTTAAATACCCCTGCACCCCATAATCATAACCCACCCTTACTCCTTAAAATACCCCAACACCCTTAAACACTAACCCATCTTAGCCCCATAAATATACCCTGTACCCCAAAACCCAAACCTATCCCTAAACCCTAAAAATACCCCTGTACCCCAAAACCCAAACCTAGCCCTGAACCCTATAAATACCCCTGTACCTCAAAACCCAAACCTACCCCTGAACCCTAAAAATACCCCTGTACCCCAAAACCCAAACCTAGCCCTGAACCCTAAAAATACCCATGTACCCCAAAACCCAAACCTACCCCTGAACCCTAAAATACACCTGTACCCCAAAACCCAAACCTAGCCCTGAACCCTTAAAATACCCCTGTACCCCAAAACCCAAACCTATCCCTGAACTCTGAAAATAACCCTATACCCCAAAACCCAAACCTACCCCTAAACCCTAAAATACCCCTGTACCCCAAAACCCAAACCTAGCCCTGAAACCTAAAAATACCCCTGTACCCCAAAACCCAAACCTAGCCCTGAACCCTTAAAATACCCCTGTACCCCAAATCCCAAACCTAGCCCTGAACCCTAAAAATACCCCCATACCCCAAAACCAAAACCTAGTCCTGAACCCTAAAAATACCCCTGTATCCCAAAACCCATACCTATCACTAAACCCTAAAACTACCCCTGTACCCCATTACCCAAAACTATATCTGAACCCTTAAAATACCCAAACACCCCAAAACGTATACCTCAGTACCACAAAACATATACCCCTATACCCATACTTACCTTATCCAAACATTTTTTTAAAAAACATGCTTTTACCATTCATGCATTTACAACGAATTTCGTTGTAAATGTATGCGTGGTAAAAGCATATAAAATGTAATGGCATGCGTTGTAATGGCATTGCAGAGTCATGGTACAATCGTAATAAAAGTATGCGGAATGATGGTATGCGGAAAGAAAGTTGCGGAATAATGGGTGTTTACCCTCCCCCGGTAAGTACATTGGTGGCACGTCGGCCCACATCTCCAGCAACATACTCATATTTTTTCACCACCCATTTGAAAAATGCACAGGTCTATCTCATTGATGGCCAGCACCGACATACACTTTTAGACACACCTCCTGCCACAAGTTCTAGAATTGCGAACTTTAGAGCTGGGGAGCTACGTTCGAATCTCGGCATCAGCTCAACATACTGTGATTCCAGGCAAATCGCTTTGTCTCCCCTTGCCTACCACAAATGAATGTGTTCTTCTGTAATGTAAATTATGCTCATGCCATGTTGTCGAGTTTGCGCTATATAATATTGCAAGGAAAAATAAAGTAGGGAAACTCGAGTTCACACACTACTGAACGCGCACTCTTAAGTGCATCAGCAGTGCATTGTGAATCGGAGCGTTTCACAGGCCTGTCACAGATAAGAAATGCTACCAAAACGAAATCCTACAAAACAATATACTACTGGCCGGCAGCAATTCATACCCGGACAACGTCGGGACGGGCTGCTAGTTCTTTATAAAGCTTTGCCAAAGCACTACTTTGCGGAAAGGCAATATGCAAATGTGGGTCACTTTTTTTTTACATGCCGGGCCGATAGTTTATCCCAATTCAACCCTGCATATCAGTGTGTAGGACCAGTAGCGCATACAATCGTGAAATCAATTTGCTGATTCACCGCTGAGGCCCGATGCAGCTCACTCCCCTCAAGACCGCAGCGCGGCCCAGCCATCATCCCCACACCAGGTGCCACCTGCCCCTCACTTCCAGCTGTGAGTCCGGCCTCCAATGGGGTCCAGGGTAATCTACCGGCATCACGCTTTCAAGTACATTGCCTCCCACAGCACTCCATAGCTGCTCATCACATTCCGCAGCTCGCTTCTTTGTCAAACGCAGCGGGTGGATGCCAATCGGTGCTGCAAGTGCCACTGCCCCATTACGTCCCCAAGGAGGCAAATCGAAGACCGAGGGAGGGTCTAAGGTACTGCTTGGTCAGAGCGACAGGAGGTTGTGTCTGCTCAGGCGGCCATCTTGGCTCATCCACCCGAACACATGAATTCTTAACTCTGGCAGTACTGGCCAGTTTTATTAGGAGGTGTGTAGTAAGCAAGGTACAAGGAATTAGTACCAGTTTACAATTTAAAAGGTTATGCAGAAGAGCATACCACACTGTGCCATGCAAATGATGAAGCAATATGCATGTAACAATTCTCCCATAGCTGTTTACATCATGATAAAAAATATAAGTGGTAGTGCAATATGTCTCTACTCACAAAGTGAGTACGTCAGCGCAGCACTATATAGAGTAGAAGAATGATTACAACGATTGACAATAGCCTAAAAAAAAGGTTATTTAAAAATGGTACTCTGGGGACATCATGTGAATAGTGTAAAGAATGAACCTTACCAGCAAAGGCACTTAGAGATGGGCTCTCACGTGTCGCAGCTACTGAACACACGAGGTGACCGGCTTTGGCAATGTGTTTTAGCCACTTTGTACACCAGTGTGGCATCTGTTCAGCATGGCTAAAAGTCAGTGGCGTGGAATGGGGTGGGGTAAGGAGAGTAGACTGGAGTAGGGTAGATTGGGGTACAGTGGAATGGAGTATATTGGGGCAGAGTGGAGAAGGTTAAATTGACGTAGAGTGGAGGGGGTAGAGCTGGGTAGAATCAAATGTTTGTGTACTGGAATATATTAGAGTGGGGTAGAGTGAAGTTGGACAGATTGGAGTGGAGTCAAGATTGGAGTGGAGTGAGGTAGATTGGGGAATAGTGGAGCGTGGTAGAGTGGAGAGGAGTGTAGTGGGGTAGATTAGGGTAGAGTGGAGTGGAGTAAATTGGGTGGATTAGAGAAGGGTAGAATGGATTGGGTAGATTGGAGAAAGATGATTTGAGTGGGGTGGATTGGAGTTGAGTAAAGTGAGGTAAATACCGGTATTTTTAAAGCACAAATATTTACCCCTAAGGGTGTCAAGGTGCTAGTGGCCATCGGGAAGATTAAGCTAGCTATTGCCCAGAGTCACATGGTGCTGGGCTTACCTACCACCGGCGATGGAGATCGAACTGTGAGCCCCGGTGTTCGGGAGTCAGCCGCCCTGAACGCTGCGCCACACCTCTTCCACTTGGTGTGGTGGGGTAGATTACATTGCAGTGGTGTGGGGGTGGAGTGGGGGGAAGTGGGGTAGAGTGGGGTGGATTGAAGTGGAACAGATTGGGGTGGGATAGATTGGGGAGGTGTAGATTGGAGTAGGGTAGATTGGGGTGAGGTAGATTGGAGTGGGTGGATTATAGTGGAATGGGTAGATGCAAGTGGATTGAGGTAGATTGGAGTGGGTTAGATTGGTGTGAAGTGGAGTGTGGGAAATTTGGGTAGTGCAAAGTGTAGTTGGATAGAGTGGAGTGGGGTAGATGGGGGAGGTGAGTAGATTTCAGTGGTGTGAGGTAGATTGGGATAAGGTAGAGTGGAATGGGGTACATTGGGGTAGACTGAGGTAGAATGGGGAAAATTGGAGTGGAGTACATTTAGTTAGATTGGAGTGGGGTAGATCGGTGTCGGAGAGTGGGGTAGAATTAATTGGGGATATTGGGTTGGAGTGGAGTAGATTGGGGTAGATTAGGGTAGTGTGGAGTGGGAGATATTTGGTAGAATGGAGTGTGGTAGATTGGGGAAGAGTGGCGTTGGGAAGATTGTAGTGCGGTAGACAGGAGTGGACTGGGGTAGATTGGAGAGATGTAGATTGACATTGAGTGGGGAAAATGGGTGGAGTGGGGTAGATCAGAGTGAGGTCGTTTTGGCGTGGGGTAGATTGGAGTGGAGTAGGTTGGAGTGGAATTGATAAAGTGGTGTGATTTAGATTGGAGGGGGAAAGTGGGTTAGTTCAGGGTATATTGAAGTGGAGTGTGGTAGACTGCAGAGGATGGGGTAGAGAGGAGTGGGGTAGTTTGGGGTGGACTGTGATAGAGTAGTTTGGAGTGGGGTGGTTTGGGGTGGAGTGGGTTCCATTGGACTGGAGGGGGGTAGAGTTGATTGGCATGTGGTAGATTGGAGTGAAGGGGAGTGGAGTAGATTTGGTAGAGAGGAATGGAGTGTGGTAGACTGGGGTAGATTGGGTGGACTGGAGTAGATAGATTGGAGTGGGGTAGATTAATTAATTAATTAATTAATTGCAAGTTTAAATAGCGCTAGGATCGACTCCCGGAGGAGTATCTCCGCGCTTCGACCGCTGCGAAACCCTTCCTGGCTTCCCTGAGAGATGGTCCCTTAATGGGTATCTCCAGGGTGAGACCAGGCATCCCCGGCGGTCTGGTGGGGCCGTTAGTGAAGATGAGGCAAGCTAATGCCCAGAGTTGCCGAGTGTGATCGCTGATCAGAGTGGGCACCGAGGCGAGAGAATTATCGAGTCCGCTGACCCTGGTCCAGAAACCTGCCGCGTCGGGAATCGAACCCTGGTCCCGGGCTGTCCTCTGCTCTCGGGTCTGCCGCCTCTAACCAGTGAGCCACACTACTTCACTGGAGATTGGATGGAGGAGAGGAGATGGATAAAGTCGAGATTGGAGTAGAGTGAGATAAACTGGGGACTGACATGTGATATCAATGATTTGCAGATAAAAAGTTCAAAAACTGGAAACAGTGTGTGTAATGACGTGGATTGAGATAGTCACCATAGTGCAAGCATAATGTCCTGCTGAGACACTGCTGTCAGTTTTTTGCATATTAAATATGCCAGTTTCTATTATTTCCATCATTATTGTGCCTTTTCCATCCCTTATATTTAAGGTGGGGGGAGACTAGAGTTTCACTTGTTTTACTAACCCTTTTTTGTGCCAAGATGTCCATCATATTTGTAGGTTTTTCCCAGCTAGTAATTAAAACAAAAGATGGCCCTGTTCCCAGGATAAATGGAACAATTACAAAAAGAGACACCTGTATTTTCTGGAGTATAGTTTTGGGAGGATCTAGTGGAAGGCCTATGTGCTTGTTATCAATTTACTTAGTCCTCATTCTTTTGAATAACTTTGACTTTTTATGTATCTGAGGCACAGGTGGATCCATATTCATAAATGTACCACTTACTAGTTTATATGAATCCAGTCCCATCTTTACGACGCCAGTAATTCTGAGGATAGTAAATGCTTCCTCATGGTTTGCAGTGAGTTGCCCAACATTCTGATCACAAATGGATTAGTCTACTTGACTCACAAACCAAATCTAAGAAAAGGCACTAACGATCAGGATTTAAAATTTGTTAGGCAGTTTAATGTGCTAAGCTGAAGTCAGATGTAGTGAGAGAGGGGAGAAACGAAAGCTTGGGCTACAAGATAACCTGAGATTTTGGCACAAACTGTCAAACTTTAAATATTGAGACTTACTGTTTAAAATGAGCTGCAAATCTTTCAGTTTCTAGAATAAACTCTGATTGTGGAGTGGAATCCACAGTCTGAACTTTCCCCATAATACAGACCCCCCCAGGATATAGCGGCATGGTTTAGCAAATTTAGCGGCACAAATATGGAAATTTAGCAACACAAATATGGAAATTTAGCGGCATTTTTGCGGCCCATTCACTCAACCCTGTCCGACCCTCGTTTTCGATGCATTGTAGTTCTATGTCCGGTTAACTGGTGTCAGACATCAGACAGGATGCAGCAGCAACAGATTGAGGAAAAAAAAGCATCATGGCATTCACTACAGCAGATCAAGAAATCAAACAGTGAGCACATTCACCAACAAGATTCTGCATGAGTGAAGGTGACAAGACTATTCGGCATAGATCGCAGAAGGATACATACAGAGGCGCAAGCAATGAGAGGAGTAATTTCAAAACAACAGAGGAGTAGGCATGGGCGGAAAATCCGTTCCGCTCGCGGATTTTGCGGATTTTCGGGAAATCCGCAATCCGCGAGATTTGCGAATTTCCTGCAAAATCCGCAAATCCGCGAGCAGCGGATTTTGCTCGCACTGCTCGCACTGTTCGCGTGAGTTCGCGCCCCGCGAATAAGTGCGAAATTGCAGAAATACGATCTAAGCAAAACTGAAAGTAACTACTTACCAGGTTCAAAAGTTCAGGCACATCATTAGTAGCCATTTCCTGTAGTGCTTCCTGAGGGGCCCCTCCAGAGTTCAGTTGCCAGTTGAAACTATTATGTGACCCTGCTCTGAACCTCAGAATAGTTACACATATGCCACAAAGGTCATGAATTACAGCTAAGGGAGACAAGCAGGAGCCAGGCTGGAAGTTAAAATCCATTAATCAGCCCCTAATTCATTATTGTCAGTTGGGGCAGGGCAGGTGTTGTAACTAATTTTGCAACAATGAAAGCACTTAGCAAGTGCAAAAGATCACTAATCAGGGCGCACTAAGGAAGCAGGTGCCAGCTAAAAAAATATTCTGTGACACATTAATCAGCCCCAAATTAATTCAGGTCACTTGAGGCAGGGAAGGTGTGCTTTGCTTTGCCGAAAATAATGTACACTGGACAACCAGAGGGTGTGGTGATGAAACAGAGGGTGGCATGGGTGGGCCAGAGGGTGGCATGAGTAGTCAGAGAGTGGCAGTGGTGACAGAGAGTGGCAGTGATGAAGAAGAGTGTCCCAAACAGGTTGGACACGTAGAAACAACAAGTTCGCAAAACTTGCGACCCGACAGGTAAGTTCGCAAATTGTGAAATTGTAAAAACCCTCGCGAACTGGCAGAAACACGGGCGAACACAAAAAAAAAAAAAATCCGCAAATTCGCGGGAATTCGCGGATTTTGCGGATTGCGAGTTCGCAAATCCGCAAATTCGCGGATTGCCAATCCGCAAAATCCGCTCATGTTTTCAAAAAGGATCATAAAGCAGTAGATCGGAATCCACCTCACAGTAGTGATTTTGCGGGCACTTTTGTAAAAATTGCGTCATTTTTACAAAAGTGCCGATTTCGGGGGCACTTTTGTAAAAATCGCGGCCTTTTCGCAGCAAAAAACGCGAAATCCCGAAATCCTGGAGGATCTGATAATAGGATCCCTAAAGTGGAGGAAATTCAGTTTGAGAATTCTACTCCATATTGACAATTTCCTCCAGAAATTGGAGGATTTTCAGTTCCTATCAAATTCTAAATGAGGCCCCAGTTTTACTGCGTGAGAGATTTTACATCAGAAACCCGTGGTTAAACAATGTAAGTCATTTTTAACTAAATCTCAAGTGTAGGGTGTACTTAATATGTGATCTATAATTTCCAGGCTGATCAATGAATTTTGCAGTCTTCACTTTTAGGGCCTAATTCACAGAACTAACTTAAGACAAAATCCTAAACTTACTACCATTTTTGTATTCACAGAAGGCACTTACTCATTTTGGGATTCACAGAAGGCACTTCCTCATTTTGGTACTCACAGAAGGCACTTACTCATCAATGAGTAAGTGCCTTCTGTGAATACCAAAATGAGTAAGTTACTCAAAATGAGTAAGTTACTCATTTTGGTATTCACAGAAGGCACAAAGGGCCATATGTATTAACAAACCCTTTTGCGATTCCTAAATAGCGATTTTTAAGGAATCGCTATTTAGGAATCGCAAAATGGTATGTATGAAGAAATTCGCTTTGTTTTGCGATTCCTTAATCTTCCTTATTTGCGAATTCGCAATTAAGGAATAATTTCCAATGCATTCCTATGGGCCAGGAGGCCCATAGGAATGATTGCGAAATAATTCTCAAATTGCGAATTCGCAATTTGCTAATCGCAATTTGAGAATTATTTCAAGGGTGCAGGGGTGTCTCAAGGACACCCTGCTGCACCCCTGTAAAGTAAATGTGTGTGCATATGGCGCACATACATGCCCAATGGGCATGTATGTGCGTCATATGCCACCCTCACAAATGCACAATTGTGCATATTTACAAGAAATCGCAAATTACCACCAACTACAAGTTGGTGGTAATTTGCGATTTCTAAACCTGAAATCGCAATTTGGAAAAGCTTCATACATAGCATTTAAGGAATCGCATAAGTGCGATTCTTTAAATGCTTAAGCAAAATAAGGAATCGCAATTTGTTGCGATTCCTTATTTTGCTATTTTTTAATACATTTCAAAAGTGCAAAAAAGGCCGTTTGCGATTCGCTAAGGCCGAACTTCTGCGAATTTTGGCCTTAACGAATCGCAAAAGGCTTGATACATATGGCCCTTACTCATCAATGAGTAAGTGACTTCTGTGAATACCAAAATGAGTAAGTGCCTTTTGTGATTACCATAATGGTAGTAAGTTTAGGATTTGTCTTAAGTTAGTCCTGTGAATCGGGCACTTAGATCCCAGGTTTGTTTGAGGAGACAGTGCCTGCCTAGGTTGTTGGATGGGCTTGTCTCATACCCTATGACGGACGAGCTGCTGGCATAACCGAATGTGATACCCCTGCAGTAGGCACCGCCTACAGGGGCTCCTAAGACTGCATAAATCACCGATATACAGATGGCTTAGATTGAATGGGAGGGCGCCTGAAAGGTGGGGACCACCCTGCGCTCCAGGGGGCTACAGCGATCTGTATTACGCACCTGGGCGCGCACCCTCCCAGCAATGGCTGCCTCCTACCCCAAGGCATTTTCCTTTCACGATCCCTGCCCTGAAAAAGTAATCCTAGGCCTGAATGTTACTTTCGCCTGTCCTGTCTTGCTAGACTGGCCACGTATCATTCACCCCCTGGAGATCGCATTCGCTGCATGGGTGCTTTGGCTTAAAAGTATAGTATTTCAAGCTGAAGTGTGGCTCCGTTTCAGTTACTGCCACTTTGAACTTTCTCGCCAGCACGTGCGCTCTCAATGACACGTCATTTGTTCTGTGGAAATGCCCCTCCCCCCACCAGCCTGCAGGTGGCTTGTGTCTTTTCTCGTTTTAGAAAAACAAAGGAAAGGGTGACACAGAGTAAGACTGGTTGCAGGTAAACAGCGGCCAAAAGGCGATAATCAGAATGAAACTATGACTGCTGCTTTTCTCTTCAGAGATGACTGTCAACAAAGGCTTCCATCCACTGTGGGTGTGATTTATCGATATGACTGAGGAATACACGTCATTTAGTCATTCAAACAATCGTTAAAAGCACTATTTTAACTCATTAGGAATATAAGTAATTGCAATTGCATTTTTGCATTTTGCTGGGGCAGCTGTGCGCGGTATAAGTAAAAATAACATAACATAACATAACATATAGCGCTTACTACCTCCGACGAGGCTTTGAAGTGCTTTTTCGGCAAGTAGCACGCTACTCGTGAGCCCAAACAGAACTAGTGGTGAATTAGTATAGGGAGATATAAAATTAGTTTGAGCAGTGGACTTGTGAGTTTGTTATTTGGATTGAAAAGGATAGTGGAGGGAAAGAAGAGGGAAGGGTTTGCATTTATATAGCGCTTGTGGTGATCATACGCTTCTCTGGTATGTCTGCACGTATGTTGTCTGTGTTCTTAAAGTGAGTTTGAATAAATTAAAAAAACATAGAAGTAAAAGAAATATCATGAGGACCTGATTTAGAATTTCACAGACAGGGTATTCCATTGCAAGTGGGACGGAGTTCCATGCTCTTCAAACACTCAGTCCGTCTGCATCATTTAGAGAAGTGTGGACCTTAGGTTTTCTGTCAATGGCTCTGTTGACAGAAAACTTCTTCTGAAAGCCCAATGGAGCAGGGGCTGTCAAAGGAAGGACATTTCATTGGCCGCACTAGTAAGAGTAGATAGTGTAATGCCTTTTTTTTCCTGTCTGTCACTGCCAGGAGAAAATTGGCAGTGAGGGATAGAAGAATACATTGGTTGACACCTGCTTGAACCAGAATGCACTGGGAAGGGAATATAGGCTGCACAGAGTACAACATTTGCGAAGCCATTAGGTCTTGCCATGGGTTCCAGCTTTTTGGCTTTGCTAATGTTTATTTTGTTTTGTCGTGGTTTTTGTAAAACTGCATTGTGGGGGAGCTGGCAGGCACTCACCAATATATAAAAAACACACTGTCTAAAAGCAAAAATATGTTTTTGATTTTAAAGAGCACACATTGTCATAGTAGGCCTTGGCACTAAGTAAAACTACTTTGTATATGAATATGCTTCTTATTGAAAAGAAGACTACCATCCCTCACAGTGAAGTTAGCAAGTGGCTGAAGTGGGCTGACCCATTGCCCTATGCTGTATGCTACAACAGACCAAAGGTTGAAGACATCTCTGTGAAAACCCCTATAAATAATATATTGCATATATAACTTTAGTAAAATCAAAAGATCTTGGCTTACACCGGATCTTAAAATGGTGGTGTATGGCCCAGAGATGAGAGTGCTGCCATACGGTGAACATCTCCATTTTAGATCAAAATGGTAGAGCTGAGGTTCCCAGTGGGGCAGCAACATTAGATAATTTATGCAATTACCTCTGGACTTTCCAAGCCAAACCCTCCAGCCAATGAAGTTACTTGTGTAGAGTTTTTTGCTAGTTTTACATATATTATGTTAGATTTTTTAAAATAACAGCACTCAATAGAAAACACACAGTAGCGCCTCCTAAGGCGGAGGAGCGTTGCCCCACAGTTAAAAACGAAAAATACAATGATAACGTATCGTTATTATCATTTTACTTTTCCTATTGAAGGAATGGCTCGCGGGGCTGGGTAGCACACTGGAGCAGGGGTTTGCACTCTCTAGGAGCGCATGACTGCTTAGCGGGCTCTCTTGAGCTGGCCAAACAGTCCTGCGCACTTTGCACGTTGAGCACCAGGCTGCATTACACTGCCTTGTGAGGAACATACAAAGTCTCCCTGTCTTAGTCTGAGCGCCGAACCACGGTGCTCAGACAAATCACAACGCTGCATTGCAGTTTTGTGATTGGCTCCGGAGAGCCTGTGTGCCCGGGTGCTTTCTGCTGCTGCTGCCTGCCGGGACTGGAGACCAGAAGATAAAGAGGACGGAGGAGAGGCAGCAGTCTCTCTGTTTCAGGTAAGTCCTATTTCTTTTCCATTCCCCCCCATCGCTCCACCCCCATCCGGCCGCTACTAATAACACAAAGAACCCATTTGAGAGTTGGTTTGTGACCACAGGGCAAATAGGAGCAGCTGGGCTCCTACTTTGACAATTGGGTCGTTTCACCCATTGAACTCAAAACTGATCAGCAAGTGCACACCTTAAGCATCTGACTTTCAGGATAAGAAAGCAGAGCAGTCCAAGGCTAGTTCAGGAAGGTGGCGAGAGATAGAAACTCAGAAGTCAGTTGAGGCCACAATAATGCTCAATAAGGTTACTAATCCAACTGCTCCTTTAAATAGAAAAGTGGCTTCATTCTATGCATAATGAAGCACAAAACAATAAAATAAAAATTAGCATGGACAAATAACCAGGCCTTTGACAATCATCAGAACCTTGCATATTGGCTTTGACAAAGGGTCTGGACCATGAAGAACCTCTGCCTGGAGGCTCTGGCACAAAGATATTGTAATCCATGGGACTGGTGGTACCCAAGGCCTAATGTTTTAGCGGGTGATAAAGCAGCCTCTAGCAGTTCCATCAACTGTGTACTATCCCTTTAATTCCTAAGGTTTTGACATTCTATCCACTAAAGGAAGCAAGATGGCGGCCGCTACTGCTGCCGAGTGAGGAGATGCGGCGTTCTCCCGATGCCTGACTGACCTGATTTGGCTCTGACCGCTAGCGTGTCTCCGATTAGAGCCTAACTGTTTCATTTTCCGCTGATTTGCTGGGCTGCGGCATTTCGAACCTTCCGAAAATCTCTTTTGCCGTCTCTGCAGTCTGAGGTGGTGAGGCTGCGAGGTTACGTGGCCGGCGCCGCGGTCAGAGACGCGAGCCGAAAGAGAGGCGGTGAGAGAGTCGGGGAATCTTCAGCTAAACTTGGAGCTTAGAACTTTTTTTGATTTCCGTGGCTGGTGCAAGGACCGTGAACTTGCTTACTTGCTGCCCCGCGGTTGGCGATACGAGCTGCGGCACCCTGGTGAAAGAGGTGAGAGCACTGAGGAGAGTCGGGGAAACCGGCTGATGCCTGACGGCTTTCGTGGCAGTTTGTATTTGTGTTCTGAGGCTGAACACGGTGATTAGACTGCTGTAAGAGAAGTGACGTCTGGGGAGGAAAGTAGCAGTGCTTTGAGGCTGTGAGACGTTGGAAGTCTCATTTAGTTCTGGTGCTTGGAGACTGTGAGACGTTGGAAAATCTCATCTCGCTCTGGTATATTGCAGTGCTGCAGCTGAAGGTGAGAGCTGAGTGAATTGGTGAAAAGTGCTAATAATCAGGGAGACTGAGGATCGGCAGGAAACCTTGCTACATATAACGAAACTTTGTGTCTGGTTTAGTCAACAGTAACCATTGGTACTGAAGCCTTTTTGGAAAAATATAGTAAGACAGCTGAACTTCTAAGCCTCAAATAGAACGCTTTATTACAGTTAAACTGCTACAGCCTGTCCTTTGGGTATTATATAAGGGCAGCAGACCCGGTGGAATTAGTAAGGGGCTTTTTGTTACAGAAAGAAATCCTTGGGTCTCTAAACAAACTTTGAACGAATTTAATGATCAGCTATGGCTCCTAAAGGCAGGGGGGCAAAAAAAACTGTCGCCAATTCAGCTAATCCTTTAAATACTACGCCACGAGTCGCGGAAAAAATTGTGGATAAACCTACAATAGTACCAGTGCCAGTACCAATGCTAGCAACAGAGATAGACACCCGAACACGTCAACAAAATGGGACTATTAAAGAACCTGTTATACCGGAGCTTTTCAGGAAAAAAAACATAGCTAATTCCTCCAAGAGTAGTATCAATGAACAAACGTCATCCAATGTTTCACTCGACGCTACATCTAAAAACCATGATGCAATTCTTTCAAATGAATCTTCTTCAAACCCAACGCTACTAACAGTTGGAGATGGAGCTGGAGTAGTAGTGGGTGATGATGATCTAGCTGAACTTTGTCAAGCTGTAGAGGAAGTCAGAGTTTCACCTAAAGTGATTGAACAGGCTTTGAATGACGCAGATTCTATTGGATCAGGTGGTCAATTCTTTTCTATGTCTGATGTGTCGATAACATCTGATGGGGAACTAGATGAGGAACTACATAATGAGGATCATCAACCTGTATTATTTATTTTATTTTGAGATTTATAGAGCGCCTGGTGACCCGAGGGCATCCCCGCGCTATAGAATGTAGAATCCAGGACAGGCGGAAACCAGGAACTATTTGGGGAAGAGGAGGGTTTTGAGTTTGAGGGTTTTGAGGGTTTTGAGTCTGTAAAAGACTGGGCCGATGACTGCAATCAAATGTCTGAAGAAGATCTACTTGGCCCTGATTTTTTGTTGAATGAAGAAACTCCTAACACTGTTCGTAGGGTTGTAGAGGCATAAAATCCCCCCACAGGTGAAAATCTAGGGTCTATAAATCAACCTCAGTGGGAAGGGGCTGGTATGGTCTCAGAAACTGATCCTGAACCTCCAGAGCTATTGGAGGGAGATGAGGAGATTACTTTAAAGTCAATATACAATTTACAGACATCTATGTATAGACTAATCATGGCTCACAGAGAAGAAACTGAAGCGGAAGGGCTTCGTACTCAAGGAGCAGTACGTAAACTACAGAATGTGGTTCGCCGTTTGGCCAAGTCTAGTACCGAAACCAATTCAAGAGTTCAGGAGACCGAAACTCGTATATCTGTTGTGGAAGACAAATTATCTTCACAAAAAACCTTACTTAAGGATCTGGATAGTACTAGACAAGACATTGACTGGAAATTGACCGATTTGGAAAATCGCGCACGGCGCAATAACTTACGTATTTTAGGAGTGGCTGAACAATCAGAGGGAAAAGACGTTCGACAGTCTGTCGTACAGATGCTCTCAGATGCCTTTAAAGATCTAAAATGATGGGACTGGGATAAGGAAATTATAAGAGCTCATCGTTTCCCTTTTAATCAAAAACCTGATCAGGGAGGAGGAAAAAAAATCCAAGAGCCATTCTTATATGTCTACAGAATTATCTGCTCCGTGAGATTTTGTATGATTTGGCTAGGCCATCTAAAACTAGAAAGGGTTTGGGGCACGAGTTTTTTGTTCGACCTGATCTTTGCCCAGTGACAGTACAGCAACGTTGGAGACTTAAACAGCTAATGGCACCAATACAGTCTAAGGGGGGGCAAGTTTTTCTCCTAAATCCTGCTAAGCTTAAGGTTGTGCATAAGGGGACAACCGTCTTTTTTGTATCTGAGATAAAAGCACAACAATTCTTAGATGCAATGTAGTAGTGATTGACAGGATAAGGATAACAATAATGATTATATTCAGCATTAGTGGGATGCCTCTCCATTTTTTTTGATTTAGTTACTTATGGGTCTTTTCTTTTGTTTTTTTTTTTTTTTTTTTTTTTGGTGCCAGAGATATAGCATGTATCAGGTCTGACTGGCTTGGGTAGAATTACACATCTCACAATCACTTACCATCAATGAGGGCATTTGCCCTTACGCTTCTGGTGGGGGGGTGCTGGGAAGAGGGTGGGGTGGTAAGGGTGTGTGGGTGGGTGTGGGGGGGAAAAGGCTTTCTTTGGGGTGCAAGGAAATACAGTTACAAGATGTATTGACTTTAAGTTTACGATTTTTGTACGACAGGTTCCAAATTTTGGAGTTGTATGTTATTATATGTCTAACTGTGCTAATATACTAAACTTATGTAATGGCTAAACTGACTATATGTTCCATTAATGTTTGTGGTCTAAATGATAAAAGAAAAAGGGGTGTAATGGCTCAGATGTTAAAATCTATGCGGGTGGATTTAGTCTGCATACAGGAGACTCATATCTCCTGGTCTAATAGAGGGTGGCTTAAAGATCTTGGACTGGAAGTAGTGGGATGTTCCCGTCAGAGCTCTACAATAAGAGGAGTGGCAATATTAAAGAGGTTCGGATTAGGCGAAATTAAAAGAATTAAAGAAGACCCATTGGGACGATGGGTTATTGCTGAACTTAAATTTGAAGGATTGACTATTACTATCTGTTCATTATACGCCTCTACAGTTGATGACCCCGCAGTGTTCCACTATTTAAGTTTGGAGTTAGCTCAATGGCCACCCAATATTATATTATGTGGAGACTTTAATTTACATTTGGAGGAAACATTTGATATTTATGGCAGTACCCCATATACAGGGAGGACGAAAAAGGTATTCAAAGCAATTAAGGGGATTATTCATGAGTATAAGCTATTAGGCGTGGGTTATGAAAAAAGGGGGGGAATGTTTGGAAGTACTTTTTTCTCTGCCCCTCATCAAAGACATTTTAGATTGGATTACTTTTTAGTATCTAAGACCTTATATAATGAACTCATTCAAGTGAAATATGAGGTACTCCCAAAAATTATATCAGATCATAATCCTATAACTTTCAATTTTGAGTCAAATACCCTATCCACTCCTCGATCATGGACTTTTGACCGCAAATTATTGTTTGATTTATCTTATGTTGAATATATGAATACCTGGATTCCGGATTTTTTTTAAATTAACAAAGGAACCGCATCTTTAGAAATTGTTTGGGACACTTTTAAATGTGGGGTTCGGGGAGAAACATTGAGCTATTCAATAAGAAAACAGAAAGAGACTAGAAAGCGAGAAGAATTAGAAATGAACAATTTAAGATTGCTAGAGATTCAGCTTATGCAGGCGTGCAATAAGGGTTTACCTACAGAAACTATTACAAAGGAACTATTAGTTCTTAAAGTTAAGATCCATCAAGGATTTGCTGCAAAGTTTGCTCAGCAAATCTTCGCTTTTCGGACGGAAGTCTATGAAGTTGGCGAAAACTCAGGAAAATACTTGGCTAAGAGGGCTAGGCAAAAAGCTGCATTTGCTAGTATTGATAAAATTAACAATCTCACTGGGACGACGGTTAATAAAATAGAAGATATACTTTAAGTATTCTGTGATTTTGACCTTAAACTGTATACTGAGGACGTCCCGGGAGATTGCTCAGAGCAGATTACACAGTTTATTGTATCAGCTCAGAATGCTATATTACCTAGTCATGAGAGGGAGAAACTGGATTTACCAATTACTTGGGAGGAAATCGAACTCTCTTTGATGTCTTTAGCCTCAGGAAAAGCAGCAGGTCCTGATGCAATTCCTTTAGAGTTTTTTAAATGTTTTCGGGGTGTCCTAAAACCTGAATTAGTGGATTTATGTTTAAGAGCTCAACAAGGTAATGCCCCCCAATCCTGGCACGACTCTATTATTACTGTATTTCTTAAAAAGGGCAAACCCCCGCTATCACCTTCATCTTTTCGTCCCATTTCACTTACGAATGCTGATAGTAAAATTTTCTCCAAAATCCTAGCCTCACGATTATCTAGCATTATTTCACCTTTAGTTTCTATATATCAACATGGTTTTATCCCAGCCAGAGACACTGCCGACCATATCCGACGAGTGATCACGTTCCTGGGTTGGTCCCAAGCAACTCGGTCCAATGTTGGACTTGTATTCTTAGATGCTGAAAAAGCTTTTGACCGGGTTGCTTGGGGCTATCTCTGGGAAATATTATCCAGGAAGGGACTAGGTCCTGGTATTATAAAAGCTTTAAAAACATTGTACATTGCTCCTAAAGCGTGTATTCGAATCAATGAACAAATCTCCCCTTTTTTCCCAATCACCAGGGGCACCCGACAAGGATGCCCCTGTTCACCTTTACTTTTTGCTTTTTACATTGACCCTCTAATTAACCGTTTTATTTTGGAACAAAGAATTAAACCTATTTATTTAGCCAATATTGAATATTGAGCTCTTGCCTATGCCGATGACATAGTGATAACTACTACTGATGCTCAGACGGCTCTACCAGCGATTAATGACCTTGCCAAGCAATTTGGGTATTTCTCAGGTTATAAACTCAATCTGGAGAAAACCCAGATTCTCTACTCTGGGGATAATCCACCTTTGAATATCTCCACTATCTCAGAGGTCACATATTTAGAAATTAAGCTTTCTTTGCCTATAGAGAAGATACCAGAACGCAATATTAATCCTGTAATAGCTCAAATTAACAGTACATTGCAGCGTCTAGATCATTTACATTTATCATTATACGGCAGACTTAATATCTTAAAAATGCTGATTCTACCAAAAGTACTGTATATGTATCGCACAATACCATTAGAATTTCATTCGCTTTCTTTTAAAAATTTAGAAAGAAGCACAACTCGGTTTCTGTGGGGCTACAAACGCCATCGTAAAGCTTTTAAGAAAATGATACTTAGCAATGAATGTGGCGGATGGAACGTTCCCCACTTTTTCTTTTATTATCTATCTGCGGCATTACAATATATAAGTCCTCTAATTATGGGAGACAGAGTAACAGTGCCGAATTGTCAAACTCCGTCTATTTATGAAATGATCATGGGCGAGAACGTCAAGGGTAGCTTTCTCAAGATTGTAGAACCTAGTTACCACAAAAAAACAAAGTACAAGATATTAAAGGCAGCTTTCGGAGCCTGGCAAAAAGTTCATAAACATATAACTCTACCTATATTAAACTCTTATATCCCTTTAATATCAACGGGTCTTCTACCAGACATTTTTTGTGATCTAACGATGTACAGGTGGGAGCGGAAAGGAATACGGTATTTGGGAGATTTATTTAGTTATGGCCAAATTATTTCATTTCAGGAATTAATGAACAAATTTTCCCTAACACGAAACGACTTTTTTAAATTTCTTCAACTGCGAAGCTTCTTACAGAATTGCTCCTTAACTCTCCCAGCTAAAATGACGAAATTTCCATTATTAGAACTCCTGCAGAAAAAGCCCTGTATAGGAACCCTTTATTTAAGCTTGATTCAGGAATGTGGGGACGATCTGGGACAAAGTCAGCTGAAAAGGGCTAACACCCTAGGCATACCCGATGTTGATATTTTGCTTTCTATTAAAGTTGCTTCTGACTGTCTAATTACAGGGATGATGAAATACCAACATTTTATGTGTGTACACAATCTTTATTACACTCCAAGTAAAGTCGCTAAGTGGAGCACGACAACGGGAATTAACTGCAGTCGCTGTGGGTTATTCGCAGCTGGTGAATTACATATGTTTTTTTCTTGTCCCAAACTTAATACTTTTTTTCAACAAATTGAAAGCTTTCTTTCTGTTGTTCTTAAATGTGAGATTAAAATAACTGCTGAACTGGTGTTATTGGGCATTGACCACACTTCTATTAGGTTGAAACCAATTTCTTATTTTTTATTTTTATGTATGGCTGCAGTTAGGTCCTGTATTACTAAGGAATGGATTAGTGCAGATCCTCCTTCATTTTTTACTTGGCGTGAAAAACTACTGTTTATGTATAACATCGAATCTGCTATTTACAAGCTAAAGGGGGTTAAAAGAAGAGTTTTGGGGGAGAAAATTTGGGCACCGATTACCGAATGGATTTAATTTATCATGCTGCTGAACTTTTTTCTTAATTAACTTTGCTGTATGTAATGTGGATATATTTTTTTTCTCATTTCTGTCATTGTGTATTACTGTATTTCCTTGCAATAAAACCAATAAATTTATTAAAAAAAAAAAAAATGTAAAAAAAAATAATTCCTAAGGTTTTGAAGACGTCTGTCCCAATGTCAGGGACTGTGGTCGCTGCCTTGAACAGCCACCCACACAATTTCGCCACTCCTCTTACGACATTACAATACCTGTCCACCCTCTCTTTGGGTTGCATCTCTGCATGGCAACTTAGTGTGGCTGTGCCTGTACTTCTGTACCCCTTACTACTTACTCCTCTGTGGCGTATTCCATGGACAATGGGGAACTTTGGGGGGTTAGCAAGGCCTCCATGGGAGCTGTGTGTAGGAATGCTGTTTACACATGGAAAGTTGTTCGCAGTGCTCTGTCGTTCTGGGGGCAGCTGTTCAGGTAATCTGTGTGGAAATCCTTTTGCTTCCTCAGACCCAACACAATACCACCACCCAAATATCAGAGAGCGGACCTCGACACAATGAAGATTATCGAGAGAAAATGAGCTAGTCTCTCAGGACTACAATTATAGTTTCCTCAGGACTGTGGCTTGTCCAGGGTATGTCCAGTTGAATCCCTGGGCCCAGGGGTGATGACGGGTTCAATTAATAAGAATGCACGATGACCGCAGATCACTGTCAGGATATCAGAATTGAGAGCTAGCTGATAACCTAGTCAACCCATCCCAGGCCTGGCAGGGGGACCAAGCATGTACAAGGTCCAGTTATGGATAGTCAGTGGCACTCAATGGTATAGAAAGATGGGGATGGGGTACAGTGATGGAAGGTTCTCACCATGGTTCAATGGAGCACTTATGTTCCCTCTGGGACACAGATGGCCTGATTCACAAAGTGCCTCTGCACTCTTGGCAGGGGGGGCCTGCACTGGTGGTGGGACCTCCACTTTGCAGTTTCTCATACAGATATCCGCCGACGAGTGTGGGCCCCTACTCCTCTGGCAATGCTCTTTATTTCAAGCTGTTAGCCTGTAACCTTCCCTAGTGCTTCTACGAGGGCTGGGGAGGCACCGCTGGGTACTCCTTCTTTTTATTAGCAAGCATGGCTCCCACAGCTCCTCTTCTCCAATTAATCAACAGTGCTCCCAGCAGGACCATGGACTACAGGGTCTTTTGCCAAATTCACAGGAGAGCTGGCTGTCTAGGAGCACAGGAACTCAAAAACATCCCTCAACAGCGCACCGTGTTTTTAAACAACATTCATAGATGGGCCATGCC